>NW_028274809.1:30337500-31833125 GCF_037043125.1 Eumetopias jubatus
CACAGGGCTCGATCCCACAAACCTGAGATCATGACCTGAGCCCAAACCAAGAGTCAGACACTCAATGAACTGAACCACCCAGGTGTTCCTGCACATATCTTTTATTGTAAAGGCAGACGTAAGCTTACTCAGTTTGTTTTCCAGGATGAGGTAGACTGTGTCTTAAGTTAATGTGAGTCTCTGCCCAGTTTTTTGAGACATGTCAAAACTTAAACTGAGGGAAGTTAAGAAAGAACTGTTGGGGGCAGGGCGCCTGGGTGGCTCAGTTGGTTAAGCGACTGCCTTCGGCTCAGGTCATGATCCTGGAGTCCCTGGATCGAGTCCCGCATCGGGCTCCCTGCTTGGCAGGGAGTCTGCTTCCCCCTCTGACCCTCCCCCCTCTCATGTGCTCTCGCTCGCGCTCTCTCTCTCAAATAAATAAATAAATAAATAAAATCTTTTTAAAAAATCGCTTAAAAAAAAAAACTGTTGGGGGCAGAGGGATTTGTTTTGAAATGGGGAAGTATGAGTCCTCCAACTTTGTTCACTTTTATGATAGGTTTGGCTATTTTGGGTCCTTTGCATTCCATATGAATTTTAGGATCAGCTTGTCCATTTCTGTAAATTATTAATCTGGATTTTTGATAGGGATCGCACTGAATTGTAAACTCAGTTGGGGAGTATTGCCATATTAACAGCATTAAGTGCTCTAATCCATGAATGTGGGATGTCTTTCCATTTAGTAAGGTCTTTAATTTCTTTCAAGTTGTTTTGTACTTTTCATTATATAAATCTTACATTTATTGTTAAGTTTTTTTTAAAGTATTTTATGCTTTTGATGTTATCCAGAGTTTGACAGAGTAGCAGCATCTAGTAGGAGTTGGTTTGACCTGATCTCCTCCCCTAACAAATAGGTAAAACACCAACTTGCTTTATATACAGTAGGTCCTGAGAATGGCTATTTCTAGAAAGAAAGTTAGTAATAGCAAACTGGACCAGACTCCCAGTTGTTCAGAGTATAGTTATTCTGGACCCCTTTATTTATTTATTTATTTATTTTTTTTTTTTTAAGATTTTACTTATTTATTTGGGAGAGAGAGAGAGAGAGAGAGCATGAGTGGGCTGAGGGGCAGAGGGAGACAGCAGACTCCCCACTGAGCAGGGAGCCTGATGCAGGGCTCAATCCTGGGATGATGGGATCATGACCTGAGCCAAAGGCAGATGCTTAACCAACTGAGCCACCCAGGCACCTGCAGACCTCTTTTTTTAAAGGATTATTTTCTGCTTATAAGAGTAATATATGCTCATAGAACATAGATGTACTAATTATATTGTTTTCTCCAAGTTACAGTTTTATGAGTGCTGTTTTAATTTCTCCCTTTTGGTTTTCAAAATCATACGACTTTTCTCTAATGACTGCTTTTGGCTTATCGTGTTTTATATCTTGCTTTATTGAGTAAGAATCAATTTAGGACAGTTTCAATTAGCATAAAGTTTCCAGAATTACTCCATTAACTATTATCTCGTGAAGTGGAGTGCCTGAGTGGCTCAGTTGGTTAAACATCTGACTCTTGATTTTGGCTCAGGTCATGATGTCATCGTGAGATTGAGCCCCGCGTCGGGCTCTATGCTGGGCATGGTTAGGATTCTTTCTCTCCCTGGCCCTTCCTCCCCTCCCCCTAATAAATAACAATAAATAAATATCTCATGAAGAGACAGTGTTCTAAGCGTCTTATTTCTTTGTTTGACACCCTTAAAACAGTAAAATATTGCCATTTCTGGTTTTGACATCTATTTTAAAATGGGTTAAGAAGATGAAGGAAGGTTTTTGTCAGCATTGACAAAAAGAAAAGATTAAGTATCATTTCAGGAGTCACATTTAATTTTTTATAATGATAACACTGCACGTGTGCTAAAAATCCATAATTGTTTTACAGGATTGCAAGCCAGGTAGCTGCTTTGGATCTTGGGTATAAACCTGGGGTGGAAGCAATTCGTAAGAACCCTCCCAAAGTGCTGTTTCTCCTGGGCGCAGATGGAGGTTGTATCACTCGACAGGATTTGCCAAAGGATTGTTTCATTATTTATCAAGGTAAGTAGCATCTGTGACACCAGAAACAGAAAAGAATCCTATGCTATGTCTATTAGAAACTATATGGCAATATATTTAGTGGATTGAATATTTTCCATTCAGGAATTTTCCCCCAACACAGACACCTCAGTATTTTTTTAAACCAAATCATAGGTTTTATTCGTTATATAGTTGATACTATTAAGAATTATTACCTGGTGGGGCACCTGGGTGGGTCAGTCAGTTTTAAGCATCTGCCTTCAGCTCAGGTCATGATCCCAGGGTCCTGGGATCTAGCCCCACATCATGCTCCCCGGGAGCCTACTTCTCCCTCTGCCCCCCCCACCACTTGTGCATGCTCACTCACTCTCTTTCTCTCTCAAATAAATAAATAAAATCTTAAAAAAAAAAAGGTTATTGCCTGGGAAAAAAAAGAATTATTACCTGATGATATTTAATAACAAAAAATTAGAAGAAACCTAAATGCCTCACTAATAGGAATGGTTAAATTATGGTTTATTTATACAATTAAATATGTAACATTAAAATTCAGCTTTTCAAAGAATATTTAGCATTATTATATAATCAGAGGAAAGCACTTGTACATAAACAGTGTAAAAAGTTTAAAAATCATGAATGCTGGGGCACCTGGGTGGCTCAGTCGTTAAGCGTCTGCCCATCGGCTCAGGTCGTGATCCCAGGGGTCCTGGGATCGAGCCCCACATCGGGCTCCCTGTTCCGTGGGAAGCCTGCTTCTCCCTCTCCCGCTCCCCCTGCTTGTGTTCCCTCTCTCACTGTGTCTCTCTCTCTCTCAAATAAATAAAATCTTTAAAAAATAAAAAAATAAAATAAAAATCATGAGTGCTGAGTTACAGGACGTTTGATGAAATACATTTGATAGTACATCTTTGGCTTTTTTGTTTTTGATTCATTTTCTTGAACTCTCACTCATTGTAGATATAATTAAGTTTCCCTGGAATAAATGGAGTCCAGAGTATTCCTGGATATTTTACAGAGAAAAGTATTACATAACTCTCCATTTTAAACAAACGCCATAAATTTATAATGGGCTTTTTATTGCCATGGCACATAAAGAGCATTATAGAATATTTAGTATCTTTAGTTTGATAAAGTTAAATCAAAATGCATAATTTACATCCGGTTCCTAGTCCTATCCAGAAATAATCATTGATGGCTTTGGAAATGTATGCTTCATATATTTTTTTTGTTATATACGAAAATAAACACAAATGAGGTCATTAGACTTTATATATTGTTCTATAACTTACTTTCATTCAACTCAAGGTTTTTTTTTCCTTCTAACAGTTTTGTTAAACTATTAAAACTTTCATTATACTATTTCAGTCTTTCATTATACTATTTTCTGTAATATCCTGTTTATGTTCTTTTCAGTATTACCACCGTCATTCCTGTTCTACATTTTTTGTTCCTCCACCATTTCAGTCTGTTTTACTGAATTTCACTAACATACATCTGAGCATTTCCACTTTGTAATCAAGAGAAATAATGTACCTAGTTGCCAGTGATACATGTTTGTATGATATTATACATATTTCTGTATTTACAAAAAATAATCTGGGAAGATAGCAAATGCTTATCAGTAATTTTCTTTGGAAAGGGAGTTGAATTGTGGGCAAGGTGGGCTTTTTATTCTAAAATTTTTTTATATTGTTTTGTATGTTACAATTTTACAAACACTTTCGTAATTCCTAATGGGATTTAAAAAGAATATCTTGTGTGTTCATGTATGATACCTAATCAGTTTTTTGCTAAAATATGGTTTGTCCTTTCCATCTTTTCTCAGGACATCATGGTGACGTTGGCGCTCCTATAGCTGATGTTATTCTCCCAGGTGCCGCTTACACAGAGAAATCTGCTACTTATGTCAATACTGAGGGCCGAGCTCAGCAGACTAAAGTAGCAGTGACACCTCCTGGCTTGGCAAGAGAAGACTGGAAAATTCTAAGAGCCCTCTCTGAGGTATTTGTTCTTAGTGATGCTGCTAATGGGATGTTTGACTTGATAGCTTCTCAAAATGATTTTCAAAGTCAAGAAGGATGCAAGCCTGATGTGCAGAGATAATTTGAATAATCTCTGTAAGACAAATGTATTCAGAAAATGGGCGTTTGACATTGGTATTTTTATTTTTGGCTTGTTTTTTGCCTAAAAACACTTCTTTTAACTCTTTATTATAAAAAAAGAAAAAGCATGAGATTTAAAATAATATACAATTGTCTGTAAACTTTGTATATGATCAATGTCGGGTTAGCAGAAGCATTCAGATTTAGCATAGTATTATCTCTTTAATCATTCATTTCATACTCAGTCTAATTTCTAAAGAGAAATTACTAATGTACTGACAGCTGTTTATGAATTAGAATTTTTGACAATTGTGTTTTCCTCTTAGTCACTTAATGTACATGCAAATGGACACCAATAGAATTTTCACTAGCACAACATTATTTCACTATAGTTGCAGTTATGTATGATTTGAATTTTTTTAAGTACTAAAGCTTTATGTCAATTCTGGGGACGTGTTATTTATAGATTGCAGGTATGACTCTTCCATATGATACTCTGGATCAAGTAAGGAACAGATTGGAAGAAGTCTCTCCTAATCTTGTTCGATATGATGATGTCGAAGGAGCCAATTATTTCCAGCAAGCAAATGAGCTCTCCAAGGTAAAAACTTGCTTGTATTCAGTTTTCATAGTAGTGTATCCTCTGATGTTAGTTTTTAGTTCTATTATTGACCTCATAATCCTTTTTTTTTGCAGCTAGTGAACCAGCAGCTTCTTGCTGATCCGCTTGTTCCACCTCAGCTAACAATAAAAGACTTCTACATGACAGGTATGCATTTGTTAGCATGACTGCCAAATATGAAAGGTGGGAAGGAATAAGATCACCTAATTTAGCATTATGATTCCAACCTGTTTATGAGAATATTTGATATTTTTATTTAATTTTTGAAAACTTTGAAACATCAGAAGTAATGTAATTTATATTTTCTGATTTTACTCTAATTTCTTTTGTTTCTGAAATGTAAGCAGATTTTAAATATAAAATTTACTGTTTTGTATAAAATCACCACATAGCAATTTAGGGAGAATTTTTTTTTTTTAAGTGACAACTGTGAAGGTTTTTTCTGAGAATTACAGTAGAAACAGTAAAACACTTAAATGTGAAGTATGTTAAAGAGTGCTTCTGATGGACATTGTTAGTGGTGCTTTTAAGGAATGTGGATTTACTGAAACTTATTTACTAAAGATTTTACATTTGATGTAACATGATATAGCACTTGGTATAATATCTGTGTTATGAGGTAGTTGACATGATTTTAAATAATTTTCTACCTAAAAGCAGATAGTATATTTTAAAAAATTTTTAAGCTTGTTTATCTAAGATTATTTTTAATTGGTTTTTTAGTTATGTTATAAAAGTTATGTTTGTTGTAGAACACATACCTAAGCCCAAAAGGCAAAGAGCATTTACTGTGATCCCACTATCCAGAAATAACTACTTTTAATTTTTTAACATTTTGTCAATCATACAAGGATATACATATATATTATTCACTTAAAAAATAAAAGATTTGATTATTCATTTACTGGGGGCAGGGGTTGACAGCTTTATTGAAATAGCATTTACATACCATAAAATTCACTGAATTCAGTGGATTTTATTTTATTTATTTTTTTTAAGATTTTATTTGAGGGCGAGAGAGAGAGCACATGCATGCGTGCGCGTACATGGGTGGGATGAAGGGGCAGAAGCAGAGGGAGAAGCAGACTCCGCACTGAGCATGGAGCCCAACATGGTAGTAGATCCTAAGACCCGGGGATCATGAGCTAAACCGCCTGGGCCACCCAGGCGCCCCTGGATTCAGTGCATTTTAGTACACATACTATTTTATAAACTTGTTTTCAGTAACAGTATTGTGCACATATTTGTCCTATCTTTAGTACTTCTCTATAATATTTGTAAGGGTTGCATACTGGCATATTGTATGGTTATATGTAATTATTTAATCATTCCTAGGAGTACTTACTAAAAGCACTTAGCTTGTAAGGGGCTTATTTTCTGGAGTTCTTCTCACATTAGATACAGTTACATAGAATTTTATAGTCTTTTTTTTTCGTTGTTCCTGAATGTGTGCAACAAGAAAGTTTTACTGTGTGCTTTTTTAAAAATTGTGTTATCAAAATGCACATTTTCTTAATCTCTTTCAGACTCAATTAGCAGAGCTTCACAGACAATGGCCAAATGTGTCAAAGCTGTCACAGAGGGTGCCCAGGCAGTAGAGGAACCATCCATATGCTGAAACTTCTACTAGGAACCCCATTTTGTTACAAATAATTAATGGACAGTTATGTTGGAGTGATCTCCTACAGGTTTATTCTTTAAAAAATAATCTGAATGATGTAATATTTAAGGTCGTACCTTGCTTATTTGAAAATGATACTGCAATTATCAGTGAACTTTGAGGTTTCAAAGACATTTATGTATTGTGTGTAAACGTTAAATTGTTTAATAAACAATGTATATAGATGCTCTTTCACATAAAAGTATTGGCAATCTTTGTGACACATACAAAGAAAATTCTTAAAATCGAGTTTTTGTTTATTTTCATTGATCATTTATGTTTGTAAAATGTATGAAATAAGAAGAGCTTCCATTAGGACCCACTGTTAGTTTCTAGTGTTCAAGGAAAGATTTGAGCATTCTGTCAAGCTGGGTAAATAGAAAAAATATGTGTAACATAATCATACATGTATCTTGGACAACTATAAATGATAATAATCATAATAATGATAGATAATGATTATTTAGCTTTTTCTGTGTGCTAAGCACTCTGGTTTTACATGAATTATCTTGTTTTGTCCTTGCTACAACTCTGTGAGGTAGTGTTATCTCAGTTTACAGATGAAGAAACTGAAGCCTAGGGATATTTGGTAGCTTGCCCAAGGTCACAGAAAAATAGTCAAGGACTCCAGCCTAGTTTTCTCTGACTCCAAAGCTCATTGTTCTTACCTGCTACACATAATTCCCTCCCATTAATACAGATCCTATAGGTTGTTACTTCTAAGAATTAGCATTGAGAATCTTAATGGATAGTACATTTTTCTGGTTTCTCTTGAATCTGTTTATAGATCATGGTGATTTATGTGACATTTTTCTTTGTATAAGAGATTATACACACATGCATCACTGGAGTGATGTAGTTAAGGGATGTAATTTAGGTCTTTGTTGATGTTCCATATTCATTATATTAACCATCTGCACTTTTAAGTCAACTAAACTATTTCAATAATAGAAGACGAAGCTAACAGCTTTCATAATTTTCAGATGTCAAAACAAAAAGGTAAAATTTTATAATTGATCTAGGAGATAGTTTAAAGCCATATTAAATGTTTTTCAAAATCTATGGTCAGAATCCTTTTGTTGTGTAATCCTTATTCCTGCTTTCACTAAAGACTTAGCCCAATTGTAGGATGCGATATTCCTGATACAACAATAAGAGTTTTTAAATAGTAGTATATCATCGACACTTTATCTTCAAAAAGATAAATTGTACACAATTTGTCATCTGTAACGGTTTTTTCCAAACTGTTTATTTTTTCATTAGCAATACATTATGAAGTGTATTTTGCTTAAAGTACTTAAAATTCTAAGTTGCCTGAAATTGTGCAAATTCTTGCTGAAAGTCTTTGAATTCAGTACAAACTTTCTGTCCTCCTCTACTTTCTTTACCCCTTAGCACTGTAGCTGACCTCGAGGGGGCATATGCTTCTAGTTTTGTATTCTACACAGTACTTTTCAGTGAATGTGTGTAGACTTCATAGGCCTGTTGGTGAGGGAATATTGTGTTCAAATGGAGAAGAGGTGGTGTATGACCACGATGGTCCAGAATCCTTCGGCTGCCATCTAGGCAACATGTGTTGAACTTACAATTTTATAAAGAATACCTTGTCTGGGGTAAGTAGTGCTCAATAAAATTGGCTGGTTTTTACATAAAGTAAACATGAAAGTGTCTAGTGGGCACTTATTAATCACATGATGCTAAATAATAAGGTTATTGTGAACATAAACATTAAAGGTGGTTGCTAGGGGAAAAAAAGGCTTTCTGAAGAAGAGCCCCCAAATAGAAGAAAAATACATATAGGTGAGAATAACTTGGTTGATGGAATTATGATTCTAAGTAATGAAAGAGTCAACAATGAGAAGGTTAAAAAGGCTCAAGGGCCAGGTCCCTTTGGGTGAAGAAGGCAGTCTGGAAATACCCTCTCATTTAAAGAGGACCCAAATATGTATCACTAAAGCTTTAAGTACATTATGTCTAATTTTCATAAAAACCCTGCAAACAATAGGAATTGAGACCCAAGAAATATCAAATAACTTGCCTAAAGCTACAGAGTTAGAGACTAAAGGTGCAAGGGAGTTTACTTAGAGATATTTTATTGTCCCATGTTGCCTCAAATATAAAGCTTGGACAGCTATGAAAATGGAATAGATGTGCGAGAAAGATCTTAAAGCCTAAGCTCTATACAAAATGCTTCTCAAATTTATTGTGAATTGTATTATAACAAATATATTAATAAAAAGTATTATGCCCTCTTAGTAATACCCAGTATACAGTCATTTATTATTGTTTGTTGCTGAGTTATTTAAACACCACTTCTTGCCAGGTCAGAACTTTGGAAAGGCTAGTAAGAAAAATTTTAAGATTATTTCTTCATTTGTAAAATGGGGATAAAAATAGAATAATTGTATTTACCTCTACCTCATAATGTTGTTATGAGGATTAGGTCAGAAAACCTATGAAACTCTTAGCTTACTTCCTGATAATGGTAAATGTTCAGTGTGCTCAATAACTGAAGACCCTCATTATAGGGAAGTGTGTATTCAAAATTTTTCTAACAGTTTCAGGAGGTTGCAGCTAACCATCCATGGGAGTTTTGTTGTTTTTTAAACTAAGCTCTGTACCCAACATGGGGCTCAAACTCACAAGAGATCAACAGTCACTCTAATGACTGAACCAGACAGGTGCCCCCATGGGCGTTCTTGATCCTAAAACGTCCCCATTATAAATGAAGTGAAAAACTCTCAAACCCTTGGTTGTAAGGGAAAGTCAGGCCTAATATAACCTCCAGCTTTTATTTTTCTAAAGAAATGCATTCCTTTCCTAAGGCTCCAAGGAATTAAATGACTTATCCAAGGTCAACCTAATCAAAACACTTGCTACTACATACCATCCACCAAGGCTGTGAAAATTTATTATGCAGAACCTTGTGCTGGGTGCCTGGGTGGCTCAGTTGGTTAAGCGACTGCCTTCGGCTCAGGTCATGATCCTGGAGTCCCGGGATCGAGTCCCGCATCGGGCTTCCTGCTCGGGGGGAAGTCTGCTTCTCCCTCTGACCCTCTTCCCTCTCGTGCTTTCTCTCTCTCATTCTCTCTCTCTCTGAAATAAATTAAATTTAAAAAAAAGAACTCTGTGCTTATTTTGATGGAACTTTTACCAGTTGTAGGAAGATTTACTGAGTCTGTTGGGTGGGTTCTAACCCTTAAAAGAGATTACTTCTAAGAGCAAAACCATAAAAACAGTGCTATCAGAAGGGGAAGATTATTTGCTAGTGATAGAAAGGGTACTGAAAGAGGGTTAGAGCTATTGATGTGCAGGGGGCCAGTGGATTCTTTTGCCAACATAAACTTTTGATTAATATAAACTGTCAGATTTACTATTAAACAGATTACCCTACCACTATTCAACACCTAAGGAGAGAAGAACTAAAGCAGCTTAAAACAATGCTAAGAGGTGTTTTTTAAAATGTTAATATTGTCATGACTGCTGTTAAGATGTCACTAGTAACACTGCAAATCCCTTGTTAGCTAAGATCTGGTTTGCCTGAAAATGAGGGCTCAAGCAGAAATTAAGGTATGCATGAGTATGACAAGCTACTTTTTAGGACATTTTGTGAGGTTACTCCTATCTTAACATAGCTAGACCTCATGTTTGTGGTTGATTCAATGTTTGGAAACAAGTGGGTATGAAAATAATATAAAGATCTGTTGGAACAAAAAATTGTGTATAGACATATATATGGCCACTGTTTAATAATGAAGATAGCTGATAACTCCGTAATAATTTTTAATAACCAATATTTTAAACTATCTTAACAATTGCATAGTACTTTAATTAGCTTGCTTATTTAATTTAGCCCAAGAGACGATGAAAAAACTATGATGACCTCAGGTCTAGATTTTAAGAGAATAAGGATCTTGGAACCAAATACCTTTTACTTGAAGTGTTTGTAGATTTTACTACTGAAAAATTCTGAAGATTGATTTACCTATGACTGATATTCAAAATCTTTGATACCTTAATATTTTAAAAAATAACTTCCAGTGGAAAGCATATGTTGGTACTAAAAATACAGTGAATGTGTGGTTTAGGACTAGTGATTAGTTTACAGTATTGAATTTTGAATTGGTATGTAAAGAGATCACAAGATGAATAACATTAATTTCCTTCTTAGAAGCATATAATTTGGAGTCTGAAAAGGACTGTAAAAAGAAACCTAGTATTTTTTTTTTTAAGTAGTCTCCATGCTGAGGGGCTTGAACTCCCAACCCTGAGATCAAGACCTGAACTGAGATCAAGAGCCAGACGGTCAACCGACTGAGTCACCCAGGTGCCCCAAGAAATCTAGTATTACATGTGCATTTTGTAAATGTGGAAATGGAAGCCAGAGAGGATTAGGGAAAAATTAGGGGCAGGTTTTTTGGGTTGAACCAGCTCTTCTGACTCCTGGTTGAGTGACATCTCAAAGCCTTAAATTCAACTTTGAGATTTATGAGTTTGTGTGAGTATTGTGTGAGTATTTGCTGAGTATTGTGTGCCAAGTATAATGCTAAGAGAAATACACTTTAGTTTGTGTCCTCAAGAAGCTAACAGTGTAGTGAAAGATCTGTAAACATCAATTATGGTAATGGCAGAACATTTGAATACAGGTATACATAATACAGTGGTGGCCATAGCTAAACCTGACAAAATTTTAAAGTTGAAAGTAATACCCAGTGTTAGCCATTATCTAGGGAAACAGATACACTCATATACTGTATGATATCCATCAAAACTTTATTTATTTATTTATTTATTTTTAGATATTTGAGAGAGAGAATGAGAGAGAGAGAGCACATGAGAGGAGGGAGGGTCAGAGGGAGAAGCAGACTCTCTGCTGAGCAGGGAGCCCGATGCGGGACTTGATCCCGGGACTCCAGGATCATGACCTGAGCCGAAGGTAGTCGCTTAACCAACTGAGCCACCCAGGCACCCTATTTTTTATTTTTTTTAAGGTTTTTTTTTTTTTTTTTTTTGAGAGAGAGGGCAGAGGGAGAGAGTATCCTCAAGCAGACTCTCTGCAGAGCGTGGAACCCAAAATGGGGCTTGATCTCAGGAGCCCAAGATCATGACCTAAGCTGAAATCAAGAGTTGGCGGTCCAAACGACTGAGCCATCTAGGTGCCCTGAAAACTTCATTTCTTGAAGATTTTACTTTTAAATAATCTCTACACCCAACATGGGGCTCAAACTCAATCCTGAGATCAAGAGTCCCATGCTCCACTGACTGAGCCAGCCAGGTGCCCCCCCATCAAAATTTTAAATGCTCATTTTTTATTTTTTATTTATTTATTTATTTATTTTTAAATGCTCATTTTTTAGACCAAACAATTCCACTTCCAGGAATTTATCCTAAAGATGACCAGCATGAATTTGCAAAGACTTGAGTAGAATATACATTCACATTGGTCATCAAATAAAACAAAAAATTTTAATGTCTGCCAATAGAGGACATAAAATAGTTTTGGTATAAAATACACAAATGTTTAAAAGCATGAGCTAGATCTCCACTTGCTGTTATGGAAAGAGCTCCAAGATAAATTAAAAACATTAATTTATTTTATTTTATTATTATTTTTTAAAGATTTTATTTATTTATTTGACAGAGAGAGACACAGCGAGAGAGGGAACACAAGCGGGGGGGGGGGGGGGAGAGCAGGAGAGGGAGAAGCAGGCTTCCCGCTGAGCAGGGAGCCCGATGCCGGGCTCGATCTCAGGACCCTGGGATCATGACCTGAGCCGAAGGCAGACGCTTAACGACTGAGCTACCCAGGCGCCCCAACATTAATTTTTTTTAAAGATTTCATTTATTTATTAGAGAGTGAGAGAGCACAAGCAGGGGAGGCAGCAGGCAGAAGGAGAGGGAGAGGAAGAAGCAGGCTCCCCGATGAGTGGGGAGCCCAATGGGGGGCTCGATCCCAGGACTCTGGGATCATGACCTGAGCCAAAGGCAGATGCCCAACCAACTGAGCCACCCAGGTGCCCCCATTAAGAACATTAAGATGCAATAATATGTATTTGTATCTATATATATGTTTACCTATGTGTGAAAAGTATTTCAGCAGATAAAAAAAAAATTTGTGGTTCCCTCTGGGTAGTTCAGCTAAATCAAGTATAAAAAAGAGGATTTTACAGGGGCGCCTGGATGGCTCAGTCGTTAAGCGACTGCCTTGGGCTCAGGTCCTGATCCCAGGGTCCTGGGATCGAGCCCCGCATCGGGCTCCCTGCTCCGCGGGAAGCCTGCTTTTCCCTCCCCCACTCCCCCTGCTTGTGTTCCCTCTCTCGCTGTGTCTCTCTCTGTCAAATAAATAAATAAAATCTTAAAAAAAGAGAAGGATTTTACAACTCTATCATTTGAACATTTGAGTTTTTACAGCAAGAATATTTTGCTTTTATAATTTTTAAACACATTGTTTAAATGAAGATTATGTAGCAAACCAAAATATGTAAGTTAATGAAAACTAAAAATAGGACACAAAATTCTGTGCATGTCATGTGTGGTGGGCAGCTTTTAAGATGGCCGGCATGATCCTTGCCTGCTGGGATTCATCCCCTGTCTTTGTGAGCTGAACTTCCTGATTCCTTTGTAAATCATTAGGGATGTCCCTGCTGGGTTTTAAGACTGACTTCCATCTTGGGCACTCTCTGATTCTCTCCCTCTCAGATCACCACCCGCCATGTTGTGAGGACACATAAGCAGCCTCTGAGAAGGCCCAGGTGGTGAGGAAGAGGCCTGCCTTCCGGCAACCATGGGAGTGATCTGAATCCCTTGGCCCCCAGTTGCATGGGGGTGTCTCATACCGATACACTTCTAGATTCCCGACACACACAAACTGAGATACTAAATGTTTGTTGTTTCTAGCCACTAAGTTTTGGGTTATTATGCAACAATGGATAACTAATATGCTGTAATTATAACAGCAAAAGCATATGTCAGGATAACCCACATACAATGACAGATCCATGTGGGAATACAAAGGCCTGACCTTCTAGACCCACGGGGGGACAACTCTGAAGGGCTGTCTTAGCTCCTCAAGCTCTCCGTGAGGTTGGCTGAGATTGTCATTGGGCCTGCAATTGCAGCTTAGCTTTCCCTCTGCCCATTCCTGCGTTCTTTCCCTCCCTTACAGTGTTGACCTCCAGGGAACTCATTAATAAATGTTCTGTACACTAAACTCTTCTCAGAGTCCACTACCTGGGGAATCCACTCTGTGATCGCCATCCGGAATATCTCTGTATCCTAGATAGCTGCTCCAAATATCACTGTCCCAGCTAGCAAGACGTGCATAAGAGAGAGGAAGCAGAGGACAAGCTCTAAACATTTTATTGACATGACTTTGAAACTGCATCATTTCTCCTCAAATATCACAGGTAAGACTTACAGCCACATTCACCTGCAAGAGAAGAGGCTGGGAAATGTAACTTCTAGTCATATACCCAACTAAAACAGAGATTCTAAGAGAAGTGTTCTAGTTATTTTTTTTGCTATGTAACAAACTACCCCAAAACTTAATGGTGTAAAACAACAACCATCTTATTATGCTCATGAGATGATGCCATGAGTGCAAAATACAGAAAGGGCACAGCAGAGATGGGAGTGACTCATCTCTGTTCTGTAAGGCAGGAACCTCAGCTGGATGGCTGGAATACTGGAGGTTGACTCAAACAGCTGGGGCCTGGAGCAGCTCCGATGAGAAGACCCAGTTCCCAGATAGCATCTTCATTCATATGTTTGGCTCTTGGGCTGGAATGGTAGAAAGACAGGCTCAGAGGGGATTATCTTCCAGAGCATTTACTTGTGGCCTATTCCACAGGAAAGTCTCAGGACAATTGTACTTGTAGAGTGTTCAGGGCTCCAAGAGCAAGACCAAGGAGGAAGGTTTTTATGATTTAACCTTGGAAATTATATAGCATCACTTCCATTGTCCTTTACTGATCAAGCCAATCTGGTCAGAGCCCACCCAGATTCAAGGGGAGGAAACATACATCCCATGGGAGGAGTGTCAAAGAATTAAAACCACCGCAAGGGTATATATTGGGGGTCAATTAGTTCCTACCATAGGCCCTGTATCTGTACCACAGCAATGAAGAAGGAGACACAGAGAGAAAAAAAGACCATTAGCAGCTATAAAATGAAGTTTCTTTTTACTGATTTATTTTTTAAATTATTTTAAAAATTATTATATATGAATATATTATTATTACTGTTTTTTTATAGAGAAGGGGGGAGAGAAGAGAGCAAGAATGAGAGAGTGTGGAGGGGGAGAGTGAGAGAGAGAATATATATACATGTTTTTAAGAGAGAGAGAAAGGCAGCAGGAGAGGGAGAGAGAAAATCCCAAGCAGGCTTCACGCCCAGCATGGAGCCCAACCTTGGGGCTCGATCTCACAACCCTGAGATCATGACCTGAGCTGAAATCAAGAGTTGGATGCTTAACTGACTGAGCCACCCAGGCAGCCCAGATGAAATTTCTATAATATACCAATTAATCTGTAACTATTTTCTAATTACCACATACACAGCTCCACTGCTTTTGTATCCAGTATAGAGTTGCTCAGTCCCTTATCATATATAGGATAGAGTTGAGGTCCTTCCTTCGGGCTCAGATTCTTTAAGCTTTTAAATATAACTCAAGAACCTTGGCATATGGAACTGAAATGTTCTTTGTGGGATTAAGGCTTATTTATAGGAGGAATGAGTCTCTGTTAGGTTTCTTACAGATTGTCCAGCCTGGGTTGCTATAGATTGGGTAACTACTAGGTCCAAACAAAGTAGTGTTCTTCAAGTAACATATTTAGTATCATAGTTTGAGTACCATAGTGGGACCCAACCTAGTTCTCCAGGGTCTTCCATTCCATTTCCACTATATAGGATTTACTATATTATTCAGCAGGATAAGTAACCTCCCTGCCAAACAATGTACTGTACATTATTAACATAAATTTATTTTCTGAAAAAAAGAAAGGTTTGGGGGGCACCTGGGTGGTTCTGTCAGTCGAGCGTCTGCCTTCGGCTCAGGTCATGATCCCAGGGTCCTGGGTTTGAGCCCCCCATCGGGCTCCCTGCTCGGCTGGAAGCCTGCTTCTCCCTCTCCCACTCCCCCTGCTTGTGCTCTCTCTCTCTGACAAATAAATAAACAAAATCTTAAGAAAAGAAAGGTTTTTAATCACAAGGGAAAACTCGACAGGAACTGAGCCTACTGGGATCTTTAAACTCTTACAAGACTTTGGGATTTCCTCATGTTCCTAGGGGTAGGGTGACCGTGCCCCATTACTCTAGTAGAACAGAAGTATCCACTTGGCTGCTGGGAAGTCCTGGAATAATGTTGGAAATCTAAAAGGAGCAGTGAAGCATGACTAAATTTCATTAATCTCAATTTCCCCTGTCAAGAAGAATAAAGGCCACAATTTTTTTTCTTTTTGCCTGTTTTTTTTTAAGATTTTATTTTTTTATTTGACAGGGAGAGAGAGGCAGCGAGAGAGGGAACACAAGCAGGGGGAGTGGGAGAGGGAGAAGCAGTCTCCCTGCTGAGCACCCTCTGTTTCTTTTTTAAGACTAGAAGCAATCTGGGGGCGCCTGGGCGGCTCAGTCAGTTGAGCATCTGCCTTCAGCTCAGGTCATGATCCCAGGGTCCTGGAATCGAGTCCTGCATCGGGCTCCCTGCTGAGCAGGGAGCCTGCTTCTCCCTCTCCCTCTGCCTGCCATGCCCCCTGCTTGTGCTCTCTCTGTCAAAAAAATAAATAATAATCTTTTTTTAAAGATTTTATTTATTTATTCATGAGAGACAGAGGGGGAGAGAGAGGGAGAGAGAGAAAGAGAGAAGCAGAGGGAGAAGCAGGCTTCCAAGGAGCAGGGAGCCTGATGCGGGACTCGATCCCCAGACCCTGGGCGTGACCTGAGCCGAAGGCAGACGCTTAACCATCTGAGCCACCCAGGTGCCCCAATAAATAATCTTAAAAAAAAAAAAAAAACCTAGAAGCAACCTGGTCTTTATCTGAAGTGCAACATTATGTGGATAAAGTTAAATAATAGGATAACATATGCTTTCCTGTAGCTTCCCAAACCCCAAACTACAATTCCCATAAAGCATGAAGTGGAAATGTATTGTTTGCTTAGTAGCAGGAACTAAATAGGATGGGGCTTGTTTTGTATCCGCAAACCCGGAGGGAATGAGGAGGGAAGGGTAGTGTATCCCTGGGCAGCAGCATTCCTTTGGGAAATTGGGATTATTCCTCAGTAACTCCTATGTATTTCCTCACTCTGTGACCTATGCCCTCTCCTTGTTTATTCACTTTACTAGCCAAATGTGTGTGTCCATCTCTCTAAACCTTTTGTTCCATAGGAGATGTGTTCCTTACTCCTTTTACTCTCACTATCTGTAGTGTTCTACCTAGTATTTCCCTCTCACGTATTCCCACTCATACGTGAGGTACATTTTCTACTAGTTCAAATTTATCATTGTCCTCCCATGGACTCTGTACCTCTCCTTCACTGTGACTCAGTACACAAAATGTGTTGCTCTTTGGTACAACTAGGACAATTTTCATCCAAAACCGGAATATTAGGACAAATATCTTGTAAGGGAATGGTTTTAGGAACGTGTGGTGCCCTGTATAAATCAACTGATGATCAGAAAAGAGATACCTAATCATTTTTAATAATATATTTGAGTCTTGAGAATCCATATCTTATCCCACTGTGAACGTTTTGATTGGAATTGGCTCTTCCATTCATGTTTTATGGTTTAATTCATTAAGTCCCTGTACAAGAAAAGCAGTTTTAAGAAGGAAAATGAAAAACACCCTAAGAAGGTAGGAAACCTTTCTGCTAGGTGAACCACCAAAGAGATTATTAGGAGCTTGTATGCTTTTAACAGCCACCTGCTAATATCCTTAATAGCTTTATGATTAAGGCTACTAGGCAAAGGCTGTGCCACTTCAGTTGTATTCCCGGGGCAGTACCCAACATGCTCTCTTGTATATATACTTTTTAAGATTTTATTTATTTATTTGAGAGAGAGAGCACGAGCAGGGGGAGTTGCAGAGGAGCGGGAGAAGCAGGCTCTCCACTGAGCAGGGAGCCCGACATGGGGCTCCATCCTAGGACCCTGGGATTGTGACCTGATTTGAAGACAGACACTTAAGCGACTGAGCCACCCAGGCTCCCCACGCTCTATATATTTGAACATTCTGATGTTAACTCAAGTTATGCCTGATCCTCAAGCTTGAGTAGAACAAGTCAACTGCTCATCCTTGGGAATAACAGATAATTTTTCCCAGGCACCAAGATATTATGATGAGGACACTGGGCAAGATTTTCCTAAATTCCTTTCCTTTTCCTGTGTGAGTACCTCTCTCCCAGAGAGCTCCATTGACTCACTCTCTGACTCAGCATGATTAACACAATAAACGGTTGAGAAATTATTGTCTCTGCTAAGAGTTTCTGATGCAGGAAAGCACATGGATGCAGTTAGTGACCAAAAAGATACCAGAGCTCAATTTCGTATAGGGCCCATAATTCTTTTCCTGATCGCACTCACAAAGCTAATGCATCACACTCCATGGGCTCCAAAGCCTTTCACCTTCCTTCCCCAAAACCCCCAAATGCTTTTTCTACCAGAGTTCAAAGAATTTGCTCTTTGTTCTTCAATATATATGCACCAAGTTTAGCCGAGTTAAGTTTAGCCAAATTTTTTCTTGGGCATTGGAGGGAGGGAGACAAACTGGGTTGGCAGAGATTGCTTTCTGGTTAAATACGGTAAGTACCTAGAGCGCTCTATTTAAAATAGTTGCCTAGTGTTCCACTTACCTCTACCAACATTTATCCCAATTCCCTATCAATAATGGTAACTAGGGGCGCCTGGGTGGCTCAGTTGTTAAGCGTCTGCCTTCGGCTCAGGTCATGATCCCAGGGCCCTGGGATCGGGCCCTGCATCGGGCTCCCTGCTCCGCGGGAAGCCTGCTTCTCCCTCTCCCACTCCCCCTGCTTGTGTTCCCTCTCTCACTGTGTCTCTCTCTGTCAAATAAATAAATAAAATCTTTAAAAAAAATAATGATAACTAAACTGTACTGAGCATATACTATGGATTAGGCACAGTTCTAAATATCATAGCCCAATGAAATAAATTCTATTATTAGCTCCACTTTACAGGTGGGTAAACCAAAAGCACAGGAAAGTAGTTTGTTCATGGTCACACAGCTAGTAAATTGTCGAGATGGGATTTGAATCCAGGCAATTCTTGTTTGTTTTTTTTGTTAAAGATTTTATTTTTTTGAGAGAGAGCGAGCATGAGCAGGGACAGGGGCAGAGGCAGAGGGAGAAGCAGACTCCCTGAGGAGCAGGGAGCTGGCCGTGGGACTCCATCCCAGGACCCTGGGATCACAATCTGAGCCCAAGGCAGACGCTTAACCAACTGAGCCACCCAAGCACCCCGAATCCAGGCAATTCTTAACCACAATGCTGTACTGCTTCCCTATTGATGGGCTATAAAGGCCTTTCTCTAGATTCCTCTAGATTTTTTTTTTATTACAGATAATGCAGTAATGAATACCCTTGTACATAAATATCTGCATACTTTTCTAAGTATATCAATAAGGACAAATTCTTTGATAAGACATTATGGGGTCAAAGAGCAGCACATTTTTATTCGAACAGAAAAAAGTTTCTTCTCCAAATTTATCATTTGTTTTGGGGAGGCAGCATTTTATCAGAGGCAACAAGCCGTCCTCTTGCTATATTTAGAATTTTAGTAGCAAAAGTACTAGAAAGTCATCTTAGTCCTTTTCCTGAGGGAGTAATTAACTCAGTGGTCCTTTCCTCACATCCTTTCTGATATTTGATTAAGAGTGCAGACAGGTAAACTGCAAGGCAAAGAGCCCTAGACTAGGGCCTGGATCATGGTAGTTCAATGATTGAATTAAATGACTAGGTCTTAGTTTTTTTTTTTTTTTTTTAATCTGTAAAAGGAGGCTATTACTACCTACTTTATCTACCACCTGTAGGTTTAGAGACACAACTATGAATGTATACATTGTTCGTATGTATCATTAGGAACACTTGTAGGGGCACCTGGGTGGCTCAGTCAGTTAATCGTCTGCCTTTGACTCAGGTCATGATCCCAGGCTCCTCGCTCCTCACTGGGCTCCCTCCTCAGCGGGGAGCCTGCTTCTCCCTCTCCTCCCTTTCTCTCTCTCAAATAAATAAATAAAATCTAAAAAAA
Source organism: Eumetopias jubatus (assembly GCF_037043125.1). Taxonomy (NCBI): domain Eukaryota; kingdom Metazoa; phylum Chordata; class Mammalia; order Carnivora; family Otariidae; genus Eumetopias; species Eumetopias jubatus. Next base: position 30,357,190 of record NW_028274809.1, read on the forward strand.
AAAACCAAAACAACAAAAAAAACCACAAACCACTTGTAATAGAGGGATACCCATTTAGGAACCAGGGAAAGAACTAGGGGGCCCAATAGGGAATTGAGATCTGGTATCTTTTGGTCACTAAATACGTACATGTGCTTTACTCATACATGTGCATCAGAAACTCTGGTTGAGACAATAATTTGTCAAGCACTTATTGTGTGTGACCATCTGTATAAGTCTTAGTATACTTTCAACAGGTAGCCTCAATATAAATATTTTATGAATAAATTGATGAACAAAGTTTTCAAGGCTGCTCATCAGTTTTCCAAAGCTAAGATTAATATCCTCTCTCTCAAAAAAAAAGATAATTTTTGGCACTTTGTCTTTCCCCTAAATAATGAATATCTATGTCTTCTTTAGAATTACGTACATAATATGGCTTAAGGTCTTAAAATTTGATTTTGGGTAAACTAAAAGCAAATCAGCCAGAGCAGAGTGTGAAGTTATCTAGTTTGTCAAATGCTGAGTAACTGCCTCTCTATTAATTTGGAAAATACAGAAATGTAGAAAAATAATCCATTTATTGATTAGTAACCCTTATGCTGTGTAATTTATTGGTCCTTCCAGATATTATCTTCTATTTCTTTAAAGTTATTGATAGACACTGTTATTTGTTTTTTTTTAAGATTTTATTTATTTATTCATGAGTGACGGGGGGGGGGGAGAGAGAGAGAGAGAGAGAAGCAGGTTCCCAAGGAGCAGGGAGCCCAAAGCAGGACTTGATCCCAGGACCCTGGGATCATGACCTGAGCCAAAGGCAGACGCTTAACCATCTGAGTCACCCAGGTGCCCGACACTGTTATTTGTGAATCACTTCCAAGTGATTAGCAATTTAGTAGAAATTAGTCATATGTAGTCATATATATGCTGACAAAAACTTTCAAATTATATTTTAGATGATGTAGTATTTTATTGGACTATATGTCACATTTCATAAATTTTATCTATTTATTCCAAAACTTTCAATTATCTTGAATAATGCCCCTTCTTGTTGAATATACCCATATTTCTTTTTTTTTAAAGATTTTATTTATTTATTCATGACAGACAGAGAGAGAGAGAGAGAGAAGCAGAGGGAGAAGCAGGCTCCCAAGGAGCAGGGAGCCCAATGCGGGACTCGAGCCCAGGACCCTGGGATCATGACCTGAGCCGAAGGCAGACGCTTAACCATCTGAGCCACCCAGGCACCCGAGTATACCCATATTTCAAAGACTTACACAAATGTGGCTATAAATTGAATCCATTTTCCCCCTTTCCAACACATATACATATTTATGTGTGTGTTAGAAAAAATATATATATAACATATATATGTTAGAAAAAATATATATATATATTTTAAGTAATCTCTATGCCCAAATGGGGCTCGAACTCATGACCCTGAGATCAAGAGCCACATGCTCTACTGACTGAGCCAGTCAGATGCCCCTAGATTCATATATTTTTTAAACTTGGTTGGGAAATATCTACAAACTTCAACATGAAAATATTTTAGTCTTGGGTATCCTGGAATAGAAAAACATTCTATGAATGACACATGTACATACTCAAATGTAGAAATAAACATGAAAAACATTCCTTCTGATTAGATGTGAATAGAATATATATATATATTTTTTTAGATTTTATTTATTTATTTATTTATTTGAGAGAGAGAGAGAGAGAGAATGAGATAGAAAGCACGAGAGGGAAGAGGGTCAGAGGGAGAAGCAGACTCCCTGCTGAGCAGGGAGCCCGATGTGGGACTCGATCCTGGGACTCCAGGATCATGACCTGAGCCGAAGGCAGTCGCTTAACCAACTGAGCCACCCAGGCGCCCCGAATAGAATATATTTTTAAGAATCTATCACTAGGCAGCCAAAATTTATCTACTGACGAGTTTCCCTTCAGGATTTTTCCAAGAACTGGGAAAATCCTGCTGTTTTAGTCCGTTTGGGTTGCTATAACAAAACACCACAAACCAGGCAGCTTATATGCGCCTTTATTTTTGACAGCTCCAGAGCCTGGAACTCCACCATCAGGGTGCCGTCGTGGTCAAGGAACTCCACCATCAGGGTGCCGCCGTGGTCAAGGAACTCCACCATCAGGGTGCCGTCGTGGTCAAGGAACTCCACCATCAGGGTGCCGTCGTGGTCAAGGAACTCCACCATCAGGGTGCCGTCGTGGTCAGCTTCTGGCGGAGGCCCTTTCCAGGTTGTACGCTGCCATCTCTTACTGTGCCTCACAAGATAGAAGGGAGTAGGCAGCTCCTGCGGTCCCTTTCATAAAAGCGCTAATCCCATTCATGAAAGCCCCATCCTCATGACCTAAGCACCTCCCAAAGCTCCTACCTCCTAAAATCATCACACTGGGCATGAGGATGTCAACATATGAATTTTGAAGGGACACAGACATTCAAATCATAACAAATACCTCAATCGACAGCAGTCCTCCTCAGTTATGGGAAAGTAATTGCCGATGGCAAAACAGATACTAGTGTATAGTTCTGCCTTATTCTGAGTCATGCTATCAAAGAGACAATGAACTCAATGATGAACCTAAGTTGGCCAGGTCCCAGGTTCTAGTTGATGAATGTGCACCTTTACTAAGTCTTTGCAGTACTGAGGCTGTTCCTAAAATTTCTGTTCATTGTGCACATCACAATCCATTGAGATAATTTTTTTAAAAGATTTTATTTATTTATTTGACAGAGAGAGACAGCGAGAGCAGGAACACAAGCAGGGGGAGTGGGAGAGGGAGAAGCAGGCTTCCCGCGGAGCAGGGAGCCCGATGTGGGACTCGATCCCAGGACCCGGGGATCATGACCTGAGCCGAAGGCAGACACTTGACGACTGAGCCACCCAGGCGCCCGAGATTGTAATTTTTTAACTTTATTCCAAATTTGGGAAAAATGATCAAGTTATGAGAAGGATTTGGGGCAATCATTATATCCAACACTACTTACTGAGTGGCAACACCATGTGATAATGTACACACTGACTTGTGTGTTAAGGGAGAAAGTTCTGGAATCAATTCTCCAGATTTAAATCCTGGCTCTATCACTTACCAGCTATGTCATCTCATTACTATTACCAGTTGAAATGGGGATAATGATAATAACACCTGCCTCTTAGAGTTCACTAAATATGTGTAAAGCCCTAAGCATGAATAAGTGCTTTGTTATTTTCTCCTTTAAAAAGAAAGATTGAAAATGTCCATACGTATTAGGCTAAATATATTCATGTGGTAGATTGAATAATAGCCCCCAAATATGTCCATGTCTTAATTCCCTGAACATGTGAATATGGTACCCTACATGGCAAAACAGATTTTGTAGATATGATTAAGTTAAGGGTCTTGAGTTGGGGAGAGTATTCTGGATTATCTGGGTGGGGACAATGTAATCAGAAGGACTGCAATAAGGGTGAGGCAGGAGGGCAAGGATCAGAGATTAGAAGACACTGTGCTGCTGGTCTTAAAGATGTAGGAGGGGATCATGAGTCAAGGAATACAGGTAGTAGCTTCTAGAAGCTGGAAAAGGCAAGGGAACAACCTATCCCCTGGAGCCTCCAGAGGAATGCAACCCTGCGGATAGCTTAATTTCAGCCCAGTAGAACCCATTTCAGACTTCTGACTTGTGGAACTCTAAGATAATAAACTGTGTTAAGTCACTAAATTTGTGGCACTTTGTTAGGACAGCAAGTTCCTATTAATACCTGCACCTAACCTATGGAGACACTAATTTGAAGTCAATACAAACAGAACTTTACTTCTAGTTCTCTTGGATTACAACTGGAGTTATCCTTGGAAAAGTGATTTATTCTAGGTTTGGAGTAGGAAAAAAGATAAGATGAATCCAGGGCATCTTTTGATATCAGAAAGTGAAGAGGTGCTCAAAATGGATTGGGGGTATATCAAAAGGGTATAGACGCTAACCTGAAAAGGCTACCAATGGCTAAAGTTGGAACAAGTTGAACAACAAAATAATGATGGATTATAACTCCCCAAATAAAATATGTATTCTCGAGTCCACAATGAAATAAATAAATACATAAATACATACATACTTGGAGAATGGACAATTCCACTGAAGAATGTTAAAATTAATATGGGAAAGGGGTGCCTGGGTGGCTCAGTTGGTAAAGCGTCTGCCTTTAGCTCAGGTCATGACCTCGGGGTCCTGGGATGGAGCCCCAGTCTGGGTCCCTGCTCAGCAGGGAGTCTGCTTCTCTTTCTCCCTCTGCCTCTCCCCACGATTCATGTTCTCTCTCTCTTTCTCAAATAAATAAAATCATTAAAAAAATTAATATGGGAAATTTTGAGGAGAAGCAGACTATTTGCATAGTTCAAAGTATGTCTCCCACGATACTTTGTAATTACAAGTGGAAATACAGTAACTCTGCAGTGGAGAAACCCAGAAGACACCAGCTTAACCAAGTAATCAAGATTAATAATCACTAGCGTGGCAAGCAGAATTCTAAGATGCCTGCTTACTCCCTTTGTCCTCTTTACCTTTGTTTTTTGTTTTTTTTCAAAAAATATTTTATTTATTTATGTGACAGAGAGAGAAGGAGAGCACAAGCAGGGGCAGTGGCAGAGGGAGAAGCAGGCTCCCCACTGAGCAAGGAGCCCGAGGCAGGGCTCGATCCCAGCACTCTGGGATCATGACCTGAGCCGAAGGCAGACACTTAACCGACTGAGCCACCCAGGCGTCCCATAAGAACCTTCTACACCTGGGCCTAGAAGTCACAGACTCGAGGTGTGAGAGGGATTGTCTGGGAGGTTTTCCTGCTGCCCTTATAGATGGATGTGCCATCAATTAGAACTGGAGAGGGGCCTCTTGGAAGTGAGAGTGATCCCTGGCTGCCAAACGGCCAGAAAACAGTTCAGTCCTATAACTGAGAAACTGAATTCTGCCAACAGGCTGAGTGAGCTGGCAAGAGGACTACAAGTTCCAAATGCAAATGCAGCCCAGCAACACCTTGATTTCACCCTTGTGAGACCCTGAGCAGAGAGCCAGCCATACTTTGCCTGGACTTCTCACCTCTAGAAACCAAGAGATAATAAATGGGTGGTGTTATGGTGCTGGCTCTGCGGTGATTTACTCCAGCAGCAGAAGAAAACTATACAACTAGCCCTAACACATCTCAACATCATGCCCCCTGATAGGATGCCCTGAAAAGGATACATCCCGTCTGAGATTTTCTTGCCAAAACTACATTACCTCATCTAATCATGAGAAAACATAAGAGAAACCCAAATTGGGAGACATTCTACAAAATGACTAACCAGTACTCTTCATAAAGGTTGAGGTCATGAAAGAGAAGGAGAGACTTGAGTGTCGGCAGTGGGAAAAGGACATTAGCGGTAAGCAGATGAAATCTGAATAAAGTCTGAAGTTTAGTTAACGACAACGAAAAATACAACAAAACACTTGGAGCTATTTCCCTCTAGAATTGGGCTAGTCTATGGAACTGTAAGCAATTTACTTGCCTAGAACTTGGTTTTTCTAATTATTAGGTAACACGAAAAGCACATTCTATTTTCCTTTAAGATAGCTCAATTTTGGAAGAGTTGGTATGTTTTGGAAGACTTAGTATGCTTTGGTATTATAATGATTTTGATGCAGTGTTACAGATTAATGAAAGAATTTTTTTTTTTAGGAGAGAGGGTGCATGCACAGGAGTGGTGGGGGAAGGGCAGAGGGAGAGGGAGAGAATCTTAGGCAGGTTCCATGCTCAGCACAGAACCCGACATGGGGCTGTTATCTCACACCTTGAGATCATGACCTGAGCCGAAATCAAGAGTTGGACGCTTAACCAACTGAGCCACCCAGGTGCCCCTAAACCAAATACTATTAATGGATATCATCCAAAAATGAAAATCTGGACAACTTGGTACATTGTGGAGGCTTTTTGTAGTTGCTGCTTTGCTGTTTGCTTTTTTCTTTTACTTCAAATTAAGGAGCTGGCCTAAACAACAAATACACAAAATCCCCTTTTGTAGTTTAAAAGAATGAACATTTCAGAAATTTTCTGGACTCAAGTCAGGATAAAGAGAGGGAAGCAAAAGAGAATTCAGTAACACACCGTTCAAACAGTTTGATTTAGAAAAGATAGAACCCCTCTTCCAATAGAAGAAAAAAAAACGGACAAAAGGCCCGCATGGAGTATTTACATGAGCTTTCTAAGAATGGTACCATGAGTTTCTTTCCCTATAATTTTTTTGTTAGCTTTATTTCAGAGAGATGGACATATATGGTAGGGAATGAATGATAATTTATCACATCATCAGTGATTACTGTATAACATTCTCTAACTTTGCTGCTCATACATTTTAGGTAAATAATTCTTTCCTCCTTCCTCCACAGACAGAAACATAATGCTTACCATTTCGAGCTCAAGACTGGCTTAACGGCCTCTGAGGTTAATGTTAACATCATTCTGGACAGAGTAACAGGAAGCATCTGGGTATCTTACCACAAACTGAGATGATCCATTCTTTCGCCATATGAAGTATAAATTCTGTTGGTATTAAATTACTTAATTGCTTCTGCTTTATACATTAATATCTTAAAACATTCAGATATGTAGAACATCATAAAACCTCTGGGAAAACGAAAATGATTTATGACTATGTAAATATTTACTTTGTTCTTCCCAGTTGGTCAATATTTATTCTTTTTTCCCCATTTACTTATTTTTATTTTTATTTTATTTATTTATTTATTTTTTTAAAGATTTTATTTATTTATTTGAGAGAGAGAGAATGAGAGATAGAGAGCACGAGAGGGAGGAGGGTCAGAGGGAGAAGCAGACTCCCTGCCGAGCAGGAAGCCCGACGTGGGACTCGATCCCGGGACTCCAGGATCATGACCTGAGCTGAAGGCAGTCGCCCAACCGACTGAGCCACCCAGGCGCCCCTCCATTTATTTATTTTTAAAGTTTTTATTTTAATTCCAGTTAGTTAACATACAGTGTAATATTAGTCTCAGGTGTGCAATGTAGTGATCCGTCACTTCCGTACGACACCCAGTGCTCATCACAAGTGCCCTCCCTAATACCCATCACCTGTTTCACCCATTCCCCTCATCACCCTCCCCATGAAAGCTATTCTTGCGAATCTTTTGTTTTTATGTTCTAGAACCATCTATGGCTACAGCAAAACTCAGGGAATAATGTCAATTAACAGCTGCCAAGTTACCTAGAGGAGCAGATGGTATAATTGATTATGTCCTACAAAATGGGGGAAAGGAATACTTAAAGGTATTTCCTCAAATATGCCACAGAGTTTCCACACAAAAGGCTGTAACAAAAACCATATTTTTCTCCTCTTGTATGTTTGTTTTTACTTCAGGTGATTCTCTTATATTGTATTTTTTACTTTTTAACCTGTAGAGTTTTCTTTTTTAAGAGAGAAAATATTTATTTGAGAGAGCGAGAGAGAGTGAGGGAGAGAGGGCAAGCATGAGTGGGGAGCGGGGTGCAGAGGGAGAGGGAGAAGAAGACTCCCTGCTGAGCAAGGAGCCCAACATGGGGCTCGATCCCAGGACTCTGGGATCACGACCTGAGCCTAAAGCAGATGCTTAACCAACTGTGCCATGCAGGTGCCCCCGTAGTCATTTAAAAATAGAGTGTGCATACACTTTAAGTGATTTTAGCAATAAAGAATGTACAACAGAAATAAGCTAAGAGAAAAAAGTAGCATACTTAGCACCACTCCCAGATTTTTTAGCTAGACTATAATATGGACAATTGGAATATAATCCTCAAGAGACTGGCATAGTTAGAATTGTACAGATATTATTTTATTAATCACCTTGGACTCTTAGTGAGATTGACAGAAAGTCCACATTTGCTTCCTCAGAACCCTTCTCATTTAACCCATAGAATAGCCATATCTTTTTTTTTTAAAGATTTTATTTATTTATTTGAGAGAGAGTGAAAGAGAGAGATCACAGAGAGGGAGAAGCAGACTCGCCGCAGAGTGGAGAGCCCCATGTGGGGCTTGATCCCAGGACCCCGAGATCATGACCTGAGCTGGAGGCAGACGGTTAACCCACTGAGCCACCCAAGTGCCCCAAATAGCTGTATCTTAATTATACAATTGTCTCAAAGACATTGAACTGGTTAAGAATTCAAAATCTCAAATATTCATTAAAATAATAAATATGGTGCATTTATTATGGCAGGCACTGTTCTAGATGCTTAGTGAACAAAATAGGTTTTAAAAAAAGAAAAGGAGGGGCGCCTGGTTGGCTCAGTTGGTAAACCATCTGACTCTTGATATCAAGGTCATGAGTTTAAGCCCCATGTTGGGTGTGGAATCTAGTTCAAAAAAAAATTAAAATTAAAAATATTTTTTTGAAATTTTTTAAAAAGGAAAAAATCCTAGCTTTCACGGAATATATATATATATATATATTATTTAAGTAGGCTCCATGCCCAGTGTGGAGCCCAGTATAGGGCTTGAGCCACCCAGGCGCTACAGAACTTACATTTTTTAAAGTGGGATCTGTATAAAATAAAACATCTCTAAAACAATAATTCTTGGGCGCCTGGGTGGCTCAGTTGGTTAAGCAACTGCCTTCAGCTCAGGTCATGATCCTGGAGTCCCGGAATCGAGTCCCGCATCGGGCTCCCTGCTCTGCGGGGAGTCTGCTTCTCCCTCTGACCCTCTTCCCTCTCGTGCTCTCTATCTCTCATTCTCTCTCTCTCTCAAATAAATAATAAAATAAAATCTTTAAAAAAAAATAAAAAAAAATAAAACAATAATTCTTTTCTCTCTTGCCAGATGGAAGCCACTTGAGGGCAGGGGTTACTGTTTCCCCAATATCCTAACTGCAATGCCTGGCACACTGTAAGTGATTCATAGGTATTCCTTGAATAATTAAATAGCGGAAGACCCTTTTTGCTTAAGTACAAATAATGGTTTTTTTATTGCCTGTTTTATCTGTTCGAACTTTTCAGCTTGGTTTTCAAAGTTCTCTTAATTGGGCCCTACCCTACTTCTTTATTTTCCACTATTTTTCAGCATACACCTTGTCATACTACAGAGAAGACATACTCCTGCTTTACCTCATGCCACTTCCTTTGCCCCAGATAAGTAAAAACCTTCTCCATATAGAGTCAACAAACACTGATCTAGGATCTTCTATGTGCCAGGACTGTGCTAGAGGTTTCCATGTATCTTCTTGACTCTACACGAGCACTTCTCACAGGTTCTTGGAAGGAGCTAAAGAGGCTCTGAGTTCCGAGAGCAGCCCAGGGTCACTCAGCAATCCAGGTGGGCCTGGACAACAACCCAAAGCAGCTTAACTCCTTGCTCTGCCCCTTCAGTTCCCTACTATGAGCCCTTGCTTGTCCTCCAGGGTTTCCCTGACCTTACTTACAGCTAGACTGTAAGCTCCCTGTGCTCAACTGGGTACTATATTTTACTTCCCCACAGAGCCTGAGTGCCATGCCCAGCAAGCACTCAATAAATACTTCTTTATTTTTTTTTAAAGATTTTATTTATTTATTTGAAAGAGCGAGAATGAGTGAGTGAGTGAGTGACAGAGAGAGAGAGAGAGAGAGAGAAAGCGCACATGAGAGGGGGGGAGGGTCAGAGGGAGAAGCAGACTCCCTGCTGAGCAGGGAGCCCGATGCGGGACTCGAGCCCGGGACTCCAGGATCATGACCTGAGCCGAAGGCAGTTGCTTAACCAACTGAGCCACCCAGGCGCCCTCAATAAATACTTCTAATTGAAGGAAGGCAACCAATTTGGGCTGAGGCTCCTATTTTCAACTGTTACGAGTTAATCTTTGCAATAAATTCCATCTTTTTTTTCTTTTAAAGATTTTATTTCTAAGTAATCTGTACATCCAAGGTAGAACTTGAACTCCCAACCCTGAGATCATGAGTCACATGCTCTACTGACCGAGCCGGCCAGGTGCCCCACAAATTCCATCTTCTGAATTAAGTTTTATACTGTCAGAACTTGCTGTTGTGAAAAAATACTTTTAGTCTTAAAACACCTCACCTGAGATTTTAGTATCTTTGACATACTGGTAAACAATTTAATGTTCAGCTGATCTACTTCCTTCATTGCCTTTAATCACAACCCTGTTCAGTCTATTTTCCAAGCACAGGAGTCCTAGCGTTTCCAGGTTTTCTTTCATTCTTTGACCACACAATGGCCTCTTCACATCTTTGAGGTATGACAAGGTAAACTTGCGTTTTCATGAGATAACCTATCCAGCATCATGTGTTCTCATGAGCCAACAGATTTGCCCTCAACACGTTTAGCTTGGCCAGCAGTTGAGAAAAAAGTAAGAAACTTAGTATTTTTAAGCCCAGCGGTCTCAAGTTCCTCTCGGGCTCCACCTCTCCCTACTGCCTTCAACCAGGCCAGTTCAGACCTTTATCCTATGCCTCAACTGTAAAGCCAAAGAGAGGACAGGGCCTGTCTGGTTTACTCCTTTACCACCGCAGGACCCTACAAATTTCAGCCTGATAATATGTAGTAGGAGCTCTTCAACTTCTTGTCCCGATCCACCATAAAGATACATACATGTGTTTGTAAACGAAGAGAACTGTTTCATGAAATAAACTTTGACCACAATGACTCTGGTTATTTTCTCTTTTATAGTGTTCTATTCTTTTTCGTAGGTCATTAGCTGCTGAGTTGATGTCTTTTTTTTTTAAAGATTTTATTCATTTATTCATGAGAGACAGAGAGAGAGAGAGAGAGAGAGAGGCAGAGGCAGAAGGGAGAAGCAGGCTCCCCGCGGAGCTGGGAGCCCAATGTGGGACTCGATCCCAGGACCCTGGGATCATGACCTGAGCCGAAGGCAGACACTTAACCGACTGAACCACCCAGGTGTCCCTGCTGAGTTGATGTCTTAAGTTCCCTGTTTCAAACACAAAATGCCACAGAACTGAGGTCAGTTCTCTGGGCAGGGTATCACCTAGTACCCTGTACAAGAAGACCCCTGTGATCATTAGAGCCAAGTGCTAGGGAAATGCCTAGCTAGCAGTCTGGCACATAGCAGAGTGAATACATTGAATACACGCTCGTGGTTTTGTGTTGGCTGAGGCTGTTCTTACAGTGAAAATATATAGTTTGATCACATGTTTTAAAATTAATTTTCATTTAATCAGAAGTACTAATAACTTCAATCAGAGAAATCTCACACAAATCTTCCAAGGAAATTGTAAATAGGTAAATAGGGTTTTAATTAATATGGTATTTGTTCAATACTTTGGAAATCGATTCTAGAGCAAGGCCCCTCTTCAGTTTTCTAATTAAAGTCCGACTTTGATTCCAGTCACTTTCTATGAATTCAAAGAAAAGAAATAGAAATGTTCAGTTATGGAGTGGCTGTTAAGTTTCAGATAGTATACCATATATGGTCCTATAAATCATCTTATTCAAGCAGTGGTCTTAAGAATGAGGGCATTGAGGCTTGAAGAGTCTAGGGAACTTGCCCATTTGTATAGCTAGTAAATATTAGCTATAGGATTCACACATGGTTTTCTAAACCCCACTTTAACCTAACACTGTATTTGCATTTTAAAACAATTAACTAATACCTGTCTGATAAAACAGTTGGAAATGTTATACATGTCAAACATTTCTTTTGTGGGATGGCTCTTTTTGAAGATATTTCATAATCTGGGGCATCTGGGTGGTGCAGTTGATTGGGCTTCCGACTCTTGGTTTCAGCTCAGGTTGTGATCTCATGGGTTGTGAGACTGAGCCCTGCATTGGACTCCAGGCTCAGCGTGGAGTCGGCCGAAGAGTCTCTCTCCCGCTCCCTGTCCCTGCCCGCCAAGGGCTCTCTCTCAAATAAAATAAATAAATCTTAAAAAAAAAATCATAATCATTCTTATGCTTCCTTGTCAGAAAAATCTTTCTTCAATACCTCATACTGAAACTTAAATGCATTTCTCATTCTTTAGAATGGCTAATGAAAGAGGGCTTAACTGGTCACAATATTCTCCTGCTGTGCATTCTGTGTGTACTCTTCCTGTACCCCATTTTATGTTTAACACCTTAATTGAGTCTGAAGGACACCAAAATCTCAGCTAAACTTAATATTCTTTATTGCAGACTGTCAACTATCTGGATATTCAAAACTACCTGAAGGGGCGCCCATCTGGCTCAGTCGGTAAAGCATGCAACTCTTGATCTTGGGGTTGTAAATTCAAGCTCCATGATGGGTGTAGAGATTCCTTAAAAATAAAATCTTAAAAAAAAAAAAAACTATCTGGAAAAAATTAATGGACTGTTTCTGTTTTAATGTAGATATTTGGTATGCCATAATCTTAATCTCCTTTCATCTTTTTCTGTGTTGAGGTCAATTTGTGACTAGTGCTGCTAAGCCCACTGTCTTGGTAGTGTTTCAAAACAAAACAAAAACAAAACAGTCCTCCCTGACCTTGAGCCATACTGCCTGTAAGGTGTTTATTGGCAAGCAACCAAAAAGGGCAGCTTTACATAGCACTTACTATGTGCTGGAGACCCTGACTTGGGCCTTTCCTGCACTATGCCACTTAATCCTTACAACAATACAGTAAGCTAGGTACTATTATTACTCTCATTTTGACAAATGAGGAAACAGAGGTTAAAGAGCTTGCCAGGATCACACTACCAAGGAAAGTAGTAAAGCCAAGTTCCTAAACCAGATGGCCTTGACTGGAGATCAAGCTCCTAATCACTTCACGTTCTTTTGCACAAGAGGAACACATGCGGAAACAAACAAACAAACAAAACCCCCCAAAAACCTAGAAAACAACTCAGGGCATTAAAGTAAGAATAAGGTCACCGTAGACTCAGGCTGGCACCGCAAAGCTTCAGGGACAAGATTTTGAGCAAGGCATCAAAGCAGAGTGGGAATGAGGGCATCAAGACAAAAAAATGGTAGGGCGCCTGGGTGGCTCAGTTGTTAAGCGTCTGCCTTCGGCTCAGGTCATGATCCCAGGGTCCTGGGATCGAGCCCTACATCGGGCTCCCTGCTCGGCGGGAAGCCTGCTTCTCCCTCTCCCACTCTCCCTGCTTATGTTCCTTCTCTCGCTGTGTCCCTCTCTGTCAAATAAATAAATAAAATCTTAAAAAAAAAAAAAAGACAAAAATGGCCATGACTTGCTGTGTGGGGCGAAAAACAGCATCAGCCTAATAGAAGAATGAAGTTGGATCATTTTTAGTAGAATCTTATTGACTTCTATCCCCTCATTTCTTTCTCTTTCTGGTTTTCCTTAATAAAACAAAATGCAAATACCTACTTGTAAGCTCACATAAGCACCCAGACATGTGTAAAACAGAAACACCAATGCATAGAGTTAAGGTAAAAAGTATAATTTTTGGTTACTGAGGTCTTCCCTCCTGGTGTACAACTGGCCTTGCCCTTTTATAATTTGATAATCTTCCTCACCTGAATTTGAATCAAACTATTTGAATTTTTTTTTAAGATTTTATTTATTTGACGGAGACAGTGACAAAGGGAACACAAGCAGGGGGAGTGGGAGAGGGAGAAGCAGGCTTCCCACTCTGAGCAGGGAGTCTGATGCGGGGCTCATGACTGAGCCACCCAGGCACCCCTATTTGATTTACGTTAATGGTAACTCCTTACTGGGGCGCCTTGGGTGGCGCAGTCGAAGTGACTGACTCTTGGTTTCTGCTCAGGTTGTGATCTCATGGGTGGTGAGATGGAGCCCTGCGTGGGGCCCTGCACTCAGCAGGGAGTCTGCTTCAGATTCTCTCCCCTGCTGTCCCCCCCCCAACTTGCTCTCGCTCTAAAATAAATAAATGTTTTTAAGACAACAGTAACTCCTTACTTTAACTGAATGAATTTCCTCCTTTTTCCCACACTCACTACTGAATTCTGGCTGCCTATAACAAATATATGGCAAAGACGTTACAGTACAAGAAGTCCAAGCTTATTAATGAACATGTTCTGGAACATCACTGTTGATTAGCTGTTTGGAACCTGGAATTTATTTTCCCATGGAAATAGTGGTTAAGTTCCCAGTGGGTCTACAAAAAGCTCGTTGCACCAGGAATGTAGCAGAAATGAACACTGTGATCTTTGTGTTGGCCTTTGCCTGTTATTCTGAGGGCTCTATGGATTTCTCTTCCTACTACAATGTTTTAGCTAAACCACCACTTTTGGGACAGTTTTTCATTACAAATTATAGAAAAGGCTGACAATCACTTATAATTCTACTTAAATCCAATCATTAATACTGCTTTTGGGTGTTTCTTTTTATTAATCATTACTTAAACTACAACTTCGGTTAGACAGTTGTTTTCCTTACTGTAGGTTTGTAGCCCACAGAACATCCAGAAGGCCGACAGCCGAAGCTAGGTTACATTCTTCTGCCGAAAGCATGATAAGGCAGTTAAATGGCACTAGGGACACGTCTCATCCCTGCTGCTGCCAGTGACCAACGGGTTCCTGGAGGATATCTTTTGGCCCTTATGGGGATTTAAAAAAAAAGAAAAGAAAAGAAGAAGACTTTCTTGGTTTCTGGCATGGCATCAGGTAGGAATTCCCAGGTCTCAGTGTCCCTGGGTTAGGTATTAGAATGCGTAGACGCCCTGATCATGTGTGTTTTGACTACAGCTGAATCTATATTACAGAAATTTCATACTCAAATAATCTAAAACCATGACCTGGATGTCTGCCAAATACGCTTGTCTCAGAAACATTTTCTTGCAGGGCATGGTAACCACGATAAAAACCGAATCCTTGTTTTAGATAGAAACATTACCAACAAATGTTTCCAAAATAGAAATGCATAAAGTGAAAAAAAATTGTGTCTATGGCCATCATAATAGTGTGGTTTTTAAAACTTTCAGGCTCTGTACACACAGCCTACTTCTACCTTTTCACCTCCTTGGGAGTTTTTACACTGGCTAGGGACTCCTAATATGACTTTAGAGTCTGTCTTTGGAAATGTATAATTAGGGAAGGTTTATACCCATACCTTTATCCCCCCTAGAAAACCCCATGTATAATCTGTATAACCATGTCTGCCGTCAGTGTCTTTTTTAAACACTCAATTCTGTCAGCAAACATTTGCCAACAAAGGCATGGGTTTATTGCTTAAAGACATCAAATATATTAAACACACATAAATCTTTCATTTTAAATCCACACAATCAATGAGTGAGACCTTTTAATGATATAGGTGGTATTTTCTTAATAACGTCACGTTAAGTGTTCATAATGAGATAGTTAATTTTTACAAAGTTAAAATAACACCAAAATACAGATCGATTAAAGATTCTAATATAGCAAAAATATTAAATCAAACACTTCCTATTTCAACTAAAGGCCAAACTGCTTGTGAAATTAAGGCACAGTAACAGAATAAGACACCACTGCTTCCCAAGTATCATTTTGGTAAAACTCTGGCATTCATGGCTGCAGGTCACTGTCATCCATTAACTAGATCTTTATAAAATAGCGTAACTTTTCAACCATAGGTAGCATTTCTAATTATGCTAGTACTTTACAACATACACTGTTCATTTTTTTCTCTCTCAATCACAGTGCTATTTCATTGACAACTTTCATTCCTCAAAATAACAGATAGACTTAGTTACTAGATCTCACAAAGGTGAAATAGGCCACTCACTGGTTGTCACCAATGAAGAGGGCTCCAATTGCTGGCCACTCAAAATTTGGTTTTGGCAGAGCATATGGCAGGGATCTAGCATTTCCAGATACAGAACATAGATAGAGCTGTGGTGGGCACCTCAGAAATTCTAGAGCACAAGGAGAATTTGAAATCTTTTTAGAAAGTTTTAAGGCCAAGAAGGTCTACACCCCTTGAAAGCATAGACAGTTATCCTAACTGTATTTAAATAAAGGAGAAAGAGAAGGAAGAGAGAAAGGAAGGAAAAAAAACCCTGTTTGGAGCTTTTGGGGGTATTACATGACAGCACATATATAGTGTCCAGCAAGGTTACCAAAATGCAGTAGAGGCTCAATATTAGCCAAATTTGAGTTTTGGGAATTTTGGGGGGCAAAAAGAGGGTTATTTAAGATTAATTATGTCAGTTTGTTGTTTTTTAAAAAAAAAGATTTTAGGGGCACCCGGGTGGCTCAGTCGTTAAGCGTCTGCCTTCGGCCCGGGTCATGATCCCAGGGTCCTGGGATTGAGCCCCGCATTGGGCTCCCGCTCAGCAGGAAACCTGCTTTTCCCTCTCCCACTCCCTCTGCTTGCGTTCCCTCTCTCACTGTGTCTCTTTCTGTCAAATAAATAAAATCTTTAAAAAAAAAAAAAAGGGAAGTCTGAAGCGGGCTGGATCCCAGGACCTTGAGATCATGACCTGAGCCAAAGGCAGACACTTAACTGACTGAGCCACCCAGGCGCCCCAATTATGTCAGTAGTTTTGTTACCACCTGCAGCTTCTAGGAATTATGGAGACACAGCACCTAATATGAGTTCAATTATCAACCTAAATAGTGACCAATCAAATTCACCAATATTGCAAACGTAGTGAGAGTTCTTTCTTGGTTAGGCTGTAATTCCCCGTCTGGGTTATTTAGCTCAGCTGGTGGTTAAACATCTTGGATTATAGCCACGTACAAGTAAGTCAAGCTTTATAAAGAGAAAGACATTGAAATACTAAGACTATGCATCATATCCCATATCCCTAGCATGCAAATAAGTTTGCAGGACACAAGAGGGATTGCATAAAAGGGTGCAGTCAGCTTAAAGTGAACACATCTTAATTTCTTGAAAAATGCAAAGCATACCTATAAGGTCATATCATATATAAGAACAAGTTCAAAACACGTTTTTCAAGTCCACTTGGGTTCCATGTTAAGGGAAGTAATTTCCTTGTTATGACCAATGTGTTTGATCTCCCAAAGTTTTTTAAAAACTTGTAAATAGAACACAATTTCACAGTTGAGGTTTCCAAGATGATCAGAATCAGTTAATTTTACTTTAATTACTTTATTTTTTTTTAAGATTTTATTTATTTGAGAGTTAGAGGGCAAGTGAGAGAATATAAGCAGGGGGGAGCAGCAGAGGGAGAGGGTACTGTATTCAAATTTAGATAATAAAGATGGGGGTCAACATGAAAATATTAAGTATCTGATATATGCATTATCGGAACTCACGTTAACAGTATGGGAATTTCTAAATTTGGAAGCTCAAAGAAAGAGACATTTTTAAGTGGAGTCCTCAGTTATTTCTAAGTGCTCTGCAATACATTTTAAATTAAAGAAATTAAATATTGGGACACCTGGGTGGCTCAGTTGGTTAAGCGACTGCCTTCGGCTCAGGTCATGATCCTGGAGTCCCAGGATCGAGTCCCGCATTGGGCTCTCTGCTCAGCAGGGAGTCTGCTTCTCCCTCTGCCCCTCCCCCCTCTCATCTCGCTCTCTCAAATAAATAAATAAAATCTTAAAAAAAAAGAAATTAAATATTCTGCTGATTCAAGGCACTAATATTACAAATCCATTCCCACTAGGTTGGCCAACATATGCCAGAAAAATAACTTTTTAGTTCAAGATTCAATTCATCATTCCCTGTAGAACATACAAAAAGATCCCCTGGTCATTTTCTGGTATTCTCCTCTTCGCAAAAATAGAAAAACATCTCTGTAATTTACTCTCCTCCAATAAGCGTTCTGTGGGAATTGCTGCAAGGGGGGTGGCACGCTTCTCTCACCTCTGTGCTTCCTCAGCTTTGTGTAACTTTGATCCCACTCATCTAGTAAGCTTTGCTCATTAAAAAAAGTAGACCCGTGACATCCACTGCAACATATTAAAAGTAATTTACAGAGGCGGGCAGCACATTGGAAGTTATGAACTAACAACACAGCAACTCTAACAAAAACACACATTTTTCCATTCTGTGACACAGAAAGTGGGCAGCAACACGTGAAAGGCACCAAAGAGCTAAAGCATCTAATTAGAAAAGCCAGTTATCTGGGTATAATAAGCAAAGTTTCTTAATAAGCAGTTTTAAAGAAAATCTAAAGCTGTCTTTCAAATCTCTTTCCAGTTTTACAGTAACCTTTCTTCCTGGGGAGACCCTAACAGATTTCCAGGAATCTGGTCAGTTATACCTAAGTTGTATTTAACCTCCCAGGGATCTCTGCCTTTATTTGCACTGTGAAAAATAAACAGCTGTATCATGCCTTTCTGGACAGTCAATAGGTTTTATTTACATTGCTTTGAGAAAAAGAGACAAAAGACATCCCTTTACAATTGTCTTTCAGCAATCTCACTTTTGAGGGCAATATATAATCCCCATTTTTACATAGAGGGCACCCTGTAAATACACCTGTAAAAACATATAAATAGACAAATGGACATAAAGTGGCTATGAAGTCTCTTGAAGTACAAATTTATAAACTGACCACCAGACACAGAACTTGGACCTGCAATGGTGAAAAACCATGATTAAACTGAAGGAAAAAAAAAGAAAAAAGAAAAGAAAATACCACTGCCCCCGACATGGGAAAAAAAAAATTAAATAGAAAATAGAAAACAATAATCACCGGAAAACCTGTGTCTTGTAAAGATTTCTTTCCATCAGAAGATGCAGAAACATTTTTCCCCGTGGAGCAACTGAAAACGTTTCTCAAGCGCCCCCAGTTTCTTCCCTGCTTTTTTCCCCCAGGCGCCGGTGTAGACGGCCGGTGTGGACTTTTTTCCAGAGATGAGAAGTAGAAGTGTGTACTTTATCGGGAGCGGGTGCACTTTTCCCCCCGGCCCCCCTTTCCTCTGCCTCCAAGATGGTAGGAAAGTTGTCGTTTCGGAGGGCAGAGGAGCGGCTCTCTGGTGTTATGTCCTCGCAGTGCCTGTAGTGGTGCTATAGGAGGCTGCTGCCTCTTCTTGTGCAGCCCCGGCAGCCCTGCCTTCTTGGCTGGAGAGTATATTCAGGGATTTCCCCTTAATAATCACCGACCCTGGGAGCACTTTTTAGTTTCCAAAATAAAAATATGATCCTCACCCCTCTTGCTTGACAGGGAAAGGCTCTCGCCGGAGCCCAGGGGGGAGCAGTAACAGCGGCAGCCGAGCTTCCGAGTCCATTGCCAGCGCCTCTCACTCTGATCTGTCAGCCCGGCCGAGGGAAAAGGGGGGAAGGAGGAAAAAAAAAAAAAAAAAAAAAAAGCAGCTGAAAGGTAAGCAGAGGCGGCCCCAGGCCCGGCCCACATCCCCGGGCTCCCGTAGGGCGGCGGGCAGGGCCGCGCAGGCAGGGCGGGCGGCGAGCGCGCTTACGTGAGGCCGGGGATTCGCCGGCCCGCGTCAGGCCCCGGGCAGAGAATGAAAGGGTGAGAGGGGCCGGCGCCGGGGTGGCGGGGGCTGGGGGCCGCGGGGCCTGGGGGCGCCCACGGGCGGCGGCGGCGTGCGGGCGGGCAGGCGGGCGGGCAGGCGGGGGTCCAGCCGGGGCTCGAGCCGGGCGAGCGGCGCGGCCTGCGCGGGCCGGGGTGGGGGTGTGGGCCGGGGCGGGGGGTGGGGGGGAGCCGGCTAGGCCTCGGGCCGGCGGGCCCCGCGGTGGCCGCGCCCTGCCCCGGCACCCCGGGCCTCCCCGCGCCCCTCCGCCTACCCCGGGGCCTCCGGGCGGGACGGCGGCGCTGCGGGGCCGAATCGTGCGCCGGCCGGGAGGCCCCCCCGCGGGGCGGCAGGCCCGGGTTGCCGGGACAGGGGCGTCAGGGCCTAGGAGTGGGGAATGGGCACCCGCCCGCCCCTTCCCCCTGGTCTCTCGCAGACGCCCCCCACCTCCCTCGATTCCGGTAATCGTTGAATTTATTTATCCCCCTCTGCGCTCCGGGCGGCCAGGCCGGGGCGGGGCGGGCGGCCTGGCGGGCGTGGGGTGGGGTGGAGGGGCGGTGAGGAGTCAGGTGCAGCCGCGGCCCGGAAAGTTTCCTTTTAGGCCCGAATTGGGGGTTGCCCTCCTTTCGGGGAGCCCTGGTCCTAGCGCCCGCGACCCCCGAGGGCGTGGGGGAGAGCACTCGGCTATTTTGCAACTCTTTGCCAGTTCCTGTCCATTGAAGGTACTCCGCCCCTGTACCCCTCGCCCGCGCCCCACCCCACTCCCCGGCGAGCCCTTCCTGGGCTGCAAACTCCAGCCGGTTCCCCCCGGAGCCCCCACAGGCTGGGAGAGGGCCTTCTCTGCCCGTTTGGAAAAGTTTTCCAGGGATTTTTCTTAGCTTATTAGTTAGTGACTGGGCTCTTGCTGTGAGAAAGGAGGAGGTAAATTCAGGTGGTATTTCTACCGGGTAGACTTTCCTAATCGCCTTTTTAGCCCTTACTCCAGAAACCGGGGGTGTTCATTTCAGATTAAGCACTCCCCTCCTTTCCTCCCGGACTCCTTTGGGTCTCAAGCCCCCCTTTTCTGGACGGTCCCCGCAGAGGGAAAGACGTAGGGAGACTGTCATTAGAGGGGGCTGGATTTCTGGAGCAGCCCCCAGACGTAGGAGTTTCCTGCCCTATTTGGTCAGTGTCTGGTAAATCAGACACATGAACAGAACCCAAGGGGGAGACCCTACTTGTCAGAACGCTTGGAAGCATTAAAAATTAGTAGGAGGAGGGAGTGGAGGTAGGCAGGGCAGCTCCTGAAACAAGGTATGCAGTTTAAGGACGAGTAGTTTATTTATTTCCGACGGTAACTATTTGGATTTATGTGATATTCTTACGTTCGACCCTGGAGATAGAAAAATGGGGATTTTAAGGAAACTTGTTATTGCCACAACTCGGAAGGGTCGGTGGAAGAGCCCTCAGGGAACTGAACATAGCTGACACAGTGTGGTTTTGGTAATTTTTTTTTTCTATGTTTAAACGGATTTAATTTTAGCTTTATTTTGGTGCCATGAGCTTTGAAAGTTGCAAAAGAAAAAAAAAAGTCAGAAACTTAAATTTCCAAATCTAGATTTCCTGGTTTTCAGGGATGGGATGTTTCCTGTGGTTACACTTAACCTCCTTCTGGTTGTTCTTTGGTATGGAAGTGGAAATGTTAATGTCCCCTGCCCCCCACGACCAGCCCCTGGTGTGGGCAAGGTTGGAGGTTATTTTTCCTCTTTCGATTGTTCCTCCCCCTCCCCTTCTTTTTTTAGTGGACCTCGGGCATTATGTGCTGTGTATGTGCGCGTGTCCTGCCTGGTATCAGGCTGTAGTTCACTGGCAGAGGTGTTCCACATTCTGACCACACACCCCTCCCCAGAGCACTGTTACCTAGTGAAAGGCTACCACTTGCAGAGCAGTAGATAACCCATGACTTACTTGGTCTGACTTCTGTCAGGCGTGGAAGTGAGACTCCTTCTGTGATTCTTACTAAGTGTGGCTTCTTTTCCTTTTGTCTGCCTAAAATAAAACTCCTTCTGTTTCTCCACAATGATAGATACCCAGCCAGCTAGCATTTTACTTAAGGAAAGCTTGATATTTGAGGTTGTATGGATTTCATACAAAAATGCAAATTGCATTTAATGGTTGTTTAACTTTATTGATGAATTGAAATTGCGTATTGACTCAGATATTTTCATAGACTTGTGTAGCCAGAATTGTTACTTCTATTATAGCTTGCCCTTATTTTTAGAGCATGTTGGATGGAAGAAATCATTCAGTGAGTCTCTTTTCCTAGAACATATTAGGATTTAAAAAGATCTCTTTGCCCCGTAATTTGATATCTTTAAGGTATATTGTCGACTTTACATATTTCTAAGCTTTCAAAAGCCTTATATGTACAAATCCTTAAAGTTTTCTACTTTTCCCCTTCTTGTCCCAAACCTACATAAATTTCCTAATCTAATCACCTCGTGGGCTACTTTATTATTCCCGAGGGAATGGAGGCTTTGATATTTTTCAAAGTTATATTTTATTTGAAACTAATAAGACTTTCAGGGCAAATAATTGAATTAACTTTAAATTGCGAAGGTAATGTATTTTTCACTATTAAATATTTACTTTCAAAAGTAGATGTTTATTTTAATTTGTTAAGTCTGCAGTAATCACATTTCCTCTGAAACATTATATAAGGAAATTTGTATACTCCCACCCCAGCTATTTTCCTCAGCAAATCATTTTAGAGAAACAAAATACTATTTTAGAGAAATGAAATTTTAGTTTATATGGATTTTAAAATTTCAAAGTCAGAGCACTGAAAATTAAACATGACATTTCAAAAATGCTGATCCATTCATTCTTACCTGAGATATTCCCCAAGGGTTCACAGCTCTCACTATCCAGGTTTGGAACAGTAGTTATGAATAATGAGAGGTCATTTATATCTGAATACAGTTAGCAATATTGTCAGACACGTAACACCCCATTTCTCCCCCCACACACCTGGTGACTTGTAAACAATAGATGAATAGGTGATACTGGGTTGGAGGCAGCCAATTGTGCCCAAAGCAGATACTCTGCTGCTTATACAATGGAGTCACATTTAAGTCCTTGTATCTTATGCTAATGCCATCCTGCTTTGCAAAACAAACAGCAGTGGAGTCTCCTTCCCACTCCCTTCAGGTATGGGTCTGTCCCAGAGTCCTCACAGTCCTGGCTGATTTTAGAGATAATGCTTCTGGCTCTTTTTGAGACACTTGCAGAGATAACTATTGACTAAAGCTTAAAGTTAAAAACCGTAGGCCTCTATCTTTTCCCACCTTCACTTACTATGCCAGGCTTCTTAGTTCTGATTCTTTCCCAGAATGTGGTTTGTTTTTGAACAGCTTCTCGGTTAAATTTTACTTGTCGCGTGGTATCCTGCAGTCAGACACATTTGGACTGGGCTTTGGGTTCCGATCCCAGCTCTTCCACGGGGTGGGTTCCTTAATCATTGGTTTCTTTATCTGTAAAATGGAAATACAACATTTTGTGATGTAAGGATTAGATGAGATAGCCCCTGTGCTTGGCTCTTAGTCGGTCCCCATCTATTCCCCTAACCCACCTTAACCTTTTTTTTATTAAAACCATTTAAATACCACCTCTCTTATTGGCTTGTTTGCTTTTTTTCTGACTAAAAGTTATACGTGCTCGTTTTCATCCCACTCAGACCTATTTTTCACACTCAGGAGGTAACTAACCGCTGTTAACATTTTTTGTTGTGTTTTCTCTCCTTGTGTGATTGCGTGTACATGGAACTTAATCTTAGGATCTTCCATTTAACAGCGTTGTGTAGTTTTGTGTTGGCTAAGCACTTGCGCTCTGACGTCAAACTGGCCTCGAATCTCATGTGACTGGGACGCATTGTGTAATTTCATTAAGTCTCAGTTTCTTCATCTGTGGAAAGGGTGATAATAATACCTTTTCCATAGGGTTGCCGTGGCCATTAAATGAGGAATCGCATATAGTTTCTAGAATGGTGCCTGGTGCATGACTTTTATATAATATTTTCCTCTAAAGATTTTTACTATTCTGGATGTGAGATTTTTTTCAATGTGAATAAGTTCTTGGCTCTGCAGATATTACTAGTACTAGTAAGTATTTGAGTACAGATAGAATAGTATAATTACCTTCATGGGGCAAATAACTGTTTTTGTGCCAGTAAAAAGTTGGCAGTGTGTTCTAGAAGTCTCAGCAGCTCGATGGTGGTCTAGCTGTTGAATTCTGTGAGTTGGCAGATGTAAAGGATTGGTAAGTGCACCAGCGGGCGAAGAAAGTGGGTTTACTTCTAGTTGCTCCTTTGAGGCTCTTGCAGTTCTCGGCCTGCTTGGGTGGGTGCTGCAGAGCTTTGAGGAAGGCCTAGTCTGATTTTGGTGGGCTTACCTTGGGAGGGTGGGATGTTTACCTGAGGCATGATGGGAGTTGCCAGAACCAGTGTCGTTTCATTCACTTTACCGGATTAGCTTCCTCTTGGTCACTGTGGCCTCGTTATACAAAGAAACATTCTCTGCCCTTGAGGAGTTTTTAGTCTAGTGGGGGGAAAAAAAAAAGGCTGACATTCACCACATTGAATGATAAGAGAGAGATTAGCCTGGAGGAAGAAAACCTATTTATTCTGGCCTTGGGGTAAGCCTTAAAGAGAAGAAGGACTTTCCAGGATTTCTAGACTTTAAGGGTTTCTGCCCTAAGCGAATGGGAGGAGTTAGAAAGGCATTCCAAGAGGTGGGACCTGCTTCTATGAATAAATGCCTGAGGACAAAAGAGTATTCTGTGTTGCAAATTGTAGGAGTAGTAGGAATAGGAATAAATAGTGGGAGGGGGAGCGGTCTTCCTGGCCCGGTCCTAAGGAGTTTACGTGGTGGGCTTGGGAGTTTGGATTCCTTTTCCGTTCCTACGCAGACCCTGAAGGCCTTTGGCCAAGTAAATTATTTACGTTTTAGAGGATCCGAGTTGTACAGAGTGGAGTGAAGGAGGGCAAGACTGGAACAGGCCAGTGAGGCAGCTGCAAAGAAGAGATGGAAGGTTGGAACTGAGGCCTTGGCATTGACAGTGGAGATGGAGAGAAGTCAGTGGAGAGACTGCTCACCGAGGTAAAGTGGTCCGCATAGGCGGGCCCGACGTAGATTGGGGGGGTCATCCGCACGGGGATGACAGCTGAGGCTGTAGAAGCAGAAACATTTGGCTTAGTCTGGTTCTTAATCTTCTGGGGGAATCTGATGAACTCTGTGGATTCTTCTCCCAGAAGAATGCATTTATGCATGTTTACAGTTCGTGCATGTGGCTTGAAACTTGGGATCATAACCTGTAGTCTGGGAGGAGATGTAGAGAGGAAGGTCAAATGAAAGGCTGTAGAAATGTTTTGTTTGATTCATTTTTTGTGTGTTTGTGACTTTTTCACTGCCATTTCATAGATGAGGAAATAGATTTACTTGCTCAAGTTGAGTCAGGCATCTTTATTTTACATTTTAATGGGCTACTAACATTTTGTGGGAAAACCTGGATTTCTACCTTTTGAAAAGTCGCTAAGATTTAGAAACCTTGGGTCTGCATTTTTTTTCCCTTTTTTCATTTTTTTCATTTTTTTTTTTTTTTTAATCACGACAACTTGCTGGAGCTGGTTTGAGTGAGCCCCTTTTAGATGAGCAAAGTTTGCCCGTTTGTCCCTGGCCCGCCCGTGTGGCGCATTTAGGCATTTCATCTTGCATCCCTACAAACTAAGAAGAAAATCTTGGGGAATATTGACATTTAAGTGTGGGACCAAGAAAAAGGAAGCCACTGAGCTGCCAGAAAGGAGAGATTTTCAAGAAGAAGTGGTCAACGGTGTCAAATGCTGCAGAGAGGTTAGATAAGGATGGAAAAGTGTATGTGAAATTTAGCAACAAAGAGACCCTTCGTTTCAGATTCGTAGAACAAAAGAACTTTGAGGACTATAGCTGGAACTTTGAGGACTAGAGTTATAACTGAGTTTTTCTAATGGTCCTACAATATAGGGTTTCTGTAACGATCGAGAGTGAGCGTGGCATGGATAGGAACGCAGCATTTGTTGTAAAGGATTGCTACATGGAACTCATAAGTGCTGTAACCAGATCAAGCACTGCTCCTTAGTATTTTCCATCACAAGAATATCAGTATATAGATGCTGTATAGAAGGTAAAACATATTTTTAACATTGGATTCTTAATATAGATTATAGGAAACAATTCTTAGTGGATTCTGTTACCCTAGCCCCAAGAAGGTGGGAGGGCCTGACTTAATGAAGAATTACCCTGTACCATTCAGAAAAGCACTAGCAGCTGCAGAGTGCATTTTAGCCCTGCAGATTCTAGATTAAAATGATAATACCAATAAACTACTACTTACTGCTTCTAATAGTAGTTAAGATTAAGTGATTACTATGTGCTGGGTACCGTGCTAAGTACGGTTCATGAAATACCTAATTTAATTCTCCTAAACGACTCAGTGAGGTACATGGCTGTTATAGCCCTCTCTTTACATATGAGAAAACTGGAACCTAAATAATTTGCCCAAGGTCACACACCTAGTAATTAGCAGAACCAGATTGGAGCACCATCTCTGATACCCGCTAGAGCCAGAGTGCTCTCAACTGCTACATAAACTATCCTTAAATGAATCAGCTAAGGAACTCAACTAGTGTAAAGGCCATTTTTAATTTAAATTCATTATGCAGACTTATTTGTGCAGTGCTGTTTAAGCATAGATATTCAGTAACCACTTATTTGGTTTAAAATATTTTCTTTTGAACTTTAATTATGCTGAGTATTATTTATGTTTTGAGATGATAGACAATTTTTCCCCCTGATCTTTTTCTTCAGATCACATCAGTGGGCAGATTTTCATCACTTCCGAGTCTAATTTTACCACTTTTCACATTGATATGTGGGATGTTAGTTTTTTGTTTTTGTTTTTTAGTGAGTACACGCAACTGTTTAGTATCTCATTACCTTTTTTGGCTCCATGAAGTTGAATTAAAACTTCAACAAAAGCTTAAAATGGGGAGAAAAGATTTTTAAAACCTGAAAGTATATGACTCTGGGATAAGGAAATGTTTTTTTCATTGTATTAAATATATTAGAAAGCTAACATTCTGGGAATTTAGGTGCTGATTTAAAAAAATTGTAAGGTATGTTGTTGGTCTAGCTCTTAAAAGGGGGTAGAATATAAAATTACAGATAGCAATTAGGGGAAAATGCTGTGGCAGTGAAATGAACATGCTTCTGAAACACGAGACTCGAAAGAACAGTAATGACATACAGAGTTTCCACATGGATGTGGTACATGGCAGTCCCAAAGAGAATAATGTTCATATTTTGGTCAGATTGGTTTATGTGTTGCTGTGGGGAGACTGAAAGGGCCATAGGTTGCTTTTGTCAAAAGCTTGTCTTTTCTCCCTGCTAATGTCTTATTCCTCTATATTTGTAAAGAAGAAACTATGGAAAGAAAACATTTTATTTTCTAATTAAGCTCAGCATAGAGTATGAAGGAAGGTTGTTTTTTTTTTTAAGATTTTATTCACTCATTTGAGAGAGAGAGCATAAGCAGGAGGAGAGGGAGAAGCAGGCTTCCCGCTGGGCAGGCGCCCTTAAGAAGGTGTTTTTAAGATTTTACACCTAACCATTATTTCCTGCTCTTGAATTCCAGTATATGGATATGTTTGCCATGAAAATATTCATTCTGTGAGACTGTTCTCAGTAATGATTACTTTTGCCTTTTGGTAATAAATAAGGGTGTATATTCTGCTGCTCTAAGAAGTGCTTAATTACTTGCATTCTCTTCTTTAAGGGAGCATAGATCCACTTGTATTCCAAAAAAGTTATTTCCACAGCTGAAGATAATATCTACAGTTGATGTTAATAAATTGAGTATGGTTGGGATTTTTTTCTTATTTTTTGAAGCGATACTGATCATGTGTTAAAAAAGTAGAGCTTAGGGTATAGCTTTTCTTCATGGATTAGACCATGCAATAGTGTATTAATATTAGGGTCTGTAAGAATTTGATTAAGATCATGTGAACTTTATATATCTTTTTATTTTATTTATTAAAAGATTTTATTTATTTGAGAGGGAGAGAGAGCAAGCGAAAGCAAAGAGCAGGGGGAGGGAGAAGCGGAATCCCTGCTGAGCAGGGATCCAGATTTGGCGATTCGGGGCTCCATCCCAGGATGCTGGGATCATGACCTGAGCCTTTTTTTTTTTTTTAAAGATTTTATTTATTTATTTGACAGAGAGAGAGAGACAGCGAGAGCAGGAACACAAGCAGGGGGAGTGGGAGAGGGAGAAGCAGGCTTCCTGCAGAGCAGGGAGCCCGATGTGGGACTCGATCCCAGGACCCTGGGATCATGACCTGAGCCGAAGGCAGACGCTTAACGACTGAGCCACCCAGGCGCCCATGACCTGAGCCTAAAGGAGCCGCTTAACTGACTGAGCCACCCAGGCACCCCAATATATCTTTTTTTTTTTTAAGATTTTATTTATCTGAGAAAAGAGAATGAGCAGGGGGAGGGGCAGAGGGAGAGGGAGAAGCAGACTCCCCACTGAGTGGGTAGCCCAACATGGGACTCGATCCCAGGACCCTGAGATCATGACCTGAGAGGAAAGTGGACACTTAACCAACTGAGCCACCCAGGTGCCCCTCCTCTTTATATCTTACAACAAATGTTAAGGAGTGAGGGCTATGTGAACTTCACCTTTGGAGTTGGGGTAAAGAACTTCAGTTGTAGGCGGCTGCATGTAAAAAATGAAAAAAAGAAGGCTTTTTTTCCTGAGATCTGCCGTATGCTTTTGTTAATGATTTCTTTAGTTAAAAAGAAAAACCTACAAATGTAGAGAAGACCAGATGAATAGTTGTTTCCAGTTCATAGACGAAGTGATTTTGATATTAAATAATACTCATTTAGTAGGAAGTTCAATTTTGAAGCATGAGGGCCGTTTTCCTTCAGCATTTGTTTTTTAATGGCATACAAAGTGAGTCTGAATACATTAGAGGATTGGAAATACTAAGTATGAAGATTAAATTGAGCCTTTTTTTTTTTTTTTAGAGAGAGAGAGAGTTTTTTTTTTTTGAGAGAGAGAGAGAGAACACGAGGGGGGCAGAGGGAAAAGGAGAGAGAGAATCTTAAGCAGGCTCCACGCCTAGCACAGAGCCCTATGCGGGGCTTGATCTCAACAACTCTGAGATCATGACCGAGCTGAAATCAAGAGTCAGCCACTAAACTGACTGAGCCACCAGGCACCCCTAAATTGAGCATTTAAAAGAGGGATTTGAAAATGAAGTGTTGATTGTTCAAAAGGAAGATGGAAAGCATGATACACAGTTGGCTTTTAGTAGGATTTTAAAATACCAAAAATCAAAGAAATGGGAAGAAAAAATTAATCACAGGTAGATAGAAAAAAATTAAGGTTCAGTAGAAGTTGTTTATAAGATGTTGAAATTAAACCTCTTTTTATAATGTCATAGAGGTGATTAGTGAGAATTTTGGCGCCTTGTGGCAAATACTGAAGGAGGGCAGTTGGGTAGATTAATGAATTCTTCGAGTTAGAAAGAAGTTGAATAGGCAGATTTTAATGCATTCTTTTATTTAAGATTTTATTTATTTATTTATTAGCAAAGAGAGAGAGGGAGAGAGAGCGCGGGAGCATGGTGGGGCGGGGCGGAGGGATAAGCGCACTTGCTGAGCAGGAAGCTGGCTGGATGCCCCAGGATCAGGACCTGACCTAAAGGCAATTGCTTAACCAACTGAGCCACCCAGGCGCCCCTGCATTCTTGAGTATTTTTTAAACATTATTTGCCGAATAGACATTGGGTGCAACATTATATGACATCTATTTGATGTTCATGAGATGTTCTGGAATATTCAAAAACCTTCATGTTTCTAAATCACACTTTCTCTTGCTGAATGACTGTGGCTATTAGAAATTATTGTATAGACTATCTGAAGTCCCGATTTAGTGATTTTTAAAAAAATTATTTAATGATCCCTGGGTGAATCTTTGTTTTAGGTAGACCACCAGGAATTAAGAGTTACTGTCACAGAAGCTGTTGATGTAAGTGGCTGTATTTGTTGAGCACCTGTTAACTTCTGGGCACTGTGCTAGGCCCTGGGATGTAGTGATGAACAGAAAATTGTTCGTCCCTTTGGGAACTTTATTTTTTAGGTGGGAAGACAACAGAAGAATAAGCAGTTATAGAATGTGATGATTGCCAAAACAGGGAAATGCATGGAGCACGTAACTAACTCAGCCTTTGGGAATCTGCATGTGGCCATGACTAAGCTGGGTCCTGAAGCATTGGCCTCCAGCTGGCCAGAGGTGGGGGGGCACACAGAGAGGGAAGATGTCTACTGCTCTGGGCAGAGGGAGCAGCCTTTAGATCTGATGAGACTAGAGGAGCCTGGGTGCTCAGAGCTGTGGGTGAGGTCCTCCAGCTGTGCACTTCCTTTTGAACGCATCTCATCTTAGAGACTGTATCTTCTAAGGTGAAAATTGTCTTTTTTTTTAATTTAAGTTTTTATTTTAATTCCAATTAACACAAAGTGTTATATTAGTTAAAAATTGTGTCTTTTGCCGTTATATTTTCCACAGCTTCTGAGAAAATGATGGGCTTTTCACAAGTGTTTAATAAATACTTGCCATTAAAGCTAGAGTCATGTGGATTTCACATAGTGAAATGAATTGAGTCAAGTTTATTAGCTTTTTTAATAGCATATTGATTCTTTAAAAATAGATTACAAAAGTAATGTGTTTATTATGAAAAATCATATTTTGGTTTTATTTTGGTATATTTTATTATACAGAATTTTAAAATATATTTTGGGTTAATGACAGTGGAGTACTGACATCTTCTCTCTAAACCAACTAGAAATAATAAGGAGCATGAGAAACAGAAAAGCAGCTCATTCTTTGATAACTAACAAAATCTTGTAACCAGAATTTGTGAATTAGTGCCGGTAAGTGCAGTGAAAATTGAACCAAAGCAGAAGGATGACAGGAGAGCATGAACTCAGGCAAAGTGAGGGCGCAGCCTTCTGCCAAGTGGCTGACCACCATGGGAACAAAACCAATAAGCTGCATATGTGGAATGACAAAGTTGGTATGTACATTGGGCTCCCTGAGTGGCAAGAGGTGAGGCTGAATTACGGACTGTGCAGTCATACTATTTTTTTCAAGAAGTTTAGAGTGGAGGAGAAACCGGCGGCAAGCAGCCTTACAGCTGCCGATCTTGGTCAACTGAAGAGGAATAAAGCCTACATTATCATCCCCTGAAAATCTATGGCATGTGGGCCTCTGTGAGTTGGGGAGGCGAGTTCAGCATTGAGTTGAGCTTCAAGGGAAGAGTGTTAGTGATAATCATTTTCAGAAACAGCACAGCAGGTGAAAATTATGAACAGAGTTCCCTATGGCGGGAGGTGGCATGTGAAGTTGAGGGTGAGATATAGCTCCTCTGAGGCAGGAGTCTAAAGATGAGACACAAAAGCTCAAGAAATCAATGAGACGACAACAGGAAGAGATAAGAGTGACCTGATGGAACCAGGTTACAAAATAAAAGATTCTAGTCGTTATGGAAATGAAGGTCACTTTCAAAGCAGCAGATATACACTCTAGCTGGGAATCCTGGAGGTAAGCTTGAGAGATATGAACAATCCAAAATGGAAAAGAGTAAAAATTTAGAAAGACTAGAGAGTAGTAGATATGAAACATAGTGAATTTAGCATACCAGTAATTGATATCCCTGCCATATAGAATCATTGAAGCAGAAAGAATTTGTCAAGACGTTAAGAGTTTCCCACAATAAAAGACCTGACATTTTAGAATGGTTTCTAGTCTTTAAATGTAAAGACTATTATTGGGTCAAAATGGAAAAAAAAAGAAAAATCAAGCCCCCTATAAAATAAGAGGCTGGCCTTACAGGCTTTTCCATTCTGTCACACATGGAAAAACACAGTCACTAGATAAAAAAATATGACCCACGAATTTTACGTCCAGGAAAGCTATAGTTTAATATCAATTGACACATGTTTCCAAACAGAAAAACTAGGGGGCTTAGTTCTCATTAAGTCAGCCGTGCAGGTCAGGGGAGGGTGGGGGACAGGGCTGGAGAAGGGAGGATATTATAAACTTTTGAATCAAGAGATGAGTTGAAACCTGAGTTAAAAGGATTAGTGATTAGCATTAAATAAATTTAAATGTAGAACTAATATTAATATTGTGGCAATGTAGAAATACAAGGGAAAAATTCAGAGTTGGGGATTGGGTAGATGGTTACAAAAATGAAAATTTTTCTCATCATTCATAACATGAGATCAATCATAATAATGCCAAGTGCAGCTGACCCTTGAACAACGTGGTTTGAACTGTGCAGGTCCAAGCTGGATTTTTTTTCTATAAATACAGTACTGTAAATGTATTTTCCTTATGATTTTCTTAAGCTTACTTTATTATAAGAATATAGTATGTAAGACGTATACATGAGAAATATGTATTAATCAACTCTTTATATTATCAGTAAAGCTTCTCGTCAACAGTAGGCTCTTAGTAGGTAAGTAAGATCAAAAGTTATACTTGGTTTTTTGACCAAGTAGGGTGTTGGTGCACCGAATTCCTGCATTGTTCAAGGGTCAACTATATACTAATTTTCTTAATGTGGAGTAAAGAGATGTTATCTAAAGGACATAGACTATAAATCTTCCAAGAAAACAGACTATATAGTGAAATATGTAATAAAAAGTAAAAGGATTAAAAAGATAAAATTATGACAAACTGTCATATAAACAAATACAAAATTATAAATTGGGTAAACTAATTTATTAGAAGAAAGTGACAGATTGGAGCAAAAAAGTTAAATCCATTAAGAGAGGCATCTGAAAAGGGACCAGCAAGTAATATTTTAGTTAAGTTTATTGTATATTTACTTACTTAGTGAATTTTTTAGGTGTGGTGACCATCCAGTCTCTTTTGCAAGTACTCCGCTCTACTGACAACTGTGTGAAAGCAGCCATAGATAACATGTAAATGAATGAACAGGACAGTCTTCCAATAAAACTATTTACAAAAACAGGTAGTGGACCACATTTGTCCTGAAAGCCAGTTTGCTGACCCATGATCAGAAGACTTTTAAAGTAAAAGGTTGGGGCGCCTGGGCGGTTCAGTCGTTCAGCGTCTGCCTTGGCTCAGGTCATGATCCCAGGGTCCTGGGATCGAGCCCCGCATCGGACTCTCTGCTTGGCGGGAAGTCTTGCTTCTCCTTCTCCCACTCCCCCTGCTTGTGTTCCCTCTCTCGCTGTGTCTCTCTCTGTCAAATGAATAAAATCTTTAAAAAAAAAAATGAAAAAGTAAAAAAAGTAAAAGGTTAATAGCATGATACATGGAATAACAACATACCCTGGAAACATTGTTTTTCAAGCATACCTATTAGACCCCAAAGAAAGTATCAGTCAAATCCAAAAAGCAGAGATAGATGCAGATTATGCTCTATTCTTAACTAGAACTAAAGCGAAAGAAAGTATAAAACTTTGCCGTCTGAGAAAATTAACCCTTGGGCCAAAGGAAAAATTGAAAACTCAAGTCCAGATTAACTAGAAAGTACTGATAATCAAAATTCTGTGTTAGTACCTCTGGGATATGACTAAAGCAGTACTCCGAGGAAGATTTATAGATAAAAGTAAACTACTAAGCAAGAAAAGAATGAGATAGTAAAATAGTCCAGCCCAAGAAGTTACTAAAAAAAAAAAAAAACCCACAAAAAATGGAAAGAAAGTAGAAAGAAGATACTAGCAAATATAAAAGCAGAAATTGATGAATTTAGAAAACATACATGGAGGTACTAATAAATCCAAGAGATTTGGCTTTTTTACTTACTTGTATTTTTGAAGATGTTGGTAATAATATTAAGCAGACAAACTGTTGAGCCTAATCATGAACAAAAGGAGAACTTAGAAATGTCACCTGTGTATGAACGCACACAGAATATGAGAATGAATCACAGGTATTTAGGAAATTAAATGTAAGTGGACATATTGCTAAATTGTGTGCAGGTAAATTTCAAAACCGGGTGTACAAAAAAGCACTGTGAGGCCCAGGCAACCTTCTAAGGAACATTATAACTGCAGTGCTTTTTAACTTGTTCCAGAATATAGAAAAAGGGAAAGGTTTTCTAAGTTATTTTTTGAAATATTATTTTGATACCAGATTCTGAAAAAATATTAAAAACCCTAAGCTCTAGACCATTTTCAAATTACAAAAATCCCAAAAAATTAGCAAATGTAATTTAGCAAAGAGAATAATACACAATGACCAAGTTCTCATTATGAAGTATCAGGAAATACTAAATACATCAGTATTGGGAAATACTAAATGCCTTGTTTTTAACAGTACAAAAGAGAAACATGATTTTCTCTCAAGCCGAAAAAGAATTTGGTAAAATTAACCATCAACTCTGAGTTGTTCTTGTTTTTTTAAGAAACAACTCTTAATAAAACAGGAATTACTTGATATTTAACATAACAGGAAATAAATTTTATGGTAAAAGCTTGCGTTATTCCTACCATTGACTGTAAGCAATTCTCATTTAACAGGAATAACAGTGGTCCCCATTATTATTAACATTATTCCAGCAGTTCTGGCCAATTCAAATAGGGGGAAAAATGATGTATAAAAATTGGAAAGCAGTCATCAGTCTAGATACATCACATGTGATTGTAGATCCAGAATATGTCTTAAAAGTGAAGGTTGTCCTTCATGTCCCTCCCGTTCCTGCCCCCAGTCTTTCTATGACTTATAAAATATTCTCATACACATAGATATATTGGCTACTTTTTTCACTTACATCCAGTGTATTTTTTTCATACAGAAGTTCATACAGGTTTACTTGAACTAGTTTACGAAATATTTAATATTGACCAGGTGGATGAGCAAGCCAAAGAGAGTATAAAAATGAAACAGCATGGGGCGTCAGGGTGGCTCAGTCGGTTAAGTGTCCGACTCTTGATTTTGGCTCAGGTCATGATCTCTCAGGGTTGTGAGATCCGAGTCCCATGTCAGGCTCTGTGCTGGGCATGGAGCTCCCCCCCCTTAAGATTCTCCCCCTTCCCCTCTCTCTCCGTCTCTAAAAAAAAGAACAAAGAAAAAAAAAGGAAGCGTGGGTTTGCTTTGAAATACTTCCTGTCCTTGAACATCTAGACCTTTAGGGCAGTTGAATTTTTAATACAACTTTTTCTCCTTGTATCCTAATAAAGTAAAAAGGGAAAGCTCTTATTTTTGTGTTTTGTAAGATTTTATTTATTTGTCAGAGAGAGCACAAGCAGGGGGAGCGGCAGGCAGATGGAGAAGCAGGCTCCCTGTTGAGCAAGGGGCCCAAATGCAGGACTCCATTCCAGGACCCTAGGATCATGACCTGAGCCGAAGGCAGACGCTTAACCGACTGAACCACTCAGCCGTCCTGAAAGCTCTTATTTTTGATTTACATTGATTATCTAATTAGGTTTACTCAGTAATGAATGTGATTTTTATTAACTAAGCTAATACTTCAGTTTTTTCTGCTACAGTGAAGTACTCAAGGACAATAGAAATTCTGTATCACCAACAGGTAGAATGTAAGTAATAAGAAGCATTGACGTTTTTTAATAACCTCATTTGTTCGGTGCTTAACATGCACTAGGCAAGGTAGTTGGTGTGTTGCATGCTTTGTATCACTGGATCCTTAGAGCAACCTGATGATAACATAGCTACTGTCATTAGCCCCACTTTACAGATGATAAAACTGAGGCTGTATTATTTATTCAAGGTAACACTAAGTGACAGATGGCAAACGTGTCTTCTGACTCCTTTAAGCAGATACGTGTCTTGACGTTGATGGGTGTGAGGAATTTCATACCCAGTTTGGTAAAGAAGAGCGTATTCTGGAGTTTGTCTGTAATTAGTATCCAAGCTATTCTGTCAGCCCATCTGGATGAGTTGTAGATTCTGGAGAAAGTGGGTTAAACCACAGGGTCCCACTACACCCTGACTTGACACATCTAGCTTTCACTGTAGACTGTCTGATGTTATACTATGGAAATGTTACTGCTGGCCATTCTGTGTGCAGAGAAGTAGTGGGTGTTACGTGGTTTCTTCCTTCCATTTGTTACTAAAACTCCAAACATTTCTTAAGTCCTGATTCTTACCCTCTTTAGGGTAATTGGCTGCAGCATGTGGTATATAGCCGTGCCCTGGATGCTGGAAGTGTAGTTAGGTGACTAGTCTTTGGGCTCAAGAAGTTTACATTGGGTGGGATAAATGTGGGGAAATAATTACAGGGAAAATGACTTCTAGAACAGGAATTTGCCCCCCCTTTTGTATTTCATAGAAACATTTGTTGCAAATGGCCAAATATTTTGTCAACATATCAAAATGTCAAATTTCTGAGGGACGTTTTAAGTCTGTAAGTTCATTCCATTGGTATTGTGAAGAGATTTGCGTTCTGAAAATAGATGTAGCATTCAACCACCAGTAATGACATACAAAGACCTGCCGCCTTACATTTGTTTGAAAGAGCCCCGCTGCTTTGAGGCACTTAAAAGAACTTTCCCAGAGTAAAAGTTACTTCGTTCAATTTGGAGGGGGGAGGTAACTTGGTGTTTTATAATGTCTCTTACTATTTTAATTTCATATTGGGATGATGGATTACAAAGGAGAATCCATCCTGTTAGGAAGGGTGATATCCTAGTGTTTGACTTCCCAGGTAAGCAAGCTTTTCTCGTTTCTATTTGTTAACTAGGCCTTTTGATATTTTTGTAGACAATCTGCTTCATCTTGATTCTGCAGCATTCCAAACTGTGGTATCCTTGGGGTTCTCTTAACATTGCAATGGTGCAGAAGATTTAAAATCAGGTATGGCTGTGGGGCCAGAAGTCCCTCAGTGAAATTCTCAACTTAAATCTGCCTTATACTCTCTGATTTATCATTTGGGTTTCTTTTTTTGTGGTGGTCTTTTAGCTGATGTTCACAAGGAATAGAGTCACGTGATGTATGAAGGGAAACATATACACTTCTCTGAGGTTGACAATAAGCCCTTGTGCTCATATAGCCCCAAACTGTGCAAGCAGCGGCGACTCAACGGGTACGCTTTCTGTATCAGACACGTTCTGGAGGACAAGACTGCCCCCTTCAAGCAATGTGAATATGTGGCCAAGTATAACAGCCAACGCTGCACCAACCCCATCCCCAAATCAGAGGATCGTAGGTAAGAGCTAATTATGGGAATCCATCTTTGATTTCATTCGTAGACCTGGAATTTTCTTTTTCTTCTTCTTTTTTTCTTTTTTTAAGTGCGGTGAGTTTAAGCATTGAGTTCTGGGATAATCTAAGTAAACCTTGGAATCTATTCTAAAGACAAGAGATGGCAGTTTTTAGAAAATTCCCCAGAAGTGGGGAATTATTTGAAAAGTGTGTTTGGTTTTTTTTTTTTTTTATTGGTTTAATAGACTTTAAAAGAAATTTTTCCTCAAAATCGTCGCTTGTGTTTGGTTTGCAGTGTTTTATAAAGTAGTTCCTGATTATGATAGAAATCTGCTTAAACAAGAGAAATTATAGGAACTATTTAGGTGTTGTAATTAATGGTAATGATTTTGGAAATTTTTAATCTGTGCTTGAAAGGTAGCAAAGGGTATGTACTTAATGAAAATGAAGTATTCAAAAGAATGATTACTTGAATTATTGAGAAGATGTACTTTGTCTCAGACTTCTAAGCAGTGTTTGGCATTGTTCTGTAATCTTGCCTTTTGGTTAAAAGAGTTCCATATAAAGTATGGTTAACATAATTGAGAAATGGTATGTTTACAGTAAGAGTAGGCTTTATCACTAGGATTATGAATTTTTACTTGGCTGAATTAAAAAACATGGAGGTGTTTTTAGAGAAAGAGTCTTATGATAGTTACTCATCTTTCATAGTCTCAGGAAAATTCAGACTATTTCATATATAATCTCTTTTTCATTTTTTTCTTCGGTTCTCCAGAAACCATGTGGGCATTGTTGGATATTACAGAGAGATGCATAATTATTCCCCAAAAGTTTCAAATACTGTTATCTTTAGGTAGAAAATGTGAACTTTTTACTTTAATCTTTAAAATATGTATATACAGCCTTCATCCTTGTACCTGTGCATAAACAGATGTCACCTGCATAAATTGGTTGAAAAGATGTCATGTTTTGTGTATGTCATGGTGAGCAATTTTACACTTTTATGGTGAAATAAATAATTTGTGTTGATAGAGCTCCCACCAAAATGAGTATAGCATCATGTGGTGATTTGGGAATACTTCCTTGGAATTTCTAATGCGCACTTAAAGCTTCACATTACAATACCTGAAAGAAGCAGCTGCTCAGTGAGGCAAGGAATAAAATTTTAATCTCAGTTGAGAAAGGGACCACTCACTGTACCTGACTAAAAATATCTGTCCAGCTTCTAGCAGACTTACCATGCCCGTTTCTTAACCCCTGGCCTTCTTTAACTTGAAGAATTGATGAACTTGGGTTCATTTTTTTACTCCAAGCTCCACTATAAACACATCTATAATTTGTCCTTTTTTTTTGAAGTTCATTTATTTTATTTTTAAAGATTTTATTTATTCATTCGAGACACAGAGATAGCATGAGCAGGGGGAGAGGCAGAGGGAGAGGGAGAAGCAGGCTCCCTGCTGAGCCAGGAGCCAGACGTGGGGCTCGATCCCAGGCTGGGATCACGACCTGAGCTAAAGGCAGACGGTTAACCATCTGAGCCACCCAGGCGCCCTAAAGTTTGTTTATTTAAGTAATCTCTACACCCAACATGGGGCTCAAATTCATGATCCTGAGATCAACAGTCGCATGCTCCTCCGTCTGAGCCAGCCAGGCACCCCTGTAATTTTGTCTTAAATTCAGTTTACCACATTTGCAATTGTCCACCTTGGATTTTTTTTTTTTCCATTTCAGCGGAAGCAAGTACTATGTTAATAGCTAGCAGCGAGAAGTAAAACAAGAATTGCTCTGCATTTCTCCAGAATATTAATTCTCTGAATCATAGGTCTTCACCTTGATATTCAAAGTAGTTTCCTCTTTTTAGAACAAGAAAAGAAGGGGAAGGACTTGTGTGGCTGTATCAAAAGAAACTACGCTTAAGTACTAAGTTACATAAATCTTTCCAAATTGGTTCAAACCAATGCAAATGGTAATATTTTTATTATTTGTAGGGTTGCTTGGAGATAGATTAAGTAGACATCAGTAGGAGGTAATATTCTTATGTTGCCTCAAGAAATCCAGGTTGAATTGATATAAGGTCTAAGGGGTATATAAATATTGATAGTTAATAACTACACTATATGACATAATATAGAAAAGATTGATATTCTTTTGAAAATAAGCTTTCATTATTGTTAATGCAGTTATTCTTTGGACACTTAGGAATTTGAGATGGTTTTATGTATTATAGAAAACAAACTCCCAATGACTTTTAATTGATAAAATTATCTGATTGGTGGTCAGCTGAAGGAAGCTTCTTAGTATCTGGTGTCTAACTTCTGGTATGTATTAAAAATGCTAACTTAAGGGATTCTTACCTCTTTGAAATAGAATAGTGTTATGTTCAGTAGGAATACTGGTATAATTAAAAAGTAAAGTTCATTTTCTAATGTACTTGTACAGTGGGAGGCTAAGGCTTATTACTGTAGCCTTGGTTTCTCAGAGATAAGTGGTTTTATTAAATTGGTTATTTTATATAATTTAAATTTGTTCTAATTTTATATATTTTTTAGTAGTGATTTGTCAAGAAGTTTTTTGTTTCCTGTATGTTTACCATTTTCCTAGACAGCTTAATTAAGATATAATTCACATCTGATACAGTTCTCTCATTTGAAGTGTATAATTCTGTATTTTTTAGTACAACTTTCATCACAGTTTAATTTACAACATTTTCGTCCCTTCAAAAGAACCCATTAGCGGTCACTCCCCTATATAGTTATTCAATTCATATTTGCATACTTCTTTTAAACACTGATCATAATGAAGTAAGCTGTTGTAATTCTAGCTATGAAAATTCTTCCCTTCTAGAAGAGGAAGTGTTTTACAAGTTCAGACTCTGTGTGGTAATGCTGACAGAGTAGCTGGAGCAGGAGTTGAGGGTGAGGTTGAAGGAGGGCTGGACGTGCAGATTAGCCTCTGCCCTGTTACGTGAGGTGGCACGGGGCAGGCTCAGTTACCTGTTCAGGCTGCTCATGTGTAATGAGCAGAAAAATTTCATTTCCAAATTTAAAAACTATCTCACCTCATTTCTACCCTGCTAATCCTTTTGATAATTTAAAAATGACTTGAAAACAACAACAAAAATCATGCAGTTATCCCTGAAACTTTTTCCATTTTGGCCACAGCTTTATAAATCTATTCTGTTTAAGGTCTGTGTGAGACCTAACCTAAACCTGTTAGGTGTGTATGTGCAAGTGTGTGTGTGTGCGCGCGCTCACACACACACACACACACACACACACACACAGTGTAGATTCTCTTTACTGTCCAGAAAGCTTTTTCTTAATAGTCCTATTAAAATGGAGGCGTGTCTTTGAGAGATTTATTTCTCAGACAAACCAACAAAACCATGTCTCTTGATGATTTGGTGAATCTGTATTTTTAACAATTACTTAAAAATTTGTCTGATACGGCCCAGTGAGTTTCAAGATTGACATTAATTACTTTATTGCCATTTTTACCTAAACTGTGTTCTCCACAAGTTCGCTACAATAAAAATAGATGCCCTTTTCAAGTAAGTTTGGGAAACCCTGCCAGATGGGTACATTGCCACCTTGAAGCGCAATGTACGTTATCATACAAAATGCTTTGAGAAGTTGTTCAGCAGAAACAAACAACAAAATCATTGTCTAATTCTGTTGAAGCCAGCATTTTTCAAATTTATTTAAGCATGGAGTACTCTTTTTTTTTTTTTATGGCATACTTGCTAACCTTCTGAACTGCATGAGGAATCCCAGTCTGGGAAACACTACTTTACTACTGGTTAAAAGCCTCTGTAGGTTTTCAGTGTGGTTTCTGGGAACAACATGTATTCTTCTTTCTTACTGAGTAGAAGGATGCTGTCCTTTTTAGTATTTTTTAAAATACCATTTACATTACAAAAGTAACCTCATTGCTGAAGACTATGGAGAGTCTCCTGAGCTTAGATTCTTCGTTGGAGTCTCAGCTCTATCAGTTTCCAGAGTGGGGGGGGGGGGTTGGGGCAAGTTATTTAATTTTTATCAAGTTTAGCTTCCTCATCTGTATAAAGGGCATTATTTTAGTACCTACTGCAGGTATAAATGTACTTCTCTGGCTGTTGAGGAACTCATTTCATCTGTAATCCCTCTAACTGTTAGTTTTATTATTTTACTTTCTCCTTCCCTTCTGTATTCTTTATTTCTCTCTCTCTCGATCTGTGTGTGTATGTGTGTGTAGAATACACTGTAGACACTTGGTATTTTTAGGGATTATGTCATAAGATCTTTGTGAATCTACGAATACTTGAATGACATTGGAATATATATAGATAAATAGATACGATTTTTTTTTCCTCTCCATAACAGTTTTTAGAGATCCTTTAGACTTGATGAGTTCTTTTTGTGCTGTGAATACAAAATAACAAAGCAGAGTGAGAAGCCATAGCTGGATGGTCATCCAGGGCCACTCAGTGTTGGAATGACTCACTTCTCTCTGGCAGCCTCTGCACACACACAACTCACCTATTTGCTTCAGGAAAATTGCAGACTTTGAGGCGTGCTTGAGAGTAGTAGAGGTTGTTTATGTTAAATCCATGAATGCCAAGAGTTCCTATAGTCATGCATTTTTAATATATTAGGTAGGATTCACATTTTATACTATGTAGTTTTATATTCAACTTCTCTTAGTGTATATCATAATCATTTCCCCGTGTGTGTTTTTTAAAGGTACTGCAACAGCCACTTGCAGGTACTTGGCTTTATCCCGAAAAAAGAGAGGAAGAAAAAGAATGATCCTATAGATGAGGTGAAGGTCAGGCACCAGATGGATACCATGGCCTTTAGCCTGACGGTGCCCCCGTTGGCCTTGAAGATGCCCAACGGGCTGGATGGAATGTCCCTCTCTCCACCTGGGGCTAGGGTCCCTCTCCACTACCTGGAAACCGAGTTGGAAGACCCATTCGCTTTCAACGAGGAAGATGATGACCTAAAGAAAGGGGCAACTGTGAGAAAGAAGTTGCAGAGCAAGTTGGCCCAGAATCGGCAGCGCCAGAGAGAGACGGAGATTTTAAAAGTCCGACAAGAGCACTTTAGTCCCCCTCCTGCGCCTTCACAGCAGCAGGCCCCGCCACAGCTCTCCCACCTGTCACCTTTAGCCTCGTCCTTGAAACCTCCAGCTCCACCGCCACCGCCACCGCAGGGTGTAGTCTGCAAGTCCCCTCCACCTCCGAGCACCAGCCTACCAATGCAGGGAGTGGCCCCCACCACACACACTATAGCACAAGCGAGGCAGTTGCCCCACAAGAGGCCGCTGCCCCTCCTGCCATCCAGTAGGGCTCCAGCCACGGACCCGCCCAGGACTGACCGGGTCCTGATGAAAGCCACAGCCTTCTCTCCACACTTCTCCTGTATAAGTCGCCTGCACAGACTGGTGAAACTGTGCACCCAGAAACATCAGTTGGACACTGATCTGTTTCCCCATTTAGGTGAGTTCTCTCATTTCCCGGACTGTAACACAGCGTGCCCTTGCAGGGGAGGCTCAGTGTTCAGACCTGCTGCATCTGTGATGCTGGTGGCAGGGCCCTGGGACGCGGGGGGTTCAGTGCAAGACTGTGTGTTTAGGGGGGCCTTCGTCAAGGAAATAGGCTAGTGGAGGGGATGATCCTTGGTAGACAGGATATGGAAGTAGGAGTCGGCAAATTTGGAATGGCAGTCACAGTTTCTCGTTTGTGGTAGCAACAGTGGTATCGAAAGGCAGTTGTGTTGGGTTCTCTGCCCCTGTGAGCTCAGCACCTGTGTCTGATGAAGTTTTCGACATGTCTTATCGTAGGACTTTGGAATAATGATAGCATTGTTAATATCTGCTGACAGTTAAAAAAAAAAAGCAAAAAACCTTGTAAAAAAAAATTCCCATAGTGATGCCTGTTCATGATTTAAAAGTGAAAAACTACAGGTGAAACTTGAATGTAGTGAAATGTCTTTCCTTCATTGCTTCTGAATTTTCTTGCTCAAGAAAATCTCTCTGATCCCAAGTTCATACAGGTGTTTTATATATTCTTATTGATAATTCGATTGTTCTGTGTTTGATTATTTAAAACCTTTAATTCATTTGGAATATATTCTTAAATATGGTGTGAGCTGTGATTCTAACTTGAGGAAAAATCATTTGCATGATGTGATAGTAATAGAAGGATAGGAAAAGGATGGGACCCAGAGGAAGAAGAAATACAAGTGGTTAGTAAACCAGTGAAAACCTCAGTCCCCATAGCAGGTGTGGAAATGCAAATCAAAGTAACAGTTTCTGTCAGATTGGCAAAAACTATATCCACTGTTGATGAGGCTTCTACATTGCTGGTGAATAATGTGACCGTGTTTACAAATTAAAAGAGTGTATATATAGCCAGCAAACTCACTTTTGGGACTCTATTCCTATGGGTGAAAAAAATATCAGAATGTTAGGATATGTGTTCAAGGATGTTTATTGCAGTGTTGCTTGCAGTATTAAAAATCCTCAAACAGGGGCGCCTGGGTGGCGCAGTCGGTTAAGGGACTGCCTTCGGCTCAGGTCATGACCCTGGAGTCCCGGGATCGAGTCCCGCATCGGGCTCCCTGCTCAGCGGGGAGTCTGCTTCTCCCTCTGACCCTCTCCCCTCTCATGTGCTCGCTCGCTCTCTCTCTCTCTCATTCTCACTCTCTCAGATAAATAAATCTTTAAAAAAAAAAAATCCTCAAACAACCTTTATAACTAGATGTGCCTATTTTATATTAGCAAGTAGAAAAAAATCTGGGGGTATTGTATTACCCCATTTGTAAAAATAAAGTAAATAAACAAGGGGCATCAGTGTATCTGTTGATTAAGCATATGGACAGATAGATGTTTGCCTATTGAGGTATAAGCATGGGTCTTTAATGTGTGAATGGTTATATACTACCAGGCTGTTAACACTGTCAAGGGGAGGACAGAATTGGATAGGATGTGTTTTTACGGAGATGGGAATGGCATCTCTTCTTATATTAGAGTTTTATATTGTTTCACCTGTTACTAAGCCATGTATGACT
This sequence comes from Eumetopias jubatus, assembly GCF_037043125.1. Classification (NCBI taxonomy): domain Eukaryota; kingdom Metazoa; phylum Chordata; class Mammalia; order Carnivora; family Otariidae; genus Eumetopias; species Eumetopias jubatus. Next base: position 30,400,819 of record NW_028274809.1, read on the forward strand.
TTTGGTAATTAAAACAACTAATAATACTTAAAGAAAAGATATATAAAAAAAATAAATTAAAACACCCAAACCTTATTAATACCCATTTGTTAATGCCTTGGTATATTTCAGATCTGTAAAATTGGGTTCCTGCTGTACATACAGTTTTATAACCTGTTTTAAAATTTTTCACAAGGTACTATGAAGGTAGTAATTTTTCATATACCATATAATTTGTCACAGCTGAATTCTTTCTCTAATTTAGGTTGTTTCCAGTTTATATTATTATAAAGTGTAGCTGTATATCCTCATAGTAAAATAATTACTGTCACATCTCTAATTTTTCCTTCAGATTCCTAGAAGCAGAATTGCTGATTCCAAGCTTTTGCATTTTTTTTAAAAAGCTTTTTGATACATGTCATTTTCCTTCAGAACTATTTTGTTACATTGCCCTTCTTTCAGCAGGGTATGAGATGACAGTTTCTCTCCATCTTTACAGTACTGGATATTGGTTATTATTGTGCCTTTGCAAATTTGATAGAAAATTTGCTTTAATTTGCGTAACTTAGATCAGTGTTTCTCAAATTTTAGGCCTTAAGAATCCCTTTACACCTAAAAATGATTGAGGACACTGTAGAGCCTTTATGTATGTGAGTCACATTTGTTGATATTTACTGAATTAGAAGTTAAAACTGAGAAATTTTTAAAATGTTAATGCATTTTTAAAGATAACACCACATGTTAACATGTTCTTTTTATGAAATAGCTATGTTTTCCCAAAAGAAAAGAAATATAATGAGAAGAGCAGCATTATTTTACATTGTTTTGTAAATCTTAATGTGTAGTTTGCTGGAAGACAGATTCTCCTGTCTGCTTCTGCATTCAGTCATGATATGTGGTTTTGATTAATATGTGAAAATATGGCTTACACATTTGGAGTTGGAAAAGGGAAGAATATTTTACTAGCTTTTTAAAAATAATTGCGGATATTCTTATTTGATCCTATACCAAAAATTGACAAATGGTAGTTTCTTAAAGATTAGTTGCAGTGTGAAACCTGAAACCATATCAAGGAATTTTGCAAACCATTACATTAAAATCCATTGATCTGCTTTGCACTTTGAAGGGATCTTTTTACCCATGCGTGATTTTGTAACATCTATATTGGTCGTTTGGAAAATATTGGTTTACCTAGTTAAACATATATCCCAAATGTGGACATATTTCATTATACCAAATTTAAAAATAATACTCTCGTGGGATGCCGGAGTGGCTCAATCAGTTAAACATCCAACTCTTGATCTCATCTTAAGTCTTGATCCCAGGGTCGTGAGCTCAAGCCCCGTGTTGGGCTCCACACTAGGTGTCCAGCCTACTTCAAAACAAAACAAAAATCACATTCTTTAATATTACCACCAATCTGGTCAGAAAAGTCTGTTAGAAAGTTGTCATAGACTCAGTGATGACTTCAAGTTTAAAAAAAAAAAATCAAGCTTTCAAGGGAAAACCTGAATTTCATTGTTGGCAACAAGCCCTGTCCATTGTTTTCCTTGAGGTGACAGTTTTCACTGTGTTGATTTTAGAAAAAAATGACTGTCAGATATCCAAGTCTTAGTAACCACAGTTTGTTGGTCACTCCTTCAAATAAAAATGGTGTCGAGTGAAAAAAAAAAAGCAGCTCGTTGAGGTCACAGTTAACACCAGGTGCTGCAAGGGCTTTTCCTCAAGACAGCCACCATACGTTTACGGTGTGCAGCGCAGGGGCTTTCTGACTCTACGTGGAGTCGCAGACACTGGTGTAAAGACGCATAGTCAAGAACTAAGATTTAATAAACAGTCTTTACTATACCTATACCGGGCTTTGTCACAGATATTCTTTTTTTTTTTTTTTAAGATTTTATTTTGATAAAATCTTCATTTGTCGGAGAGAGGGAAGGAATGTGCACGCACAAGCGGGGGGAAGCGGCAGGCATAGGGAGAAGCAGGCTCCCCACTGAAGCACGGGACTTGATCCCAGCATACTGGGATCGGGCCTCGAGCCGAAGGCAGACGCTTAACTATTAAGCCACCCAGGCGCCCCAGGGATATTCTCAAAACTGTTATTTATTTATTTATTTAACTGCACATTGTGGTGTGAAACACAGGATGACTGCTCGTATAGTTTGGTCCCACCACTCTGATTGATGCTGAGGCGCCAGCAGATTGACCCACCATGGTTTGTTTTTTGTTTTTTATCATCAGTGCAAATGCCAACACGGTGAAAAAAGCAAATAATGTCTTCTTATTTTGAAGATAGTGTTGACCTAAGGAACTCCCTAAGGAGGGTTTCAGGGACCCCTGGGGATCTATGGACCATTCTCTAAGTGAGAACTGCTGTTTTGAGATAGTAATTGTAGCTTTGAGTATTTGTTCATATGCTTTTTGGATGTTTGTATTTCTTATTTACGTTTTGAATTTTTTCACTCATTTTTGTTGAAGGGCTTCTTTTTTTTATTGATTTGGTATGATCTTTTTATACATATTTCATGTTTGTTGCAAAGCCTCTCCCATTTGTTATTTGCTTTTAAATATCTATGATATAATTATTTTGGAATTTAGGAGTTAAAATTGTTGATGTGTTCTATTTTTTTAGAATTTTTTTCCTTTTGAATCAGGCTTTTTGTTTTGCTTTATTTTGTTTCTTACTTGTTTGGGCTCTAAGAGTATGTAATATATTCACCCATATTTTCTTTTGGTCCTTTTATTGTTTGATTTATTTACATTGTAGTCCTCTGTTTGGAATTCATTAGGTATTAGTTTCAAGGCAAAATCTAACTTTATTTCTTCCCAAATGTTTGCCTCTTATTCCACAATGTACCTGTGCCATCTACTAAATATTTATTTATACTTTTTTGTATTTATGGATGCTGGTAATTTTTTTAGCTTTTGAAACAAACTATGTTGTGTTAGAGGCTGGTTTTTTGTCATTTTGCACAGAATGAGACTTTACAGAAAAAGTATTGTCCTTTTTTTTTAACGATTTTTATTTATTCATTTGAGAGAGAGGGAGAGAGCGAGTAAGAGCACAAGCAGGGCAGAAGGTTAGAGGGAGAGGAAGAAGCAGGCTCCCCGCTGAGCAGGGTGCCCCACGCAGGGCTCCATCCCAGGACCCCATCCCAGGGCCCTGGGATCATGACCTGAGTCGAAGGCAGACACTTAACCAACTAAATGACCCATGCACCCCCTCCCTTTTATTTTTTTTATTTTTTTTAAATCAAGCATATTAGGGTCCTAGGTTTTCAAAACAAAGGTTACTTTGGAGAAGCCAGAAATTGTAATGCACTGTTATGACCAAGTATAGTCTGCATTCATATCAGCAAAGAATAAGAAAAATGCAATCTTGTAATCAGCTTTTACAGTCTCGTCTGGCCTGGTTATCTCAGTTAGTTATATTAAAACTAGTGATAATGAAGCCAAGATCAAAGGTTTGCTTTATTGGACAGTTAATTTCACAAGAGAAACACCTCCATCTTAGTTTTTACAACTTAGATCTTGACTTTTTCAGAGAAGATATAGGTGACTTAGTAGAAATTATTATGAATTATACAAAAACAATAAAAGATAATTCATGTCCTCACTTTGAAGATACCTTAAGTGTCACTTTGTGTTTGAAAGACTTCGCCTTTCAGTATCCTATCCTGAAGCTAATGCTATTGTGATTACTTGTTTTTTACTTTTTTTAATCACTAATTATTTTAACTTTTTTTTTTTTAAGTAACTTACTTTTTAAGGTGACCTAACATTTGGATAGTCATCTTGGAACTAAATTTGAGGTTTCTTTATGCCAGTGGTGATGTGTTACTTAATTTTAAGCATTTATAATTTGCATTTCGATTAACCTTTTCTTAATTTCCCTATTTGGCACATGTAAACTTACTTAAATTATAGAAGCAACCTCTGAGGTCCTTTCTAACATAACTGTCTAATGAAGATGGTCTTCTGAGTTTTGAGGGTCTCAAGAAGGAAGACCTAATACTAGTTATCAAGGTACCCAATTCAAGTCTCATAGCGGTATGAGTATATTTAAAGTTATGCATGTTAGACTGTGCAACGTCAGTATTTATCGAGACCTTTCCAAGATACAAAACTTCTAAAAAGGTAAAACCTTTATGTTGGAAGCTAATAATTATCCAGTCATTAAAATTAGTGGTGTTTAACAAAATAAGTAAGCATTGTTCATCCTGTATTTCTCTATTGTCCCCTCTAAACTTGTTTTTCAGAATGCCACAGAATGTGGCAGCTATTGTTTAAAAGAATTAAAAGAAAGCCCAAGCTGCATTAGAAATAGAATATTGCCCTCTTACCCTTTCCTCTTCCTGCAGAGGGTTAAGAGCCAGGGCCAGGGCTCTGCCTGGTGGATGGAGTCCTTTTCCTCCGGAGGGGTTGGGAAAGGGGATGAAGTGTCTGCCTTTGACAGTTTGTCCTAGGGCCCTTCTTTGTGGAAGTGTAGAGTGAATCCACCAGTGCATTTTGACTTCTTTCTTACCTGAACATACATTAGCCTTGTTTTATGTTTTTCTGACGTGATGTATGATGTTTAATGTATGACGTTTTGGTGGGGGGAAGGACTGGAACTCTCTGCTTATGTTTCTGGTCCATTTGTGAAGTGTGACGAAGAAGTTCATCCTTGGAATATAGTTTTTTTTTGTTACAGTGTCATTATTTTAAACCTGAGTGTATGTCATACGTCATTATTAATACTTTTGTCGGAATAGAGAGGCATTTATTCATACAGTGATAGTATGTGCTATAGGTTTTGGGTTATGCATTTTTGGTAGCTTTTTTTCTAAATTTTAAATAAAACATTTTTTTTTAACGTGCTGTATCTTCTCACATGTCCCAGGTTTGGACTGGTCCGAAGAGAGCGGGGAGGAGCTAGAGGACTCAGAGCAGGCCTCGCCATACCAGGTGGCATGGTCCATCCGAGAAACGCTCAGATATGAAAGACACACGTAAGTCTTCCTTTTTGTTTTGATTCTTCAGTTACCCCTGTAATGGCCTGATGTTTCACTCTGTATGCTAATGTTCTTTTATCTCATTGGATCTAGTTTTATTGTAATGGAGGTAAAAGAGATTCCACTTGGGAGGAAATGTACTATATAAAGCTTTTCAGTTTTCTTGGTAAATTTGTTTCTGTACCCTTCCCATTTATCACTGAAGGAACCACTTGGAATAGAATTCAGAATGAAAACGAACCTTCGAGATTACCTAGTCCCATCCCCTCTTTTTACAGAAGAGGAGACCAAGGCCCAGGCAGGCTAAGGAACTGGCCTGAGGTCCCAGGGCTTCTCAGAGTCCTGCTGCCTGACTTCTGGATCCTCTTTGGCCTGATCCCTACAGAAGCTGGGAACAGCTTATTTCAGCTCTGTCTTCTACAAGATTGATCCATTTTTAATCTTCCTTAAGCACTGAGTATTTCTAATGTGCTAAAATGGTTTTCAAGGTAATCTCATTAGGGGTTCTTGGTATCTGCCTTATCAGAAAGCTGTAGATTGATGAATGCACAGGACAGTGAGAAAGCTCTTTCTGTTTCAGGGGACTGCTTTAGGGATTCACTTAGTACAGTGGGGCCATTCCGAGATAGATCCCTGTCTGTGGAGCCAAAAGATGGCTCTCAGACTCAGCTAATTTTTTTCTTTTTTTTTAAGTATTGTGGTTTGAATAGATATTTGACAAAATAGAGGGGAGACCAGCTATCTGCCCCAGGCCAACTCCTAGACTCTCACAGTAGCATTGTATGGACATATATTCTCTAGAACCTGGTTTTTTGGTTTATAGGCTTAAAATATGATTTGTTAGTGTACCCAGAGGTGATTAGGCTCAGGGAACTGATTCTCTAGAGAGTAATGTATAAACCAAAATGCCAGTTTATTTTTTATTTTTTTTTAAAGATTTTATTTATTTGAGTGAGAGAGAATGAGAGAGAGAGCACGAGAGGGAAGAGGGTCAGAGGGAGAAGCAGACTCCCTGCCATGCAGGGAGCCCGATGCAGGACTCGATCCCGGGACCCTGGGATCATGACCTGAGCCAAAGGCAGTCGCTTAACCAACTGAACCACCCAGGCGCCCACCAAAATGCCAGTTTAAAGTGAGAAATAATCATTGGGTGCCTGGGTGGCTCAGTTGGTTAAGCGACTGCCTTCAGCTCAGGTCATGATCCTGGAGTCCCGGGATCGAGTCCCGCATCGGGCTCCCTGCATGGCAGGGAGTCTGCTTCTCCCTCTGACCCTACCCCCCCTTGGGCTCTCTTTCTCTCACTCTCTCTCTTCTCTCAAATAAATAAAATAAAATCTTTAAAAAAAAAATAAAGTGAGAAATAATCATTAAATAGTACAAATGTTCACTAAGCAAAACTACATGGGGAGCTTATTTGGGCCTGGAAGGAGAGTTAGTTGGATTTATTAATGGCCAGTTGTCCTGGCCTCCCCAATCTCCTAGATAGGATTGGAGAATGCTATAGTTTTCTTCTCTCTCCAAGGTTCCATTTTATGTATCATTCAAGACTGCTTCCTTACCATTAGCATATTCTTTTCTTCAGATAAAGTACAGTTGAACTTAACACTCTGACAGGAATGGATAGTATCAGTCATGCTTTCTCAGGTGGATGTTCATGTCAGCTTAACTTGATTTGGGATATTTTGAGGTAATTTTACAAATTGCTGTAAATGAGGTAGCATAAGTAAATGCTTAAGCACAATACCTGGTACCTGGGCAATGAATGATAAATGATAGTGAAGATTCCTGTTAGAATTCTCAGATTCTTTTGGAAGAAAAACTGGTAGTAGTCTGATCATCATTCTGTGCTGCCCATCCACCTGCTTTCCCACAAACCTGCGTTTCATGAGTTTTCTTGCTAAACCAGGATTATGCTTGAAGAAATTTTAGGGAGAAAGTTTGGCCTTTTTTTTTTTTTTTTTTTTTTTTTAAGTAAGCTTTATGCCCTGCAAGGGACTTGAATTCACGACTCAGAGATCAAGAGTCACATATTCTACTGACTGAGCCACCCAGGTACCCCTGGCCTTGTTTTGGGAAAGATTTCTTTGTTACTTAGTTTAGCTGTACATGCATGTGCTGAAGGAGATCTCGCAGGCTCTTACTTATATCTCAAGAGCAGAAATAAGTTGGTATCTTAAATGTATTTTTTTCTTAAGATTTTATTTATTCATGAGAGACAGAGAGGCAGAGGGAAAAGCATGCTCCCCGTGGAGCAGGGAGCCAGATGCAGGGCTTGATCCCAGGACCCCAGGACCACGACCCAAGCCAAAGGCAGATGCCCAACCTACTGAGTCACCCAGGCGCCCCTTAAATGTATTATTAACAGTAATTACTCCTAGTAACTCCTTTTCATATTCTTTCTTTTTTTTTTTTTTTAAGATTTTATTTATTTATTTGACAGAGAGAGACAGAGAGAGACACAAGCAGGGGGAGCGGGAGAGGGAGAAGCAGGCTTCCCAAGGAGCAGGGAGCCCCATGTGGGGCCCGATCCCACTGGGATCATGACCTGAGCTGAAGGCAGACACTTAACTGACTGAGCCACCCAGGCGCCCCCCCAGTTCTTAATTTTAATAAGTACAATTTATTGCTCTTTTTCTTTATGGGTAATGTATTTGTGACCCATTTAAGAAATCATTACCCCACAGCTTCACAGTCATGAAGTTATCCTCTAATACTATTTTCTAGGAGCTTTATTGTTTTCCTGACAATCTTTGTGGAAATTTATTTTTGTATAATTTGTATATAATGTGAGGTGCAGTGTTAAGGATCATTTTTTTGTGTGGATCTTCTGTTTAACCAACACTATTGAAAACACTGTTGATCTTGCATTGGAACCCTTGGCATGTATGTGTATGTCTCTTTGTTCATTTTCAGTTCTTTTTCATTGGTCTTTTTCAAGAACAAGCTTTTAGTTTCATTGATTCTCTTTTAGCTTTATTTCATTGCTTTCTGTTCTTATCTCTATTATTTCCTTCTATTATGTTCTTCTATTCTTTCCCTCTTTGTTTTGGATACCATTTGTTTGTCTTTTTCAGGTTTTTAAGGTGATAGCTTAAACCTTGTTTTCTGACAGACACTTGATGCTATACATTTCCCTCTATGTATGTTATAATCCCTGTAATACATTGCTATTGTTTAAGCAGTTATCTTTTAAGGCGATTTAAAAGAAAAATAATCTTTTGTATTTACCCACATGATTTCTAGGGTTTTTTTCTTTGAATAGTTCCATATTTCCATCTGATGTTATTTTCTTTCTGTATGAATGGTTCACTTTAACATTTCTTATAGTGCCGCTCTTCTGATGATGAATTCTTTTAGCTTTTATGTCTGAAGAATTTTATCGAGGTATAACTGACTATGCCTTTTTGGCTTGCGAGGGGGAGGAGTGCAGAGGAAGAGGGAGCCTGGTGTGGAGACTCGATCTCACAACCCTGAGATTATGACCTGAGCTGAAATCAACGGTTGGATGCTTAACTGACTGAGCCACCCAGGCACCCCATGCCTTTTTTTTTTTTAATTGAAGTATAATCAACACACAATGTTGCATTAGTTTCAGGTATATAACACAGTGATTTGGCAAGTCTGTATGTTATGCTCTGTTCACCAGAAGTGTAGCTCCCATCTGTCACCATACAACCCTAATACCATTGACTATATTCGCTATGCTGTACCTTTTATTCCCATGACTTACTGCTTAACTGGAAGTCTGTACCCTCTGTCTCTACCCCATTTTGCCCATCTCTCTACCCCCAACCCCTCTGGCAACCGCCAGTTTGTCCTCTGTGTTTATGGGTCTGTTTCTGCTTTGTTTTGTTTTTTTTTTGATTCCACATATAAGTGAAATCATATGGTATTTATCTTCTCTGACTTACTTCCCTTAGTATAATACCCTCTAGGTCCATCCGTGTTTCAAGGATGTATGCCTTCATTTTTGAAAGATATTTTTGCTGGCATAAAATCCTAGGTTGGCAGTTTTTCTTTGCGTACTTAAGGATGTTGCTCACATGTCTTGCATTATTTCCAATGAGAAGTCAGCCGTCCTTCACATAATTGGTCCAAGGAACATGATGTATCTTTTTTTTTCTCTGTTAAGATTTTCCTCTTTATCAGTAGTTTTAAACCGTTTGTGTAGTTCATTTTCTTTATGTTTCTTGTGCTTGGGGTTCGTTGACTTTTTGGATCTGTAAGTTTATAATTTTCCTGAAATTTAGAAAAAATTTGCCCTAGTTTTCTTCAATTATTTTTCTTCCCCCTTCTATTTGAGAGACTTAGTTTACACATATTTTAGGCTGCTTGAAATTATCCCACAGCTTATTGATGTTCCATTCACTTTTTTTCCTCTCTGTGTTTCAGTTTGGAAAGTTCCTATTGCTGTCTTCAGGTTACTTAATCTTTTGTGGCATGTAACCAGCCATCAATCCCATTCAGTCTGTTTTTCATGTTAGATATTGTATTTTTCATCTCTCGAAGTTTGTTTTGGGTCTTCTAAATTATTGTCCATGTCTCTCCTTGACGTGATCATGATTACCTTCTCAAAAATGTGAAATATGGTTGTAATAACTGTTCTTTGATTCTTGGTTTACTAATTATGTCATCTGTATCATTTCTAGATCTGTTTCTATTGATTTTTTTCTCCTTATGGGTCCTAGTTTCCTGTTTCTTTGAATGTCTGATAATTTTTTATTAGATGCCAGGCTTGGTTAATTTTACTTACCTTGATTCTCGTATTTTGTCTTCCTTTAAGAGCTTTGTCTGGGGACAGTGTTACTTAGAAACAGCTTTTGAGGCTTGCTTTTTAAACTTCGTGAAATGGGGCCATGGCAGCCTTTAATTGAGGGCTCACTTTACCCCCATTAGTGAGGCAGTCTGCTCCTGAGTGGTCGGTCTACCCAGTGCCCCGCAGATTGCACGTTTTTCCCCTTGGGTGGTAGGAACACAAACTACGCCTGCCCTGTGTGAGCTGCTGGAACTTGTTTGGCCTTCTCTTTTCAGATTCTTTTTGGGTATTCTTGCACACCCTTGCACTGATCAGTACTCAAGTGAAAAACTGAGAGGAACCCTCTGTAGATCTTCAGAGTGCTTCTGTCTGTGCACCTCTCTGCTCCCCAGTACTCTGTCCTAATTCCAGCATTTCTGGGTTAGTTATATGTGGATGAGCACGCCAAATAAATATCTTGTCTCTGCAATATAATTGTGAGGTATGGGCTAGAGAACAGACTTGTATCTTCATTATTTAAGTGATGTTGAAGTTATGAAAATGAAGGAGAATTTTCATACATGATGTGAGGATTGGGAAGAGAAAGAAGAAAGAAGAAAATGAGGAAAATAACAGGAGGAAGCAAGGGAATAGAAAGTTTGAAGATGAAAGGAAAAGACGAATAAAGTGGTTTTTTGCAGAAGAGAGGTCTAGTAAGATCAGATTGAAAAATAATTGTTGCATTCCTACATTAATTAACCCAGATTGGATATTTCTTTTTTATATGCTGCTAGATTCAACTTACTAATATTTTTTGCCTCTGAGATCATTAATAAGATTTTCCTATAATTTTCCTTTTGTCATATTGTCCTTGTTAATAAGTTTTTGGTATCAAATTTAGGTTAGCTTTATTAAAAGAATATTCCCTTAGGGCACCTGGGTGGCTCAGTCGGTTAATTGTCAGACTTTTGATTACGGCTCAAGTCATGATCTTGGGGTCGTGGGATTGAGCCCTGCCTTGGGCTCCATGCTCAGTGTGGAGTCAGCTGGAGATTCTCCCTTTGCCCCTCCCCCTGCTTGTGTGCTTGATCTCTCTCTAAAATAAATAAATAAAATCTTAAAAAAAAAAAGAGAATATTCTCCTCTTTCCTGATATCTGGAATATTTTGTGTGTGATTGGAATTATTATTATTATTATTATTATTTATTATTGCTAGAGCTCATGGTAAAACTGTTTAGGCCAGGAGTTTTTTGCATGTGTGTATTTAATAAGTGATTTAATTTTAGTTAATGGATATAGGTTACTAGATGGATATAGGTTATTATCTAATAATAATACCTGTACTTATATTGTGATTTCAGATAGGTCATTTCTTTTCATTCCCTTCACAACTTTGGTTGCTGGGTGAGCCAGCTCTTTGATTTCACAGGTGAGGAAAGCCACATACTGAGAATGCAGAAGGTGGCAGGCCTGTCTCTGCTGGTAAATGATGGCCGCTGGCCTTTCTGTTCCCGGAATGACACTCTTCCTCCCTCCACAGCCAGGTGTGAAACAAGGGTTAGAACATCTTGGAAGTGGGAGGCATGTTGGAGATTTTCTGGTTAAGGACCATGCTGGGGATGGCCTGTGGACCTGTGCAGGTCTTGCAAACTACTTGTTAACTGGCCCACAACAAGATTAGCATGAAACTTCTGATAAGCTTTGAAAATTTTTAACGTAATGATGGAGCATGCCTCAACATCCAGGTGCATCTGTCCATTCATTGTCAACTTGAGAACTGCTGAGCTGCTCTGTCCTCCCGCCATAATAGTCTTTTCAGATAACAGCTTTGGCAAGTGATTATCTACCTGAGCTTCACTCTCCCTTTAAGACTTGCAGTTTCTCCTCTCTTTCTTTTTTCTATTAATAGCCCTTGCATACTCCTCGTTATGCAAGTTCAAAGTCATTGAGTCATTATTGACTTTCTTATCCTTCATATCCAGTCACCAAATTGAGTTAATTCTTTTGTGATAATGGCCCTTACAGGTCTCGTTCTATTATCTCCGTGGCCTTTTACTTACAGGCCCTCCCCTGTCCTTCAGTTGCTAGTTGTTGGCTATGAAATCTGTATTCCTTCTCTCGCTGTGCTCCTGCTTATCGTTTCCAACAGTTTTTCCCACTGCTGCCTTTGATACCTCATCTGTACTTTACATTCTTTACGTCTGAAATGGAATTTATTTCCTGCCCCAGATCTGCTTGTGTTCCTCTTCCCTGGTCTTCGCTGTTGGAAGGGGGCCGCGTGACTGTTGTCGCTCGCATCCTCCCATCCCAGTTGACAGAGGTCTGCCTTTTATGCGTGCAGGATGCCTTTCCTTTCCTGCAGTCCCGCTGCCGCCGTCCTGGTGTGGGTTCTTGTTACCTGTTACCTGGAGTGTTTTAATAATTTCCTCCCTGCCCTCTGCCCTGCCTCTTCCCATTTCTGCCTACCGACGGTGTAACCTTTCTCATGCACAGCTCTATTATTGTTGCCTATTTTCTTCAAACTCTACAAGGTTCTTCACTGCCAGTAGAATCTAGTCTTTAGGTTTAGAAAGTTGGCCTTACCCACCGTACTCCCCTGTGTATGCCACGTCTTCGCCAAAGTGAGCTACTTAGTACTTGCTGTTCTCTTTCCTGTTCCTCTCTGAAGCCTGACTTGTATTCCTTTATCCTTGTGAGGAACCCTTTTTTTTTTTCTCTTCAAATTCTACCCTTTCTTCACGGTTCAGTTCTGTTGGCATCTCTTCTGTGAAGCCTCTCATCCAGCAATCTTGCTAGTGAACTTTAATAGCACTTTAGCCATATCTAGACCTCTCTATGTTCTCTGCCTCACATTGAAGATATTTATAGTACCTACCAGCTCGACTAGAACTCCCGAATGAAAACCTGCTATGGGACTTCAGAGAACAAATCAAAATAAAGATTCCTGGGCCCCATTCCATGGAAATTCTGGTTCAGTAGAGCTAGGGTAGGTCTTGGGATCTCAAATTGTGAAAAACTCCTAGATTCTTCTAATTGAAGGCCAGATACTTGAATCATTGATCAGCCTGCCCCAAGGTTTTAGTTACTGATTTGATTGTCTTTTGAGTTGTTTAACTTTGGGGATGTGTTTATCTTGTCTAAACTGCATTGCAAACTGCTTAAATTATTTTCTCCTTTGTAGGACTCAACGTAATAGACATAGCAAATGTTGAATGTTAAATAAATGAAGAAATTGAAGTAAGATCCTTCAGTTGGTGATAATGGCCTACTATAGTAGCTAGTATTTGTAGTAGCTACTATACTGAAGAGAACATGTTTCTTAGGAATTATTTCTTAGACCAGAAATTTGCAAAGTAGAGATTCCTGGCTGGCTAAGTCTGTTAAAGTGTCTGCCTTTGGCTCAGGTCATGATCCTGGAGTCCTGGGATCAAGCTCAGTGGGGAGTATGCTTCTCCCTCTCCCTCTGCCCTTCCCCCCCTACTCGTGTTCTCTCTCGCTTGCTCTGCTTTCTCTCTCGAATTTTTTTAAAAACCTTTTTAAAAAAAGGATATCTCCTGTGTTAAAAGAAAATAGTAAAAAATACTGTAGAATGATTGTGACCCCTACAATTAACATTCTGTAAGTGCTTAGCGAGGGGAGTGAAAACCAGTACATCTAAAAGGGCAGGTCTTTGATAAGGCACTGTTGGAATTCACTGCTCTATTTCTGGTATGACCTATCTTTTATGAAATTATGCTTAGTGTTTCCTCATAACTGCCATGTCATTTACTCAGTCGTTTTAGTTAAGCAAAGGTAAAGAAACCGTTTTCTTCCCGAGAACCTCTAGTCACTTAAAATTTAGAAGACCCAGATGCATTGTGTCTAACTCTGACATGCTGAGAAGGTGAAGCATCTGAAAGCACTGGGTGGCGTCTGCTGCCTTATTTATTGTCGAAATATTGTACTTACTTTCAGCTCTACTGGAATTCTCTAATTTTGTGAAGTATATGCTCACCTGCCCCAAATGTGGACCCTTGTGCATCCGAGTAGCTCCTTGACCCACTTTGCCCACTCTCTAAACCGAGCCTAACGTTTAATCAGCTTCTCCCTTTGTGCACTTTCCAGGTCAGACGACGATGATACGGAGAGTAGGAGCTCCAGGGTGACCCAACTTTGCACTTACTTTCAGCAGAAATATAAGCACCTCTGCCGCCTGGAGCGGGCAGAATCTCGTCAAAAGAAATGCCGGCACACGTTTAGGAAAGCTTTGCTGCAGGCGGCCAGTCGAGAACCGGAGTGTGCTGGTCAGTTGATGCAGGAACTGCAGAGAGCTGCCTGCAGCCGAAGCAGGTGAGAGCCCCGGGCAGCCACCTGGTCCTCAGCCACCTGTCTCTCTTTTGTCTGTGTTTTGACAGGATAGTTGTGGCACAGTGGGCAGTGGGCATTTAAGCCTGAAATATTTAAGCGTTGCATTGTGCTTTTGTTGCTCAGATAAAGTTTTGCATCGCCACGAGCTGTCTAAAAGCATTGCTGTTGGTTTGCCAGAGCTTGACTAGAATTTACACCGTGAAGTATTTGAGAATGCTACCTGCCTTAAAAAAAAAAAAAACAAAAACCAGTGCTTAGAAATTTCATGTATTTAAAAGTGATATTTACCATTTTTTTTACTACAGAAATAGTATTTTACATTTTTTACTTAATATTTTTGTAAAAATTTTCTTTCCAAAGTATTTTCTGTTGATATTTCCATTATCCCGCATATTAGGTCTTCAGAATACTTTATTACATTGCATTTCTTTGGGGGGAAAAAATCTTTTCTTTTTATATTATAGTCCAGGTATTTGCTTATTGTAAATTTGAAAAACATAGGAAAGGGCGGGGGGGATTTCCATAATATCACCATGCACAGAACAGAGAATGAGCACTATGAACATTCTCATTGTCCTTGTAGTCTATTTGCTTTGTGTGGTGTGCGTGTGCACACGTGTGTGCGTATGAAATCTCCCCTGAGCCATGTATTTGTATTAAAGCAAAATTGAGATCATCCCATATGTATATTTTATTTCCTACTTTTTTTCTGTGGAACATTGGATTATGACCATTTTCTCATGACACTAATTCTTTAAAACATGGCTTTTAATGACTTTGTAAATGGATGTCAGTCCTTGGACTTTTTCTGGTTTTTGTATGTATTTAAGTAAAACTGGGTCTATATTTAAGAGCTATGTGTCCAATTTTTTTCCCTTAAAAATACATCGTTGCCATTCCCCTATGTTCTTAAAAATTGTTTTGAAATTATGGTTTATAATGTGTACGTACTGTTTTATTGACGGAAAGTCCATAAATTGGACATGTAGAAGTTACCTGATATTTCAGTGAAGAAATTGTGGTGTTATTATCATTTCCGAAATTAGTTTAGATGGTGAAAACTTACCATAATTACTTATTTAGGTTATATACCTTTTAAAAATACTAGCTTAAGTGGCGCCTGGGTGGCTCAGTTGGTTAAGCGTCTGCCTTTGGCTCAGATCATAATCCCAGGATCCTGGGATCGAGCCCCACGTTGGGCTCTCTGCTCAGCAGGGCATCTGCTTCTCCCTCTGCCCCTCCTCTGCTTGTGCACTCTCTCTCTCTCTCTCAAATAAATAAGATCTTTTCTAGCTTAATTGAATTAAAATTTTCCAAAATAATCTTCATATTTAATAAAGGAAATAAGTTTCAAATTTAGAAGGCATAGTTTTTTTTTGCTTGTTTTTAAGATTTTATTTATTTGAGAGAGAGAGAGAGAGTGAGAGGACAAACGGAGACGAGGGGCAGAGGGAGAGGGAGAAGCAGGCTCTCTGCTGAGCAGGGAGTCCAATGCAGGGCTGGATCCCAGGACCCCGAGATCATGACCTGAGCCAAAGGCCGGTGCTTAACTGGCAGAAACACCCAGGTGCCCCGGAAGGCATAGTTTTTTATGGAGTTTATTATTTCACAATTTTTAGTTACTATTTTTTTCAGATAACAACATTGAAATACACACACATTTTTATAAGTTTATATAACAAAATATTAGCAGTGGCTATCTCTAGAGGATGGGATTATTGATAAATTAAGGTTTAAAAAAATTCGTATTATGTATATTCTATTTTTTCTATAGTGATCATGAGTCACTGAGGAAAAAAGGAGTTTAAAATAAAACTAAAAAAAAAAAAAACAAAAACTTTTTGGGCGCCTGGGTGGCTCAGTTGGTTAAGCGACTGCCTTCGGCTCAGGTCATGATCCTGGAGTTCCGGGTTCGAGTCCCACATGGGGCTCCCTGCTCAGCAGGGAGTCTGCTTCTCCCTCTGACCCTCTTCCCTCTCGTGCTCTCTCATTCTCTCTCTCTCAAATAAATAAATAAAATCTTTAAAAAAAAATAACCTTTTGCTTTATAGCCTGATCATATTTTTTTGCATACCCATGTATTTTTTGAAATTTCATTTTACTTAATATATTTTGGTTTTTGTTATATTTGTTATTAAAAAAATAACCAATTTTTCAATTGCATATAACAGAAAGATAGTGTGCCCATGAGAATTTTCTGCTGCTTGGGATATTTAGAGTTGTTTGAAACTTTGTATGTGTGTCTAATACACCCACATTAATGACTGCTGCCTGCAGCATATTACCTCACTCTTAGAGCCCCGACTCCTGTGTAGGGGGGAAGGTAGGGTCTGTTCTAGAACATCCTTTAAGTCTTACTTACTCAGAGACTTAACTTTTCTCAGAGAAACATTCCCAGGTTCCACTGTTAGGTCCCCCGATTATGTATGTGTATTGTGCTCCATACTCTGCTTCATTGTGGAATTGTATACTAATATTTCTGTCAGGCTAGAAAGTCTCTCTCTCTTTTTTTTTTTTAAGATTTTATTTATTTATTTATTTATTTATTTATTTATTTTTTTAAAAGATTTTATTTATTTATTCATGAGAGACAGACAGAGAGAGGGGGGGGGGGGCAGAGGGAGAAGCAGGCTCCCAAGGAGCAGGGAGCCCGATGCGGGACTCGATCCCAGGACCCTGGGATCATGACCTGAGCCGAAGGCAGACGCTTAACCATCTGAGCCACCCAGGCGCCCTAAGATTTTATTTATTTTGAGGGGCACCTGGGTGACTCAGTTGGTTAAGCGACTGCCTTCGGCTCAGGTCATGATCCTGGAGTCTTGGGATCGAGTCCCGCATCGGGCTCCCTGCTCAGCAGGGAGTCTGCTTCTCCCTCTGACCCTCCTCCCTCTCATGTGCTCTCTATCTCTCATTCTCCCTCTCTCTCTCAAATAAATAAATAAAAATCTTTAAAAAAAAAGATTTTATTTATTTTGAGATCCAGAGCACAAGCAGGTGGGGTTGGGCAGAGGGAGGAGAAGCAGACTTCCTGCTGAGCAGGGAGCCTGACACAGGGTTGGATCCCAGGACCCTGAGATCATGACCTGAGGCAAAGGCAGACACTTAACCGATAGATCCACCCAGGCGCCCCAAGCTAGACATTTTTATGAGGGCAGGAACAATGTACATTTTGTTCATAAATCTCCGGTATTGATGAACGAATGGATAGAATTAAACAAGTGAAGAGACGTCTGTTCTCTATTTGTTGAAAGAATTCACTTGGTTTGACATAGGTTTTAAAATAATGATATCTAACATTTACATTAGATAATGCTTTCAAGTGTACAATTTCAATGGAGACTTTAGTTTTGTCCAGCAATGAAGCAATCTATATGTGTAGAGTGTTATATACATTGAATCTAGTATATTATTATGACCTTGTCAAAGATGTAAGGATTGTACTCTGACAATTCGGTATTTGTGTAGAAAACTGTATTTATCTATGATTTTTAACTGGCAGAATCAACCCCCACCTTTTTTTTTCAAAACATTTCCCAAACCACCATTAGTGATTTTTTTTTAATTTCATGATAATTAAATACTACTAAACAAATACCAAGATGAACTTTAATATACAGTCCTCATTTATTTGATGTCATTTGTTTATGTCACTCATGATGAGTAAAAAGTTTATTGCTCAGTGCCTCACTGATAATCATTTAACAATGAGCCATAATCAGTTGTTGGTGATTGGTAGTTTACTACTTTACATTATATTTTAGGCTCACAAAAATCAGCTGTCATTTGGATAATGCCCACTATTTGATGTTTTTGCTTTCAAAGACTAGTTCCACAAGAAACATTTAAAAAGTTGCTTTTAAATGTTTCAGAGGTTAAAACTTCAATGGCTGCCTTTTAATATAGGTATCCTTTAACATATAGTTTGGATCTAAACTGAGTAACATTATTCTTTCTCATCTAATAGCTTTGTCATATATATTGGTGAATATATGGAATAAACCACTGAAATAGCTTAACTATGTAGACTTAAGTATCTTGTAGCCGACAATCCTACAGAGACTAGTGTTTGTATAGAAACTTTATTGTAAAAGGGGGATCTAATAATACAAAACGGAAGCTTGTAGTAGGTGTTTTCACATTAAAAACATCAAAATGTTTTGGTAATTCTCCGTTTGTTTTGTTGGGATTATTCGGATAATACAAATCTAACATCAGGCATTTTTACCTTAATTATCCAGGGACGTATTGAAATTTTGACTTTGAATTTATTTTACTGTTTAAGAGATAGATGGATGAGTTGGAACGTATCAGCAATTTTACAAAATGAAACCGGGCCCTTCGAAGTCTAGGATAAAGGAAAACGAGGGAATGTGTGGGACTCGAGGCTTGGTAAATGGCTGAGCAGATTCTCGGAGTGTTCCACAAAAATAATCCATTCAGTAGAGAGAATTGCTTTCTATTTAAATTTAGACCAACAGAATTACGGTAAGCTGCCGAAATAGTACAGCTTCATTGATTTGAAATTGTCTATCCTTTTTACAGACCTAAGTTAATGGCCCGCTTCTCCACTCTTGTGATTCTGACACATCTTGCAGCACCTTAATTAAAGCAGCTTCGATGGCAACACCTGGTTCTCTATTTGCATGGACTGTTTATAGGAAAGTTAGAGTAGAAATTTTACTGAGATTTTCTGTAAATTCATATGTAATTTGGGTTCTGTATGATCTTCTAATTAGTATAAATCATTCTATTGAAGTCCTTAGACTTAGAAACAATTTAAAAGAGATTTTATTTTTAATCCGTGATGTGTGATTCAGTATATTATGTAGATTCTTTTTCTACTCTCAGATAGGTGTAAAGTCCTACCAGTTTGTGATGCTTCAGAGAAGCAAATTACACAGGACAGTTTTTGTACTTCTAAGAACTTGAATATTATTTATTTTTACTTTTTAATGTTTGTTTAAAACTATGGAAACATCCACAAAATAATAAAATGAATACTTATAGAGAGAGTGGGAAGTGGCAAATTGGGATAAGGGTAGGTAGAAAGGAGACTCTTTTAAATTTTACTTATTTATTTTAAATCTCTTTCTTTGTTTTGGGTTTTTTTTTTTTTAAAGATTTTATTTATTTATTTGTGTGTGTGTGTGAGAGAGAGAGAGCACAAGCAGAGGGAGAAGCAGACTCCCCGCCAATCCAGGAGTCCAGTGCAGGAGGGACTTGATCCCAGGACTCTGGGATCATGACCTGAGCTGAAGGCAGACGCTTAACCCACTGAGCCACCCAGGTGTCCCAAAAGGAACCAAAATATCACTTAAAAAGAAAAAACAGGCATAGTTGAAATCAATTATAATACAATTACTTGTTTTGGCAGTAGATTGTGGAAATACTGGAACTGGTCATTGTACCTGATCGTTACCTTTTATTTAAAGAATGTAGAAAGGTGAAATGTTGGTGTTACAACCTGCCAGCCTAGTGTTGAAAAGTTGCCCTGGATCTTTAAAACATTTTTTATAGAAATTAATGTTGTCTCTTTGCTTTCTTAGCATAAGCCGGACCAAGTTGAGGGAGGCGGAGCCAGCAGCGTGCAGTGGAACCGTGAAGGGTGAACGGTGCCCTAACAAAGCCCTTCCATTCACCAGACATTGTTTCCAGCGTATCCTCTTAACTGAATTGAGTGTGCATCGAAAAGTATTAACTCATTCGGGGCTAGTATTTCATTCTTAAGTCAAGTGGATGACTTTTGAAATCCTAACTATTTCATGTTTATAATTTTTATATAACTTCATTTTCATGATGTCTTCTAAATAATTTTTTTTCCGCTTCTATCATCGTGATTGTCTATTCAAGAATTATATCAGAATCTGCAAAATTGATAGCAAGTAGCAGATTCTTCTGGTGGCCGTGACTTAATTAAAAGAAATCTGGTTCTTGCGTGGTTGTGCGTAGCTTCTAGGAAGCAACTGTAACACTCATTGATGGAGAAGTCAGATCATATTATTCAAAAACTGATTTTGGTTAAGAGTTTTACAGTGTGCCTTTTGCTCTGGGAATAATTTGCTATTTGTATCGAGCATAGTGCTGATTTGAAATGAAAGAAAGATAAACATCACTGACTAGGAAAGAAGATACATTAAGACAGAATATACTTGAGGAAAACCTGGGTAAAGGGCTTCAGGCTGGTTATGAAATCTTATTACTCTCACTTTTATTAAACATTTAAAATTGAGTAGCATTTAAAAAATTAATACAGTAGCAATTACTTGCTCTTCTTTATTATCTTTGACTTTTTGCCCTCCTTTCTATTCCTGGCATTAAATTTCCACAACTTTTTCAGCAGCACTTTCTATGCAGTAAAGGTTTTATAAATAGCTTTAACTATTAAGAGTATAAAGGAAAAACAGAAAGGTACTTCCTTGATAGGTATGAAGTACGAGTTCAGGAAATGTCGCTAGGGGCTAAAAGTTTGGACATTTAAAAATGTTGCTGAAATAAAGCTGATGTTCCACGTTTAATGGTACAGTTTTGATCAAAAAGTAATTCTTCATAAGTTCTAAGTGAGAGTTTTGTGTTGGAAATGGGAAATGAAAAATCAAATTTGGATAGATGAGTTTTTATAATTATATCTTAAAATTTTTATTCTTCTTGATGTGGATTATATGTGAAAATTTTCCTAAAAGAAAGTGCTTTTTTCTAACCATTGTAGTGGGACTTCTAGGAGTTTTAGTGTGTTAAGAAGGAAACGACCCTGCTTTTTCTAAATAACAAAAATCAGAATGTCCATAAAGGAGACTTATATTGGGAGACCTTTAGCAAAATAGACTCCTTTAGAAGTATCTTCTGATAAATTCAGCAATTATCATTTCCCATTATCAGTATTTGGCTTGGTTTTTCAGCTTTTATAGATAAGAAAATTTATTAGTAAATAAGGGAAGAAGCAGATTTTTTTTCTTAAAGACTAATGTATTTAGAGAGAGTGCATGCGTGCATGTGGTGAGGGAGGGGGCGAAGGAGAGAGAATCTCAAGCAGACTCCCCACTGAGCATAGATCCCCATACGGGGCTTGATCCCATGACCCTGAGACCACAACCTGAGCCGAAACCAAGAGTTGGGCCCTTAACCAACTGTGCCCCCAAGGCGGTCTAGAAGCAGACTTCATATAAAAATTGAAAACTTAAATAATTTGAGTTTCAGTGCATTATATTCCTAACTTTGAAAACTACAGATATCCTCTTGAATCGCTCTCAGCAGCTTTTCTCAAGTTGCACGGCCAAGTTTGCAGACGGACAGCAGTGCTCTGTGCCCGTGTTCGACATTACACACCAGACCCCTCTGTGTGAAGAACATGCCAAAAAAATGGTGAGTTCACATTTTATTTTCTGCAGCAGAGACTTTCAAACGGACACCAATCCACAGTAGAAAGTATCTGTTGACTTAGTACAAACTATATGTGTGTGTAAATATATAAATATGCATATAAATATTAATATTAATATATATAGATATATGTGCTGGTCATGATCCACAATTAATTTCATAGCTAATTTAAAAAAAACTATTCTAGAAGGTATTTAGTAGTTACTCACATATGGTTATTTTGTTTATTATCTACCCCTATTCTATACCTCCCTTCTCCTTAAGGTACATTTTCTTGTACTTAACAGATTTTTCAAGCTTTCTTTGCCCCATTTCTTTAGATTTTTGCTTTTTTATATACAATTCTGTGAATGTCTTAGATATTTGATGAAATTTTAGCCACGAGCCAATTTTTTCTGTAATTAAGTGCATTTTTATTGTTTTTACCCAGATACTTGGCTGAGTTCAGCTCTTTGCTAGGTAGTATGCAAGGTATATGTATTAAAAAGCTGAATAAGACCAATCTTTCCCTCTGTAAGCATTTTGTGGTTCTAAGGGTGCACCAGGGTAACGGCACGGCCATTGGACCAGGACTTAATAGTATAAGGCTGTGATCCTGGTGTTACCACCAGCAAAATGTGTAACAAGGACTGTTTTAAGTAAAAAATCCCAGCTGAGTACAGCAAACATTTGTAGCCATCAGTCCACAGTGAGAGGCTCACACTGGATGAGAAAAACCGTACAAATCTCTTGGCTCTATGTTCAGACGTTCTTGAATCCAAGCGTGTAGTACCAGCTTGGCTGCTACCATTCTAGCCTCCGTTGTTCTCACCTTTGCCTGGATGACTCTAATAGTCTCCTAATTGGTCCCCCTTCCTCTAGCCGTTCCCCCTGCCCCCAGACGTATTGTTCACATAGCAGCTAGAGTAGGCTGTGTGGGCTCCACTCCCTTTGAGTTCATGTGCTGTAAAATTCACTCCTTTTGCTCCTGACAATACACCCAGTCCTGTAACCACCGACGTAATCAAGATACGCCATTAACCCCCCACATTCTCTTGTGTTATCCCCGCCCCCCCGCAGTCTACCCCTCCCTCTGTCTCCACTGAAGTCTTCCTGCCCCTACAATTTTACATTTTCCAGAATGTCTTATAATTGGAATCCTACAGTATGTGGCCATGAGAGCAGGCCTTTGAGAATATACATGTGATCGTTTTAGTTTCCTGGTCAGAACCTTCCAGTGGCTTTCCATCACATCCTGAATCAAATCCAAGATTCTCACCCTGGCCTATGAGACTTGCTGATCTGGTCTTTGCAGTCTCTCTAGCTGCACATAACATAGTACCCCCTTCACTTTCGGAGTTCTAGCAGCATCAGCCTTCTTGCTGCTGCTTCAGCACTTGGAAACTTGCTCCCACCTCATGGGCTTTGTGATTGTCCCTTTTCCTCCATTTCTGCATGCCTCACTCCTTCATTCAGGTTTCCGATCAGATGTCACTTCATCAAAGAAATCTTCCACCTCCTCTCCACCCCTGTCATTTTTTATCCTCATACTCTACCTGGTTTTTCTTCCTAACAGTGATATCAGCCTAATGCTATATTATCTATTAATTAGTTTGTTTATTGCCAGTATCCCTCTACTAGAATGTCAATTTGACAAAGGCAGGAACATTTTTTTGTTCATTGCTATATCCCCAGTGCTTAGAACAAAAATGCTCAGTAAGTCATTGTTGAATAACAGTTGGGCACATGGCTGGGAAAGTTGAAATTTGGAATTAGGTTCAACCACTGGACAGAACAGCCATTGGTAGAAGCAACTCAAGCTACAGGAAGTCCAGGCTGATGCACAGAACTTGGTATTCGATGAGTATCAACCCATACGACAGATGGTAAGTTAGTAAATGCAGTGTCCTGGCACGTAAGTAGAAGGAGACAGCGAGCAAGTTGGGAGTGAATAGTGTAGGCAATGGACAGATGGCATGAGGAAAGCCTCTAGGGCCTGGAGGCACCAGTGCTCTGGAGGAGCGCTGTGGGGGACTATCAAGAGCCTGCAGGGCCTCAGGCGGGGGGCAGTTCTGTGTGGAGTACCTGGCACATGACCAACAACATTGTTGGGCTACAAGGCATAAGCTTAGGAGGACAAGACACACACCTAGAACCAGAAGTAGGTGGTACCAGAGTGTCTTACAAGTAGGACATGTAGATCTTGGGCTAGATAAACTTTCTCCTGCCTAACATCCACACTAGTCCTAGGGGGAGAGTCTGGGATGGCTGCCCAGCACCCTGGTAGGTACTGGTGGTTGCTCACTGTTTGTTGAATTAAATAGCTGATAATAATAAAAGTAGACCTCAAGTATTGAGCCAAAGAACTACAGACGCTGGGAAGCAGCCTTTCTTTTTTTGCTTGTTTGTTTCATGAATTTGTACATTTGTGACTTGAGTCTGTAATATAGATCCAAGTATTCGGCTAGTATTAAACTTCTTTTGAATCTCCCGAATTGATAATTTAATTTTATTCTTTCTTGTCTTGAATTTGTTTGCTAGTATTAATAACTAGTTTTAGTTATTAGTTTTCAAATATTTTGTACTCATTTTATGTACTTAGTTATGAGTTATTAATGAATTCACTAAAAGGTGACATCAGTTGTAAAAACCACGATTGTTTTATATACCAGCAAGAAATTTAAAAAATGGGGCACAGTGCATTTCTTACCACTTACAGTTTCTGTTTTATATTTATCAAAATAGCTTCTTTAGACTTAATCAGGCATAGATTTTTATCTTTTCTGATGCTCCTGGTTTCCGCTGAATTACTTGATGCAGGAAAGGCAGTGTTTTCTATGTACATCAACTGTAACACAGTTTCGTCTACTTTGTGGTTGTGTTCCTTTCTCATTTGGTGGTTGCTTTACAAAAAAGAAAGGAATTGTGGTCAGATCTTTAATAATGAGTATTTGCTTCACTAATGACAGTTGGATACGCTGCTTCTCTTTGTGCTTCCGCACACTCAGCTTTTCCTCTTCATGTAAAACCAATAATGCACATCCCTCGACTCAAAACAGCAACAGTACCAAGAACATATGCACATATATAGGCAGCGCCAACTATCGTGACCATCACCGGGCCAACAGCAATTGTAAGATGCCATTATTGTAAAATGGACCTCAGTTACAGAGACACTACAATGTGTGTCTTGGAACTAATGAAACGCAGTATTCAGATTGAAGGGTGGCCGCTGAAGAAGGCTGGTTATTACTTGGTCAATTTCTTGTTCTTCCTGGCTGGTTCTTCCTCTCTCTGCTCACGTGATTAGAACAGTTTTATAACACTGAAGTCCCATGGTCTCTCTTTACCTGTCTCCCTGGCCTGTGTCAATGACTGGACAGACTTTTACTGTATCATGATTTCTGAGGCTACATCTCCACCCCATTCTTTATCCCTTATACCGTTTTCTCCTATCTCCTGGGACATCTTCGTACCTCAAATTGTGAGCCAAACTGAATTCCTTAACTTTTCTTCTGAATCCTTACTCTGCTCTGTACCAACTAATGATATCATCTAACAGCCAACCCTAGAAACCCTAGAAGCGTCTTCGACTGCTCTCTTACCTTCATCCTCACCACATCCAAGGAGCTGTCAAATCTTGAGAATTCTGTCCCTACAGGGCCTTGCTTTTCCATTCCCACTCACATCGCCTTAGTCGTTTGCCTTGTATTGACTGTTGGAGTGGCCCTCTGATTGGAAATAATGCCTCCCTCCACTTACCTTTTGTCTGTCCCTTTACCTTGCTACCAGCCTAGTTACTCCTTTCAAAACATGTCAAATTGTGTTAATCCTTTCATCAAAAATCATTTCACATTGCCTATAAGATGAAGTTGAAAATCCTTAACAGGGTATTCGAAGTCATATATGATCTGGTCCTAAACTTTACAGCTTACTTTCACATTCCATCCTCCATACGCCACACCCCAAGCACCAGTCATACCTGGTTTTTTGCTGTTCTTTTTGTCTTGTTTGTGCCATTTCCTTTTAATCATGCAAAACTACAAATAATTGGTTTTCCTTTCGTACACCCATAGAAGGTCACTATTACCCCCTTTTTTCTGTACTGTATTTATGTACACTTGTATTCATGGTTTTCCTATGGAAGAGTAAGTTTGAGAGTGCGATTACATTTCATTCATTATATTTTTACACTACAGCACCTATCCCAATGTCTTTTTTTACCCCTCCCCATCCCTTCTACCCACCTGCACCTCCCCCTTGGCCTGCCATGGTCTCACAGTGTGGGATGAACTGTGTGTATATATTGAATTGATTTGAATTAAATTAAAA
The DNA here is from genome assembly GCF_037043125.1 of Eumetopias jubatus. Lineage (NCBI taxonomy): Eukaryota > Metazoa > Chordata > Mammalia > Carnivora > Otariidae > Eumetopias > Eumetopias jubatus. Next base: position 30,426,563 of record NW_028274809.1, read on the forward strand.
AATGAATTGTTTATTCGTTTATTGCTATGCATAGTTGGAGGTATGCAGTATGCTTTAGGCATTCCATAGAATGTTACGAGATACATTTTTTTCAGGTAGCTGTTAGGTTTTTCCTAAACAGTCTAGTTTAAAAGTACCCATTTATTCATTCCGAAGGATAATTTCTTGAGAGGAGATAGCTCCCGTAAAGTTCAGCACCAGCAGCAGAGGAAACCCAGGAAAAAAACCAAGCCTCCTGCACTTACCAAAAAACACAAGAAGAAGAGAAGGCGTGGACCTCGTCGACCCCAAAAACCCATTCCCCCTGCAGTACCCCAAGGGAACCTCAGCATGCCCACCAGCGTCTCACTGCCAGTGGAGGCTGCTCAGATCCGGTCAGTGACGGTGCCAAAGCTTACATTTCCTTTCTGTGTTCGATGGTTCTCACAACATCTAGCTTACGTTCTTCTCTAGCATTGTGGCTGGCCTCCAGAAGCCATTTTGATAAATTAGCCTAGGCTTTGTAGATTTCAGTGTAATTTTTACTAAATATTTGACTGAGTGAGATCTGAAATAAAGCTTTTGGTAATAACACAGAAAGCAGATGCCGAAATTGAGAATTTGTCTACTCAGATTTTTCTGTTTCAACAGAAATATTCCGTCAGAATTCTAATGCATTACTAATTTTGGCAGGGGTTAGCATTTTCACCAGATAAATGAGGCTTCTGTTTCAGCTAAGCATCTCTATTTTATCTGTTTATGTCATTTTTAAAAATTATTATTTCGACTAGATTTGAAATTTACTAAAAAGTATGAAGACATAGTGCACAAAACTAATTCATTCTACTAATTTGAAGTTAGAAGTACCATCTCAAAATGGTTGCCTTCATTAATACCTGGTTAAAAGCTGCAGAAATGTGTGACTGGATGGCGAGGTCTTCCTTTTGCTTTCACATTTCCTTCTCTGAAAGTAGGAAAAGGAGACAGTTTGAGTTAGGATTTCCCATCTTCCTGTTTGATGAACTTGTCTTGGGGACACTGGTGTGAAGGGAAAAGGGGAGTGGTGGGGCCAACCATGTCTTCTTCCCTAGGAGCCCGTCCACGCCGGAGCTGAGTGCTGATGAGTTGCCGGATGACATTGCCAATGAGATCACTGACATTCCACATGACTTGGAATTGAACCAGGAGGACTTTTCAGACGTCCTGCCACGGCTACCTGATGACTTACAAGATTTTGATTTTTTTGAAGGTGTGGTCAACATTTTGATTCAAGACTGTTTTTTTTTTAATGAGTTTTTAAAAAGGGAAATTGTGTTTTTGAGATGTGTTTGAAGTACCCCTCCTCACAGATAGAAAATGCAGCACCGCTATAGCTATTTTCCCGTTCCAGAAGGCAAGGGCTGTGTGGTTTTTCTCACCATACTGTAGGCTTAGTAGATTGATCATTCAGTTGTTAGGTTTTTAACTTTGTTGCTTCAAAAATGAGTCATTTTACTTCATTTTTCAACAAAAACTTTTTTTTTTAAGATTTTATTTATTTGTCAGAGAAAGAGCACGCACAACCAGGGGGAGCAGGAGGCAGAGGGAGAAGCAGGCCTCCCGCTGAGCAGGGAGCCCGATGCGGGGCTCGATCCCAGAACCTTGGGATCATGACCTGAGCCAAAGGCAGACGCTTAACGACTGGGCCAACCAGGTGTCCCAACAGAAACATTTTAAACTTGAGTTAATTGGAGCCTTTTAGAACTTGTCCTAATCTTAATACCTGTACGTCAGTTGAAGTGCATTTTTCCAAAACTAAGTTTGCTTAATCCCACCAGTTCTCTGGTGCTTTCAGGGGAAAGCTTTTATATTCTTAGAATGTTTCTTTCCCCATTAAAAACTGGGTATTTTTGTGGTGATTAGTCAAGTTCCCCACTATAGAGTTTTTTTTTTTTTTTAAGATTTTATTTATTTGACAGCGCAAGCAGGCAGAGCAGCGGGCAGAAGGAGAAGCAGCCTCTCTGCAGAGCAAGGAGCCCGATGCAGGACTTGAACCCAGGACCCTGGGATCATGACCTGAACCACCCAGGCATCCCTAGATTTTTTATATTGGAAATGAAATCAGCAGCGACCCATGGGCTTCCATCTTACGAAAATTAGTTAGAACGAGAGGAGCAGGATTAGCAGGTCACACAAAAGCATTTTAAAAGATAACGTCTGAGTGGAGGGGAGTGCGGGGTGCTCACATGCAAGCACGAGTCGCTCTATTCCAGTCTTCTGCAGCCGCCCTCCAGCTGGAGGAAGGAGTTCAAGAGCAGAAGAACCAAGGGGGGACTCCTACACAGCTTTTTGTCTGCAGTCTGCACCAATATGATATGTTTCCTATTTTAATGATTTTAACATAAGTTTACGCAAAACCATACGTGTAGTTAGACTGGTCACCATGCTTTTTAAGTTGGTATTGCTTAGAATCCTTAAGAATTTAATGCTCTGATGAGTTGGGTTTAGGGAGTGCTGTGAATAAACTGAAGATGTGATGCAGGTTCCAGGACAGCTCGACCTCTCTATGGATTCATATTCACTCTTTCGTTCCAATCCAGTCCTTGGAAGATTCTCTATTTCATAGGGATTCTCTTTAAATAGAATATTCGTTTGGTTTGGTTTTAAAGATTTACTTATTTATTAGCGAGCACTCACGTGTGGGGGAGGGGCAGAGGGAGAGAATCTCAGACTCCCCGCTGAGCGTGAAGCCCCACCTGGGGCTTGATCCCACGACCCTGAGATGATAACCGGAACTGAAATCAAGAGTCTGACGCTTAACCAACTGAGCCACACAGGCGCCCGTGGTTTGTTGTTGTTGTTGTTGTTGTTGTTTTGTTTGTTGTTTTTTTTTTAAGGTTTTATTTATTTGAGAGGGAGAGAGTGCATGCCCATGGGTGAGGGAGAGGGAGAAGCAGATTATTTGCCGAGCAGGGAGACTGACGTGGGACTCGATCCCAGACCCTGGGATCATGAGCAGAGCTGAAGGCAGATGCTTAACTGACTGAGCCACCCAGGCGCCCATTTTTTTTTTTTTAAAGATTTATTTATTTATTTGAGAGAGAGAGCGTGTGTGGGGGGGGGAGGGGCAGAGGGAGAGAGAAACTTTTAAGAAGACTTGGACACTCAGCATGGAGCCCGACTTGGGGCTCTATCTCACGAACCTGAGATCATGACCTGAGCTAAATCAAGAGTCAGAGCTCAACTGACTGAGCCACCCAGGTGCCCCTTTAATAGAATATTGTTAAAAAGTAATTCAGATGTATGGTTCTGTGGTATGGCACCAGTAAAAGCTCTGCTGATTCTTGATGGCTTTTGTTTTCCTCAGGAAAGAATGGAGACCTCCTTCCAACTACCGAAGAGGCCGAGGAACTTGAACGGGCCTTGCAGGCTGTAACTTCTCTTGAGTGCCTGAGTACCATTGGGGTACTTACCCAGTCAGATGGTGTGCCAGTCCAGGAGTTGTCAGATAGAGGAATAGGGGTGTTCTCCACAGGTACTGGAGCTTCAGGAATTCAGTCCTTGAGCCGAGAAGTTAACACGGACCTAGGGGAGCTATTGAATGGGCGCATAGTACATGATAATTTTTCTAGTCTAGAGCTGGATGAGAACCTGCTCCGTTCTGCTACCTTGTCTAACCCACCTACACCCCTGGCAGGGCAGATCCAGGGGCAGTTCTCTGCCCCAGCCAACGTTGGCCTTACTTCTGCCACTCTGATCAGCCAGAGTGCACTTGGGGAGAGAGCCTTCCCAGGACAGTTTCATGGACTACATGATGGCAGCCATGCCTCCCAGAGGCCACATCCTGCCCAGCTGCTGAGCAAGGCAGATGACCTAATCACCTCACGACAGCAATACAGCAGTGATCATTCACACTCCTCGCCCCATGGAAGCCATTATGATAGTGAGCACGTGCCGTCTCCCTATAGTGACCATATCACCTCTCCCCACACAACATCTTATTCTGGTGATAATATGGCAGCTACCTTTTCAGCAGAGATGCCCATCATGGCGCAGCACTTGCTCCCAACCCAACTCGAGGTGCCACTTGGAGGAGTCGTAAACCCCAGAACTCACTGGGGCAATCTCCCTGTCAACCTTGGAGATCCCTCTCCATTTAGCAACCTTCTCGGCGCAGATGGACATCTTCTTTCCACTTCCCTATCCACACCACCCACCACGTCGAACTCAGAGACCACACAGCCTGCCTTCGCCACCGTGACCCCCAGCAGCTCCAGTGTGCTTCCGGGGTTACCGCAGACCAGCTTCAGTGGCATGGGGCCTTCTGCTGAACTCATGGCCTCCACCTCTCCCAAGCAGCAACTCCCTCAGTTCAGCGCAGCCTTCGGCCACCAGCTGAGTTCTCACAGTGGCATTCCTAAGGACCTGCAGCCCAGCCACAGCTCGATAGCCCCTCCTACAGGCTTCACAGTAACAGGTGCCACAGCTACAAGTACCAATAATGCATCTTCTCCCTTTACCTCCCCTAACTGAGCGTGTCTGTGTGTTTGCAGGCAGGTGGGGAACCTGGTGTTTTCTATCTTTGTTTCCTGTTTAGCATCCCTTTCCCCCTTTTCCTAAAGATTTTAAAAATAACAGATGGGGACTAAAGGGGAACTCCCTTTCCCAGTTCAGCAAGCAAGCCTGCGGCGGACCTTGCTTCAGTGTTCACGCGTGCTCCTTCGCACTGGTGCTCATTCCCTCCTGGCGGGTTCTCTCTACCCCGATGGTTTCCTTAGTGGCTCAGCACAGTGACTGGCTAGAGTTGATTTTTAGCAGCAAGTCCTAGAAGTGGAAGATACCTCAGATTACCAGTGCCCTTTACTATTTCCTAGTGTTCAGATCAATGCTTTCCATTCTATGACCAGGTCTTTATGGAGGTGGTTCTAGATAGAATGGTCCTATTCATTGAGTTCCTGTGTAAGTGGTAGCAGGTGGTGCATAGCGGGCAGATCGAGGCTCTGCCTTAGCACCAACTGCTAGACACCACATGAGGCCAGGATTCCATCCCTAATTGTGATCATGTTCAATTAAAAAGAAAAAAATTAGTCTTTTGACCGCCTTTGTGTATGTGTACACCCATGTGTGTGTGTGTGTGTGCAGGGCAGGAAGCAGCTGTCCCGTTGCTGTTGTTGTTGTTGTTGTTGTTTTACTATTTTTTTTCTCCTAACTAGTTTAAGGCTCTGACTTCTCCTTTCCCACATCTCAGAACCCTCATCAGGTTGGTCATTCTTTCCCCCTGAATTAGCGAAGTCTCCCGCGCACAGAGGGTGGTGGGCTGATGATGCGAATTGCACAAGCCCGTTTTGCTCGGTGATCCAAGAACGCAGAAAGCCGAATTCACGTCAGGGCCATGGGGACGCCACAGAAAGCTTGCGTGGAGTGACTGCAGGGTTCCTGAGATTCTGAGGTCCAGTGGTTACTTTGCCTTTTTAGACGTGCATTTTGTTTCTGCATCCCTCTCATGGAATACGTTCACGAGATGTAATTATAAAAAGACCATATTTTGATGTGAAAAGCAGGATAGGTCAGCTAGATTTGGAAAGATGGGATCTCTGAACTCCTTGATCCGTCTTTTACTTTTGACTTTTTCATGTTTACAGTAGTGATTCTTCGGTAAGATTTGTAAAATGTTGAAGACACTTGTAGAATCAATGTACCAGTTGTGAAGTGATATGTAATATCTGAAGGATACACATTTTAAAGTTTCTTTCAAAGCAGAATATGGAAATTAGACATAAATTGTACCCACCCTTTGGTACTTTTAAAATAATTGAAGTACTTAGGTTTAAGTTTGGGGAAATTTTTTTTTTTTTTTAAAGTACCAGGATTTTAGGGTTAAAAATCATATTGGGTAGTTTAGTGAGTTGGTGACTATGAAATAAATCTATGAGGTTTCTTTTTACCTGCCTTCTCCCCGGCCCCCTCCCCAAGGGTGGAACTAGATTCTAAAGGCATCTGTGCTCTGCTTTTGCTGAGAAGTTTCACTGTCCCCTGAGATACCATTGGCTATTTATACCTGAGTCTAGTCTAATTTACATATATATATTTTAAAAGATGAGTAGAAAGAACATATCTATTAATGATGTGATATAATTCATTTGTCAGGGAATATTTGATCTTAATTCCTTTTCAGTAGGTAAAGATTTGGATGTATTTTCCTACTTCCTATATGTATTCTCTTTATGCCATGCTAATTCTAACCAGTCCCTTCTTTTGAAAGCTTTTCTTTCTCTGCTTTTTAAAGGAATGATGGTGATCAGCAGGCATTATGCAGATACACGTGCCTGAGATTATGGAGGGGAAATGTCACATGACTGTATGAAATCATTATATGCCCTATTTTGTATTTATTGAAGTTTTCTTTTTGTGGGCCAAAAATACATTTGTAATATATTTAGGTTTTTTTTTAATCATGATAATTGATTGGAAGATTTATTTTTTAATAGCTTTGCCTTTTTTGCAGATTGAGAAATTTCTAAATTATAAATTGTGTCACAAAGCAAAATTATATTTGGTATCACCATAAATTTCTATTCTGAATGGTGAGGACAGATCATTTGAGCATCTCTCACCTGTGAACCTATGTTAGGAAGCTTTTTTATTTTAATGTACTGTAATGAAATGATGATGAGTAGTTACCTCTGCTCAAAAGTATCACTTCATTTGTTCTGCTCTTTCACTTCCCCTTCTAATTACCCCTAGATAACTGTCTGTTCCCAGCAGTCGCTCTAGTCTCCATCGTGTGCTCATCCCAGGTTGTAGCAGCACACCAGCTGTCTTATCTACCAGCCCCCTCTGACAGCAAAGGGAAAGTCCTGGGCAGTCGGTTTGAACTTCTCTGGCTCTTCATCCCTCGTGGTAGCTGCTTAAAATTCTTCAGTTATCAAAACTGAGTTTGCAGTAAGTTGCACATTTTCTTGTTTGCAATTTTCTGTTTTACGTGCATTGAAAAGCCCTTTCCTGCTTTCTAGTAAGGAGGCATAAAATGATCAGGAATGTTGCCAGTTTCAGCTTCACACCAAAAACTTTGAGTCAGTTCATTTTTGTTTAGATGCCCACAGGGATAGCTGAAAAAGGGGCGCCCGTAGGAAGTACCAGTGTAGGTTTGAGGAATTAGCAAACAAAAACAAAACAAAACAAAAAACCAACAAATTTGTCCTCTCATTTCGTCTCCTTCAAAACCAACATCCAAGCTTGCAGTTTGCTTTGCTCTTGTGGCTTCTTGTGAGTCCCTTTTCGGAAGAGAGAAGAACATCTGTGAACCCAGAGATAACCCGGTAGGTTTTTCTTTTAGCTAATGCAGAGCAATTCTAGTCTGTTAGTAGTAGGTTTGCTGTTCATGTGTAGAGAAAGGAACGAAGTGTCTTTTACTCCAGAAATACGAAAATTTGTGTCATTCAAATAGCACTTACGCTATCAGAAGGCAATACTGGAATCAAAAGCAAATTTTATGTAAGGTCCTAATTAGGTGGAAACCAGCTTTTTTTTTTTTTTTTTTTGGAAACTCATGAGAAATGGTGGCAGAGAAGTTCACTCTATTTCTGCAGTTCTTTGGGACCATTTATAAAGGCCAGTTAGATTGTGTTAATGTGATTTATTTACAAAGTTGCTGCAGTTCATGGATACATTCTGTACTGGGAGAATCTGAATTCCATTCTAAGGAATGATACTCACTGGCTGTGATCTTATAGCATCGAAGAAAAGATGTGTTTTCTCTCCTTTACTCTCTCTACGTAAGTGTTAATATTATTTTAATTAAAGTACTTAAGACATTGTTTTTTCCTCTGTAAAAATGGCTTAGTAATTTGCACATCTGCGTAGGTTATGTAGTTAGTAAACAATTCACAATAGTAAATAGCAATTACACTTAACCCACCAAATGACAGACTATGCAATGGAAAAATTTTGTAATTATCGTCACATAGCTTATACGGTGAAGGATTTTTTTTTCCCCTCTCTAGTAACCTACCATGTGAGATAGAACTGCTTTATAAATGACTTCCTGAGCAATTTCATGCTGGCAGGCACTGCGGTGTGTCTGAGGACCCTCCACGAAAAGATTATAATTTAATGAGAAGCAAATAGTAGGTATGGAGATAAAGTTGGAAAATGTGGGGTGTTTTTTCCCCCCTTTTCCTTAAAATTGTAGTTACCGTCTTGAGTGGCGTCAGGCTAAAGAAAGCTAATACTTTATCTTTGCCAAATAATTATTTATAAGATTTATTTCTTCAACAAGCCCAGTCTCTCAACTGCAAGCTAAGAATCCTCACTTTCTGTGACTAACACTAAAGCTTTTCCTTATCAGAGCTCATTTGTAGTCCTTCATCACAACCCAGAGGCAAAGACAGTGCTTTGATTTGGAAGGAAACAGTGTCTGTGATCCATGCCCAATCTGTAAGCTTTCTTCTTATGTGAAAGAATTTATATTTCTGTTGACCTGTACCATTCAGTTTTGTTTTGTTTTGTTTTAAGTAGGCTCCACACCCAGTGTGGGGCTTGAACTCACAACCCTGAGATCAAGAGTCACATGCTCTACCGACTGAGCCAGTCACATACCCCTGTACCATTCGGGGTTTTTATCAGTTGGCCCTAGACTTTTGAGTCTATGTAGGTAACTCCCGCGCCATCAGCTCATGTTACTTGCCTGCAGTCCTTCCTGCGCCCTTGCATCATGGGGGTGGTGATGGTGGTCGTAGGCTGCATCAGCAATGTTTGTGTGAGGCGATCGCCTTCTCTCCAAGTCAGTTCCGTAGGTGGTTGTGGATTGGTATTGCAAAAAGATGAGGATATTCATAACACTAAACTCATGATTTAATAGATTTGGAATTCATTTAAAAAATTTTTTTAGGTATCTAGTTTTCAGATTCTTCAGCCTCTTTCATTTTAGCCTTTTAACATTCTACTAAATTCTGTTTTTAATCTGGTATATATAGATTAATATAATACAGTGGTCTTCTGCATGGTCAACAGAACTCTGCAGGTCAATGAGGCAATTTCAAGGATTCCTTAGAAGAAAATGTAGTCGTACTGAATAGTCTTCATCTGTATCTCTTTCATCACCAACACCTACGTCGTTCCAAGGATTTTTTTCTGATGAGAAATACATTTCTTGGGGGTGAGGTAGGAGGTGGAAATATAGAACATAGATTTTTTTTTTTTTTTCCTCTCACAATACATTGGAAATACGGAATCTTCACTGGCATTCTGTAGAAGGGTTAAACAATGACTTCCTAATATCTGGAGCCTTATGAGCTCTCCAATATCCTGTTCTGGAGGGAACTAGAATCCATGCTTAGTAGATTAAAGTAACACTTTAAATGCTATCTTTCAAAAGATTTGAAATAAAATACCAGTGAAGAACATATTTGGGTATCTTATCTGTTAAGCATTTCCCCCTGACCAGTGAGTTGGGAAAGAAAACCTAAAATACAAGTGAATAATTATGTCTCCTAATAGTCAGTGTCATTAATGCAAAAACTGTGGGGCCGACTTGGAGAGCCTCATTTCTGAATAGCAAAAACACTCTTTCCCTTCAGCTCTAATTTCTGTTAGCTTCCCTTTCTCTGCACTGTGATACAGAGCCAATAAAGGACGGGTGGCATTTCGGAGAGAGCAAATTTGGTATGACTTTCTTTACCGGAAACTAGGTTCCCACATCTTGGGAATGTTTGACTACTTTGAGTGGCAGAGTTTTGGGGGATCTAAAGTTGAGTCTGAAAAACAGTGTTGTAAGAGAAAAGCTGTCTGTTAGTAAGCCCTGTTTGGGCAGCCCAGCTCTCCTTCCCTTTTCCCTCCTGCCTGCTGGCCTCCACAACCCCCCCACCCCAGGTCCTCAAGTCTACCCACGCACCCCTGATCTGCCCTGATCCTGACCTAAGAGTAATAAAAGCCGCCTCTTCCATTTGGTTTTGTTTTGTTTTGTTTTTGTTTGTTTTCTTTTTTTGAGCTGGGGACCACTGAAGTAAGCTCTGTATGCACCCAAAGTTCCCCTTGGAAAAATGTTCAACATGCAGTGCTGCGAAATGCCACACCATTGCTTTTGCTTGGGGAATAGACTGATTTGCCCTGAACTGACTCCACCCTGCGTCAAGGCCCCGTTGGCTCCAGCAGATGAGTGTGCAAGTGATGGGAAGTTGGATGCTTGTGACATTGTCTTCATCTGCTCGGAAGGGTTGAAATCAGTCCCTCTTCACAGTGATTATTCTTTTCACTGTATAGTGTTGAGTATGTCTCAGGGATTCCTTGTGGAAATTAGGGCAGTTTTTAAAGTAAGAAAATAGTTTTAAAAGAAACTAAAGGTGACTCATCATTAAAGAGAGCGCAAGAAAGAGAAAACGTTCGGTTTCGTAGCCCACCATGTCTTGAGTAGGACTTTTTTCCTTTCTCCTTCAGGCTCTCATCTCTGCTTCAGCAAACAGAATCCTTTCCCATCACGCACAGCTTTAAAAGTTTTATTTAAAAATTTCCTTCCCCAATGAGCTTTCAGAATACTTATTGTAGATTTTAAGAGAAAACGTATATTAATTTATACTATTAACATCACCTCATAAATTATAAGTTTTATACTAAAGCTGTATTGAGTGTAATGAATTATGTTGCCTATGTGTTTTAATAGCTTAAAAAATTATATATGAGCTTTTTTTTTTTTTTTTTTGACAAAAACTAGTGAAGCACCTTTTTACACTGGATCTCTGCCGTGTCAAGGTGTATAGCTGTCCTTTGCTACCTTGCAGATATATAAAATAAAAGGCTATCCTGGGGCCTCAAAATGTAGAACACCTTTAGACCATTTATTACTGCTCATTAGAACTGTTGGGAATTGTGTTTCTTTAGTAAATGATCTGTGGTTTACACTTAAGATGGCTAGAAGCTTAGTTACAGGGTAAATAGAAATACATAGATCAAGCAAAACTCCCAACTACTGTAGCTGGAATTTGTAAACTAAGTTTTTAAGACCTCTTTTATTTCCTATGGATTTATTCTTTAATTTACAGTTTATTCTGTAAGTTGGGAAGTAAAATAGAGAAAATAATAAATCTAGATGTTCTCAGTGTCTTATTCAGGAACTTTTTATCCCTCCTCACTAAGGAATTCCCACTGTGACTTAAAAATATAATTAAATTACTTGTGTGCATGTCTCTGTGGTTTTACACACATGCAAAAATATACATTGGGGGCACGTGTGTGAGAGAGATGAATGTGTGCTTAGGTGAAAATAGAGGAAGGTAACAGAATGTATTGTAGAAATATGATTTATTTAGATGAGGCTAGCAGAGTTTTCTCATTGTCTCTAGTATAAATACACCAAATTCTTCATTATGCTATCTTCTGTTAAAAGGCTAGCTCTGATATCATGTGCATTTTATCTTAACCTTTGATTGACTTATATTATGCTATGTTTTTAAAATGACATGAGAAACAGGTTCTAAGACCAGCCTCTCAACTTTTGAGCATAAAAATATGAGAGAGAGAGAGAGAGACAAACCAGACATGAGCTGTGTTTATCTACTGGGGTGATGGGACCAGATCAGTTGAAACAACCTTTTTTATGTTAATAATACATTTCTTCTTATTCTGAGTTAGAAAATCTTATTGGTCATCTTTTCTTGGTGAAGTTAAGAAAATTACAGGCTTTTTATAAAGAATGCTGTTTTTTGAAGGGACTGCTTTGTTGAAAGAGTTGGGGGATCATTTCACCATGAATATTTCAAAGCTGGGATGATTTCAGTTACTTCTAAAAATTAAAAAAAAATTACTCAGTTGTGCTATTATTTATGAAGTTAGCGTGCCCCCGACCTCTGTATTTTGGTTATAAGAACAATTGTGCTACTCTTGACTTTTACCTGATTCATATGGAATTAAAAAAAGATACATTCCTATATTTTGAGTTTTGTCATTTTGCTATACATTCATTACTGGAGTATCTGGTGGTCTAACATAGCCAAAACTAGAGTTGTCATTAAATGCTCCGATCACATTTATTTTTAATATCAAAATATCATGTACTTTGATATATGTCAAAACAACTTCTGAGAATACACCAGACTTTGTAGTTCTCTTTGAAGCCTCATTCATCTTAGGTATAGCCAAGACCTAGGAAAGCTCTGCAGGTCGTTCCTTTTATAGTTGTATTTCTGCATCTCCCAGTTTCATTCACTCTTGCTTTACGGATTTTTTAAAAATCTGCATATTTCTTGTACATATGCATGCAAATGAAAGAAGGGAGTTTGTATTGGTGCCATTCCTCCCTTCAGTTACTGGTTAATGGGATTTGCTAGAATAAATTCCCCCTGATCGAAGGGTGAAAATAGACCCTTTTGTGTATATCTGTACAGAGATGTGTATATGGGATGTGGTGGCACTTTGCTGAATGTGAACTTGCCTTGTCAATGGAAAGATGGAAGAGTACTATGTTTATTTATACCTTTGTATAAATCTATATATACACGTATGTATATGTGTGTGTATAGATAAAGCTTATATACATATATTTCCCTAAAAAATGTGTGTGTACAATAGATAAAACAGCCTTTGTTAAGCAAGATTATACGTCTATGGAAACTCAGTTATTCTGTAAGCAAGAGGAGGTGACGGTCTGGAGTCCGTCATCAGTGCGTACCAAGATGGAAGTCCTTTGGATTATAGTCTTGTTTATGGCTATGGTTATAAGTGAATTCCTGCTAGAACTCTTCTTACTTGCCAGTTCCACGATTCTTCATCTGCACTGCCTTCTCAGTCTCCCATCACACTTCATTGTATTTTTTCCCCTTTATGATGTTGTAGCCAGAAGCATTTGGCTCAAGCATAGTTCATTAACTTCTCAGTCGTTTCTTTTAAAGATCTTTTAAAGATTGGGTAATATTTTGTATAGTAATTTTAAGGATTGGGCATTCACCTTTGTCTCAAAACCAAACAGAAACCAACATTCAAACAAGACTAATTGGAAAGTTTTACCTAGATGATTTGGGGACATTTTCCTCACATTGGAAAACATGATGATTTTAGTATTGATAACAGTGTCAATTATTGTCACCAATCTGTCATTTAAAAATGTGGTTTACTTTGTGTCTTAATCATAAATTTACCACTCATTTTAATGGAAAGCATACTAAGTCACACATAGGCCTCTTGAATTCTAGAACTAACTCATTTTACTCATGATGACACTGCTTCAACGAATACTTACGTAATGAATTTTGCTATATTTCCTTTTTTTTCACATTTGTGACATTGTGTTTTACCTTTGCTGCAGCTCTCTAGAAAACTTGCATCCCTATATATTGTGCCTTTAAAGCTCTTATGCACACACAGACAAAAGTGTATATATACATGTTGGAGCATGTGTACATACACTTTCGTATAGGCTCACACAGTATGTCTCGTATATATTGTGCGAGTGAATATATAGATATTCAAAGGCAATGGAATGTTGCTTTCTAGATATATATGTATATAAATAGTGTTGATGTACTGTATATACACATGTATATGTGTGGGTTTTAAATGGCAATCTTCTACATTGAGCAAAATGCTGCCCCTACTGGAATATTGTCACTGCAATGGCAGTTGTATGTAATGATTTTTAAAAATACATTATCGAAAATTATTTAAAGAACATTTAAAATTCTCATCTAAAGACATCCACACATTATTTATTTATCTTCCTTTTCCTTTTTATTGTTACATTTTGTTTTAACTGAAAGGGAGACTGTCACTTTTAAAAAAAAAATGCCATCTGTCCCATGGGAGAAAGAGAGAGAGCTGGGGATTCACTTGAGGAACCCTGTGCATTTTTCCTCTCTCCGAAATGGAGATGTACCACAAACCAGCCAGTTTATTTCAGTTATAAAGCAATCCTAACATTTCCACTAGTGTATGTCAACCACCATCTTACTAGATCAACTTAATTCACCAATCTGCCTCTTCCTTTCATTAATAAATTATGATCATTGAGATCATTTTGCCTGGGGGAAGTTAACTACTCTCTAGCTGCAGGGAAATATATCACCTAATTGTTATTCTGCCTTGTTCAAAATTCAACTTTGAGAGAAGGCAGCTCTCATGAAGCTGTCTTAAGCATGTTTTGCATTTATTTAGTTAAAGGTCTTCCCAGACTTTTTTTTCTTTTTAAAAGAACTCTAAGTCTGCATGCGCTTGCCATAGATTTAATTCTTAGTCCCCACAGCTTCAGGTGTTTTCATTAGTACATCAGTTTGACACACTGAAGGAAAGACTCTGAAGGAAAAAAATGAGATATTTTATTTTGTGATGAGTTGGCAGCAGATTACATTTCAAGACCTTACAGAGAAAGGAACATAGATGGACAATCCTAAATTTTTAAGATGTTACCAAAAAAAACAGTGAAGGAAGAGTATCCCCCCTGAAGACCAGAAGGGAGAGGTTGGGGTCTGAGTGATTTCACAGAGTAGTTGAGCTGGAACTTGATATCAGAAGCAGCCTTTAACAAAGCCTCTTGGCAGTTGTATGGTACTAACCTGGAGTACTGAGGTGTAAATCGAAACCAAGTTGCAGTGGGAAATCAAAGGTGAGGTGGTAGCTTCTTTGGATCCGGTAAGGGACAGACGCATTGCACAGTTTTAAAATCTCTTCTTACAAAGTAACTGCACGGTAGCAAGGACTAGCAGTTCTCAAAGCCCTTCTTTTTCAGTGTTCTCATTCACCTTGGCACACAAGTATGTTTAACAGGCCATACGTTAAAAATATTTACAAAAAAAAAAAAGCTGCTTAAAGGGAACTTACAAACCGAGAATCTTGTCTATTTTTACGTGAATAGTGGCTAGAAGTGGCTAGAAGCTTAGTTGTATGCACAAAAGCTAAGGGGCCACCCGTTTCTGCACAGACTATAGCAGTAAGGTGAGGAGGTTGGCAGATTTGGTTAAGAGCCCCCCAGTTGTGACGTGACGGAAAGGCGTGTCTGACATTGAGTGTGGTGTTGCTTGGGGGGGGGGGACCACATTTTGGGAGGCGATGGGCTGTTGGTTTGTAATTTCCCTTTAAACATGAAGAGATGGCTCATATTTTCCATATATATCTCAATGAATGTACTGTATTACTGTTTTAAAAAATTTGATGAAATAATAATGGATTGGTCTCCTTTTATTATCTGGTCCTTGTTTAATTTGTTTAAGGGTTTTTGTATACAAAAGTTTACATTTTTATGTATATTTTTCTTGTGTAAAAACTGATGTAATATGTGTATAAAACACTGTATGTATTATCTGTATATAGTGTGACAAAATGATTTTTCTTTCTTTCTTTTGGATGTATTAATAAATCTTGCTGTGAAGTAGCCTTGTTTTGGGTATAATTTCCTCTGCCTGGATATAGATCAAAGCTGCAAATCCATTTCCCCCCTTTGTTATTTAAATAGAGTAATTTTTAAAAATCTTACATTTTATTAAGAACTCTAGGGAGATATATTCATGGTTCTTTACGGTGAGACCAACAACAATATTTGTAGTAGCTGTGGATCGATTAAATGCTAGGTGAGCTTAATGTGGTGTCTAGAACCTTGAAATCCAACCAGAAGTTGCATTTGAAATTGTTACATGTCATAATGGAGGTCTTACAAGCCATTTTCTATTTGATTTAATCAGAAGCTGCTTCTCTTTTCGTTTTCATAGCTTCCCAAGTATAAGAAGAACTTCATGCTGTATAGCCGAAAGTTAAAAAAAAAAAAAAAACACCTCAAAGAAACGTTCTTCTCCTTTAAAGCATTGCCAGGTGTCTTCCTTGTATCTCCTTGGAATTGAGTTGTTACTTTATTTTTTAATATGCAGATTGGAAGTTTTCATTTCCTGTGCTGTCTTGTTGCCAAAGGATTTTGTGGTACGCATGGAGGCTAGGATAAAATTCATAAAGAAGAGTCAGTAATCTAATCACACATTCCTTTTGTTAGGAGATTTACTATTCATTTTTTGTGGAGCATTTAGACTGGTTTTGCCTCTTGAAAAGAAGTTAACATTTTGAGACTAGAAGCAGATGTCCACCCACAGTACTAGTAAAACGGCCTGCGGTGACAACTGCCTCCATCCCCCGGCTCTGAAATTGGTAATGTATGAAATTGATAATGTATGAAGAATAATGCTGGAAATTGATAAGTCCATTTCTTCAGCTATATGATAGTTGATTTAAACTCTTGTTCATGTTTATTAAGGATGCTCCTTTTCTAAATATCTGCACAAATCACAAACTTTTGAGATTGTGCTGGCTCAGTTCTTGATTTTTTTGGAGGGGCGGAGGTGGGGAGCAAGAGAGAATCTCAAGCAGGCTCCACCCTCAGCATGGAGCCCCATGTGGGGCTCCATCTCCCCACCCTGAGATCATGACCTGAGCTGAAAATAAGAGGCGCTTAACCAACTGAGCCCCCCCCCCCCCCAGGCGCCAATGATTGTTTTTTAAAAACAGCATTTGGGAGGCAAGCGTATGAGTAAAATGTTTGGGTTGAGGCCACATCTTTATAAGAGCTTGGTGTTGAGAGCCTATGGTCACCAAGTGAAAGCAAAAAATACAGTTTAGAAGGGAATCTCTTTTCTTTACTCCTTGTTGGCATGTCTTCACCTCCTTGTTCTTTCCTGTTTCATTTTACGTATATATATATATTTTTTTTTTTTTTTAGTAAGCTCCATGCCCAACATAGGGATTGAACTCATGATCAAGAGTTGCATGCTTTACTGACTGAGCCAGCCGGCGCCCCATCAACAATAATTCTTGGCAGGGGGAGCTTATATTTAAAAATCTGCTTACCTGCATTAATTTGTACCTTTCCACAATGTGTGGATCTATCTGAATGTTAAGGTGGTATATTTTGTTCCTTTCCCTTAACTGGCTTCCTGGAAAATTCTTTAACTGACATGTTGTGACTGTAGTCAGTTATTTTTCCTCCTTGAAATCCCTGTGATGGAGAGATGTCTACTGCTTAGCGCTCAGCTTTCAATCAAGCCCATGGTAGCGTGTGAGTGCTGTTCCTGTTCTAGCATCTTTTCAATCTTCGTTCAGGTCTTCCGTTTGTTTTCTTTCTTTCTTTTTTAAGATTTATTTATTTGACAGAGACACAGCAAGAGAGGGAGAAGCAGGCTTCCCGCTGAGTGGGGAGCCCAATGCGGGGCTCGATCCCAGGACTCTGGGATCATGACCTGAGCTGAAGGCAGACGCTTAACCGACTGAGCCACCCAGGCGCCCCTTCCGTTCGTTTTCTTATTCACTTATTTATATTTTTGAGCACTTGGTGTTAGAGACAGTGGGACACCTAAAAATGAATCACACCCGGATTCTACACCTGAAGGCTTTGCCATGTAGTGGAAGAGAGAAGATGCGTCACTATACAAACAAGATAGAAATTGCCAAGTGCTTAGAAGAGTGATAAAATGCTTTCTAAGTTCATGTCAGAAAGAGATGATTTCCAACGAAAGGAAAGAAAAATGTGTAGAGCACAGTGCCTGTGCGCATTCAAGGACAGGCAGTGTTGGGATATTGAGAAATGGAGAGAGTGTTCCAGATGGAGAAGCAGTATAAGCAGTGTGTGGGAGAGCAGGTTGCAGCTGAACTTGACAGGTGTGAAACGCATGAAGGAGAGTGGTGAGGAATGGAGGAGAGAAGCCAATGGCTATTGCCTAGGGAGCACGGAAGGCAGAACAGGTGGGAGCGCAAGACCGGTGGCCAGCTGTGATTGGGAAGACTCATGGCGGAGAGGTGAGGAATGGTTAGGCTACTTGATGAGGCAGGAGCTAGTCGTGGCAGTAAAAATATAAAGGAGGGAGGAATTCGAAGACTCGGAAAGAGACTGATGAGATGGCGGGGCAACGGAGCAGGGACAATCGAAAGAGGCTTCACCCAGGCTTCTGGAAGAGCGCTGCTGGTAGTGGCAGAAGTGGGCGGCACCGCTCAAGACCAAGGGTTTTGAAAGAGCCAATGAGGTTATACGTATATATATTTTGGGGGGGGCGGAGGGGAAGAGAGAGAATCTCAAGCAGGCCTCGCGCCCAGCGCGGAGCCCGACCTCACAGCCCTGAGATCATGACCTGCGCCGAAGTCAAGAGTTGGACCCTGGACCGACTGAGCCCCTCAGGCGCCCTGAGCCAGTGAGTTTTAAATTTATGAGGTCAGAGTTGGAAGCAGGGGCACCCAGTGGGCATGGGCAACCAGCAGTGCAGTTAGGGCTCAGAAGAGAGGCTCAAGCTGGAGATAGAGATTCTGCTATGGGCATAGAGTTCCTTGTGGAAGCCAGATGTAAATGATCAAGGAAGAAAGTGAAGGACAGGTTTTGGAGAGCAGCTCCATGCCATCTATTACTTACTGTATTTTATTTACGGCCCAGAAAGAGCTCAAACACTTTCCCTAGAGTTTCCCACCCAGGGAACATAGAGCTGGTATTCACAGGCTTCCCATTCCCCTAGGAGCCATGGTATTGAGGAACATCATCCCCACCCCCCGATCCCAGCCTGCGGGTGTGCACTCACCCCCACACTCCATTTGTACCATTGACTTCTTGTTTGCCTCCCTGTCTAGACAGTATGCTCCAGTGTCTACCTTGTTAGCTCTTGAAACGCCAGCCCCAAGCACAGCGTGCTTACCCACAATCTCGTAGTACATGTTACTGAATGAAGTCAGTGATCTCAGGACGTTTGTGAATAGAAGGAATGCAGATTTCAGGAGACTTAGAGCATCTGGTGAGAGGCAATGCCGCGACTGGTTACAGCTGTGGACTTTGGACAAGACTTCTTTGGTTCTAACGTTGCTCCATTATTTAAGAACTGTGTGATCTCAGGTAAGTCACTTACCCTCTCCCTGCTTCAGTTTCCTTCTCCGTAAAATGCACCCAGAGGATGGGACACAGCCTGGGGAGAGCACTGAGAATAGTCCCTGGCACTTACTAAGCACTTGGTAAATTTTAGTTATGCTCATTTTATAACTAGAGAGAATGATTGAAGATACAAACAACATAGGCCCCTTCCTAAAATAAGTGTCTAGGGGAAAATGAATAAATGAAAAAAGATTAGGGGGAGGTTGGGGATAGATAAGGAGCTAAGGCAAAAAGTTTCTGATGAGGGAGTGCTGATTTTTGTAATACAGGAGGACATAAATAACCAACAGAGAGGTTTACTTTCACTCAATCACATTCCAAAATATTCTAGGGTGTAATCAGTTACTAAAATCCAGTTAGCTGAAATACAACTTTGCCTTCTGCTTTGTAACTTTAAAAAAATTCTGTTTCTGGGGCGCCTGGATGGCTCAGATGGTTAAGCATCTGCCTTCGGCTCAGGTGGTGATCTTCTGGGCCTGGGATTGAGGCTCAGGTCGAGCCCCACGTTGGGCTCCCAGCTCAGCAGGGAGTCTGCTTCTCCCTCTGCCTCTCCCCCCTGCTTGTGCTCTCTCTCTCTCTGTCTCTTTCTGTCTCTCAAATGAATAAATAAAAGCTTAAAAAAAAAAAAACACTTGGGAAAAAAAACTCCTATGTTTCATCTTTACATAGTGAAGCATTTAATGGGACAAAATGTATCATTGTATCCTGACTTGGAGAATATGTGTTGGGTTAAAAAGTATCTAAGAAAAGAAAAGTATAAAGAATTAGTAGGGGATGCCTGGGTGGCTCAGTCGTTAAGCGTCTGCCTTCAGCTCAGGTCATGATCCCAGGGTCCTGGGATCGAGTCCCACATCAGGCTCCTTGCTCAGCAGGAAGACTGCTTCTCCCTCTGTCTCCCTCTACTTGTGCTCTCTGTCAAATAAATAAAATCTTAAAAAAAAAAAAAAAATCAGAAGGGGCACCTGGGTGGCTCAGATGGTTAAGCGTCTGCCTTCGGCTCAGGTCATGATCCCAGGGTCCTAGGATCAAGTCCCATGTGGGGCTCCCTGCTCAGCGAGGAGTCTGCTTCTCCCTTTCTCTCTGCCTCTGCTTGTGCTCTTTCTCAGACAAATAAATAAAATCTTTAAAAAAAGAATTAGTAGAAGATCATTTTTCAAAAACTGTGCATGTCCCCTGCTTAACTAAAAAATTGAAATCAAATTTAAAGAGCTAGACCATATACCACCTTCATGGTCTGTAGAGACCGGACATGGTGCCCACAGTACTTAGCCTCTTACCATGGATATTTCTTTAAGACTAAAATCTTACCTCTACTTTCTTTTCCCTTCAACTGCTGTCATTTCTTTTTACTGCTAAACATTATACTTGCTCTTTCCACAATTACTCCTTGTTCCACTGCAATTTAGCTTTCACCTGGTCATTTTCCTGAAGCCATTCTTGCCGAGGCCACCAGTGACCTTTGCTGTCCTTCTCTGTAAGCTCTCTGAACCAGTCAGCACTGACAACCTGCCGTTGTCCCGTTCTCCACTTAATTCTCACATGTCTTTTCTGGGTTCTTTGTTAGTTCCAGCTCTCTTTCTTCTCCCTCAGTTTGAACATGCCTCAAACCCATTCTTCAGCCTTTCCTGTTCTTCTTGCTCTGCACACAAGCTCCCATGGCCAGATCCTTCCACTCCCGGGGTTTAAATACTGACTCCCTGGAGATGAACTCCACACCTGTGTCTGTAGCTCTGATGCTCTCAAACTTCAGCCTCACATCTCCCGCTGCTTCCTGAGGACCTCCACCTTCATCGTTGACCATCATAATGAATTTAATTTGTCTAAATCCAAACTTATCTTTCCTTTTTTCTAAAGTTTTTATTTAAATTTCAGTTGGTTAACATATAGGGTAATATTAGTTTCAGGTGTAAATATAGTGATTCAACATTTCCATACATTACCCGTGCTCATCACAAGTGCCCTCCTTCATCCCCATTACCTATTTCACCCATCACCCCACCACCACCTTCTTTCTGGTAACCATCAGTTTGTTCTCTGTAGTTAAGAGTCTGTTTCTTGGTTTGCCTCTCTCTCTCTCTTTTTTTTCACCTTTGCTTGCTTGTTTTGTTTCTTAAATTCCACGTATGAGTGAAATTATATGATGTTTGTCTTTCTCTGACTGACTTATTTCACTTAGCATAATAACTCTCTAGCTCCATCCATGTTCTTGCAAATGGAAAGATTTCATTCTTTTTTATGGCTGAGTGATATTCCATATATATATATATACACCACATCTTCTTTATCCACTCATCAGTTGATGGACACTTGGGCTGTTCCTATAATTTGACTATTGTAGATAATGCTGTGGGACTCAGGACTCTGAGATCATGATCTGAGCCAAAGGCAGATGCTCAACTGACTGAGCCACCCAGGCGCCCCTTATCTTTCCCTATTAAGCCAGTTCTCACCTTGAATTTTTGCCCTTGTTCATTCGTTCACTTAGTCGTTCAGCAAACATAAAGACTCCAAGTTACCCACACTAGAATCTCCAGTCATCTTGATTTCTGCCAGTGTCTCCCAGCTTTCCATCACTTGGTGACTAAACTAGCATAGTGGTTTTCTAGCTGGTATCTTCTCCTCCCTTCCATCAGCCTTTTACATACACCCTGCCAGACTGATCTTCCCAGGACACTCCACAATTGGCCAGGACTAATTTATGATTTCAGATCTGAACCTCCTTCAATCTCCTTCCATCCCCTATCGGAAGGCCCCAACATGGGTTGATTTTCAGGGCTCCTCATAATGTTTTTTATAACGTGCTTGAACCACATTTTGTTGTGTGATCATCAATAGCAAATGTATTTCCCTTCACATCCCCTCTTCCAGCCAAACTTCTCTGCACACACTTCTGTGCACACCTACACCCCTGTGTAGACAGTCTCTTTGCTCAATAAGTTGTTGCTCATTACGATGCCCATGGAAGCTAAATAATACGTCTGATTTCTTTGGGTAGGGGGAAAACAAGGAACCTTCAAATGTCTCTTTACATTTAAAATTGGTGATC
Organism: Eumetopias jubatus; assembly: GCF_037043125.1. Taxonomy (NCBI): domain Eukaryota; kingdom Metazoa; phylum Chordata; class Mammalia; order Carnivora; family Otariidae; genus Eumetopias; species Eumetopias jubatus. The sequence continues at coordinate 30,448,432 of NW_028274809.1, forward strand.
TTGTCTCTAACAGTAATTTGTAGCAGTGTATGCTAGATTGTCAGCATTTCACTTATCCATGTCCTATCTCCCTCAAAACATGTGCAGAGTCCGGTGCCTGGGTGACTCAGTTGGTTAAGCATCTGCCTTCTTTGGCTCAGGTCATCCCGGGGTCCTGGGATCAAACCCAGTGTTAGGCTCCCTGCTCAGAGGGGAGTCGGCTTCTCCCTCTTCTTCTGCCCCTCCCCCCCATGCTTTCTCCCTCTCTCTCACTTACACATACTCTCTCTCAAATGAATAAATAAAATCTTTTAAAAAATATGTGCAGAGTAGTAATCATTTAAAAACCATATCATATTTTTTTTGTTTGATTTTTATATACTGATGTAGTAGTGCCAAACTGTATTTGAATTTTGATATTTAAAGTATAACATCTTTGGGGCGCCTGGCTGGTTCAGTCAGCGGAGCATGCAGCTTTTGGTCTCAGGGTCGTGAGTTCAAGCTCCACGTTAGGCATGGAGCCTGCTTTAAATAAATAAATAAATAAATAAATAAATAAATAAATAAAGTATAACATCTTTTTCCATTCCTGGCTCTTACCTACAACATTTCTTTCTGAAAATGGTAAGAAACTTGGGGCTATCATTTGTTTGTATTATTATCATTTGTTTCTCTTATCGTACTTCTGTTTAATTAATAGACTACTTGACAAAATAAATTTATTCCTGAAAAGTTGGCAGTAAATCTGATCTATATTAATTAATCATATTTTCTTGTTGACATAAATTACCAAATTGGAGATGCTCTCCTTTGGGAAGTATTTTGGGTCTAAGACTAAATAAAAACCTTGCTAGAAGACGCAATGAAACATTAAAATCACATACAGGCGTACCATGGAGATAGTCCCAGTTCAGTTCCAGACCACTGCAATAAAGTGAATATTGCAATTAAATGAGTCAAATGTAATTTTTGGCTTCCCAGTGCATATAAAGGTTATGTTTATACTGTAGTGAAATCTATTAAGTGTGCGATAGCCTTATGTCTAAGAAGATGATGTACAGACCTTAATTAAAATATGCTTTATTGCAAAAAAAAACAGTGCTAACCATCTTCAGAGCTTTCAGTGAGTCGTAATCTTTTTGCTGGCGGAGGGTCTTGCCTTGATGTTGATGGCTGCTGACTGATCGGGGTGGTGGTTGCTGAAGGTGGGGGTGGCTGTGGCAATTTCTTAAAATAAGACAACAGTGAAGTTTGCCACATTGACTGAGTCTTTCACACATGATTTCTCTGTAGCGTGTGATGCTGCTCCGTAGCATTTTACTCACAGTAGAACTGTAGAACTTCTTTCAAAATTGGAGTCCATCCTCTCAAACCCTGCTGCTGCTTTATCAAGTGAGTTTCTGTACTATTCTAAATCCTCTGTGGCCATTGCAGTGATCTTCACAGCCTCTTCACCAGGAGTAGATTCTGTCTCCAGAAACCACTTTCTTTGCTGAGCAAACAGCACTGTCCTGGGAGGGAGTCCTCAGGGGTCCGAGCTTCTCTTAACTAGAAGTTTAACCTTGAGAAAATAAACTCAGCCTCAGTGTCCCCGTCCATAGACAGGGAACTCGGCTAGATGAATGGTTGCTAAACTTTGCTCTGTGAGGTCCTCGAGGCCCCTCAGAGTGGTGGGTGCGACAGCAAACTGGAGTGGGACGGACGGTCGAGGCTCCGTGCTCCCTCTCCTTTTTTCATGGGCTTTTGTGTGACCAGTGAGTTCTGGAGCTAGAAATTTTAAATGTTTGAAAAATCTTCAGATTATACAATCTCCGAGATTCCTTCCAAATCTGAAATTCTAAGAACTTTTATTTTTTGTTTTTGAAAATAATGTCTTTCCTGTGAAGTACAGATATGCTAAGCTAACTGTTTTGGATTCTTTTTTAAAAAATCATACTTTCCCCTCTTTATGCCACCAGATTCTAGCTTTGTAGGGTCTTGAAGATTAGGAAGCTCCAAATTCTAACCAAGTCTGTTGAGTCCGGTAATCAGGGATCATCATGCCCTGATGGAAACTCTTCAAATGCATGTTCATGTACCATAACATGATAGTATTCTCAAAATATTTTGTTATTTTGTTGGTTAGCCTTGAAAAATTCCTTGTTCTGAAAAACTTAAACCCTTCTGCTTTTGGTTTTATTGATCTAAAATCGTGTTTCCGGATCCCCCTGCTGGGGATGCTATGGCCTCCCCTGTTACATTGTGTCCAATGGGTTTTCCCTTAACTCGTTAGGCAGACCCCACCTTATCGAACCAATCCAGCCACTGCGAGCCCTTTCCCTTGCTGCCTAATCAGTGCCCCGGCTTCCTCATCAGAGCCCTTTTGGCTCTTTTTACTGATGTCTGCATCCCTCTCTTTCCTAATCTTTCCCAAGAGACTCTTTAAACCCACCATGGTGCAGGGGAATGGCTCCACCTGATACCCCAGCGACCCAGGTACATTTCCACGTAGGTCCCACGATTGTCCCAGAACACGAGAGCCGAGTGCAGAGATGCTATAGGGTCATTCCCCACTTGCCTCCCGGTCTTCCCAGGAAGTCATCATGCGAGTTTCTCGCTTCCTGGCTTCGCATGTCGTGTGAGGTCTTGTCCCCACCTTTTGAGCTGCAGGCTATGTTACTGGCTCCTCAGCAAAAAAAAGTCCAGCCATCCATGCTGTAGGTTCTCTGGCCCCTTCTGTCTTAGTATTGCCCTGAGGGACAAAGGACGTAGGGGTGCTGGCACCTGTGCTCATTTTTCTTTTGCTGTCTATATAAACCAACAAACTGAATCTAACAGGACTGCTGCTTTCTCTACTGGCCGCCTCTGTTGGCCTTGCTTGACACATGGCAGCTACATCTGTGGACACCTTGTATCTGTCCTTGCTTAGTCACTCAATTCTTTCCCAAATATGCTGTAGAAGAATTTAAAAAGCACAAACGTGCTGTGGCAAAACTAGATTGGAGAATGTTTTTTTCCAGATAGGATTTTAAAGGCAACTTCTCTGCTGTGGCAATTCCCATTTGTTGGAATAGCAATGTATGCATCATTTCTAAACAGTGTTTCCTTTGGAGCAAACTTATAATCCATTCACTGGTTGACATTGGGAAGATGTTTGGATTAGTTTTAGTGCGATTAAGAATGTTTGTTGGAGTAATAGCCTTAAAGCCTAAGTTCATCAGTTATTCAAGGACTAATTATCTGCTCTGTTTATTATCCAAGCTCCTGAGGTCTCCCTACTCTTCCTCCGGCTACTTGTCTTATAAACATTTTGTGCTGTAAAAGCACGTGTGCCACAGTGTGGGTAGGGGAAGAAGGAACTTCAGTTAGTTCTGATACTTCAAGAGCTGTAATTGAAGAATTTAGGGGAGGAGACTTTTTTTTTAAAAGATTTTATTTATGTATTTATTTAGAGAGCGTGCAAGTGGGGCGAGGGGCAGGGGGAGAAGGAGGGAGAGAATCTCCAACAGGCTCCTCACTAAGCGTGGAGCAGAATGCGGGGCTCTATCTGATGACCCTGAGATCATGACCTGATCGGAAACCAAGTTGGATGCTCGACTGACTGAGCCGCCCAGGCACCTCGGGAAGAGGCTTTTTAAGTGGGCTGTGGGCCTTAGTTATTAGTAGTCCCAACGCTGCCCCTGATATTCTTTTTTTCATAGCCTGTGCACAATATTCTTTTTTTTTTTTTTAAGATTTTATTTATTTGAGAGAGAGAGCAGAGAGAGAGAGAGAAAGAGCACGAGTTGTGGTGGTGGGGGGAATGGCAGAGGGAGAGGGAGAAGTAGACTCCCCGCTGAGTGGGGAGCCTGACGGAGGGCTCCATCCCAGGACCCTGGGATCATGACCTGAGCCGAAGGCAGACACATAACGGACTGAGCCACCCAGGTGCCCCTTTGCTCAATATTCTTGAAGACTCCTTTTGAAGTGTAGAATATCAGAAGTGGAAGGGTAATTTAGACTAACTCCTTAATATAGAAACCACTCTTCACTACACTTAAAAGATGTCTTCCCCCTCTACTCCTTCTTGGGCAACCCATCCTATTATTGTGCATCTCTTGTAAGACAGTTTCATACTTAGTTGAACCCTATACATTCCAGCCATTGGTGTGTCTTCTGTACTTGGGGGACATGCCTATCAAGTTTTCATTTTCTCCCCCACAATAAATATATGGGTTCTGCCACTAACCTCTTTAGGGACCTTGTTTAGCAAAAGTCCTAACTTCCTTGGTCTTCTATTTCCTTCTCTATGAAAGAAAGAAGTTGAATGATAGTATTTTTTTTTAAGATTTTATTTATTTATTTGAGAGAGAGAGAATGAGAGAGAGCACATGAGAGGGGTTAGGGTCAGAGGGAGAAGCAGACTCCCTGCTGAGCAGGGAGCCCGATGCGGGACTTGATCAAGGGACTCCAGGATCATGACCTGAGCTGAAGGCAGTCGCCCAACCAACTGAGCCACCCAGGCGCCCTCGAATGATAGTATTTTAAAGTAGCTTCCAATTCAGAAAGTCTAGGATATTCTGATTTTAGTAGTGAAAGTCAATATTTTCATTTATTGATTCCTAGTCATTCTTAAAAATGCAATCATAAATAGTAGGTCTCAAACATGATTTATGATCACTAAATTCAAACGTACCCTTAATGTTGCCTAGCAAACAAGTATTCCCTTTACTCTTCTCCTTTTCCTAAGAGTCCAAGTTCATACTTTCTCCTCTGTCCTTGAACCCCACCTCATACTTCATTGTCACCTTGAGCAGATATCCTTGCTTCCTGTTTCACTAAGAAAAGTAAAGCAATCAAAGACAAGTCCTACCTGCTCCTGGGACACTTCTCCTCACTGGTAGATGTCTCTGTTCCCATTTACTTCCCCTTCTTTCTTGGTACTGTAGATGATGTGTCTGTGCTCTCAGCAAGGACTTCCCCTCCATTTGGGCTTGGATCCATCCCCTTTCATTTACCCAGAGACATTGCTCCAGTAACTTACCCTTCTCTTCCCTATTGTTTCCTCATCTACTGGACCATTTCCACTTATACACAAACATGCTGTATGTTTCACATCTTAAAAGAAAAAAAAAAAAAAACAAAGAGCCTCTCTTGCTTCCTCATCTCTAGTTATTATTCCATTTTTCTTCTATCCTTTGGAGCAGATCTTGAATCTATCCTTGACTATGTCCTTGAAGTCTCCAGTTTCTCTTCTCCCATTCTCTCTCGAAGCTACTCCCGTGAGACCGTCACCACTGACTCCTGCCCCCATGGGCCACAGAACTGTCCTTTCAAGGTCATTGACACTCTGTGTTGTTAAATCAGCCCCTGCTCCTTACTTTACTTAGCCTAGCATAGCACTAGGCACAGCTGACCACACCCTCCATCTTAAAACTCTTTTTACATTTATCTCTACTTACATTTAGGACACTAGATTCTCTTGGGCTTTTTTCCTCACTTGGTGCTTCTGTCTCTCTCTGGATCCTCCTCTTCTTCCTGCTCCTGTAACATGGGGTGCCTCAGGGCTCAGACCTTGCAGCTCTTCTCTCCACACTCACGATCTGGTGACCTAGCCAATGTCTTGGCTTTAAGTTCCATCTATTTGATAGCTCCTGATTTATATCTGGTAAAAAAAACAAGACAGCAGGCCCTGAATGGAGTTGCTTATGCTAAGCCCATATCACCAAAGTGAGATTTAATTTAATTACAGTTTTGGCTCTCTCAGAAATGGTATCTTAATTAGGAGTTGCCTGATCAGTATGAGTTAGGTCATCTGCCTGCTAGGTCCCTTCTCTTCCCTATAAGGAAAGTAACCTTCCAATAACTAATTCACTGTTTTGCCTAGTATAACTCCCTTGTTTCTGCCTCCTCCTGCCTATAAAATCTTTCATTTTGTACAGCTCCTTGGAGCTCCTTTCTACCTGCTAGATTGGATGCTGCCCAATTCATGAGTCATTGAATAAAGCCAGTAAGATCTTTAAGATTTATTCGGTTGGATTTTTTAACATCTCTATCCAGTACCTTTCTTCTGATTTCCAGACATATATACCTGTGTTTTTGACACCTGCATTTGATTGTCCAAGAGGTTTTCAAATTCAGTGTTCAAAACTGAGCTTCTGTTGTCTGCCCCATCGGACCCTCCCACAGTCTTCCTCACTGTCCAGTTCCTCCCACCTAAAGCCTTGGTATCATCCTTACTCCCCTCTTTCTCTTATCCCCTATGTCTAGTTCATGGGCAAATCCTGAGGGCCCTGCTCGCACAATATACTCTGGCCACTTTGAGTGGTCCCTTTGATTCGCCATCTCCACCGGTTACCACACTGGTCCAAGCGACCGCCAACTCTTGCCCATGCTTTTGCCCTTGTCCCACTTCAGTCTGTTCTCAACATAGCAACCAGAGTGATTTCTATTTAGACCCTGAGCGGGATCCTGTAAGTCCTCTGCTCAGAAACCTGTGTGGCTGCCTGTCTTAGGCTAATGCGAGGCCCTACTGGTCTGGCCAACACCTTGACCTTGTACCCTCCCCCAACCCCCTCCACCCTGGCCGTGCTAGATTCTCTGGTACTTCTTGAATGTGGGCCATGCTCCCGTCTTAGGGTCTTTGTAATAAATCTCTTTTTGACTTGGAACCCTTTATCCACAGATACCTAGATATAGCTCATCCCTGTACCTACTTTAGGTCTTTACTCAAATGGCACCTTCTTGTGAGACTTTCCCAGACAATCTTATCTAAAATTTCAATCTCCCTCAACACTTGCTACGTTTTCCCTGCCTAGATTTTTTCTCCTTACCACTTGTCACTACTAATATACTATGTATTGTAGTAATTTATTTCTTAACATCTGTCTCCTTCATTGGAATGTAAGTTCCAGAGAGCGGGGATTTTGGTCCGTCTTGTACCTACAACTGCACCTAAAACAGTGTCTGACATATAGTGAGTATTCATTCATTGAGGGAACAAATGAATGATTTGTCATTGCTCCCTATCTGCTATGAAGACTGGTTATAATTTATATTTATCTGTACAAAACATTATTTAACGGTATTATAAAGTGCCACGTGCTCGCATAGAAGAATTAGAAAATGTGGTTAAGCAAAGTGTCATGCCTTCCTTCTTAAATAACCTCTGTGACATTTTAGTGTGTATTCTTCTAGACTTTTCTCTCTGTAAAACTATACTTACAGATTAAAAAAAATAGGATTCTACTATACATATGGTTTTCTAGCCTGCCTTTTAATTATTTAACATATGGTAAAAGTCTTCCAGTGTCAATAAATCTACATCTCCATTATCGTTTTTAAATGGCTGCATAATAATTCATTGTGTGGATGTACTGCTGTTTATTTAACTAATCCTCTTTCTGGACAATTACCCTATACATATCGGTCCCGAATTGATGTAAAGGTGTTGGCAGATTTGAACAGCAAGAGATCTAGGACAAGCAAGCCAGAGCAGCTGTCTCCAATTATTTAAAGAATAAGGATGGCAAGCGGTTTGTGTAGTTTTGGAACTAGGACTTGGATTAGTGGATTAGGTTTATTTATTTTTTATTTTTTAAAATTAATTATTATTATTTTTTTTTTAGTGGATGAACTTTAAATGAAGGTAAACTTCAGCTTGATAGAAACGACTTTGTAAGACTTCTTAAAAATGGAAAAGGCTGTCTTCTTGAGCTAGTAAACCCTTTGTGGAAGTTTCAAGGACAGGCTGGCTGTCCTGGTTTCTGAAGTAATTCCTGCTTTGAAGGGAGTTGGGAGTCAACGGTCCTCCAGTTCTGTGACTTCCACAAGCAGAATCTATAGAAGAGTCAAGAGTGAGCCTCCCGTGCTGGGTTATGGGACTAAACACTGTGGCTTCAGGGCTCCTCCTGTCTCCAGGCGAAGGCAGGACAACCCAGTTCCAAAATTTATCTTTCTGTGCATAGCCTGGGAGCTAAGAGTGAGAAATCCAGTAGGGGTAAAGGGTTTAGAAGAGTTTTTCTTTTTCTTGGAATTCTTTTATGTCCTGCTAACCTCACTTTCCATTTAAAGATTTACTCATTTATTCTAGAAGTGGGGGTGGGTAGGGACAGAGGAAGAGAGAGAGAGAGAGAGAGAATCTCAAGCAGACGCCCCACTGAGCACAGAGCCTGACACGGGGCTCGATCTCACAGCCCTGAGATCATGACCTGAGCCCAAACCAAGAGTTGGCCGCTCAACCAACTGAGCCACCCAGGCGCCCCACTTCACCTTCCGTTTTTATCTTTTTTAATCTTTACTTTATCCTTTAAATATTTTTTTCCTTTCCCTCTTTGACTTCATTTTTGATACTAAATGATACTAAATGCAAGCCACGGGGTTGGTGAGCTTGGCCACAGGGTCCAGGATGGATGGTGAGGGGTCAGGGACAGAGCAAGCAGCCGAGGAACCCTGGGGCCTCTCATTTGCCCTGCCTCTCACCCATCAGAATCGGCCTCCCCCAGCTTCCCACTGTGCTGGCTACACTCCCTGTGGGAAGGCTCCTTATTGCAAATGCCCTTCTTCCTCTCTTGCAATCGTGCCCCTTCCTGTTTTTGATAAGTAGACCTCAAAAGACTAGACATTTCTTGTCTCCATTTCTCAGTCGGCAAGACTCCTTAGTGGATTTCCCACCAGAAAAGAATAGAGTAGAATGAGAATAATCTCCCTCAGTGTTGGCTGCTTGTGGTGTGCCTGTCTAGGCAATCCAGAGCCACTTGAGGGGGGCCCTGGAGCTGTGTCGTCCTACCCAGTAGCCACTGGTCACACGGGGCTTCCGAGCCCTTGAAACCTGCCCAGTTGGAATTGCGATGTGCCGGGAGTCCAAAATACGTACCAGACTTTGAATGCTGAGTACGAACAAAAGAATGTCGAACATCTCGTAAATAAATTCTCCTCTTAGTTACATATTGAAACGGTATTTTGAATTATTGGGTTAAATAAAAATATATTGTTAAAATTAATTTTATCTACTTCTTTTCACTTTTGTAATGTAGCTACCAGAAAATTTAAAGTCACGTATGTGGCTCGCATTTTTGCAGCAGCTGACATTTCTACGGAACGGAGCCGCCCTAGACCTTTGCTACTTAAAGGTGGTCCCGGTCCTACCTAGCAGCATCAGCGTTTCCTGAGAGCTTGTTAGAAATGCAGAATCTCAGAGCTTACTCGAGACCTAAGACTGGTAAGACTGCATTTTATTCAGGTCCACGGGTGAGTCAGGTGCACATTCAAGTCTGAGAAGCACCTCCCCCAGGCTTTCCTGTAGGCTTAGTGGCCCTCTCTGCTACCAGGAATGCATTCGAGACTTGCATTGTGGCTGCTAAATACGGAAAAGGCTTTCTGAATGTTGCTACCCAAATTTTGTTGTCTTTTTCTTTCTTTTTTTTTTTTAGTCCCCCAGCATGGACTGTTTGGGTTGAGTTGGACTTCCACAGTGAGGCTGTCTGTCCTCTGATAACACGGAGCGCCGTGGGCTGGGAGGTGGGCTGGGGAAATGCAGGTGTGTCAGAGTCGGGGAGGGAGGCATCAAAGATCCTTGTTTGGCTTCCAGGTAATGGTTAACTTACTATGGAGGAAGAAGCAATTGAGACCGTGGACTTTAGTTTCTGGTTCTTTTTCTACAAACTTCCGTGGCCTTGGTTTAATCATCTTCCCGTCTTGGAGCACTGCAAACACTAGCAATAGGCTGGGCCCTTTTATTTCCAAGTCTTATGAATGAGGGGATTGAGCCAAGAAGGACAAGGTCTGGGCTTTTCATTCAGAGACAGGTTTTCTCCCTGTCTCTGAATGAGTCAGACAAGTCAGTTAGCTTCGTGGAACCTCGGTGAGATCTCCCACCAATAAATTACGGATTAGGGTTTTGAAAATAATAATAAATGAATGACTCAAGTTGATTTTTTTTTAACAGCTTTATTGAATATCTCAGTTGATTTGGGATTCTATCACAAAGTACCATAGACTGGGCGGCTTATAAACAACAGACATTTATTTCTCACAGTTCTGGAGGCTGGAAGCCCGAGATGAGGGTGCTGGCAGGGTCAGAGTTCCGGGGAAGGCTCTCTCGCGGATGCCCACCCTCTCGAGCCCTCCTGGGGCAGAGAGCAGAGGGAAGCAAGGTCTCTCTTCCCTCTCCTTAGGGCACTCATCCCATTCATGAACACGCTGCCCCCAGGGGCTCATCTAACCCTTATTAGCTCCCAAAGCCCACATTCAGGGGGCAGGGGTTCAACCGGTGAATTTTGGGCAAACACCAACATTCAGTCCATAACACTGAGACATAATTTACATGCCATAAAATTCACCCATTTTAAGTGTATGATCTGAGTAGAATTTTTATTAGAACTAAGAAGAAAAATAATGACACTTTTCTGAGTCCTCCTTCATTAGATTCAGTCATACAAAATTGCAGATGTTTAACTGTTTTTGACCTACAATGTGATTCAAACTTACCTCTGAAATGCTGTTTGTCAAAATTCTCTTGGAACAGGAGAATATTTTCCCAGAGAAATTTTCGGTTAGTGTGATGTTATTCCATATTTTAAACCTCTCTTCACAGTAAATTGCAGTAGAAGTTATTTTACCCAAAACTAGATTTGATATTTCTATTTTTTACAAGTAACTCTTTTCATACTATAATTCATTCTACACTTGGAAAATGGATTTTTTAATCCAATAAGCAAATCTAATCAACTTTTTCTGATAAAGGTATTTTTTAATATTCAGAAAAAAAGAATTAAGAGACCTGAGGGAGAACTAAAATGGATATTTTGCTGTGTGTAGTAGTTATGATTTTCATAAAGAAAATAAATATACATGCAATAAAAAGCAGAGATGTAAAAGAGAAATGACTAACCAGCACACAGTAAATAGCAGACCCAGGCTGGCTCACGCCCAATGAGCTCCCCAGGCTGAAAATGAAATGTGAATATTAACACTCTATTTTATCTCCTACTCTCACTTTCCTCATAACATAATTGAGAAATACATGTTTGAGGGGTACAAATACCCATTCCATTTATATGTATCTGTGTATATTTTTTTCTTGGCTAGAAAGAAATGTCTTATCCCAGCCTTCAGGGTTTTTTTTTTTTCTTTCTCTTTTTATTTCCTGAAGTATTTTAATATTTTAAATTCATTTTTACCTTTTAACCAAAATTATAAATGGACATGGTTTAAAATTTCAGGTATTTCAATAAGGCTTATTATGAAAAAAGAGCAGGCCTCGCTGACTCTCCATTTTCTCTTTCCAGACACAGATTTTATTAGGTTGTCCCATTTTACAGGTGAGAAAACAGAGGCGTGGAGAGGACCCCATTGATGCACCCAAGTTCATGAGGGTAGGAAGTGATAAAACCAGGGTAAGAACTCAAATTCGTTTGACCCCAGAGCTGGAACCCTGAACTATAGTGCTTCTCAGCTACAAAATGTACGGGACTCTGTTGTTTCTGACAGGACTTTCATGAGGTGTCTTTCTCACACACACACAAGCCATCAGGCAGAAAGGAAAGGGAGAAATACATGGTTAGTGAAATTGAGCCTCGCATGGCTCCAGGTGGCTGAAGTCTGCTGTCGATTCCAGAAGCGCCAGGCGGAACCGGGTCCCCGGCTGTGGATGTTCCTGTCCTCCACTGGGGAGTCGGGGCTTTGCCCTCCTCCACCACCCCATCCAACGCACATTCCTTTCCTAGGCCTTGGTATTGCTAAGCTTGGGCACCTGGTACCCGAGGCTGCCACTCAGGCAGGTGCACCACGAAGGTATTTGGAGAGTGGCTGGAATGAACTTTTTGCCTTCAGCATGGAGTGTATGGTGGGGGAGGGGGGAAGCTTTAAAAATAGGTGTCTAGTAGAAAAAAGTCTTTACAAAAACGGGAAGAAGGAACCCCCCCCCTTGAGATCTTGGGGGACAGCTTGACACTGTGTGCCTGGCCTCAGTGGGGAAGCACCACGGGAGCGCCGGACTGCCGCCCCTGCTTTTGTCTGTCATCTGGGTCCAACGCTTCCTTCCTTCCACCCATCTGACCTCTTCCCTTCCCCCCCACCCCCAGAGCTGCTCTGAATGAAGTGTTGCCTTCGCATTTCATCAGCTTTGGGGGGAGGATCACTCCATAAAAGAGGAAGAGACCTGTAGAGGGAAGTCAGACTGTTGCCCTGGGAGATTTTGCAGATTTTTAGTCCTCACTTTTCACAAATACCAAGGATTAATTCATTTCCCCTTTTATTTCCCATGAATCAGGCTCCTTACCACCCGATGTTTACCAGTCTGAGTCAAAGAGATTTGATCTGTGGCTTTTGTGAGTCTTCCCCAAGAACCCCTCCAAGCTTCATTTCCACTGAAATCACGAAGGGTGTGTGTAATTATGGTAAAGTCTGGACAGGGACGAAGCTTTCCTTGGCACACTCACACTCAATATGGTATGTCCTGCTGTGCCTTCAGCTTTAATGGCTTTATACCATTCCCCCCTCCCTCCCTCCCTCCCTTCCTTCCTTCCTTCCTTCTTTCACTTTTCCAGGCTATTTAATCAAGCTACTTACAATGTACTCATTCCTGAGAATTCCCCATTGTAGTGACATTGTTTATTCCATTTTTTTTCTGCATTCAACCTAAAAGGTGTTTCTTCCCAAGAAACTGAACTTTTCTGTTAAATGTGCTTGATCCCATAGGAGAATTGGGTTCATAAAATGGATTCATTGCAAACTTTATGTATAAATCATAGACATCAGTAAAGAAATTCTTTATTCCGTGTTCTTGCCTTCTGTCATGAAGCCTAATAAATCTCACATGACCTACAGGAACAAATGCTGAAACAAACCCCTCATTGAACTTGTCCGCAGTTTTCAAGTGCATGTTGTTCGACAAGCCACATATTCTCATCTACGAGGTCAAGAGCAGCATGAACTACGGGACTGGTTCGGATGACGATGATCATCTTTGGACTCTGCTTTTCCTGCTGGCAAAAACTCCCTTTCAAAAACTGGATTTTCATGGTGGCAAACAACTACAAAATAGAAGCTTCCAGACATCATCCTCAATATCTAGCTCCTGCAGGGAGACACCGACTGCGGAAACAGCCAGTCAGGTCCCACCGCAGAACCTAGCTCCTGGGGGAGGCTGTTCTGGTTATTGATGGAAAGAAACTGTGGCCGGAAGGGAAGGCAGCGGGTGGAGAATTCAGGATTCGGTTTCTCTTTTCAGGTTGATTTTGGGCAGGTTGGTGTTTTTCTGAAATTGGTAGTAAATTTTCATTTTAGTATTTGAAACCATTATTGAGTACTAATCCCCTTAGAATTTTTTTTAAAAAGATTGATTTATTTTAGAGAGAGAGAGAGAGAGAGTGTGCGTGAGTGGGGGGAGGGGAGGTGCAGAAGGAGAGGGACCAGCAGACTCCGTGCTGAGTGGGGAGCCAGCAACGGGGCTCAAACCCACAACCCATGAGATCATGACCTGAGCCGAAACCAAGAGTCAGATGCCCAACTGACTCTGTCACCCAGGTGCCCCCCCCCGCCCTTAGAATTTAATATCCGCAGTTGTGGTGACTCCAGGTTTGTTCTTTTTCCAGTTTTAGTATTTTCATGCTTGCCCCTCCTCACCTGTGAGTGCACGTGTGTGCGTAGACTTTCCTAATCACATAGAAGATAACTCCTGTGCTGGGATGACCAGCTCTTCCCTCCGTTGTGCCCTCGGGCTCCCGTTCCACTTCTCTCCACCACTTCCAACTGCATCCTCGGAGTGATTTCCCTCCTAGGCCTGCCCTGCCACAAGCTCAGTGTTGGGCCCCAACGGCCGGGATCCGAGCCCCTGCCTCCACACCTACCATGTGGCCTCATGCAAGTCACTCATCTTCTCGGAACTTCCGTGTCCTTTCGACTTGCACCGAGGTGGCCAGGGGGTCTGAATTTGGCTCACAGATACAGATGCATTTTATTTGTCCTGCACAACGTAGTAAGGATATTTAAAATTAAGAAAAAATATTTTTAAAAATATAGAAATATATAATGGTATGAATGTGTGCACATATGTATATATCCATACATGTATATATGTGCGAGTGTATATAATACACTCCGTGTTTTCCTGGCTTCTCTGAAAAATCCCTGAATTGGGCTGCTCTAATTTTACAGCATGGCAAGCTGAGTAGGGGCTGTCCCCATTAGATGACATGCTCTTTGTTACCACCCCTGCCCCATGCCAATTTTTTAATTTCTAATGATTGGCTCACCGGAGTCAATCTGATGGCTCTTGGAGCCCGGCTGTTTCCTGGCCGCCTTCTGAACTGCATGCTTGGGTCCCTGGTAGAGGATGGAAGTGCTGGGAGACACGAGCCATATCACTGAGGAGGACGGCGTTTGCTACATGCCTCTCTTGCCAGTGTGGTGTTTTCATGTCCAGGACCTTTGCTCATACTACCCTGAACCTCGCCTGTACTTCATCATCAGTTCTTTACCAAAGAAAGCATCTCTTTCTTCAGGGCCCCGCCTAAAGGGTGCAGCTCATTCCCTTGAGCCTTCTCCTATTCTCTCTCAGCCCTCAGAGTGAGTCCCTTCTTTGCTTGGTGTCTGCTGAGCTGACAGGTCTCAGTCACTGACAGGTCTGTCTTCCCTGCCCTATTTCTGTGTCTCCAAGGCAGGGGTCCCATCCAACTCACCATAGATCCCATCCCCCTGTCTTGCTCTCCAGCCTTCTCACCCTGAACACACTGTCTGGCCCCACATTGAGGACCAGGTGGATGTTTGTGGAGCTGAAGTCCTTAGGAAAATTCAGTTTTCTATTTTCACATTCCTGATCAAAACTTACCCAAGAGGAAAAGGGCTGATTCCCTGAAATGAGCTGCTGGGTGCATCTGACTTTCTCACTCATTGTTTTCACTATGCCTGATACATCAGGGGAGTCCAGTCGGCAGCAAGTAAAGGGAAGAAGAGGGCTTTATGGTAAAGGCTGGAACCCGAGTCTCTTTATCTTGACCCGTATGATGGACATTCAACCAAATTGCATTCTGCATTGCATATGAATTGGCATTCTCAAGAATGTCCTCACTGTTCTCTCTCTGATTAATTAGGGTGCTGTCTAAAAAAAGAAGTACCCAGAGAAATGTTGCTCTTCCCATCCCTCACCATAGGAACTTCTTGTAGGATTCAGATATTGGGGTTTTCTCCATTTGGCCCAGCCCACGCTGAGTGGTGGGAAGGATGTGGGAAGTCTCTAATAATGAAATCAATAGATTACTCTGTCTTTCCCAGGCGGTTTGATGCAGAATATCTGCTCTCTTTGCCTTACTTCTTAGACCTTTGTTCAGAGAAATCTTCACATCCATCTTCCCTAATTCAAACTTGCTCTCCAAAAATGAGCTCAGCTTTTATTCAAATGCTATTCCAAGGGAAGAGGTTCACACACTGGTTAGTGGCAGGTACCAAAAGACCATTTTCCCCTGCCCTGCTGCATTTCTACCTTGTAATTGGATGGTACATGCATCTGAAAGAGTGACTTTAAAGTTGAAGTCAAGTGTTAGGGGGAAAAAAAGAGAATTCTCATTATAAAAATTCCCTTACCATACTCCTCCTTTTTCCTAGTTGATTCTGCATCATATGTGCTGGTTTCTCAAGTCCTGGAGGAAAGTGGAACTTCTCACTTAGTGGGGATGGTGTGGCAGGTTGGCCCTGCCCAGGGAAGTATTTTTAATATCTTTAGGATCGGAGCATTTGTAGTTAGTTCCAGGAAGATGTTTGCTTCCTGTTATGAGTTGAATTGTGCCCCCCTGCCGAACCCTGGCATTCATATAGTGAAGTCCTAATTCCCTTTACCTCAAAATATGACCTTATCTGGAATTCGGGTCATTGCAGATGTAATTAGTTAAGGTGAGGTCATATTGGAGTATGGCCTCCAACCCAATATGATTGTGTCCTTATAAAAAGGGGAAATTTGGAGACAGACATGCATACTGCCAGAACAGCTGTGAATAAGAAGATGGAGATCGGGGTGGTGTGTCTATCCACCAAAGACAGCAGGCAAGGTGCCCGAAGCTAGACAAGAGACACGGAACCGATTCTCCCTCAGGGCCAGCAGAAGGAATGAACCCTGCCCACGCCTTGACCTTGGACTTCCAGCCTCCAGAGCTGTGAGACGATATGTTTCTGTTGTTTAAGCCCCCCAGTGGGTGGAGCTTTGTTTTGGCAGCCCTAGCAAACTCACACTTCCCTTTTCACTTCTCTTCCAAAAAAAAAAAAAAAAAGGGTTGTAGAGTTGAGGTGCTTAGTTGAAGGCCTGGCAGGAAGATTCATGAGGGAAAGAAAATTCTAACTTCCCTCTTCCCAGTGTCAGTTCTATATCCTTTGCTAGCTGCAGGGCACAGCGGTTAAGGGGGAGGGCACTTGAGCTGGACTTGAATCTCGGCACCCCCCAGACTTACTACCTTCCTCGTGCTTTGATTTCCTGATACATAGAAATAGGGGATATGAGTAGACAACCTCTGTAGGCTTGTTTTGTGGTATAGATGAGATAAATTACAAAGCACATAGAGTGTGCTCAGCACATTGTAAGTGCACAAGAAATCAGTTAGCTCCTATTAGTATTCTACTACTAGGGTTTTTTTGTTTTGTTTTGTTTTGTTTTAAGTAGGCTCCACACCCAGCATGCAGCCCAATGTGGGGCTTGAACTCAGGACTCTGAGATCAATACCTGAGCTAAGGGGCACCTGGGTGGCGCAGTCAGTCGGGTGGACGACGCTTGGTTTCGGCTCAGGTTGTGACCTCAGGGTCTTGGGATCAAGCTCCGTGTAGGGCTCCCTGCTTAGCACATAAACATGATATTCTCTCCCTCTCCCTCTGTGCACCCCTCCCCTGGGCTCTCTCTCTCTCTCTTTCTAAAATAAATAAATAAATCTAAAAAAAAAAAAGAAAGACCTGAGCTGAGATCGAGTTGGATGCTCAACCCACGGAGCCACCCAGGTGCCCCTACTTGTGTTTCTTAATGGACTCTCTCCCGTTTCTCTCCAGCCAGCCTGTTTGATGCTGGCCCTTTCCTTTTAGCCCTCCTTGTGTAGCTTCACAGGGCCCATCTGCTCACGTGACCTGGGAAACCAGGTGAGGCAGTTTATCTAGGGAGGTGGCCCTCCGCAGTATCTGTTATCAGTATCATCCGGGGACTTACTAGAAATGCAGATTAGACTCCACCCAGACTTACTACACGGGAAACGCTGGGGCGGGACCCGGAATCTGTTCCAGGTGATTCCGGTATGTTTAAGCTTGGGAGCCACTGACGCCAGATGGCCTTCCTGCTTCTCCGTGTGGCAGCAGCTTCTCCAGATGTGCCTTCCTTCTCCCCTTCCCGGATGCCCCCTCTCCAGGCCCGTCCAGTAATACCTGCTCACAAAATAGGAGGCGGCAACACAGTTTACACCCCCCAGCCCCAAGCTGGTTCTCTGAATGAATGCTGCCCCCTGAGTTAGAAGGACAATGGCCTTCTCTGGCAAGGACCACAGGAGGATCATCTTCTGCTTTCTTTTTTTTTTTTTTTAAAGATTTTATTTATTTATTTGAGAGAGCGAGAATGAGAGAGAGAGCACATGAGAGGGGGGAGGGTCAGAGGGAGAAGCAGACTCCCTGCTGAGCAGGGAGCCCGAGGTGGGACTCGATCCTGGGACTCCAGGATCATGACCTGAGCCCAAGGCAGTCGCTTAACCAACTGAGCCACCCAGGCGCCCTTCTGCTTTCTTTTTGACTCTGGATGTGATTCTGTCCACACCGCATGCAGGGACTAGGAGTCAATCTCTGCATGAGCTCAGCGTTGGCGGCTATGGTCCTGTGCCAGGTAGACCTTCCGTGGTGGTGACTGACAGGAGGAAGGAATGGCAATCCATTGATTACTGACAGATTTCTTTGTGCAGACCCTTCTCTTGGGGCAAGTGAGGGCTGGCGGTGGTACTTAACATCATTTGTGTTCAGTTTGTGCGGAACCAACCCATACTCAGCTCCCCGAGGCAGGGGGAGACTCGGGCTTACCGCGCTGGCGCTGCACTGTGGCTCATGCTCTGTCCCCGATCCTTAGTGACCTCTTCTTCTTTCCTGGCGTGAAGCCACCCGGGCCCTGCCTTGCCACCTTGGCTTGTGACACCGTGCCTCCCAATTTCTTTCACATCCTATCCTGTTCTATTGTAAACCTACTAGAGGTCTTTTCCAATCTGTACCCTAGGCCCATCCTGATGTGGGTGGCTGCACTGTCACCTCCCGGAGTGAGGTGTGGTGAAGGGGGGCTTGGGACCTCAGCGTGGGATGCGGAGGCTTGTCTCTGCCATGCCCTACCTTCACCTCCCATGATGCGCTGAAAAGCCCCACACTTTCCCATGCTCCATGGCCTCCTGTCTCTGTCCCATATCCATCCTGCCCCTGCTCTCACCTGCCATCAGTCTCTTTGGAGTCAGGCCCACGGCCGCTGTCACAACCCCCTCCCCCTGCCCCCGTGGCTGTGGGCTCAGCTGAGTCTCAGCTTTTTTTTGCAATACCTGTGCTGACACATTTGAACGCAGGGGGCCAGCAGCTTCTCCTGCAAGATTGCCTTCCACCTTCAGGAGAGAGTGCTAGAACTTCTAGAACTCTCCTGAAAGTCTTTGCATGCTAACAGGAGGCTCTTGATTATCAAAAGCCTTCACGTGTCAAAGGAATAAATAGTTTGAATAGGATTCACTAAGCCAGGCAGTGGGGAAAGTAGTTTGGGGGCAGGCCTACCAAACTTACCTTCCTACCAGAGGCCCTTGCTCCGGGCTGACCACTAGCCCTGAGCCCTGCTTTCTTGCCTACTCACTCTGTTAATTCATCATTCTGTCTTAAATAACAGCTTGTTTATTTTTTAAACTTTTTGGTAACAGTTTTATTGAGATGTAATTCATAAACCATAAAATACCTTTTTTTAAGTTTATTTATTTTTAGTTATCTCTACACCCAGTGTGGCTTGAACCCACAACCCTGAGATCAAGAGTCATACACTCTTCCAACTGAGTCACCCAGGCACCCTAAAGTCTACTCTTCTAATTAAAAAAAAAAAAAAAGATTTATTTATTTAAGAGAGACTGTGCAAGAGGTGGGGGAGTGGGAGGGGAAGGGAGGGGAGAGGCAGAGGCAGAGGCAGAGGGAGAGAGAGAATCTCAGGCAGACTCCCCACCAAGCCCAGAGCCTGATGTGGGGGCTCGATCCCAGGACACTGAGATCATGACCTGAGCTGAAACCAAGAGTCAGACACCCAACTGACTGAACTGTCCTGGTGCCCCCGAAGTCTACTCTTTTAAAGTGTATAATTCAACATGGTTTTCTCTTTTGAATGTTCATAGACTTATGTAACCATCACTACTACTACTGTCTGATTTTAGAACATTTTCATCAGCTTCTAAAAAACTTCACACCCATCAGCAATCACTCCCCATTGCCCCTTCCCCTCAGCTCCTGGCAACGCTAATCTACTTCCTGTCTCTATAGATTTACCTACTCTGGACATTTCACAGAAATGGAATCATACAATATGTGACCTTCTGTATCTGGCTTCTTTCATGTAGCATGTTTTCAAGGTTCATCCATGGTGTAGCATATATCGGTACTTCATTCCTTTGTATTGAAGAATAATATTCCATTCTATAGATAAGCCATCCAGTCATCAGCTGATGCACATTTGGGTGTGTGTTTGGTTTTGTTCCCTCATTAGGTGACCCAACTGTTTGAGTTAAACCCAATCTGCAGAGGAGAAAACCCCACTCTGTTAGGCACCGTTCACCTCTCTTGGACGTATATCTCCTTTTCATGGACCCATGCACACTCAGCAAGAATAAGTTTACTATTTTCCATAGTTTGTTATTCATTCTGACATTCCTTTGGTGTATCACCCCTGGCTTTTATTTTCTGCATTCTGATGCTTTGCTATTTGGGGCCTTCAAGACCCTGGAGGGATTGCCTCTCCCAGTGTTAGCCAATTTCTAGAAATAATAACTGGCTTGCTCTCTAGTGTGCTTTTCAACACATGCCAACTAATCCAGAGCCCACAACAACAACCACCTCCTTTGTTGGGCTCCTCTCCACCTACCCTGATCACCCTGGGGCCAGGGACCAGATAACAAGGAACCGCCCCCATGCCCAGAGCCTGCTGAAATTATCTGAACGAGCCAATCCTAAACCTGGTTAGATTAGCCTGCCTACTCTGTCTTCATCCATTCTTTCCCACAGACTCTCGCTCATGTCCTCCCTTCTGCCTCCTACCTGATTCTGGGGCTTCCCCACGTGGCCGTGGGTGTAATGGCATGTACTTCTTCTTGGGAATAGTCATCTCCTGATCGGTTGGCCTTGATATATCCACACCTAACAAAATACCTTATTCCCTAGCATATTGCCGGAACTTTCCTTTCTGGTGTGAATGTTGCCATTGTATATAATGTCCGTTCATTCCAACAAATGTCATGCTGATATCTTGAACTTGCCTCACAGCATCTAACATTCTTCTTAATGCTAGGAAACTAACACCTCTTACTTTATTTTTAGCGTTGGACATCACTCGTCAAATTGTTTTTCTCACTAGTTTTGTATACAGATTTTATTTTTTACCATCTCCAGCTTCCCCTGGGACATAAGACTTAAAAAACAAAAAAGCATGTCATGCAAACCGCCTTTTATGAGATGTCCGTGAGTGCTAAGGAGAGATGGTAATAGTGTGTGTTTTGATCTTCTTTGGGAAGGATTGACTGGTGTTCTTGCAAATGCACCTGTCTATAAATGGTCCCAACTTGTGCACATGGCCTGGAACACATTCCATCAAGCTGAGTATTTATAGATAATAGAGGCAAAAGAAGAAAACAGCTACTCTTTTTAGCTCATTTGAATTATCGTATCATGGTTTCTAGCACATGGCTTGTCAGTCTGGGCACTATTAACATTTTGGGTCAGATAATACTTTATTGGAGTGGGTAGGGGAGCTGTCCTGTGTATGGTAGGATATTTAGAGCATTCCTGGCTTCTATCTACTAGACGCCGATGGCATCCCACCACCAGCACACAGTTGTAGCAAGCAAAAATGTCTCCAAACATTGTTAAATGTCTCACGGGGGGAGGTGGGTGGGCAAAATTGCTTTAGGCAGTCACCACACTGGGGTTTTGAGGGATTTGGAAATCCAGCCTCCCAGCTGTGGGAAGCCTGCTGTGCCATCCCCTAGGGGTTGGGGGTGACTGATGCTCAAACACCTCCAGTGGTGCTGGGACCCCTGCAGCCTGAGGGAATTTGCTTCACCACGGTCACTTTTCTGCAGTTGAATTTACCAGCTGCTGCTGCCCTCTCTTGTCACTCTTGTCACTGTGGTCACAAGAGTGTCCCCAGACGTTGTGGAGGGAGGAACTGTTGGCAGGGACTGAGAGGTACGGGGACCAGATGGGGAGAGCACCCCCCTGCGGAGCGGGGTCCTGGAGCAGTGGTTCCCACATCACCTGAGAGTGTGCTTGCAGATGCACAACCCCGCACCCAGCCTGCACCTGCTGGGGCGCCGGCAGCGCCGAGGTGTGGGCACAAACATGTGCCTGCACACATCAGAAAATGGTTCAGCCTAGAAAGACACTAAACTTCCAATCCGTCGTATATGTATCACGTACTGCATAACTTAGGAAATTAAAAGAACATTTCCTGGCTTAGATTTCATATATTTTGAATTATAGGAGGAGTGGAGTGCTGTGGCACTTCTGGTATATTTAGGGCATCTATAAAAGTCCAGACTCCCAGCGGGCGAGGCCTGGGCTTCTACATTTTAAGTTTCTCCCCAGGTAATTTCAGTGCATAGCAACATCGTGGGACTATCACTTTGGCATAAATATTGGCAGCACGTTCTTTTAAGTGTTTATTGGAACTTTCCCATTGCAAATGTATTACAGTCTTATTATTGAAAATCTGGAAAATCTGAAAAAGAAGAAGGCAAAACAATGTCCAGGATCTTGCCATCCAGGACTGCCACAACCCTTCCTCTGTTTTTTCTTATATTCCAGTCAATTCCCTGTCTTTTCTGTGCGTGTATGTATTTATATCAAAGACATACATGTGCATAGCTGAAAAACCAAGGAGTATCAAAGGGCTTATAAAGAAAAACATTAATTTCCTTCTCATTTCTCTCTACTCTGCATAGGTCCCCATTGAGGACTCTATGGTTCTTCTGTATTTACTCCATCTACCTAAATAATATGCTTATCTTATGACATGTTAGTTATCCATTTTGGACATGATCTCTTGGCTTCCTGGCAGTGGAGGATTCAGCTCACTTACCTTTCTCCTTCCTCTCTGCCTTTCTCTCGCCCATCTTCCAACATGGTGACCTCACAATTGGGGGTTAGATTGGTAGCTGTGTCTTTTTACTGCTGGGTTAAATTGTATAATGTTTTGATTTCCTTGGAGTTAATCATTACCTTAATTTTTTAGTTTTGTAGTTTGCTATGGATCTACCACTATATACACTAAATTTTCTTCTAAATACTTCAACAGAAATTTCCAACAAAATGTTTGATAAAGCCTTCTCCAAATGCTCAAACAAATCACGCAATGCATCCATCAGTCCTGCATTTCCCTTGGGCCCCCGCCCTCTGTCGTTTGCGGCAGTTGGTGGGGTGTTCCCTGGTTTGGTGCGCACACGGCTTCCTGTGATTTCCTTGTGCTGCTCAGCTATGTTCCATTTTCTCTGTTCTTATTTTATCTGCATCTCATAGTAGATGTGAGCCCTCCTTGATCAGTCCCCGAATTTTCTCCCCCTCCCCCTCATTTTCCATCTCATTTTCTTTTGATTCAGCTTTCTGAAAGATTTATTAGTCAGTTTTATCTAATAAGCCTTCTATTGGACTTTTTATTTCAGTGACTCCATGTTTATTTTGTACAAGCTCTTTCTTATTCTGTTTATTCTTATTTGCCCCGCTACCCCAGTAGCTTCCAGTTCTTCTTATGTGGATGCTCCATATCTCTCTGCAGATATTAATTAACACCTGTTGAAGTTTCATTCTGTTCTTTGCATTGATTGCATTTTCCTCTGTTTTTTTTCCCCCGATTGTTTTATTCATTTACTTATTCATCAAATATTTATTGAGTGCCTCTTATGTGCTAAGTGTTGTTCTACGTGTTGGGGATATAGTGGTTAATAAGATAAAGTCCCCTGACCTTATGAAGATTATATTCTAGCAAGGGAGAATAATAAACAAATGAATGACATTATGGCTGTGAGTAAAAATAAAGCAGGATCAGAGTGTCATTTTAGATAGAGTAGCCCAGGAAAGCTTCTCTGACTGGGGTGTCTTTGCTCTCCTGTCTGCCACGTGGCCTGGGATGACTCAAAGCCTCAGCTCAGCTGGGCTTGTGGACCAGAGTGCCTACATGGTGTTACTTCATGTGGTTTGGGCTTCCTCGCAGCATGGCTGCTGGGATCCAAGAGAGAATGTTTTGGGAGATGGCTCTCCAAGAGGCCAAAGGCACAGCACAAGATTTCTGTTGGTTACAGGGAAGTCATTAAGGCAAGCCCAGATGCAAGGAGGAGGGAAACTAGACTATGCCTCTTGATGGAAGAGTGGCGAGGTCACACTGCGAAGAACCCGTGAGATAGGAAATGGGTGGTTGTCCGGGGAAAATACAATCTGCTGCACGTTAGGATATAAGCGATGGCTTCAGATAATCCACAGTGTAGATTGCTGAAAGTTGATTGCGGCTGGGGAACGGTGGTAGAGCTTAGAGATGGCGGAAGTAAAATGTTTTCTATTCTCTTCCTTTTCCGCTTGGGGTTTCCATCTGAGGAAAACAAGGCACACAGAAGTGAGGTGACATTCCAAAATATTGCTCGGCTAGCGGCAGAGCTGAGACTGCATTTAGACTTGAGTTTCTCAAATTCTCTGGGTCATATTAAAAACAATAATTTTTAAAAAGGATCCTCAAACAAAAACCTAACTAGAAAAACCCCCAAATAAACAACAACAAATAAAATATATTCAGAGGTCCCAGAAACTTAGACTATTCTAAGTTAAGCAAGTTAGACAAATGTTCTGCGGGACTTCTCTGAGGTTTTCCCATATTAAAGTACGTTATGAATCACCAAGGAGGGAGAAATGACAGATGTGCTGGAGAGGGGGGCTGGGGGGCCCATTTTCCAAATTTCTGTGACCAGTTTTGTAAGTTGTCTCCAGGACTGGTGTTTCATAGACCAGCTCATGCAGACAGTAACTATTTAAATGCATTCACAGGTGGCTCTCAGAATATCCCAGGTCCCACTTCCCGTATCACCCAAACGAGCTACTTGTTTCTCCATTTGACGACCACCAGAGGTGTGCACAGCACAGATGGTCGAAGTACACACATGACCAAAGGGGTTTGCAGACGTAATAAGCACTATTTTTCTGCACCTCTGTTTGGTAACTAGACAGGCTCAGCTAAGCAAGCGATTTAAGAGCATTTAATTCATACCTGTGAGGCTTAGAGAAGAAGATTCTTCCACATCCAATTTGTTTTTTGGGGATCCCAGTTTTCCCTGCTCGTTGGTGTTGGGCTTGAGAAAACCATTTTGTTCATGATTGCTGTGGCTCACAGGATTCATCTGTTCTGTCTTTTGGCCGAACATTCAGGGTCATTTCACTGATGACCACCAGATGGCAGCACACTGCTGTGCTATGATGCTTGGACTTCCCTGCGGCAGGTCTATGCGGCCAACCTGGAGAAGAGTAGCTGTGGACGGGTGCCTTTGAGGAACAGTTGTATTTCTGGAACACCTTGGACATTAAGTTCTAACTTGTTTTAATGATGCCTGGATCTTTTCCTGACTATGCTGGTACTTAGAATAATTGAGCCGTAAACAGGACTTTTATAAAAAGTGCTTCGTTTTTTCCTAGTGATTGGTCCGCTCCCACAATTTACTTGCTGGCATCCGTTGTTTCAAGGTCGCTTTTCAGAAGGCTCCAGCAACTACATTTTTTTTTTTTAAATTGGAGAAGTAAATTAAGAAATTTGTCAAATTTTAAAACTCCTCCAGAGTCTGGACCTTATAAAGAGGGCCAGAAGGACCCGAAATCACCTCCACTTTTTTTTTTTTTAATTTGGCTCTCAGGAACAAAGATGCTGTTATAGATTTTTATGGGTGCAGAATAGTTTCTGCTTTTCGAGTCAGAGACAAAATTAACTTTTTCAAAGGAGATGAGGATTAAGATACACACAAAATTCAGGAGAGATCCCTGCACAGACAGCCCTGAACCGCTGGGCTGGAATACTTATGCTTATGGGGACCATGACGAGGGAGGGAGTTCTGAAGAGGCCTTGAACCTTATGAAATGAGGGCAAATTATCGCTATATTTGCAACCAATGCGCCAGACATTCACCTTAACTGGGCCCTCCTGCCGGTGGCCCTGGTATTGGTGTGTGTGGATGTGGGTAGCTGAAGGCAGGACTTCATTTCCTCCCCTCCCCTGCCCTGCATCTTTCTGTGCGGCACCCAGATTTGGGCACCACGGCCCTGCGGTTCTCCGTCGGCGCATCCGGAGATGCCAGTGCCCTGCGGTGCCTGGAGCGCTCTGTCACGGCGGCCGGCAGCGGGGAGGTGAGGTGAGGAGATCTTCAGCGTCTCAGGCCACATCCTCTCTCAGCAGCTGATTAACAGCCCACGAAGAAGCCCTGGCTTGGGCTCCAAGAGGCATGTCCCGTGGAATGTGTCCTCCAGGAAAGAACAGGGAGCCAGGGCTACCCATGGCGTCCTGCTGGTTTGTCTCACTGCCACGCTGCGCAGCAGTGAGACAAACTTGGTGGTCAGAGCGGTCTTCTCCTGCCAGGACAGGGCCTTGGGGCCCCACTGCTGCCTTCTGCACGGCCCCAACAGCCATCGGCCACCAGCTGCTGCCCTTCAGCTTCTCCATCTCACCGGGAGTGCTCTGGAGCTCACTGTACCCCTTGATGTTGGCAACGAGGAGGCATGTCCCCTAACGCACGGGCTGCACCCGTGTCCTCCCCAGGAACACAGCAGTCCGCAAGGTGGTCCGAGGCCACACGCCGATGAGCACATCTCCTTGAGTCTGAGCTCTGGGTGAGAAGCTGGAAGGAGAATCAGGATGCCCTTCCCCAAGGCCTCTCCCTCCCTATAATTCTAAGTTTCCATTGTGTTTTGAGACCCTTGAATTGTTGAGGTCAAGAGAGTGAAGAGCATTATGATTATTTATTGTCACAATTGCCATCTGTCTGATTCTCTGCTGACACCCAGGCCCCTCATCAATCTCTATGAACATCAGATTACCACTGCTTATGAAAAAAAAGTGCTTGCAGGAAAGATTCATAGAAAGATGCAGTTCATGGGGACCACCTCCTTGGTACCTAAAACCATCAAGAGGACAGACAAAAAAGCAAGTTATCCCAAAGCATGTGGGGACGAGGAGGGTGAAGCTGGAAAGTGGTTCTTGTGGCGGGCAGGGGGGGTTTGTTTGGGGCTGGGATTGTCTTTGTGCAGACGCGCCGGCTTTCTTTCCTGACATCTTGTCTCCTCCTGTAAGATGCGTTGGTTATACTTCTCCCAACATCAGAGACTTTCTTAAGGCCTGGCTGAAAAGAATCATAATAAAAATCTATAAGCATTGGCTTTTATGTATTTCACTTTTATTGAATTCCTTTTAGTATAAAAGTAGCCTATATTGTAGCGTTCAGTACGATGTCCATCTACAGAGAGAATGCGCTGAGTGGGAGCTGAGAGGCAGAGGCAGATAAGGGGGAGGCAAGGCAAGCCTGGTGGAGGGGAGAGATTATTTCATGCCGAGCTAGGGCCACTCCTGCATCTCTCAGTTCCTCTTCTGTTCCCTTTGGGTGTTTGTGGTTTTCTATAGGTTATGGTGATTTTCTGATAGGGCTGAAGGGTATCTTCTAAGTTTCATTTTTGTTGTTGTTTG
This sequence comes from Eumetopias jubatus, assembly GCF_037043125.1. Taxonomy (NCBI): domain Eukaryota; kingdom Metazoa; phylum Chordata; class Mammalia; order Carnivora; family Otariidae; genus Eumetopias; species Eumetopias jubatus. Next base: position 30,475,298 of record NW_028274809.1, read on the forward strand.
AATCACCTCTGTTAATCAAATAAGTGACCAAAAATGGCACAAGAATGAACATAGCATCAAGGCAGCTTTGTTTGTTTTTTTTTTTCTGGATAAAACCTTCATTTCCTCATAGTTTTCTCAGAAATCCAGGGATGGAATCAAACTGTGAACGCATGTCAGATGATGACTTATTTCAAGTTTAATTTCTGGGCGCCTGGGTGGCTCAGTCGTTAAGCGTCTGCCTTCAGCTCGGGTCATGATCCCGGGGTCCTGGGATCGAGCCCCGCATCGGGCTCCCTGCTCGGCGGGAAGCCTGCTTCTCCCTCTCCCTCTGCTGCTCCCCCTGCTTGTGCTCTCTCTCTCTCTGTCTCCTTCTCGCTCTCTCTCAAATAAATAAATAAAAAATCTTAAAAAAAAAAAGTTTAACTTCATGTCCTCTTTATCTCCCAGGCCTGGGTTTTCAGAGTCTCTCGTTGTCCTCTTTCCAAGCCCTTTCTCCCCTGCTGACAGAGCCACGGCTTTACCACAAGTGCTGGGAGGCATTTCACCAGATCGCTTGGTGGTGGTGACAGGCGTGACAGCAGTGCTCACGGGCATCCCCAAGTCGCTACGCAGGCTGAGTGCGGACTTCCCCCTCCACGGAGGCCAATCCCAGCGCCGTGTGCATCATCCTGAGGGAGGAGGGCGGAAGTGCACGGGGACCTGGGACCCGGCAGGACGTCTGATCCTCCCTCAAAGCACCCCAGACCTGGGCCCACTGATCACATCCTAGCTGCTTCTCCCCCTTTTATTTTTGACTGGTTTCTGCCCCGTGAGTGCTCCCAGGCTAGTTTGTCTGCGTGTGAGAAGCCAGCTCTCACAGAAGATGGGGTTTGACAATACGCAGAGAATGTGAGTTGATGGGTAGGAAGGGGCTACCAAGGCACCTGGCATGGTGGGGAGCACAGGGCAGTGATTTCTGGCCCTAACGGCCTGCTCCCAGAGGGCCTGGCTTGAATGACTCTGCTCTACAGATGGAGAAATGGACACAGGGTTTTCCTTGAGGTCAAAGGGTCTGCCCAGCCCACACTGGACCTCAAACACAGAGCTGGGCCTCCAGATGAAATCTGTGAACCTCATGGATGTGGGAGAAATCAGTGGCTGTTCTTGTGTGGCTCTGCTGGGGGCTGGCCTTAGTGGAGCCACACCTCCGGGGGCTCAGGAAAGAGCAATGAGGTATGTCTTCCCTGACCGCAAAGCCCCACACCCTTGGCTGCTCTTGGACAAGGGTTGGTCTGCTTTATGCCACTTGGGTCCCTTCCTGGGCTGACTCCTGGGGGCCCTTGCAGAAAGGGCAGACTGGTTATGGCAGCGGGAGTCCTGCTGCAGGCTTTGGCCTCCTTCGGGAGGGGACAACAGCGGTATGACCTCTAAGGAGCCTGGCTTTGCAGGCTTGGGATGCCATTCCCACTACGGGAACACATGCGTCAGACTGCCTCTTGGGGATCTCCCTAAATTCGATATTTTGGTACAATCTGTTTCCAGTGCCGAAAAAATACATTTCTTCTCCATTAGTTCATTATCGCCTAGGAAATTACCTGTTCTCAATTATCCTGACAACTCATAAGCTCATAGTCCTAGATTTTCTTTATAAATCTCCTTCTAGTTTTTTTTTTTTTTAATTCATCAAGATGTCTGTACAATGGCTCTTTTGTCTTTTTCTTTCCGCACACCTAGTAACTTTTCAGGATGTGGTATTATCTTTCTCACACAAACTCGAACTGGCTGCAAATAGGCCCCATTGGATACTTCACTTGCTTAAGCCAGTCCCCTGTTCTCTTCAGGGAAAAACACTCTGTGAGGGGTGGCAGAGGGGAAAGACAAAACCCAAGCGGTATTACATTCTGGTGAACGCTATCAAAAAGTCTTGGTTTAAATGAACATTACAGACTTAAAACCCACCCCCTCCCATATGTCAAAATATTGCTTAAAATACTGTTAAACTGGGGTCCAAACGCTACTTAACTATTTCATCCGTAGGATGAAATTATACACGAAATATTGTATTAAGAAACTCATCACAGATGAATAAAGTTGAAACGGTCTAACATACACATCCTGATGACTCTCAGAAGAGGAAATAGAAGATCTTGCAGAGAGGTAAGAAAATGTGAGCAACTATGGAGGGGTTGTGCAAGATTAAAGGATGTCCCCAGCGCTCCACCCCCTCCCTGAATCCCGCTGAGGAATGTCACTTTATAGTGCCCCCAGTGCTGCCTCTGGGCTCAGACGCTCAGACTGGCTTGGGCCGATGGAATGGTATCGAATGTGGCACAACCAGCCGAGGGCAAAGTCTTGCTTTCTCTCTTTCGCACCTCTACCACCTCCAGGAGCGCAAGGCCAGGCCAGCCCGTGGGAGGGAAGAGACACAGAGCCCCAGGTGATCCGGTCTAGATCAGCCCACCCCACCTTGGACCTCAAACACAGAAGCTGGGCCTCCGCATGAAATCAATGAACCTCACAGATGTGTGAGAAATCAGTGGCTGTTCTTGCGTGGCTTTGAGCTTTGTGGTTGGTTGTTTCAGGGCCTGTAGTCATGTCATGGACAAAATGTTTGTGTGCCTGCCCCTCCCCACCATGGGTTGAAATCTTAACCTCCAATGTGATGGCTTTTGGAGAGGGAACATTTGGGAGGTAATTAGGATTGGGTGAGGTCATCAGGGTGGGGCCCTGGTCTGATGGGATTAGTAACCTCATAAGAAGAGACACCAGGGATTCCTGGGTGCCTCAGGCGGTAAAGTGCCCGACTCTTGACTCTTGATCTCAGGTCTCGAACTCAGTGTCGTGAGTTCAAGCCCCAGGTTGGGCTCCACGCATAAATAAATAAATAAATAGATAGATAGATAGCTAGATAGATAGATACCCTGAGCAAACACAGCTGGGCACAGCAGAGCACTCAGGGGGTGGACTAGGTAGGTCCTAGGCCGCCTCCTGGAGTTGAGCTCCTCCACATTTGATGCACACCCTCTCAGCCTTTTTGTGAATGCACCCATGAAAGTTTGGAAGTGCTTTCTTTTCTTCTCTCTCTGGGTTCTTCGTCTGGTGCCTTGTTTGTGTTTGTGGGTCCCGGTCAGGCCTCGGGGTCACCCACCTGCCATTGCGTGCTGGCCAGCCCTCCCTGCCCTCCCGAGCACGGGCCTCCTGCTTCCCAGGGAGGTGTAACAAACCCCCTAAGCTCCTCCCTTTGCCCATTTCCAATGACGACCGAAAGAGGAGGTTTGAGAGGTAGTCACAGTTTTTTCTGATTTTCTTTCTCTAATAGGGAGATACACTTTGGGGGGAAGGTCCTATTTAAACATAACTAAAACTGACGTTGGAGAAGGGAAATCATTGGATAGAAACTGCTAAAAATGATCAGAGCAAAGGACTCCCTGAGGAGCTAACTTTACACTTTAGGCATCCCCTTATTTTTTGTGTTCACTAAGCTTAGGATTTGTAAAAAGGATATGCTTCCTGTCTGAGTTTGGATAAAGAGGCCCGTTATTGAGCTAAAAAAGATATTAACCTTATTTGTAACCCATTTGAAAAAAATGGTATTCCATGTTGTACTACTCAGATTATGCATACAATCACGTGTGCTAGTAGGGAACTGTATGATTATGTTCATTTCATTATTCAGTATATCCTAAATGGTGATTTCCAATGTATGTAAAATCTAAACCATATTAAAATGTGAATGCAGTACGTGGAAGTGAGGGTAAAGAGCTGTCTTGATGCCCAGCCTTTAGGGCTATTTTAGATTTTGCTTATGGGGTTGCTCTGGAAAACAAGCTGATCAAAAGGAGAAGGTCAAACGTTTGTTAGTATTCTTTGTCGAATGTATTTATACCAACCCTTTCCCCCAAAGGACTTAAGATGGTTGATTTAGTTTTCTCTCTGGAGTTTGCGTAAGAAATGGGGACCAAGAAGAAGCAAGTTTTGTTGCCACTAAAGGTGAAAGATGGAGGCCACGAGGGGCAGGGCCTCTCTGGGACAGCTGGGCGACCCCACCCGTCCTTTGTTATTCAGACTCAGATGAAAGCACTTTCAGCTCCCCCCCTTCCTTTAATCGCTGTCATCTCCCATCCTGAGGAGGAGAGGCGGGATCTTCCCTGGGACAGAGTGGGGAGGGGTCTCCTGGAAGCGTGGGAGTAAAGTCAACAGAAAACTCTTTCATGCTCTCAGCCCACTTGAGTAGGAACGCTGGGCTCCGCCATCGATGAACCTGACCTTAGACACAGTGCAGGGCAACAGCTGTTGAAGCAGGAATATCTAAGCTGGGAGTGGGCCTGCCCGTGAAATCTGTGTATCTCCTCAAACATGAGAAATAATACAGTGATTTAGTCACACAGGGAATCCATTAGGCTTGGCAATTTAATTTCTACTTCCTTAAGATCCTTTCTTGAGGGCTTGGGGGCAGGAGTGTCTTCATAGTTAGCATAATAGAGCTGATTAGATTCCCTAGGGATTCCTGATTTGTTCTTTGGGCGATTTTAAGAAGGTGATTAAAAAAAAAAAACACGTCAGTCTTGTCTGAAAAGAAAATAGGTGATGAGCCTTGATCACTTATCATTTCAGATTAACATTGAGACGCTAGGGGTTGGAGATCTGTCAAGTGGGGCAGCAGAAAATATGGTTATTTCCAAACAGGGCAAGTGCAGATTAACAAATTTCATATCCAATAATGTTTATTGAGCGTTTGCTTTGCTAAACGGAAAATTCTCCATTCTGAGTCAACGAGTGTTCAAAGCTTCACAGAATAAATCTGTATTAAATGAAAAATAAATCAATTGTCATGGTTGTATTGCCCAGAAAATTTACAGCTGAAATAAGACAGAGAAAAGTGACCCCACCTTCCTCTTTGCCTCTGGCTCACCCGCATCACTTCACACCTATCGGCCAGTCTCCCAGGCATACCCAGTGGTTCCGCTCAGGGTTATCCAGGCGCGCAGGAAGAAGGGTGGTGTGGGCTCAGCGCTCATGCTTAATTCGTTGGTTTTGTTTTATCAGGAGCAGTTCAGATGCTGGATGTCAGGAGTGGAAACTCTCTTGCTTCATCCAGCCATGGCCTGGGTGCGTTCTCCTCGCCATGCTGCCTTTCTTTGGAAAACCTCACAAGAAAATCAAACGATAGTATTTTTTTTTTTCCCCAAGTGCTTTAATTGATTCCATTTAAAGCTTAAAAGAAGAGGTCTTGCAGGATTTTTGGCAGTAACACTCTCATTCACATTTCAAAGGGAAGAAAAGATTATTTCTGACTGTGGGGCTTGGGCTGGGTGGCATTTTATGCTAATAATCCAAAAACTGTCTTACCGGTAGCCTCTGTCTGGAGATTTTAAGGAATTTGCCAGCAAGATGTGGGAGTAGAACCCTGGCTAAAGGATTTGGACACTCTGCCCTGGACCAGGGGTGGTCCCACAGGCAGATCCACCTTTCCCCCACTTTCCTTCCCAGATGGAATCTTAGGGGTGTGTCTTTTCAAGATCCCATCTAGCTCTCCAATTTGATAAGTGGCACTGTTTCTGGAATCAAAAGCTGAGCTAGCAACTCATTCTATGGGGAAAAGTTCCTGATGGGGAGCTGTCCTATATAAGCCTGAATGCCCCAGATGCTTTTCCTTCATGGGTGCACATGCCTTCCAAGGGATGAGTCTGGAAGAATGATCCAAACTCTCAGGGTCAGAGAGCTTTCCCTGTGAAACTTTGTTCTTTCCTTTTGTATCTTGTGGGTCCCACAAGACTTCACAAATTTGAGGTCATGGTATAATCTTGTACTAGAAGACTGTGGCCCAAGAATCTTATTGCTCATTCTGTCCCCATGGCTGAGTTTTTTCAAACCAAATCAGTAGGGAAATAAGAATCGTTCAAGCCCATTGGGAGGAGTTTTGGGGGAAAAAACTAATTTTTCCCCTAATTTTTAACAGTAGTGCCAGTGAGACAGTCTAGCTGCTAGTGACATACTCATCCAAAGAACGTTATTTAAGCTCCAAACCTTGTCTCTGATAGAGACTGATCTTGTCAACTTACTGTTTGGCAGGGACACCTGGGTGGCTCCCTGCCTTTGGCTCAGGTCATGATCTCAGGGTCCTGGGATCGAGACCCGTGTCGGGCTCCCTGCTCAGCAAGGACTCTGCTTCTCCCTCTCCTTCTGTGCATGCATGCGTGCTCTCTCTCTCAAATAAGTAAAACAAATCTTTAAAAAAATTACTGTTTGGCATGCACAGCCGAAGTGTTCTTATTATTTTATAGATAACAATGGTAGTTCACCTAAAAAATTGGTTGAAGTGGGGGGAATCATAAAAATGTTACATACATGCCATAAAACATTTGTTATAACTTAAAATATATACCACATTTCACGGATGCTAAGATGCACATGTTTTTACATTAGCATCTCTGAAATCAGGATTGTTTTGTAATTGCTGTCTGCCAGGCAAAATTCAGGATGTCCTTTTCATTGCCAGCACAAACATATTAGTCTGCCATTTCTGGTGCCACCAATGGACGATGCAGATCCTCTATGTTCTGAGCCACAAACCATTTAAGGACCCTTTGAAGAAGGAACGGGAGTCCTGGCTGTTGTTGGCAAACATTCCTTTGACACCTTCTGGTAAGATCAAGGGAGGGACCGCATTGAAGTTGGCTGAATATGTGTGAATATGATGGCGTAGGGGAAGGTACTGAGTTGAAAGATACAGACTTCCTTGACTCTAGAAAGAAAATGATGTATGTATCAGGCTCTGCATGTCAAGAAGTTTAACCAATTTCTTTTCATATGTATGTATATTTTATAGGCACAAGACTGATAAATAACAAAAATCAATGTCTTCTCTGTCTAAAATAATTTTTCAAGAAGTATAAAATAAAAATTCTAAATGATAAGAAAGCTTTGGTTATAGTTTTGGCTGTATTTTTTCTTTCTTAGTAGTATGCATAAAATAAAATCAATGGTATCTTAGATTCCATGAAATACAGTGAACATAAATTTGTTCTCCAATCTTCTATTGCATGAACAATTGCCTTTGAACAGAGGTTGCTGTGCCCTATTGTCTCCCTCCCATCTTCTTCTTCTTTTCTTTTTTTTCCTTTCAAGATTTTTTTTTTTTAAGTAATCTCTATGCCCAGTGTGGGGCTCGAACCTACAACCCCGAGATTAGGAGTTGCACGCTCCACCGACTGAGCCGGCCAGGCATCGTCTTTCTTGCATCTTCTGTAGTTTGCAGTTGCAGCTTCTTTAAAGTGAAGAACCTAAAGCTGGTTAGAAAGAGCAGAATTGCAGAAATACCTAGGAGGTAAGACTGGCACTCATCTATTGACTGAATGTATGGGGTTAAAGAGAGAAGGAGACATGATGGTTCCCAGATTTCTGGTCAAAAGAGTTGACAAATTATGACCCAAGGACCAAATCTGGGGAACCACCTGTTTTTGTAAATAGAGTTTAATTGGAACACTACCACACTATTCCTTATGTACTGTCGATGGCTCTTCTCATATTACCACAGAACTGAGTTGTTGTGACAGAGACCATACGGCCTAAGACTGACAGTGTTTATTATCTGGACCCTTACAGAACAAGTTTGCCAACCCTTGGATTAGGGGAGTGGCGGTGTCCTCGAATTAAGTATAAAGGATATGAGAGGAAGAACAGATTTATAGGGAAAGGTGATGGGTTTGCTATGTTGGGTTTCTCTTCTAGATGGGTTTATAGATAAGTGAGCAATGTATTTGTTTAATGAGAAATCTCAAATTCAGTAGAACACTGAACTGAAGGCAAAGATATTTTTAATGGTCTGGAAGGAGAGCGTTAACACAGAGACAGATACTTTTGGCTCTGATTCGGAACTAGAAGCATGGGAAAAAGAAAACCTGATATCAAAGGGTTTCCTCCTCAGCCCGCTATGAGGCATAAAGTGTACCAAAAACCTGCGCAGAGCACTTTCTCCGGGAAGACTGGAGACCGATGTGAGCCCCAGTCGTGCAGATGTGGGAACTGGGAGCCTGGTCTCAGCAGCAGCAGCAGCTGGTGAGGGGGGGGTCGGTGCCAATGCTGTGCTTAATAGAGCTCTCCAATTCGACATGATCTTGTTGTATGGGATCTCATCAACACCCAGAACAGTAAATCTGAAAGTTTGTTTCATAGATACTTTATCCTCTGAAGGTGAAACCAGAAGCTGTGTTTTAGTTGGTTTTACTTGGAGCCTGGAAAAAAGTAAAGCTAAAAAAGCAATGTGGGAAAGCAATTTGTAAGAAGCAAAATGATCAGTTTAAAGGACTCCTTTGCTTTCCCGCCCCTAGGAGTTAGGGTGTAGGAGTGGATTTTATGCATAACAAAAGGTCAGTCATTTCTGGGCTCCAGAAGGATTACAGAGTTGTCTGATGACGTCAGCCTCTCTGCTTCCTGCTGATGGAGGCCTTAATATTACAGAAAGCAGAAAGCAGCCAGGTCTGGGGGAAGAGCCCGCAGACGGGTGGGGGGAGCCAAAGGGGAGTGTGGGGGTGTGTTAGGGTGGGTGTGGGTTAGAAACACCGGGTTTTAATCCTAGTTTGGAAATCGCTTGGAATGTCCGGGGAGGAGAGGCCAGTTGGAAAACTAAATAAACGGGCAATTGAAATTCATTAGACAACTTGAGTGAGTTCTGATCAAACAGAGTTGAATTACCTGCATTGTGAAAAATCAAAGAATGCCAGGAAAAAAGAAAACACAGATGAGATAAAGAGATCAACGTTAGCCCTCTTCTGGGAAGACTTGCTAGGATATTAATAACCTGCTGGAGCTTTTGATTTTTGTGACTGCCTCCGAAATGAACAATCTGTTCACTGTGGGGTAAGGATTTGCAAACCGAGTTCACCAACTCACCCCAGATAAGGAGCTCCGCATGCCTCAAGGCTCTCTGCTCCCAGGATAGGCCCTGACAGGGGAGGGTCTGGATGGACATTTCCTTGGCCAGAGCTCCCTGCAGTTTTTGGATGAGGAAGGCGGTGCTGGAGATGAGCGAGGCGTCGTGTCTGCTGGGCCTCCGGGGGGGTGGGGCTGGGGGTGGGGGTGGGGTGGGCACGAGGCGGGTCCCACACAGCTCTCCTGCATGTGTCAACGTGGCATTTCTTTCTCGGGCCTGGGCCTCGAAGACGGTCCCAAATCTTTGAAATGGGAAGGAGAGAGAAAGAAATGAAATCCTGAAGCCAGCCATCGTTGTTAGACTCACACACGGCTGGGATGGCCTCCTCCAAGGTGACCTTTGGACACAGCTTTAGGGAAGTGTGGAGAAATTCTGGGACGCCTGGCAGCCCCCGTTCTTGTGTGTATGCATGGCGTGTCGGCGGGCAATTACTGCGCGTGGGGAAAGGGATTGCATTATTAATATATGAATTATTAATTATTATAATTGCACTTGTCATTTATTGAGCAGCAACCATGCACTAGAAGCTGAGCAGACCTTAAGAGTCCCGGCCCAGTGGGGGGTGACTGAAGTAATTACATTTGAAATAGCTACAGTCACAGGCTCACCCTGGAACTTGTGCATATACAGTGTGCGAGGAGGTGTGACTCCTGTTCTTTCACTCTCTCTAGATCCACAGATGATTTTTTAGATTTGTTTATGTAAAGATGGGGGCGGAGGTATTTGTCAGGACGAAAGATGCTGCATCAGGTTATTTTAATTAGTATTTATTACGTCTTCCTACTGGCAGTGTTCCAAGTGAGAAAATTTCTGTGACAAAACCCGTACAGTGCTTTTCTTCTGACAGCCGTCCCTTGCATGAGGGCTGATGGGCAGAAGGGGAGTCCACACGAGACTGGAGGGACCGATGTGGCCCTGTTGAGGGATCCCTGCTGGGCTTGCCTAAGTCGCAAGCACCATCGTATTTGCATGGTATGGGTAGCACATTTTAATATTTAATTGTGAACACTTAATATGTAGAGTCCTAGAATGTTAAGGCTGGAGATGAATTTAGAAATCATCTTGTCGGGGGCGCCTGGGTGGCTCAGTCGGTTAAGCGTCTCACTTCGGCTCAGGTCATGATCTCAGGGTCCCGGGATCGAGTCTGCTTCTCCTTCTCCCTTTGCTGCTCCCCCTGCTTGTGCTCTCTCGCGCACTCTCTCTGTTAGATAAATAAAATCTTTTTAAAAAAATTAAAAAAAAAATCATCTTGTCCAAACTGCTCATTTTGCAGATTTAGAAAGTGAGTCTCAGGATGTCATACACTCTGCCCGAGGTTATACATTTGAGGAAGATCTGGGACTACTCGGGGGTGTATGGCAAGCCCAGGTCAGGGACCCCACTGCTAGGCCTTCTATTATTTTATTTATTTATTTATTTATTTATTTATTTATTTATTTATTATTTTTTAAAGATTTTATTTATTTATTTGGCAGAGAGAGATAGCGAGAGCAGGAACACAAGCAGGGGGAGTGGGAGAGGGAGAAGCAGGCTTCCCACGGAGCAGGGAGCCCAATGCGGGGCTCGATCCCAGGACCCTGGGATCATGACCTGAGCCGAAGGCGGACGCCCAACGACTGAGCCACCCAGGCGCCCCCTATTATTTTCTTTAAAGAAAAAGCTACTGTGGAATTGGACTCAGGAATTTGAAAGGAGAAAAAAATCAAATTCAAGTCATGAGGGTGATTGCAGGAATGTTCCAGGCGGTTCCTTCTCAGTGACTCCCTTTTCTGCTTTCACTCTGTTCACCCAGCAAAGGGCTCCACCACAGATACCATTCCTTACACACAGCGATTCTCCACCAGGGGGAGAAGATCTCCATGTCCTTCCTCAGGCAGCCTTCTCTCCAAACTCCGGAGTGGGTCCGGGAAAGGGCTGGTGAAGGTTTTTGTGCCTCTGTCCCACCCAAGTGGAATGGGTCCGTTTAGAAGAGCAGGTTTTCTGCCTGTTGTGTCGGGAAGGTGGTCAGGGCTCTGCGGTGTGACCCCTTCAGGACAGCAACTTGGGCAGTGTTCCCCAAAGGCTCAGGGAAGCCCATGGAATCCAGCCACATTTGGTCTGAACCTCTGCCAATCATTTTAGGGCCCCCGATTGCAAAATATTGCAAACTTGATGCCTTGAGCAGTGTAGATGATGTAGGAAAGATGTTAGGTTTTGGAACTGATGGCCAAGAAAGAATTCTTGAGACGTCTTTGGTGCAAGAAGGTGGTTTTTTTTTTTTTTTCCCCAAGAAGGTGGTTTTATGAATGTACGGGGACAGGACCCGGGAGGGGGGTGGGGAGTTCAGAAAGAACTGCACCGGGGTCATGAGGAGTGGCGATTATATTACTTTGGGTGGGGGTTAGGGACAGCGTAAGTCTCTAAGGAACTTTGAAGCAAGGTTTCCAGGATCCTGAGGGGGCTGGCTATTTTTAGGAAAAGGTCATTTATTACTGTCTAATAAAACCTTAGTCATGAGACCCTTCAGACGTATATCGGTGGGTCATATGCTTGGGGGATGACTGCCAACACATATCTTGTGGGATGGAGATAAAGGAAGTTTCCAAAGGCATTTTTTATATGTTAAAGTAGACTTCCAGCATCCTAGCGGTTGGGCTAAGATTGCCTTTTGCCCTTAGCAAAGTATAACAGTTAAGGCAGCTGAGTTCCTAGAGGAATGTCACTCAGCCTGTTTCAAGGGCTTGTCGATGGGCTGTAGGTAGTGATGAAATTTAATTTTTCTTTTGCCTCTGTTTCCCACATCATAGACACTCTGTATTCCCATTAGTCTTAATAAACACTCTGCTGGGGATAGTGGACATTTACATATTTCCTCTTCCTAAAGGACTATCGTGGGACCTTTTAACAAAACATATGCAGGCTTTGGTAAATGAGTTATTTATTTACGATGAAAATTATAACATGGGAATATTGCCTATAGCCCGGCTTCACCATTTATCTCTGGGAACACTTTGCATATGTTTTTGGGCTCCATCTTCCAGGTAAAGCATCTCTGCATTAAACTGCTCATGTAACCTGGAAATATTTATGCTGGAGGTTCAGATCCAAAATCAAGCCTCCAATTTCTTTGCACTTGAGTACTATTTGTTTTTCCCAAGTAGATTTTAAAATCTTAGCTTGCCTGAACACCAGGCTCATGTCTGCCATCTTAAATGTCTGCTTCTCAACACACTGTACCTTCTCACCAACACCCGCTAAAGCTCTCCTAACGCAGGTGTATAAATGACCACGTTCCTATCTATTTTTGTAAATGCTTTGGCATTCACACCACATATACCTTTTATTGAATTTCCCCGTATTATGGCTTTTCCACTGGGGATTAAGAGGCTAATTCAGAGCCCTGTGATTACAGGAAGATGTGTGAGGAAAGCAACAGGGATACCATTCTATAAGGTCCGCTGGGCCCAAACAAGGAATCCATATGTTTCCATTTCCCTAATAGGCAGAGAAAATAAAAAACAAAGAGGCCTAGAGACACGCACCTGCATAAGCACCAGAGCAGAAGTAACCTATAAACACATGAAAAGCAGCTCTCCAACAATTCCATCTGCATTTTATTGAAAGAAACCTTTGAAAAGAAGAGAGAGAAGGTACAATTTACAAGAACCGTGGTATAAATCCTGCCACAGTGCCAATTGCTAAAAGCACTGGAGCCTGGGAAGGAGGGAGAAATCCATTCATTCATTGCCCCCAGAAAATAGGCATCCAGGCTGGCGGCATACCTCATGCGCCCCGAGGGATTTACACCTCTGACTGACTGATTGCATGAATCACCTTGGATTGATTGCGTCTATATAGAATGTTCCTTTATAGCGTATATGCTTTCTCATTGCAGAACTCGACTCAATTCCATTCTGTGGAGCCTCTTTGGGACACTTTGCATGAGAGATATGGGAGAAGGGAATGTTTTGTTTGTTGGTTTCTCTGGTACATTTCAAGACTGATTTACTCTTAAGCTGGGTGCAGAGGGAAATTCCATCATTCCCACATCAAGTGAATCCCAAATCAGGCGGCCTCCTCCCTGTTGCTACGAAGGAGCCTGCATTTTTCTCGTTTGCATATTGTTGTTGCCTTTTTAAAAAAATCCTTCATGGGCACACGTATCTTTTTTCTTTCCTCTCCTCTCCCTTTTCTTTCTCTCTTTTTCCCCACAGGAAAATAATTTTGTTCATCGGATGTATCATTTAGTGCGGTTGGCATTAATGGTGTGCTCAGAGTAGCTGGGTTCCAAGGTTTACGTTTCTCTCTCTTTATCCACTTTGCCTCGCTCTTCCTGAAACGTCGGGTTTCTCTTCAGGGGCTGTTCAACGGTTTCAGTCTTTTAAGGGTTTTGATAACTCTCGCAGTAGTTATTTTGCTCGTTGTCATCCACAGTCCTGGCGAACGTGTTCAGGCCACGGGAGACGTCTTTGGGAAACCTCTTCAGATCATCTGAACTGGCCATACTGGACGTGAAGATTTGAGAGAAACCAGGGCTGGAGAATGTCCCCGGGTCTCTCCCGCAGAATACCGCCGCAGCCCCGCTTGGGTCTCCAGTCGCCCTCCTCAGGGTGTGTGTGTGTGTGTGTGTGTGAGAGTGTGTGTGTGTGTGTGAGAGTGTGTGTGTGTGTGAGTGTGTGTGTGTGCGTGTCCGTGACGTGTGTGTGTATGTGTGTGTGTGTGCGCGCCCGTGACGTGCACTAGGGGGCGCTCCAGGCTCGCGCACCGGAGGGAGGACGGCACAGCGGGCAGCTGTGCCCAGCCCCGACCCCGCCACCGTCGCTACAAGCCCCGCACTCCGTGTCTGCGTGTCTCAGTTGCTAGCTTCTTCCCACCGCCTTTTCTCGTACTCTCACCCATGCGGACCTGGCCAGGAACCCTGCAGGACTGAGGAACGCGTGGGCGGAAGCTGGCAGGAAGCATGTCAGCAAATGTAGGAGTTGCTCCGCAACTGAAGAACCCCTCTTCAGTTCCTTTATCAACGTTGTTAGTGGGGAACACTTACTCCACCTCCAATGACTTAGTTTGACAGTAAGAAGTAATTACAGTTTTTATGAATGAATGAATGAATGAATGAACAAACGAACTTAAGAGCCTGTTCTGTGGGCGGCAGCGTGCTAACCTTCTCCAAACTAGAAGCCTTGAACAGGTTGCTTAATCTCCCCGATTCTCTGAACCTCAGTTGTCTTCTCTGTAAGATGGGAACGGTGATGCTGCTGGGGAGGACAAATCAGACCCTGTGTCCTCGGTGCCTCCTTGTCTTCTTCCTTTGTTTTCATGACACCATCCTCTCCCGATTTTTTCTTTTATTTTCTTACTTTAAAAAAAAGAGAGAGCTATCATTGACATAGAACTCTCCTGATGTTTCTTCTCTTTCACAAGCTTTGAAAGTCTTCTTTGGATTTTCTCCCTTTCCATAGTGTCTTCAATATTGGTGTCTCCTGGGTTCTGTTCATACCCATTTTTTTCATTTGTGGTGGTTGTTTTAAACAATCCTGTGGGCTTTCCTTGGGTAATATCGCCCACCAGGATTTGGCTGGCCCTGTGAGTTCCTGGATCCCCAGCAACTCTTCTAGCCCGTGTCCAGGCTCCAGAGCCAGAGGTTAGCACCGCTGCACCTGTCCACACGGACCTCCGGAGGATATTCCACGTGCCCCAACCTGACTTGATGGCCACTTCCTTCTCTGACTCTTTGCCCCTGCTCCCGAATTTCCACCTTTCCAAATGACATCATTTCTACCAGGCTTCTAAGGCAGACCCTGGGAATTATGCTCCACTCCTCCTTCACTCCCATTGGCCATGGGTCACCAAGATCTGTTGATTTTCCTAACCGCTCTCCATCTGTAACCCTTCACCAGCTCCCTCCAGTCACTCAGGGTGTGACCCCTCTCCCCCTCCCCCTCACTCTCCACCTGCTTTCCCTGCCTCCAGCCTCCTTGCTCCCTGCCAGCCTTCCACCCCTTCCCCACTGCAGTCAGAAAGACCTTTCTCAACTGTGGATGCTATCCTGCTGTGATCTTTGTGAAAAAAATGAGCTACTTGCCTGGAGCACAAGTCCTGTGAACTCCAACCCCTGCTGACCTTGCCCCACCGCTCTGCAGCAGCGACCTGACTCCTCTGAGCTCAGCCCTCCTCGCTGACTCACAGTCACACACTGGCCCTCACAACTGGGCTGAGGGTCACCATCACCAGGATGCTTCCTCAACCGACCTCTGTCCCCTTCCGGGTGTGGAGAAGGGGCTCTTCTGTCACTGTATCTGTCACACTGTTTTCCAGTTTTTCTTTCTCCCGGTGTGGGTAGCGTAGGGACTCTGACATCGTTCATTCCCATGGCCTGGAACAGTGCCAGGCACACACTAGGTGTCAGAGGCTGTTGGCTGAAGGTGCAGAGAATGACTGGAGGGGAAGGACCCTGCCAACCATGAAACACAGTTCAACTGAAAGCCTACTGTTGTCAGGTGGGGTACCTGATGCGAGGGACAGAAAGATGAATTAGACATGGAACTGCCCTCAGTGGGAACACATCTCGAAAACCAACACCCAAATGCAGTGAATGGTTGACGCGGCTCTTACTCAGATTTTCAGATCCTGCTGAAGAGCTGCGTCATGGTACCTGCTTCCCTGTTTACCTCTGCTCACATCTGTTTCGTGCCTGGGAGCCACTGAGGGGCCCTTCTGTTTCTCATGGCTCAGCCTCGGCTCTCAAAGGACACAAGCGCCTCCATTTACTTGAAGTGGCCCAGATTGCTTTGCTCAGGGACACCCAACGTGGTTAGCAGATGATTCGGCAGAAAAGAGCACAAAAAGTAGAAAGGAAGCTCATTAACTCCTTGGAGATTTTGAACCTGGAGACAGGTGGGAGATATGGAGAGACTTGGACATGCACGTACCCTTTCTGTCCAGCTGTGGACTCGGGATGGAAGAGGGGCTGGCGAGTCTGCATGATTGGAGCTGCATGGCGGCCACGGGCCCCTTCCACTCTTGGACCCTTGGCTCTATGGAGGCTGATTTGTTCTTGCAAGGTCATCATGCAAAAAGGTTGGTGGGCGGTCTGGTTTCCCCACGGAGGCACATGGCCATAACATTTGTAGAACAAGAGACTAGGACCTTTTGGCTGTGTAGAACCTTCTCTTGCCCCACTCCCTAGATGCATATAGTCTCGATCACATTCTGTTCGGAGTTGATTTTCTGGCAATGTCTCCCACGTGGCCTGGTATCATCTATAGTTCAAGACTTTTCTTTATGCTCAGGTTCTTTTAATCATAGCCAAGCGTCCCCTAGTTCACCAAGATCAATATCCTGACAGGATGCAATCCATCAGCTCAGGCAGCCTGCCGAGGGAAGGGCTCTGAGCACGACAGTGGCCAGGATGGGTGGGCTTGGCTGTGCCGGGCAGAAGCCTGTGTCGCCTCACCAGGTTCAGTCAGCAGGGCCTGCCAGGCTGATGAGAAGCCGGGGATGCTGTTAAGTGATGCCCAGTCCCTGGGGCTCATGTGTGCTCGGGCTTCTTCTGTGTGCGCCTGCTGGCTGCGAGGCGTTTCTCCCCCATGCTGCTGTGTGTTGATTGTGAATGTGAACGTGAGACATGTGGCTGGCTTGCAGGTGTCAGCACTCTTGGGTCGTCTGGTCTCCCCTCCCACCGGGCAGAATATTCTCCAGAGTGTCTTTCTTCATTTCTGTCCAGCACAGTTACAGGAGTCTCATGTAACAGAGTTTCGGCCACTGTCCTTGAGGGAATAATTCCACACACATACACAGTTGGTTTCAGAAAGTCTGCAGCATTACATGATGGATGTTGTGTGGGGCAGAGAACATTCCCTGGTTGGGTAGTTTGCTCTTCAAACAAAACAAAACACAACACAACACAACAAAACAAAACACAAAAAAAACCTTAACTTCCTTTCTCTCTCTTTTAATTTTTTTCTTTCTTTTTAAAAATTAAATAAATTGAATTGCCCTGAAAAACTGCTGGTTCATTCCTAAATATCATTCCTAAATATCATAGTCCTTTCAAATCTGGTGTCTGGATTTTCCTCTAAACTGAGAGTCTTCTACAATTTTAAATCCCTTTCTAGAAGTATTTTCCTTAATTTTTTATGTGCTGCATTATGGTGAATTTAGGAAAAACAAACCCGGCGGTGGTGGGGGGGATTATTCCTTTTATCTTTACCCCAATCAATCTAAATGTACAGTTACTTGAAATTGGACCAACCTGGGTTGAAATCTGAGAACTCTTCCTTTTTACTGGCTGTGTGATCTTGAGACGCTTGCTTAACCTCCCTGAGAATTAAGTTCTTCATTTGCCATGTGGGACTGGTACTGTTCCACTGGGTGGTTGTGAGTATTTGGTGTGATACGTGCTTAGCAGAGAGCTTGGCACATTGCAAGGATACTTCTTAATATTCACTTACTATCAAAATGGTAATAATAGGCAGACCCAAGGAGGTGTTTACTTCTTACTCTGGAACCGGGCTGATGTATTCAGGGGAGAGAGAGACTCGGAAGTAAGAGTCAGGAGTCCCAGCTCTACCGCTGACTTCCCTGTCAGCTTGGCGAGTCACATCACCTCCCTCAGCCTCATGCCCTCCCCTAGAAAAATGGCCGTTGTCAGGATGAAATGAGGTGATATCCGTAGAAGCAGGTGGCTCTGTGCTTGGGACTCAGTGGTGCTCCATTTCAAAGACTGGGGGAAAGCTATGAAGCTAACTTCTTGTTCCTTCTCTTGACCCCATTCACTGCTCCCCTTTCCTGCGGATAGAGGCCCCCTAGGAGCACCACCTTCTGTGAGATTCTAACTTAGTTCTCACCACCTGGGAGGTGCTCACTATTCCGGGTTACTCCTGAGGAAAACGCCCTGGGCCTGTATGCGATAATGTCCCACAGGACATCTCCACCACATGTCACGCTCCTGAGATGCCCGGATCAGTGGATTTTGGCAGAAGAGCCTTGAGAGTTTTAAGCAGTTTGAAGCATGTGGGGAAGAAGGTCTTAAGATGGTGCTTTAGAAGGTGTCCCCCTTTTCCATGGGAGGTGTTTGGCTAAGTGAACTGGTGCCTGTAACAGGAGCAGGGTCCTGCTGAAACACGGGTCACTTGACTTAATTCTCTGAGGAAGTGGACTCAGGTCGAAGTCCAGTACGAGAATCTCCATCTATTTTCAGACTCTTTCCCTCCGCTTCCTCTCGAATGCTGGCTGAGGCCTGACCCACACTCATTCACACTGAGATACAATCGATGGTATTCATGCATAAACCTGGCCACAGGATCTTTCATTTTGACTTCCGAAGGAAGCCTCACCTTACAGGAATGTCTCTCTAATAAGTGAATCTTAGAAGTGAATTTTAGGCACTCTCCAGTGAAAGAGGTATTATTTCAGGCAATGAAACCCTAAAATCGCACCAGCAATTCTAAAGGCTGGCCTTGTAGACATGAATGCCTTTTATTCTGAAATCTTCAACGAGATGACTGGTGACAGTACGTATTGGTACTTATTGGAAAGTCCATCAAAGAGAGATTCACTCTTCGGATGGAGAAAATCAGTGGCAGGTCCCAGGTCACCATTTGCAACAGGTGAGCCCTCCTCCACTGGGCTGAGGAACAGGTCTGGGGGTGAGGGGACCTCTTCTTTTTTTTTTTTTTTCCCTCTGGGCTGTCAGTTCCAAGGTTGTGGTCAGATGGCTTGTGCCGAGTTCTACTTGGGTCCCACAGGTGGCCGCCCCTGGGGGCAGCTGGGGGGACCTCTTTTGTAGGGTCTTTTCTCTGTACACAGTTTAGTTTAGTGTTCCATGGGTTCCATGGAAGAAGTCATGGAGTTAGGAGTAGAGAAGGCACGAAGAAACAGTTCGGCTGATAAAATGGATGGAAATGGATGGTAGAATAAAAAGCAAGCATATATGGTAAATTGAATTTCCATTAAAGACAAAGAGGAAATGAAGGCGAAATCAGGAGCCCTGTGATACAACCATCAAGTAGGGCAAACCGTTGCACTCTCCAAATGTGAATAACCAGTACCCCTGATGGCAGGAGGAAATGCTGCCAAGGAGGGAACAGAGGGAAGAAAGGGGCCGTTCCAGACACACCGCAGGTGGCAGAATAATGGTGCCTCAGAGAAGTCCACGTCCTAATTCCTGGAGTCTCTGAATATACTATGTTACCTGGCAATGAGGGATTAAGGTTGCTCATCAGCCGGCCTTTCAATACGGAGATTATCCTCGATTATCCAGATGGGCCCAAGGCAATCACAAAGGTCCTTTAAGCGTGGAGGAGGGAGGCTGAAGGTCAGGGTAAGGGAGGAATTGGGAGACTCTATGCTGCTGGCTTTGAAGATGGGGGAAGGGGCCGTGAGCCAAGGAATGCAGGCAAGCTCTAGAAGTTAGAAGGCAAGGAAATGGCACGTCCTGTAGAGCCTCCAGAAGGTAATGCAGCCCTGCTGACTAGCACCTCCCTTTTAGCCCAGGGAGACCCATGTTAATCTTCTGACCTCCACAGCTGTAAGATAATAAATCCACATGTTTTGAAGCACCACTTTTGTGGCAATTTGTTACAGTGGTAAAAGGAAACGAATACACACGTACACACATGCACGTGCGCGCATGAGCATGCACACACACTTTCATGAGCTCACCGTTTTGCTCAGGCCCCTCACTGAGAATGTTGACGTCAGTCATTTACATACGCCCTCCCTGTAAAGTCCTAATTACTTCCACTGAAAAATGGGGTGGGTCCTCTGATGTTTTGAGCTTCAGTGAAATACATTAACACTAAAACAAGCCCATTGGTAATATTTCTTTGCTAATTTAGAAGGCATTGGCAGGTTCTAGATGTCCCTGGATCCCCATTAAGAGCATTGATAGCCAGTGGGGCAAGCCTGCCAGCTCACAGAAGTTTCTGTTTGAAGGGATGCCAGCCGAGCCGACACGCATGCCACTGATTCAACCTTCCACGCAAGAGTGACAAACACAGAGAGAAAGTGGCCACTGGGTCCCTTGTCTTGGAGCCCAAGCTCTGGGAAGCCAAGCTCATCATCTCCTGTGTCTCTTGAGACAAAGCCACCAAGTGGCAGAGATGCTTATTCAAGTGTTCATCAAACTTTCAAGAAGCAGATCCCTGTTTCCAAAAACAGGCCTCTGAAAGGGCTTCCCTTTCATACACATCCCTTGATTTATGGAGGAGAGAGGGGCGCATTAATTGGGGCTGGGACTGAGGGTGCCCCCCTTCCCCACCCTATGCTAATGCTGTTCCATGGGGTCACATTCAGCCCGGGGTTTTAAATACACATTTCCTCCTGTGTGAGTGCATTACTGGCTGACTTGTTAATTAGTCCTCTGGTCCTGGTAAGTCTTTTAGTTACAGGCTAGAATCTCTATTAGTACTCCCACAATGGTAGTCACTCGTTTTGCCCATTATGTTTTGCCGTGGAAGAAAAAGCATAGGTTTTTTTTTTTTTTTTTTTTTTTTTTTTGCCATTTCTTTTTAAAGCAAAGGAAAAGGAAAAAAAAGCACAAACACAAAGAGTGCAGCTCTGGGTGTCAGCTGTGGCCCATGTCCTGGAAAACTTGATTAGGTCCAGGGGATGAGCGACGTTCTCTCATGAAGTGATTGTAAAAACTTCTTTTCTTCTGCTAGAGCTTTCCCTCTGGGGACTTGTTGGCAGGGAGAATGCGGTTTCTCAGCAATAATACATTTTGAAGTTATTATGCGAGTGTAGGAAAAATACGGGGATTTGAGAGAATGTTTTTATGACAGCCCAAAGTGCTAAAAAATAACTAAACTAGTGCAATCTCCAGACACAGTCCACACTTCCGAGTTTGCTGAAAGTTGGTTGATTGCAGAATGACTTGCTTGCCTGGGTTGTATCCTAAGATAAGGGGAGTAAACGATGCACTTTCACACCCAGGGACAGAGGGGGCAGAGACAAAACCTTTCTGAGAGAATTGTGGTTCTCTACAATGTACAGAAAGTTTTGCCATGTTTGTTTCTCATTGGCACCTGCTTACTCTCTATTTTTAAGATGAGATTGTCAAAATCAGTGAATCACTGTGTTGCTGAGAGGTCAAAGTGTGGGGTTTGGGGTATTTCCTTGAGCAAAGAGAAGGACCTGGAAGAGTGGAAGGACCCTCAGTGAAGGCTCAGTAGATCAGACTCCCCAGGGATGGCATGGTTTGGAAAATGGATATGTGCGTCCATCCATAGGGTGGGAAAGCAATGGATCTGAATGATCGCCAAGCCTGAAGTAGGGGCGCTGTGTGGCAGAGCCATCCCTTTGAGGGACATCTGAAGGAAATCTCTCAGGACTTGGCTACCTGGCTGTGGAGCTGGGTCATTGACTCATTTGACCTTTTCTGGGGTCAGGATGTAAGGTTGGTTAGTTTTATTGAATAGTTCATTAGCTATTGCTGAGGACTTAATTAGTGTCAACCGAGTCAAGGCTGTGCTTAGCAAGAAGGATGAAAACACTTGAGGAGTGTGCTCCTGATTTTCTTTGGCACCAGGGAATCAAATCCTTTGTGGCCTTACACTATCGATTCATTTGCTCATCCATTCATTCATGCATGTCGGTATGCATTCATTCAACAAACATTTCCTTTTGCACTGCAAATCTTGGGTTACAGTGGCACTCAATTGCTGAGCAGTCTAAACACTTCAGAAAATGGGCTTGCCATTGAATTAGGTACAAGAGCTTAGCACAGGAGCAGGAAGAAGACATTCTGAAAGGCATGGAATTATGTGGCTGGTCTCCATTATGTAGATGCAGTGTTTCAGATGGGATTTCAATTAGAAGTGTTGTCAGTGACATTAGGCACTGAACCTTATCTTAAGCACTTTGGATGAACAAAAAAGTTATTGTGACCTAATGAATGGGAACAAGATGTTTCCCCCACCACCGGGGAATGTGATTAAACAGTCATCATCATTAATAAGGCATGCAAGGAACAGGGAATGAGCACCTTCCCTGCTAGCGGGTTAAAATACATCCATTTCCTTCAGCTCAGTATAGTTTAATTTTTCACTGCACCTGTTACCTGGTCATGTTCTAGTCTTTTTACCTAGGTTTTTTTTGGCAATGGGGGAAGGAGTGGAATGAAGGTATAGGTATATTTGTAGCAATGCATTCTCTAGGGCTAGACAACACTGAAATCTAACATTTGTGGGGTTTGTACTGGGTTCCAGAGACTGTGTGAGGTCATCAGCTGTCTTTCACCTGGGATGTGTATGCCTCTGGGAGTCCATGGAAACTTTGTAGGGGCAGGGATAGCTGTAAGGGCCTAGAATTCTGGAACCCAAGTTCCATACAGCTAACTTGGGTGCTAACCCAGCTCTACAAAGTCTGTCTGTGCTCTGCCAGATTCTTGACTTTCTTTTTCTAATCACCTTCTCCCCACATTAAAAAGAAAAGAATTCTTCTCACCAATCTTAGATTTTATGATGGTGTATTTTCCCCGGGGGATAGAATACCCCCAGGACAACCCTTAAAAGGGAAAATTTAGCAGTATATTGCTGTTGAGCGTAGGCTCTCATGAGACCAAAGCAAAAAAGAGTTTTCTTAAGAAAATATTGAAGGAGGGGCACCTGGGTGGCTCAGTCATTAAGCATCTGCCTTCAGTTCGGGTTGTGATCCCAGGATCCTGGGATCAGGCCCCACATCGGGCTCCCTGCTCAGTGGGAAGCCTGCTTCTCCCTCTCCCACTCCCCCTGCTTGTGTTCCCTCTCTTGCTGTGTCTCTCTCTGTCAAATAAATAAGTAAAATCTTTAATAAATAAATAAATAAAATCTTTAAAAAAAAGAAATATTGAAGGAATATTTGCACACCCACATTCATTTTAACATTTACAATTGCCAAGAGGTAGAAGGAACTTGAATGTTCATCAGCGGATGCATGGATAAAGAAAATGTGGTATTTACATACAATGGTATATTATTCAGTCTTAAAAAAGAAGGAAATACTGTCATAGGCTATGACATGGATGAAACTTGAGGACGCTTTGCTAAGTGAAATAAGCCAGCCACAAATCGATAAATACTGCATGATTCCACTTATATGAGGGACCTGAGGTAGTCAGACTTATAGAAAGAGTAGAATTATTGTTGTCAGAGGTAGGGGGTGGGAAAACAGGGAGTTGTTATTCGCTGGGTATAGAATTTCAGTTTTGCAAGATGAAAAATTTCTAGAGATCTGTTGTGTAACAATGTGAATGTGGTTAAGTATACAGCTATACACTTAAAAGTGGTTAAGGTGGTACAGGTCTGTGATTCAATGGTCTTACACAATTCACAGCGCTCACCATAGCACATACCCTCCCCAATGTCTATCACCCAGCCACCCCATCCCTCCCACCCCCCACCACTCCAGCAACCCTCAGTTTGTTTCCTGAGATTAAGAATTCCTCATATCACTGAGGTCATATGATACTTGTCTTTCTCTGATTGACTTATTTCGCTCAGCATAATACCCTCTAGTTCCATCCACCTCATTGCAGATGGGTATTAAAGAGGGTGCCTATTGAATGGAGCACTGGGTGTTATACGCAAACAATGAATCATGGAACACTACATCAAAAACTAATGATGTAATGTATGGTGATTAACATAACATAATAAAAAAAGTATAAAAAATGGTTAAGGTGGTAAATTTTATGTAATGTGCTGTTCACCACAATTAAAAAAAAAAGAAATATTGAGGGAGAGGACACCTTATTTCATCCAGGTGATAAACTCATGGTAGGGCTCTAATCTATTCATCTACCCACCATGCATCCATTTTGGAATTAGATCCAGAACGAAGGAAATAGTCATGGAATCCTGTATTAACACATTTGTTTGAGTTAAGGTAAAATTAGACTTTTTTCTTACAGTGAGTTTGACTTGATAATTGGTTTGACAATAAGATTTAGTTTTTCTAAACAGGTTAGGTGAGAGACATTTTCCACAAATTGGACTTAAATTCTTAGCTCCAAGATTATGATAAAAACATATTTAAAGTATGTGTCTAATATACTGGAAAACATATCCTTTACAACTTTTTAAATAATATAATTAAAATTCAAGGTATTAATTTAATGACATGAACAAGGAAAATCAAATTTAGACCATGACTTAGAGGGGAAATATATTGGTCCTTCCCATGATCTGCCTCCTCATTTAGTAATTTAGCTAAGAGTTGAGAGAATCTTCTTTAAACCTATAAGAATTTTGCAAATATTTCTAATATATTTCCAAGCATAGCAACAATGATTTGAGGTTAAAGTCCATTACTTTGATCAACAGAAAACGCTAATGAGGTAGCCCCTACTGATAATGGAAGTAAAAGATACTTGTTGTTCCATCTCCTGTCTCCCAGTCCATAGTTAACCATGTTCAGCAAGGCGACCTGTAAGCTGCTTATGTTTGTCCTCCTTAGCCTGAGGGCTTATCCTTTTGGCCATGAAATGTGAAGCCAGGTCTGAGGGAGCCTCTGGCCAACCTAGAGTGAATCCCATTTATTCAGTAATATTTGGTGCTCGTTGAATTGCAGCGTACCTAGGGGCTTATTACCCAGACCCTGCCTGGTTGCTCATGGGCACCGTCTCCATTTGGAAGACATGTTAGTAGGATGCAGAGCAAGAAATCAGATACCAAATCTGAAAGGCAGAATCTAAATCTGGAGGAGCATTCCTAGACATTCCCAGCTTCACTGTACCCTCCCTGGCATCCTGTGCGGGCATGGTGTCATGAACCCTGGGGCTCCTGTGTTCCAATCCCAGCCCCTCCACTTTCTACCTGTAGATCCCTGGGCATGAGAGGTACACACATTTGATTCTGCCCTCCATTCATGGAAGTAAGTGTAAAGATTTATACATGAGGCTAGACTTTCTGGGATTGCCAGGATTTTGAAGATGTAGGCAGAGAGCATGCTCTAGGTCTAGAATGGTCTAAGCTCATGAATGATTTCTTGAATGGTAATTCAGCAATGCAAATGCCACAAACCCATCCATCATCTTGTTTCTTATTTATGTCAGGAGAACAGGGAAACAATGGGGGAGATAGGGATGGGGAAAATGGTAGATTCTGAGTACAGAGACAGAAAAGGTGTAGAGAATATTTTGAGACAGTTATGGTGAGTGCACACACCAGTGTCTCTCAGCCATTAGAGGATCAAAGACACGTGGGGTACTTAGAGTAATATCTGGGAGCGTGAATTTGAGTAATAAAAAAATGGCCCAAAGGTCTTTTTCGCTTTTGTCTCTTGATGAAAGTTCTTCTTCAGGGTCAGTCCCCACATGAAACTGCATTTCCTTGAGACTACCAAATGCTGTCTAGAAGACAAAGCATCCTAGCCTTAAAAGGGTGTGTTCTCTGTAGACATGTGCAAAAACGTAGGATGAGAAGAATTCTCTAACAAAGGCAATGTGTTTATGTCCATAGCTTCCTGGAGACTTTGGATCTTTTCTTCTTTTGGCTCCAGCTGTTGCTTTTCCATCCCTCTCTCCCTTCTCTTCTTTCCTGGGAGTCCCTGAAGGAATATTGTGGCAGGGTTAGCACTGCCATCTTCCACTCTTGGTGAAATGGAAGCCTCTTTTATTTCCACGGTGAACAGATGTGATGAAGAAGGGACTGAGCAGTTTCAAGTTCTCCAAGGGATGGATGAAGCCCTCTGTTTCTTCCAGTTCCAGTGAGTGAAGAAATTAATGTTAATTTTTGAATTCAGTTCTGAATTTCAGGTCATATTTTTAAACTGCAGAGAACATCACCTTTGTTCTTACAATCTGTTTAGCTAATAAGGATTTGTTCTGTGAATCAAAAGGTAAACATTTGGTGAAATTTGGGAGTTTCCATAGCATAGACCATGTTCATCTCTGTTCTCCCTTGTTCTGTGCTAAGATTAGATTTCGTTGTTGTATTAACCCTGGATCCTTACATACTGTTATTCTAAATCACATGTTAGGGAAGGAGAGAACCGCCAACATGCCGAGTGGTATAAAATATAGCTCTATCCTAACCGAAAACTTCTTGGGTTGCATAGATAAAGGGTTTGGGGAAAATAGCCTGTGCTGTTTGGGGCTTGTCAGGCAAATCCATGTTCTGTGTAACAGTTGGATGAGAGTCCCAGGAGAGGTTTCATGGCTGCTGAGCTTCCCCCAAGTGTGACCTTGGAAGAGAAACTGGGCCTGGCTCCTGATCAGAATAGGCATCCAACTGGCAACCACTGAAATCTGCTTCTGGAGGGGACTTCCTGCCTGACCCAGAGGGTCCTGAGGGAGCACGTGCTGTGGGCTCTCTGGCTATGAGTAATAAACATGGTTAACAACCTGGCTGGCTGGTTAGTGCCAACCCAGCAGAAATAAAACAAGGTAAGTTGAACTATAACCAGGAAAAGAAAGCTGTCTAATTCTATCAATTTTATTGAGCTGTTTGAAATGGAGAATGGATCAGAAATCTCCCCCCTCCCCCGCCCCCACCGACGCCCCCACCCTTGGCTACGTCTCAGGGCAGAGAGAACTCTTGTGACTCACAAGCGACCAAGACTGTCACTGAAGGCTGGTGAGCTCACGTTCATGGTTGTGACTGAATTCTTAACCTTCAACAGGGGTGGAAAAATCATGATGTTTCCTCCCCATAATGGAGCAATCAAGCTACAGAGAGTGTGTGTGTTTATGTGTCTCTGAGATTTAGAGGGAGAGCAAATGCACGCATGACTTATATGCAGGCAGGGAGGCAGGTCAGAGAGAGGGAAGCTTAATAGCTATTTAACCATTTTTAAACAAACCATAAAATCATATTGACCAAAGGCCTTCTGGGCATTCTCCACATCTGAGCATCATCTAGCGAGGTTGTTTCCCTAACAGAGAATTGTTAGCAAAGACTCACCCATCGAAGTTGTCAGAGTTGGTGGGCTCAACATAAGTGTGTGATTTCACATTGGCCCTTGTTAATATGCTTATGTAACTTCCTCTGACAACAGCTGTCTGGGGTTTCTACCACAGAATCTCGAAGTGTTTCATGCTCTGTGCTCTGAGATTCCCTGGGCCCCTAACAGAGGGGTAGCTGGCTGGTCGCTGGAGGATGATATACTATCCCTGTTGTTAGCACAGGCAACCTCAAGATACGTGGGAAAGAATTTTCAGAGACACCAGGGTAAGGAACGAGCCGCATCTACTTCTCATCTTGGCAGCAGGAGTGTTTCTGAAACAGTTTGTGTTGCACAAAATTGTAGTTTATGAAGAGCATTTTGTTGATTCAGCCATAAAAATTGACCTGCAATATGTTTGTTGAGGGGAATGAGCTCTGTTTCTTTTTTCTATTGAAGAACATACTCTTCGTGTTTGAACCCAGCTTCTAAAAGAAGTCTTTTGTGAAATTCTGGTCGCTTCTTTATCAGGGACTGAGGAAGTGGTTCCTACAGAGTCTTATCTCACTGTTTGGAACATGTTAATTTATAAAATCAGCTGACAGTGGATGCCCGTGTCTTAGGAATAAGAGTCAAGGTTGGTTGTTGGAGTTGACTGAACAATGGCCCAGGAAGAGCAGGTTTTAGTCCCTGGAATGTGCCACCTTATTTGGCAAAAGGGTCTTTGCAGATGTGATTAAGTGAAGGATGTTGACTGGTGACATTATCCTGGATTATCTGGGTGGACCTAAATGTCATCACCAGTGTCCTGTAAGAGAGAGGCCGACAAACCTGGAAAATTCAATGTGGAGGTGGAGGCAGAGATTGGAGTGAGGCGCTCACAAACCAAGGAAAGTGGGCAGACACCAGCTCTTCAGCTGGAAGAGGCAAAGAATGGATTTTCTCCCAGAGCCTCTGGAGGGAGCGGCCAACACCTTAATTTTAGCCTAGTGACAATGACTTCAGACCGCTGGCCTCCCGAACTGTGAAAGAAGAAATTTCAGTTGTTTTGAGCCACCAGTGTTGTGGTGATTTTCTCCTGCAGCCACAGGAAACCCTATTTGTTCATCGCATTTATGTGAGATACAGCTCTACGTATGTAGGTGTGAATATAAACGTAATATGAATACAAATATTAATAGAAATAAAAAGAAATCTTCACAAAAGACTGGGTGTCTGTGTGTGGGTTGTGTTTGTGACTGTAGATGGGCACGCTGCGAGGACTCGGGGAGCTGTTCTCCTTAGGACCTTCCGTCTAGCACCTTGGTTAAATGCAAGGGTCTCTCGAACTTACGTGCAAATCTGTGACTTACGAGCTTTGTGATCTTAGAAAAGTTAAATAACTTCTTTGGGACTTAGTTCTTTGAGGATTAAGTGCACCGATCCATGTGGAAGCAGAGTGTCTGTCCCGAAGTTCTCTCCAATGTCAGACGTCGGTGATGGCTTGATGGCTCTCTAGATTGCTTGAGCTACGGTCAAGGCAGAATCGGACATCTTCCATATTTATGGACTGAACCAAGTACTTTAAGAAAAGAAAGGGAAAAAGATCACTTTTGGTTGGGGGATTAATGGAAGCATTAAGGACAAGGGGCATTTAGGTCTCGACTTAGAGGATGGGGAGGTTTTCAAAAGGCAAAGATCAGTGAGGTGGGGCCCCCAGAGACCATCTAGGTAAAGGAGACACTGTGGAAAAGGGGGCTGAGTGACAAAAAGCCCAGGATGTGGTCGTGGTCTGGAAGGATGAATCGAGGGACAGAGGAGGTCAGGCAGGTAAGACAGGTGAGGACCTGATAGGGAAGGGTCTTTGAAGACTCAGAATATGTGCAGCTCTACACAACAACAGCATGACTGATGAAGTCCCAAGTAATTAAACCTCTGGCTGGAAGCATGAGCAAATTCTTGGCATAGGTTGCTTGTGGAGTGGGAGGGGAAAAAGAGTCTTCCACTTGTAAAGTGTCGGGCTAGGGAATGGGCAGACACTCCCCACCAGTCTAGATAAAGGATTGCTCTGGGCCTGGCAATTTGTGGCCAGGTTTACAGTCATTGGAATGGCGCCTTCCTTATCTACAAGGGAATCATTTTGCCCTGCCTTCAGCCATAGCTTTGGAATGTGTGCTGTTTAATGCATGAAAGTCTGCCCATTAACTAGGTAAGTTTTATGCTAGGAGTTCTGGAAAAACGCACGGAGGATAAATGGACTTTTTACAAAGCAAATTGCAAACCCAGTGTCTCACAAAGGGCTAGAGGCAAGTTGGACTTCTCACCGCAGTCAACCTTCTGGGATTTAGGCGCTTGCACATGCAGAAGTCAAGGAGGGAAGACATTACACATTTAAGGGTTTCAAAGAGGCAACTGGGACACAAGAGCCAGCAATTCTGGGCTGAAAAGATTGACTCTGGAAAAGCAGCAGCCTAGAGCTGACACGGTGCTTGCCCCTGGAGCTCAGCTGTTTTAGCAAAGAGAAGTATACCTGTACAGTCCTTTCATTACAGAGAATAAGACACGGAAGTAGCCTCCCACTTGAAAATGCATCAGTCCTGGGCTACCTGGATAACGTATTGAAATCAGCTTGCATTATAATCAGTGGGTAATGTCCCCTGGTTGGGTTGAGGTCTCGGAGATGTGGTGGGGGAGGCAGATGAAGCCAGGTATTGGGACCCTTATGTGGGAACCCTGAAAGGGAAACGTTTGTCTCAAGTCACAGTGGATTCAAAATTCTAAAACCCATAATCAGTGGGGTTTCCAGTGAGATGTTTGAGTGGGAGGTAATTTCACTCTTTCTTGCTAGCTGAAGGTAGGTGATAAAAAAAAGGCTTTATTTATGGTGGAGGTGAGATATTTGGAAGAAGAGCAAAGTAAGTACTTGCAGTGACAGATGAAGATGAATTGGTGACAGTGGGTCTTGGGGAAGCACAGTGGGGGAGAGAGTTAGAAGGAAATTCAGGAGCTATTTCCAGCACTTTTTCTCTGTTCTCTTAGCTATTTATCTCCACTTGTGATTTGTTCCTTTCCGGTTCTGAATCTTTCCTTATGGCGGGTTTCCTGTTGATATCAGGGTTGCTAATTCTAGAACAAATCTAGACAGTCTGTGTTATAATATATCATAAGAACCCAATCTTTTCCAATTTTTAGGATGCCCTCAAACTTTCAAGATAAGAATTTAAAAACTCTTAGCCTTAAATAAACTATTAACACGTGCGTCAACATGGATGGACCTCAGAATAATGAAGCTGGGTGAAAGAAGTCAGCAAACAAGAGTACATGTGGTATCACTCCAATATGAAATTTTAGAAAATGAGAACTAATCTATAGTAATAGAAAGAAGATCAGTGGTTGCCTGAGAAATAGGCTGGGAGAAGGGGGGTGGGCGGCTAACACCGGAGAGTGGGGAAACTTTGGGAGCTAATGAATATGTTCACTGTCTTGATTGTGGTGATGGTTTTGTGGATGAAAAAAATGTATCTGTTTACCAAAATTGTACACTTCAAACACGTGTGATATTGTATGTCAGTTATAACTCAAGCTATTAAAAAAAAATCCCAACCTTAGCTTTAGAAGATCAGCTGCTTACACATGCGGGAAGGCAAGGATCAGAGAAATAACCAGGAGGTCATAATGCGGTGTGGGGAGCGCTGGGGCAGAGCCACTGTGTGCAGAGAGGGGACCGCCAATGCAGCTTTGTGGGGACAGAGGGTGAGCTCACACACACTAGTGTGCCTGTGATTTAGGATCGTTTTCCCCTTCTTGCTGAACTCACTGTTCTCTCTGGCCAGGTCCACATTCTCCATGGAAAAAAGGGAAAAAATTCATAAGCCAGGAAGCAGTGCTCGTTGGCTCGGAACCAGTAGTGACCCTTATGGTCTGTTCCCTTCTAATTGGTTCATACACACTGACAGCCCATTCGCTCCTGAGAGAGTGAACAGGCCTGCAGTGCTGGGCCTTATGTAGTCCCTACGTTTTGCTGAGCCTCCGCTGCTCATAGCCTGAGGAATGAGGAAAACAGAGAGGTTAATCTCTGAAGTTCTTGGTGCTGTGACAGACCCTGGTAGAAAACTATGGGCACAGACTTTTGGATGTCCTAAGACTTTTTCATTTATTTCAAAAATCTTTGTTGAATATATATTATGTGCCAACATCCAAGCTTATAATTAGCAGTGAGGTGGCAAATAAGATGGAAAGGGTCTCTCATGGCGCTTACTGCTTAAGGCTACTGAGATGACAAAAAAATAACCAAGGGATTACAATATGGGCTTTTTGTATCTAGGGAGGGCTAGGGAAGAATGGAGAAGACACCCGAGATTTGAGGGGTCGGAGGGAGCTTCTTAGTGCAAGACTCTGAGAAAATACTTAAGTTTTTCTTTATGAAAATATGATGGATGACCTTTTACAAGGAAAGCAACTGAGCCCCCTAGTAACACTTAAGAACTTGGAACAAAGACATGGAGCAGAGTGGCGTTCACCGGCCTTTGAGGATGCAGCGAAGTCCTGGGAGGATGGGCCCCTCAGGTACTGGACCGAATGACCTAGGGCAACTGTGCTGCAGCCCACTGACGCTTGACCCGTAGGGTAGGACAGGCAGTACAAACATCCCAGTGCAACGGATCTGAGACCTCATGACAAGGAGATGGACGTCCAGGTGATCCAAAGGAGGCATGAACACACACTCCCTTCTCCCACGTGGAATTGTGAAAAAGTCTCAGGAAAAAACAAGACGCTTGGCCAAAATAGGAAATCAACTGTGATAACATGGGCCATAGGCTGTCATGGGGGAAAGAAGTCACAACTCAGTCGGTTTTTAGATTTGTCATTGATGAGCAGTTGAGCTGGGGGGATGTACAGTCCACGGTCCCTCCTCCAAGTGTGGCTGCATCCAGGGCATTCAGCACCATCCAGGCGGCCCACGGAGGCCGCTGGGGCCACCCCCAAGGAGGTGGGTGTTCTATAGTTTTCCACAAGCTGCTTTATCTGTTATCAGGATGGTCACTCTCTGGCTAATGAAAAACATCTCTCTGGTCCAAACATGACCTTGAGGTTTATCTAAATCGTCTGTTGCTCAGCAGAACAACATATATCAGAAGTGAAATATATGCCAAAAGACACTTCTAATGTACCATTTATCTTTTCTGTAATTGATTCTCATGCAGGACAAATACCCGGTGGGGATTCACTGAGGGCTTAACACACTCTGCCATTATGATGACATCATCTCACATAAAGCAGCCCTTCTGGATGCTTGATAGATGACAGGGTCTTTTTTTCTTTTTTAAGTGCTGCTCACAGCACTACATTTAACCGTGGGAGTACAAGGAGCAACTGTTCCTATCATACTTTCCACCCTTCATTTTCTGCCTGCACGGTCAGGCTAGTCCCACACTCCAATCAAAATGAAATTATTTCAAAATCCATACCCAATTGATTGCTCGTGCCAAAAGAAAGTAAGTAACAATACATAGCCATCGACTTTCCGTTCTGGCCGGTGTTGAGATTTATTGTCTCTAGGCAAATATTGAGCTGGATGAAGTTTCCGTCAGTTATGTCTTTCTCAGTCAATAAATAAGTGTTGACTTTGGGAGGAGTCAATGGCCACAATCAAGCATTTGTTTAGACCGATGCCTTTAATGACTGTGAAGGTGATGGAGAGCCACGAGACCTAGTTCAAAACTTTCGAGGACCTGTGGGTTTTCAAGAAAGGACTTCAAGATGTACAGTAAAACTTATAAATCAAGCCGCCGAAGGATGCTCCTGAATGTCATACAGGTAGAACAAGAAACCTCCTTGCTCTGAAGGATAGCCAAGGAAGAAAGGGTCTCCAGCTCTGAAAACCATTATATGCAGTTATACATCATGATAATATTAATTACATAATCATTGCAAACGGCCCTCCAGGATGTCGTCCTCTGACCCTGAGGGCTACTCCATGCAAGGCTATTGAGTAGTAATTGGTAGTTTCTCTAGATCTGTTAGGTGGAGGGGGTGGGAGGCAGAACTTTGCTACTGAAACTGATGCCTTCCAGTGGGCAAGGGGCCTGGGGAGATGCTAGCAAATACATTATAGCAGCTGGGTTTCATAGGTTTGTTGCAGACTGCGAGAGTATCACTCAGCTGAGCATATTTGTTCTTTGAAACATAAGCATTCTGTTTCAAGTCCTAAAATTGCATTAAACTATTCTTTTCAAGTTCTGAAGGAAGGAGGGGGAGAGGAGCATATTGCTAAGGCATGCAGAGATCCCTGGCAGAGTCCGCATGTACCCCGTGTTAGTCAGGCTAGGCTAGGCTCTATGGCAGTAACAAATACATCTCCCCACCCAAGCAACTTGGTTCAACTGTTTATTTCTCAGTCTGGTGTGATCTGAGTGGCTTTCCTTGGTAGGCTCCTCCATGCAGGGACTCAGGGATAAACACTCTTCCTAGCTTGTGTTCCTACCATGTCGAGAGTTTAGCTAAGCTACTCCATGGTATTGCTGCCTTGCCATCCATTTTATTTGGCCAAGTGACCTGCAGGAACCTTAACCTGCCACTAGTCCCTCCTGCAAGCACGTGCCCAGACAGTAGCCCAAGTGTCACAAACACATGTAAGTTTCTGCTGTGAATTCCTCGACAGTCCTTGTGATCAGCGGTCTTGCTACCCCCAGCATCTGCTTGCCTAACGCTTACTAAAACCCGACTCTTTTGATTTGAATTGACCATCTGGGTCTGGCCAGGGAACCCCAAGGCACTCTACCCGTGGGCCCTCATGAAGGAATGTGCCCCAGGTGCCCTTGCTCCCTTTCTGTCTCCCCTCTGCCTTGACCTCCCCGTGTAGCCCCCCTCAAGGTGCGCCGTGTACTTCCTTCAGGAAATGTGAATATGAACATTTCTATTTCAGTTTCTCTTATGATCTGTGGTGGAACCGCAGCTCCCCATCTGGCACCCTGTGCTCCATCTGACACATGTTAATTTAACAAAGTCACAACATGCCACTTAAAACATGTGGCCTCTAAGGTAGTCGAGGAAGGCAAAACGAGAACTGGTGGACCACCCCAGATATTTTGAAGGGCCAGGCTGGAAGGGACTTAGGTCACTTCTTTCTATATTCTCCTGGGCAGAACTTAGTCCAGTGGTAACCCCTTCCCCAACTTAGTTGTGAATGAGGTGGCTTAACGACAAGGGAGCTGGGGACGTGTGGTCTTCCTGTGTGCTTGAGGAGAGATGGTATGGCGAGCACAGAGTGTTGTCTCTGCCACAGTCTTTTCAAAGGGAAGCTTGCCTCCAGTGGGGCAGGTGGTATGCTGCTGATGCCTGGCTCCCGGGCCCTTGGCCCACCTCCGTGTTCCCCTGCAGGGGAGAGGCAGTGCCCGTGCACACTGAGGGCTCCACACTCACATGCCCTGGTCTTGCTTCTCTGTCTGAGGCTCTGTCAGCCCAAGCACAGGGCAGACACCAGGTATCCCAGATTTACTGCCCCCCAGGGACGTTCTTAGCCAAAGGGTTAGGAATTGATGGATAAAGACTCCAACTTCCTTGGCCTCCCCAGAGACAACTGCAAGATGTACTCTCCACAGTTCTATGGTGAGTTCAAGCTCCAGAGTCCTCCCAGGGGGGCTCACTCACCACCTGGCTCTTTATTGTGTGTGTCACGTTCTCCACTGGCTCACTTGTTCATCTGGGCATCATTCTCCAGCACCCCTTCCCTCTCAAGTCCTTGTCCCAACAACTGCTTCCAAGAGAACCCAAACTTGGGGTGGATGGGAAGAATTTAAAAGCTGATTGAAAGTGTAATCCTATGGGGAAGAGCCCCCCCCAAGTGGATTCGTGCTGGTCTCTCTTCA
The DNA here is from genome assembly GCF_037043125.1 of Eumetopias jubatus. Lineage (NCBI taxonomy): Eukaryota > Metazoa > Chordata > Mammalia > Carnivora > Otariidae > Eumetopias > Eumetopias jubatus. The sequence continues at coordinate 30,509,879 of NW_028274809.1, forward strand.
GGAGAAGAGAGGTTTGCCTCTCTTTGCCAGGAGAAGAACATGGTTCAGGGAGCAGGGAGTTCAGTGGAAAGGCTGGGATGGAGAGGCCAGGGGAGCTTCCCATCAGGGATCAGGCTGAAAGGGTGGGAATACGAAGGGCTCTCTCGGCATATCACATGATTAAAGGCTCCCCATGGGGAAGGGATCCGAAGGTGAGCCTTGGCAAGTGCTGCTAATGTGGCACACTATCCAGGGACTTCTCCAAAATGCAAACATTTTGCTCAAAGTTCTTTACCTGCAAGACAAAAATGAAAACTCCAGCTTCCTCGACATGGCATACAGGCCCTTCATGACCCAATCTCTGCTTACATGTCCTTCCCTGTAGCATCCAGTCACACCACCTGCCTGGTCCCCCAGCATTCCAAGCAGACCCTCTTCTCCCACAAGGGATGTTTGTACTTTCTTCAAGAAACAATTTCTTCAAGACTAAGTTCAATCTAATGTCTTCTATGAAGCTTTCCCCGACTTCTCCAGAAAGACTTTCATTATTTATTCATTCAACAAATATTCGTTAAGTGCCTAAAATGATGCCAGGCACTGTTCAGTACGGAGGAAAAAAACTGACGAATATCCCTGCCCTTGTGAGGTTTGCATGATGGTGTGGGGAATTAGAAAGAAGCAGCTGTCTTTTCCTGGCCTTTAAGCCCCTCTTGGGCAATGGCCACGGCTTTCCATCTATTTATTCCCAGTGTCCAGCAGAGTGCTCAATACAGCCGCGTCCCGAACGTGTCCTCAGTGCTGGTTACAGAAGAGCTGAGCAGCGAGAACAGTTGTACTTAGTAGGAAACAATATTCAGACCTTGTTGCCTAGATTTCCTTTAAATCAGGCTCCATATTTTATTTTATTTTTTGTTTATTCATTTCTTAGGAAAAGCTGTTAACCTATTTAAAGTTATTTTATTAAGAAGAGATTTTAAAATTAAAAAAGTATGACCGCACAACACTGTGCATGTACCTAATGCCCTGAATTGCACACTTTAAAATGGTTAAGCTGGTCAGTTTTAGGTTCTGTGTATTTTACCACAATAAAAGATAACAAAAATGAGACTCTGCATTTCATTTCACAGAGAGACACCCACTATGGACCAGACGCTGCTCTCAGTTTGGGAAATAGGAAGGCAAGTAAGACGTGGTCCCCGTCCTCGAGGGACTCATACGTGTAGCAGCAGGAGACAGGCACATGAGCCATAGGGACAATCAAGAGCTGTTTGCATGCCTGGGGACAGCTCTCTGTTCAGCCCACAGCACCTAAGTCACTGGTGACAGCCACTGGATTTGGAGACACTGTGAGTGCTCAGAATGCCATAGAGGAATTAATCAGTCCTTCAGGGCTAATTTTGTATTTTCAAAAATGCCAAGTAATGGAAACGTGATGGAACATTCATAAGAGCAGTTTTCCAAGCTATCAGTTCAGTGGTAAACTGAGGATCTAGCCCTGTGTATTCTTATGTGACAAAGCCACTTGATAGTAAGGCACATCTCAGAGCCATCGGACACCGCCCAGGGAGGCACCAGCAAATTGCACGTGTCAGGAATATTTAGGAAAGGGGCAGCTAGTTTTGAGAAAATTGTCAGACTGACATTCGGTTGAGAGAGATGGGGTGTGGAGAGCAGTCAAGGAATCACACCGACTCTTGGCTTGAGGCCAAGGAAGGCTCTCACCCACCGGCTGCATTACCCTGCCTCCTAGCAACGCGCATAGCCGCTGAGCGCAGTGGGTTGGTGTCCGGAGTCCTCCCACAGAGAGGTGTGCGTGCAGGCTGATGGGAGCAGGTTACTCCAGAGTTCATACAGCCAGACAGGAAGAGAAAACCAGATGCATATCAACACCCTCTGGGTCCTGGGCCTTGCCTGGGGGGCGAGGTGGCCGAGAAAGGGGGAAATGACAGAGGATGCCTTTTACAGAAGACAGATACATCATAATTATCTGAGTAGTGTATTGGCTTTTTGTTCCCAAACCCAAGAAATACTGATGGTGCCCTTTTGACCGGCCCAGGGATGCTTCTATTTTTTTGTGTGTTTGTTTACAGTAAAGAGAGATTATTAGCGAAGGACCATTGCAGGGTAGTTCTTCAGTGTGACAGAGCGGGAAGGGCTCTGAGAGTGTGCGTGGGATGTTTGGTGCAGTATTTGCTTCTGTTCCTGTGTTCCTTTTGGATGACACTCTGTGACTTGTCCCCTTTGGGGATGGTTTTCCTTCAGGTTGATTCTTACAGGTACCTCAACTTGCCAGGGCCTCAGTTTCTACATCTGTAAAATGGACCAGTTGGACCAGTTGATTTCCTGGGTGACTCTGGCTTTGCCTTTCAGTGATTAGTTCTGTATAGATAATCCCAATTATACACCCAACTGGTGACTTGTGTCTATAATTACATTAATGAAGCCCCAGAAGCTGAGACAAATAGTGAGAACACCAACTGTGGGATCACTTGGAACCAGGAAGATAATGATATGTTGTATGGATGTGTTTTGTACACACACATCAACTCTGGAAATTTGTTCGAGTCCTAAGAGGGTTAATGAAGCTCCAAGCTGCTGCTAATGTTGATAAATATGAGTAACACCCAGAACACTAAACATTTCTAGTTTTGAAAAGAATACTTTGGATTTTATGATCGTTAGCACTTTCTCTTTCATTGTTTTTTCATTCTATATTTATTAGTTCAACAAACATTTACTGAGCATCTTCCATGTGTCAGGCACTGGTCCAGGTCCTGGGAATAGTGTGGTGAATGAGACAGACAAAAATTCTTGACCTCATGGAGATTACATCAGAGCAGCGGAGAGAGTTGTAAAATGAGTTTCAACTATTCATAACTGCCATACCAGCAATAACAAAAAAGGGCATAAAATAGAATAAAATGGAAAGGAGTGACTGGGCTGAAGGAGATGAGCAATAAACACGCAGGTCAAGGAAGGCCTCCCTGAGGGGGCAACCTTCGAGCTGAGCTCTCCATCAGGGAAATACGTCTAGGCAGAGGGCATGGCAAGGTCAACAGTCCCACGAATCAGGTGGGACATCGATGGTCCCTCAATGTACACACGAAAAGGCTGAGGCTCAAATGGATTTTCTGAGTCCTTGTTCCTTGTTCTTCAAATGTTACCATGTTGGGTAGGATCAGCACAGATGTTTGACCATCAGCAAACATTTATGGAGAATTGGTTACATAGTAGGCTCTCTTTTCAGGGACACAGCAGAACAACACAAACAAAATCCCTGTCAGGATGGAGCTCATATTGCTAATACTCAAGGGCAACACACGCAGGACAAAGCTTTCCATGTGAATTTGTCTTGGGATCGTCCAGCTAACATAGGCAAGGCGAGTGAACCACTGGGTGAGCCATTTGGGTTTCCCTCTGCTGCTGCCTTGCTGGGGGGCTCGGAGTTAACTGACAAATCTCTCTGGGGCTCGATTTCTTCATCTGAAGTTGGCCCTTCTGGGAGTTAGATACTATCCAAGGCCCCCACCCACTTTGAACAACGTGGAGATGTAGTTTGGGATGAGGAGGAAGGTTTTAGGTGCCTTAGGCCTACTGAGGGCTTCTCTGCTATGGACATGGGGACGTTCAGAACGGACTGCTTTGTGTTTCTATGGAGGCGACCATTTCCCAGGGCCATTCCACGTAGGTAGCTTGTGGGCTATTTTGCAGCGGGCCCAAGCAAATGTTTTCCTCAACCTTTCTATGGGGATGCCTGGTTACTGCATAAAAGGGCCAGCCACAGGCATTCAGACGGTTGAGATGTGTGGAGACAAGTCTCCCTAAACAGAAGCCATGAGTTTAATGAGTGGAATTAAAAATGCAAATGAGGGGCACGATTGCTGGGTAATTTCATGATTAGAGCGGCCCTGTCAGACTGGGGCTCCAATGGTCTGTTTGTGGATCCATGTCCTGTTTATGTCTAGGCAACTAGCTTGAGGCCTCCCCTTGCCTTGGGCTTGCCATGTGGGGGGACCCGCTCACCACCTACCTCCTTCCCAGGGGGCTTATGGGACTAATGAGGGAGCCTTTGAGAGTCACTGATGAAAGGCGCTGTAAAAGTACAAAGTCTCATTACGCTCTAAGGAAACCACATTTCGGCATCTGTTCTCCACCAACTCCAGAGTGAAACTCGACAGTCTTTCAGCCCATTTGTCAAGTGCCAGTATTTCCCATCTCGGCACAGGTGAAACAACAATAAATAGAAATTGAATGTGTATCCTAGGTATTTTAATAAAGTCGATAAAACACAGTTGTGCTGGCCCTTTTGGCTCTTGCCAACCCTCGCTCGTAAACAGAAACCCCCATGGGGATATTCACTGGCTGGGGTGGGTGCATTCAAGGTGCATGCTCAGATCCCGAGCTCGCTATTTCATTTGGAGGAAAGGGCTTGGTGGATGCACTTGGGTTACCATGGCAACCGAGGGACAATGCTCTTGGGCGTGCGGACCCCATGTTTGCAGCATTATGCTTCAGAAGGGGGATTTAGAGATGCAGAACAAAACATAATAAAGAAGCGTCAAACCTAATAAGACTAGGGACTGAAAGAAAGCCAGGGACTTCTGTTTAGACACCACAGCGTTCTCGCGTTGTGGGTCTGGGAACCGATCCAAGACTGAAACTTGTTCATTATACCTCCCAGACTGCAGGCATTCAGAAGGGCTCTCTGCATTGAAATTGCAACTTTTTCTCACCTGGTTGCAAAGAGAACCCACTGAGTTTAGAACAGTACATGAAGGAAGAGATTTTCTCATTTAAACAACATCCTTTTGTACCTGGTCGATAAGATAGAAGGAAAAAAAAAAGCCCAGCTTGACTATTGAGCAAGTTGCCAAAATTGAGCCCGGAACAACCCCATGGTGTCTTTATCGGGTAACATAAATATCATTCTTGGATATAGCCTCATTAATCAAAGCCACAAATGCTCCAAGAGTTCTGATGGAAAGGATGTAGCAAAAGGTGGCTTTCATCATTTACATAATTTAAAAAAAATCCTGGATTCTTGTCCCTTGTTTGATGCCTCTGGGTTATGGACAGCTGACACCTGCTTTCTGGGTGCACATTGTTTCTTCCTATAACTTCTCTTTTCTTATCAAGGAGTGGGCCCCACACTGCCTTGTAGGGAAGGGAAAGTTAACACAAAACAAAACAGAGCATTGAACGGAAAGTACATTAATCAAGGACGCATGTGGGTAGAGAAAAGAGATTAGGAAGTCAGGACACCCGATTTCTAGTCCCTTTACAGTCATTCATTTGGTGCGCACAACTTTGGTCAAATCATGGAACCTCAGAGTCTTGGTGTTGCTCATCGTATGAGGCTGGGAAGCTGATGCTAATCAAATGCAAGCTCTCTGATGATCACTGTTACTCTTTTGTCTCACGGTTGTACATGGTCAGCAAGATCTAACTGTGTTTTGAATGGTTGAATACCCAAGATTCTGCCCGTTTTCCATAAGACGCTTGCCCAGAGTTGACCAATAGAAGTCATTTGGCACCATCCTGTTTGGGTGGGCAGTGAATGACGTGTCCCATGGGCTTCCATCATCTGAAGCTGCTTCAGAGGCTCCTCGGGGCAGATGCAAATGGAGACAACTGAATTTTGACCTTAGAACCTTAAAACCAGTATTTAAATATTGAATTCCATCTTGGCGACCCTGGCTCCCCCTCTGGTTCATGTAACAAATTGCTGATGGAGCTTGGGCAGGGTGGTATTGGGGTTTTAGGAGTAGACTTCAAGTTATTCCTTCAGCAGGACCCTCCCAATATTTTAATTCTGAAACTTTCCTTATTATAGTTCTCCCTCTAGTATTTGCTGATTAAGAAAGTCTACAAAGTGGTAGGTTGCATTCATGTTCATGATGTTCCTTCTCATAAGAGGGCTTATTTTTTTAAAAGATTTTATTTTCATTCTTATTCATTTATCTGTCAGAAAGAGAGAGGGAGCGAGCACAAGTGTGGGGGAGCGGCAGGCAGAAGGAGAAGCACACTCCCCACTGAGCAAGGAACCCGGTTCGGGACTCGATCCCAGGACCCTGGGATCATGACCTGAGGCGAAGGCAGACGCTTAACTGACTGAACCACCCAGGCATCCCCTCATAAGAGGCTTATACATTCCTGCCCTTCCTGTGCCTCCTGTGAGGGTTGTGGATGTTTGCACTCCACGGTTGCGCCAGATGTGACTGTATAACTTGACTAAGTCTCTTGCAGCTTGTTACAGTCAGGGGCTGCTCCTTCAGCCCAACTTCCAGAATGAGGAGGCACACGGAACAGAGCGGAACTCAGCCTCAACCAACCTGCAGCCTATGGGTAGTCCGAGTAAGAAATACATGTTGGTTGTCGTAAGCCACTGAAATTTGGGGGTTACTTGTTACCACAGCAACCAAGCAACACTAGAAAGCAACAATACAATGAACTGTATCTTAATCATCTTAACATCTACAGGTGTTTGAAAAATAGTGGGATGGCAGTTGGACTGATGAATGAATGGATGATTCTGTAAGTCAGTCATACTTTTGTCTTTCCAAGTATTTGGGCCATGCTTGATGTCCCATCTGAATTAGATTTCTTGCCACAACTCGTCTGTATTCTTTGCCATAATTGGGTTTCTGATTCCCTCATTTGGGACTATCATTCTAGAGCAATTATTCTCCTTCAGATTTGTGGCAATTTGGAAAGAGAATGGATATTTGAGACAGTGGATGTGGGTTTGGGTCCTGGCTCTCTCACGTATTTCCTGTGTGAACTTGGGCATGACCCTTGGCTTTTCTGAGCCCTTGTGTTCCCTTAAAACTCTTACATACAGGGCTGTTTGGAGGATTAAATGGAACAAGCCTTGTCGATCCTTCTAATGCGAATTGTAGGTGTTATCCTTGGATTAAGTAACTCAAGGATAAAAGAGCCCTAACAGCTTCCCCCCTCCTCCCGTCCTCCCCAACTCCCTTCTCATGTACCCCCCAAGCCACCAGCTGTGTGCTCCCACACATCTGAGTTTGAAAGATGGCGTTGAGGAAACTGAAAGTCCTTATCAAAGGCTTGGGGGCATTGGCAGCTCTGGTTAGAGCAAGGCAGCACTTTCGTTTGAGATGAAAGTTAATTCAGAATCTGACATCTAAAGGAAATACCCAACTTCGTATTACCCCCCATGAAAGGCCCCTACAAGCTGACGAGTGGTGGCTTTCTCCTTCTCTGCCCCTGCTCCTCCCCAACCCTCATGACTTCCCACTCTTTGGACATGGCTCTCTCAATATCCAGTGCAATGGAACTTAGAGCAACTGAGTTAATTAGGACCGAGGGCAGCCCCACAACCAGGCTGCTTAAATTACAGTCTCTGTGCCTTCCATTCAGTGGGAGGCACCTGCCTACAAGCCTGTGTCCAGGGTGAGCTGCTGAAGGGAGGGATCAGGGTTCCTGTCCTGAACGTCAGCTCTCTGGGGTCAAGAGGTGAATCCTGCAGGGCTCAGATTCAGGGGAGAAGTTCTGCCTCATGAAAGTGATTTTAGTGAGGTCAGAAGGGTCCTGGGTATGTGAGCGTGGGGGAAATGTCGGTAAGTGGCTTTAAAATGACAAAAGGGAGGCGGCGGGGACCAACCTTTGGCAATGCTGTGTTTCCAGAGCCTTCAGCACCATTCTGAGGCTTCTCATCTCAGTCCACCTCGGCCCCCCTCATAGGCCCCCATGCCTTCCTGCAGCCCCCGCTCCCCTACTTTCCACCATTATAGCCCAATCTGTGAAATGGGGATAAAATCGCCTTGAGGTTGAGGGAGCCCTGGCCACCCGCCAGCGCTGTGCTGAGCACTTCCCATGCACAGGTTGAACGCTGAGAAATGGCGGGTATTTGCCCATTTTTGACCTGCATCAACAGCAGTGTCATACAGTGCCATCACATTTCATTTCTCCGCCATCTTGGGAAGTATAATGACATCTCCACTTTGCAGATGAAGAAACTGAGACGTTGAGTCACTGGCTCTAAATCGTACATTAGTAAACCACAGAGTGAAAATGTCTGTTCAGCGTCCTGACTCCAGGCCCAGCCCAGAACCATCACACTCTGCTGATAAACACATTTATACTAATATCTAATTGATTAGTAACAGCTTCTAATGTCACCTCCTCCGCGGGACTGGGCTGGTTCATTAGGAAGTTATTCTAACGCTGGCACTGGAAACTCTTGGAAACGAGGGGTACTTTTTGCAACCAGCTTGAACTTCCCAGGATGTCTCTGATTTGGTTTTCCAGGGTCTGCCTGGCCCACCTGGCCCATGAGACATGTGCTGGAAAGGGGGTGTGGGGGCAGGGGGAGGCGGGATGGCAGGGCTAGTGCAGAAACTCATTTCCTTTAAAAAATTTACTGTTTCTCTGATTTAAGGAGTAATACCCATTCAGTGTAGAAGATGAAGAAAATGCAAAAATAAAATAAAATAAAATAAAATAAAACAAAAATGACCAGCAGTCTTCACCTAGAGGTAGTCCCAATGTCTATGATTGTTGTGTATCTTGCTGTTCTCTCTCTTTTTCTCTCCACATGCATATATAAATTTTGGAGTGGGGTATCTATTGTAAACATTATTTTCCTTATTTATTCTCTATTTTCTTCCAGCAAAGATTTAACATGGTTGACAAGGATGCACAAAATGTGACATGATAGCACAAATTAAAAGTGGGGTGAGGAAAGAAAAATCCGTAACATGACATATTCAGATGTGTATTTTTCCCAGCTTTACTGAGATAATAATTGACATAATGTAATGTACAACACACTGATTTGATACATTTACATACTGCAAAATGATGACCACTATAGCATTACGACTTCTTTTTTGTGGTGAGAACATTTAAGATCTGCTCTCTTAGCAATATTCAGGTATATAATACAGTATATAATATGGTGTGGATCCAAGTATATAATACAGATTGGTAATTTTAAAGAAAATTTTTATGGTAAGATTGATAGATAGATTTATTTATTTATTTATTTATTTATTTATTTATTTATTTATTTATTTTTAAGTAATCTCTACACTCAACAGGGGGCTCAAACTCATGACCCTGAGATCAAGAGTCACATGCCCTATCGACTGAGCCAGCCAGGCACCCCAGATCTGCATTTTAAAAATTTAACATAGCACCCAGAATATTTGCCTATGCCATTAGGCATATTCCACAGCATCATGTTAAAATCATTTAAATTTAATTAATTAATTAAAATCAAAATTTAATTAATTAATTAAAATTAAAAAAATAAAAAAAATAAATAAAATAAATAAATTAATTAAAATCATTTAAAATTAATCCATTTAAAGTAAGTAAAACATATCAACACAGAAAAGTGCACAGATTAGAAGCAAATGGCTTGATACAGTTTCATTCTTAATGACTCTGTGCCATTCCACTGATTGGTGACATGGCTCTCTACTTGATCACTTCACTCCCATTGTCCCTTTAGTCTGTTCCCCAAATTTCCATATTATAAATAAAGCTGCAAAGAAGGTACATTTCTAGGACGGTTTTCAGCAACACCAGAAGCCATGGAGGTATCACTAGATCTGAATCCGTCTTTGAAATGAATACCATCTTCTGGGCCATGAATCCAGTAGTTGCCCCAACTTCTTTCTGCCCAAGTATGAACAATTTTTATCCTCAACCACGTCAGCTCACTTCCCATCTCCTGTCCCATTTCCTGCAGGATGCCCATTCCCTCTGCCAACTCCTGTCCCTGCCAGAACGCCCTCTGTTGGGGTGCGGTTGGGATTGCTGCAGGCAACCGTCTCTGTTGGATGAGGTAGGGAAAGAGAGTCAGATACTTGCAGCAGGTGAATGAGGTTGGTGAGGGAAATCGCCAGCCCTTTCCTTAATTCTGTTTGATCCTCACCAAGTGTTCTAAAACGAAGACGCTTCAGATTCCTCTTTCTTAATTGCTGAAAAGAAAAGTGTGTCCCGGGTAGTAAAAAAGCAACGGGACTCCAAATATCTTCAGCGCCAGTAACTCAATGACCCACAAGATGGCGCTGCTCCTCCATCGCAAAGAACTTGGGCGGGTCCTGGCGCCGCCGGGCCCCAGAGGGCCCCTGATTTAGCGCGTGGTGAGGGGAGGTGGCCAGAGGTTGTGGGTGGGCAGGGGGTCATGTTTGTCTTTTCTGTCATTCTCTTCCTTCTCAAAGCTTCTCCTCTTTCTCAGTGACTCCACCCCTCACATTTTTTCTTGGGTATCTCTGGGACGCCACAGGGTCAGCCCGGCCGCATCTGCGGCTCCATCTCTTTGCTCTAGGCGTTTCTCCCTCCTTCCTGCGGATTTCTTTCCCCTTTCATTCTTAAGTGGCTATAATCAAAATATCATATTATCATACAAAAGACATTATTATAAAAATAGTATAGTCTTGTGTACCTAATGTAAGTTTTAGGTGCCCTTGTAAAATTTTAAAAAGTAGGAAAATTGATCTCTTTGTATTCCTTTATTCGTTTTCCCTCTGTGAACAGAAACACACAAAACCGAGATTTTTTCCCTCTTATGTGAGGTCCCTGGTTGCTTGTTATTTTTATATTTATTTATTTATTTATTTATTGTGGCTCCGTGGAGCTGAGGGGAAAACGGATGAGAAATATAACCAATAGTCTGTAGGTTCTTGGTCTTTGGTTCATTACAGTAAGGGCTGTAAGCACATCTGCACGTGGGTGGAAATAAGGTGGTGAACTAATTCATAAAGCACAGCTGGGGTGTATGGAGCGAAGCGTGTGACTGTCTTCGCCCATGGTCCCCGTCCTCCAGGTGAGGAACAGGAGGCTCTGTGAGTGGGAAGGGCTTGGCCAGGGGGACCTGGACGAGAAGGGGGTGCAGCTGGGATTTGATGCCAGGTCTCAGCGGCTTCCACGCCTGTCCCCTGGGTGGCTCTGGGAACAATCCGGCAGGCCAGGCTGGTGCTCAGAGCTGGGCAGTGAGTCCAGCCCGGGAGGTCTGGGAGTCCCCTTCAGATTGGAGCAAAGTAAGGAAAAGGGTGGTTCTGACGTAGGTCGCACACCTGCGGTCGAGGCCTGTTTCAAGCAGGAAATCCTGATTTCCTGACTCAGCCCGTTCCCTGACTCCTTCTCCTCCTCTCCTGGGAATGGGGGCATGATTGCATCTCCTGTGCGGATCAGAGAGCGCTAGGAAGCTATAAACAGCCAGCTCCCCAAAGAAGATTTGGGGTCTCTCCTGTGGGACGTTAAGGTCCAAGAAGACCCAGGTGAGTCCAGGGCTTTGGTTCCTTTCGGAGGCTATGCCGCAGAGGGAATCCAGGTGATGCCTTTGTTGGAGCTGAAAGAGCTGTTCTCAGTACTAGTGCCATTCCTGTGAGTGCAGGGCATCGGGCGCCCATGGGGACTGACGGCAGGGAGACAGGGGACGAGGGCATCAACCCATGGGGCCCCGAGGGTTGTCTGCGGGGCAGGACTTAGGAAGGAGGACTAAGCTACTAAAAAGTGGACCCCTCGATGGAAAAGCCCCCTCCCAGAGCACCCCACTAAGATCCTTGATGTTTATACCACGGTGTGAGAGTGGAGACTTGTCCCCCCTCACCTCTGGTCTAGAACTTTGCATCTTAAGCTTTACCTCATTGAAATGAGAGTTCCTATCCTTAGTTCAAAGCGTTTCCGGCAACTTCAGGAGGCTCAGGAGCTCTTTCCAGGGCACTTGAGATGATGCTGTGGAGGTAGCCTTGTGACTTCACGCCTCTCCTCAAAGTAAGAGGCATAATCTGATCACACCGGCAATTCATATCCACTGTAGAAAATTTGGAAAATACCGAAAAGCACAAAGAGGGAAATAAATTACAACTCTTTTCAGCTTAACATCTTTAGTTTCTCCAAAACAGGGAGTGTAGCAAGAAGGCATTAAGCTAAAGACGATTCACATAACAGAAAAGCCTCCAACTCCTCTCTAGCTGCAGTGCAGACCGAGGGCTTGGGGCCCAGTCTCTTGCTTGAGACAAGTCACTCTGCCCACCGATGATATTTTCTGAGACTGAAAAAAATATTCCCCCATTGGCAAACGTTGTCACAGGGCATGGGGGCACAGAGATGGGAACAGTTTTGTTTTTGACCACTATAGTCTACATTTTTCATTTTGTTTTGTTACATTCCATTTGTTTCCAAAAATAATGCTTTCCTGATTTGCTGTATTTGATAAAGTACACTCACATTTGAAAAAAAATTTTTTTATAAGCATTTTCATGAGTTGTTGCATACACATTCCTCGGAATCTGTCTTCACAGAGAGAAGACCTTCTTCCAGACTGCCTGGAATGCAAGTAGAGAAGGAAAGGTGGGCATGAGCCTGAGCCCCACGCTGGGGTGAGAAGAGGCTTGGAGGGTGCAGGCCCCCGGGGAGCGGGTTGGCAGCACGGTGCTAAGAAAAGCCTTCCTAGGGCGCCTGGGTGGCTCAGTTGGTTAAGCAACTGCCTTCGGCTCAGGTCATGATCCCGGAGTCCCGGGATCGAGTCCCGCATCGGGCTCCCTGCTCAGCAGCGAGTCTGCTTCTCCCTCTGACCTTCTCCCCTCTCATGCTGTTTCTCTTTCTCTCTCTCTCTCTCTCAAATAAATAAATAAAATCTTTAAAAAAAAAAAAAAAAGAAAAGCCTTCCTATCCTCTTAGTTTTTCCCAAAAGTTACTCAGCGGTTCTGAAAAATGGCATTACGCTCTTTCAAGGCACCATTTCAAAATATGTGAATCACATTTATTAACCAAGAGATTATTGTAGCTATTCTTCCCAACTGCCCAGAGATGACTGCTCATAATATTTTAGTAAATCTACAGCATCTTTGTTATATAGAAAATTAAAAATTCCCCTCTGTTCTGAAGCCAGCTTCTTTTTAAAAAATTTTTTTGTTATGTTAATCACCATACATTACATCATTAGTTTTGGATGTAGTGTTCCATGATTCATTGTTTGTGCATAACACCCAGTGCTCCACGCAGAACGTGCCCTCTTTAATACCCATCACCAGGCTAACCCATCCCCCACCCCCTCCCCTCTAGAACCCTCAGTTTGTTTCTCAGAGTCCATCGTCTCTCATGGTTCGTCTCCCCCTCCGACTTACTCCCCTTCATTCTTCCCCTTCTGCTACCTTCTTCTTCTTTTTTTTTCTTAACATATATTGCATTATTTGTTTCAGAGGTACAGATCTGTGTGAAGCCAGCTTCTTAAACTTTAAAATATGTTGTGAGCCTTGTCTCATGGATGTCCTTACGTCCTAATTGCCAATGACTGCAGAGGGTTCTGTCATCCCTTCTTTAATTCCCATTGTTGGATATTTAGATGCCCTCCTCTTCAATTTTTGCTAATTATTTACAATGTTGCTGTTAACATACTTGGGTGTATGTCTTGGCACATGTCCATAATTATTTCCCTAGGTACCTTCTTGTAAAGTGAAAGGATATGTATGCTTCGGAGGTCATTAATAGGAGTTGCCTTAATTTGCTTCAGAAAGTTTGCATCAATGTATGGTCCTATCCTTGTATGAAGGCTACGTAAGCAGGCTACATCCAAGAACACAGGGGAGGGTCCCACAGGACCAGCCAGGAGGGCGCATGGCTTCCCGCAGGATAGAAATCAAACACGAGCTGGAGGAAGTGAGAGCAGAGTTTATTGAATGGGGTGAGTGCAGAGAAGAGCAGTCAGAGGATCTGGGAGACTCAGAAAAGAAAGGAGCGTGAGTCTTGTCATTGCTTAGGGCCGGGCTTTATATCGGGAAAAGGTCTAGGGTACGCGTTCCTTGGGGAATCCAGGGTAGGGTCCGATCAAAGGAGAGTGTTGGTGAACAATAGGTGTTATTCCATAAATTGCCAAAGGTAAGTGATATTGATGTCAGTGCCAGTCGAGGTTGGTTTGGAGCTGATGTCCTGGAACACGATCTGGCTCTTCTTAGGTGTTATCCAGTATCTGGGGCCTAGAACAAAGCTCGCAGAATGATTCACTTTCCTGCTTCCTTCTTGAAGTGGGAACATAGCTTCTTTGGCTTATTCAGAGGCAAAATGTGGACCAGGAGTAAATGGGGCCTGGCACAAAACAGCAGAGATGGAGCCTTTCTAAAATGGAGTCCCCTCAGCTTTCCTACGTCAAAAGGACCTCTTCCCAGCAATACTAGGAATTAGACATTTATTAGTGTCTCTCAGTGGCAGTAGATAAAAAAATAGTATCTCATTGGTTCAGTTTCGATTTCTAGAAAATATGGAATCTATTTTTAAGCCATGTCTGCACCACTTTTAACCCCTAGGGGGCACCATCCTCATTGCTAATGTTTATTGAACATTTACTTTGTATCAAGCACTAGGAGGTATAGCTTCAGTTGTGTCTTGGAGGAGGCATTATAGAAATTGCCCTAGGTTACAGAGGTGGTAAAAGGCAAATGTGGAAATTGGATCCACGTTTGTCTAATATTCTTTTTAATTTTTTCAGCCTGCAACCCAATTTCCTTGGGGGTTTGATTCTTATTCTTAACCACCTTGCCTGCCTCCCTTCCTGCTAGAATTTGCCAGGCCAAAACTTGGGTCTTATGTTGAGCTCAAATAATGTCAACCTGAGAGGAGAGAGAGCTGAATGATAGAGAAACGGAACCAGGAAGCAGAAACAAGATATGGTGAATATGTGTCTCTCTTGTCCCGTCTCAAGCATAGCTCGTGGCCATGATTAGCAAAGCGCAGGGTGTGGGTGGAATTAGGCAGAGCCTTCCCTGACTTGCAGCTGCAGAGTAAGATGGGTGGGGCCATGAACAAACCCAGGAGGAAGATGAAGAACACCTACATCTATTTCTAAATACTTTGTGTATTTGCTTCTATTTTAAATGGTATTTATTTATTTTTTTAAAAGATTTTTATTTATTTGACAGGGACAGACAGCAAGAGATAGGGAACACAGGCAGGGGGAGTGGCAGGCAGAGGGAAAGGGAGAAGCAGGCCTCCCGCGGAGCAGGGAGCCCGATGCAGGGCTCGATCCCAGGACCCCAGGATCATGACCTGAGCCGAAGGCAGCTGCCCAACGACTGAGCCACCCAGGTGCCCCTAAATGGTATTTAAAATTCAAACTATTTTTTTCTCTCTTCTGGGTATGAAGAAATACAATGATTTTTGCATTTTGATTTGTGTGTCCAGAAACACTGTTAAATTTTCTTGTTTTAATAATTTTAATACATAAATTATTTCAATAAATAAATCTCAGTAATTTATGTATAACATCTTTTGAGGGTTTTTATGTAGACAATTACATTAACCAAATGGTGACAGTTAAATTTCTTCCTCTCTCACTCAGGTATTTATTCTTTTTCTTGCCTTAGTGCTCTGGCTGAGACTCCCAACAAAGTGTTAATAACCTTGGTAATAATGGGCATGTTTTTACTGTTTCACCCTTGAGCACAATGTTTCCTATAGATGTTTTACAGATACCTTTGTCAGTTAGAGGAACCTACTTCTATTCCTAGTTTGCCTTTATGCTTTATCATGCATGGTGTTCATTTTAAAATATATATATATATATATATTTGGCTATGTTTTCTTTTGTCATTGTACTTTTGTTTTTATGAATGGGTGAATGGGTGTTACATTTTGTCAAAATATTTTTCCATCTTACTTAGGAGGCTTTTTCTTCCTGGGTTTGTGAATGTGATTATATGGTATTGTTTTCTGCATATTTTTTTTTTTCCCAACCTGTTTAAAAAAGACATATATTTATTTATTTGAGAGAGAGAGAGAGAGCGCACGCACGCATGTGCACACCAGCAGGCGGGGGGGGAGATGGGGGAGCAGAGGGAGAGGGAGAAGCAGACTCTCCGCTGAGCAGGCAGCCTGATGCAGGGCTCGATCTCACAACCCTGAGATCATGACCTGAGCTGAAGACAGATACTCAACCATCTGAGCACCCAGGTGCCCCCATTTTCCCAACTTCTTAAAAGATCAGTATTAAGGTCCCTTTGCAGATGAGAAAATTGAGGTGCAAAGAGGTTAAATCATTTCCCAAGGACTTGAAGCTGTAAGTGGGTAGGTTTAGATTTGGAGTCTAGCCCTGGTCACCCCAAACTTCGTGATCTTTATAGATGCCCTTCAGCAGAGGGCACGTGGTGTCATCTCAGGGCTTGGAGAAGGTGCCTCTGCAGGATGGACTGTGGGTTCAGGCACCCTCAAAGGCTTTAATGCTATTCGACTGGCAGTGGCTGCCGGACAAGGGGGAGGAGAAAAAAAGATTTGCAAATGTTAACAAGAAAAGAGGGAAAAAGAGGTGCTGAGGAAAAGAAGAAAGCAAAGGGCTATCTGCTCTGCACTCCAAGGTGACTTTCCAGCTCACTGAAAAGTATGAGTGCTGGAGGGTTCCAGGTATGGTGGACCCTACGTTTGCCACTCTGCATCCTCCCTGCTAGAGTCAGGCTACTCAATGTCTGCCTTCACTCCCTAGGACCTGGAACAGGGTTTTGGTGCACTATCTTCGGGAGCTGCAGTAAAGACGTTCACTTGAGGTAGTTTGGGGATGGGCGTTGGACAATCAGTGGAGTTCCCCATCACAGGGGACCATCCAGCAGGGACAGGCAGATGTCTCATGGGGGGTAAAGGGTGGCATGAAAGATGTTCAATGGGAGGTGTGACTAGTTCGCCTCTCAGGTGCTTCCCATGCCAAGATTTTCTGATTCTAGTGAAAACTGGTAGCATTTTCTATTTTCAGCGAAAACATATAGAGATTAGAAGTAATGAGACTTAAACATTTCCCCAAAGTGGGGGGCAACATATGTTAACCATACAACAGTGTGAGGTTGGTCCCTGCCCTTGAAGGTCTTGTTCCCTTCCCAGACCCTATCCGTGGGCTTAGTGAGGAGGACTTGGCAATGAGAGGTAGAATGTGCTCTGTCATTCTAGGCCCTGGGAGTGACCACACCCCTCTGGGGTGCCAGGCAGCTGTGATAACTCAGCTGAACAATTAGCATAAAGTGGGAAGTTGATTTGCTCCTCAGTGCAGAGGTGGCCCCTTGCCAATGTCCCAGTCGGCAGGCCGATGACAAACAGCTGTGCCTCATCCCATTGGTGCCTCACTCCAGCACGGGACAGGGAAATCTGGAGGGGATGAGCTGACCACACTGGCTGTCAGATCCAGAATTTATTTGTTTCCCTCTCCACGGGTGCCTGTTCTCTGTAACGTGACCATTTTACAGTGGCTGCTTGAGAACCCTACAAATCTCAAATTTGCCAGTAAGCAAAATAAATATATAAATAAATGAAAAAATCCATCATCAGCTCCTGGCCTCCTGACCCAATCTCAAAATGTGTTGCAAATACGCTGATACTGAGGTTGGTGCATTTAATGGCAAACAGCATCAGACTCCAGCTTACACCTGGGCTGGGCTGGCCTCCTACATGAACAGGCTTTAGGACGTTCTTTGGGCTGTGAACACCGCAACACGCTCAGAATGATAAATCCAGGAGTAGGTAGGGAAGGCAGAACAGCAGAAGCAGGGGTCTGCCTTCTTATAATTCCTTCCTTTAAACTTAAGCACTAATAATGACAATGGCCCTAATTATATCTTGGAGCTCCTCTCCCCTATCAAGGATCTCAAACATACCAGATGCCATTATCTCATTAATCTTTACCTATGGTTGATGAGCATTCAGTTTTAATTTAAAAAGGCAGCCAGGAGGGGAGATCACTTATCCAAGACTGAAGACAAGATAGAAAGTGGCTTTAAACCTTGGCAGCATATTAGAATCTCCTGGGGGAGCTTAAAAAAATACATGAATAAATACATGAATATTACCCAGACCAGTTGTTCCAAACATATTTAAAAGTTTTCCAGTAACTGAATTAAAACTCTCCAAGATAGGGGCGCCTGGGTGGCTCAGTTGCTTAAGCGTCTGCCTTTGGCTCAGGTCATGATCCCAGGGTCCTCGGATCGAGGTCTGCATGGGGCTCCTTGCTCAGCAGGGGGCCTGCTTCTCCCTCTCTCCCTGCCACTCCCCCTGCTTGTGCTCTCTCCATCAAATAAATGAATAAAATCTTAAAAAAAAAAAACCTCCAAGAAATTCCATTGTGCGGCCTCAGTTGCAACCATTGTTGAGAGCCGCTAATATATATCCCTGTGGATAGGCTAAGCAAGCAGCCTTCTCTGAACCTACCAGTATGTATCACAACATGGAGGTAATAGTCTATTGATCTGAACTTAGGTACCCTACGTGTCTTATCATCCAAGGTTTTTCTCTCTGGCTGCTGAGGGGAAGAGAGACCTAGGGTTACTGATTGCTTACTCTATGCCAGGCACTCTATATGTATGAACCAATGTTGGTCATCATAGCAACCCTATGAGGTGGCCATAATAAATCCAACTCTACATGTGGGGAAAAAATGTGAGGCTTGGGGAGGTTAACTTCTTGCTAAAGGCAAGGGGTTGGGGGACATGGAGAATTTGAACCCAGGTCAGAGTCCACTGAGGCAAAGCTGGAAATGTGTACTGTTGTCCCTTTCATGTGAATGGAACTGTCTCCGAACCTGTCTTCTGATAGGGATAGGAACGAACACATTTGTCAAATCAAGTGCCACATAACACGGATGTAAGGCAGCATTAATCTCCTCTAGAAAAGAAATCACACCTAACACGATGGCTGCATTTGGGTTCTCTACCTGTTGAGTTCGTGGTAGTCTGTAGTACACTAGGATCTGTCTGGTTTTTGCTGGAGCCAGACTGCTGAGTTAAATGGAGATATAATTGGAACCACAGCCTCTGCATCGTTTAGACCAGTGCTTTCCACTGGGTAAATGATATGAGCCATATGTAATTTAAAAATGTTTAATAGCCACATTAAAAAAAGCAAAAAGAGGCAGTGAGATTAATTTGAGCAATATATTTTATTTAATTCAATCTATTAACAATATTTTAATATGTAATAAACAAAATACCATTGAGATATTTTACAGTCCTTTTTTGTTACTAAGAGTATTTTATATTTATAGTACATTCCAATTCAGATGTTAAGGTTTCATCAGAAATACTTGATCTATATTTAGGTTTCATAAAATTTACAGTTGAAAAAGTAGACTCATATACTCAAGTTTTTCCAAACATATTTAAACATTTTCCAATAACTGATTTGAGTATGTTTTAAAATTTTATTAATTAAAATTAAATAAAATAAAAAATTCAGTCTCTCACTTGCACTAACAACATTTTAAGTCCTCAGTAACCACAAGTGTTTAGGAATAAGAATCAGTGCAGTTTTAGATCTTTAGGAGAGGCCCCATTTTTTGGCATATCCCCTTGGGTATGATTTTATTTTTTTATTTTCTTGTCTGGGAGGTGGCAGGTAGAAGTTTCTCTACTATGACAGCCCATACCTCTCAGTCCCAAAATGCAATGTAGGGGTGGTGCTCATCACTGAGGATGTCTGTGCTGATTATACATTTGGGAGCTGAAGAAATGACTACCAGATGAGTTTGCAGACTCAGTGGACCCACTCTGGAGTTAAACTTTGGCCGAGATTCCATTTGTTACCTAGTTCCCACAGGCCCCTACTATAACAGGCCTCTGGATATCATTGTCAATCTGGATCCTATGTTCAATAGTCTTCAAAATGTTTGGGTATGCCCCCTTCTCTAACCTGAGTAGTTACCTGACCAAGTGGCAGAAGATCATTTTGAAGAACGGGGTGGGGAGGAGGGGGAGGCAGAATCAGAAGAGTGTGTACTTGCTGTGGTATTGTGGGTTCTTTTCCTTGGGCACTTGGCCTCTTCTTCAGTCATTGGGCTCTGGGTCATAACACTGGGCAAGAGATTATGATATTAAAATAACTGCCCCTGGTCTCCTAATCATCTGTGTGATTTCTTTAGTTGGTACAAGTTGAGTAGTACCCTTGTTGGTTGCCCATCTTTTTTGCCCCTGATGCTTCATGTTTTATGAACCATCAGCAGAAAACCTTTGCAGGGCTATCCCCTCTCTCTGCCTCCCTGCAATCTCGCTGCTCATTCTGACAAATGAATTCAACCAGCTCCTAAGGGTTATGCGTTGCCAACTTGCCCCTCTTGTTCTGGAGTCCTTTCATCCCCTTATTGTCAGTGGGTCTAATGCTACCATGACCTTTCCTACGGTGAGCCTGGGCCTAGAGAGGGGAGCTACCACTGCATTTCTTAGGAATACTCGTGCCCCTCCTACTAGTACATTCTTTGGAGTCTTCCCTGGGAACATAACCATCTTGTAGATTTCCCAGCCTTTCTTAGTACAGCCATTCTAGCATCTCCACTTTTCTGAGACTTCTACTCCCTTCTTCCACCACCAGCCTTGGTAGTTCTGGCATTTCAACCTCACTTAATGTGAGCATTGCTTTTTGCATTCTTCCAGCAGCCATCTTGTTGTAAGCTTACACCGTCTTCCAGGGTTCTTGCCAATATGTTAAATCTTTCATGCTGGGAGAGGATCTCAAATTGACAAACTCTTATTTATCCAATCTTATATGCCAACTTTCTTTATTAAGCATCTCCAGAATACAGTTCCATGAATACTCTCCCAGCTTTTGCTGGTGCATGCTAGCTAGGTCTTGGAGCTCCTTAAAAATATAACTCCTTTGGAGCATCTGGGTGGCTCAGTTGGTTGAGCATCCGACTCTTTATTTCAACTCAGGCCTTGATCTCAGGGTTGTAAGTTCAAGCCCCATATAGGGCTCCATGCTGGGCATGGAGCCTCCTTAAAACACACATACACGCATATATACACACATACACACACACAAGTATAGCTCCTTTTTCCTTATCAGGCATGGCATGTCCTCAGCAAAGTTATGTTATGACTTAACTAAACCTAGTTGTAAGATTAGTGATCAGTAAGGGAAGTGGGGGCAGATCTTGAGTGGGACACTTGTAGCTTTGCAGGAGTGAAGACTCTCATAATCTCCAATCACTGATGGAGTACTGTTTCTTATAGGGAAGGGCCGGCCACTTCTGTAGGCTCAGAAAGTTTAGGGAATCCGTGGATTCAAAATTTGTGGTAATGGGAGGGGAGAGGAAATAACTCAGCCATTCCCACCCCTGTGTCAGGGTTTAAATTTTATCCTAACCACAGCCCTGACCTTGACAGAACAGATCTTCCTTGGCTGGAAATTTATAGTTTGGGCTCAGCTCTTCTGACCATTGTGTTCTGGTCCTGGCCTTCAGCCTTTTCTGCCATTGCCTTACATGAGATGAGGTTCTTTTTATTTGCTACCAAGGAGGTCTTCTGGCTTTCATACTTAGATTTCAGTTGGGATTAGTCCTCTCAGCTTTTTTCTTATATTTTTTCAGGATATCAGTGAAGCCTAATAATAGCCGACGTTGGTCTTATAATTACTATTACCACCATATTTCTCAAACACCTGATCCCCTTCCATTGGTTTCCATCTTAATACACCCCCAGTGGCTGTTTTTATAATGGGACTGGACTGCTCCATTGTGCCAGGGATTAGCAGTGCTCCAAATTCTACCAGTGAGTGACGGTGTCTATTTGCCAGCCAGACGGGAAATGATGTACCACCCAGGCCCCTAATGAATCCCCTGCTTCTCTTACCACTTGTTCTACTAATTTTTGCAGGTTGGTTTCCTTGGAAAGGAGGCTCTGAGGTTGAGTTTAGCATGCAAGAGGTTTATTAAGGGAGGCCCTTGGGAAGGGAGTGGAACAAAGATGTGTATGCAGGGAGAAATCAAGCTTCCATGCTGGTCTGGGACAGTCTCAGCTGAACTCTGGGTAGTCTTTGCAGCTAAATGGCTCTTAGACTTATCTAGAACTGATACTAGATGGCTGGGCCTCTATACTTAAGCATTGTCCAGTCATTTGATGAGGACTATGAGAAGGGACTGGTACGTGGAGACTGTCTGCAATGGTATTTAGTACTGGGGCAACAAGTCCTTCATTGATGGAGGTGTAACCCTATGTCCACCACGATGTCCAATCCGGAGAATCTTCTTCTTTACTGAGGTATGATTGGCATATAACATTAAATTAGTTTCAATATACAAAATAATGATTCGATATTGGTATGCATTGTTAAATGATCACCACAGTAAGTCTAGCAAATATCTGTCACTGTACATAGTTACAGTTTTTTTTTCTTGTGGTAAGAACAGAGATTCTTAAACTTGTAAAAATGAAGAGATATTGTATGCCTTCTTTCATGCACTTCTATTGGAGTCAGTGGCTTCTAGAATTAGAGTTGATTGTGTGTTTCTTTGTTTACCACTAAACTGAATTCTTTGAAGGGAGGAACTTTGTCTTCTGTATTCTGTATCCTGGGTCCTGAGTAAATGGTAAAAGGCCTAAGTTTAGACACATAGCAGGTATTTAAGATGTGTTTGTTACTGAATATTGACTGAGGTTTTATGACTGATCACCTTGGATGGGCTGATAGGCTTTTGGGAGTGAAGTTGTTAGTCATTAGAGTTCAAGTCTATAGCTAAAATGCTCTTTCCCATGGGCAATCCTGGTAAATTAATTCAGCAAATGTTAATGAGCATTTGCTTAGTGCCAGGCATGATTCTAGATGTTATGAGAGATATGATGATGATCATGACGTTATTCCTGCCCTCAATGGGGTGGCAACTTTGAGGACCAGGGCAAGGGGATTGGAGATGTATGAGGTCATAGTTTCAGATTCATCGTAGGTTTTGATCTTTGATTGGGTATCTCCAGTCTGATTCTTATAATTCTAATGGAGTGAATTCAGGCCAGGTAGGTGTGATAGGCTAGACAAGAAGAATTTGTGCAGTTCAAGCCTACATAGTAATGTCTTTGATGATATTAAGTAGCAGTATACTGAGGTATAATGTAGAGTTGTGCACAATGGTTTACATCTGTGCTGTCTAATATGGTAGCCACTAGCCACATGTAGCTACTTAAACATAAAATTAAAATTAATTTAAAACTAAATAAAATTACAAATTTAGTTCCTCAGTTGCACTAATCACATTTCAAGTACTTAATAGTGGCGTGTGACTAATGGTTACTCTATTGGGTAGAACAAATTTTAGAACATTTCCATTCCTACAGAAAATTCAACTGGATGGCAATGGTTTAGACTATCACCGACTTATGGAACATTAGAGCAGAAAATGCCTTTCTTATTTATTAGGTAGGGACACTGGGACCTATAAAGCTACTATGTCTGGGATCACCTGAGTCTCAGTTCAATGATTCTTTGTTTACAGATTTCTTATAGTTCATAGGCTTGTGGGAGCCTCTTTTAACAGCTCAAGATACCTAATATAATACAAATTATCCATCCATCCATCCATCCATCCACCCATCCATCTGTCTATCCAGTTCTCCTCCTATCCTTCAACATACTCTACTTCTTCTTCTGTCTGAACCGGTTGCTGGATCTATACCAATCAGTAGGACACAGCTCCTGCTGAGAAGATGATTTTACGATTTAACAGAGGAGATGAGAACATGATGATGCAACATGATTTGTGCTATAGTTGAGTAGGAGCCAAGTGCATAGAGCCCAGAAGAGGTAGGATGAATTCTTCCAGAAGGCTTGGGATAAGTATTACATAGGAAGTGACATTTAAATTGGGTCCCAAAGGATAACAAGAATTTATCAGGCAAGGAGGAGGAGAAGACATTCTAGGAAGAGGAAAGAACATGTGCCAAGGTATGAAGGCATGAAGTGCACTGACCTTGGGAATGGTGAGTAGTGTTTTGTGGTTCCAGTGTGGTTGGGGGAGCCATGGTAGGAGACAAGGTTGTAAGAGTAGGTTGGGCCCATATATATAAGAACGTGCATGCCAGGTTGAGAGGGATGGGCTTTATTTAGCAGACAATGGAGGGCTTTGGTGGTGGCTAAGGAGGGGAAGGATATGATTGGATCTGTGTCTTTAAAAGATCAGTCCATGGGAGCATGTAGGGAATGGATTATGGGTACAGTTCGTTCAACTCTCTGCATTTGTCCAAGATGGAGTGAAGCTCCCAAACCTAGCACACTAATGATATCACTGCTCTCTTCTTGGGGTTAAATAATAGTTAACATCCCTCCAACTAAGAATTTTCAACATTTCCATCTTACTTTTACCCCTTCCCTTCCTGACCTCCATACCCATCAGCCTTCTACTAAACCACATTTTCTCCAGCATCAGATCACACATAAGGGTGGATGGGAGATGGGAGAGGTGCCAGGAAGCAGCCACCCCACCACCTGAGCTACTTGGGGCTTCTGCAGCCCTAATGCCTCTGTGTCCCTGGTTGTCCTTCATGAACCTTGTTAAGAGATGCTGCTCTGTGGTTGCATTTTCCTGGTGGATTCTGGGATGATAGAGAGGCATCCTGACATCTGGCTGGAAAAGAGTTGAGGTCATGCACAGAGATGAATAGAGCCTTCCCTTGATTTTCTCCAAGAAAACTAAAGGCAGAGAGCTGAGAGGGACTAGGAGAAACCACTTAACCAGTGGGAAAAGATTAGGCCGGGTCCCCATCCCCTTCTCCTGAGGAGAGAATGCTTTGTTGGGCTAACAGTTATGTTGGACTAAGAGCTATGACAATATGCAATTAATAGTGAGTTTCTTTGTAACAGATAATAGTCAAAACATCTTGAAGCCCATTCAGAGAGGCAACTTTGAAGGGAGCTTCGGCTGTCCACACACACATCGAACACTGTCATTAAGCCCTCCTGGGATGACAGCAGCTATAGTTCATTATCCTGGGTGGTGGCTGTGGGGGGACTCTATCCTTTAAATTTTCTTTGGGAAAAAAATGTCTTTTAAAAGTTAATTTGCAACAAAACACATGCAAATAAATGGAAGGGAATGTGGTCTGGTGATTCATGAAGGAACCCAAAGGAGGAGGGGCAGTGCTCAATTTCTGACAGCTGAGTGATTTACTGAAAAAGAACTCTCCCTCCCCCATTGGATACTTCCACTGGCCAGAGGAGTAGGAGAATTTCTCTGTAGGTTCTTATGTAAATAAAATTAAGTCATGTCTTCACCTGTGGATAGAAATGCCCAAACACATCTTTTTAAAATTTTATTTATTTCTATGAATAAAAACAGGCTGGTCTTTTCATTTTGATCAATGTCAAGCGCTGTGGTTAATGAGCCAACATCTGTTCTGTCCTTCTTCCTAAGGAACCCTATTTTGTTTGGGGCAACCATGGGCCTAGTTAAAAATCTCCCCCTTTCCAACATGGATTCCATTACCCAGGGGATGGCTAAGTGACTCAGCTTTCGCCAACAAGCTACTGTAAGGGTAGCTTACTGGGTGGATATTTTAGAATTGACAGATATTTTTTTTTTCCTGATAAAAGGGGGTGAACTTAGCTGGCGCATATCTTTTTTTCTCCTTATCTTTGCTCCTCTTTCCTCTTTATGTCTGAAAACAGATGAGATACCCAGGGTGAGGCAGCCAAATGGTAGCGCTCTGCTAGGTGCTGGGCATATTGGGGTAAACAAGAGGGTTTCTAGTGTGGTGCTCCACTAGAACATACAAATGTGTAGATGGGTAGTCACAACCCAATATCCTGAGTCCTGTAATAGGAAGTGGGGGGGGGGGAGGTAAAATATGAGGCTTGAACCATGAAAAAAAAAACACTCCAAATCTATATGGAAACTCCCAAATTATAAAGTTGGTGACTAGGGTTGGAACATTCCTCATGCTTATCTAAATCCTGGGAATGAGGAACCTGGAGAAACATGGCCAGCCAGTGTGTGTTAGGGCAGTGCCGAGCCCAACTTGGATGTGATTCTAGGGAGCATGTGACCCTTGGCCCTTAGGAAATGTCTCTTTTGAGAATGATTGAACTGCTATACTAACCTAGGAAAATGAGTGGATTTGACAGCTCAAATTGGTGGAAGAAACACTTGGACCAGCCTCAGGCCCTGCTTGGGTACTTGCCAGCTGAAGCAGGCATGACTAATCATGAAGCTCATTTGGTGGCATAAAAGGGACAGTTCCATTAGGGTTAAGTGAGGAGCTTGGGGAATATTCTCAGGCTTGTGCTTCCCAGAATCAAAGGCAAAATGATTTTTTTTAAGCAATGACAGAGTGGGCTGCATGATCATTTCCACTATTGTTCATTTTGTTTTTCCTCCCATTCTTTATATTCCCAGAGGGGTTGGTAAAATACATAAAACCATCAGTATGGCAGTGGGGCCAAATCAGAAGAGAGGTGGGGTGTAACGTGGATGGGGCCTCACTGTATGCTATCTCTGCATTGTCTTTGGGCTTCTTTCTCAAAGCCTCATGTTATGTGTGCGAGTCCCAGAGCACACTGCTGTGTGCTGTATTTTCCAGGACATGTGCACACTGCCTACTGAACAGCTGTAAACCGAGACGACAACAGTGGTACAGGCAAGTGTCTTGGTCACTGTGCCTAAGAGGTGTTCTGTGAAACATGAATCCTGCAAGGCGGTACGTGAGACCAAAAACCCTTTTTCATGATCAAATAGACTTGGGGAAATGCTTCATCCTCTATTTTTGTCTTGGGATCCACAATGAACATTTTTTAAATTTTTTTAAAGATTTTATTTATTCATTTGAGACACAGAGATACAGAGAGAGAGAGAGAGAGAGAGAGTGAGCATGAGCAGGGGGAGAGGCAGAGGGAGAGGGAGAAGCAGGCTCCCCACTGAGCCACGAGCCTGATGTGGGACTCGATTCCAGGACCCTGGGATCATGACCTGAGCTGAAGGCAGACGCTTAACCATCTAAGCCACCCAGGCGCCCTATCCACAATGAACATTTATGGGCTAATAGCTTTGAGAAGTCTTGCAAGAATAAACCCCTTTGATTTACCAGCATTTCCCACCCTTCCTTTCTTTCTTTCTTCCCTTCTCTTCCTCCCTTCCTCCCTTCCTCCCTTCCTCCCTTCCTTCCTTCCTTCCTTCCTTCCTTCCTTCCTTCCTTCCTTCCTTCCTGGCCTTCCTTCCTTTCCTTCCCTCCCTCCTTCCTTCCCTCCCTCCCTCCCTCCTTCCTTCCTTCTTTCTTTCTTTTCTTTTCTTTTTTCCTTTCTTTTTCTTTTTCTCCTTCCTTCCTTTTCTTTCTTTCTTTCTCTCTCTCTTCTTTCTTTCTTTCTCTCTTTCTTTCTCTCTCTCTTTCTCTCTTTCTTTCTTTCTCTTTCTCTCTCTCTGTTTCTCTCTCTCTCTCTTTCTCTCTTTCTTTCTCTCTCTCTTTCTCTCTCTCTCTCTTTCTTTCTTTCTTTCTTTCTTTCTTTCTTTTTCTTTCTTTCCTTTCTTCCTTTTTCTTCCTTCCTTCCTTCCTTCCTTCCTTCCTTCCTTCCTTCCTTCCTTCCTTCCTTCCTTTCTTTTTCTTTCTTTCCCTGACTCTCCTGAAGGAGAGTTTTCCTGCTCTCCTTCAGCCCAAGGAACACCTGTCCTTGGGACGAACTTTGGCCATTGTCCTCAGATACGTAAATAAAATAAATACATTAAGACAAGATACAAATAAATAGCAAAAGTCTGTAACCATCTGCAAGTCAAGAAAACATCTATTTTCATGTTGGATTTGGGTTGGGTATTTAAGGTCTCCATGATTTCCTGTCCATCCAGGACTTTGAGGTACTGTTCAGCTAGAGACAATGTTCTGGTTATCAATTTCTTTTCTTTTGTTTTTTAAAGATTTTATTTATTTATTTGACAGGGAGATAGAGAACACAAGTAGAGGGAGGGGGAGAAGCAGGCTCTTCACTGAGCAGGGGTCCGGATGCAGGGCTTGATTCCAGGACCCTGGGATCATGACCTAAACCAAAGGCAGCTGCTTAACCGACTGAGCCACCCAGGTGCACCCCTGATTATCAGTTTCTGAGGAACAAACAACCCTGGAGCAAAGTGGCAGTAAATGACATTATAATGCTTAGGATTTGGGGGGGGTCAGGGATTAGGATAAGGCCCAGTGAGAGCAGCTCATCTCTGTTCTGTGATGACTGGGATCGCTCACATGGCAGTGGATTGTTTGACCAGTTCAGCTGGGTTCATATAGCTGAGGCTGTGATTTCAGCTGTCAGCCGGCTTCTCAGTTTTTCTCCAAGTCACATCTGCTGGGGATGACATGTCCAAGATGGCTTCTTCACTTCCATGTTTGTCCAGTGCCTGAGCTGGAATAACCGGAGCACGTTGCGTTGGCCGGTCATGGTGCCATCTTTGCTCACCTACCTGTGCTCTCACAGGACGGCAGTCCCAGAGGAGGCAGACTGTCATGGCAGCTGACTTCTCTCGGATCCGGTGTTCTAAGAGTCAGGGTGGAGGCTGCAAGGCTGCTATGACCTAGCCTCGGAAGTTCTAGAATAACACTGCCTCTGAATTCTATCGGTCAAGCAAGTGACGGCCAGCTCAGGTTCCAGGGACAGGAAATACACTCCACATTTTTGACGGGAGCAGAAGCAAAGGACTTGTGGTTATCTTTAATTTACCACAAGCGTCTTACTGACTGGCTCTCTCAGGCATCAGACTCGTAGCTGAAAGGACAGTTGGGTTCCACCTGGTCTCGGATTTATGTTAAGCAATGCCTGGAAAAGTTCTTTTAGTTCAGGATGCCATTTAGAGAACATAAAAAATTGAGATGACCAACCCAGCTAGACACAGAATGGAAAACAGTAGTTTAAATGTTATAAACACAACAAACAAAATTGCTATTGCATGTGGCTCTGGTGTTAAGGCCCATCATCCCGTATGATGGATGAACTGCTAGAAACTTTCTCCAAACTGCAGGAATCCTGGGAAACGCCTCGGATTTGGCCTTCTCTACTCTCCTAACATGCTGCTGCCATCTATCTATTTTGCTATGATCTTCGTTAGTTTGGGCTAGCTTGGTCACGTTTAAGGGTTTTATATAAACTTCTGAGAATTCTCACTTTTTGCCTAGAATTGCTGTATTTTTGAGGAAAAAAATAGTTTACAGAGAATATATAACCAACATCCTTATTCTCACTTCTTAGAATTCACAAATACCAACATGCTCATCAATTTTCTGAAATTTTTTTCTGAAATAAAGGAAAAAGCAATTAGAAAGTTGGTCAAATTTTCCTCCCCCACATCCCAGAGGCAATCATTATTATGAATTTAGTGAGTAGGATGATATTTTAAGAATAGTGTTTTCATCAACTCTTTTACAGTTCCATCCATCCTTCCCTGTCTACTTAAATGTAGCTGACATTTAAGGAGTCTGACCCTCTCAAAATTCTCTGCTGCTTTATTATCTGTGACCAGCTTCTCTCTAGATGGTGTGCTGGCGAGAGGGTTCTTACCCAGGCTTTGGTGGACGAGAACTACTTCTAGGAGGAGACCCCTTGCAAATATCTCCAAGACTGAGCAAAATCAATGTTATGTCCCATTCTGTGTGGTCCAGACCTCCACCCCTCACCCTGGATGTTAGCCAGGATTTAGTACTCGATTATTTCAAAGCCACTACACATGTAACTTTTAAGCTATAGGCATGGAAAACACAGAGCTCTATTGGACAACACGTATGTGTAAACAGCTCAGTCCTGGCCGGTACTTCTGGTATCAAATGTCATCTCGTTTCCACAGATGCAGGGTGATGGCATTTCACTGAAGTGATTCAATGATACATTACAGAATGCTTACCACATTAAATGCGGTTACCATCTGTCACCATGCAAAGTTATTGCAATATTATTGACTGTATTTTTGATGCTGTACTTTTCATCCCTGTGACTTATGTATTTTATAACTGCAAGTTTGTACCTCTTAATTCCCTTCACCTATTTCTCCCATCCTCCCCCCGACAATGCCCCTCTGACAACTAGTTGTTTGTTCTTTGTATTTATGAGTTTGTTTCTATTTTTTGTTTGTTTATTTTTTTTAGCTTCCACATACAAGTGAAATCATATAGTATTTGTCTTTCTCTGTCTGACTTATTCACTTAGCATAATACCCTGTAGGTTCATTCATGTTGTCACACATGGCAAGATTTCATACTTTTTTATGGCTGAGTAATATTCCATTGTGTATGTATACATACCCATCTTCTTTATCCATTCATCTATTGATGGGC
Source organism: Eumetopias jubatus (assembly GCF_037043125.1). Classification (NCBI taxonomy): domain Eukaryota; kingdom Metazoa; phylum Chordata; class Mammalia; order Carnivora; family Otariidae; genus Eumetopias; species Eumetopias jubatus. Next base: position 30,539,854 of record NW_028274809.1, read on the forward strand.
ACTGGGTCATTTCATATCTTGGCTGTTGTGAACAATGCTGCAATAAACATGGGGGAGGCATGTGTCTCTTCCAATTAGTGTTTTCATTTTCCTCAGGTAAGTACCCAGAAGTGGAATTACAGGATCATATAATATTTCTCCTTTTAACTTTTTGAGGAAACTGCATAATGATTTCCACAGTGGGTGCACCAATTTACATTCCCACCAACACTGCACAAGGGTTCCTTTCTCTCCGATGCTTGTTATGTCTTGTCTTTTGATAATAGATATTCTGCCTGGTCTGAAGTGATATCTCATTGTGGTTTCAATTAGCATTTCCCTCATGACGAGTGTCTGTTTCATGTGTCCGTTGGCCGTCAACATGCCTTCTTTGGAAAAATCTCTATTCAGGCTCTCTGCCTTTGTCCCATTTAGAAAGTGACTGCTTAATGCATATGGAGTTCTCTTTTGAGGTGACCAAAATCTTTTAAGAACTTCTTTTTGGGTTCCTGGACCCAATTCAATGCATGTGAGCCTGTGTGTGTGTGTGCCTGTGGGCTTCCCCACACCAATAACGAATTTTCTGACACTTACCAGTGTCTGAAATTCAACTCTGCTCTGATGCCTATCTACCTGGAGATAGTCGTAGACACCACAAGTTAAGAGTTCGGCCCTACAAGATTATCCCCCAGCACCCTCCCCCTGCTCCCCACCTTCCAATGCTCGGCACAAGTCCAGGTTATCACTTGTGTTTTGGACCAACCGGCTAGAGACTGGAGGTTCTGCTGACTCCCTCCTTGAACGTCAGATGCTAGTTCCAATCCAGGTTGCTATCTGTACTTTTGACGGACTGGTTCTAAATCTGCAGCTTCCATGACCCCCTCCTTGGGTTCAATTAATTTGCTGGAGCAGCTCACAGAATTTGGAGAAATATTTTACTCACTATATGACTGGACTATTATAAAAGGATATAACTCAGGAATAGCCAGCTGGAACAGATGCAAAGGGCAAGGAATGGAAGGGGGTGTGGAGTTTCCTGTCCTCCGAAAAAGCATGCCATTCTCCCCGAGTCTCCATGTGCTCACCAGCCAGGAAGCTCTCTGAACCCCATCCTTTTGGGTTTTTATGGAGGCTTCATATCAGAGGCATGCTTGATTAAATCTTTGGCCGTTGGCAATTGATTCAACCTCAAGCCTCTTTTCCCTCCTGGAGGTCAGGGGGTGGGACTGAAAGTTCCAACACTCTAATCACATGGTTGGTTCTCCTGATAACCTGCCCTTAACCTAGGTGCAGCCCCAAAGTCATCTCATTAACATTACATCATTGTTGCTCTCAATTGCTTAGGAAATTCCAGTGGTTTTTGGAGCTCTGTGGGGGGGAAGACCAAAAATATAAATATATTTCTCATTATAAATCACAATATCATACAACTCTATAGGACAACAATGTGAGCATACATTTATACCATTAGTGTGCTGATTTGTACACTTGAAGATGGCTGATTTATGTTATATGAATTTCAGCTCAAAAAAATAGTACGATCTCCCCTAGATTTACATGCTAAGTGCATTTTCAGAATTCAGGGAATACTAAAACCATGGAAAAAAGGCTGGATGTCTATATGTAAATCCAAGTTAGGGTCCAGGCTCAACTACATTATAAATAGGTTTTTCTCCTACACGACTGTGTGGTGAGACATTCAAAAGTTGGATAGGATTTTGTTGAGCAGCATAGCCCCTTCAAAGCATGGTAGAATATCTAGAATCCGCATCCCCAAAGCAGCCTCACCATGTAGGAGGAGGGAAAGCCGAGGCCCGAGACCCAGGGTTGAGTGAGAGTGTCCTGTGTCTTTGTCCTTCCGCGGGGCACGGATGCACCTGCCAGGTCTCTGGTCCAGTACCTCCATGCTGCCTCACTGTCCTGCTCCAGGAATGCTTAAAAGGAACCACCGTGAGACCTGTGGGACAATGTTGGAAGCATTCTACCCTCTCCTCATTCTAAAAGAGAAACCTGGTACTTTATTCCTATGCTGTCAATCCTAGTGCTGTGAGCAGACCTTTGGCTTTGAGATGTTGTTACATTTTGGTTTTGTTTTCTAAAGCGCTCGTGCCAAAGCGATGGTGCTTAAATCCACTGTTCCTTTGGCTCCGTTTCTCTTTGGCTTTGGGGAGAGATGCTGATGCTAATGCTGTTTGGCTTGATCTGGCTGCCTGGTCTTCTAGAAACCACTTGTTCTTTGCTTTTCCTGCTTCACTCCCCTGACTATACCTTTTTGGCCAGCCTTTCTCTGGGGTCAACAGCAAGACAGCCTCCTGACAGTTTGCCTCTGGTAAGGTCACCTTGTTTAACCACAGACATTTGGGGAAGAATGACCAAAGTGGAGGTGGTGGGGGAGAGAACAGCCTGGAACACGGAGGGTCTAAGTGGTCAGGTTAGGGTACCCCTTATGAATACTCTCTCCCTGTTCCTTTCTCTAGCTCCTTGTCTGAGGGGCCCTGGGAAGGGCCAGGCTTGGAAGGGCTGGGCACGGGAGCTCCCCTTGCGAACAGAGGCCTTGTGTTGTTCCCTTGCGACCAGGTCAAGGGGACCCTGGATTGTGGAGAGGATTCAGGCAGGAGGGGACGGTGGGGCAGAGGACCCCAGCCCAGTCCAGATTCTGCCAGTGCAGCGTGATGGAGGAACCTGGGGAGGACCACATCAAGGCATCTGGGAATGATTTCCTCCGTCTGTCAGAACCAATGCACGTCTCAGATGTTTTTACTCCGAGCGCAGCTTTCTGCCTCTTGCCATCAGTCCCTTCAGATGTTTACCAGGAGCTCTAGGCCAGGCACGTGTCAGCGGCCTCATTTGCTTTTATTTAGTTCATATGAATTTGAGCTGTTTTGCACATAAAAAGAACCAAAGGAACATTAACTGCTAACCACTCATAACCCTCCATGTGCGCGTTCGAGCTTCGTCTGTGCACATGCTCGCGCTGTGGGAACAGACTGTGTGGGGTTCTGCTTCATTCATTTTGCATCATTTCATGTACACCTGGCTCGCACACTTGCATTTTGGTGCCCAGGTAGGGCTCTTTCATGAGAAAACATCACAACCTGGCCGTTCATGTATTGCATGCTGCCTCGAGATATCAAATTTCCTTTCATGTAAATAACAACTTGTTAACCTTCTCTATCATACTTTTAATGGATATTCCTCCCAAAAGGAATTGCAAAGCTCAATGGTATAAACTCTGTTGCTCCATCTACATGCTCCTAGATTATTTCAGGATGACAGGCCCAATACTCACTGCCCTCAGGGAAGCAGGATATTTCTCTTGCTGCCATCACTCCATCATTCATCCGGCATGGCTGCTTGCTGTGCACCTACTGGGCACAACCAGATGCTGCGGGAATGATGGCAAACAAGACACAGGCCCTGGTCCCTGGTCCCTGGCCTCCTGGCGCTCCCAATTTCTGTGGTTTCTCAAGATGTGGTCTTGGGTCATCACACTGGAATGGACCACACGCAGGTCCTGGAATCACCTGGGGCAGGTGCCTATTAAAAATGCAGATCCCTGGGGCTCACCCCCGACGACTAAATTAGAATCTCTAGATCCGGAGCCCCAGAACCTGCATTCCCAGTGAAATCTCCCAATGTACTTCACATGTGAGCACCACTGATCTCAGAGAATGAGTGGAAGTTCCCTTTTGCTTAGGAGGAAACATGAAGGACCCAGACGAGGTGTGGGAGACTGGCTTGATGGGCCAGCCGGAGCAGGGAGATGACGGAAGTGTGCAGGTCTTCCTGCCAGAATGTCACCTCCCTCAGGACACAGACCAAGCCACCGAACCCAGGACAGGCTGTGACTAATGAGCAACTCAAGTAGATAATTTTTTGCTGCAGCTGAGCAGTTCCCTCCCACGGGTGGAGCAGCCTGGGCCACAGAGCAGGATTAGAGCATTTTTCTGGTGTCGAGATCACTGTTTCAAATTAGTTGAGCGAAGCCAAGCAGCTGGGGAGGGAACATGTGGTTCTGCTCGGGGAGGGAGCCATGGGAGGCATGCGGGCTCACCCCTTCCCTGTGTGCAATCCGACCAGGCGCGCAGAGCAGATGAGCCAGGCTGCCCAGAAAGATCACTGTGCTGGTGGGGACTGAGAGAGAGGCAGCGCCGGCTGAGGGACATCAGGCTGCTCTGCCAAGTTAGGAAAGAGTGCAGGCTTCAGTGGGCAGGGTCAGGGGGGTGGTGAGGTGGGGAAGAGGGCGGGGACCAGCTGTGTGGGAGTGGCGTGGCGAGCAGGATGGGCAGGGCTGACTGCAGGCCATGGTTCTGGGAGAGAGGAGATAGAAACGTGCAAGTGTCAAGTGTGTGGCCCCCGGAACTCCCCCAGGTTTGTGACGTCCGGTGGCCAAAAGCGAGGTGTCCTTAACTTTCTACAGATAGGGTTGACCTCCGACGTGATATACCAACCTGGAGACTTGGTGTCTTCCATGGCACACAGCCTGGGTCTAAATGTCCAATATTCTGCAGGCATTTTCTTGGGTGCTGCCATGGTGGGGTGGCCCTGGGCCCACTGGTGGTCTCAGCTCTCATTTAGTTCCCCATTTGGGACAGTCTCCTGAAGGTGGTACAGGCGTGTTCCCCCAAACCAAAAGTAGGCTGGGGCCTTATTGTGCTGCTCTTGGCAGATGCCGACATGCTCTCTATGCATCCCACAAGTCAGGTTTCTGCCTTTGCTCCGAGCAGCGGTCCGTTGAATGTGCATTTTCATTAAGGCCTGGGTCACTGCATGTGTTATAGTTTGAGTCCCAGTTTGGAAATGCTCCGAGAGTGGCTCTATTTCTTAATTCAGGAAAATGTCCCTCAATCACTTTCTTTCTGGCCTGATCCCATAAAGGCAAAAACGGTCGAGTCAGCACAGGCCAGTCTTTGGCTGATACCAGAGTGGCTTCTGAGTCAGCCCGGGGTTGAAGGTGTTAGGTGGATAAGCCCTCAGGACCTTTCTGCTGAACACCAGGATCCACTCACATCATCTGATGGAGGACATCTCATGTTTTCCAACGACTCGGGATGTTGGTGGGGATTAGCATAGCTATGGAAAGACCACACCAAAATACAAGGAAGAATCTGTGACCTCATTTATACGAACTCAAACTGCTTACCATCTGTGCTGGGGAACGAGATGTGTGCGCTGTGTGTGCATGTGTGTGCGTGTGCGTGTGTATGCATGTGCATGTTTCCCCAAAAAGCACAACTGTAATATTCAGCTGAGGAGTAGAGAACAAAAGCAAACAATTGGGGAAGACCATCTATTGATCAGCTGTAATGCTGTATTTGGTGTTGGCTTGAAAGGAATCATTCATCATAAGTAATCAAAAAGAGAACAGAGGAGAGAGCAAACACTTCCCGCCCTTAAATCTCTCACTGTTGCCTTTCACAGGAACAGTTTCTCACGCAGAAAAATCTGTTTTCAGTTGGACTGAAAAACTGCCCCGTGAGTCATAAACGTCTCTATATTTGTAAGGCTCTTCACAGTTGACAAAGCATTTTTGCAGAGTTTTTTCATTTGATCCTACCCACAGGGGTGGAGTGACTAATCCAAGACCGCACAGATAGAGAATGGCAGAGTGGGGCTGGATTCTGGATTCTGACTCCAACGAGGCCTCGTTAAGTTCACGGGGAAGCTGGATCTCGAAGACCAAGGCAGCTGCGATTGGGGGTGGGGGGGCTGTTGAACTTGACATAAGAGATGTTAATATTTTACATGTTTTATTTACACATAAAATATTTTTTCCTTGCCCTGATTTGGGGTCTAGGGAAACTCTCAGCCTCATTTTCCCTCCCAGGCTGAGGGTGGCGACATGGATCTGTCTCAGCAAGCAGAAAAAAGGTCAAGTGGGCTTTCTTATCCTACGGGGAAAGGGACTGTGTAAATATCAGAACAACAAATAATGGATTCCTGGAAGAGTTTTTAGATACAACCACTCATCTGACTCATTACTTTCAGGAGCAATTCTGTTTTACCTCCCCAAAGGTGGGTCATGCCCCCCAATACCTGTTAGTTCACACAAAGAGGGATGAGCCCCACTGAACAGCATAAACCGACTATCAGCAGATTTGCTTTAGTGTGGATGTTTCATTTTTTTTAAGTTTTTATTTTAATTTCAGTTAGTTAGCATACAATGTTATGTTATTTCCAGGTAGAGTGATTCAACAATTCCACACATCACCCAGTGCTCCTCAGGATAAGTGTACTCCTTAACCCCGTCATCTAGTTCACCCTTTCTCCCGCCCATTTCCCCTCTGCTAACCATTAGTTTGTTCTCTATAGTTAAGAGTCTGTTTCTTGGTTTGTCTCTCTTTTTTCCTTCGCCCATTTGTTTTGTTTCTTAAATTCCACATATGAGTGAAATCATATGGTATCTGTCTTTCTCTGACTGACTTCTTTTGCTTAGCATTATACTCTCCAGTTCCATCCATGTCATTGCAAAAGGCAAGATTTCATTCTTTTTAATGGCTGCATAATATTCCAGTGTGTGTGTGTGTGTGTGTGTGTGTGTGTGTGTGTGTGTGTGTGTACGTGTACCACATCTTCTTTATCCATTCATCAATTGATGGACACTTGGGCTGTTTCCATAATTTGGCTATTGTAGTTAATGCTGCTATAAACATCGGGGTGCATGTATCCCTCTGAATTAGTAATTTTGTATTCTTTGGGTAAATACCTAGGATTGTGATTGCTGGATTATAGGGTAGTTCTATTTTTAACTTTTTAAGGACCCTCCATACCGTTTTCCACATTGGCTGCGCCAGTTTGCACTTCTGCCAACAGTGCAAGAGGGTTCCCTTTTTTCCCCATCCTTGCCAATACCTGTTTTTTCTCATGTTGTTGATTTTAGTCATTCTGACAGGTGTGAGGTGATATCTCACTGTAGTTTTGATTTGCATTTCCCTGATGATCAATGACGTTGAGCATCTTTTCATGTGATAGTTGGCCATCTCTCTGTCTTTGGAAAAATGTCTGTTCATGTCTTCTGACCATTTTTTAGTTGGATTATTCATTTTTGGGTATTGAGTTTTAAAAGTTTTTTATATATTTTGGATACTAACCCTTTATCGGATATGTCATTTGCAAGTATCTTCTTCCATTCCAAAGTTTGCCTTTTAGTTTTGCTTATTGTTTCCTTCACTGTGCAGAAGCTTTTTATTTTGATGGAGTCCCAGTAGTTTATTTTTGCTTTTGTTTTCCCTGCCTCAGGGGACCTATCTAGAAAAACGTTGCTGCAGCCAATGTCAGAGAAGTTATTGCCTGTGCTCTCTTCTAGGATTTGTATGGTTTCAAGTCTCACATTTAGATCTTTAAGCCATTTTGAATTTATTTTTGTGTATGGCTTAAGAAAGTGGTCCAGTTTCATTCTTTTGTATGTGGTTGTCCAGTTTTCCCAACACCATTTGTTAAGGATACTTTTTCCCATTGGATCTGGGAGACCTGCTTTGTTAAAGATTAATTGACCATATAATTGTGGGCTTATTTCTCGGTTTTATATTCTGCTCCATTGATCTGTCTGGTTTTGTGCCAGTACCCTACTGTTTTGATTACTTCAACTTTGTAATATAACTTGAAGTCCAGAATTGTGATGCCTCTAACTTCACTTTTCTTTTTCAAGATTGCTTTGGCTATTCAGGATTTTTTGTGGTTCCATACATATTTTAGAATTGTTTGTTCTAGTTCTGTGAAAAATGGTGTTGGTATTTTGGTAGGGATTGCATTGAATGTATAGATTCAGCATGGACATTTCACAGTTTCTAGATCATTGCCATCCCTGGGGCACAGAGGTCATCCTCAGAAACATGGAAGTTAATAATATGAATATAAATATGAATATGAAGCAAAGGCCTTTATAAAGTAGACTCAATGTTTCATTGTTTCAGTGCATTTTGATATTAAATGAGTAAGTAATGTGAATTACATCTAAACTACCAAAATCTGCAAGTCAGCATCTGTTCTTTTTCAGTCAACAACTTGAACTTATTATTACTATTAAAGGCCACAGACAGGGTGTTTTTCTGTGCTTCAATCAGGAATGTAATCTGAATTTGCCACTATTTGCCTACCCCTGACCTGTGATTGGCTTCCTATTTGTATGTGTGTTCAATGCCTGTTATCTCTGGACATAGGCGAGCAGCTAATATTGCTAAGACTATCACTGAACAAACTTGCCATTTCTTTGTTTCCTTTGTAAATGATTATGCTAAGTTTATATCAATCACTTCCCCCATATGTCCCTGAATTTTCATGTATGGAGCTGAGCTGATATAAGAAAGTAGACCAGAGATGCAGATACCTTTTTTTACTTCTCGTCCGGCTAAATTTACCATAGGATACCTCAGAGGCAACTAGCCATACAGGACATAGAGTACTTGGCTCTCGCATGGGCATGTTCAACTTCCTAGCATTGACTTCCCCACTGTTACCACCGACAGTGAACTCCTCGGCGGGCGAGAGGAGCAGCCCCCCTTCACACACAATCAGCACCAGCTGTAGTCCAATTAAACTCAACAGTGAACAGGTGTTCACTGTAATGACTTCCACACAAAAGCACGCTTCCATTTAATACTCTTTACATCTGATACACTAACAGCCCCAATGAAAGGGAGTAGTAGAAAAAGAGATGGAATTCGATGGAGGAAAAACAGCAACCCCCAGACTCCTTCACAATCAGCATCAGAAGCCCCAATTAGCCTCAACATTTCACAGGTGTCTGCAGGAGGGTATTTTTATGCAGAACATACTCAAGTCAATTGTCTCTTAAGAACTTCTTTGAAGACATTTTGAAGTTTTTCAAATTCAGGCAGCTTGCTCATATTACTGTTACTACCACTATTTAATGGCTTTCAGGATTCTACCCTGCTAGACATGCATGGGCAGAAATATTAATTACACTTATGTAAATCCTAAAAATGCTCTTGGCCCATTCATTGCTTTTCCCCCCAAATTCTTTTACATTTGAGGTCTGTGCTGCATTTGAAACAGAGAAATCTAGAAAGCACTTCTTGGGAGTAGATGCCTAGTAGTGTTATTACTCCTATTGTGTTCCAATCAGTTCTGGAATGTCCACAGTGTGCACTGCTGGGAAGAGAGAAATGACAAGGGACAACTTTCCTGCTGCTGGGAATTGATGCAGGATTGGTTACCAGCTGAGGACCCAATCAGAGTCACTCCTGTGGCTCACCCCAGGCTCAGTGGAAGCTGACTAATTACCAGGGGACTCTGGTAGATGAGTTGGTGGCACTCTGTTCAGACCCCTCACCCTACGGTATGGTGGCCACCAGCACTACCAGTTGGTCCTTCTTTGACTTTGCATTTAACAGAGATTCATTGTCTCTGAGGATAGTGGAGAAAAGAGGTGAGTAGGTCTGAGGTGGGGACTTGAGAATTCTGCCTTCTCAATTCAGTCACAAAATAAGGCACCTTCCTCAATGTGCCACACCTCATGGTGCAGAAAGCCATTTTTTAACTTTGCTAGAACCAATTTGATAACTCACACCAGAAAGAAACCTAAGTCAAAACCAATCCCAGATGGGGAGCACATGCTGATGAAGGTGTCAACTGGTAAAATCACTCTGGAAAACCAGTGGATTTCCATAACTGAACCTGGACTTGCGAACAGACAACTCCATTCCCAGTTATAATCCCAGCAGAAATTGTGGTAGGCAGACACTAAGATGGCTTCCAATGAACTCCACCTCCTGAGAGTCACACCCTTGTGAAATATTCTCCCCTTGAGGGTGAATGGTACCTATGACCTTCTTCTAACTAGTAAAATACAACAATTATGATGGGATATGACCTCTATGGTTACGTTTCCTAAAATTGTAACCTCTGTCTTGCTAGCAGACTCTCTCTATTGCCTTCTTGGCTTCCATGCTTTGATGTTGGAGAGGCTTCCACGGGAAGAAACTAAATGTGGACTTTGGCCAACAGTGAGCTAGGAACTGAGGCCCTCAGTTCAACAGTTTTCCAGAAATTGAATTATGCCAACCACAGTGGGAGCTTGGAAGTATATCCCTCCCCAGTTGAGATGTCAGATGAGATCCCAGCCCTGGCTGACACCTTGATTCTGCCTTGTGAGGGACCCTGAAGCAGAGGATCTAGCTAAGCCATGTTCAGGCTCATGATCCACAGAAGTTGTAAGAGAATGTGTGTCATTTGAACTGTGTGGTAATTAGTTACACAGCAATATATAACAAATTCAGAAATGTTTACAAATGTGCGCCCAAGGACCTGTATAAGAATTTTCATAGCAGCATTCTTCATAATACCAAAATAAGAGACAACTCAAAAGTCTGTGGATGATAAGGTGGATAAATAAATTGCAGTATATTTATATAGTGGAACTATAAGCAATGCAAAAAGAACCGACTCTAGCTATCTGCAACAATATGGGTGAGTCTCACAAATAATTGAGTGGAAAAAGCCAGACAGACACAAAAGAGTACATGCTTTATGATTCAATTGACCTAAAGTTCTAAAACCGGCAAAACTAATCTATCATCCTGTTTGAAACTTAGGATGGTGGTTGCTTTTGGGGTTAGGTAATGACAGGGAAGGGACATAGGGAAGTTTTTGAGGTGCTGATAAATGTCCTGTTTCTTAATCTGGGAGCTGGTTACAGGACTGTTTTGCACCCTTTTATGTATGTATGTTATAAATTTACAATTTTTTTAAAAGCCCCCTTTTTTTCTAACAGGTGATCTTTTCAGCACACATGATATTGATAGATGTGTGCTCAGAGGGGGGCATTATCTTTATAGACACAGTGTCATCGTACATCAGGAAAGGAGAACACTGATTTCAAATGTCTCATTTAACAGAAGAGGCAAACGGAGTTGCAGAAAGGCTCAGGGAGGTAAAGTGAGTTGCAGAAGTCAAGCTTCCAATTAGTGACAGAGTAGAAACTGCAAAGCAGGTCTCTTGTATATTCTGGTTAGATGTGAGTGCAGAATAGCTGTGGACTGTCTTTCATGGTTCTCCATGCTTGGGGCCCTTTCTTTACCACCCTGTGAGATTGCCTGTTGATGTCACAAACTGAGTTAAAGATTACTTTCCCTGATTGCCTGGTACCCAGCTCAGTGTTGGCCTTTAAACTGGACAATATCCAATAAGAAGGAGCCTTTTGGTATCCTGTTTCAAGCTTCCACCTTGTTCTGTTTCACTGGAAACCTCTTTGCTATTTGTTTTGAGGCGTGTGTCTTACACCATGGCTAGTGATCTTTATCTGACCCTCCATCCACAGCCTGGTTCTCACCCAGTGCATATGAAACCCAATCCCTTTCTCTGGCACTGAACTTGGCGAACTTTCTTGGCTTTGATTAGGACTCATTTTTCAGTGTGTATTTGCTGCTAGCAGCTCTGGGTTACGACCTTGAAGGGAAGCCTATAAGTATCTTGCTGGGTCTGCCTCAGTATCTGCAAAAGGGGAGAGAAGCATTTTTTTTTTTCAGTCAAAGATCTACAAATATCCAATCTCTCCATGTTCCAAGTAAGCTCTTACATTCCATTTTAGGAAAATATCAACTGGTGTAGGCAGAGAGGAGCATGAACTACCTGCCCTTTCCCCTGTTCTCCTCTTCCAAGATCTGAGAGGTAGGTTATAAAATTAACACAATGAATGAGACCATACACACACAAATGCACATTAGAGACAAAAAGTTGGCCATGTCAGAAGAAGGCAGAGGATGGATGTGACAGTAACCCCACTGATGATCTGGATGGGTCTAAAGAGAGAATGTGTCGATCAGAAAGGGAATTGGTGGGCATAGAACTCAGAGGACAGGCCAGAGGGAGCCTGGAAAAGCTGGTATGAATGTTCCAGGGGTGATGGCTTCATCAGGTCCCAGCCGTGTGATGCCATCAAGCTTTCAAGTCATCTAACTAAACTGCCCTTGCTCTGATTCCAGATTCACTAAAAAGCTTTCTGATTATAATTGACTTCCTGTGTAGATTTTCTTCAGGGAGACAAAGTGCTGGGGAGAAGAGTGTGAGTATTTGATCTTTCTGACAGATGCACATCCCCTTGTCAATAGAGGTATTGACATTTTGGTGAGACGTTTTGGTGTTTTTTGAGTTTAGTTCACATAAGTCAGCCCTCCCAAGTCAGGCAAATCCTGGAACACTAACAAGATTGAATTTTTGGACCTGTAAGTCTTCTGGCCAGACCTTGGACCGTGAAAAATTCATTAAGATAATGTCACTTTGGAAAGCCTCTTGGTAGACTGCCAGCCAGCCATTTCCTGGTAATATTCAACATGGCTTTGGGCCTACTTTCAAAAATCCTGATGGTACCTAACTGGATTGAGAGGATGAGAAAGGGAGCAGAGAGGAGAGGAAGTAAGTGGGGTAGTCCATTCAAATTGGTTTTCATCAAGGCTACAGATGGAAATGGAATCCTATTGAAAATAGATTTATGTGTTTCTTAAATGGGGATAGATACCCTTCTCAGAATATACAGCAGTGTTCTTGGGATGAGTAAAGGTAGGAGATAAAACTCAGTATGACTTTCTGGACAATTAACCCTGATTTGTGGAGATAGAGAAATGAAGACGTTAACTAATGAGGTAAAGTTACCCAGAGTTGTTGCTGGGTAATTAGGGATTATGTTTCCTGGCTTCTGTTGCGTTTAAGTGGGGCCTGTGATGACTTTTTGCTCAAGGGATCTGGTGAGAATGGCTATGAATTCTGGGCTCAAGCAAATGAGAAGCACTCCTTTCCTCATCTCACAGTTGAATGGAGAGGTCACAGAGACCCTGAAGGAGGGTAGAGTCACAAGACCACGGGGCAGGCTGTCCACTTGCCAGCCACACCCACATGGACTTCCAGTGAGTGAATCCATGTCTAAAGCATTAAACCACTGAGTGTTTGGGCTTGATTTGTTATAACAATAGCATTACTTTCATAGAACTGAGCAGTGATTTAAATATTTCTACATGAAAGCAAAGAGTCATATAATAGACTATAAACTTTACATGAATTCTTGAGTTAAAACTGAGGCTTCAAAGACCTATTTTGCTCATGGCAGGCTGTTGGCCCCTGGTGCCTACAGAGTGACACATTCACTTTCCTTTGCTGGGTGAACTTGGTGGGAAAGTTTGACAAGGACCAGACAAATTCACGTAGTGGGGGAGTAAAAGCTGTGGTTGTCCTCTAGACTGTAAAATCTGTAGTACATACTGACTCAAGGCAAGATTGAAGTAGGGGAAGTTAGATTTCAGATAACCTTTTGCCAGTCCTTTGCCTCCAAACTCACATGGCTAATACTGCCTATCAGTTGTTTACACCCTGGCCTGCTTTTTAGGCAAAACCCTCATGTTTTGGACCCTTCCTAACTTGTGAATATTCATTCTGGTTTACATTCCCTTAGGAGCCTGTAAGGTGAGGCTAATATGTCCAAAGAACTCAGGCTAAGTGACGGGTATGGCAAATATGTGGCATTTCTCATACCAAGCCTCTTTCCACATCCCTGCAGATATCAGTGATTTGGGCACACACTACCTTCTGCTGAGCCAGGTGGGGCCTCAGAGCCTTCCCAGGCCAGAGCCCCAGGCAGCGCCTGTGAATCTATTAGTGCTGACTCTTGAACTGGATTCAACTTGCCATCCTGGATGAATGGTAGATCATAGTAGCTTCATGGATTATCTCTCCTGGACAATATTTGCCTTCCAACACTTCTCTTTACTCCATTAATCTAGTAGAGGAATCTGGAAATTTCTAGCACACTGGCAGCTCCAGTAGAAGAGAGATTTGGGACAGAGATCATATTCCATTGCTCCTCAAATTATACCACTAACCTACTGCCTTTCAATTCAATTCAATTCAATTCATTTCACTTTACTTCAATTCGATTCAGTAGATACTGTATTTATTTCACTGACAGTAAAGCAGGCTTTGTCTAGCAAGTCACACTTAACTTCATCACTAGCAAGATTTATTGAGCACCTGCTGTGTACATGGCAACAAACTAGGTGCTCAGATGTTTCTTCTGTGATTATGTTGATTTATAATCATCGTATAGAGTAACTCTGTTCTCTCTCTCTCTCTTTCTATTTTTCCTCTGGGGAGCTGACCTCCTGGAGGAACCTTCCTGTTCTGCTGTCTACACCACCTGGGCTGTTTTTACTGCACTCAGACCCCTCTCACTGCCCTTCCCCAAGCATGCTGAGTGGAGGGAGCCCTTCTTCTTCATGGTGGGCACTGTCAAGATAGGTTTGCCCTACCCTCCCCCTCCTCAATGTTCCTAAGCCATAGATTTCTGTCGGGACCACAACTCTCCCTGCCGGGACCCAGAAGTCTCTGCCAGTGGCTCATCAGACTTTTTTGTCACAACCTCCTTTTGGGCTGCTTCACTGAAGTGCTGTTGGGGCAAAAAGAGCAAAGTTTTAAAAATTCTCTCTCTCTCTTTCTTTTGAGGGGAGGAGACTTCAGTGGGTAGGACTTTTTTCCCACCTACCCATTCTACATCATGTTTTAGACGGTCAGAGCTGATAAATCTCTCTCCCACCAGTGAAATGTGTTTAACTAGGTGACGTGGCTGCCAAGCAGAGCAGTATCCATCCTGGCCACTGCAGGAGAGATTGGGGTGGGGGAGGCAGCTGCCAGGACTCAGGGCTGGATATGTGACAGCCACATGCATGGAACCAGTTACTAATGCTTCTACTTAAACCTTGGAAATAGAGTTAGAAAGGCATGGCTAGGTGGGCAGAGAGCAAACCTCAGCTTTCCCCAGCTGGGGCTACCTGATGGGTGTTGGGATTCCATAAAGCTGGGCTATGGGGGAATGGGGCTTTGGTGCCTACCCTGCTAGCTATGGATACCACACAACAGTGGGAAGGGCTGCAAACATATGATTAGTTAATGAAGACTTGGATTTTGCAGAAAACAGCCAAATCTGTGGAAGGGTGGCAGCTGCTACATTGAGCTAAAGCCTTAGGAAAGCCCTAAAGTTGTGGAATTTGCTTATTTCCCTCACCCCTACCTAGGAGGCCAGCACAGAGCAGTCATTACAGGACTTTACTGGAGGCATCAGGAAGTCAGCGGTAGTGATTTGTTTAGATTTGTCTGAATAGTCGCAGGTTGCCAAATTGCACAGACAGCTGCAGTCGGTTGCTTTCTTCATGCTGTTCAATCCATGCCATGCATTTTATCAGCTGCATCTCTTCTCTCCCCTGGACATCTTGGGAAATCATCATAACTTCATAGGTAGAGTTCTGAATCTGTTTTCTGCAATATTGCTACATTTGCTCAACTGTATTATTAGCTGGAAGATGATAACTGACTGCAGCTTCATCATTTTTCCAACTCGGGCATTTGTTTATGGAATCCATGTAGGAGAACAATGAACTATGTACATCACTCTTTCCATGCCTCAACATGCCTTGTTCCAGAAGTAGTGGTGATGGCAGTGCGAAGGAGAAATTCAATTACACATGCACTAGGAATTTGATATAATAGGAATTCCGTGGGCAGCCTGGCTTTGTCTGCCCAGAATTCCTTTGGGTAAAAGAAAAACACTTTTTTTTTTTTTTTTTTTAACGAATCACTCTTTTTCACAGTAGGGTAGGGGTAAAATCTGGGAGCTGTCTTTTGTTGTGGTCTTTCTATCTTTTGGAGGACTCAACCTGCAATGATCCTAGAGCCTATTACTATTTATAGAAGGTGGCAACACTTGCACAGAGTGGAGTCTGGAAGTCAGGTTATAGGAAAGAGTTTATAGTTTCCCTTGTTTGATCATTAATTAGCTTAAATCGAATCATAGAATCTTAACACTGAGTGGAAACTTGGAAATAAATCTATTTCAATCCTTTCATGTTATAGATGAGAAACCTGAAGTGCAGAGAGATGACTTACATTTATAAAGACCCAGATCAGTGGCAGCGATGTCCAGGTGTATCAGGTATCCAGGTGTATGGAGTCTCCAGGTGTATGGAGTCTCCAGGTGTACCAATTATGTTTTCTGGTTGCAAACAATGGAAACCAACTCTGGAAACTTTACTGCAAGTTTATTGAAAGTTTATTTGGAAGGATACTGGAAGCTTCCAAAGATAGCAAGAAACCTAGAGAATCAGATTTAGAAATGGATTCAAAACACTGCATCTCTAGAAGGCTAGGAAGGGAGCCACCTAAGGAGCATCTGCTATCAGGGGCAATCTGGTCAGGGCAGAAATGGGCCTCAACGTTTTCAGTCTTACGTAACTCTACTGACTTTTCAGTTTACTTTTGCATGAGCTAAATTAAGACATGTCTCCTGCTAGCACCTTGGCTAGGGGAAAACACGGTACCTGATAATAGTCCCAGAGAGCAGATCCTGTGAAGAGGAAATGATTCTCCTAAAGAAAATTTCAGTGCCTCTAGGAAGGTCCTTTGGGAGGACTTCAAAAGAAGTATCTGGCAGGCCACCTCTGTCATATACCAGTTTCATACATGTGTGGCTCTATATATGAGCTCCATAATCTTTGTTTTAAATTTGAATTCAATTAGCCAACTTAGAGTACATCATTAGTTTCAGATGTAGTGTTCAATAATTTATCAGCTTCGTATAACACTCAGGGCTCATCACATCGCATGCCCTCCTTAATGCCCATCACCCAGTTACTCCGTCCTCCTGCTGCCCTCCCCTCCCGCAGCCCTCAGTTTGTTTCCTGGAGTTAAGAGTCTCTCATGGTTTTTCTCCCTCTCTGATGACTTCCCATTCTGTTTCCTCTCCCTTCCCCTATGGTCTTCTACCCTGTTTCTTATGTTCCACAAATGAGTGAAACCATATGATAATTGTCCTTCTCTGATTGAATTATTTTGCTCAGCATAATACCCTCCAGTTCCATTCACGGCAATGTAAATGGTAAGTATTCATCCTTTCTGATGGCTGAGTAACATTCCATTTTATATATGTACTACATCTTCCTTATCCATTCATCTGTCAATGGATATCTCTTGAGCTCCATATTCTATTCCATGCTCTGTTTGTCTGACCCAGTACCAATATCATCCTGTCTTAATTATTGAAGTTTCACAAAAAAGCATGATATCTGGTGGGGCAATTCTTCCTTGCATGCTCTCTTCTTCATTAATGCACAGGGTACTTTTTTCCCTTTTACTTCTCCTTTCAAATTTTAAAATCAGCTTATCAAGTTCCATGAAAGTGCATGTTAGTATTTTGATTGGAACTTTATTGAACTGGGGACATGGACAACACTATGCTATTATCTTCCTATTCATAATGTGATTTACCCTTTAATTTATTTGGGTCATTTTATTGGCTACTAATAAAGTTTTATAATTCTCCCTGTAGAAGTTTTACATTTATATTTAAATTTACTTCTAGGTTCTTGGTATACTTTGGAACTATTGTAAATTTTGTCTTCTCTTTAATTACATTTTCTGGTTGTTTATTCCAAGGGTACAGAAATGCAATTGATTTTCACTAAACTTGGTTACTATTTCTAATAATTTGCTCATAGATCTTTCTTACTTTTCTGGGCAAACAATTATGTCACCTGAAAAAAACAATGACGGTTCTACTTCTTCCTTTCCATTCATTCCTTCTTTCTTTTTCTTCTCTCTCTCTCTCTTTTTTTTTTTTTTTTTGTGCTGATTGAGGCCTTAAATATCATGCAGAACAGAAATAAGATTAGACTGTCTTGACTCATTTCTGGTTTTAGAATTATTAAAATGTATATAACATAAAACTTGCCATTTTAACCATTTTAAGTGTACGATTCAGTGGCATTACCTTCACATTGTTATACAACCGTCACCACAATGTTTTCCCAAAACTTTTTCACCAACCCAGAAAGAAACTGTAACCATGAAGCAATAACACCCCTTCTGCTCTCCCTCCCCAGGCCTTGATAACCTCTAAACTACTTTCTGTCTCTATAAATGTGCTTATTCTAGATATTTCATGTAAGTGGAATGATACAATATTTATTCTTTTGTGTCTGGATCCTTTTGGCTAGTATCATGTTTTATCTGTGTGTGTGTGTGTGTGTGTGTGTTGTGTGCGTGTGTGTGTGTGTGTGTTTCAGGCAGGGCTTGAATTCGTGACCCTGAGATCAAGACCTGAGCTGAGATCAAGACTCAGATGCCCAGGCAACCCCTTTGGGTCCCCTCCCTCCTTGGGAGCTTCATACTATCACGTTGCTATTGCTCAATAAACCTTGCTTTGCTGCCCACCAACCACTCTGTCTGGCCTACCTCTTCATTCTTCGAAGTGGAGTGACCAAGAACTGTGGGCACCAATGGAGAAAAAGATCCTGTAACGTTATAAAAGCTAGTTTAAGATTAATGGTTTAACTAAAACAAACATGTCTTTAGAGTTAGCAATTCTAAATATAAAACTTTTATTCTACCTAAGTTCACTAGCCAATTAAATTCATGTTCTCTTATAAGCTCTGTCAACAAAAAAATAATGATTAGGATAATGACTGACTGGGCGCCTGGGTGGCTCAGTCGTTAAGCGTCTGCCTTCGGCTCAGGTCGGGATCCCAGTGTCCTGGGATCGAGCCCCGCATCGGGCACCCTGCTCAGCGGGAAGCCTGCTTCTCCCTCTCCCACTCCCCCTGCTTGTGTTCCTTCTCTCGCTGTGTCTCTCTCTGTCAAATAATAATAAAAAAAAGGATAATGACTGACTTTGTCTAATGTATAATAAAGCTTTTAGGTAGTGAGAATGTAAGTATTAAGAACAAATAGACTAAAAAGTTTTGGGTAAAAATTTAAAATAGCTTTCTTAAGTCTTTTTGATAACTTAAAATCTTAAAGTTTTGTTAAGTTAAATGATGAGTTAAATTCATTAAATATCTAAATCATTTCCAGCCGAGACAAAATACTAAATCATTAATTATTAAACATAGGTTTATCTACTTTTGGCTTCTTATTACATAAAAATTAAAGATATATGGATATATTAATGCTCCATTGGAAAATTAAAAAGGCATATACTCCTAAAAATTTTTAAACATATTCATAAATTTGGAAATTTAAAGTACACCAGTATAACAGACAATCCATGATTATTTGCTCCTTAGTTTTCACCAGAAACTAAGGTTTCTAAGGGTTAAGAATTCTAATTAATATATGTAATTAAAGCTACTAAAAATAATGAGGCACACCAGGATGGCTCAGTTGGTTAAGCGTCCACTTTTGATTTAGGCTCAGGTCATGATCTCAAGAGTTGTGGAATCAAGTACCGCATCATATCGGGCTCCCCACTCAGTGTGGAGTCTGCTGTTCCTCTGCCCCTGCTCCTCTCCTCTCTTTTTCTCTCTAAAAAAAAAAGACTCAGATGCCCAACCAACTGAGCCACTGAGGAGCCCCTGCCTGATATCATGTTTTGATGTTTCATCCACGTCGTAGCATGTATCAGAATTTCAGTCCTTTGTGTGGATGAATAATATTCCATTCTGTGATTCTGGGTCTAAACTACATTTTGTTAATCCATTCATCTGTTGATGGACACTTGGATTCTTTCTACTTTTTAGCTATTTTAAATAATTATTTAATAAGAATTTCTTTTTAAATCATGAATTTATGTTGAATTTTATAAATGCTTTGTTTGCATATGTTGAAATGATCATGTGTATGTATTGCCTTTTACTCTGGTGTTGTGTGAATGACAGTTCAAGTCATGCAGGGTCTCAATCACTTTACTTGCTCTCAGTCCTTTCTCAGGAAGCTACTGGAGGATATGCTCCAACAAACTGAGGATGGAAACCAAGAAAGAAGAAGACAGGGGGGGACGGGAAACAGAAGACTCAACAAAGGAAAGAGGAGGAGCCTGGTGACAGCCACGTACCCAGTACCGAGGTGCTCAGGGCATCTGGAACAAGTCAGGAGGACCCAACAGGGCTTTATTCAATAAGATGAAATTGAAAGTCTCTCTGTTGCATTCAAACACATGGAAAAGAGGAGCCTGTGGAGTTGAATTAATGCTAACAATAGGAAAGCAAAATATTAACATCAGACAAAACAAAAAATGTGCATAGGCAAGAAAAAGTAATCATAGGATAGTTCATGGCTCATCTGTAAAGAGAATTTACTTAGAGATATAAACACAGAATATTAATCTAAAAATGTGATGCAATGGCTTGGAGAATTGAGGGTAGGGGCAGGAGGAGTGCATGTGTGTGGGAGGGATGAAGACATTTGGCAAAAAAAGAGCTAGGTCCTCATGTTCCATAGTGGGAAGTCTGTGCATAATGCCTCAAAAAGAACAATCACATATTAGAAATACAAACATGTTATTTGCTGATATGGACATAAACTCGCAGAGAACTCATGGAAAGAATTGAAAGAATTGAAATTAGTTGCCCCTGGGGAAGGGATAAAGGGGGCAGTGACTGGTTATTTGTAGCAACAAAAAGTCTTACAAAACGATTTGACTCTTTAAGTTTCGTAACCTATATAACCTTGACAAAAACGAAGTTAAAAAGAAATGAAACACTTTCTTCTCTATCATCCTCATAGCCAATCAATCACCAAATATCTCCAGAATGTACTTCAAATCCATCGTCTTCTTCCATCTCTTTTGTTTACGTGGCTCTTTTAACTTTTGTGTATTTCAAAGGAAAGTTGAAGGGACTATTCAAATAAGTACATGACTATTTAAAATCAAGAGAAATCAAGGTTTAAAATTAGATTTCAGGGATGCCTCGGTGGCTCAGTTGGTTAAGTGTCTGCCTTCAGTTCAGGTCATGATCCCAGGGTCCTGGGATGGACCCACATCGAGCCCCACATTGGGCTCCCTGCTCAGGGAAGAGCCTGCTTCTTCCTCTGCCTCTGCCCCTCCCCCTCCGGCTCGTGCACTCTCTCTCTCTCTTTCTCTCTCTGTCTCACTCTCTCTCAAATAAATAAATAAAAATCTTTAAAAAAATAAGATTAGATTTCAGAAGGAGACAAGCCCATAGATAGGCACCCTGTCAATTTTCTGCCTCCAAACCTGAATCCACACCTATCCTCCTTCCTTCCCTGCTTCAGTCAAGAGGTTGGCTCTCCTCCCGCCTGAGAACCATTTCTTCACCTGCTGTCACTCTCTTAACCTCCTCAGGTATTTATTCTACTTTCTTTTTTATCTCCTCTCCTCTGGCCCCTTCATATGAACATTTCAACAAAACTTTGCCTCTCTCATTTTTTTAAAAAAAGCCCTTCCTTGTTGTCTCAGCTCCTTCAAGCTACTATTGTCCTCCTTTACTTCCCCATTTATTTATTGACTCAATATGTGTTGAGTGCCTACTATGTGTCAGTCACTCTTTCAGACCCAGGGGCTCAGTCCTTGCTCTCAGGGTGCTTTTAGCCTAGTTGGGGGGTTTATAGTCAAGTTGGGGAGATCATCCTTAAATATCCACACAAATAATTCATTGCACTTGTGCTAAGTGATACAGAGGGAAAGTGCAGTGGACAAGAAGAGAGTGTAATAACGAAATCTAACCTCATGGGGAATTGGAGGAAAAGGTGGGGCATCAGGAAGCCTTCATGGAGGACACGCCATTTAAGCTAAGCATTGAAGGGTGAGTAGAAGTTGGTTGGTCTGGGGATTGGGATGGGGCAGAGGGTAGAATGAACTCTAGGCAGAGGGAAGAGTGTGGGTGACTGACCCTGATTTTGAAAGGGCACTGAAAAGAAGACCATGTGCTGAATTATACTGAACGAGGGGGCGGGGGTACCAGGTCAGTTTGTGTTTGGTTAGAAGGTTGGGCGGGGGCCTCTGCAGGCCCCAATAAGGACTTGGGATTTTAGCCCAAACTCTTACTCAGCATTCACTTCCTCACCCAATATTCGCTCATCCCACCACACCAGGTTCCCACTTTAGTGAAAGTCCTTTTTCTAGATCACTAATGAGCTTTGTTGCTAAATTCAGTGGACTTTTTTCTTTCATGTAATTAACTTATTTTCATTAAACAACCATTTAGGGAATATTGTTCTGGGCACTGAGGATACAGTCTCCTGACACCAGTGGACCCTATCGACATGTCTCTTAAATTATTTATTTTCCCTGACCTCTGTTTTTCTCTTAGATTTTAGCTAGTATTTAGTCTTTTTTTTTTTTTTCAGACTTTTTTCTGCCCACTCTTAAAACATTGGTGTTCCTGTGAAGTCCATCCTAGGGGCCCTCTAATCTTCTCACTGTCCTAGATGTATTTTAGATGCTCAAATTCTCTCAGTTCTGGTCCTGTAAATGTGCTGCTCCTTTCGTCTTGAATGTTTCTCCTCCCCCCTTCTACTTTATTTGGTAATTCTCTCCATCCTTTCACTTCTGCTTACTTGTAACCTTCAGCAGGAAGTGGTTTCTCTAAGTGGATTTATTAACTACCATGGCTTCAAAAAGCACATACATGCTCTTGACTCCCAAATGTGGTTATAGAGCCCAGACTTCTTTCCTGAGCTGTGGACCTTACACATTCAACTACCTACCTAACAACCACATGTGAATGTCCTTCTGACACCTATAAACCAACCTGTGCAAAACTGAACTTGTCTTCCTTCTAAATCTGCTCCTTTTCTGGGCTTCTTTGTGTGCATGAATTACATGATCATTCACTTGTTTGCTTAAACCAGAGCGTCATCATTACCTCTCTCCCCCAGGCTCCCATTCACCCGACTATCAAGTCCTTTCGCTCCAAAAGAACTCTGTCCTCTTTCCCCATAGCCACTGCCATTCATTATCCCAGTTGAGGCAATTATCGATAATCACCCATCTGGTTTTTTGAAATAGCCTCTAGCTGGTTCTAGCTCTGTTATTGCTCTCCTGTAGCACACTGTTCACACTGCAGTCAAAGAGATCTTTGGAAAATGCAAATTTCCTTTTCTCCTGTTTCAAATCTTATTCTGGCTTCTCAATACCCTTAGAATAAATGTCAAACTCTGTGAAGTAACTTACACAGCCCTATGAGGTTTGTCTGCTATGTATCTCTCCAGCATCATCTCTCCAATGCTCTTTTCCCCTCAACCTGGTTTAAACTTTATTTTAGTTCTTCACGTTCTTTTACTGTTGGTCCCTTGAACATGTGTTCCTTTTATCTTGTACACTTCTTATTCTACTCCATTCACTTCACTTCTTAATTTCTACTTATCCTCACCTTTCTGCTTAGATGTCACTTCTACCAGGCAGCCTTCGCTGCCTTCCCCTTATAGGAGGGAGTGGTCCCTCCCATGGGCTCCTAAGGATACTTTATCTCCCTCATCATAGCAATTACTAAACTGGATAGTGATTGAGTTATTTATTCTCAACTAGGTTGTAAACTCTATCAGGACAAAGATTCTATCAGTCTTGTTCACATTTTAACCTCAGTCCCCAACCCAGAACTTGGCACTTGGAAATGCTCTGCAAATATTTGTTGATGGACTGGCTGGATGTATTACCCAATTTTCTTTTGGGACTTGGGGCTCCTTTGAAGGGCTGAGCTGGGGGAAGAATGTTAAAAGCTCTATTTGTGGTCTCATTGTTTTTAAAGCCCACTTGTGGCCTCTGATTGTTTTAAAGCCCCAGAGCATTAGAACTAATGGACCTAGTTTGTTAGTTCCAGATGTGCTCAGGCCAACACATGTGCAAATGGGGAACCACATCAAAAAAGGAGGAAGATGGTACCAGCTGACAGAGGCACCAATGGTAGGGATGGTGGAGTGACAGAGTACAGAGAGTGGGGAGCTACCCATAGCAGGGCTGTCTCTGCTGTTGGTTAAAAATGATGCTAACTTAACTGGATTGGGTTTCATCTGGGACCACAATAATAGAGTCAGGGCGGTTAGCAGGAAATTCTCAAATCCTCTTAGAGAGATGTTCTTGAAGTGTGGTCCAGGTTCCCTGGTGATCTGCAAGGCTGGTCTCCTGTCGGGTGAATGTTAACATTAGGCTTTTTGTGCTGATATAAATTAGTAAGTATTTATGATGGGCGTCCTTTGGTGTTTCAGTCAAAGCACTGCCATTCTTCTTCTGAATTCCCATTTCTCTTAGGTTGGTGAGTGGGAGCTGCGAGGGTGCCATCTTTGTCTCCCGGTGAGCAGGGAAGTCTGAGAAGCACGGCTCTGAGTGGTGACTTGGCCAACAAAGGGATAGAAGCCAGGGAATCATCCCACGTCTCTCTCTGTTGCCCTGCAGTCATTCTTCATAGGGCTGGCTGCTAGCCTCTAGCTTCTAGCTGCCTGGAGTGCAAATTGTAGAAGGAGAACTGGAATTACCCAGAAAGCATGTTTTTTTCTGAGACTGCCACAGGTCAGCCACCATTAGGTCAGCAGGAAGCCTCTGCTGATGATAGTGGTGATGATAAGGGTAAATGAGTGCTTCGGCTCATCTGAGCAATTTTAGACGAGGCTCTCTAATAGCAGAAGGGTCCAGTTATTATCTCCCACTCCTTCTGCTCTGGAAGATCCGTCCATTCATCCACTCAGTCATCGATATTTTTTTTGAGAAACTATTATGTAGGAAGCCTAGAGCTCGACTCTGAGATAACAGTGGTAAAGAAAACAAATTTGGCTCCTGACTTCATGGAACTTACAGTCTAGCAGGGAAGGTGAATGTCAGCCAGATAAAGACTCAACTGCTTAATTACAAATTGTGATATGTGCTATAAAGCAAAATAACAGGGTGCCCTGAGAAAATGGGGCAATGTAATTTAGATTGAAGGGTCAGGGAGGGCTTCTCTGAGAAGGCAAAGAGGGGAGGAGAGAGCATCTTGGGCAGAAGAAACATGTGCACAGGGTAAAGCCTCAAAAGGAGCCAGGAAAGATCATTGCAGCTGGAAAAGGTGAGCTAGGAGGAGATGATGAGCAAGATGAGGGTGAAGCAATAGGCAAAGGCCAGGTGATGCAGGTCCTTGAAGGTCATGTTAAGGATTTTGTACTTTATCCTAAGCACAATGAAAAGTTTTGGGCAACGGAATCTTTTAAAAAATTACTTTGGCATCTTTGTGAAAATAAATAGAGGGCAAGAGTGGAAGCAAGGAATAAGAAAGGAGTGAAATACTGATTCGTGCTGCAACATGGATGAACCTTCAAAACATTCTGCTAAATGAAAGGAGCCAGACACAAAAGGTCACATATTGTATGATTGCATTTATATGAAGTGTCCAGATAGATAAATCTATGGAGACAGAAAGCAGATGAATGGTTGCCTGGGGCTGAGGGGAGGTGACTGCTGAATGGAGATGAGCTTTCCTTTTGGGGTCATGAAAATGTTCTGCAGCTAGATAGTGGTAATGGTTGTACAACATTGTGAATGTACTAAATACCATTCAGTTGGGCATTTTGCAATGGTTAAAATGGTGAATTTTATCATGAAATAAAGGTTTAAAAAAAAAAGAGAGAGAATGAAAGCAAGGAAACCAGTTAGGAATCCATTGCTTCTGTCTTTGTGAAAGCAAGGATGGCCTGGACCGTGGTGGTGGGAGTCGACATGGGAGAGAAGTGAATGGATTAATATTTTGGAGAAAGAACTAAGAGGACTTGGTGATGGATTGGTGGTGGAGAGCAATGGAGAGAGAGGTTTAAAGGACTACTTCCAAGTTTCTGGCATGAACCCAACTAGCTGGCCTGGATCTGGGTTGGGTGGGAAGGCCAGTGTACGGAATGGTGGGGGAGGGCAGACCCAGAGCCCATATTTGGACAAGTTAAGTTTGAGGTTCCCATGAGACATCTAGGAGTGATGTCCAGTCAGCAGTGAGTCTGAGCCTGTAAGTGGGCTCAGGAAAGGGACCTGGGTTTGAGCTGTGGGCCTGTAGGTAAGTGCAGGAGACAGCACAGGGGAGAGAGGAGAGGGCCAGGTCTGAGCCCAGAGAGAGTTCAGTAGATGAGGAGGTGTTAACAAGGAGATTAAGAAGGGAGACAGGGAGGATGGTAGCAAGAAAGTCAAGAGACGAGAGAGCAGGAATGCTTAATGAGAAGGAAGAGGGCAGCATCTGGAACCTACTCTGGGCTTCTGAGCAGAGAACAGTAGTAAGGACAATAATGAACATTTAAAGACTCACTCATAGTCTACCAGACACTGGGCTAAATGCCTCAGATGACTTCTCCTGGTGAATCTTCACAAGAACTCTATAATATCTTCTTTTTATAAATGAGGAAACTGAGGCATAGAGGAGTTGAACTTTCCCAAGGCCCCACAGCTAGTAAGCAGTGGAGCCAGGTCTCACACCTGGTTCTTGCTGACTCCAGAGGATCTACAACTAATCTCGACCCTCACTGTCTTGACTCTTGGCCCATATGGATGAAGATGGATGTGGTTTAAACTCACCATTGATGTATTAGAGCTTAGATTGAGAGGTCTCACCTTATTGGCAAATACACCTGAAAACAGCTTTGTTCTTCCAATACCTCCGGCCAGCTGTGCTCTGTCGACCATGAGTCCCTCCCTACCTGCTGGAGCAGCAGGTTCCCTTAGCAACTTCTTAGTTGGATTCCAAAAATTTTCACTCACTTCTGCTTATCAGAACAGTCTCCTTCTGGTTGTTAGAATTTGCCCTCATTCATTTTGCAGTTTCAGCTTCAACCTCAGATTCTATTCATAGCTCTTTGCCTTCCTCTCAGCGCTGGTTGCGTTCATGGCCCCAGTGGCTCAGAGAGGAGGGAAAGGTGTGGTTAGCTGTCTTGTATACCCTCTCTTCCAATGCTTTTCCCTCTGTGGTGAGAGATGGGGGTGGGAGGGATGAAGGTAGGCTCTTTCTACTTGATTGCCCATGGGGAGCTTGTTTTTCTCCTTTCAGGAGATCATTACACTGGTGCAGCTTGTTGACCTTGGGTTTGGTATGGAGAAGTGGAAACCCCAACAAGCCCTCAAGGGCCTATTGATGGGAGCTCAGCAGCTTCTAAGCTTTGGAATCCTGGACTATATATTTCAGGCATTCCCCAGGTAGTACCCTGGAGCCACATTCCCCTGATATTGTCCCAATTTGGCCCATGCCTTAGTGGTGTCAGGTAAGCCTGCAACTCAGTGTCTACACTCAGTGGTCTCATTGTAGGCCCTGTACGCAGGGGTAAATCCATCTTTAGTTCTTTTGGAAACTGGCACTTTCAGTCTAGCCATCTGTTCTCATTTCCTGCTACCAGGGTTAGTCAGGAAGTCCATGGGCTAAGAAGTCAACCAATCAAAATGCCAGCCTCCTTTTCTTACACATACCCCTAAATGCGATGAGTGAACCTCTGAGGGCACCCACTTCCCTGGCCCTGAGAGGGAACGCTCTCTCTTCTAACAGCCTCTCTGAGGTTCCCTGCCTTCTCTTTTATCTCTTTTGCTCCTGAGCACCAGAGACTCTGGAAAATGTGGAACTTTTATCTTTCAGTAGGGATTTCTCTACGTCTGGTGTCATTTTTGGTTGGGAGACGTCCCCAATCAGTGTCTCACATCAGCTTACTATAGGTGACTATTTGACTTTCAGAAAGCTGGCTGCCACGAAATCTTTTAATTTTTAGATCCAGAATACCCATGAAGGAGTGGAAAGAACCTGGGATATGCCCCTTTAGGCTGACATAAAGGGGATTAAGGGGACACAGCACTGGACTTTTTTACCTCTTTACATTTTTTTCCCCCTCAGAGATAGGGAGAATGAATAAATGATGTAGCTAACCCTCTGGACATCTAGGGTTCCTGAGGGTAATGAGTGAGGTCCTGGGGCCTAGTTTCTTTAGTTACCCTGAGAAAGGCAAACACTTGTCACATCTTCTTTCAATACAAATACTATGGCTGTATGTCAAAGGCACCTGCCCCAACATTAGCTTATTTGATCCTCACAGGATACTATGAGGGAGACAGGATATTTCACAAATACTGAAGTTCAGCGTGCTGATGTGTTCTACCAATGGTCACCCAATAAGTAAATGGTTTGGAGTTTCTGGCTTCACATCTGATACTGCTGGCTACCTCTCTGAGGAAGTAAGAAGGTGAGAGAGGGAGGTAAGATTGGCCAGGAAAGAAGCAGTATTTGTGTGTGTGTGAGGGTTGTGGGTACACATGTTGTGTGCATGCATGCGTGTGTGTGTGTGTGTATGTATGTTTTGTGTGTATATTGTCTCGTGTGTGTCTTTCTAGTCATTGCAGTAAGTAGGCCTCATGATGGAGTCACCAGTGTTTCTGATGGGTGTGATAACTTAGAGGCTACCTTCAAAATGTCAGCAAGGTGGTTAAAAGCACGGACTAGAATATAAGTTTAAGTTCTGGCTCCATTCCTTACTAGCTGTGTGGCATTGGGTAAGTTACTGTACCCCTCTGAGTGTCCTTATTGTTTAAATAATACTATCTTCTTAAAGCCTTGTGAAAATTAAATTAGTATATGTAAGTGACTAATAAATGCTTTATATTTAATATAATAAGTGCTATTCTTCTTAGTAATTACATCTCCACGCAAGATCATAGTCTCAATAATCAAGCTGGTATTATTTTAAAAATATTCGTTACTTATACTCTGCAGAGTTGAAGCTACAAAAGCTGCAGGACAGTGTTTGGCCTCTATTTGCAAAGAAACATTAATACATGTAAAATGCGAAGCTAGGGAAAAGCCCCAGTCTATCAGTAGTAGACTATTTAAGGACCTGTGTGTATGTTTTTAATAAAATATTAATTTAAACAACTTTCCTGTTAAATCTTATGCTAAGATAAGAAAGATTACAGATGCTAAGATCACAGAAGCCAGACTGAAATTCCACCACCCTGAAAAGGACTCTGGACTGGTCCTGAGCTGCAACTTTTTCAGTGTGATGCAGATAAAGACATGAGCCTGCTTTGCTCTAAGGATCACATGCCAAGAAATATTGTAATATAATGTCCTTTAAAACACTTGTATTTGCAGTCTGCCTCCCGTGCATTCCATTTACAGCAGAGATTGGACTGCTCTACCTCACTGGTCCTACCAGTAGAAGTCAGGTGTGTGTGTATACTCTAATGAAATGCAAAGCTTGCAATAGGAACTATATGTCAAAATTGTGCCAAATCCAGCTATGTAATCATAAGGACTAGAATCATCAAAACTAAAAGAGCTTCAGCTGTTTGCTGTCATTTTAGAAACTTTTCAAAAGGCACCATCTGCGTGGTTGGATATTTAATTAAAGTTCATTATTCAACCTTGGGTACACCCTTTTTTTTTCAGATTGGTTTAAAATAATTTCCAATGATCATAATAGAGCTTTCCTTTCTTAAGCTCAGAAGTTTTAACAACAGCCTGCTTCTAATTATACTTTTTACCACTGTGGCGAATCCCAACACCCATACCTACTTCTGGTATCAGCATTTCAAAATTCCTTAGGGGGACCACAGCACATGCTGGTCCATGTTTCAGGTGAATCTCCCCATCATCCACCTAGAGATGAGTGTGGCATCCAGGTCAGATCAATCAGAAAGTCTGTTCTCCAGTCCACTGTGATTAACTGAGTGATGAATAAATGTTCTGTTTTTGGGAGGAGTGTTCTTTAGATGTCTGTTACATTTAGCTGGTTTATGCTGTTGTTCAAGTCTTACATATCCTTGTCCGTCTTCTTTCTAGTTGTTATATCCATTATCAAAATTGGGGTATTATAAAAGAAATGAAATCTTGGATTTGCAAAGACATGGATGGAACTAGAGGGTATTATGCTAAGTGAAATAAGTCAGTCAGAGAAAGACAATCATCATATGATCTCATTCATATGTGGAACTTAAGAAACAAAACAGAGGAATTTAAGAAACAAAACAGAGTCATTTACTGTTCCACACAGTAGAGTCTCTCTTTATCATAGGGGTAGAAAATAAAAAATATAAAAAAATATATAAATATAAAAAGAAAATAAAGCAAGGCAAAAAGAGAGAGAGAGACAAACCATAAGAGACTCTTAATCATAGTAAACAAACTGAGGGTTGCTGGAGGGGTGGGAGGTGGAGGGATGGGGTAACTGGGTGATGGACATTAAGGAGGGCACGTGATGTAATGAGCACTGGGTATCATATAAGACTGAGGAATCACTGACTTTTACCTCTGAAACCAATAATACATTATATGTTAATTAATTGAATTTAAATAAAAAGAAATAAATATTTTTAAAAATAAAATAAATTCAAGAAGTATAACTAAAAAAACAGCAATTTTGTAAGAGTTTACTCATAGCCTAAATTTGGAGTATACATAGGCAAAAAATTTTTTTTCAAAGATTTTATTTATTTATTTGTCAGAGAGAGAGAGAGAGAGAGAGAGCACAAGCAGGGGGAGCAACAGGCAGAGGGAGAAGCAGGCTCCCTGCTGAGAAAGGAGCCTGATGTGGGACTTGATCCCATGACCCTGGGATTATGACCTGAGCTGAAGGCAGATGCTTAACCGACTGAGTCACCCAGGCATCCCAATATGCAAAGTTTTTAAAAAAGGTATCTTAATGTAGGATCACAATAAAGTCTACGAAGTCTCTCCCCGCAAAGAAGACTGGGGTATTGAAGTTCCAACTGTTACTGTTGACTGATCTTTTTCCCTTCAGTTTTGCTAACTTTTGCTTCATGTATTTTGAGGCTCTGTTGTTAGGTGCATCTGGGTTTATAATTGCCATAGCTTCCTGATGAACTGATAATTTTATCATTATACAATATCCCATTTATTTTATAAATCATAGATATTATAAAATGTATTTTTTATTTTATAATCTAGTGACATTATTTGTTTTAGTGTCTATTTTGTCTGATATTAGTATAGGCACTCCTGGTCTTTTTTGGTTTCTGGCTGCATAATATATCTATTTCCAACATTTACTTTCAACCTATTTATATCTTTGAATCTAATGTGTTTCCTCTAGACACCATCTAGTTGAGTCTTGTTTTTTATCCAGTCTGACAACCTCTGCCTTTTGATTGGATTGTATATTCCAGTCATATTTAGTGTTTCTATTGATGTGGTTAGATTTATCTCTAACAGTTTGTCTTTTTTTCTGTATGTCTCATATCTTTTTGATTTTGTTCTTTTGCTGCTTATTTTGCATTAATTGAATATTTTCTAGTGTAACATTTTAATTCCTTTAGTTATTTTTAAACTATATTTTTATATTTTATATTTTTTAACTATATTTTTTAAGTTTTCTTAGTGGTTGTTCTAGGGCTTTCAGTATACATATTACATATATTAAGATTTAGTAGATTTTCTTAAATGAATGCTTCTCCATTTGTTGTATCTCTTAGGAAATTTTCCAGAGACTTTAAATGTTTTTTTTTTTTTTTATAACTTTCAGTACTTAAATGGTATTTACCTGGGGAGAGGGTCTTCAGCACTCCTTACATTGCCTTTCTACAATCAGTCTGTACCTTACTACTTTTAAATCTTTTTCATGCAGCAACATCCAATCTGGAAACATCTTGGGCGCAATTTGAACTAATTCCTGTCTAGAAAAAAATACCAGAAAAGGTTAAGTCATTTACTGTTCCACACAGTAGAGTCTCTCTTTATCTTGTGCCAGCCACTTCAAACAAAAAAATTTAAAACCACAACCAAAATGCCAGGGTGATGGATTAATCTGATGATTCCTTTATGATCATAGCTCTCCAGTGTTACCTATTCTTACATTTAGAGGCACACTAATTTATTTCTGCTTTGATCTTTGAAAATTATTTTAAAGAGCATTCTGTGCCTACTTCTCGCTCTGTGAGTGTTGAGAGGATCTTTGTCCAGTTGTGTTAGAGTTTAGATCTATGACAAAAATTCACATGCAAGGAACAACTAGTGAACTATTAAGAACAAAAGTGGGCAATCCTGTGTTGAAGTGCAGTACAAGTTCAGATAAAGAAGATGTTAGTGTAGGTTGGAGAATTTGGTGAAGGCTCCAGAGGGACTCAAGCCGGACCTTAAGGGATGAGTAGGATTAGCTGAGCAGTGAGAGGGAAAGATAAATATCTGAAGGTCCACAGATTCCTTTCTTCTTACCTGGGAAAAAATGTTTTTCAATTAACATGTATTGTTGACTTGATTGAAGAGAGAGTAATGACTTGACCTCTCCTGATAGCAGTTTTCTTAAAGGTGGTGTCTTACTCAGGTGTAATCTACAGACCAGCAACATCAGCATTACCTTGTCAGAAATGCAACTTCTTTTTGGAAATGTAGATTCTCAGACCTTATCCCAGATTTGCTGAGTCAGAATCTTTTGGGGTGGGCCTAACAATGTGCACTTTATAATTTACCAGTTGGTTCTCATGCATAGTAAAGACTGAGAACATTTTCTCAATGTGTTTTTCTCAAGTGTTTTTCCTGGCCACTCTTGGCATCAAGGGCATATTTGGAATGAAATAGCCAGGGTTAGCATCTAGGACCTCTAGCCATGGATCAAGGCTGGGCAGGTATGGATATCCAATTAGCAGATCATGTAAATGGAAAACCACACGATTGTACTCAGGCCAGAGAAGTAGTTAAATAAATAGAAAGATGCCTGGCTCTCATCTCCCACAGCTGCCTCACATTTTTCAACCCCAGGCACTGGGCAGCCAAAGTAGCAGGAGTGGTGCTGGTTCCCTGGCATGAGGCAGTGTGGTTATCTAGAGAGAGAGAGCAGCTCACTTAAAGTGCCTTTATGAAAATAACTCACTATCGGCAAGGTTATTACCCGAGCTCGTTCCCCCGACAGCAAAGCAGAACCATAACCAATACTCCCAGTCATTTTGTCAACCTAATTGTATACTTCCCCTCTATTCTTTTTGTTAACATTAGTTTAGGGAAAATTTTCCTGATTTGTTGAATCTCCAAGCCCACAAATCATTGAGTCTTTGCTCCCACTCTAGACAGGCTCTGGAGAGTGTGATGAGAACCACTCATGTATTCTCAAAATAGTATTGGTTTCTTAATAGTCTCTTTTAGCACAATAATGCTAAAAGGGGCTTAGAGGAAAGGGTCTCCAGGGGAGGTCAGAGGCCCTTAGAAAATGGGCTGCCCAGATGGATGGGCTGGGCTTTCCAAAACCTAGCAGTTTGGTTTCCAATGGTGGTTGGATCCAGCTGCCAAGAACCCAAATTAGGGAAGATTTTGTTGACAGCTCATAAAAGGACACTTTGAAAGACCGATTGAAGGTTAATGCCAACTTTAGACAATAAGTAGGTATATATACAACCCAGAGAAAAAGCATGTGCAAATGTGTATTTGTAAGTGTATATATGTTGCTGTGTGTTACCAAAATGAATGTGTTTCTCACAGTCTTTGCCATGGCCGAAATGATCAAAACCAGCTGCTCCATGTAATTCTTCATTGCAGGGAATAGAGGGGTGGACCTGGCAGTTCAGGGGGATCCGCAGGCACACTTCAGCATCAGGCTGACTTATCACCTCTCTGGAAATGGTTAACATGCCTGGCTCAAACCACCCGTCATGTGGATGTTATGGGCCTCTGAGCATTTCTGTAGATGACAGGTATTTATTTCACCCCCAAATCTGTGGGGCAAAGGGTCACATCACAGGGGAAGCCGGTTTGCTTCTGAGCCAGTTCATTTGCATTTCTCATTAATCCAGGCTAGACCCTTTTCAAGTCTCCACCATAATCTATTCAAAACAGTTCAAACATTTGACTTTGTTTTGGTTGAGTTTACTCTAATGTGGTTTCTGCATAGCTCTCTCTTTTATGGTAATCAAATGTTCTGCCAACATTTCTCCTGCTATGTGCACCAGCTAAGGAAACCAGATGCTTCGGGTTGGTCTTTTCAATGTATCTGAGTGTTGTTTTTGTTTAGAATTTTAGAGATTTGGCGAAAGAGCACTGTTTTCTAAATCTGACCCTTGATGCACTCCATTTCCCAACCTACTAATAGTTTGGGCTACTGCTCACAACTTCATTTGAAATTGCTCCCCATCACTATGCAGATTAGCATGTGGAAAGAGAAGCTCACTTAATTAATCTTGTTTGATTTGCTTAATTTTCCCATTCATCATTTATTCCATTTTGTAAGTTAAAGAGGATGAGTAGAAGAGCGGGACAGTTGACCCAGAACCACGCTCTGCATTGTCTCTCAACCAATCACAGCCTTGAGTAGGATTGCTCTTTGATGTGTGGGGTGTTATTTTCCCCTCTCACACCATCAGTGTGGGAAGGAAGCAAGCCAGCTCTTGTGGGAGTGTTGGCTTATAGTGCAGACTGAAAGTGTTTCAGAAAAGTAACTTGGCATTGAATCAAACTAATAAGTGGAACTGCTTGTCTGTATGGATTGAAAGAAGACTTTCTTGGGCCTCAAGACTTTGTTGGGAGAGAGAAGAGGAAAGAGCTGAGGTGAACTCTGTGAGAGGGATCTTTGTAAAATATGGGGCTTGAAGTCAACTTACAGGGAACAATCCTTCAAAAATGGGAAGGTATAAAAGAAAAACCACCTGGGAACGTTAGCCCTCTCCAACCCTGGTCCTACCCTCTTGCTTGGTTACTATGAGCCTCTGGTCTGATTAATTCTGTACTGAAGACAGGAGGGAAAATTAGAAATTCAAATTCAGTAACTGAAGAAAACCAAAAAGGACCCAATGGTCCCCCACATCTGAGCATAGGATAGGATATCTGAACATATATTGATGGAAGCAATGTTTGAGATTACATATGGTTCTTAATAATTGCTGAGCCCTGGAGAACAGAGAGAGAAAAAGGCTAGACTTACGCTAAACAAAATCAGAAGGATTAGTCTTCCCTCCAAGGGTCTTCAGTGTTGGCCCTGAGATCTAGAAGTTGAGGCTCTAAAAGACACAGGATGAGGAGAGTATAAAGAGAACCAAATTCCAAAAAAAAAAAAAAAAAAAGAATAGAGAGTAACTGTTAATGGATTAAAGTTAGTTTAAAGCTACAAGTCTAAACTAATCCAAAGAAAAAGCACCAGCATTGGTTTTTTGAGAACAATTGTTGTAACCACACACATTCAAACTCAAAAGAAAGACAAATCTGAAATCTCCAGGGAAGAGTGTTCAGACCAAAGTCTTGGCATGTATTCCAGAGGTTCAAAAGACTGCACATTTTCATTGTAAGTTTGTGTCTTTGTGAAGTCCACTGACAAAGAGGTGGTCCATTTGAAATGGGTCTCATACTACCACTATAAAGGATAAATACTTAAGTTTCATCTATGTGCCAAGCAATGTTGGGAAACTTGGAGAATAAAATGGTGGGGACCAAGACCTATGTGTCTAGAAATAGGTTTAATAAGAGATAAGGTAAAGGGGCACCTGGGTGGCTCAGTTGTTAAGCGCCTGCCTTTGGCTCAGGTCATGGTCCCAGGGTCCTGGGATCAAGCCCCGCATGGGGCTCCCTGCTTGGCGGGAAGCCTGCTTCTCCCTCTCTCACTCCCCCTGCTCGTGTTCCCTCTCTCGCTGTGTCTCTCTCTGTCAAATAAATAAGATCTTAAAAAAAAAAAGAGATAAGGTAAATACATGGGCATTTTTAGAAGAACAGCAAGCAAGTGTTGACAATAAAAAAAATGAGCAAATACATGAAAGATGTTTCCATTTTTTAGCCCAAATAGAACATTATACTCCAAATACAGCTTTTAGTTCTAGAAATTATTCACTGTGTTTGGATCTTTTCAAACTTACTTTTGAAAATCCAGGCACATTTTATTTTCCTCATGGGCACCAATGAATTTAACAAAGGGAAAACCATCTTGCTTGGGAAGAGATGATTAATTTTGACAGTAGCTATATCAGTAAGATCTGGATTAATGAGTTTTCCAACAATTATGTCTGTTTGTTTTAAGTAGTCAGAGATGGATATAGAGCATGATGATTGGATTGAGGATGTTGATGTGTCATTTTCAGAGTCTTCCAGGATTTGGCTCAATTAGAAGAAATAGATAAACTGGATTTCAACTTTTGTGCCATTTAATTTAGTTGTTCCTTTTCTTTCTTTTTCTATTAAAAAAATCATTCCTCTATTGATTCCTTTCTTCTTTAATTTTTAAGATGTGACACATCAACCTGTGCATAGATATGCAAATGTTTGTGGAGGAACATGACCAGGAGCAGAGATTTTTATCAGTGGCTGAGAGGGCCAAATGATGTTCATAGAAGGGGAATGCAGGGCTCCATTTAAGATGACTTAGAGGGAGTGAGGGATCCCTGGAAATGTGAGGAAATGACTTTAAGAGCCTGGGTGGGATGTGATATGAAGAAAAAAAGATTCAGAAAATGCTGGAATTTTGAAGTAAGCTGAATGATGGTTTTAAATGCCTAAGCTTAGGGAATTTAGGGATGCTGTTAATACTGCCAACAAAGTCAGGCACAAACGTTAGTCTTTTCTTTGCTTGGCTTTATATGATGGCAGGACAATTATGGTGTAATAGACTGATTGGGAAAACGGCAGATATATAAACACACCCAGTTGAGATCAAACAAGTCAGGCCCACATCACAAAACTATCCAGAGCACTCATATACTCATGAGCAATAAAAATTGGTTACTGTTTTAAACCACTAAGTTTTAAGGTAGTTTGTTATGCACTATTATCGTGACAAGGGATAACTGACACATGTATCTTGGACAGAATTTATGCTGCGGATCTAAAAGATAAGGAATAACAGCTGGAGATCATACATGTAGTTGATAGGAAATCTACATAATTAGATGAAACACTTATTGGAAATGCTAACTCTTCTCCAAGAGTTAGAAGGGATGGTCTTTGGGCAGGAGGAGATATAAGAATCCGCTAAGGAGTTATCAGAAAAGTTGGAGGTGATCTGCTATATGGACGCATCTCTGAAGTTTAAATATAAACTATCACAGTACTAGAAAGAGTGGTAAGAAGAACACAATTTCTAGAAAGATTTGTATATAGGGAAACTACTGAGTTTGACACAAAGAGTCATATGTGGTGATGGACAGGAACCAGATTATAAGGTGTTAAGGAAGGAGGAAGAAGAGACAAATCAAAGTCAACAAGATTCTCTATGCATTCTAGAGGAACAATATGGTAGGGGCTCTAATGGATCTTGGAACAACAGGACGGCCTTCTAGGAGTAGATGATTAGATGTGTCCTTAAGCACAAAGGGATCAGACCAGACACAAGAGAGTGATGACTTAGGAGAGGGGGTGATAGTACAGGGGCTATTAACAGTTACTCTATAATGATAATACCATGAAGTCAACATTCAACCTGCGGCCCTTTAGGATTTGCAGATCTTCATTAATTCTGTGAAATTCCTCTGTGAGATTCAGTTACACATTCAAGGTTGGAAGCAGCCCAAGAGCCAAAAATAACATGGCTATCATCTTGTTTTACTCATGTTACAGATGAGTAACTTTAGATATCAAGTAGTTAAATAACTTGCCCAAAGTCAAAGAGGAAGCCTGTTATTGAGTTGCTGAAAGACCCCAGTTCTGCAAATAAACTTGTAGTCTACCAGCTTTTCACTAAATGAGTTAGTTAGAAGTCAGATTAAGTTCATTTATTTATGGATCCATCGACTTAAGCAAAAAAAAAAAAAAAAAACAAAAACTTATTTCTTATTGGAGGTCCTAATATCAGAATTTCCTTACATATCAGGTGGTGTTTACTTTTCCATTATTTATTTATTTTTTTAACTTTTTACACACCCTTTACCTTCCACAGAGACCTTTTTGGCTTCTTTCTATTTGAAGATAGTACATGCTAGGTCTGGGTCACAGCAGCCAGTTTTTTTGTGATCCACATTGAGTTTATAACACCTTAAGGCATTTATTAGGTTCTAGAGTGTAAGATTCTTAACTTTTTGTGGAAATCCCTTTAATCTGCTGGTGAGTCCAGGATGTGAAAAGATGATCACTATCTTTGGGAAATGAATTCACTCCTGAAGTTTATATCACTTATCACTTTGAAGCTTAAATTTCTTCCCCAAGATTATCTCTTAACTTTGCTGATCTCCCCTTTCCTTGGTTAGTCCAAGGAAAGTCTCAACCCCCTCGCCCTCTTTGAGCTTTCAGGCTTCAGGTTCTCCATGGAATGAGAGTTTCATATTAAAAGTACAGTCTGCTAATCAACGAGTCTGACACATGGAAAAGTAGCATTTTTTTTTCTATTTTTACTACAGATTAAGAAAACTAATGAATATTAATGACCATATGTATTCACCTATGAAATGACATTGCATCTGAGATGCACTCTAGTTTCTGAGACAAATGGGAGGCGTGAGAAACTGAGGAGACTCAAAATGGCAGACAAAAGATGGAAGCCAGGAGAGAAAAGTGGACAGAAATTTGATACGAAGGGAAAAGCAGCCAGGAAAAAGAAAAGAAATGCAGAATGTAGAAAATGAAAGGAATGGAGAAGATATATTGATTTTCATATTTCAAAAAACGGAAAAAGTTGCATTTCGTAAATGCTTGGGTAGATGTATACATATACAGCCCCATTACCATTGCATCAACAGTTAAGTCTTAATCTCAAAGGTTTGAAGTGTACCATGGAGCTATTCACTCAGTTAATTCTCTCCTGCAATTGTGAAACACATCCACCAACTTCCCTTCCATGGTAGGGGGAAGGGTGGGGGACACCAAGACAGAGGCAACAATGCTTCATTCTGGGACATGAGCGAAGCTGGCACAAGCCAGGTGACCCGCCCCTCTCCCCCACCGTGCTGTTCCTGCTTTTCCAATTAGGCCTACCCCCAGGGAAAGACCACTGAGCTTGGCATTTTAATGATAATTCATGGTATGTTATTTTCAGTTGCAGTGGTTTTATGTATTTTAATTAGTGTCTTCACATATTTTACTTGGGCCCCAGAAGGAATAATCCAAACACACAAAACCCCAAACCCCAAAATACGACAGAATGAGGGAGTGAAAATTAAAGACAATTCTGGGAGTTCTTGGCTTCCCAGCCTGTGTTGTAACCAAGTGGAAACTCCTGCCCCTCCCCAGCTCCTCCTCCACGACCTTCTTCAGCCCTCCACCTCCCATCTCATCTGTGCAACCAGAAGCATCCACCTCTTTTCTGTTTCCTTTCTTTGGGGATCAGTTTCAAAGGTCCCCCCACAGCCAAAGGCGTGTCGCTGGTGCCTTTGTTGGTGGCCTCTGCCAGCGAGCTGCCCCCTCTCCCGCCCCCACAATTTGCCGTGCACGCTGCCTTCCTTATTTGCAGTCCCCACTGCGCTCCTTCCCCACCATGCCTCTGCGGCCGGCCTTGCCTCTCTTTTAAGTCCAGGTTGGACTCTTTTCATCACGCCCAGTTTTTCTGCTCCCAGCTTAGATTTATGGCCCTTGTCAGGCCTTCCTGCTGT
This sequence comes from Eumetopias jubatus, assembly GCF_037043125.1. Lineage (NCBI taxonomy): Eukaryota > Metazoa > Chordata > Mammalia > Carnivora > Otariidae > Eumetopias > Eumetopias jubatus. The sequence goes on from NW_028274809.1 coordinate 30,578,984, forward strand.
GGCCTCTGACAGCCCCTGCCTTTCCTAACATCAGATTCATTGCTGCTCCTAAGGTCCTTTAAGATTTTAATGCTAAGTCTATAAATTTCATTTCCTTTCTGCTTTAACCTTCCTTTAGACCTTCCCACTGTCTGATGGGATGTCCCCTGGGCATTGATTTGCAGCCCCATTTCTCCACTCCCGGGGAGAGCTGCAGGAGGAGGGGGCTGGTTGGAGCCCATGGAAGGGGAAATGGGGAAAGGAGCTGATGAGTTTAGATTTCCATCAGCTCCAACAATTCTTCGGGGTTTGATAGGGATTGACATTTTCCTTCAAAGCTGTGATTTGCTGAGGACTGTGGTGGCTTTTCATTAAAATAGTATCTGAGAGTTTAAAAAAAAAAGGAGGCTTGGCTGAACAGATATCCAACCTCCCTTAATAAATGCATCTGAGCTTACATTTTTCCTCTCTGATGTGTCAGCTGGAGAGTCTCTTCTCCAACACACAGGGGCACTGCTTAAATCACTCTGATTTCTCTCCCAGGCAGACTTCTGCTGAAGAAACTTTTCTCACCTTAAGATAATAAAGCCCCCAGTTGAGAGAGGTGGAAATGGCAACCGACTTGAAATTTCAGGGGAGAAGACTAGGTCACTGCAGAGAAAGAAAGAGTTTGCCAGCTCCAAGGAGCACAATGAGTACTTTGGAAGTAGGATTTTTGTATTCATTCTGTCTTTCGTTGGCCTTGGAAGTGTTAACAGCCTCGCGGGCCTCACTTTTCCTTTACTCCCATTCAGGGCGGCTGTAATGAAGGGAAGGTTGGAGAAAGAGTGGGAGAGAAAGACTTTTGTGTCCAAATCACTTTGATTACATTGCTAGTTCAATCTTAAATTTATTCAAGGTGACAGTAAAAGTCTAGGGAGCAAGCCATTAATGGAACGGTGAATTATGTAACTTACATGGAAGTCTTGCTTCCCCAGGCCAGACTTAAGTGGAGTCAAGGCTTTTGTCATTTGATGGTGCCTGTCTCTAAGAACTCACTCCGTTTTCTTGCTTGGATTCCAGGCATTGGAATCCTGTGGGTCACTGATGCCTCGCACGCTTTTTCTTTAAGTTTCGGTGTAGTTTTCCATTCCTTTGAGCTGATTTGGGTCTGTTTTATTGCTGTCGCTACTTTTCCAACTGTTCAATGTCCTCAAATCTAGTGCCAGGACTCCCCTCTATTCTTCCAGCCAGGAGGAATGGTCCCCTAAACTCCCACCAACAAAAGATTTACACTTTGTAAAGCCAACTTTAGATGGCTTGACATTCAAGTAAAGGCAGCTTAATATAGAATGTGGCAGAGACTAGCTAACCATTCCCTTCACTGGTCCCCTTTTCTTCTTGGGCACACAGCTCCATTGCATTTCCCAGTCTCCTTTGCAGCTGTGAAAGTTGCAACCACATGACTCAGTTCTGGCCAATAGAAGGTAGAAGTGCTGTCTGCTACTTCCAGGACGGGCCCATGAAATTCCTACCCAGTCCTCCAGGTCCTCTCTCCTCCCTTGAGTGATGGTCAGATTTAAAACCTGCCACTGAAGATGATGGAAGACCTACACACCTGAAAATGTGTAATCTGATAGCAAGGACTTTGTAATTGCCTTGGAACCCATCGATTCCACCTGCTACCCATTAGCGAAGCCTAGCTAAGTTTATAAACATTCACTTTGATCTGTGTTTTCTACAATTGAATAAGAGTTACCTTGAGTGAATTGGGTCACATTCCTTAGAAAGAGGTCCTTTGCTTTAAAGAGTTATAAAAGCTGGCGGGAAAGATATGGAGCAATTCTTGCCATTTAGGAGACTAGAAGGAAAAGGTCTGTGTAGAGAAAGAGCTGTGATAGATTGGATTGTAGCTCCCAATTCTTTACTCCTTTCTTTGTCATTGTGTTTCATCTTTCAACTTCTAAAATTATTCTTATGCATTTATGTATTTCCATTTTTTATCAAGGTATGATTAACAAATCAAATCATATATATTTTGAGTTGTACAATATGATTTCCAAAAGGTGTACAATGTGATGATTTAATGCATGTATATATCATGAAATGATTGCCACAATCAAGTTAATTAACACATTTGTCACCTCACGTATTCACGTTTGTGTGTGTGTGTTAAAAACACTTAAGATTTACTCTCTTGGAAATTTCAAACAGACAATATGGTATTATTAAGTACAGTCACTATGCTGTACATTAGATCCCCAGAACTTATTCATCAGATCACTGAAGCCTTGTACATTTGACCACCATCTCCGTATTTCCCCCCACCCCTAGCCCCTGGCAACCACTGTTCTAGTCTCTGGTTCTATGAATTCAGCTTTTTCAGACTCCACATCTAAGTGAGTTCATACAGTATTTGTCTTTTTGTGTTTGGCTTTTAAATTTGGCATATTGTCCTCCAGGTTCATCCATGTCATCACTCAACTTTGCCTCTCCTTTCACTGGTACTGAAGGTACTGGAGTGTGCTTCCCTGCCCTTTGTCCATCGAGCACAGCTGTGTGACTTGCTTTGGCCAATGAGATGTTAATAGGCATTATGCAGACCAAGGCTTTAGATACATTTGAGTATATTGGGTCTGCCCTCCTGTGCTTCTGCCATCACTATGGGAAAGAGATGCTCTGCCTAGCTTACCAGTGTGAGGGGGATGAGAGACATGGGAGCAGACTTGGCTCCAGCCTGTATCCCAGAACAAAGCCAAAACTAGTTCACACTAGGTCACCTTACCCATAGATGACCTACAGATGAATGACTGAGTATAAATGATTTTTTAAATAAAGATTTTTTATTTTTTTTAAGTAGTCCTTTACACCTACCATGGGACTCAAACTTACAACCCCAAGATTAAGAGTTGCACACTCTACTGACTGAGCCAGCCAAGTGCCCCAGAAAGGTTCTAATTTCTTTACATCCTCACACTTACCTTCTTTCTTTCTTTCTTCCTTCCCCCTCCTCTTTTTCTTTTTTCAAAAAAGAATTTTTTATAAATAGTCATCCTAGTGGGTATAAAGTAGTATCTCATATTGGTTTTGATTTGCATTTCCCTAATGACAATGATGTTGAACATCTTTTCATGTGCTTTTTGGTCATTTGTATATCTTTTGAGAAATGTCTATTTAAGTCCTCTGCCTGTTTTAAAATTGAGTTGGTTCTTTTGTTTGTTGTTGAATTTTAAGTGTTCTTTGTATATTCTGGGTACTAGACCCCTATTAGATATGTGATTAGCAAATACTTTCTCTCATTCTGTGGGTTGCTTTTTCACTTTCTTGATAGTGTCCTTTGTTGCACAAATTTTTTAATTTTGATGAAGTCCAATTTATCCATTTTTTTCTTCTGTCACTTGTACTTTTGGGGTGTCATACCTAAGAATCCATTGCCAAATCCAAGGTCATGAAGATTCACTCCTACGTTTTCTCTAAAAGCTTTATAGTTTTTGTTCATATAGGTGTGTCTTTGATCCATTTTGATTAATTTTTGTATATGGTATGAGGTAAGGGTCCAAATAATATTTTTCCATGCTGATATCCAGTTGTCTCAGAAAAAGTCATTAGGTCTTGGGGTTATTTGTTACACAGCTTTGTGGTAGCAATAGCTAACTGATACAAAGTTTGTCTTTTCTACTTCACATTTTATACATCCTTACTCCTGACATATACCACATTCTGAGGTACTATGCTGAGTTCACATTTTGGGGGGTCCTTTCAGATGAGAAAGTGAGGTGTAGTTGTCTTGAGAATTCCCCCACATCCCTCCTCATACATGTTATTAATGGTGTTGGAGAAGAGCTGACTTGCAAATGTTTTTCACTGTGATTCTCAGTTGGATATGGATGAGGTTTGAGAATGCTAAGATAAGTAAGCCTATTAAAAACTTCAACAATTCCTTATATAATGATAATTATTAGGATGCAAAAGCATCTCTGTTAACCTTTGGGCCGGTTTGCAATATATCTGTGGCCACTTGTATTCTCTTCCTTCCCCACATGCAGCCCAGAGCCCAGAACAGAACTGAAGATGGTGGTGCCAGCCCTTTGTAAAGCTGGTGACTAACTGAAGCATCTTTGGGCATCCTTATCCACAGCTGAATAACATGGGGCAAATTTCTTAATGATTTTATACTTTAATGTCTTTGCCTGTAGAATGGAGAGCACAGTAGGACCTACCTCAAGGGGACATTGTGAGGCTTTGAAGAGTTGGTATTTGAAGCACTTAGACCAGGGCCTGGCACAGAGCAAGACCCATGCAAATGTTAGCTGAGTTTTAAAAAGCCTTGTGATAAGGAATCATCTGCATTGAAGTGGCTGGCTTGACTTGAGCTTCATTTCCCGACTGGGTCCTCTTCATCCTTAAACTTCTTCCATAGCCTTTCTGGTTCTTCCTGACTCCAGGAGGCATTGGGGTAGTTCTTTTCCTTATGGCCTTTTGTGGTGTGGAGTGAACTCTGTATTATTCTGTCCCTGAGCCTTCCCTTTCTCCTCCAACTGAGCTTGGAGCCAAGATGGCAGGTTCTTCTTTGTAGGTTTTTCACTGGAGTCGGGATGAGCCCATGTGGGTGCCTGAATCACATCAGAGGGTTGTCATATGGCATTGTTGGAACCCATAAAGTGAGTCAGATACATCCTTTACCTGAGGGAAAAACAAAGGAAAGGTTTTCTTTAGAAATAGAATTAAGACACTGGTTTCTTCCCAGCTCATTCATTATGCAGTCTGTTTAGAGAACTACATGGAAAGAAAACAAATGGTTCATCCCCACTTTTTCCATTCCCATTTTTTTTTTTAATTGTCAAAGTTTAATACAGCTGCTTTGCTTCCCTATTCCAGGGCTGGCATCTGATTACGGCAGAACTGATTTATGGTGGGAAAACCTGGAGGTGAATTATTTATTCTCCTCATGTAAAGGATTAGCTATTTCTACTTTTAATGGATTTTTGTTGTGGTGTGTTTACATATTTTTAGATGGATTAAGAAGTCCTCTGACCTCTCATATCATATCACACAAAGCTATTTGCAAATCACATTAGAAGTCTGGATTTAAACTGATGAAAGCAAAGAAATAAAGAGTTATAATATTGAGTGTCTGACCCAAGAGATTTTTCTTAGTTTATCCTCCTGTGTCCCAGAAGGAATACATAGATATGAGAATACGACCATAGCCTAGCAGACTGGGTTAAGCTAGCTAACACAGGTGTCCAGCATTCCAGGCACAGTGGCTCATCTCAAAGGCTGCATCATCCCCCAGGGGGTGAAGGAAGAGCCTGGAGGATAGGGGACAGACTGGGCAAAATGTTGAACTTTCAGGGCATTGACTTCAACTATAGAGTGCCGGCAGATGAACACACTCTTTAGATTGTCGAACACTAGGTTTTCTTTTTGCTTGAAAGCAAGGTGGGTTTATTGATCTATCTTGAATAGATAATTTAAAGTTTCACAGTAAAAAGTTTTCCCTTCAATCCTTACCTTCCCCCGAAGGTAAGAATTCTCCATTCCCTGCCATGGTAATTGTTCTTCTTAGTTTCCTTCATTTCCTTCCAGAGTTTCTTAATGTAGAACAATTGCAACTACCTATTCTTATCCACTCCCCATCACCACTTTTATACGAAATTTGGCATGTTTTATACACTGTTATTCTGTGCCTTTAAAAAAACCCTTAGCAATATATCTTGGAGATCTTCATGTAAAAGTACACAGAAAATGTCCTCATTGAAAATGTCTTCATTACTGTATAGTATTCAAATGCTATGCTTCTACCAAGGTTTATTTAATGAGTTCCCCACTGATGGATGCTTAGCTTGTTTCCATTTCAAATAAATCTGCAATGAACAACCTTGTACTTATCCTATGCCACATGGTTGTGAGTTAATCTGTAGGAGAAATTCTCCAGTGTGACCTGCTGGGTTGAAAAGTATTTGTAATTTTGAAAGATGTGTTCAAATTGCCCTCTGTAGGAGCTGTGCTGCTTACGCTCCCATCAGCAGTGCTTGAGAGACCATACTGTGTGTGTGTGTGTGTGTGTGTGTGTGTGTGTAGGTGGGGGTGGGTGGGTGGTGGGGAGAGGTGTGGTTTAAATTTCTTTGAAAGTTGTGATAGTATTTAAATAAAGGGGTGGAGTGAGAGAAGGAAGTGGGAGAGGTTCTTCTGGGTTCCCAGAATGTGAACAAAGAGCAACTAATAATACTAACTGTTAATATTTATATGATGCTTGCTATGACACTAAGTGCCTTACTATGTTCACTCATTAGATTAGGATGGCTCATTTTCATTTGATTTTCTTCTGATTTTTTTTTAAAAACAAGTATTGAGTATTTACCATGTGTGAGACATTCTGCTAGGTGGTGGTTGATGTAATGTTTGTTGACAGAAGTCCTGCCAAATGTCAACAGAAAGGGAATTTTGGGGCAAGCTCTTACCAACACTAACCAAGATTGTATGGAAAATACTAACAGCGATCTAGTTTTGGGTGCTGTGTAATGTCTCCCAAAGATGTTTGCCTTGGAAGCTGCAACACAGGTGAGCTGTGTGGTTGACTCACCTGGTGTAGGCTGAGGCAGAGCAAATTCCAACAGCTGCTTTACCTCGACGTGCACTGATGGTCTGCTTTGTTTTATGCCTCTGTTTAATAATTACAGTTTGGGGTTGGATGAGTAGGAAGGGGGAGGAAGAATTTGATTTTGTGTGAGTGAGTGAGTGAGTATTTGTGTGTGTTGTAATACTAAACTAAGAAATGAATCCAGTTCAACCACATGTCAGATTTTGTCAATAGCTGGCAGTTATAATTAGTACACGCAATGCATTACTTCAGAGGAATATTGAGAAGGCAAAAAAAAAAATCTGAATGCATATAAAGGGAAAATATCTTCCAGACCTGCAGGCAAATATACTGGTACTGACTGGCAAGAAAAAAATAATTGGAGACCAGATTTGATTAACATTGAGACCTAGTGCCTCTCATTATTTTCTAGTTTTTCTCACTTTCTTTTCTCAGCCCTACCTCAAGATTACTCCAGAACTCTGTTGTCTTCACTCCTGCCGCTGGCTCCCAGAGCTTGTCCCTTTACCTCAGCTGGCCTATCTTCCTGGTTCTTAACCCAAATTATTTTATAGTGCCAGGAGACGGTTTAGCCTCTGTTGGTGCACTGTGGGGCTCTAATGCCAGTGTTTCCCTTGTCTTCAGGGTGGATTCGAATAAAAGAGGAGGTTTCAGGGTGGGCCAACCATGGTTAGAGTGTTAGAGATTAGAAAATAGTTTTAGTGATAGTATTTATTTATGTTTAAAGATTTTATTTATTTATTTGAGAGAGGGAGAGAACAAGTGGTGGGGAGGGGCAGAGGGAGAGAGAGAGAGAGAGAGAAGCAGACTCCCCGCCAAGCAGGAAGCCCAAGGTGGGGCTCCATCCCAGGATCTGGAGATCGTGGCTCAAGCTGAAGGGAGATGCCCAACCGACTGAGCCACCCAGGCACCCCAGGGATAGTATTTATATCTAGGGAAAGTGTTTGGGGTAGAAGAGTAGTCTTTTGGAGGTATCACTACTATTTGGAAATAGAAAAACAGGGGATTTAGTAGGAAAACGATTTACAGTAGTTGAAGATCATTTCCAAGTCAGAAGAGGAGAATTGGGTTCTGACTCTAGAAATCTGGGTTAAATACCATTTCAGTCAAGGTCCATTCAGGTTAACGTAAACCACACAGTAGTTTTTTCAAACAGTGGGAGACTTAATAGAGAGACATAGTTACAAGTATCTTATCTGGGAATAACTTGCCTGAGCTTGGAACCAACTACACCCTTTATTTTTTAATTTTTATTTATTTATTTATTAAAAGTAGTTTCCATGCCCAGCATGGAGCCCAGCGTGGGGCGTGAACTCATGACCCTGAGATCAAGGCCTGAACTGAGATCAAGAGTCGGATGCTCAATTGACTGAGCCACCAAGGAGCCCCCAACTACACCCTTTGGAGAGTACATGTACTTTGCTGCATACCATAGTCCCTGTTTCGCCCATTAACTGAGTATAGGCTGGCTAGACCCCTGAGTGTATGATCCTGATTGTAGAGGAGTTTGTAGCAACAGAATCAAGATCTGTTTCTTGGATCTGTTTCAAGGCATTTTGCCTTGTTGATGTTTTATAGATAGACTATCACTACCTTTTGGTAGCTGTTGACAGGTGGCTCCCTGAATTTTTAGACCTATGCTTTACATGCCTTAAGAATAGGCCCAAGGCCTTCTTTTCTTCTGAGGCTATTTGTCCCTAAGAAATCCCATTCATACGATGGCTTCAGCTGTATGAGAACTATTTTGTGCCTCTGGCATAGTCTTCTATTCTGAGCTCTAGTCCTCATGGATGCTTCAAAGGCCACTCATTTAGCACATGTGAGACTGAGCTCACCATGTCCCTACAAAACCTGATTTCTCCTGGTGTTTTCCCAGGGACAGGCATCACCATCTACCCAGTGCCTTGAGTCAGAAACCTGGGAGTCATCTATGACCTTACCTCATTTCCCTACATCTAATTCATCGTGAAGTCCTCTTGATTTTTTCTCCTAAATATCTCCTGAGTCGGTCGTTTTCTCTCTATCTGCCCCTCCCACCCTAGTCTAAACTACCATCAACTCCCTCCTAAATGACTCAAATGGCCTCCTCACTGGTCTGTCTCCACTTATTTTGATTTCCCTCCAGTTAATTTTCCAACTGACTCTCATGTGCTCTTTTCAAAGGCATATCTCATGCTAACATATTTTTCCCTCAGGGATGCTTTCTCTGCCCTTCACATCACTTATCACAGTGGCAATTTTACAGTTCTGAGTGTGATTCCTCAATTACTGTCTGCCTTTCCCTGTGGATTGTCAGCTCTTGGAGGGTGGTGGCCATGTCTGTTTTTCCTCACGTTTCGGAGGCCCCAGCCCTCAGTGTGATCCATAGCACATAGCAGGAACCCAGCACATATTTTCCATAATACTTAGCCCAGAGTTTTGGACTTAGTGCTCAGTAAATACTAGATATTTATAAATACCAAATAGCAATTGAGCAAATTGACTTTCAGGTTCCAAAATGGATTGATAAGCAGTTATCAACCTATCTAAGACTATAGAAGGGAGTCTGTGAAGCTCTATTTTCCATGGGATGTAAAGGAATACTTGCCAGGGATTTTAGCTGCAAGTGACCGAAGCTGTGTCTGGCTGACTGGGCAGAGAAGGATTTGTTCAAAGGGGACAGAGGAGTTCATAAGGTCATTGAGAGAGCTGAAGAACCAGGCTAGAGGCTAAACCTGTAGAAAGATGCCGACAACTATGCTGGTCTGATGGGGAAAGATGCTGACACTATGCTGGTCTGATGGGGAAAGATGCTGACAACTATGCTGGTCTGATGGGGAAAGATGCCAACAACTATGCAAACTGGTGTGATGGGGAAGCTATTGCAGCCACTGCCATGCACTTAACACTATAATTTGCTCTGTTGCAGCCTCTGCACCAGGAACTAGACTTGCTCCTCCCTCAGTTGCATCTGATTGGCAGAGCCCAGGCCACATGTCTGCACAGGTCTGCACTGCAGCTGCAAGGGAGATAGGGAAGTGAGATCCTCCCCAAATATAAGAGGCATATGTGGGGCACCTGGGTGGCTCAGTTGGTTAAGCATCTGACTTCGGCTCAGGTCATGATCTCAGGGTCCTGGAATCCAGCCCCACCTGGGACTCCCTGCTCTGTGAGGAGTCTTCTTCTCCCTCTCCCTCTCTCTGCCCTTCCCCCAACTTGTGTGCTCGCTCTCTCTCTGAAATAAATAAATAAAATCTTAAAAAGAAGAAATATATGTAAAAGATGTCAGACAGCCACCAACATGATGAAGGTCCTCTACAAATGGACAGTCGTAAAATAAATTCTTCACCTGCTCCTAGCTCGTAATTGTGCATCTGGGTGTTGGCATGTACCAATAAACATAGTTACGTAGAGAAGCGGTCAGAGCTTGACCCACCGTACTCTAAACTCTTTTCCTACCTTTGCAACTGATTTTGCATTTCGCCATTAAATGCTTTAGCTTAACCATCTAGAAAACTAATGTAACACTAGCTACCAAATGCTAAGAATCAGCAGTAATAGTAATGCATTTTGAGGACCTTGGATAAAAAGCACTCCAAGGATTTGCTGTATCATTATTCAAAATAGATGATTTCTGATGAAAATGTTAAGTTCAAAGGGTTTGATAGCTTCTCAGGATGCAAAAGGGGCAATGCCCGGCACATTCACTTAATAAAACCAGTCCTGGAGATGCTTGCCTAACTCTCCTTCCTGCTCCTCCGTGGGCTTTCCAAGGCAGCAATATGCAGGAATGGTAATGGGTGTAATCAGTCACAACATGCAAGCTTATTATATTGGCTGCTTTCACAGCTGGAGCCTTCCGAAACTAATCACAGCTTTTTTGCAAAGTTCATTGGGTTGTACTTTCTAGCACATCCTCATCCCAGGTAGGCTGAGAGGCAGAGAAACTCCAGATGAGGCCCCTGAGATCACCATTTACTTATGTATGATGCAGCATGAGAGAATCACATGTAATAAACACACATCTCTTTTCTTTCAGTTGTGGAATCCAAAATCTCTTCCAACAGGGTAGTGTCAGCAACTGATTTTCTTTTAAGGCTCTCCTTTCTTTCCTTTTCTAGTTCTTTTATTTTTTAAAGGCTGGTAGTCTTAGTTCTCTTCTTCCCCGAGGCTGCCAGCCAGTTCTTTGTCACTAACTCCTCTGCAAAAAAATGGCTACTCTAGCTTCTTCATCCTTCTCAACCTCTTGCAGCCTATCTTCTCTGCTGCATTGCTCTCCACCCCAGAAATACCTTTACGGATGCTCACCCTTCCCCCTTAACACTCTTGCCTTCTTTTCCCATTTATTGGCGGAGTCTTCACGGATCTCCAAGATAAGGTCATGGTGCGTCTATGTATCTCTTCTCTGCCTGGTCTGTGGTGAGCCCTGGTCTTTTCCCCTTTACCCTTTTCTCTCATCAGCTGGAACACATACCCTGTTCTTCCTGGAATGGCCATGGCCTCTATGTTACGAGGTACTTCATGCAGCAGGTTCTCTTTGCCTGTCAATAACATGGGGCACATAGCAGGATGGATGCTTTAGGTTCCTGCATCCCAGTTACCAGATGAGCTGATCTCAGCCTAGGAATAATCTAGAGAGACTCTATCAACCGCAGGACACTCACGCTTACTTGGTAGCAAGCTTATTCGGAGGGAGAACGGCATTAAGAATTCCTTTTTTTTTGGAGCAATCATTAGATGCAAGCACTCAAGAAAGGTTTTTTTGAGCTGAATCTGGCCTCTGATCAGTTAGTGATTGACTATGACAAGAGAGGGAAAGGCACAAAGCTTTCCCAAATGGCATACAAATTATAGTGGGGTGGTCATAGACTGAGAGGATGTTGGAGAAAGATTGAGTACTTATTAAAATATCTCTTGTCAGCCAGATTTATTTTCATCTTTCTTCATAGGATGTGATAGTTTTGCATCAGCGCATCTAAATGAAATAATTTGCTAAAGGTCAGATGCAATTCCCTCCAGCCAGCTTTCATTTACCTTCTAATTAATAACTAAATGTTCACACAGACATTAGCCTGAGGCTCATGCATGAAATAATAGCTACCATTTATTGAACACCTATTATATCTCAGGCATTTTGAATACATTATCTCACATTCTCACAAACCCAGAAGGTAGGAATAGCCCTTTGATAGAGGAGGAAAATGATGCCTGGAGAAGCAAAGTAATTTGCCCTTGGTCATGCAAATTAGTATATGATGCCAAATGCTCGGTGCTTTTTCCTAGTGTAGGCCAGTGGCTTCCTGCACAGATTTGATGTCTCGTGCAAGCTGCTGTTACTGATGAAAGGGAAGATGAGAGATTGGTATGGAAGACTGTGACTTTGTGAGTCAAACACTTCCCACTGGAGGACATCGTGTTGCCCAAAGCTTGTAGTCCTTGATGGTTGTCATGGTGCTACTAGCTGGGTAACTGAGGTAGGTACCTTGAGGAAAGGGCCGGAAGAGTCTGAAATGATGAAAGCTTTAGGAAATGTGCTCTCTGACAAATCTTTGGCTCTCCAAGCCAGTATGGGCTGAACTTCTCTGAGAGGATGTGTCTTAGAATGTCTCAGCTCATATTTCTTCTCTGAGTGAATGAGTGCCACGATGGGTCAGTGAAAAACAGATCTTCCTCTGCAGGATCCAGGTAAGAAGCCATTCCTCCTACTTTTCTATTGACCTATGGTGGCCACAGGCTTTCCACAAAGGGAAATTACAAAAGCTCCTGGTATTAGGGCCACACTGCTCCATGGACTCTCATAGTGATGGAAGGAGAGAGAGAAGGAGGTATGTGAATATTTGGGAGGGACCAAAATGCTGTTCTGGGCAGGGTTCTTTAACATTCAGTTCAGTTCACCGCCCCCCCCCCCACCGCCCCCCACCATGCCCTCTCAGTTAAGGAAGGTTGCAATTAAATCAGAAGAACATGCTTTGTACTGGGAAGGCAGTTTTGGACATGCTTCACCTGGAGAGGTGGGTGAATAGGTCAAAACAGAGATTGGCTACCAAATGGTGACTTCGTAATGCAGGCGTTAACAGTTTAGCCTGAAGTGTATTATCAGGTCATTACTTCCAGAGAGAGGCAGGTGGAACTGAAAAGTAGATAGAATTTTTTTTCTGTAGCTCTCCAACCTTCTCTCCCGACTCCTGTCTCCATGTGTCCTGGACTCTGAAACTCTACAATATATTAGCCATTTACAAATCTAGTACTTGCTTTTCTTGCACATTACTTTTGCTAATGAACTTGTAAAAATCATCCGACCCTCTTATCATTCTCTTAATATTTGAAATTTGAACAAACCAAGTAAGCTTTGAAACATTTATTGAGTAGTTATTTGACTACATCACATTTAAATGACAAAATAACCACCTTCTGACCTCTCAGAGCTCTCCTTTCCATTATGCCTGTAATTGTGATAAATTTCCACCTGGTGGTGATTCTCTGCTCTAGCTGCATAGATCCAGGACATTACCTGGTACATAAATCATAAGAATAGCTTCTCAATAGTGAGATGTAAATCCCTTGCATCAAAGTACCTAGGACTTATTTCCTGTCCCTTGTTAAAACACAGATTCCTGTGCCCCAACCCTTCATGTACCTAATTAGCCTTTTGGGGGCCTTGGGTTCAGGAATCATTATTTTTCAAAAGCTTCCTTGGTGACTCGGATGTAGATAAGTTTTGAGAGTCACTCATTTTGAGAAAAATAAGAAAATCTCATTATAACTTTTTAAAATAGTAAGAATAGTATAAAAAGTGATACTCAAAAAAGCATACTGAGAATTAGTGTACAAAAATCTATGTGCAGCTTACGTTCTTTGTCTCACTAGACTTTGATTATCAAACAGGGTTTATTTGTGACTCTACTTTTCCCTTTTTCCCTTTAAGTAAAACTGCCCAATTTTCAATTATTCGTAGAGTGTTAGACCAATTCCTTGATCTCTCCTCACAAGCTGCTGGGGGGTCTTCCTCATCCTACAGCTGTTACTGGATACCTTTAATACTTTGGCCTCATCAGCTGGCTGAGAAGTTCAACTAGTATCCTTCCTAAGAAAGCCTGGCTTTGTTATTAGTCTTATAAAAGTCCCCAAACTACCTTCCTGCTTTCTCTGTTTCATTGCTCTGAATCTGGGGGAAAAAAAAAAAAAAAAAGAAGGCTGCTTGCATAGAATTAAGATTTATTTATTTTTTTAATAAGGAAAATGTTCTTCTGGCAACCAAGCCACACCTTCTCATCCATAACTGGTTCCTCCAGATGTGGCAGATTTTTTTTTTTTTTTTTGCTTAGATGGATGATTATTCTTCAACTAAATTAGCAACTATACAAATTTCAGCTGTTTTTATTTCCTTCCACACTACTACCTTGGGTATTGAATTTGTAAAACTCAGCCAAACCTCTTTTTTCTCTTAATATTTTACATTTAAACAAGCCAGACAAGCTTTAAAGCATTTATTGAGTCATTACGTGACAATATCGCACAAATACATTTAGGCACTCAAGGGCAATATATTAAGCTGATCTGCAAAATGTTCCTCTTTTACTACATTCAAGACATTTTGTTCTCACTTTCCAGCTCTTGATGAAGAAATTTGACATTGGTTCTGTTTCATCTCCAGCTTCTGCCTACTGGGAATAGAATTTCTAACAATTATCACAAAGTGTCAATGGAATAAAAATCATTTGAATATTTCATTGGTTGGCTGCAGAGAGGGGTTGGATTGTTATCATGAGATATTTCTTGTCTAACCCATTTTAGGGTGATGATAGTGTGTCAACTGACTGATGAGTCGTTCATTCATTACCATTTCCACAAACATATCAAGAACCCATCTTGTGCCTTGTCGTGTCTCCGGTGCTAAAACGCTATCCGAAATTGGCTTTTCCATTCCAGTAGTCATGACAATTTAGTGGAGGAGAAATGCAAGGCAATATAGATGGTACAGGTGTATGTACGATTTTCTCACATAGATGCTTGTTCCTGGTGTCCCAGGCAGTTCAGAAGCGGTAACATTCCCAAAGGAATGTTGTGGTTTGGTCCAACCTGTATAATATTTTTACAGCCAGTTTGAATTGAGTCCTAGAGTCTTCTTTTCCTCAGCTAAGGGATGCTAACATCTGCCTCTGATCTCCACCTTCTGTGATCTTGATTTTTTTACTGATTTATCTATACTCTTGGAAGTAATTCTTCCTCACTCTTTTTAACTGCCTTACTGCTTACATCACCTGGAGAGCTTATGGGTAAGTCTTGAGAGAGTTGCTCCCAAGAGGTGTCAGGTTGTCAAAATTTAAGAACTGTTTCCCGAAAAAAAGGGAGTCCAGGGCCATACTAATCGTCAATGTGGGCCTCAAACAATGAATGGTGAGCTGCATGTTCATTTGATTTGATGGCACAAAAGAATTCATAGCCAAATCTACCCAAATGAAAGTTGGCAGCCCTTACTTCCAAATTAGCCCTATTGTGTCTGGATGGAAGAGTCTGTTAACTGGAATAGTTGAGAAGTAGTAGTATATTTTAGTTCGTCATCATATAGATCATTTACATTAAGATGTGGTTCATGGTGAACAGTGTGGGCTTTGGAGCCAGGGTGTCTTTGTTCCACCCTGGCTCTATCCTTCACTCACAGGGTAATATCAGGCAAGTTACTTTTCCTCTTTGGACTTCCGTTTCCTTATCCACAAAATGAGAAAAATAGTGGAATGTGCCTTGTGGGGAATCGTGAGGATGAAATCAATAATTCATTTAGCACGTGGTAGGACCTCGATATGTGTAAACTATGATGAGTATTTGTAGTTCAGGAGCATCTCAGGTTCTGCTTCTGCTTCTTTGGGTTACACCCTTCTGGAGACACATGGATGTGTCTTTTTAGTTAAACCTGAAACATCTTGTTATTAGGGATTATTACTGTTGTTACTGATACATTCATCCAACCCATGCATTTAATGAGATTTGGAGTCCCTCTGCTCACTTATTAGCCTGGAGGATGGCCTCGAAAGTAGACACTGGCCCCTGTGCCCAAGTTCAGGAGGCCAAGGAGATCCTCACAGAGATCACAGAGAGAGAGAGAGAACATTTTCTCTTTTATCTGGCTTCTGGAAGTCCGAGTCCAGTGGCAAGTGAGTGAGTGGTGAGAGAGGACAGTTGTGGCTTTTGTCATTTCGGTCAGATGCTGCTCTCTCTGAGCTTCTTCCCATTCCTAGGACTTCCGTGGAGCAACATGGAATCCCTGAGAAAAGTGAATGGAAACCTACGTATTGTTTATAGTCTCCGTGGACTTTTTCTTAACTATTTTAATTTTTGACTAGGTAATTCATCCACATGGCTCAAACATTAAAAAAATTGAAATAGGTGTATAGTGGACCTTCTTCTCCTTTCACCTAGTTCTCACCCACCCTCCGTAGGTACACCATATTACTTATTACTTATTTCTTATTTAGTATTTCAGGTTCACTGCATGGTAGCCGACCAGCAGGACTGGCTCTGTAGGTGTGGAGAATGCATGTGCAGTCACACAGGGCCCTGCGTTCAGGAGGGCCCTGCCTTTGATTGAATGTTCTGCTATTGCTGTCTTGCAATTCTTAATAATTGTTGACCCCCTGCCCCTCCATTTCATTTTTGCACAGGGCCCTGCAATTTATATGGTCTGGGCTGCATGCTTGACATGGTTCTTCAGTTTGCTTTTTGGCTTAACTGTATGTCTTAAAGATCTTTTCAATATTTATATATAAAAGAACTGTCTTGCTATTATGATTTTTTACAGCTGCCCAATAGTCTGTCCCTGAGGATTAAACAAAACAAAACAAAACAAAACAAAACAACTATATACCTGGCTGCTTTAGAATCCCTGTATTCCAGTCCTTCTATGCTTCCAAACTTGGGAGAGAGCAAAAGATTGATTGAGAGAAGTACCAGAAAATCTTCCCTCTGGCTGGATCCCTCGTTCCGCCCGCATGATTTTAGAAGCCCTCAGAAGCAACTCTCATTTCCTTCCTAGTTTCCTGAACAGCAGTGTCCCCACTCCCCAGGGCTCCTTCCCTGCCACCCCCCACACCACTTTACCTTTCAATTCCCGTTTTCTGAAATACTTGACAAGGAATCATCTGGGCTCCATCAGTCGCAGCAAACTACTTCTGTCTCTGCCTCGATCTGGAGACAAATACTTTGGGCTGAAGGACATAGTGGTCACCAGAGAAACACTTTTAAAACTCCCCTTCCATTCCTTCTTTATTCTTCCTGATCATTATTTCTGGATAAATCTATGGTCATGGTCCCACAATGTGGCTGCTTTTCAGAAGACAGTCCAAGCCCTCCCTCCTAAGGAGTCTCCCAACTGTTGCAAGGCACCAGAGTAATGTCCTGAAGCCCATCACTCATTTTGAAACAGCCAATAGCCCTGGCTCCATTACAGACCTGCGTCCTTGAAGCCCTCTCTCGGAGTTAGACAGGAGAGGGCTCATTCAGGAACAATTGCGAGTAGTAGGAAGCATACTGCGCTCTAGCTTTCAGAGCAGCCGTCCCTCCGGGGAGAGCAAAGCTCTAGCGAAGTCCACATTCCCTGGGAGGGCAGTGCCGGGGCTTTGTGCCTGAGCACGTGTCCTGCCCGTCACCCCTCCTCTGGCCATGGCTTGGGTTTGAGGATGTGGATTTGGATCGTTGTGCGGGACTGAGCTGTTCAGGTGCACCACGGGGACGGCCGCCCTCCCGCAGAGCTGCCGCGGTACAGGCTCCCCAAGGCATGCGGCGGCCACGAGGCTGTGGCTGGCACAACGGCGGCATGCATTCGCGTGGTGTAGACACGCCGCAGAAGTGAGCGGTGGAACGGGCGGGTGGGACAAAGCCCGCAGGCTCGCTGTGTCACCGCCTCTGTTCCTTACCAGGAACGAGAAACCACAAACCACTCGGTGGTTTACTGCTCCATGTTTCCATCAAGCCATACCCTCGGCACCTGAAAGGAAGATTAACTAGATGCTAAAAATGCACTTTTGGAGTTGAACCCGGCTGCCAGGGAAGGCTTCCAGGTACCCCGAGACTCCACCAGGAGAAAACAAGGCTACAATTCCAATCAAACACCGTATTGAGCACTTTGGTCTCGGCACACTCTGTTTGTTTAGTTTATTTGAATATTTGATAAGGGGAGTGCTGGGGTGGCAAAACATTAATTAAAATAAGAAAGAACGATCCTAAGAGAGAAAGGGGGGAAATTGCTAAGAAGCCATAGATGGCTTCTCCCTGCACCTGCCAGCAATTAATTAATCACTAATCCGTTCATTGTTTCCAGCATAGGAATCTCTGTCCCCTGGACCAAAAAATAAATAAATAAATACGGTGATTATTTTTTAAATGTCTAATTAAAACAGGTTGAAAGACAATCTCTGAAATGGGTTTGGCCAATGCTAATCACATCTGCAATAGGGTTGGGAGTTGCTGAAGTGCAGTCTTGGGGCTTTCTGGAATTGGAGAAATCTTTTCTCGTCAAAACGCTGAGCCTTGGAGGCCTCTTTTCCTTACAGCTTACCCTGTGCTGCTTCTCACTCCAGGTGTCAGTGGGCAAGGACAGGCTTCAACACCAACAACCATCTCTTCCATCTTCCTGGGGTGGGGAGGAGGGGAGGAGGGAGGCTTTCCACTGCAGTCGTCCTGGGCAGCTGGTTGGAGGATATGTATTTATAACAGCGTGCTGGAGACATAATTTACATCCTCTAAAGTTCACCCTAGGTTGTATTTAACCCTCTGCCATTGACTCAGGAAAGTGCCGTACCTCTGCTTGGGCGGAGGAGGGGTGGACAGAGTTCTGAGGGTTGTGCATCTCTACCTAGGGCCGGGCTTTATCCCAGAGCCCCAGGCCCACACAGGTGCTTGTCCCCCTGTTTTTCTATTACCTGCTGGCCCTTCTTCACTCTAGCAGCTGGGAGTCTTTACCAAGGTGATTTACCACCATGTGTGTCCGGATGGGTCTGACACTGATCGAGTCCCTGATCGCCCCGCTGTCCTCCCCGCTGACAGCTTCCCCCTCGGGTATCAATCAGGGCATCAGCTCCCTCCTCTGAGTGAGCCAGGGCCAGTCAGGGATGCATTCGAACTGTCATCTTCGTCCGAACTGCCACCTGCCCTTCACGGCTTAAAGTCTGAGGCGTATGCTCTTCCCAACCAACCAGCCACGCCTCGGGATGATTCCACGTGTTTTGGACAAATTTGGGGAATATGGTGTCTAAGAGGCAGTGCAGGGGACATTTACTTGCATCTGCTGTTCAACCTCCGAATTCCCATCAGGGTGTTGTTGGGGGTGGCGACAGCTTCACCTGGCAAGCCCCTTCCCCCTACTAAAAATCAGCATCATGTCCCCTTAGCAAGGGCTGCAGTCAATGAGAGCTTTGTGAGTTCTAAGGCTGATGCTCTACAAGAACGCATGTGAGGAGTGAGCAACAGAGGGGACACAAAATGACGCCAAGTGAACAGAGGAATGAAGGGGGTGGAGGGGCAGCCCCTGAAGACTCCACGGGAGATAAAAACATGGGGGGGCGGGATGAAACCGAACATCCATCTAGGCCTGGCTTTTGAATCGGCCCCAAATGCAGTGACATTTTCTTTCTTGGCTGCTTTGAAAAAGGAAGTGAGAAGAAAATGTAGACTCTGACATTAAAGATGGATGGGGCTTAGACAAATTGAACGGTTTTGAAGGTTTCCCCAGGGTGGGGAAAGCTGAGGGCACGTGTGCACGGTGTGCTCCTGGGAGAGGTACGCTCTTGTTGCTTCAGCCCGGAGAAAGCTGCGTGATGAAACGGCAGCTTTCAGCCCAGGCCAGCTGCAAGGGAGGTGGAATGCGCAGCATCCTGTTAGCTGGCAAGCGTGCTGGGGTTCGCTCAGCCACTGTAGGGTGACATTTGCCACAGGAGCTCGACCTGGCCTCTCGGTAGTGAGGAGCTTGGCGTAGGGGTGAGGCCAGAGTACTGCGCTTTCCGGGCTTCTGCAGAAGGCACCTGTGGAGAGCCCCCTCCCAGGCAGAGCCTGTCTGTTCTGGGCCTGGCTGCACATTTGACTTTAAAAGCAGATTCAGCTGGCTGGCCCCTCGGCATGTGAATGGCATCTTGAAGGAGCAGAAATCCCATTAAGGAAGAACTATTGACCCATCGGTCTGCGTGCTGTTGACTCTCCACTAACCTTCCATTTGTGGCCTGTGATTCTTTCATGTGGAGAGTGCTAATTGGAGAAGAGAGATTAGAAAGAGGAATTAGACAGTGACTGCATGTGACACTGGACAGCAAGGACTTGAAGGCCACTTGATCTGTCATGTCCTCCTGGCCACCACAAAATAGAGACTCCCTGTTCCCGTTGCCCCAGAACTTGTTGGTCCAGAGCGGCTCCAAACCCAGCGTGTCTTATTCATCTCGGTCACTCAGCTGTGTCCAGCACAGGCTCTGCACTAACACCTGCTAGGTCCTCTCCTCTCCTTCCGTATGTCAGGGAAGGTTAGAAATGCAAGGGAACCTGGGGGCCAATAGGGACGATGGCCAGGCACATCCACGTCCCTGTGGACACAGGTGCACCCAGGATGAAAAGCAAGTTATAGGACCAACCCCCACCCCCCAAAAAAAATCCTCATCCTGTTTTAATGGCATAGATAGGTGCTAGACTACAGCGGTCATAGCTGGCGCAAGCTGGACATAAATAATTTCATGGAGCGTGCATGAATCTGCTTCAGTTGGCTTTGGCTGCCACTGTGGCCCCCTTTTTGATTAGGATAGCTGAATTAACTTCCCCGCCTTTGGGCTCTGCTCCCACCATGCAACACAAATTGAAATAGTGGGGTGGCAGGCAGTGGCAGTGGGGGCCGTGGTGGGGAGGGGACACGCAGGGACCTTCCATCTTGTTAATGTAATGCTTCCTTATGTGACGGGAGCTGAGAGCAGCCTGTAATGAATTTCTCCTCTGGTAATCATTCACCAGTGCATTGTGACCCGTGTGTTTTTGCTGTGCTACACATTTCCAGACTTGCACAGTGACTTGTCAGCACCTAGTAAAAATGAATTGGACACGACCCATCTCTTCGTGAAATGCCCTCCCCAGCTGCCTTTCGTCTCGGTTGAGAGGAGTAGGTGGGACCACCTGGAACGGCAGCCGTGGACTCCAGGGCTGTGGTTTGCTTCCAGGCCCGGCTCGCAGGCAGATTAATGCAGGCGTGCCAAGTCTGTGGGTGCTCTTGTTATACTGAGCCATGTTCTCTGGTCCAAATGGTTCCAAAGTGGCCTTTGCCTTTTGCACCTGTTGTTTCTTGCTGCATGATGAGCTGTGCAGGCAATTTCTTTCGTCGAGAAGACATGGGTGCAAGCGGTGGTACAATTAGGCATCTGGGCACCCCATGGGTTCTTACCAACTCTGGTGTGAAGACGTATTGATGGCGGGGGACAAGGCCATCGTCTGAGTCATACGAAAGAGCATCGCCATCTGCAACTGTAATTCTAGCCACGTGGTCAATCATAAGAAGGGGTTTACAACCAGCTTTTACTGCATTTGTGGATCATGATGATTAAACAACAGATGGGAAATCCAACCAAGATTTTTAATCTCTACCTCTTCACTGATGGAGCGAGTGAGGGCTGAGGGAGTCACTTTGTGGCCTCTTTCTAGGGCTGAGTCTATAATTAGGGCAGGCGCCCTCCTGATTTCCTGTGCCTATCTTGTACACTCATTCTTATCAGACCACAAACACTGAGTTTGGTTTTGAAACAATGGTCTCTGGATCCTGAGAAGGTTCTAGGAAGCTCATGGTGAAGACGAAGCCCCTCAATTAGGGTTGCCAGATAAAATACAGGATACCCAGTTATACTGAAATTTAGATAAACGATCAGTAACTTTTCAGTTTAATTATGTCTCAAGTATTAGAAGTTAAAAAAAAAGGGACTTCAAAAAAAAGAAAAGTTGCTTTTTTAAATTGTGGAAAAATATACAGAACAAAAAAATTAGTGGTTTTAAATATCTTTAGGTGTATCATTCAGTGGCATTAAGTACATTCACGATGTTGTGCAACCATCTCTGCTATCCATCTCCAGAACTTTTTCATCATCCCAAATTCTGTACCCGTTAAGCAGTAATTCCCTATTCTTCCTCCCTCCAGCCTTTGGTAACTTCTAATCTACTTTCTGTCTCTTTGAATTTGCCTGTTCTAGGTGCCTTATATTAGTGGAATCATATGATGTGTCTTCCCGTGTCTGATTTAGCATAATATTTTCAAATTTCACCCATGTTGTAACATGTATCAGAATGTCATTCCTTCTTAAGGCTGAATAATATTCCACTGTACGGCTATACCCAATTTGTTTATTTACTTATCTGTTGGTAGACATTGGATTGTCTCCACCTTTTGACTGTAGTGAATAATGCTGCTGTGAATGTTGGTGCACAGGTATCTGTTTGATCCCCTGCTTTCAATTCTTTTGGATATATGTACTTAAAAGTGGAGTTGCTGGATCACATGGTAATTCTATGTATGACATTTTGAGGAACCGCCATACTGTTTTCCACACTGGCTGCATGGGATATTTTAATTTGTTAACTCTGGCAAGCCTCCAACTTTTTCAACAGCATTTTAATCTGAATATATTTAACCTAAATCATCATATTTAAACAGAAATAGTGCCCATCTCCATGTTGGAACTTGTGGGCATAATTTCCCAGTGCAGACTCTAGGAAACCTACTTTCACGGTTTCCTCTATCGTGAAGGATTGGGAGCAATGAGGAAGAATAAAACACTTAGCTTCTCTAGTTTGCACAAACTGGGGAGCTTGATGCCTGTCAGAAAGGAGAATTTATACAAGTAATTCATTCATTCAATAAACACTTCTTGTGTTTGGATGGTAAATGCCAAGTATGAGTTGGAGGTCCTGATTCACAAAGGTGAATGAGACACTTCTCTTTACCCTCCACTTTTGCTCCAGCCAGGTTTCCCTTGGGCTCCAAATCTCTGCACATGCTGGCCCTCCGTCTGACATGCTCTCCCCCTGCCCTTCCCATTCATCTGACTCACCCTGGGATTTCAGCCTCCATTGGCTGTGGTGCTCAGGCTTCTCTGACCGCTCACACACTCATAGCTCTCCACACGTCACTTCATAGCTCCTGCCATGGTTGTTACGATGGATTTGTGTGGTTATTTGATTCACTTATGTCTCTCTAGATTGTAAGCTCCCTGAAGGCTGGGACCATGTCCCCTACCTAGCACCTAGCAAGGCACATAGTAGGCATTTACTATAAAATGTGTCGACTATATGAATGAAGTCATGCGTAAATTCTTTTCTCAAGAGCTAGTGGGAGACAAGTAAGCACATCCATGTCTACATAAATTGCTATGAGTGAGGGGCTCTGGCAAAGAGAGAGAGCACTTCTGCTGAGACAAGCTTGGATTGGGGCCAGCTCCGATGGAATCAAGCCCGAGGATATGCTCCTGGGGCCTCTGCGGAAGGGAATCGGCGAGAAGGTGGGACAGGAGGCTCTGCAGAGCTTTGCCCTCTCTGAGCTGTACGACACACAGTCAGACAACCAAACGGAGCCATTCCATGCCGAGGATGTCCGAGCTCGGGGCTCAGCGTGTGTTTAGCCCAATGTCCTCTTCCCAGATGGGAAAGCCAAAATGTGTGTGACCTCCCCGGGGTCGCAGAACTTGAGGTGGAACTGAGAACCCTGGTCTCCCAAGCTCGGGGACCAAACCTCTCCCACCTCCTGGGTGCGGCTGCGTTCAAGGGGAGAAGGGCACTGCCAAGTTCAAAACCGCCTAAAGGTTTCTTTGAACTCCCACAGGATTGAAACATGGTTGGCTGGGAATAGAAATGTGAGCGCTCAGGAGCCGTGAGGTGAGGGCAGGGGGTGGGAAAGGTTGAGAAGAAGGGCACATTCAGAAATGCTGTCTGCCGGCTGAGGCAAGGCCCTGCCAGGGCGGTTATGCGGTTATGTGAGAAGCTTGGCAGGCGGTGGGGCAGCCAGCGGGGCGCTCGGAAAGGCTGCGCTTCAGTTCCCAGCGGAGGCAGTCAAGGGCTTCAGGATGGAGATTTATTAGCAGAGCTGTGCTCCAGAACACGGCAACCTGGCCCCGCAGACGGTGCTGAGTGGGGGCTGTGGAGGCTGCCGCCTGCACTTTGCAAGCAGAACTACACAGGGCTCCAGGGGACTGGGTTTGAATGGGGGTGGGGGAGGGTCCACACCTGACTGCAGCTGCCCAGGCCGGCTGGTTTGGTGAGGGGCCCAGAGGAGAGCACCCCAAATCCTCACGTCCCAGGTCCTTGGCCCAGGGCCTTACCTCCCTGCTGGTCGAGGGCTTTTCTGGGCCCCTCTATGTGCACACAGGCCTCTGGCTCTCAAGACCTCAGGCTCTTTGCACCCTGTGTGGGACCTGCTTGGGCCGGGTCCTCCATGGAGAAGTGGCGGGGGGGCTGCTAACCCGGTGCCACAGGGCCAGAGAGGGGGTGAGGGAAGGCTCACAGGTGTGGGAAGGGGTTTTCTGGCAGGGAAAAGAGAGGAAACAAGTGTTATGCTCTGGATAAGCTGCAGAAACAATTGCAGAACCTCCCTCACAGGTCTCTCACCTCGGTCTTCAGGGAGAACACAGAAGGCATGCTCTTCCTCCAGGAGCTCCTCTGAGGGTCAAACTAAGGAATGAGGAGGCCCAGCCTTGCAGGCTGCAAGGCCTGGGATGTTCTGAAAGGTGGAAATTCAGAAGCAAGCCGTGCCTCTGCCTCTCAGTCCTTAGGCTTCTTAGGGAGCGAGAGTTACAGTTACTGTGAAGCCCACAGGTGGATGGGAGGAGTCTCCGAGGCCCCATGCAGGTAGCGTTTCCTAGTCTGACCATCACCTCATCTCATACCCAGTCTCCTGGTGGGCGGGGGTGGGGTGGGGGGAACACTTCCCCAGGAATTTGTTTAGCTCAGCCTGGGATTAGAGACGGAAGCCTGTAAGAACTGGAATGGAGTCATCTTTCCATTTCTTCTTCAGGCTCCCCTCCCTCCCCCATTGCTACCACCAACGTTGCAGAGACAAGGGCACCTCAGCATCCAGATGGGTCCTGTTTCCCTCAAGGATGGGCCTGTTCCAACTTCATTTCACTCCCTCCCCTGAGGATTGTATAAACATTTCCAGAAGGATGCAGATATGGAAAAAGAAAAAAAAAGACCTTATGTAAACACTAGATGGCTAGGGATCAGGAGATACTATTAGTTTATTAGGGCTTTAAAAGTCCCCAAAAGCTCAACTAAAGGAAAGTAAAAATTTGCTTTCATTTTAACCTTTGTTATTGCTACTAGGGTCAGTAATATGATAGAAGCCAGCATCTCAGGAGACACATGATATCATAAAGATCACAGAGGGGCAGAGAGGGAAATTGCAGAAATTTGACTGTGGTGACCTGACTGGTCAGTGAGGAGTGGGAAGAAAGTGGGGGTGGGGGTGAGGGGCCTGGGCGGGGGGAGCTGTCTTTTCTATAAACTAAGGAAAGCCGAAAAGTGATATGGATCAGACAGTGCTCCCCCGCCCCCTGCCCCGTGCCTGAAAGGGTCTTACCTTGCTCCCCAGCTTCTTCTCCACACTTTTCCCACTGCTTTGAGTTCCTAGGGGCGCAGCAAACTCTTTCCCACATTGGGGATCTCTCAGTGCTGTTCCTTCAATTTGGAAAGCATCTCCCGGGCACTTGGCTGAGCCAGCTCCTCCTTATCTCTTCAGGTTTTAGCTTAAATATTACCTCCTCAGAGAGGCCTTCTCTGGTCAACCATTTAGTGGGAGTAACCCTAGTAATTCTTTTTAAAAGGAGTTTTAAAGAACTATATTGTAGTAGATTTCAGATTCATTAGGTTTCATTAAGGTAAGTGATGTTGACTATAAAAGACCATTGTATTTAATTACAGCAAATCCTGTAACATCAGTAACAAAGAGCCGTGTTTTGCAAATACAAACTCACCCATAACACAGATATTACACCTTTACTGTCTAGTAATTTTCCATCAGAGCTACCTGTTTACTGCCTTCACCACATTTATGTAACCAATCCTTATTTTATGTGTTTGGCTATTTGCTTTCGGTCCCCTTCATTGGAGTGTAAGCTCCAAGAGTTTACAGAATCAGGAAGTGCTCAAAAACATTTCCTGAGTAAATGATTGAACCAAATTTCCTTTCTGGGGGGAAGAGAGCCCCAGATGGGGGCAAATTTGGTTTGTTGACTCCTATTCATGTGTGTATGTGTCGGAAGTTCATAATAAAGCTTCTCCCTCCTCCTCTCTTGGGAACTTGTACTACCTAGAAGTGAACTCGGCCTCCTTTAGCTTTCCCGGGCCAAAGTCTAGTTTGTCTCAAATCCAAAAACCCACAGGTGAAAAGATCCCTAATGGTTTTGGGAGGCCAGACTACTTTTCCTTTCTCCTAGACCAGAGGTTTTTAAACTTGAAAGTATACCAGAAGCCCCTAGAAAGCTCGTTAAAACACAGGCCCTCCTCCCAGAGTTTTTGATTCAGTAGATCTGGAGCAGAGCCCAAGAATCTACACCTCTGACAAGTTCCCAGGTGATGCTAATCCACTGGTCCAGGGGCCACAGATTGAGAAGCACGGCCGCAGACCTTAGAATCACCACAGATACCGACAAGCAAATGTTTGCACAGGAAGGAAGCAGCGAAGAGTCAAAAGTTGCAGGGCATTGGCGATGTCTTGGGAGGACGAGGGTTTACAGGGATGACAGTCTCAGAAATCTACCAGCCAAGTCTTTGAGTTAAAGTAGCCCACCTGGCCAGGTAGCCCAACCCCCATCCCCATCATATTTTCATTTTATAAAAAGCCAGCCAGCCAGTCCACCTACTAACTCCATAAGAAGGGTTAAGAAACACTGTCCCAGGGGCGCCTGGGTGGCTCAGTTGGTTAAGCGACTGCCTTCGGCTCAGGTCATGATCCTGGAGTCCCGGGATTGAGTCCCACATTGGGCTCCCTGCTCGGCAGGGAGTCTGCTTCTCCCTCTGACCCTCTTCCCTCTCGTGTTCTCTATCTCTCATTCTCTCTCTCTCAAATAAATAAATAAAATCTTAAAAAAAAAAAGAGAAAGTCTTGGGCAAACTGGGATGACTTGGTCACCCTAAACCCAAGTCTTTTTGTCTCCAACAAAAAACATGCAGAAAATATCTCTTGGTATAATGTTTATTTAAATAGCAATCTTAAAAAGGCTTTATACAAATCATATAAACACAGTTTGACCTCGTTGTTTATTTTTTACACTGAAGAATCACAGTAAAAGCTCTCAAGTTCCCGTGATCTGGCTCAGCCAGCGAATGGTCGAATACCTTTAACTGCAAACCCTGGAAAAGTTAACCTTCTGTGTGACCGTTTAACTTTTCCCCTTGTTTTCTTGCATTCATGCTCATTCCTTGGACCCTCATCCTTGTCGACTCCCCATCCCCACTGAAGAGAGAAAGCAAGCCTGTGGCCCTGTTGACTGCCTAGTCCGGGAGAGCGTGGAGGTAATGTGTCATTCAATACAAGGCAAAAAAGATCAATACTGTGAGCTGGGTTTCCCAAAGGGAACGACTCAAGGAGACAGGTCAGCTAGCCTACCTGCAGATAGAGACAACAAATGCACCAGGGTGCCCCCTGGCTGAGTTAGAACCAGGCCCCACTGTCTTTCTGTCTTACAACAGACCAGTCTCCAGTGTTGGTGAGGTATCTACACATAGCCCTGGGTGGCCTGCTTTTGTGTAGCAGGGCCCACCCAGGGCTTCAAACCAGCCAATGGTGAGTATGGATGGAGGACCGTCATGGGGATGCAGGTTGGCTTTTGCGTAACTTAGAGGTGAACTGAAGACAGGGCTGGTCCTGGGTGGGGGGCACTGTATAAGGACCCACAGAGCGTGAGAGGGCCAGGACCCCCAGGGTAAGCTTTTGAACTTCTCTTCTTCTGCAGGCAACTTCTGGAAATCCCTAGGACTTGCTAGCTTCCTGAACACTGAGCTACGTGGGAAGTCGAAGAGGAGGGTGGGCTAATTAAAAACTTGTTTTTGATAAAGCGTTAAGAACTTGCTTCTGCTGCATGCCCAGCTTGGGGCGGGGGGGGGGGGGTCCTAAAGCTAAGCCCTTGGGCTTGACAGCTTTACTTTTCACCTCTACCTACCACTGTGCCAACGAGTGCCGAGATCAGCAGTTACACTCGGGGGCCCTAGGTCAAAGTCACAACAACATCACGGAGTCCCACATGACCATTCACATACACAGTAGATACAGAGAACTCAAAGGCTTGCAAAGACACACACACATATGAATAAATAGCTGTTGGTTTGGACTCGCCCTCTCCGCATACAAAACACTGTGACATTACCATTTGAACTAGCATTTCCATAAGTTAACATTGAAAGGAACCAGCCAGTCCCATTCACCCTTTTCCTTTCACCTGGGTAGGAGACAAATGAAACTGTGGGTGACCATAGCAGCAAAAATGGTCTGGCAGTTTACCACTGATAAGCAATGGGCTGGGCATACTGGTTGGGTTTCAAATGTATTTCCAGCACACAGGCAATCTTTAGGCATTACTACAATATCAAGATTTGGATCCTGACGCGGACAATCTTATCCTTCACACAGTTTGATGCCTCCCGTCCTGGAGTAGTTGAGAGTCATCTAGGGCTATGCCTACCTCTCAGGCAGCAGGGCTCAATCCGTTAATAGGATCAGCGGTGAGCTAGGGGAACCGGCGGTGGAGTCACGGGGGTTTGGAAAGAAGGAATGCCTTACTTTTATGATATTCACTGATTTCTACATAGAGGGAAAATAGTTTTTCTTCATTGTTTCAAGGCACTTAATAAAAAAACACATAAAGTGTGTGTGTGTGTGTGTAAGAACATAGATCTCTCTGGGGTTGAAGCAGTGTTGTTAGTGTTTTGGTCCATAGTACTTGCACACTTCTGGTTAAAATCAGCTCACAAACATCCTACCTGACTCTCCTGAAATGCTGAGGTGAGGGCTCTTACCCCAAGGAAAACTTAATGTTTACTAGCCTATCAAAGAGACTGATTCATCAAAATGTCTCTGTAGAGTCTGCTTAGCCTTTGCCATGACACAATCACAGAAGCTGGACTTCTTTTTCCCTCTCCACTGTTCTCCTTTTCATCCAGTGGTCACCAGTTGCATCTCACCGGTGGAGAAAACATACTAACAGCCTGTCTTTGTGCCCTCCCTCCATCTCTGAAGATAATCAACAATGCTACGTCTTGGGGAGTAGACACCTGACGAATGTGCGTGTGTGCATGTGTATGTGTGTATGTATGTATATGTTTTAGAAGAACCAGGAGGAGGCAAAAGAAAAAGCAAAACCACCACCAGAGGCCCCAGGCAGTAGCCTCACAGCCACAAATTCTGGGTCTAGATTTAATGAATGGCTCCTAGTCACGAAGCACATTAAGGCTTGTCCGCTTCTAACATGGAGGTGCTTCTATGGATTTCGACGTGTGAAGTTTCCTTTCTGGTTTTAAATCACATATAAGAAAGAGCTATTCATGCTGACCCTAAAATGGCAATTTTCCCCTGGATAAAAAAAGTTAAAGGCAACAACATCCTACTTAAATGCTAGGACTGGAAATGGCAGCTTGTAGGATTGGCTGGAAGGACCTACACCACAGCAAACCCCGGGAGTCATAAGATGATCAGAGGGCAGGATAAGTCGGACGGCTTTTTGTTTTTGTTTTTGTTTTTGTTTTTGTTTTTGTTTTCTAAAAGATGAAAAGTCTGAAAAGACCTTTTGCTTTTCAAATGTTGATTAGAACGAGAGAGCAGGGTACCATTGACCACTACTCTGCTTCCATTCTGGAAGAGTCATTCTTCTCTTCTGCCTCTTGGAGTTGCTCACAGACCAATGACATAAAATATAATAATAATAACAAACTCACAAACGAAATAGAACTGTGACCCCAAAGAGACGAGCTCCCGTCTCAGTCCCAGCAATGACTCAGCTGCGCCGCTCCCAGGTGGGTCCTAGCCTCCTGTGCGGCCACAATCTCCCCACCTCCCTCGACTCGTCTGTCCATTCTGTCCACACCTTCGGTATTCTGGATCGGTTTGATTGAGATTATGGCATTCAGTTTCCAAAGGAAAAAAAAAAATGTAATCTCCACTAGCCCCTCTTGCTGGAATGAAACGTCAGATGTGATTTGGATGCAATCTGTCATGCTTCGGAGCAGCACTTCTGGTGGTTCATCTTGACCTTGTGCTTGAGGCCGTCGTAGAGCTCAAAGTTGTAGTTCTCCAGGGTGGTGCAGCTGCGGGAGCTCAGCCCCGAGTAGGAGCAGGTACAGTAGAGCAAAAGCCCTGCACATGTGGCCCCCAGGAGGACACCCAGGGAGCTCATGGCGATAATGGTGATGAGGATGGGATCCAGTGTGTAGAGCCAGCTCTTTTCTTTGTCAGCCGAAGGGGCCCCAGACCCTGAGGTCGGGGAAGAAGAGTTGCTCCAGTCCACCTCGTACTCATCTGTGACATAAAGCACACGAGAGATTGCGGGCGCTGCCCCTTTCAAGGTGAAGTAACTGAGCCTCCCCAGCCCGGTTGACAGGGTCTCCAGAGCACGGGGACAGTCGGGGGGACTGTGGAACTATGCTGGCTGGCGTCAAAGCCCACCCTCATCACATCCTGGCTGTGTAACTTTGGGCATGTTATTTAACCCCCTTTGCCTCCTCTATAAACTGGGGGTACTCTTATGTATGCCTCACTGGGTTGCTAGGAGAATTAAATGAATTAATATTTGTAAAGTTCTTGGTGTCCAGCACATACCTAGTATGGTCTAAGTATTTGATATTTAAATAATTTAACTCCTACTAGGGAAGTTCGGATTTTGACAGAAGCTTCGGGGTGCCTTTGGAGCACTGGGGTGGTCCTGTGTTCTGGGCACGCTTCTTTCTTTGCCCCCTCATCCCCCACTTCCATTTGCTTCAAGTTAAACCAAAGGACAGGCTGAGACTATTTTTTACATGACACGTTTCCCAATGTAGCATCCCTGGCCGTCTGAGCTGCAGACTTTTTTCTGAGCCACCACACCTCACTTGACATACATCTCACCTAACTGTTAGGGGTTGAATTACATCCCCCAAGGCTCATATGTTGCAGTTCTAACCCCTAGGACCTCAGAATGTGACCTTATTTGGAGATAGGTCTTTATAGAAATAATCAACTTAATGTGAGCTCATTAGGGTGGACCCTAATCCAATATGGATGGTGTCCATATTAAAAGGGGAAATTTGGAGACAGACACAGATGGGAGATTGCCTTGAAAACATGGAGATAACCATCTATAACCCTCATGGTCCTCAGAAGGAACCAACCCTGCTGACACCTTGATCTGGGACTTCTACCCCCAGAAAGGTGAGAAAATACATTTCTGTTGTTTACGACACCCCGTTTGTGGTACTTTGTTATGGCAGCCCTAGCAGACTAATATACTCAGGTTTCCATAGTGTGGCCAACGCATGACCACATCCACAGCTCATTTTGTGGGATTTCCTAATAATCCCATGAAGAAGGCAGGGTGCTATTATAATTTTTTTTTAATAGATGAAGAAACTCAGGTTTTTCTTAAAAGAAATTAGGTGGCTAGGTAACTCCCTCAAGGTCCCGGAATTAGCAAGCAGTGAAACTAGGAATAGGACTCAGGCTTTCTGCATCCTCACACCCTGCTCTCTGTGTGCATCATAGAGCTTCAGCTGCTTGACCTACAGCAGCCTCTCCTTGGAGGCCAGTTCCCCAGCTTTGCCCATAAAAGGAGTGCTAGATGGGGGTTTGCAGGAGAGTCTGCATTGAGTTAACAAGGTGCTGTTTGGGTTAGTCACTCTGTTGCTATAACTGTACTTGAAGTGTTTGATTAAGGTCAGGTTAAAAGCAGCTGTTCTATAAACTGCTCTTCTTAAATGCATCAATCTTGGTCTAAAGTTGTTCTTTGAGGGAAACCTTGGTGATTCTCTTGGACATCAGTTCTGGCACTCGGAGGAGTCCAGAGAGACCCGTGCTGCCCTGAGTCAAGGGGAGAAATTATATCTACATGTTTGCTCGGTGGCCCTCCAGTCAAGGCTCTTGCTTCAGCCCCCTGAAGTATGTGTATTTGAAGGGGGAGAATAGAGCTTCTAGTAAGCATGAAAATACAAGATGGGCATTGTAGAAAGGAAACCTAAATCTTGCAGTGGGCCCCAACTTGGAGTCTTGGATAGTGTGAGAAAGGCTCCCCTCAAGTCAGGGAACAGGAAACCACAGAAAGCCTAGGAGAATATTCACATTTATACTCATTTTCTCAAGTCCTTTTTCGGGAAGAGGTGAATGGGTTCAAGCAGCAACACATATAGAGGAACCTGGCTTTTACTTCTAAAGGGTTTATCCAGATTTTAAGTCCATCAATGTCAAAAGTTGCCTTACGTAGGGGACCTGTTTCAGATTAGGCAGAAGGAACTCAATAAACTTTCTAAATTTCTAAATCTGACCTTGACAAAGCAATTGGTGGTTTCGTCATTCCTCTCTGGATTCTTTTCACTTACATTTCTGACTGGTAGTTCTAAATTCTGGCCTTCCAATACTCCAGGCATTACTTTTGTTGACGTCTTTATAACCAAACTTGAATTTCATGATTATCTGCTAAATCATACCAATACTCACCATCAATTTCATCTTCATAGCCTTCTCTCCCATGTATTTCTGGAATGTCCACTATAAAGAAAAAGAAAACAAATCAAGTTATAACAAGTTCTATCGCCATGGCTAACAGGCAGAGATGCAACCTTCCTCAGAGTGACTCCCTGGTACAGTAGGCAGCTAAAGAATCACATCTACTTCTAGATCATTTAGTGTGTACATTACTGGATTCTTTCCCCTTCAAATGATTTGTCTTTGTTTCTAATAGCAACCAGAAGAAAAGAAACAAAAAAGGTCTTTAGCGCCAAGAAAATCCTCACTTGTGTTGTTGTAATGACTGTAGTTCATTGCCAGTATAGGTTTGCATTTATCCAGGGCAACCTGGTTGGCATGCCCATCATCAGTTGCTATTACTGTGATGTTTATATAGTATAACTGACCCTCCTCATATGCATGCATCTAAGTAGACATATACTAGGAGGGTCTATCTCCTCTGGATTTCAAATAAATGTATGGTAATTTAACAAAGTCACATTTCATCATCTTATGTTTTAATGTAGAAGTAGAACTGAAAAGAATGTCATAATGCCTGACCACCTCCACATATCTGTGCTAATCTCTCTCATCTTTCCTCCTCAGTCTACTTTTCCTACTGGGTTTCTTTATGGCTTAGAATAGGTCAAACACGGGCATCCAATCTGACTAGCCCAGGCTTGAATAGAGCTAAGTTAATTTACTGTGAATTTTCTCCAGTGTTATCGCTATCTTTTCTTTTTTTATGATAATTTTTGGGGGGAGGTGGGAAAGACAGTCTCTCTATTCACTATGCTGTCCATCTTACAGAAATCAGAGCCAATGAAAATTACCTGTTTAAAATGGTAAAACATCAAAGAAGAGAATCAAGACGTGGTGATTTATCATTTCTTTCTTTCTCATAAGTTAATTATGCCTGCCCTGGCCATCAGCTCAGGATGGCACCAGCAAGCATATGGGCCCTTTAGGAGTTTTACTGAACCCCAAGTCAGGTGAACAACCTTGAGGTCAGCACTATAAATTGATACCTAAAAATCCAGGTTTAAGCCAAGCCCAAATTCCAGACAGCTAAAACTATCAAACAAGAGGGAAAAAAAAAAAAAGAACGAACTTCAGACCAGCCTGAACTTTTCCCTCATCAGCACATCTCAGAGAAGATCTACTTGACCGTGACCTGAACTGAGGATTGATCTATCACTGCCATGCTCGAAATTCAGTCTTTTCCTGGAGGCCATGTTTTTAATCATGTTAGATAGAAGTCTTCCTCATTCCTGACCAAAGTGCTAAAGCACATTCTGATCCCCCTGGTCGCCAGCAAGGGATGCAACAAAACAACTTGCCAAGACCCCACTTGAAAGGATCAATGCCATGTGGCACTGATTTGCCATAAATCCAGCCTGTTTCTGGCATGTTTATAGCACAGCAACTGGCACCTGCAGGTCACGCCAGCTTCCCCACCTCAATGCCCATCCCCTGCATTATTCTCCAGACCCCTACGATGCAGGCTGTTTCCTTGAAATGAAGATGTGAATATGAATCAACAAGAGGCAGGTGGTGTCTGTCATAGGGATCAAACCGAGCTTGTGAAAGTCAACCTGGAGATTTTTTTTTAACCTCATGAAACAAACAAACATGGACGAAAACCATCACATTTCCAACAATTAATTGTTTTGACGGGTTGCTCATATGCCTTAACACCTTCACGGTTAAAAGATGCAGAACACTGGATAAGAATATGGGAATCTGCCTAGCACAAAAACTGTGGGGCTCTTGCCAGTGACTTTTGGGCCAAATCCTGTTCTTGCTTTTAGGGATTTGGTTTCTGCCAAGGATGTGACAGATTCTTGGAGGCTAGAAAGCCATTTTGCTCCATCTCATACCCTCAGGGAAGAACTCTTAGGACACTATTGATCATGGCTGGAAAGGGGTGTATGTGGCATTGATCTTGAAGGATAAAGGGTAAAAGGATGGTAATGAGTATGAGAACATTTCGCCCCAGGAGATCACAGCCTCTTGTCTCTGGAGATAGAGGACTGGATGAGATGACCTCGCAAGAACTGGTCCATTTCTAAGGTTCTCTGAAATTGATTGCCCAGATGTGGCTGAGATTTCTGCACCTGGAGAATCAAAGGCTACTCAAGGTGAAGAAGAACACTATAGAGGCTTGACTTGGCTTTTTGTATAATCACTGCTCCCAGGAGTTTAGGTGAGTGGGAAGGGGTCGACAAAAGGATAAGTTAATCAACATTTTCAAAAGCGCATCTGTTCACCAAGCCTTAAAGAAAGAATGGCACACTGGGGAAAACCCAAATAAAGGGAACATTTGTACAAAAAGCAACTGACTTTGATAGCAATTTTCTCTAGTCCCCTTGCTAATATTCTTGATATCTGTGTTTGATTAAGAGCTTTTTTTCTTAAAAGGCCCTTTGCCCTTCACGGGCCACTTTCCTTTTCTGTTAAACCCAATAGGTAAACCTGAGCCTGTTTCCTCAGGATGTTGGCAGGAAAGGAGTGTGGCTCTCCCGCCAGGTCCCTGTAGTTCTAGCTAGAAAAGGCAAGGGTAGAGAGGAGGGAGAAATGGTGAGCTCAAGACACAAAGGGGAGGCAGCACCGCCCTGATAGCAAAAGACAGCAAAAGCATGTAGGGACCAGGGACTCGGAATTGAATTGAATTGTTCTTTTTGTAAAGGACAAACTTGGAGAGGACCTTTTAGGACTCTGGTTCAGTGGGTGTGTGTGTCTGTGAGTGGGAGATGGATGAGGGAGAGTGGAATGGGCCACACCTATAGGATAACACAGATCAGGAACGGATCTTACCACCCACACAACTTCCACTTTCAACCTTTGTGCTCCCATGACCCGATTTCCTCTGGGACCCTGTGTAGATTCAATCTCAGGCCAGTTTGACTCCAAAGCCTGAATTCTGACTCTCAGTACTGTGTTAGGGCCAGAGGAGGCCTCCCACCCCCACCCAGTGAGTTCTTTGGATATAGACAGGACACTGCAATTACCACCATATCAACACGACCCTCTTCTAACAGGCTAGTAACGGATCCTAGTTGACTGGATATACACTCTCTGGCTGTTTGCCTGCATCGCTGGCTCACCACTTTGATGGGAACTCAGGAGGACTTCTCATGAATGCGAAAATCTGATTTGAAATTTGAGGCTCATGGTTTCCGTGACAGGCATTACTCAGAGGGGGGAAGGCTGATTTACCTTGTTCTTCCAAGGGCCGTCTTCATTAACCAACCAATTAACCAACCATCACTTATAAAGGGGATTTACAAGGTGCCCAGGAACCACACTGAGGACTTTGAAAAATGGAGATGTATGGGACCAGATGTCTACAATCAAGGCCCTTCAGCATGGTTGGGAAGCAAAGACCCGTCCATGCCATAACAGCAGAAAAGAAAGCGGGGCATTGCAGAGGGGACTCCAAGTGCTGCAGGCGTCCAGGGTGGGGACTGGACACATGAGGCTGGGCCGCTGCCAGGAAGGGAAACATGCGAGTGGGGAGGAGGATGCTTTGGAACTGAGGCTGCTGCGAGGTAGGGGTTGGGGAGTTCTAGCTCCTTTATCTACGGAAAGGAATGGTTCCAAACATAGCACCTGAGTCTTTTCACTCATATACCGATCCCTTGGTGTTGGCTTGAATTCACTTCTACCTGATCCATTAAGGAATTCAAAGAGATGGCCATGCCTGGCTACAGATCTTCCACCTGGATTTCCCTTTGCGAGAGTCAGGTCTCTGCTCCTCCCCCTCCCTGACCAGCTGCTGGGAGCCAGCAGAGTCAAAGGAAGAAGTGAACTCATGCAGGACTGGAAAGGACTTTCATAGAGTTCAAGTCATCAAGTGAGCAGAGTGGCCACCCCTTAAAAAACAAACAACACAATTCAACAAAATCTGGTCGTTTTCATATTGCGATAGAAGCCTTGGCTGCAAAGTCCCGTTTCCCCAGGAGCCCCTCCCCTTAGCACCATCAAGAGGTGGGTTAGGTACACAGTGAAGAGTGATTCAAGTTCTTACCCATTCCCTCTAGTCCTGATTTTTCAGGGCAAGAGGCCTGTAGGGGCTAGTTATGAAAACATTCACTCACTGTTCCAGGAACTCCCTCCACACCAGAAGAGTCACAGACTGTCAAGTGTCCTTGTCAGTAAATTGCAACACTATGGCACAAAAAGTTGAAAGGCCATACCGGGTCACAAACCAAACCTACAAACCTACTCTAAGGAGATGTGTTTCTCCCTGCAGGGTCTGGAACGCTGCCTGGTCAGACCACACATGCTATGCAGGGGAAACACCCCCAACACTCCAACCTGCAGCCGGGAAATTCCCCACTGAGCATGCTTCAGGCCGCAAACAGGAATGCCCTCTCTCGGTCTTTCCTTCCCATCCTCTCCTTCCCCGCCTTGTATATGCATGCACACATGCACACATGCTTTATCTTCCACTCTCCCTCATTTTCTTCCATTTTTTTTTTTCCCCTCTTACATGAAGATTCTTTGGAGTTAAGACTGCTTTTCTGCAGGTACTCATAGAAAACTTTCCACCTTCACTTTCCCAACTTCTGCTAGGCTGTGGTCTTCTGCGAGTGTATTGGCATTGACGTTGTTCTGTTTACTTTCTGCATCGTAAAAGGAGCTTCGAAAGATTGCTCGGGGAGTGAGAAGCCTGCCCCAAACCACTGGTTATTTTTAGATAAATTATTTAGGGCAGCCCATTCCTGGGTCACTTGAATGTAGATAATTTCAGGATAACTAACATACTTGTCTATGAAGAGTTCCTTCCATGCCAGCTCCGAGCGGTGGAGGCCTGGTTGCTGTGTATCTGAGGGGAAGCAGCATGGGCTATGGAGGAGCACTACACTGGGAACAGGCTGCCTGCTTCTTGTCTGAGTTTGGCGATCCACCCCGGGTGTGAGAGCCTGGGTGAAAGCCCCTGGGTCTCAGTTTGCTCTTCTGTCAAGTAACCACTGGCGTTCTTCCCTGCTCTAGAATTCTGTGTCTTATGGGAAGAAAATGAGAAAGGTCAGAGGGCCTTTCAGATGAGGACTCTCTCAAGAAGCTGCTGGTTGAGGCAGACAAGGTGACTCCCACAGAAAAGGGCCCCACACTACTCATTGCCTCAGTCTTCCCCCCAGGTCTGTCTTCTCCTGGGTCGCTGCTCCCTGAAGGCAGCCATCTTAAGGTGTGTGTGTGGAAAGAGAAGACCACGAAAAGGACAGGTAAAGGGGAAACCACAAGGTCCCCTGTTTTCGATACTTGCTCATTTGCCTTAGAAACCAGCCCTGCTAACTGGCAATCAAGGAAGTAAGAGGGTAAATTATGCCCCAAGTGTTAAGCCTCCACCTTAACTGATAAAACCAGTTGATAACATGGCCACTTAACCCACCAAACTGCAACCAGCCTTTAAAGCAAGGATTGGAAGAGTCTCTTACACAAAGGGGATCATCAAAATCATTCATTTTCACAGGTACAGGTGTCATCGCCTCTAAAGAGGAAGAAATTGAGGAAGGAGGGTCGAAAAATGCAGTAAGTCATTGAACAAATCAGTGGTGAATTGAGTAAGCCACATTTTCGACACCTTGTTTGGGGCTGTGATTTATGTGGGATAAGCTCTTGGCTACTTAGAACCCTTGCTGAATTTGATTCCAAGTTCTTGAAACCCCTGAGCCAGCTAAATCACTGGACTGTTCAGATGGGAGTAGTCTTCAGAAAATTTTCTCAGCCATTTTGTTTTGATCCCAGCAGGAGATATAACACCGAGACTGAAATAAATGAGAAATAATGAAGGACTAGGAGCTATTTCTTGGCCTTTCGAAGTGTTTAATTCAGTTTAACACTTAGTATTGGCTGAAGCTCCCCCCGCCCCACCACACTTAATTTCCCTAATTCAGTTTGTTCATCCCCAGTTGCTACAAGGAGCCAAGAGTTCAGATGTTGATGAAAACTTTGCCAAAGCTCCTCCATTAGGGAGTCAGGGTACTCGAGAGCCATTTATCCCTTGCCGGGTTTGGCTTCAGTTTAGAAACACCACCAGAAGATCCTTTATCATGGGTTTTTTCTCTTGGGCTGACAGCCAAATATATGCAAAGTCATGGAAAAAATAGATTTTGGAGTTTTCAAACGGTTTCAGTCTGGAAAACATGGGGGCCTTGGTTTGAGATATCTGGAGTCTGAACTTGAATTTAGCCATTATTTTTTATTATTTTTAGTTGAATAACTAGGAGAAAACACTAAAAAGCCCTGGAAATACCAACTGCAAATGAGAAGGCTGTGAAATGACCTAATAATATTTTCAAGTGTGGAGGCGGATGAGCAGCTGAGGCCAGAAGGGCTCCACTGAGCCCCAACGATGGTGTGAAAATAAGAAAAATGCAGCCAGAGAAATATTTCGCTGTAAAGATGGGATTCACAATTGTGCAGGCTGGAAAAACCCAGCTACGGTGATGGAGGAAAATTCTGGAATCTGTCCTCCACCGTAAGTCTTGGAAAAATCAGAGACATTCTTCATGACTATAGGTAGACGTGTCAACAAGAAATAGGCTCTTCTTTTGTTGGCTACCTTCTTAGAGTAGGAAGGTGAGGAAACTATAAAATTTCAGGGTAGAGGTGTCCCTCCCCAATCTTATTTTTTCCTGAGATAAAAGTCTTACATTTTCACATTTCAGAGAGCTCCCCCGGTGGGCTTTAACATTTCTCCTCTCCTCCAATCCTGACGCTCAGGAAGGGTGCATACTGGGAACAGCACTCAGGTGTCATAGTTCCCTATGACCTGGGTGAGTGAAAGGATGGAGTCGAAGAAACAAAACTGCGTTCGCTCCCCATGTGATCAAAGATGTCTTCTTAAATCTTCCCCTCATATTTCATAAGTCCCTGAAGAAAACACCCTATGCATCTCACCAAGGGAGTTTGCTATACTTAAAAGCTGGGCTCTTCTTCAGAACATAAGAATCGACAATTCTGTGAGATGTTAGGGGCTCCATAAAGGTACCTCTCTCTACCCATTCGGGGGTGATTTCCCCCAGAAGCCTGCTGGTGACCAAGGACTGTAATTATCACATAAGAGAATAATTTGGTCTCCAGTAAGAATGCAACTCCTTGGAGGAAAGTAACCAATTGAGTTTTGAGGGAATCTGCCCCACGCTTTTCTGAGAAAGGGTTTGGTGATGGTGTGACAGTGACAGAGGAGAGTAGGAGGGGGGCGCCCAGGAGAGGGGGATGATGCAGAAAGGGGAGGTTGGAGGTTGAAGACTAGCAATATCTGGCACAAAGGCAGATGGGCGGAGACAGGTCCTGCTTGGGGAAAGAGGAGGGGATGGTGGCCTTATGAGGATTTGCAAAGCCAGAGAGCCATGACAGTGTGGTGGGCCTGGACTTCCCATGAACACTGTTCCTGAGCTCACCTGCTTGGTCTACAGTTGGCCGAGGCTGATGAGGTTCCCTGGTGGGGGGGCTGCTTTTACAACCCACGTCAGCCCCTGTCTAGGTCCTAATGCTGCTCTCCGCATCTCAGTGCCCACTGTCAGAACTGCCTACGCAGAGCAACGGGGAGTCCACACGGGCCCCTGAGGTCCTCATACCCCCTCTCCCAGGCCCTGGGTGGCAGTTA
The DNA here is from genome assembly GCF_037043125.1 of Eumetopias jubatus. Classification (NCBI taxonomy): domain Eukaryota; kingdom Metazoa; phylum Chordata; class Mammalia; order Carnivora; family Otariidae; genus Eumetopias; species Eumetopias jubatus. The sequence continues at coordinate 30,618,821 of NW_028274809.1, forward strand.
GGAAACACAAAGGGACAAAATGGTTCTTTAACAGTCTGCTGAAATGCAGCCTCAATAATGGGGGATGGCTGGCTGAGAATAGGACTTTGCCCTCTAGCAAGTCAGAGAACTCCAGTCCAGGCGTCGTGTTAATGAGTCCTGCTACCTGACAAAGAAAGCGCGATTGCTGAAAGCCAAGACATGGTATACTATCATTCCAGTTCTGGATCGGAGCCCTTGCTTAGGGGGTATGTTAGTTAATGATCTTTAAAGAGTTCAATTTTGCACAATTAGAAGACAAAACAAGGCGTGTGTGCATGTGTGTGTGCGTACGCGTGTTTGCAGTGACATATCTCTAGCTCATCCATACCTCGCGCTCATGCTGCTCTCTTTCTTGAGCCACCCCGAGTTATCTACTTGAACCCCATGCCCAAGAGGCAGACGTCCTGGATTTTTTGGCAGGTCAGAGAAAAAGCCCATAAAACCCATATATGGCAGTAGACACTGTCCATTATGCTCAGAGTCAAAGTCCTATTATTTAAACCCTTTGTCTTAGCACATAGTAGAAATCAGGGTGACGCTCTTGGAAGAAACGGTGTTTTGAATAAACAGGCCCCTTGGTTTCTCTTCCACTTGCCACTCCTTGCTGGAGCCATTTGGGGCCAGCAGCTTGGCATGCACATATAAACCTCCCACTAGAAAACCACCTCACTCCCCCTGGTGACTTTCCTTGGGTCACATCAGCCCCGAACCTCCTCGGAAGAAAGCTGGACACCACCTTTTGGCCCGGAGAGCCTGCTCCACTCAGGCCCAGTGTGGGGGCCTCGGTCCTAAGGCCACAAGGATTGGAGACTTTCTGTCGGCTTGTGGGCCTGCTTGTGGCTGCTGGAATATTTTAGTCTGCAGCACAATACGGTGCACTGACCTTAAAGGATGTTTTTTTACATGAATTTTTTAGTAGAAAACATAAATAAATAAGAGCAAGGCACAGCACAGTCCCTCTTTGAAGAAACCAAGTAGAACTCATTAATCATGGAGAACAGGGCTCTGCCTACAGAAGCCAGGCATGGAATTAACTCCTGTGCCACGGCGGCCACAGCTCCAGTGAGCTGTCATGTACCGCCAGGCCCACATCCTCCAGCAATGGACAGTTTTTGAAAAAAGTCCCCACAACTACAATTCCCTGCAGTTAAAACTATCTAAAGTCTTCTCTGGCAAGCACTCCACCCACTTTAGGGAAGAGAGATAGTCACAGAGATCACATGGCCTGTGCAGATGTGGCAGGGGACAGAACCCAGGATGTCCACTAGAGATCCACTATCCTGCACATGGGGACAGATGCACTGTGAAAGGTAATCCTCAGCCATTTGCAGCATCCCTTAAAATGAAACTAGGCACACTGTTTGACCCAGAAATTCTGTCGGAGAGAAATGTGCACAAAGAGGCAACCTCAAAAATGTTCATCATGGTATTGTTTATAACAGGGAAAAAAGTGAACTAGACACAACCCAAATGCCCACAGGTAAGGGAGCAGTTAATAAACTATGGTACGTCAACACAATATGGGATGCTATGCAAGAGCTAAAAAGGATGGGGTAAGTCTGGAGGTGTGGACTGAAGTATTGTCAAGATTTTGTTAAAGGAAAAGGAAGAAGGCTGTCCAACAAAGGAAATGCTGTGAAATCATTTATGCAGAACAAAACCAAACCACGATCCAACCAAACCACACTAACTGGACACAAATATACATGTTTGTCATGGTATAAATCAAAGCCTGGAAAGAGATACCTCAAACTGTTTCTCGTGATTACTCTCTTTGGAGAAGAGATTGAGACTGGTTAGCAAGGAAATGGACTTCTGCTTCTTCTGTGTTATTTGCATGTTTCCAGGATGTAGTTGTGTATAACTTGTAAGTTAAAGAGAGAGTGAGAAACCCAGGCAGTTATTATCCTAAAATTTCCCCAGCAACTTCTTTCAGGATCAATAACCACTCTGGTCGTAAGCCTCCAAAACAAGATGTTTCCCTACTCAACACCCAGACTGCTACTAGAATGTCCATTGCTGATTTTTCAAACCGCCTTTCCTATTTCTTGGTCCAATGCCCATGGGCCTTTAGTTTTTTTTTGGCTCTTGGAGGTCAGTGACAGCAAAACCCAAGAACAATTACTTTACCCAGAAGAGAGTAGAATGATTCTGGGTCTTCTGCCCACTGGGCTAGGGGCAAGAGTGGTTTCTGCTGGTTACCTGGAAGCACCTAGATTCTCCACGGTGCCATACTCTGCTAAAAGGGGTTTTATTTTTTGGAAATTTCATATCTCTTCAGTGCTTAGGTCTGAGGCCAGACGGAACTCCCCCACATAGCGCAAGGGTACTCTGGCTGAGGCATGTGGCCTGACGCCTTCTAAGGGTGTGGGTTTCTGATTAGATCTCACCTCTAGACATACTTCAGTGCACCTGATCTGTGTCAGGCTTAATTAAATCCTACACTATTCTTAGCTTTTAATTTATTTATGTAAGGCGATTCTTTTCCCTGCCGACTGTAAGACCATCAGCTGGCGTCCCCCTCTCCCCTCCTTCTGCTCTGGCTGGATTTGTTTTGTGTTTTCTTTGGGCCATCACTGAAGTGGATGAAAGGCAAATTACAGCTGTGAGAGCCCCAGCAATGTGCACAATTAAAGAGAGAAAATAAGCTGCACCTACAGATCCGCAGTTTGGCTCAGATGGGTAGCCCACGACGCAGACAAATCGAAACTTAAAAACGAAGCTCTTTTCATCAAAGATTACGGAAAGGCCACAGTGTTTGTGCAAAGCAATTGCAAAGTCAGTGAACAGGGGTGAGGAAAATGAACGCAGTGCCGCTGCAGACTGGCTGGGCTTGGGTGATCTGGGCTGGGGAGGGGGATGGTGTCTTGCTTCAACAGTGAGAACACACACTTAAACCATCATAAAGGGCCAGGTAGGAGCCAGAAAAAGACATACTGGGCCTTGACATCTGGTATTTATGATCCATGGAAACACAATTTCTGTAACATTTATGCTTGAGCTCGGTCTGAAATGCCACACTGATAACAGTGCTGTGTGTTCGACGCCTAAGATTCGCCCTAACAGTCTTCTGTCCTTTTGGGGAAGATAGAATACTTCTAGAATAAGCCTTGGGACTAGAACCAAAGCAGGAGGAGCAACGATGAGATGCTCAAAGGTGGTTCCAAAAATGGTAATCCTAATGAAGCGTAAGGGATGGCTAGTTTAATTTAGTCTGGCAAATTTGGTCCTGGAGCTCAGGAAAATGTTGACTGAGCCTGGGTCTTTGCCTGAAATAAGTACTTTTGAGATGCTTTCCGTTTCTCCTTTACTAATGGGAACAAATGGCTTTAAGGAAACCCAAGGGTTATTTAGACAAAGAGGGTAATTATGCTTTGTCATTAGAGTAACAAACAACGCTTGGGCATTCTACTCTATTCTCCTTCAGAGGACAGATAGCAACATTTATACTGAGCCATCTGTACGAAAAGAGTTTCCTGTAAGATCTGAAAACCAAAGCCTGCTTCCTTTCAGCACCACTTGGACAGGTTTACACATGTAAAAAAAAAAAAAAAAAAAACAAAACACAACTCCTTCCTGAATCTGGGTTTCGAGGGGAAAAAGCAGGACTCTGCTGGAAATAGGGTCTTCTGGACATGTCCCTTTCCTTAGGACCTTTAAGGATGGTTCTTCGACCCCTGAGGAAGGCTCCTGGGTTGATGGAATGCTCTTAATACACCCCATGAGTCGGGGGTGGTGGAAAATCCTTCAACTTCTTCTTGACCACCATTTAGAAGCATTAAACAGCTGGGAGGTGGTATTTCCTACATTTTCCCCCCAGCCCCCCACTGATAGAAATATTTTATATAACTAATCACTAACTACTCAGAAAGGAGAAGCGAAGAAAAATACATGTCAACACGATCTGGCTTTCTGCATAAGTTTCCCCAAGCCCCTCTTGAAGTTTTTATAGAAAGTTCCTCTTACAAACTGTTCCAGCCTGATGGTTCCAGGTTCATAGTCATCATATAATTATCTTCATTACTTGCTCCAAAATGAAGTCTGGAATATTTTGGAGCCTTGAACATGTGGTAAGTTCCCATTTTGTCTGGGAAAGTGCTCATAAACTGGAGATCAATGTCCCCACGGAAGAAATAATTTGGTAGGCAAGGGGTATGATGTCGCTGCTACCTCTCCAGAGGAAGCTATCTGTCTCCATAGGACCGAGGACATGATTCAGCTCCACTGGTCCCATTCCCCCTGCGGCCCCTTGACAGGAGAGTCCAATCTCCAGGGATTTGCCATCAAGAAAAATTTTGTGGAATCACACTGAGCAATTTAGCACTTAGCAACTTTTGCAAAATCCCACACCAATCATAAAAGTTGGCTCAGCTGCTCAAATTGGATAAAACTCCTAACAAGCAGTAATAAAAATAAAAGAAGAAAAAGCTGGCATTCAGCCTCAAGGAAGAAAACCCACCTACCTCCCACAGCAAGGCCCTGTAGCTCAGAAGGCGATATGCAAACTTTGGAAACATCAATTTGTTCAAAGCCTACATTTCAACTTTGTTCTCAGAGGCAAAAGTGAAAAAAAAGCCCAGATGTTTGTATAAAAATATCATCATTTTATTACATTCCACACAATACATTTTCAAATAGTTTCCAATGTCCACAAGTTATTTTGACACACAGGCAACTGAGCAATGCAAGAGATGTCACAGTTACAGGAAGAGGGAATAAGAATAGAAAGTAAAAATCTTTAAGTTTTCTTGTTTTGTTGTTGTTCTTTGGTAATTTTCGATTATTTAGGTGTTTGCTTGCCTGCTAGTTTCATTTGAAAGACAGGGTCTTTTTAAAGATGGGGTATCAATGTTGGAAATATTACTGGATTTCCTATCCTATTCTGGCTTTAATCCCAAAAATGTGGGATAAGGGAAAAGACAATTTCATTTTATTTTCAGTGTCCTGTTTTGTCAATGGGCAATGCTATGATTTTTTTTTTCTTTTTTCTACCTTCACCAGCAATTAGGGGGATAGCAATTGTTAGCATAATATCAAGGAAGGGATTTTTTTTTTCCCCCCAGAGATATGGGTTTCCCTCCTGGAGCTGTTGAGACGGAACCTCTACTAAGGCAAAAATGTTAACCAGCCCAAGCTAGACCTTCAATTCATTCATTCATTCATTCATTTATATTTTAATAGTTGCTATCACCTCTTTGTCTTCTGAGAAGCAACTCTAAACACATGCATGCATGCATTCACCTGTCCAGTCTATTTTTCTTAGAAGAGAGTGATCCTTCCCCACCCTCTATGAAATACAGAATTTTGCTTTCTAAAGCTGCGAAGCATGATTTTATAGAAGAGCTGCCCTTTGAGCATAGTACCTGGATAATACTATGAAAGTTGCTGGGCCAGAGAGAGAGAGTGAGAGAGATGTGACATCCCCAGCTGAACTGCATCATGGGATTCACAAAGATTTGAGCAGTCTCATATTTTCAACTATGGCATGTACATAAAGATGATGCCACACGGGGCATCAGATAAAGACACAGCAAATGCACAAAGTTGTTGTCATCTTCTTTTAAAGAAGGGAAATCCTCAAGGGTATATAGTAACTCAGACAGTTGCTACACTGGCTGGATTTTCCAGGTGTAATTTCCTGACACCATGCCCCTTCACGGGGTGCCTACAGGGACGTCAATCATTTCAAGGGAACGCCTGGCCCCAAATGCACAACTGGATGTGGACACCTGAGATAAAAAGCCCTTAGTGACTGGCATGGAATTCATCACACGGTATGCTGGGCCCTTTCCCCTCCCCTCTCTCTTGGCTTCTTTTTCCATCTTCGGCTGGGGTAGGACACTTGAAATCTCAAGGTAGCTCATGCTCTAGCCTTTCATCTTTTCTTTCTTGGCAGCGCTGCTGTGGTTGAGACAGAGTAGCTCTTTGAAATAGAATAAGAGTGGGAGAGCACCTTTCTTTCAGAAGGATGAAAAAAACCAGATGTGAAAGTGAGTGTGTGCTGGAGGGATCTGCCAGTGTATTCTGAAAGAATGCTAAAAGTCTCTCTCTCCCAAGCAGCCAAAAAAAATTTAATATTTTGTTCTCAGAAGGTACCTGGAGGCTCTCAGCCCAGGCAACCATCTTTGGAGAGAATCTTATCCTTCCCCAGTGGATTCCGAGCAGGAAGGTGAGAAATCAACACCCCCATGGCTGAGCCCCAGTTCGCTGAGCGTCTCATTAAAATACGCATTTCCTATCAATGATATTGACTTCATTATTGAATCTAACCTTTGTGCAATATCATTAGGCAATTTATCTCCAACATCCCTCTCCCTGCGTTGCTTAGAGAAGACACATGGGCAGCAACAGATTTATTTTCATTATATCCTCTCCCGATGCAGCAACATCTGGAAATGCCAGGCCAGCCTATGAGAGTGTATTTGCCAGATGCTACGAATGCTTTAAGGGGTAGCATACTGACACATGAAAAAAAATGATTACTTTTTTATATTTCTTATAATATTTAAATAAGTCAGGTGGACAGTCTTACGTTTTAGTGGCTATAGATTCAGGCACACATTAACACCACGAAAGGAAAGCAAATGATCCCTTTCCCCCATATTTTACAAATACTATTACAGTGACCAATAGAATACCAAAGAATATGATTTTTAACCTTCTTCCTCAATTCTATCCCAAGTCGGGCACAACAACCCCCCCAACCCCCCCGAGTGAGGAGACTTTTAAAAGACCACACTTCAGTCCTTCCTTCTCCTCCCTTCTGTCCTCCACCTCCTGTTCCCAACTTAAAACAGGCTACTGCTTTTCCTACGCCAGTTTCAGATTTGTTATTATGACTTATTCCAAGATTGGACTTAACTGATAAAAGCTAAACATTCATTATGAGCTTCTCTTTTATAAGGCAACATGAGACAGATTTGCTTCAGGGCTGGAAGTCGAGATGGTTCTGCACACACCCGAAGGCCTGCTATCTTGCTACTTCAAAGACTCCAGGAGACAGGACAACGGGTCATGTCTGAGTGCGTTGGGGGGACTTTCCTCTTGGGTCAGATGGGTTGGGAAGGGGACAGGGAAGGGAGGGGCCACCTTTCATCTCATGTGGCCTCTAGATTTTTAGGTACCTGGAGATGATAATGGTAGCCAACAGAAACCCAGCCAGAGCTAGATAAGGCAACAAAAAGCTTCAATCTCTTCTCCAAGTAAACAAAACTAGTACAGTATATTATTTTCTTGTAACATGTACCCCCGGAGAAGTAACACAAGAATTAAAGGGGGTCCTCTCTGAACACACCCACACACACTACCCCCCACAATGAGCCAGTCTCTCTCTCACACCCACACCCCCCCCACACACAGAGCTATTCACACGCAAATGTATACTATGTACAAACACACAGAGCCAGGTTTCCTCTCGAGTCTCCTGGCAGACTGCCCACCGAGAGGAGGTAGGGGATAAGGCAAGGGGAAGAAACAGGGAACCAGTCTCTGAAAGAAAACCAGCTGAGCCTTCAGTTGTGAAGTGCTGAGGGGTGTATCTCTTCTCATATTCCAAGATGCAGCATTAGAGTTGGGGGTGGTTGGTTTGGAATCAACAAAAGGGGGAAAAAAAAAGAACCCAAGGACAATGGTCAGGAGGAATAAAAGCACACAGGGTTTGGGCCCCGAGAGCGAGAGAGAGAGAGAGAGAGAGAGAGAGAGAGAGAAAGGAGAGAGAGAGATGTCTGAGAGTTCACACAGAGACTAGGCGAGGAGAAAAAAGTGCAAAATCGAGGCAACGTGTTTGCAGTCTTTCTCGTTTGTTTTGGGTGCTGTCCTTTGCTTCGGCCCTCAGCAGTGCGAGCCGCGGTCTTGCTCTAGTTTAATGGTTAGGGTGGGCTCCACCGCCAGAGGGGCCCCGTTGGTGTAGTGGGAGGTTTTGTAGGTGATGGAGTGATCGGTCTTCTTGGCCGCATAGCGGAACCGGTGGTAGTGGAGCACCAGGGCCAGGGCGACGGAGACCAGCACCAGCACGGCGCCCCCGGCGGCCATTACGTAATACCAGTAGGCTGGGATGGGCTGCACGGGCACCGTGTCCACTGTGGGCTCGGTCCCTGGTAGGAGGGTGCCCCCTGGTGGAGAGACACAGAAGAGTGTTGCTAGGCTGAGAGCATGCAGACTAATCAAAAAATTAATTAAAAAAAAAAAAGAAACACATACATGCTTTGGAGTGGATAGGGAAGGGGACAGGGGAATAAGATGGTACTGAGTATTTCGCTTGTGCCAAGCCCTTTTAAATGATTGATATTATTTCCTACTCACAACCGTATGAGATAGGTACTGTCGGACCCATTTCACAGATGAAGTCTAAACACAGGCTCAGCAAGGTTAAATGAACAGTGGTTATACAGCAAGTAAGTAGGTAAGTATGGGAGTCAACCAAGAGCTGCATGATTACAAGGCTCTTTTCTTCTTTCTGTTAAACCACAGTTACTCTATCGTAGATAGAAGCGGTATTAATTCACACACATACATACACACATGAATGCACACAAGTAAATGATGCTGAAATGAGTTCCGAGATTCCGTAAGGCTGATTCTCTGAATGGGTGGAAATATTTGGTCTGGTTGGCCAGCATTCTTAGACAGTGTATTAATTAGGCTGGCTAGACTTAAAGGTGAATTCCACTTTGGTTTGCCAAAGCTTCCATGCCCATTGAAATCAGCCTGGTCTTGTCTAAACAGGTCAGTTATCACTGTCAAGCCATGACTAACACATCTTCGTTTCTTTCTTTCTTTTTTTTTTTATTGGATAGAGGATCTTAAAACCTGATTGGAAAGACGTTGCAACAAAAAAAATGTGGGCACAAATGATAGTGGGTATGAGAGAGAGAGAGAGAGAGAGAGAGAGTGAGAGCCAAGGCAGGAAGATCATTCTTAATCACAGAAAAGACAGAGGAGGGAAGAGAAGCTAGCAGAGGATTTCAAAGGCAACCACATTCACTGGCCAGCCTCTGGTTGCCATGGAGATGATATAGCAGATGTAAGCCCAGGGTAACTCTGGGGAAAGACTGGCTAGAGTCCCACTTGATGCAAAACAGTGCTACAACTTGATTCTCCCAAAGATTTACATCAGATGAGAATCTGGCCCAGAATGGGACTAGGAGCTTTGGAGCTTGCCCAAACCAGACATGATCTTTACTTCTGAAAAATGATGCATGCTTAACCTATGAAAGCTTACATCCCTAGTTGCTTACATCAACTGGTGGTGGCCACAAAGGTGCAGCCTATCTAACCCGGGGATCCCCCAGGGAGAGCCACGGCTGGGAGGGGCCGATGCCTTCTTTATCCACCCTTGGTCCTACGCTGTGGGTGGATCTCTCTGCTCAAGGGGCAGCCAGGGCGGATTTCTACTTCCATGCCTCCCCCACGAGACCTGGAGCCCCTCAAGCAGAAGAACTCACTCTCCCACTGATTTCTACCTCAGGGGATGCACAAAGAAGGCGCTTGTGACTAAAAGACCTTCTGAGGTGAAGACTCCTACGTGGGGGTCAGTGGTGGCCAAGTCCTCAGCCTGAACACCAGAATGCCTCTCTTTGATTTGGGGATTGGCTGAGGGGTGGGTCAGACCTTCTGATGTTTTCTCAGAAGTGGGAGAAACATGAGAACCTTTTTCTTGGAATAACTTTTGGAGCCTCCCCACCCTCCCAGGCTTTACTCACTGGCTCCCCCCGTGTGAGGGATCCTCTTCTGCCAAGGTGCAGGATCTGTTGGTGCCTCTTGGGCCCTCAGCAGTGCCGCGGTATAGGAAGAGCTTTGACGGGGATGTGTCACACTGAAGACATACCGGTGGCCATCAACAGCCCCACTCTCCCCTTTCTACCTTGTCTTCTTCATGACCACCTACTCTGTTTTTCTTTGTTCCCACATCGTTTCTGTCTTTAAATAATTTCATTGCTGTAGCTGAGAAAGCTCCTTATTTCCCTCCCTCCTCCTCCCTCTCTCTCTCTCTCTGTCAATCTTTGTGACCATATTGAAAATTATGCACAGAAACAGAGAAAGCAAGGCGCTGCAAACGGCTCCTTGAAATGGCCAGCTTGCGAGCCACAGTGAACTGGTGTCAACTCATTATTCAGGTCACCAAGAGTATCTGCTGCCTGGCAACCGTCCTGCTGTTGGATTTGCACGTGGGCTCAGAAGAAGGCACGAGAAACAACAAAGTGTGTGGGGACGGGCCGACGTTCCCGGCGCCAACCCCCTCTCCCCAAAGGGCATCCTTGGGTTTGCCTCTGATTTCTGATTTCGGTTTGGTGCCACAGTGAGAGAGAAAGGAAGGGGATTCGCCCCCAGGGATTAACTCCCCACCTGAACGAAGCACCTGACCAGACCACAGAGGTAGGAGCACACATTTCTGTCGAGTGGGAAACGGTCACAACTGCCCACCTTCCCTCCAAATCACATTGTCTCAGGTTCAAAGGCTCGCTTTCCTTCAGTCGAGATGCTGGTTTTCAACATTAAATACACTGCCTCCCCCCAAGGCTCAGAGTGCCAGGGCTGGGCCTTAATGCTACTCCTAAAGTGTTTCTTGTGATGGCGACAATGTTGGGGCATGGTGGGGAGGGTCTGGGGGCCCACCGGGGGGAGGGGAAGTCATAATACGTGAAGTACGTGGTCAGAGTCAGAGCGAGACCTCTGGCCTCACAGTTCTGCTCTGCTTTGGAAGACTCACCCCACATTTGGTAGAAGACCCGCTTCCCCTTTCCTACCAATGCTCCTCTCCCCCTAAATCATCAACACGAAGAAAATTTTCATGGCAAAAGTCATTTTGCAGACCACGATGGACGGTGTATTAGCTCCTTAAATGTTTTCCTGGGACAACTGTTTTGAGAAAGCATGCTACATGAGTTGCATTTGTAATGTTAAGGGGGTTAGAAAAGAGAGGATCCGTTTCACAGTTCTCCCCTCATCCCTCGCAGGCAATTTTGGGTGACCCGTAGTCGGGGCCAGAGTTTCTCAGAGCATTCTCCAGCTAAAGAGACTCAACTCCCACAGGCAGGCGGATCGCTGGTTTAGAATCTGGCTTTGCGGCAGCCTTCGAGGGCTGCATACTAAGGCTCTGCTTTGCCAGACAGCGGAAAGAAAGGTGACAGATCAGTAGGGGCTAAATGTCCTGCCAAAGCAGCAATCCAACGAATGTCAGACGGATGGATGGATGGATGGATGGATGGATGGATGGACGGACGGACGGACGGACGGATGGATGGACAGACGGATGGATGGATGCGGGAATGTATTTGAAACAACATCCAGATTCCCCGGAAAACATTAATGACCCACTGGTACTTCACATAGCAGTTATCCTTGGAAAGTGCTAGTGATTTGGCTGGCTCATATCGTGCCTCTAGGTGAAGTTGCAAAAAAGGGGCCCCCTTCAGACAAATGTCACCTGTACCAGGTCCCCAGGTTGGTGAGTGGCTCTATTTTGGCCCCACTTGTCCGCTCAGTCACATGGGGTGACCGGGCCATTGCTTTGCAACAAAGGAGCCCGGGCTGGTCCCCCAACATGGGAGAAAGAGTGTGGGGAAGACTCTAGCCTTGTCCAGAGCTGGCCACGTGCCGACCTGAACGTTCCTTTAGATTGCACTAACTCTTACCACTTACATCCCCCTCCCCCCCCACTGGAACATGCTTTCAACTCTCAAACTATTTTTCATTAATTACCATCCTCTAATTCTCCACAAAGTCTTCTCATTGTGTGAGATAATGAGAAACAGATATTTAAATAGTCAATAACGCCAAGTGTATTTGCAAGGTTGAGCAGGCTTCCATCTGTAACAGTTCTAAGCTCCCTGGAGGAAAGGGGGCAACGCAAAGGCAAAGAATTTGAATTGTGACAAACAATACATTGTAAGAAGCCATGCACAGGAGGAGACCAAGGGGGAACAAGGACACAGTGGGTAGCGCTCCTTCCATTCCTATTGTGCAACTAGGGTTACTAATTAATGACCACTGGGGAACGTGGCCAGAACAGCAGCTAGAGTGAGTGGTCATTTCCTGAGTGCTGGATGTGGGGCTTCGGGCCTCCCATGAGTCACCTTGTTTATTCCTCGTGACCCTCAGATGGGAGACCTGAGGATCTGAGAGGACAAGCGATTTTCTCCTGGTTTGATCTGGAGGAAAACTGAGCAAGAGGGCAGAGGAGCACAAAGTAAAATGCTCAGAGGGAGCAGAGTCCTCGGAGGAAGTTCATAGCGCTGCTAAGTAGCAGGGTCAGGACCAGAAGCACGTGCACTGAATCTTCGGCCTGGGCAGGAACCCAGGGCTCAGATAACCTCTCTGGACCACTGCCTATTTCTGTCCATTCTAGAACAAAGCCGCCCTTATTACCTCGTGCTCATGGCCACTCTGGTGCTACAAGGGCAGAGTTGAGGACCTGTGACACAGAGTCTCCAAAAACCCAACACATTGACGGTCTCTCCTTCTACAGAAGAATTATGCAGAGCCCCGTCCTAACCAAGCTGGGATGGGACAGACGTAGTCCTCTCCCTCTCTGCCCCTGACTTTTGTCCAAACCTGTCTGAGGACTGTCTCAGTCAAGTTCCCACTGAGTCATGGTAAACAGAAAGCATCTCCCATAGCTAAGCTCATCAAATGTCCTCTGGACCTGGAGGAGTCCTCCAGGTCTCCAAAAGAAATGTTTTGAAGGCCACCAATGGTGAGGCATCTCTCTCAGAAGAAGAAAAAAAAGGCTCAGGGCAAATAAGAACTGTTTAGGCCTGGCCTATCTTCAGAGTCCTTTCTGCACAGGTTGAAAATGAGGTGCTAGGGAAGGAGTATTTCAGATACAAGGCTTGTTTAGTTGTGAGATTAAGCACACAACAACAACAAAATGGGTTGCCTCCTCTAGAAGAGTTCACAGAAGATAGTAGAAGAATGTGGTCACGCCTACTCATCTGTTTGGAAGAAGAATGTTAAAGTACAAAATCTCCTTGAGAAATGGCTCTTCTATTTGCCTTATGAGCAGTGTATGGGGCGGGGGGGGGGGGGGGAGGGGGGGCGGTCCTCGGGAGGCTTCCACGAGGCTAGGAGACGCTGCACTGAGCTCCCATCTCTCTCCAAAATGCCCCTAAATTCAGATCGGTGGCTGCCAGTTTCGGACCCTTCTCTTCGGTGGCACTCACTTCTTGGAGAGAGGAAAAGTCGGTAAAAAAACCTGTTCTTCTCCCCTTAGAGAAAGTGACGCTGGCAGCTGTTTAGATGAAGGCACGCTTGCAGGGAGGGGCACGTCAGCCCCCTTTGTGACAGGAGAGGCAGTCTGCGTGAGCAAACCTCACAAAGAATGCCTCGGTGTCCCCTTAGGCAAGCAATGGCAGCCAAGCAGTGACGAGGTTTACACACATCTCATCTCCATGCTCCCTTGCTCAGCAACACCTAGCCTTAATCTGGCAGCTGGAGACATCGGGGGTGGGGGGGTGGTGGGTACGAGGAGAAAGAATCGCACACCACAGCTGCCTGTTGGGAACCCTGGCAGGCTTCAGGAATACTTCTCTGCCTTTCGTCCCGCACCCTCTCTTGGAAGTGCTTCTAGGAGAGAAGAGCAGGGAAGCCAAGGAGAGAGGGAATCTGAGGCCAACCCCAGGTCCTGCGCCCTGGGATGGGGGACACTACGTTGGTGGGCGACGCCTCTGGGGGGTGGCCTGTGGGGGAATGAGGATCAGGAGAAAAGAGGAGAGATGGGCAGAGAGGGACCAGTTGGCACCAAAGAAACAGAACTTAAAACCCAAGGCAAACCCCAGCCAGCTCTGTTGCTACCCCAGGATGGGTCTCCCGCATGACTGAGATGTTCACTTTCTCCTGGTTTTAACTGGAGGAAAATGGAGCAGGACTGTGGAGTGTGAAACCCAGAGACGGGCCCTATGGCTCTCAGAACTGGCCTGAGACATAAAACCCAGGCTCACAGACATTAGTAAGAGATACTGATGTTCCTTTTAGCATCCATCAGTGGTAGACATAGCGGTTCTGAATCCTCTACTGTAACAACCACGCATCCTGGGTGCACCCGTGCCGGGGATTTCCATGTGTCTCTAACAGGGAAGGTACCAGACCCAGTCTCTCTGGTCCTGCATTGTTCAAAGTCCCCAGCCTCTAATGTGAATAAAACCTCTTGCTTCTACTGTGAGCTACTAAAAATAACCACCTGGTCAACAACTACAGAGCTCTGATCATGGGCTTTCCATATTTTTACTGGCTTCTTTATTATTCTTTTTTCTTTTACTGAAAAAAGAAAGTATCAGTTAAGAGGAAATAATCCATCATCTTAATTATGCCACTTTTTGGTTCTTTCTTTCTTTTTTTTTTCCTTTATACAGTTTTTCATTTGTTAAAGCTCAAATTCTAGAAAAAGATACATGATGGCACTACGTTTACAGCCACAGCTTTAAAAAAAAAAAAAAAAAAGGAAGAAAAAAAATGCACACCCAGGCTACATTGTTTAAAATGTGACTCATAACAACAACAAAAGTCTTCTTACAAATCACATGACAACGCAGCTTATTCATTCTCTCTCCTCCTTGTTCCTTCTCTACACATTCTCTTTTTCTCTACGGCTTGTTTCTCTTCATTACGGACTCACACCCTGGTTTACAATCAAAGAATACACACTAAGCAGAAAACACAAGGTGACTGGAATAAAAAGAAAATGTTTCATGGCAAGAAATGAGTAAGAGGCAGAGAATGAAAGACACTTTCAAATATAAAAGATCAAGAATACCTCATAAGACCCAGCCCAGAGGCCACTTTTATTGCATTTCCTTAAAGATTTTCCTAGTACACATCGGTTTCTCCTAAAGAATGAGATTGCTTCTGTCTCATGCTTAATTTATAATGGAAAAGAAAAACAACCGGGATTCAAAAAAAAAGTACTAACAATGTAACTGCCTATTGTTATTAGCGTTACACCATCAACTTTCCACATCCTGCCTGCCCAAACCTGATTTCTCTTTGTTTCCCTTTTTGAGTGAAAAGGCTGATTTAATCCCAGGACACCCACACCCCCACTGGGGCTGCCGCTGACCAGGAAAGGTACGCTATGCCGGTCACTCACGAGGTTAGACAGAGCAAATGGTCATCCCCTTTCCTCTCCCCAGTAGAAGACCCTGCTTGAGTCAAAACCCAGAGTTGCATTCTGAGGTCAAAGGGGCCTTGGCCCAAAAGAAGACCGGCCCTGAGTTCACATTGCTACGGCCTCCGAATTCCGCGTACAGCTTGCCCATGTGATAGAAGTTGTCCACTTTCAATTCCAATCCTGCCCTTGACTCTACGTTCCTTGGCCAAGTCTCTGCCCCTCAAGACTTGGTTTCCTTCTTCCAAAACGCTTGCATTCTCCAGAGACAACAGTCAGGGGCCAATCCATGCCTCCCATGCGCTGCTTTTGCTTAACCCCTGAATCAGCCCATCGGCAGCACGCCGGAGATGCTTACCTTCAAGTCACTAAGCCCTGTGTTTATTTTGGCTAAGTGGGCACTGCGGCTCTGATGATATTTTATTTATATATTTTGTACAAGGGAATATGACCGGACTGTGAAGCCCCACGGTAAACAGAGCCTCAAGAACGGCACACACGCCCTGTGTTGTTGAATCTCTTAAGACGCAAAGCACTTAGCCCCTGTACCTGTCAGTCATGGACTCGGACATGCGGGCTCACACACAACACTGCATGCCCGTTGTCAGTCTTTAACCAGCATTCCCGGGAGCTTGGAGTCTTAACGAGCAGGTTTGACTTGCCCCACAGAAACATTACCTTGGGTCCTGGAATTCCAAGAACTTGGAATTCAACTGTGATCCCAGTGAGTCAGTTCGGATCTCAGCTTCCCTCCCCACACTTGGACCCGTATTAACATAAATCTCACACACCGAAGAGCATCAACACAGGCCCAGGTACACACTCCATACTTTCACATGTGCCGTGGGGAACGGGGATGGCGTTTGGGAGGCCCGGACAGGGGAGAAAGAAAGAAATTGTATTCTGTGTCCGTCTGTCATTCTCTTTCCTGCCACTTTCTTCCACACCGCCCCCCCCCCCCACCCCCGCCCCGCATCGTCTTAGAGGATGATGAGTGGAAAATTAGGCCAGATGATTTGGAGTCAAAAGCGCATCTAGGTGGCAAACCGGGAATTCATCTCTTTCTAGCCAGGAGCTGGACAGATTAATGAGAGCGAAGATAACGAGTCTAGACTTTGGATATAAAAATGACTTCCCTTATCTCTGGAATGCTGTCACCCCCGGGGTGAAGGCCAGCCGGTACAAAGAGGGCACAGCAAGCCTCGCTGCTGTTTGTATGAAAACCCTCAGGGGTCAGGTGAGGGGGAGTGTTGGTGTGTGCTCCGCCACCCAGGCCAACAGAATGGAAACCCTTTGAGGGGCTTCTAGACACTCAGCATTGGACAACTGGGTGGAAACTTCATCGGTGTCAAGTCACTGGAGCTCAAGGAGGGCAGGAGGTGAACCCCACTGCCCCCCACAGCACAGACTATCACCACCACCCTCGCTCCGACCACGAGGCCGGCATCCCAGATTCGTCTCTCTCTGCTCTGCTCTTTACTTTGTTAGGGAGCAAGTGTCCTGTTCTGGTTTTCAGTCCTGTATTTAAATGCTCTGACTCCAGGAGGCAAACATGGCTCCTCGTCCCCTTCACCAGACACCAGCTCCAGAATCTGCAACTCTTTCTCCTCAGGATCATCACTCCTTGTGTCTTTTCCCTAACTTTCTACGCTCGCAAAACCGCCTGCCACTGTACCTCACTGGGGGTTCAGTGCGACCGCTGTCTTGGTGCCCTGCAGCTGGAAAGAAACCATCTTCAGGCGAAAATAAATCATTGCCACCTCGTTTCACTTTTAATTTACTACTGATTTTTGTTGTTGTTCAGTCTCCCCCACAGCCTCTCCTTTCTCACTACTCGTGCATTTTCAGCCTCATTGCTCCCCGTTGGACAATACAAAGCTGAGAGGTTTATCTGTAACCTATTTGTCTCTATTATAGGTTTCTAAACTTTAATTAAACAAGAGACAGTGAAGATCTCAATCCTCTTTCCCGGAATCTACAGGTGTTGTTGGTGCCATCTAGTGGTGGGAAAGTGTGGTGTCTGTTTTCTCTTGAGAGATCTGTCAAGTTTGGAGGTTCCTTCCCCACACCAAATTCACATCACATGGGTGGAAGAAAAAGACATGCCAAAAAAAAAATTTTTTTTTTTTTACCTTTAAAATTCTCACCTGCAAAAGCCGAGATGGGTTCTGGGGGAAAAAAAGAAAAAATATTGAGTTAGATAAGGGGAAGAAATAATGGGGCAGGTGTAAGGTATGAGGGAGATGACTTTTTGTAATACCCCATGGAAAGTGGCCCCATGTCCACCTCATGCTCTAGACTGTCTAACACATCATTATCACAGGGGCTGGGGAGCGGGGTGAGAGAGTCCCAAAGTTGCTTTGGAACAAAAGGTTCTTTATAGAGCAATGGGTCTCTAAAGCATTGTAATCATTTACCGCTGATTACTTTCTCAGAGCCTGGAGTACGTTTAGATGCCTGGGGCCTAAAGGGACTGGGGTGGTCCCCAGGTGCTTCTGACATCAGCAGGCACACACACATCCAGGACCCATGTGCCAAGAAAAGCTCTCGGTGAGTGATTACAGTCACTCTGCCTAGTAAAAGCAGGTCCCATTCCTTCTCAGGATTCCCTCTTGCTTTTGGAAATGTCCATGTTTCCCATGGGAGACGGTCAGGATGCCCTTGGGGGTGACCTGGGTAAAATGTGTGCATCTTCTGTGGGCTGGCTGCTCAGCGCTTCTGTCCAAAGGGACAGCCATGGTGTCGTTCCTGTGCTGGTCACCTGGCATGCAATGCTGAATCTTACAACTCTGGGATCTTGGGCATTGAAGCTGTTAGCTTCGGAGCAAACTCTAAAATCTTACCTCACCTGCCATAGTTTGTGCCCTGCAGTTCATTCATGTAAAGGAACAACCTGGTAGTTGTGTTATCAGTCTGATATAACCTATGTACTATTTTTGCTCACCAGTGAAGGCTTCCACTAAAAACATCAAAGCTTTGCAGCATGTAATTCTGACTGGCAGCTGTGCTCATCTTCTAGCATTTTCTTTGCTAAAAGCTGGAGTCTGATGATGGGGTCTTGCCACCCTGAGTCTCCATATGCTTAGTGCATGTCTATTTCTGCATGGGAACAGGAGCTAGAAGACTTCACCTCATTTCACACCCCTCCCATCCTGAATGCAGCCTAAGCTACAACTGCATTCATTCCTCACCCTCCTGCATAGACCGTTGCTGTTCTACCCACGGGGTACAACTGGATTTGAAAATGGTGTGCTGCCTCCTCTTGTATATCCCAGCCCCTGGTGTCTTGTTTGGAAGAGCCACAAAGAGACAGGTGTTCACGTACCCATACAGTTCTCCAGTGGGACGTCGGTGCTTATCCGAATGTCGTCAACGGCAATTTCTCCTGAATGTCCTTTCCCTATGACTCCTTCAAACACAATCTAGAAGCCAGAAGAGCAAGAGCCGTGTCAACCCCCGGGTCAAACAGTGCCAAGACTTCCCATTTTCTGTTAACTGCAGCTTAAAGTGCGTGTGTGTGTTACTGTACCTGGTGCACATCTGTTGACCACATGGCTATGGTACTTGAAATCTTAAAAAGAGTTGGTTCAAATCAAATGCATATCTGAAGGGATTAAAAATATATGTAACAAGGTGATGGGCAGTGTTGTCCAGTAACTGGAACACACTGATTAAAAGGACCGGAATCAGGACATGTTTGAAGGAGGGTTGAAATGTCCCTAGCCATTTTTGAGCTTCCTTTCTTATAAATCTTTCAAATGCCCAATCCAGGTATTTGGTAACTCAGAGGACATAAGAGGTGGGGTAAGGTGAGAAATACAGTACGCTGGGTTTGGATTGCCTCTGGCATAGCATTGTCTTATGGCTCCATTATTACAACTAGGAGGGAAAGGATTTTTTCCTTCACCAAGAGTTGACGGAACACCTACTCTGTGCTAGGCACAAGGATGGTTACAAAATCGCGTAAGTACAACCTCTGCCCAGAGATCCTCACCATCTGACGGGTGAGACGAAAATGCAAACAGGTCCTTACAATACAGTGCATTAAGGTTTATAAATGGGAATGCAGGCCGGGGTGGGGCAGAACTCAGGACACCTTACAAGCTCCGGAGTGACTGCCGGCTGCAAGCAGAAGCCCCTCTGCTCCGTGGTCTTCAATCATTCCTTGCTCTCACCCTCCCTAGGTTCTCTCTGCAAACGAGCACATGTCCTCTGGCAAGCTGAGCGAGCAGTTGGCTGCCTCACCAGCCGTCTGTTGCTGCTTCTCGTCTGGGGAGGAGCAGGTTAATGCCTTGGCTGGTTCTCAGTCACCTCTTCCACAGTGTGTCTACTCCTACCCAAGCCTCAGCCACAGCTGTGCATACCCATCTGTGCCTCAGTCTTTCACTCTGTGGGGCGGATATAATAAAGCTCAACTCCTGGAGCGGTGGGGAGAGGAACCACTCATTGAGGAGTCTTTCTGGTTTGCTGGCCACTGAGTGCGAACAGCCACCCTCCCCTTCCCTCGCCCACTTGCCCCGGGACAGGTCTGGCAGGATTCTCCCCTCTCCTTGGAGTGCAGGGGGCTCGGCAGCCTTCCTCCCCCATGTGTGGAGGCTGGCTTGTGTTTTATTTCCCTGGCTTCTGTGTCCCTTTGTCAGCCTACCTGATAGCAATCTTAAACTAAAATGGAGAGAAGAAACATTTGTTGGAAAGATTTCAGCAATATAAAAGGCAATAGGAGGAACAAAGAACCAAGTCTGGGTGTAGAGATAGGCACATTTTGAATAACAAATAAGAGTGTCATTTAGTTGCCATGGCAATGTGAGAAACACAATGAAAACAGCGGCGCTTAACCACGTTCCCTAATGATGAATGGGCACGGCCCTTTGCAGTATTGAAATACGGATCACAAAGATTCCCGGATCACCCACCTCCCGTCACCACCCTACCTGATACTCCATGTCATAGCTGGGCAAGATAATCCGCCCGTGTTTCCACTCATTGCCCTGGTCCTCGCGGATGACCCAGAGGAGCTTGCTCTCCTGGCTGGCCTCGCGCACCACCTGCAGCGCCACCCCGCGGCCGCCTGTGGCTTGGTACTGGAACTCCATGCACACGGGGCTTCGGGGCAGGTGCACGGGAGGGCTGATGAGCCGGGCGTACTGGCCCTCTCTTTGCCCATCGCTCTGCAGCCGCAAGAAATTCCTGTCATCTGTGGGGAAGAAACCCAGAGGTTCCCATTACACTGGGGAAAGAGACCCGTTTGCCGCTCTGCCCCCACCCCGGAGAAAGCCAGAACCAGAGTTTGGGGGTCTTGTTTACTCATGTCCTTGTTCTCCAGGCCCTGTGTTTTCTTCTCAAGCTTCTTTAAGAGCTTGGCTCAAAAGCTGCTTCCTTTTGAAGCCTTTTCGGGAGCCTTGATGTCAGGTTGGTCTTTCCTGCCTATTTCTCCGTATCACTTTCTCTGTGTCTTTGTATACAGATGGTACTTGGTGCAGTTGGCCTTACGTCTTGGCTGGTGGTGTCTGTGCCTGTCTTCCCCCCGCTAGAACCGAAGATGCCACACCCATGTCTTATTCACCATTGGCTTACCCAAAGGGCCAGTGCATCCTAATGAACTAAATTATAAGGGGGCGAAGTGGCTGCTAGACTGGAAGATGATTCTAGCCAGGTGGCTTATGCTTCAAGCCTTTGTCATCTTGGCTGGGCACTGGCCAAATGGAAGACATTTAAAACCGTCTGTGCTACTAGGTGGTACCTGGACTCTAGCGACTGTCGGAAGCCAGCGTCGACCTCAAGCGGAAGAAGGGATGGTGGCAGTGGAGGGGTGGGGGTGAGCCAGGGGGATCAGACACCTTACTCCCTTCCCTTTCCAACCTGGGGAGGCCAGAATTGGCCTTTTTCAGAAGGCCAGGAAACAGCTCCACCGAGAACAGGCACAGTCATCATCACTAATGAAGGTTACGTGTTTAATAGAGAATATATACTGGATGGGAAATTAAGGTTTCATCCAACCAAATGTTTGGAGGATGGGCCTTTTGGCTGATTAGTTTGCAAATACATCAGACACCATGCAGAAGACGGAGGTCTTGTTGCCATTTGCAGACCCCATGCCCTGCAGACGCGGGTATGGGGGCCTACACCTGCAAACCCAACGTACACAGGAGCATTCTGGCCACTTGTACAGAAAACAGGGTGGCATTTGAGAAGACAATCTCACTGCCTCCTTTTGGCCCCAACACATCCTATGCCGAGCACTTCCGCAAGGTGGCGGGGAATGTTCACACCGCACAGCCAGCACATCAGACCCATCATGTTAATCTGAGACACATGCACCCACCTTTCTTATTCACCAGGGACCGTGAACAGCCTGGGCTTGTCAGGGGAGAACAGGCAAGAACTCAGAGCCTGGAATCAACAGGTTACTCTCTAGACCACTGGTTTGCCATTGCTACCCCTGCTGACATTGTTGTTCTAGCAAGAATGAGCGTGTCGCTGGCCCCAAAACAGTGCCTTCCTTCTTTCCCACAGCCATCTCTCTCCCTCCTTCCTGCCACCCCCCCCCGCAAGCCCGTCCAGTTAGATTCTCTAGGATTACTGCTCCAGAAGCTACCCTTCCCTGAAGTCAAATCAGACCAGTTCAGGATGCATAGTTGGGATTCCAGTTTGTCTCCTTAACCATCCAGAACCACATGTCTAATACCCCCACAACAGGAGACCCCTTCAAGGCCAGAGGAGGCACAGATAACCAGGAGCTGTCCACAGCACACATTTCCAAAGGTGGTGATCTGCCAAGGGAGGAGACACGGGTGCCGCAACCAGACACTTCAAGATCTTCCAAACCTACCCTACGCTTCTCCTATCAGATCCTGTTACCACCACTATTAATGATAATAACTATAAGTCATATTTGCAGAATGCTTTGCAGATTTCCAAAGCACGTTTACGTGCATTATTTGGTCTAATCCTTCCTAAATGCTTGTGAGAGCTCTATCTTCTGAATCTTATTTGCACAGGACGAAGACATGGAGGTCAGAAAGGTTCAAGGGACTCGTCCAAAGTAGAGAGGGTGGTAAGGAGTACAGCTGGACCTGACGTCAGGTTTTCCACCTCTCCTGTGGGTTCTTCACTTCAGCTGTGCCCCCAGGTACCTGCGCCACGTCCGGGCAATCATCACACTCTATTCAAGGCAAACTGGGCTTCCCCCCCACCACACCCCTGCCCCTGCTCCCGCTTCTCCTTCCTGCCACCCCTCCCTCCCCTACCACTCTACCTCTCCCACCTCTTTCGCTAGTTCTTCTCCTACCCATTCTGGCACATTCCAGCTAATGCCTCTTTTGTCTCCACAATTCGAACATTTTGCTGACTGTACCACTGATCTTACCTTGTTTTTAAAAAGACTCGAGGCCATTTCTCATGCATATCAGCAGGTAACCACCCACTGCCTCGTGCTGTAGTTTAACTGGTTCGCGTGTGTCTTTCCCATTACTCCAGTGAGATGACAGAGTCCCAGGCTTACACATATAAGGGTTAATACTCTGCTTCTTCTTCCTGCCCCTCAACGGTGATATATAGATGCTGCTACTCAAGAAAATTTTGTTCCCACAGATGAATGAATGACAAAAACACAGATAAAGGAACAATATGAGGCTCTATATTCTCACAAGACACAAGAACAGAGGGAGAATCAGCTAGCCTTTGGTAATCCCACAGATTTAGATAATCTCTTCACAATTCCTTCCCACTCTCCTGAGCCAACGCCCCTTTCAAAGGTGAGGAGAGCTGATAATAACAGGGTGACCTGGGGATGCACCGTGGAGCCACCAGTGAGACCCCCCCCAACCCCGATGCTCCTGTGCTCCAATAATTTCCAAGCCCTGACTGCTTCCACCTCAGATAGAAAGGAAACCAGATTTCAGAGACTTATTATTCAGCCTTCTTCCTTCACAGTTTCACAAATAAGACCCACTTGCTGCTTGAAATTTGCTTGGCAGAAATACTGTCACTTGTGTGAATTTACATTCTTAAGTGGCAGGGGATTCATAGCATAATGGTTAGAATTTAGTAAGTAAAATGTGTGTGGAGGTGGATTTTATCTGGGTCTGTTCTGTTTACCCATCCTGGTGCTAAAACTTCAGGCACCATCAGGCCAAAGGTCTCCCAGGCTACCGTGCCCCGGGCCCCAGCTAGCCCCCTCCTCCCCTCCTTCCCCCTCCTCTGCTCTCTCTCTCTCTCTCTCACAATAAGACGATAATCGCTCCGCATGATTTAAAGGACCACTGGAAGACCAGGGAGTTAATGCTGGTGGCGTGCTAAGCACGAGCAGCTGAAGGATCATAATTCAGTGCTGACATCTAAGCTAATCCACTAGTTTGCAGAATCTCAAGACAAGCAGGCCTCTGAATTTCACTTAGTTAAATCATTTGTGCCCCACTTGTCTGTTAAGTGCTATGAGCTCAAGGGAAGAAAGATGATATGTAAATTTAAGGAATTAGCAGTAGACATCAGTCAGAGGGACGCTGAGCCACAAAACGTCCCTGCCTGTCACTGAGGGGGCCTGATTAGAAGCAGGACGTCATGAAGGGATGGCTAAGACGGGGCAGGGCCCAGGGAGGGGACAGGACAGGCAGGGGCAACAGAACTGGTGTTCGCCGAACACCTACTGTGTACCAGCAGTTGTGCAGGAAACATCCTCTGCCTTTTCTTATATAATCTTCCCTGTGAAATCTAGGTCTGTGAAGCAAGTACTGTTTTCTCCATTTTTACCAGAGAGGAAATGGAGGCTCAGAGACTCGAAGCCACGTGTCTGAGACGGCTGCTAGCTGAAAGCACCACACAAGGGAGCAGAATCGCCAGAGCGTGGCCGCTCATCTGGGCTGGAACCCTCGTCTAAGGCTCACCCATCATTTAAAGCCTCAGTCTCCCTGTCTGTAAAATGGGTCTAATAAGAACATTACCGGAGAGGGCTGTGAGGAGAAGGAAATGGAACAGGCCATGGGAAATGCTTTGCATGGTAACAGGGACGTAGTAATGCTCAATAGTAACAGGGACACAGTAAGCACTCAATAAAAGCTCTGATCTTTATTACTACTACTATTATCATTACACATACTGGCTCCTATGTCTTGCCTTTTTTTTTTTTTTTTTTTTTTTTAAGAAAGAAAAAGGGCCAAAAGAGCACCAATGACCTGGGGAGACCAGTCCTAGACTCACAAGGAAGTATGGTTTGGCCGGAGGGCAGTGAAGACGCTCCGACCCCAGCAATCAGTTGGCCCCTACTTGTGCACAATACGCTGCTTACCACATGTCTTTCCTGTCACTGTATAGGAGATGAAATAAAATACTACATGATTCTGGAATGAGAGTGGGACCTCAAGAGACAGCTTAGATCGGGTCAGCCCGGCTGCCCAGAGGAACCACGCTGAAAACATCCCCAGGACAGCTGTCTACTCTCTGCTTTAAATTCTCCAGAGCAGGAGTTTCCTAGGCCACATCAGCAATGTGTTTTCTGGGTCACAACCCTAACTGTCAGGAACTTCTTAAATTCAGTTTTAAGTTTTCCTGCTGTCACTGAGACACATGTCCTCCTTCTATCCCTGATGGAGCACTGCCAATTTCTGTCCTCTGACCTGGAAACATTTTCACTCGTGAAGAATTCAGACCCCGAGTCTTCGCTTTCTTGGGAAACTCAGCCCTTGCCTCTTCAAATGTCCACTTTGGGGGGCTTTAGTCATGGGGGTAGGTCTACACTAATGCTCCTCTAAGCTAAGTGCTTCAGTTCTTTGAAGTCACGGCACCCACATATGTGCTATGAGTGAAGTCTATTTGTGTAGAATGTTCTAATTTATGGCCTACCACTGCCAAACACAGAGGAAAGTTGTAAGCACACAGTGGCTCTTGATTAGATAGAAATCAGGTGGATAGAGCAAAGGGCTGGCATGATGCAGGGGGCGGAGGGCTTTAGCTATTGACTTGGACTTCAAGGAAAAGCCCTTTGGATTGTTAAGAGGTCCCCAGACATGACGATTGAGCAGCTCAAGACCAGCTCTGCCTGCTGGAGACTATCTTCTTGTTCTCGTAGCCGAGGGCAGTGATGCTGGCCATGGAGAGCTTCCAACAAAAAGACAATAGAAAGGAAATACGTTCAGTTGCTGAAAGAGAGGGAAGAAATAATGTCCCAGAGATACAATCCCTCTCCTCCTGGACCTGACATATTTGGGAGGCATTTTGTGACTAGGTCCTTGACTCAAAACATCTGTTGTTGCCCATGACACAGGGAAAATAATCACATGGGAACCAACCACAGGAGTTCAAAAGGGCAGGGAGGACGTGCAGAGAACAGGGTCATTCAGGCATTTTAACCTGCTGCTGTCTCTAGAAAGGATCTCCTGATACTTCACCTGGCGATTTATGGCCACATCTGGCTTCAGCTGCAGGAGTGCTATGTGTACACGTGACTGTGGCTGGTCCAAAAGCAATGGAATCAGTTGTGTCCACACCTTACCAAACCCTGAAGTACATCACCGGTCTGATTGTCCTGGCTACCGCAAAGCCAAACGCACCATCTGTCCGACACACACATCTCCTGGCTCGCATCTTGCCCTCCCACTAGAACAACCATCTGAAAGAATATTTAGTGCTGCAGGAGATGTAATCTCTTTGTATAGGTCATGCTTAAACCATGAGTCAGCCCCTCAGCTGGCCTCCCAAGGTCTGTCTATCTCTGCTAAGGGCCTCAAATTAACAACCGGTTAAGGGAAACACTGATTTTGGATGAACTCAGCAGGAGGTTCTCAAGGTTTACAATTGACCATTTTGTGAACATTTGAGGTCTCAGGTCTGGTCTTCCTGAGCTGGCTCTTTTTTTTTTTTTTAATTTATTTTTAATTTTTTTTATTTTTGTATGTCAGCTTTCATGAAGGTTTTGCAATTGAGGCAGTCTTGTCATCATTCTGCCCTTTCGTTACCAATCTGCACACTGCTGGGGAACTCAGCCAATCATGACTTTCAGAAAAAAGGGAAACGAAACAGATGAACATAGAGGAAGGAAGGAAAAATAAAATAAGAGGAAAACAGAGAGGGAGGCAAACCATAAGAGACTCTTAAGTACAGGGAACAAACTGAGGGGAGGTGGGGGGGAATGGGGCAACTGGGTGACAGGCATTAAGAAGGGCACTTGAAGTAAAGAGCACTGGGTGTTATATGCAACTGACGAATCACTGACTTCCACCTCAGAAACTAATAATACACTATATGTTAATTAAATTGAATTTAAATTAAAAAATTTTAAAAAAGGAATAGTAGCGTCTCTTCACTGCTGTCTTTTCTATAAAGTCAGAGTTTTTTTTCCTTCCTGTTTTCCTTAAAGAAGAGCCTCTATGCTTTCCTTTTCCAGGCGAAGGTATTCTTTGAATACTGGCTTTCTTTTAGCCAAACTGCTCCTGGTCTTTAGTTGTCTCCCATAGCCTGAGCCCGAGAAGCTCTCGTCTGGCTATGAGCAGTGGCTGTGTCCTGCCACATCATCCTCTTTCCAACAGCAACTCAAGCTAATGCCAATGCAGAGTCTGGATCCTTTGATGCCCTGGTCCCACCTACAGGGGAGGCCTTTCGAGTTCTGAGAGAGTTGCTTTTTCATTCACAGGGTCACTACTAGCTCCCTGTCAAATAGCAAACCCATCATGAGCAAGTTCACTTATCAATTCTTTTCTGTAATTTCTTTGCAACCACCTACCTCCCCCCACCCCCACCCCACCCCACACACACTCAGTCTCTCGCACCTATCCCTCAGTGAATCACCGTCCTGGTCCTCTACTCCCATGGAGTTTATAAATGGCCCAGTCTGCAGCAAAACAGCCCCACGATATGTTAATAACTCTACCACTGACATGTGATGGAACAGTTACCATTAACAACATTCAAGTATTTCAGAACATTGTATTCTTACTCTGTCCTGAGCTTGTTTTTGAATCCAGAGTAAACATGTAAGTGCTAGGCAGCCAAAGCTCTGTCTTTTCATAATGGTGTACTGTTACAAGTAGGCATTGCCTGTTTTATTTTTTATTATTTATTTATTTAACTTTAAGTAGGCTCCATGCCCAGTGCGGGGCCTGAACCCACAACTCCAAGACCAAGAGTCACATGCTCTACCGGCTGAGCCAGCCAGCACCCTGCCTGTTTCCGTCATATCACTCCCATGATTTGGAGTGATTGAAATGAAGTACTACTGTCACCATAGTTCATGAGGTCAACAGACGTATAAAAGAACACACAGGTAGGGAGCCCGCACACTTGAGGATTCGGAAGCTGACCTGCCAAGGTCCGCTCTTTCGCTAGTCTTCTTGTCTCATTCCTGATAATAATGATAATAATAGTAACCATAACTATTATTATTATTATTACCACTATTATTACCATTATTTGTATTACTTAGTATTTCCTTTTTTTTTGGTCAAATGAAATAGTTCCTACCCTATCTAATGCTATGCTACTTGCTTACCTTACTGTGGTTGCTCACTGAGGTTGAACGACATAATGACAAAAGTAGCTGCCACTGGACACTCCCACCAAGGGACCACAGAGAAGGCATGTCCACCTAATTACTTGCTTCTTGGTTTACACTGCCATCGGTCCCCTCTGTGGGGAAGCAGCATCAGCAAGGACCCCAGAGATCACGCACACGTCAATACCAAAAGATGCCTACGCGGTCTGACCAAGACAATCCTGTGATGACGGCCACGGTCTACATCTGTGCCGTCCGATATATCCTGGCCACCAAGCCCCTGAGATGAGGAACTAAAATTGTAGCTGTATTTAATTATATTTAACTAAAATTAAAATAGCTAGTGGCTACCATATTAAACGGTGCAGCTCTAGACAGGCGGACTCACCATGGCATCTCAGAGTTTTTACCTTGTCCCTGAAACACAAGAATCTGATCATCCTCAAAACTGGGTTTACAATCATCGCACTTGAGAATGTCTCTAGAAAATACTATGGCTCCCACAAGGGAAGACATTTTCTGTGAGGCTGTAGCTGCAGAGAAAAGGCAAAGTGGCTTCTCAGAGGACATGGGGCCGGCTCCTCTGCAACCACCAGGGGTCACTGAATTCGGGACAGGGTCCCCAGGGGCTGGTGTGAGCACACACTCCAGGCTTATAAGCTACAAGCAAAGAGCTAAAAGAAGGGGTTCTGAGCGGCTTGAAAGACTATTTTGAAAAACAAAAACAGGGGCATGAAACCAGTGGTGTCTTGTCAGCCTTAAGCAACTATTACCACTGGCCAAAAGAACAGAACTAATTGCTGACTTGAAAGGAAAAGAAAAAAAAAAAAAGGACAAAACAGAACATGAGAAAAGAACTAAATCAGAAAATATCTAAGGAATGTAAGTTGTTTCCACAGACACTTTTAAGCAAATAGGCTGTGTATGATATTTCAACATGGCTATTCCCCGACACCCCCCATGCTCGATGAAGACACCTCCTTTCCTACACGCAATTACTTTTGCTTAGCTCTCCCATAAGGGGATAAAACATATGGCACACTTCTCTTAAAGAGTGTCTCCTCTTTGTGGAGTGGCGAAGTGTGGGGGACACAGGGCTTTTGGGTTTGACTGGAAGGTCCACCATCTGCCCTGCCCTTGATCGGGCACAGCTGTTTCCCCTCTCCCAACTGCTCCCCTCGGGCACCCCCCCTTTTTTTTAAAGAAAGGACCACCCTGAACAGAAAGGGCTTTCTATCCTCCCCTGCTTAAAGCCCCATATCGAGCCTTGTAAGGAGAAGGAAAGTAGCAAATACAGCAAGTGACTTTTAAAATCATCAGAGGATAGAAGGAAGGGTTCTGAAACCAACAGTATGATTTTGTTTTCTGGAGACAGGTTATAAGAGCCACCTTTTTGAACTTCAGGGATTCCTCTGGAAGAGGAAAATAATTATTTTCCTTCTCAATATCTTCAGGGAGAAATAACATTAGATCGAGGAGTTCCTCATGGCCCTAATTTTCTTTCTGTCCCCATCCATCCAGCCCATGGTTGGAATTCTGCCTGCTTTGCGAGCTTGCTCTGAAAAGCCCTCCCAGACCTCAGGGTGTAATGAATCAACTGGAATGAGGAGCTAGAATTTCCAACCGGTAGCCAGGGTAGCAGAAGGGGCACTCAGGTGAGGGTGAGGTCTGAACCAGGGAGCAGCGGAGGTGAATGGGCAGAGGGACAGAGGTGAAGGCCAGGCTCAGATGGAGAGTAACCGAAGCTCTCTCAGAAGTGTCACTTGCTAATTGGTGGCCTTGTAGCCTGGACAGGGCTGGCCTCCGAGAGAAAATCTGCTCAGAAGAGTGCAAGGGAGAAGGCCGAATTCTTAGGGAGAACCTGAAGACGGTCGCTGAGTAAGAGCCAGTAAACCTCCCCATGCTGCGTCATCTATGTCCCTTCATTCAAAGTGCCTCCGCCAAGCTGCCCCCTCATACCCACGTCACGCAATGCGCATGCACGCGCATGACGCACATACACACTGCAACCACAATCAACCATGCGCACACACACAGAGGTCCACATGTAAGACATGCATACAAACACATGCACACACATATTCACAGACACACCAACATCTACACATAAAACGCATGACATGTGCACACACACGCAACCCGCAAACACCTTGAGAAAGAAACACCTATGCTGATGCATAAAGACACCCATAACCCACAAGTACACACTATGCCTACACACGCTGACGCATACCCCACAAACCTTCTGTATGTTCAGATACAAAGTGGAGGCTGGGAAAAACAACCAATTAATTGGGCCAGGTCTCAAAGGAGAGGAAATGAAATGAAAAATCCAGGCTGGATTATAAAAATAAGTATTTTTTTTTTCCAACGTGCAGGAGGCTCATTATATTAATTAAACATTATTGCAGTGAACGAGAGGGGGAAGGTGATTAAGACCGGGACGAGGGTAAGTGTTCTCTCCTGTTGCCCGAGGCCACGGTGATCTTCAGATATTAATCTCTCTGAGCACTCAAATGCTGAAGAGATAAACACTTGAAATATGAAAATGTTTTTCTCCAGAGCAGACGCTGTGACCCTCCAGGAAAGCAAGTGCAGGCTGTGTCAGGAGGCCAGCCTACAAAACTCTCCTGGCATCTCGCCCACTGCCGTCCCCTGGGGGCAGGGGACACCGCCAGTCCCTGGGGTTGAGGGGCAGCAGAGCTGCTCTGCGGAACCCTGCAGAAGGAGGGGGGCCTCCTCCCCCTTTTATTCTCCAGTCAGGCAACATTTGATCTACCAATTTCCAGAACGGACCCCTGTGCTCTCAAATGCTTATGGGGCTCCGAGGTCCAGGCCAGGGGTGCAGAACAATGAAAACCTAATGTGTGGTGGGCTAGAGCCAACGTGTGCTGGCTTGCGAGAGCCGGCTGTTAAATTTTCTGGAATGTTGCGAGGCAGTTGTTAAGCGCAGTCATTATTAAAAATTAAATGACATAAAGTTACCATTAAATAAGTTACATTAAAAACGAAAGATCATAAATTCTCAGAACTCAACACCTGCTCAGTATTTGGATCCATCTTGCCAGTCTCTATGCTCCTGAAGTCATTCCTATCTATCCGAGCTGTTTGATGGCAGAAAACGATCTAAGGCTGTTTATATTTCCCACCTTTGCCTCTGGTGACGTGTCAGTAGCATAACCACGGGGTGGTGGTGGGGGGGGCGCTTGACGCCACTGAAAGTGGCAAATATTACAAGGCAGGGTTTCTCTCTTCCCCCGTCCCCAGGGAGCTGGTGGTTCAATGCTGGCCAGAACCCTGCTGTAAACACATGCTGCGGTGGACAGAGGAGACCCCTCCTGCTCCTGCAGGCTGAGGAGGGCTCAAGGCAAGCCCTCTCCATCCACAGTGCCCCAAGAGGCTGCCCAAAGCCGGCACTCAGAAAGGGCAGCTGAACAGTGTGTTGGGGACTGTCTTCCAGCAACACTCTTCCAGAAGCCGAGTGCCAGCCAGCTCTGCGAAACCCCACGGGCATGGCAGCATTTTGGCCCCTCAGCTTGGTTTGCTACCACTGTGAGGATACTCTCAGAGAAGTATCCGTCGGGCTGGAGGCCAGTGGTTTCCTAAGGAGGCATTTTAGGAACGTTTTAGGAGTGGACAAGAGGTTCTGTGATGTCGGCCAGGAGCACTACAGCTATGGTGACAAGGGGGCACCGCCTCATCCCGCCTCCCGAAACCTCCCAACTACTCTTCCTTTCTTCTTTTTCTTTCTTTCCTCTTGGCCTCTCTTGCTCCCTCCCGGCTTCCGGGCTGCACTGTGAATCACAAGACAGGGCTAGGAACCACGACCCAGCTCTTCTGTAGGGTAGACGCTGTGAGCAAAGACTGTGGTGGTTTGTGGGCACGGAGCAGAGGATTGCTCTGTGGTGGGAAGTTACGACGCTTGTCAGGGCATCTGAGGCTTCAAGACGGGCAGCAGGCTAGCCGTAACTCTCTCCTCTCCGAATCTGCCGCTGGCTTACCTGGAAACGTCCGGTCGTTTGGGCTGGAGCTGCCGGTCCAGGTGCTCCTGAGCCACTTGGCATGGTCGTACATCCAACCACAGGGCTCCTCGGCGAAATCAAAGTTGCAGTTGAATCCTGAAGGAAGCTGCAGATCTTTGTCTGAAAGCGGGGGGGGGGGGGGATAACCCAAAGAACGCAAATGAAATGGGTTGGGACAACGGCCACAGTGGTGCTATTCAAAGCGCTGGCAAGGCCTAAGTGGAGGGCAGAGAAAGAAGTGGCTCCCTTTGCTGATTCATTTAACTCATCTTGGCGATCGTTGGCTTTTGGGTCAGCCTTTGGTCTCATCCTTCCCAGGCCCGAAAGCCAAGTCTGCCAGTGGTTCCCATAGTAAGCAATTATAAATGAGGCCACCAAACGGCTTCAGGCTCTAATCAGGCTCTTCTGTCCACCTCAGAGAGCAGACAAATGGGAAAATTGCTGTTCCCTAAGTGCCAGAGAAGAATGTCTCCCCAGTGCCTCAGTGGAAGGCTGGCTCCTGCCAACCTGGCTCTCACAAGTGATGGGGCAGCCCATTAGCATCCAGAGAGGCTGACATGCCAGGGAGGTGCTGGCCAGGGAGGAGAGAGTGAGCTCTGAAACAAGGAAGGCTTGTTTGTCCCCCCCTTCACCTCCTGTGATAGGTCTTCCGTGCCAGGACACAGGGTCAGCTCGGCCTCCCTGTGGGGCAGCACTGCCAGGTGGGCGATTTGGCATGGTAGGGCAAAGCAAGGGGCCAGAGCAGCCGGCCGCCTTGCTCAGCACTGGCCAGGGGCAAAAATAATCTCACATGGCACCGAGTATCTGCGGGCCAGGATCCCAGGGGCAGCAGGGAGTGCCTTCCTCATGGAAATGTCAGAAGTGACCGCACAATGGCTTGTCCCTGTCTGCTCAGTGGTCCACCTAAGCCGGAAGACTGAACCCAAAGACTTTCTTTGGAGGCTCCAGTCAGCTCTAAAAATCCACTATGAGCTGGTGCCAAAGATGTGATGAAGCGGGGGCGGGCGTGTGGAGGTGGGAGAAAGGAAACGGGAAGCCAAATCTGGATGCTTGCCGG
The DNA here is from genome assembly GCF_037043125.1 of Eumetopias jubatus. NCBI lineage: Eukaryota > Metazoa > Chordata > Mammalia > Carnivora > Otariidae > Eumetopias > Eumetopias jubatus. The sequence goes on from NW_028274809.1 coordinate 30,651,502, forward strand.
CAGCGGCTGCAGAGACAGCGGAAAAGTGCTGGCTAACAGTAGTAGCCAGGAGGAAGTGGGGTCTTTGGCCTTCTCACTTCCCTTCCCAGGGTTCCCAGAGAGGAATTTCCGTGGGGAAGGCCTAGAATGCAGGTTAGGAAGTCTACAGGGAACAACGGCCTGGTGGAGACAAATTGCTCACACCATGGGGGCGAGGGGAAGGGCGCTGCTGGCCACCGAGGCAGACCGCCACCAGGCCCTGGGCCCTGGCTGTGCCTCCCCATCTCAAGAGGGAGTATTTCATGTTTGCCTACCCTTGGCCAAAGTCAGCCCAAGGCAAGGAGAAACACATGGAATCGATTACAGAAGCCACAACCTGTGGCTTGGAAAAGTCAGCCCTTAGCCCTTACCCCCCCTGCTCCTGACAATTTCTGAATTTCTATTTTTCCATTAAAAAATATGGAGTAATTCAATATACCATAATTCCTCTCTCATGTTTACACGCATATTCTGTCTCAGGAACCAAATTCCACAAAGAAACCTTCTGCAAAAAAAAAAAAAAAAAAAAAAAAAAAAAAATAGGGAGGAGCCACCAAAGAAAGCTCAAATGAAACAAACCACTATAAACGGGGAAATGACATTAAACTTCTGAAAGTTTACAGCAGAACTCTTAAATTTTCCTCTGGATCACCATTTAGATAGAACCCCCTCCTCCTGCCCTCCACCAAGCTAGCTCTGCTAATCCGATGCCCTATATTAACTCCCTATGCATTCCACCGCGAGCTCGCAGACCATCTTAAACGCGTCTTGGAAGATTCTCCAAGTCTCTTTCTCCTCTTCATAAGACAAAAACAAGTTCATTAAAATGTCAGAATCTTGTATTCAGCTCACCCTGACCAATAGTGTTGCCCCGCCCACACAATATACAAAAACACATTCCTAAAAGCATATGCATTAAATTATCATTTTTCAGTCACACAACTTCAGCATTTATGTCTGGCTTCCCTCCCATTCTCCTCTGTAGCCACTTTCTGGAGGCAGCCACTCCATCAGTGGAGTGGTGTCAGCGCGCGTGCGGGGCGCGGGGCCTCACAGACTGTGCCATCTACCTACCAAGTCGGTGCTATGCTGTGTCTCCACCAAGTCTCTCCAAGTCTCCCCAGGTCTCTCCACCAATCTCCCCTCATTTTGCCTAATGAACGTCTAATGAGGATCAGTAATTTACTGTAAGTGGAGGCTGTCGAGCCTTAAATTCTAGCCCAAAATGTCAGGTATTCCAAAATTTGTGGCTTGTTAAGAATGTCCTCATACTTGGTAAGGTGACGTCCTTTTGGGCTCTGCCAATTATTGTTTTTATCTCACCCAGATGCGTTCAGAAGATGAAAGAAAGGTGATACAGAGCTCCCATGTGAAGAGGCTGATCTGGAACGAGGAGCCCCTGGGATCTGAAGGAAGGGTTGAGGTGCCTTTGCACCTCCCTGCCTTTGTCACTGACCTGTGCTCACCCCCCATGGAGGATGGGATGTGCCATTTTCTGAAGCCATGATTATTACACTTTCTCAATCAGCAGTGGGTGAAGACACAGGGCAATGCGGTCACGGAATGGTTAACTGCTGAGTTAACCTGACTGCCGCGCTCCATGGGCCAAGTCACCCCGATGACCACCAGATCTTCACCTGACTTTATAGTGGAGACACAGCTCAGTACAAAGAGGCTGAGGATTCTAATGATTCGAAGTGAGGGCTAGAAAGGGAGGCTTCTCAAATGAGGGGTCCTCTCTGGATGGACCCTTATCTCAGCTGATGACCAGTAGGTTCATGCCTGTAGGCTGTCACTGGTTGGTTGTTCCACTATGTGAATGTTTCTAGATGGGTTGTAAATGGCCACTGCCCCAAGTTCCTGACTACCCACACCTCCCTGACCTTTGATCAGGGGACGTCCAGGTCCCCGCCCCAGCCACAGGCCAACTGCCTCTGATTGTCGGCACTGTGCCATCCCAGATGAACTATGACTCACCATCCTCAAAGCTGCAGTTCTCCCCACACTCCGTGGCCTCCTCATCGATGGGATATGGGGTGGTGGTCTCTTCACTTTTCACTGTGGGTCCCAGTGTCTCTACTGTGGGCTTTGAGTCTGCATAAGGACAAAGAAACGGGGGAGTGAATGCGGCACGCGGCAGCCTGCACTGAAACCCAGCAGGAGGAAGACACCCCAAACTCAGTTTCCCTCCTAAGTGTGGGCTTTTAAAGGAGGAAGAAAAGGTAAGGAATGAAGATGGATACGTACACATACACGCACACACACGTCCCTGGAGTCAGTGAAGTCAGAAGCACAGCCTGAGTTGAACAAGAATAGTCCCCTAAGCTGCAGGAACAGCCACAACACAGGCAGGGACACAAACCTATGTCCCTGCCGCAGACTCCACAGCAAAGGCCCTGTGGCCAGCACAAAAGGCCAGGTGGACTGTGAGGGATGTGGGCGAAGCAGACCCTAAGGCAGGCTAACACACACACACACACACACACACACACACACACACACACACACACACGAGTGGTGCCCATCCAAAACAGTGAAAAAGTCTCAGTGCTTAATGACGTGAGCTTCCTGTGTACTGCCCCGGCTCACCCCTGCTCTTAGGTGGAAGAGACGTCCACTTTTCAGCCTTCTCTGACTCAGACAGAACTTTTTTGAACCAAAGCTAACTGACCTAGGAGGCCCGCCTCTAACAAGATCATCAGAAGCACAACAGCCAAAGCTATGAGTGAAGACAGACAACCATAGCCATTGTTGTTCGTGTTTGCACAAAACTGGACGGAAAGGGACCCAAAGGGACTCAGACTCCACTTGCCGGAAGTAACTGCGGCTGTGCCTTTAGGTCAGGGTGTGGCAAATTCAAAGGCTTCCTGGATGCACCTCCTGTAAGCCAGACGGCTGACTGGGGGCTGGGGAGAGTTCACTGCGGGACGGAAGGTGGCAGAGGGCATCTCGCATGCCCTGATTCAAGGGACGCCACCAAACGGGCTCCAGCACACTGAAGGCCTGAAGGGAGGGGGCCCAACGTGGCCAGATCTTGCAAAAAAAATTTTTTTTTCCAGCACGAAGTCAGTTCCATTCCCATGGAAGGTCTCTAGACTTGTCCGTGTTGGCAACTTTTTCAAAGTATTAAAACAAGGAGCATGCAACAGAACTTGGCCGGGCCAAACCTGGCTGCAGGCAGTCAGTTCTGACCTAGGCTCTAGGTGATTCATTCCCCCATCCATTCACTTGTCTATTTGCTCACACCAGTCATTCATTCAGCAACTATTTATGAAATGAATGAAACAGTGAGTCACGCCCTGGGTGGGGCGAGGAGGGGTTCTGGTAACTGGCGTTCAAGTCCTTGCCTCATGGGGTGGGGTCTTCAGCCCCCAGTTGCCCTCCAACGAGAGACTTGCCGAATAAGTTCGGGCATTGTTCCTCCCATTTCTATACACGTTCCTATGATTAGGTGCCTTTGTCAGGCACACTTTAGGATACCATTTAATAAAGCCAGGAGCTGAAGGAAATTGCTAAATACGCTGAATAGCTTTTTCACGGTCGACTTCCCATCTTTCTGCTATTAAATACGACGCACATAACCTTTCATACTTCCCTTTGCCGTGTCTGCCTCTTGCTCACAGTAAATAGCAAATAACCTCGAAGCGTCCTAATTTGTAAGTTCAAATTTGTCACTGTGTCATAGAATCTCAAACTCAATTGTAAAGCAAACTATGGGCAGCAAAGCAAGAAGTAATCATTTGGAACACAAACAAACTAACAGGTGAAGCAGCCCTGTCAAATTATTTAGCTGCAGTGACTCAGGCCAGCCCTGTTATTTTTCCCCGTTCTCCTTTTGGGGTAGGAACGAAGTGAACCAGGGACGCCTCGCAGAAAGGAATGGGAATTTGAAAAGCAAAAAAAGTCACGTGGCCCACAAGAGCAGTTTCTGGGAAGGTTAGGTAGCTGGTTGGTAAAGATCACGTTAAATCCAGGGGCACAGGGGTCTGAGGAGGCAAGGAGAGACCGGGGTGTGTGAAGGATAGTGAGTGAGAAGGCAGGCCGTGTCCGCTGCGCTTTCCTGGGAGCTCAGGGGTAACTGCCCATCAAACTGCAATGTTCCCCTTACAATTGAAACCAGATGTCAGCGACTTCAAAGGGAAGGAGGCTGGGCAGAGGCTAAGAAGCCTCAACTCTGATCTTCCAAGGAATGGCCAGGCAGGACTTTGAAATGAGAAACCTGTTGCTGACCATCGCCAGGGTAATTTGGACCAGGTTGGGGCGGGGGGAGCAATAAAAGGAAAAGGGCATTAGCAACTGTCCAGCCGGTCATAAAGCAGGGCCAGCCCGGGAGAGGCGTGGCGCAGAGGGGCAGACCTCTGACAAGTAGCTTCCTCTCTCTGGGACTCAGTTTCCCCACCTGTGATAAGGACGTTGGCCTAGATCTGTGATTTTTTTTTTCCAAAGTGTATGCCACACTCGTTTGTAGGTTGTGGGATCAATGTGATGGGTCATGATCAGCATTTTTGAATGTGGACTATAATATGTCAGAGTGCGCTCACATGGGGAAAATGAGCACTGATCTGGGGACCGTTCGTTCCAGTTGCGTTTACGTATTATTGCAGGTTTATTAGGTGCCAGGCAGCAGTCTAAGTACTTTATATCCATTATTTCACTGAATCCTCATATCAACCCTAGGGGGTGTAGATATTATCATCCCAATTTTTCAGCTGAGATAACCAAGATGCTGAGAGTCTAAGGAACTTGTCCTGAGGTCATGCAGCCAGAGATCAGCAGAAGAAGGGCTTGTACTTGGCAATCTGTCCCCAGGGTCCAGCACTTAACAATACACCGTAACCCGTATGCATGCACTGTGTGAGTGTGTGCTTGCAAGCCAACTGGATTGTGATATAAATTTATTTTAAATTGTGGATCATGGTCAAAAATGTTTGAAAGCCACTGGCTTTTAGAATCTCCTGGGTCCCCTGCAGCTCGAACCCTTTGATTTCGAAGAGGCCATAAACGAAGCCAGCTTGTATCACTCTGGAGGGGCAGTTTTCCACACCTGCAAGCAGACAGGTGACTCACATTCAGCAGCCTGCAGGGAAACTTGGCCTTTCCCCGTCGTGAGGAGGAGTAAAGTATCTTCCCTCTTAAATGTGTTCGCTGGGGCTGCCTTCAATCCAAAGGTGAGAGAGGCTAATGTGGGCCCAATTTCCAGCCTGTGTGCCTCAACGGGGCTCCTCCTCTGTGCCATGGGATGCAGCACGCTCCCCCCTGGGCGCCAGAGGCACTTCTCCGACATGCCCTTATTATCCTTCCCGATGCCCTGCTGGGGGAGCTGGAGACGGTAGGGCACTGACAGGAAAATGGAGATACCTGGGGGCCTGGCGGACAGAGGTGGGGCAGCTCGGCCTGTCTGCCGCTCCTGCTCGCACTGGGTTCAGGTGGCTCCCCTGAGCTCCTTTTGGAGGGCAGTGAGCCAGCTTCAGGTGAGATCTCGCGCCAGCTCTGCCCAAGGAGGTGCCCAGAGGAAGGGGGGGGCTGACTCAGAAGACAAGGGTGCTTCTGGGAAATAGGGAGGATGGGCATGCGCAGTGGGCCTTACCTGCAATAAGGAAGAGTTAGAGGTCTTCCCTGGGCCCGGGCCGCCGAGGGTGGCGGGGTGAGGTGGGAGGGGCGTGGGGTGGGGGGGAGAATGAGCAAGGCTCCCGCTTGCGCACGGGGAAGAAGTTCTACTCCTAACGGCTCCCCTACAACAGGGTCCCTCCTGAGCAAATAAATGCCTTTTACAGATGTGGCTTGGAAACGAAAATGAAGTCTCTTAGCCACTGACATCTGGAGGCCAGATTCAGACATAAACCGATTACTTTATTATCATGAGGGGTTTTTTTCTTCCCTAAATCAACAGCCACAGCCTCCTGGCCCGAAGAGTCAGGGTCTAATTGAATTTGGGTGGGTGGTGTGTGGTGATGATTTGTTTTTGAGAGACTGGGGTTGGGGAACTGAAATGATCCTTTAAAAAAGACAAAGCACATCCCCTGAGAAATTGTCCCCTGTCCAGGGGCTGGAGTGCCTGGGGTTTGAGGGCAGGAGAACACGACAGGGCCTGGGGTGGGTGGGGTTTCGAGCTGACAGAGCTTCACCGGGGAGGGCTGCCCCTCTGCCCATCCACCTCATGGTCTTACCTACTCCCAGGGCATGCTGGGAAGCCAGGGTCACACGACCATGGGAGTGAGACCTGGAGTGGGAAAGCAGGCCTTACCTGTCCAGTCACAGCCCAGCACCTCCAGCCGCATCCCAATCCCTGCTGGAGACCACCTCTCGGGGTACACCCGCACGTACTGCGCTGGAACAGGGTCGAATCTTCGGATGTCAGGGGTGTCATAGTGCATGTTCCCTTCAAACAGCTGCAGGGGAGACAGGCCACTCAGCTGCTCTTCTGTGGGGTCCCCACCCCACCCCTCCCCTTCTTTCCTATCCTTCCCCGTCTCCTCCCTGCCCTGCCCATCCATCCAGAAGGTAGCTTCGTAGTTGACTCACTGGACGTTACAACCCATGGGAACTCCATCCTCAGACCAAAGTTTTGGTTCATTTGGAAGATGGTTAGGGTCCCAGAAACACAGAAAAGAGGGAGCAAATGAAAGTGGCAATTGCTAGGTTCTGTCTTCTACCCTGGGATTGGAGGCTGTGGACTCGGGAAAGAATTAGGCTCTGAATGGACTTGGCTGGAGAGAAGACAAGTGAATTTCGGGCTGCTTTGCCCATTGGCTTTGAAGTTCTTGTCGTAGGGGCACCTGGGTGGCTCAGGTGGTTAAGAGTCTGCCTTCGGCTCAGGTCATGATGGAGCCCCATGTCAGGCCCCCCCGCTCAGCGGGGAGTCTGCTCGTCCCTTTCCCTCTGCCCCTCACCCCACTCATGCTCTCTCCCTGTCTCTCTCAAATAAATAAAATCTTAAAAAAAAAAAAAGTTCTTGTAATGCTTAAAAGTCTATGTAGAAAGCCCCAGCTGACTGATAGTTCCCAGGTCACCGAAAGGCTGAAGGTAGAGTGACCATCTTCTTCTCCAGGCTAATAACAACATCCTCTCATCATACATTGATAGTCTGAGACCATGACCCCCAAAGCTTTGTTTAGCAGAGCCAATTCTGTCAAAACAAAGCTCACCTAGAGCCCCAGGACACGAACTAAGGATAGTGCGGCTCTCCTGGTCCAAGCCAGGTGGGGGACGCAACCCAGAGCACATGTGGGAGCCACTGATTAGGGTGATGTTAGTGTGGAGATGTGCCAGGGGCTGTGGCTGATCAGCACCTAGGGATGCTGAGGGACTACCTCCTTTGCAGGATGCCCACAATTCAAAAGGGGGCGCTGTCATGGGGAGGGCAGGCCCTGGTACTGGCTAAGATCATCTCCTTTCCCAGGCTCCCAGAATGGGTCGAGTAGAGCCAGGGTCAGCTCTCTCCGGGAAAACCCATGGTCCAACTTCTGCTCTGTCCACTGAGGTTTCCAGTTACCAAGTCCTGAGCCTTTCCAGGCCCCTAAAGTGTGAACTGGGTGTTTATATCAGCATTGCCAAGCCTCCAATCCAGCCTGTGCCTCTACATTAAGAATGGAAACATTTGCTGAGCAAAGGGGACCAAATAGAGACATGAAATTCCCCCTTCCTTGGTAAAAGAGGCCTCCTTTCAAACGAGGGTAACTCAGCAGTTAGGATCAGAATGCCTGACTCCCCCCGAGCTTGACCTGGAGAGGGACAGACATGATGTCTTTTCCTCTTGCTGGGGGCTCCTCCATACCCAGCATTGAGGGCTGACCCTTACTCCCTGATGGCAGGAAAAGTGGGCTATGCTGGCCTGGGAAGTTTCTCCTGCCTCTCCCGGCCTCAGTATGAGAGGTGGGACAGATCTAAGCAGAATCCAGACTGGGAAAATACAAAGGAGTGCGGCGACATTCAAAGAAAACAGTTGTTTTTGGAAGTAATCCCCAAGTGTCTATACTTAGGCCTCCAAAACCTACATCCCTTTTTAGATGTCTGGTCAATTCCAAGGAAACATCATCTGAAAGAGGGTGTAAAGGGTGTCAAACTTGACAGAAAGGCAGTGAGGGGTGGCGGGTAGGTGTCTGGGCTCTGGAGTCAGACTGTGTCTGAATCGTGGCTCTCCATGATATACACCATGACCCCGGGGGTGACACCAAGCCTCAGTTTTGTCATCTCTAACATGGGAGCGACAGAAGGATCCTCCTTCTAGAGATGTTGGAAGGATTAAAATATGGCATTTAGCAGGGTGTCTGGCACAAAGTAATCTCCCAGCTAATGTTTGCTTATTAGAACCCAGGGGTTGTGGTGATGTCTAGTTAGGAAGTGAGCACCCCCAAACTAAATGTCCCTGTTTGCGGCTGGGTTTACGGGTCTTCCAGGAATGGCCTACCTTTGGCTGCTGGGTCCTGGGGTCCTGGATGTGTTCCCAGTCTCTGCCATTTAGGCTATAGGAGACTTTGAACTTGCGCACAAATGCCCTGGCTTCCACGGCAGTGATGCTATCTCCCCCGCGGGCCCCCTGGATGATGATGCCCTTCACCGTCTTGGGCACTCCCAGGTCCACCTGAAGCCACTCCTCGCCCGGCTGGGCCTGAGGGATCCGGGGAAACCAACCCGAGCGGCTGCTGACCAGGCGGGCGGCGCTGGGGCTCCACAGGTACTCCCGGGTGGAGGAGGCCGAGATCTGAGAATCAGGGATGAGGCCCGAGAGCATCCCCAGCATGTTGGAGCAGGGGGCATCTGTGGAGGGGAGGGAGACGCAAGAGCTCGTGGCCACACCCTGCTTACCGGACAGCACCTCCCATTATGGTGAGCTGTCAAAGAACCCAACTACCACACACTGGAAGTCAGCACTGGTTTCTTAGCATTTCAAGCACCATGGTTAAGAGCCAGACTGGGAGCCAGACTGCCTGGGTCCATGTCTGCTTTGTCCTTTACTAGCTGTCTGACCTTAGGCAAATGATTCAACTGCTGTTGTCTCCAGGTCTGAAAGAGGGCTAGCGGCAGAACTTACCTCTTAGGGGTTATTGCAAGGACTCCATCGGTTACTACATAAACGGTCATAGCACAGGGCCTGGCACATCTGAGCATCCCACACTGTTAGCCAAGGACTCTCAAATCCCTGTCGGTGACACCGGGGCCCCCAGAGCCTCCCAGGGCCGTGAGCGCAGTGAAGCTCAGCTGAGCCCTGAGTTGTTTCCTGGATGATTGTTTTCCCAAGCATGGAAACTTTCCTGGGGTCTTTGCTTCCACATGTGTTATCATAGCTTTGTACAACCTTGTGCCCTTTGCACATGCTGTTCCTGCTGCTCCAAATGCTGTTCCCCTCTATCATCATCAGACTAACCTTTACTTAAGTATCGCATCCTCAGAAAGGCCATCCCCAAACTTCCAAACAACAGTCAGTTAGGTCCCCCACTCTCTCCGAGCACTCTGTCCTTTTCCTTCATACACGCATCTTAGTTTAAACTATCCAGTACTTGATCTGGTTATGATCTATGCTGCCCACCAGCCTGAAAGTTTCATGTGGTTAGAGACCCCATCTGCTTGTCACTTCCCCTGTCCACTTCCATTCCCAGTGTGGGGACTGTTGCACAGCAGGCCTCCAAGAATACTTGTGCAGCCAATGAGCAGATGCACAGATAAATGGTATCCGGCAAGACAGGGTCTGCAGTCAGGGTGCATTAGATACTGCTAAACAGAGCTCCAGGTGAAAATGAGCCTTCTGGAAAGGTCACACACCCACCCCCTCACCTGTGACCCGGCAGCCGAAGAGCTCCAGCCGCAGGGCAATGCCCGAGTGCCAGGTCTGGGGCCGGATCCTGACGAACCTAGTCAGCAGGGGCGTGTGCAGCTTGTTGAGAACCACCTCTGTTGCGTCGTTGTTGGCTTGGAATACCTGTACGGTTAGATGAGAAACCACTGTCAAAATCCCTGCTTGTAGTGTGGCCACTCACCCAGCCTTTGAAGGGGGTGCAAAAGTTCTATTGAACCTTATTTCCCCTCAAGCTTGTAATAATCAGTGTGTTTGTTGTTTGGGGCTTTTTTAGAAGCACCATGAAAAAAAAATTAAATTTCTCACACTGCTCTAACTTGAAAACAATAACTGGTCTTCACAAAAACTTTTAGAGGAAAGAAAAATCTTGCCTCTGGGCTGAGAGCAAGCAGAAGAAAGCGCCTTAAATCTGGAGCAGAAGGGTCATCTTTTAGGGCTAGTAGACCTCATTAGCTTGAACTTGATTTTCCCCCTCCCTCACGGTGCAGGCATAATAGGAATATTTACAAGGTATTTTTATAAAGTGCTTCACAGTTGTTTTGTTAGTTACTTAGAGGCCTCCCTGCTCCGTGAACAGGTGAGAGCATGATGGGGGGGGGCATCTACTCCTCAGGGCCCTGTGTCAATCAACACTTTCTTGGTTCCCTCTGGTCTTTGTTGGACGTTCAGGGTTGCAGATAGTCTCTCAGAGTCCTGCCCTGGTTTCCTCTCCCTGTGGTCCCACCCCGTAATGAAATCCATCCCTGTCCCCATCTGACCAGTGCATCTCTTACGGGAGGAAAGGCTTTTCGGAGGAGCTTCTAAGCCAACATGGTAGGAGCGAGTCCTAGTTTACCAGATGGCCCAAATCAATAACTGCCATATGGACCTTATGCTTTTCTGTGCTCTCCATTAAAAAAAAAAAAAAAAAATAGTAGCTGGTGCAAGTATATGTGAGTTTCTCTTGGTTTCCCTGCTAAGGGTGGGGAGACAGACCCACTAACCAAGCATCACTTCTAAATCATAGCTGTCACAGCTATAACAACCAGGAGACTCTGCAAATCGACTCGAGGGACTAGACACTTGAGCTCCTGATACCTAGAACAGGCCAGGTGTGTGGACACTGACAGGGCCGTGACCAGAGGGTTGGGGAAACTGCTCTGTTCCAATACCCCTGAGACAGACACCATGTAAACACAATTACATCTATAACGCCCTGGCAAGTAAGTATTATTTCTGCTTTTTTGATGAGAAAACGGAGGTTCAGGGATGTCTGTCTGGATCCAAAGCCCCTGTGGAGATGGATCGTAGGCTTATGGTTTCCTACATTGGCTCTCATCTCTTTTAACAAATTCACAGTGTTTGTATTGGTGGTGAGGAGTCCTGGAGTCCTGAAGGTCTCTGAGCCTGGGCCGAATGGAGGTGGGGTTACTCTTCAGGGATGTGTGTTTATAATCCTGACTTGAAAGCTCTGGATAACAGCAATGAGCTGCAAGCCACTTAGAGCTAATTAACAACGTGGTCCTTTCTTTCCCATGAACTGTAACTAGGAACTCTGCCATTTGGCAACCTTGAACCCTCCATATTTCCCACTTGCTGAGGTCAAAAGTTAGAGCCCTTAAATAGCACACCGCTGATGGTGGGGGTGAAGGGTAAGAGACATTATACCTTTGCAACCAGATCAGGGGAAGTGGCTTGCTTAAGACGGAGCAAAGGAGAGGAGGAAACAGGTTTTCACTGGCCCACCATACTCAGTTTAAACCCCTTATTCCTGGTGCTAAGCCCACCGAAGCCAGGGGAGCTCCCACCCAGCCTGCCCCACTTGCTGCTCCCTGTCCTCACTAGGGAGCCTCCTGCCCATCCTAAGGCCAAGTTCCTTCCTTTGCTGACTTGCTAACTGCAGGGGACAAGGGGCAGAACTGCTTGACCACCCATCACTCCCATGTCTGATTTGGCTCCTTCCTTTCTAGTGACTGGGGACAAAAAGGGGCTAGAAGACAGAACAAGGGAAGAAAGACCAGGCAAACAAGAGGAAGGAGGGTTAGAGTCAGACACCTGGGGGAAGGCTGATGGAGGGGGGGGGGAGAGGGGCCCAAGCCTCTGTGATCTTACTCTTTGAGAAGGACGACCGAGGGAGGGGACAGGGCCCAGGAAGGCCCCAGCCTGGCCATGCCCATTCCATGGCTTCTTGGGAGCTTATAAAGAGCTCCACAGCTCTGAGGCAAGGAATGAAGGCACTGAATCCAAGGGAAAGAGATTAATCAATTCTCTTAGAATTCAGCATGAGGCAGAGGCTTTTGTTTGTTTTTTGTTTTGTTTTGGCAAGGAAGAAGCAAATGCAGCACTTTGCTTATTTGGGGAGGTGCTGTGAGCCATGAGGGGCCGCCACTGGCCCGCGCCCTGAGGATGGTGAGGGTGACTGTGTGTGGCCGCCATCAGGAGATGTGAAGGGGTTCATCTGGGGAGGGGAGCTGGATTTGTCATATGAATACATAATTGGAGCGTTGAGTGGATTTGAACTTTAACACAGCTGCTAATCCACAGCATATACACCACGCTGGTACCGTTTAGAAACACAGCACGTCTTATGTGTTTTTAATATCCAATTTTATCTTATCTGACCCCTTCATTTCTCAGCCTTGGCAGACAACACTAAGAAACCTTTCCTCCCCCTCTCCCTGCCGCCCCAGTGAGGAAATGACTATCTTTGGACTGCCTTTGGGAGGCTGGCACGGGCGTGAGTGTGGCTGCACGTGGGCAGGGGCGTGTGCACACACATGCGTGTGTACCTGGCCGGTGAGGGGGCTGGTCTTCCCACAGAGGCACGCGGTCACAGGCTTTGGGTGAGCCCCCTGGATCTCTGTGTACAGTGACACCTGTCAGAAAGGGAGGTGAGGACACGGTCTCTCTGCTTAGACCACTTACCTGGCTGACCCCCCCCCCCCCCCACAAAGCTTCATTCTGCCTTCCTGTTTTGCTCACTCCGCTCCTACCCTGGCCCTGAACCAAATGAATGCTCGTTTAACATGGCCTCGAATTGTCCTTTGGGTTTCTGAGTCTGCTTCCTTCTTGGTTTCTTGTGTGCTCTTGACTTTGCACTCATATCTGCCCCTGCTCTCTGGACCCTTTGCTGAAGGAGTACCAGCTTATTTTATTAAACTCTTTATACACTTCTCACCAGAGTGGGGGAATAAACCCCAAACACCACTGAACCAGGCACCTGGGGAGACAGGCTGCTGAGCTCATCAGTGTGGGCAAATGTCCACCTCCCCCAGGCCCCAATTTCTCCCTCTATTAAATGAGTTGATTTGTCAGGTCCTTTCTGGCCCCCAGATTCTAAGGCTTTCCGCATAAGAGTTTCCAACTAGAACTGCCCCAGCAGTGCCCATTTTGTCAAGGGCATTTTAGTTGTCCAGGGTCCCTTAAAGACTAAGTGCTTTGGTGGACGAGGGCTGTGGGTTTTAATACACTTCAAAGAGTGCCCGGGACACACGGTGAGTGCCCCACTCAGAGGGAGAGTATACCTTGTTGATGTTTTCGCTCAGTAACAGTCCCAATTATTAATAATGAAAAGTGATGAATAACAACACCCTAGTCCTTACATACTGTCTTTCACCCAAAGATATCAAAGTGCAATTTATGAAAATCCATTTTTAATGAAATATTAAGCAGTTTCTATTTCTCCTGACCCAATGGATTTACAAGGTCTCTATTTTTCTCCCTGCATCTTCCTATTTATAGCTGGGAAATGCTATCATATATTATACATCTTTATGACTTTCTCAATGCTTCTGTGGTTTCAGAATCACCCTTCATATGTTTTCTGATCAAATTCTCGGAGATGGATTCTTGGCTTCTAGTCTAGGCATTGCAACGTAAGGGGTTGTGTGCATGGAAAATGATGCCAGGAAATTGGTTTTATTCCCTATTCCCTGCCGACTCACTGAATCACTATAGGCAAATCAATAATCCTTAGATACCTTGATTTCTCCTTCAGGAAAATGAAGTTGATAGCAGGCTTGCAGATAGACACTAAGGTCTACCAGCCCTCCCTGTTGGCTCCAATGCCTGCAGAGCACCCAGGACCGATGTTAGAGTGGAAGCCAGTAACACATGGGTCTCTGTTCAATGGGGGAGGCTTCAAGCTGTGAAAGACATTGACTCCCAAGGCCCAAATTTTCAGGCCATAACTTGACAGTGAGGTGTCCATGATGCTAAGAAAACTCAGTGGGTCGTCAGCATATGGTACACCCCAATAAGCATATACCAAATGTGATGATTCACATTATAACATCTGCTTTAAAAGCTGGATGTCACAGATGGTATGCATTTTTGTTAATTTTTAAAAGCAAAATGCTAATATGGTTGCTTTATCACCCAAAAGAAAACCAGAAGTGTGTTCAAGGTGTCTATAGCTTTCTTAGGAAGTAAGGATGGTGTTGATTGATGTAATTATTAAATTAAATGTGTGTGTGTGTGTATGTTGAACACAGATTTCTTCAAATGCAAACCAAGTTTAAAAAGCAGTTCAGGGCACAAAGTGGTTTGGATAATCCATTTGGTGCCTTGCTGAATTCTGAACATAATCCAACACTTTCCAATTGATTCTTGAGACCTTTGGTATATTTTCAGAAAGACAGAATCTGAAACCGGCAGCACTTCAAAGATTTTCTGATTTGCACCTCTGGCGGGGAGGGGACATCTGCCAATTAACTTGGCTGCTATCCAACATCCCAGTGTGGTGACTATATACCCCACCCAGGAAAAGAAAAAAAAATCAACATGTTTTGGACCGTGCCTATGAGCTCCTCAGGCATGGGCTCTAATACTATGTAAAATAAAAGAAGATAATACATGTCATCTAATAGGAAACGTCTAGGCCGAAAGCAGCCCTGATGGCTTTGAGGTCATCTTTTCTCTCTTTTTCCACCCCATTTCTTGTCACAGCCACCCGTCCCTGCCGCCCTGTCCTTAAGTCTTCTTGGAAGAATATGCAGTGACTCTAGCACTGAGTGTTGGCCTGCCTACCTCGGAGGCCTCTGGGCAGGGGGGGTTTGCTGCCAAGCCCAAGTTCCTCTCCTGTACACCAGTAATCTCTGCCATCAGCGTCTAGGTGCCCGGGATGGCGTGGACGCTCCATGTCCATCACAGTCTTTGAGCTCCTCGGCACAGAGCTGCGGTGCGGGCTCGTGGTGGGAGCTGGCTGTACGTAACCTTCCTCCACCAGGCGGGCCCTTCACCCGACAGATGCAGGCTCTCATTATGTGCACCGCCTCCCATTTGAGTAGGGCTTCGGTATGCAGTCTGCACACGCCTGTCTCTTCATTACCTATGGTGTGACCTACGGTTTATTCCTATTTTGCTGTAAATATCTGAACGTGGCCAGCTCCAGGGACTGCAAAGAAAGCAGGAAATTTTTCAAAGACAATATAGTGCTGGAGCCCTGAGGTAGAAATTGTGCAGGAGATGGTCTTCTTCCTTTTTTTTTTTTAAATAAATATTTCTCTCTACTAATAAATGTTTCATTGCATCCAAAGTTCTCCTTTTCGATCTACTTGGCACAGACACTCAAGGAGGAGGAGAACAAAGCAGGTAGAAAAGAGAGGTAGCAGAACAGAGGGCAGAAACTGGGGAAACCAATAGCACATTTTAAAAATTTCTCTCAGAAACAATTGAACTGACTCATCCTTACTGCAGAACCAAATGCCTGTCCTCTCTCGCTCACCCCCTTCCCCAGCATTTTCTCTAAAACCAGCTGTTGGGTCCATACATAAAACTAAATTGTTAATCAATGGGCGCCATCCTGTTTAATTAATTTGTTGCACCAAACAGGCAAGGGGTGGGGGGCAGGGTAGGGGTGCGTTGCACGTGGGGAAAATGATGTTAAGGTAATGGACATTTTTTTTTCTTTTTTGTAAATCATGGCCCCGACATTTCTCTCTTAAAACTCCTCCTTAAAGACTATAAAAAAATTTTTTTAAAGCTGCTTTCATTCTAGTGGATGTGGGAACTTAGCCAGACACAGAGTCAGAAGGGATGTGTCTCATATATATGTGTATACATATACATATACATATACATATACATATATGAGAGAGAGGAGTAGGGGAGAACTTAAGGGAGGGTGAGGATGGGGGTAGGGCAGAGAAAGTTCCCCAACCACCAAATGCTCATTTCTGACCATGATGCCCTCCTGTCTCCTGCCCCTTTACTGAGGGCTGTTTTTGTCATCAGGCAGTTCTGCTGATGCGGAGGAGACAGGAGCAGGAACATGTCATGGGGTGTAGGGCGGGGGAGGCCGGTGGAGGTGGGTGGGATGTGCACATCCCATCTGTGTGTGCCTTGTGGGACCCGTTAGATTTACTGCGGGATTATGTTACCCCCATTGAGACGTAGAGCCCTGGAACATAGCATACTAACAGGATTAGGGTTTCGGGACTGGAGACGGGAAAGCACCAGGGAGGAGAGCAGAGGAGGGGAGGGAAGCTCAGGGATTCAGGGCTGGAGGAGAGATGGGGCATCAGAGCACTGGAAGGGAATGGCCAATGTCCTCCTGTAAAGGTGGGGGGAGAAACACAGATGTTCTCACCGGGTCAGCAGGGGTCTCCATACTGAAAACCTCTTGTGACATCGTCACATCTTTTGAGAAGGCACCTCTAACTTGCAGGTGGGCAGAAGGGGGAGCAAAAGGGTACAGCGAGTAAGGTTCCTGAGCCTATCTGCCATCTGCACTCCTCTTTGGTGCAACCTCAGCCAATCACAGAGCAGGGAAATGGTGACGTGTTCACCCCAGGGCTCATCTAGGAACACTGGAGTGAGGGCAAAGAGAGTGTTTCCAGCCCAAGCAAGATCACTGTGTCCTTGGACATCCCCTGCTCACTTGCCCTGTCCTACGGGCCTCAGTGCACAGCCGTGAGATGGAAAGCACTGGGAATTTGGCATCGAGGCCGTAAGCGCCAGGGAGGCTAGCCTTAGCTCCCAGGGACGATTTGACACCCATGGGAGTTGGGTGAAGCCAGCCATGGGAACCTGAGAGAGAAAAGGTTCCAAGCTTATGTATAATGACATTTCCCCTTGGGCTTCCTAAGTGGAGAGGCTAAAGGTCTGAGCTCATCCCATGGCAAATGGATAAGGGACAAACTTAATTACCTAGGGCCCTGGATTCTTCTCAGTTATAACTGAGGGGGGCAGAAAAACTGGGGGATATGAATTTCAAAAGGGCATTGGCCCTCTTTGGAATATATAGAACCCTGGTTCGATGATACAATCAGATGCATGACTTCTGAAGTCTGATGCCCATTCCCAGCTGACAGCTTGAGTCACTGCTGTAATCTTATATATAGTCAACAAAACTGCAATGAAAAGGATAGGGGGAAACCAGTCATCCACCAGGAGGTAAAATAAAACAAAACAAAACAAAACAAAACACACAGTACTTTTTGGAAACTCTAAGTTATTAATCGGAGGAATAATTGCATCCCTAACAGAAGAATGAAACTGAGAAGGGTAATGTTTATCTGAGGCAACTTGAGTGCAGGACCCATCAGATGCAGAGAGAGGTCTGGATGACTTATCAGGTCCCTTCCAGACCTATGATTTTAAAAGAGGCAGATAAATATCCCATGGGGCCTTGTTACTTTTTAAATTGATAACTTGCTTCTGCTCAAGAAGAGCTTTGTGGGTCTAATACATTAATTATATCTGCAGAGAGCCTTCCATCTACAGATCCCAAGGTGCCCTGCCAACACAAGCTACAGCACCATTCCGTTTGGGCAGAGGCGGAAACACTGAGGCAAGGAGCTATTAAGAGAAATTTCCAGGGTCACACGATGCATCCTCTAAGAAGATCTGAAAATAGACGCCACATGGTTCTGTTAGCTGACTGACTTGGGGGGTTTGGTTTTCTGACACTGCTCTCTCTCCTCCTAAGTCTCTGATAATTTCGAGGAGGGTTCTAAATTCTCCAATGGCTTTTAAAGTGATTTGTTTTAATTTAGAAAATAAATAGAGGACAGAGAATGTTTTGAAGTGGGGTGTGTATGTGTTTTGAAGGGACATGGCCAAATCAAACGTGAAGCAACTTTTCTCAGCTCTACATCCTCGGGATTCTAGGACGTAGCCCGAACTCCAAACTGATGAGCTGGGCATGCTAAGCCATGCTGTACGAGCACAGCTTTGCCCTTGGATCTCCACAATGATGGAGGCTCTCCAGGAAAATGCACACCTCTAGACCCCTACACTGAAGATCTAGGAAGCTGGCTTCCCTCTGGATGTGAGATGACAGCAAGGCCTGGATCAGATTTCGGGGAACATCTTCCTGGAGATCAAAGCCCTGTGACCAGGTGCCTTTCGAGGGGACTCCACAGTTCCCCATGTTCCCGGAACAAATGACTCTGTCTCTAAGAGCTTCAATTCCAGTCTTTGAAACTGTGTTCCATTCTGCAGCCAATGAGGTGGTACCTGGAGGTTCCCCGATCCCCTTGGAGGCCATCACTGCCTTAATGGGATGAGCTTATTTAGCACATTTCTGCCACTCATTACAGGGTAATTCTGAAAACTCTTGGACCTCATCCCTGTTGCCATCCTTCCATCCGCAATCTGGCCATCAAGATATATTTAGCACCTCCACAGACTCTCTCTTTGAGCCCAAATTTCTTCCAAATACATCAGAACAGCCAACAGCACTGTGACTAACAGCAAGGTAACCAGGGCTATGTCAACAAGGAGATGCCCACGTTTACCAAATAAGGGAGAAATGAAGACAAGGCCTTTTGCCTAGACATATAAGGGCAACGGCCTCTGTCCCCCATCCTGACACTAGTCTTGGCCATGTTCCATCCAGTGTACACCCACAGAACTAGCCATTCAGAGGTGAGCAGGGTCCCGGCCAAGGCCTCGAGCCTCCAGCTACTCCCATTTTTCTCCCTGCCCTTCCTGTGGCTTGTGTGTACATAACTGTGCCCATAATTATAGACACATATGTGAAGCTTCTAATACTGTATTTACAACACGATGTCTATGTTAGGGGTGTTATTAATATGGCTGGTGAAACCAAAAGCAGTAGTTTTCTGCTCGTGGTTTCTGAAGAAATGTATGTGAAGCAATTTGTATAATCTAAGGGAGCACATGGGCTGGATATGGGCTCCATCAGGCGGACAAGCGCTCTGCCTTGTGGTTACACCATAAATATGCATAAGGAGGGCCCACCCTATAGGAAAATCATAGGTTCCATATTTATGGCATGTGTAACTGGATAAGGGTTTGGGGATGTGCTGTACATGTGGCCTGTGTAAATGGGCCGTGTTTTGCCAGGAGGATGCTTGCAATACCCCCCACGATAGCCAAATGCCTCCGTCAGAGGCAACCTCATCGTGACCTTTTAGGTAGAAAGAGACGAAGAAGAGGCTGCTCACAGGCTGGGGGAAGCTGGAAAAGGGCTCCTTAGTCTTCCTCACTTTCTGGCCGTAAGAAGTCATTCCCCTGTAGGCCCAGGCTTTGCCTCAGCCCAGCCTGGGTCCACAGCATAAATCCTGTATTGCAAGGAAATTGCATAGCCACCCCCCACCACTTTCAGCACTCATTAATCTTGTTTTTCTCCGATTTTCCCAATTCCCTGGTCTTTGGTACATAGCACTGGTGTTGACAGTGACCAGGGAATTGAAATCAAGTTCCCCCATTTCTGCCCCAAACATCACCATCCCCTCTTCACACCCTGTGCACGGATTTGTGTCTGCAAACCCTCCCCCTGCACCGCAGAGTGGAGCACGCGGCCGCCTCTACCTCCGCTCTGCTTTGCTCACAGGTCCTGCTGTCTGAATTGTGCTTGCAAGCCCACCACCTAGCCCCAGTTAGCTTAGCACGGAGCCCACCAGCCAGTGGCTACAGAGAGAAGCTCAGTGGTAGCGGCCGGCATAGACGTGGCACAGACGAAGCCTCTCCCCTCCCCTCCCCTGCCCCCAACTCCCCTCCTCAGCCACCTCCCTTTCGTGGCAGCAAATCAAACTGCAGCAGACCTGACAAATCTATTTGGCACGGTTCACTCAACTATTTCCACCCGAGCGGAGATCACCCCCAGAGGGGCGGACGGGCAGGTCTCCCTCGTTGCCCACCGCGCCCGCAGTGGGGCAGGGCAGCGAGGGGAGGGGGCAACGCCTAATTGGCAGGCCTTCCGTTTTCCTGCCTCCTTCTAGGTAGTCAGAGAATGAATATCTAATGGGGAGAGAAAGGGTTTTTTCCTCTGCCCAGTGCTTTTTATGTGGGCAGGACTGATTCACTAAAAAGCCAAACAACAATAAAACAAAAATGAAATTACCCTTTGGCTCCTGCGGAAAGAAATCTAGCCAAGGGTGAGAAGGGGAGGTGGAAGAGAGAGAGAGAGAGAGAGAGAGGGAGAGAGAGAATGATATATCCAATATGAAAAAGTTGAGAATGATTCCAAAGGAGCCCAGCAAGCTAAATTCAGTTCCCAGGAATATCTTCCCTGCAGAACGAATACCAGGGATAAAGCCAGGGAGGACAGCATTCTGTCAAAATGTGCAGTGCTAAGGTATTTCCAAAAGCAGATTTCCTACAAATAGTGTTTTAAATAGCATCCCAGTCCATCTGCGTGCTTTTAAAATCAGCTTATGCTACAGGATCCCTCTGGCCAGTGCTGCTTAGTCATTGAACCTGCACAGGGAGGCAGTCAGGTGAACCTTCTCCTTCTCCCCCAGGACCCACTCCTACTCAGCACTGGCCCTCGCCTGCCTGGCTGAGCTGTCAGTTGTTTCTACCAGTTTCGTACTGAAAAGGGTGGGTGAGGAGAGAAGGCATGGGAAAGCGTCGGGGGGATGAGTTTTCAATTAGCAATAATCGCGCCTCGGATAAACCGCATCGGCTATGATACTGCCACTGCACCAAGCTCGTCAGGGGGATGAGGGTTCAATCCCTCGCCCCCAGCATCCAGGGCCAACTAAGCCTCGCCCTTTCCAAGTGATATTTGCAACTGAAACAAAAGAAGTCAAGGAGAAGCCGGACCTGGTTGACCATGTCAAGGTGGGGAGGTCTTTTGCCTGCTAAATACCTCACCTTTCTTTGTCTGTGAAATGAAGAAACTGTGTGTGTGTGTGTGTGTGTGTGTGTGTGTGTGTGTGTGTGTATGTGTATGTATGAGAGAGAGAGAGAGAGAGATACCTGGTAATATCCAGAAGCTGTGATTTGCAGATAAATGGTGCCACGTTACTATGGCGATTTTAGTAATAATAATAAAAAAAAAATCCACTGCTTTAAAAACTCATACTTCCTGAGTGAATCAGTGCCGCATCTTCTCTGCATGTCCAACATTTCCAGCCTCAGCAGCGAGGGCAAGCAACCTCAGGGCAGTGGCAGGAGTTGAGGAGGCCATGTTTGGAAAAGATCTCTGGCCTCTCTTGGGTTGGTCACATGCATCCTGTTTTGATAATTCCCAGCTCGACAGGCCAGGGGCCCTGGCAGAAAGGGAGCACGGAAGAGGAGAGTCCCTTTGCCTGTTCCCACTTCCATTCAGGGAAGGATGGGCACTGTCCTCCCAGAGCGGAAAGCCAGTGCGTGACAGAGATCGCCCCCTGCCCGGGCAAGAGCACCAGGCGTTCCCAATGAGTCCCCCATGTGCCGAGTGCACCCCATAACCAGGATTGGCGGTGCCGGCCGCAGGCCTTCTCACCGCCAGGATGCCGTGTGTCCTATGAAAGCCGAGCGCCCTACATTCATCCGTGTGGACAACAAAAACCCCGCATCACCCACATGGACACACCTCCGGGAACCACAGACACTGAGGGCACCAGCCGGGAGAGTTCAATGCCTTGCTGCCAAGCATGATTGCCGGTTCAGATCCCATCCCCGACAAATTGAATTTCTCCTCATTATTTATTGTCTTCTTTCTTCTTCAGGACATTGTGAATTCCTCCCAGGATTTGTGCCCTTTCATTTCTAGACCTTGGTAACTCCTGAACCACAGTTTCATGTGGTTTTGTGATTGTTAACCCAGCATGTGGAAGGGACTCAGGCCATAAATGCTCAATGAATCCTGTATGGGGAGGCGTGGACGGGGGACACATTTTCTCCTTCATTTGCAGTCAGAGAGCACTCCGCAAGCTCGTGCTCGCTTGCTCGCTCGCTCTCTGTGCAGTGCCACATGCCACAGAAGCCAGGCTGTTGGAGAAACGGTGTTTTCCAATCGCTTTAGCATAAGAAAGAAGATTTTCAGGGCCACCGCCTCCCATGCCTCCGTCAATTATTTGAGCCTCACCGAACAAGGCCTCGTCCCCTCTGTGGGGTCGCCTGGCAGCTCCTCTTGCCCCAGGCTCCCGCACACCCCAATGCCCCAACGTGCCTGTGAGGCGGGGAGGGAAATGGATTTACCTTGTGGTTTTTGCCATGCCGGTAGACCATCCAGTCTTCCCCATTAGTGCTGACCTCCAGCTTGTAGGATTTGACATAGTAGCCATTCTGCGTTTCCCTGGAAATCGCTCCCTGCGTTGCAATGGCCGTGAGCATGGTTAGAAAGCGCAGGTCCACCTGAGGAAGAGGGGAGGAGGAATAAGGGACCCACGGCTCCTGACAGGAGGGCAGCAACCTCTTGCTTTCCTCCCAAGGACAGAACTGTCGCACTTGCTTTCGACTCATACCTGTGATCCACCAGAATCAGAGCGATCAGTATCAGTCTGCAATTCCAGACTGGATGGTCAAACTCAACTTATCTGGCCCTAAATTGGACACCTTTGAAATTGTACCTGATGATTGTTCTTTTTTTCTCTTTTTTTGCAAATGTGAACGGACAGTATTCAGTTTATCTTAAAGGGATCCTCAAACATCTAGAACTGTGACCTCTTCTTATTGAACTACAGCCTGCCCTGCATAGTAAAAGCAGATGCTGTTTAAAGAAACAATGGCTAAATCCACTCCACCCTACTCCAGTCCAGTCCAAGCCAATTCACTTATGATGCCCTAGTTGCAACGTCTCAGCTCAGGGCTGCCTCGCCTCCCCTCCCCTTGGTCCCTCACTCCATTGTGTATTTAGTCCCTCGGGTCACTAAAGGGTCAAAGGGCATCCAGAGTCTGCCCAAGCAATTAGGCTTATGCACCAAGTCCTGACCTTTGGCTTGATGAGGAAGATGACCCACATTTTAAGGCACCTCTCTTCCCATAACACCAAACCCATTTGGAAATTGCTGGATGTCATTCTTTTGCTGGCCGCAGTGTTTCTTAATGGCAACCTCCGTGTGATCAAAATTTAGCCAGCACTCACTGGCAAAATTTGTTTCAGGAAGCATTTATTGGTACTTAATATGTGCTCGGCATATTACACAATTCAAAAGAAGTATGCAGTGCTGTATATGTGCACGATAAACAGCTGGAGGGCAATACGAAAGTTTACGGTTGAGGACCAAAAATAAGAAGTAGAATCTATGGAACATTGATTATAAAAGAGAATGTTCTGGAAGCTTTGCAGGAAGGATGAGAAGGGTTTTTGGAGCAGCAGAGAAGAGATAGTGACAAATGGCCTTAGGGTTGTGCTGTTAGGACCCGTGTGGACTCCCTGGAAGTTTCTAAGTGTACTTCTCCCTGTCCTGTTGTTTGCTTTGCCATGTCCTTCTCAGAGCAGAGGTCATCGCGTCACGTCAGAACTAGGCCCGGCTTGTCAATGGGTCACAAGGCTGTCCGGTGTGTGTCATAAAAGCAGTCATTGCTCTAGCGTGGACCTAGTAGCTCGCTCTTCCTGGGGGAGGAGAACCGGACCAGTCTATAGTTTTAGGGGGGATTATTCAACATACACTGCAAGTCTTATTCAGAAGGAAAGCAAACAATAGTCTGAAAAGACACTGCAGAGCATCTGGGCAACTAGAGCTTCATTCCCGGTAGTGACATTTTCCCATGTGTTCTTCTGATAGCTATGTGAAAAACCTTCCTGGCAGGGCTCCCTCCAAACAGCAAAGATCATGAGAAGCTGCCATGCTCAGCTAGCAACTCAACAAGTCTGCCCTCAGGAAAAAGCCCTCCCCCGACCAAGTCTCTGATGCCTCCCTGTGCCAAGAATGAGGAAGATCTGGAACTGTTTATAGAATGTTCCTTGGATATCTATACTAAGAGGCAAATAGCATCCAGGCCAAACAACTTCTCCAAGGCCTGGTAATCTTCACAAGGGGTGGCAGTATCTGTCTTATCATCATTTTATCCCAGCAGTTAGCACAGCGCCTGGCTGCGTCTATTTGTGCCTGGTACATGTGGGTGTTCGGATGGATGAATGAATGGAGCTCTCGAGTATGCTGTGTTTATTTTCTTTGTGTCCTCTGTCCACTCCAGCCGAGCCACCTCCCTCGCCCACCGGTACACTCACACTTGGCACACCCTCTGGTATCGGAGTAAGTACCTGGAGGTACTCCTTGCTGGAATCCAAGTTGGGGGTCCAGCCATTGTCATCACCATGGAGCCGGCTTTGTTGAGGTGTCCACCTTTCGTCAGAGTAGGTAGATGAGGCACTAATCTGTTCATTAGCAATCCGGCCAGACTCCATTCCCAGAGGCACATTGCACTGGAAGTCTGGGAAAGGGAGAGGGTCAAGGGCAGAGTTCTGTCTCTCAACCTCAAACTCCTGGGATCCCCAAAATGTTGCTGCCTTCTAGGGACAAGTCCTTGCAGAACTCCCTCATCTTAAAGACCTAATTATACACTCACATTTTGAAAACAACTCTGCCAAGTCATAGAGCTTGACAACCCCTCTGGGTTTGAAAGAAACTAAATTGGACCTAAAAGAAGTCAGACTGTGGGTAAATAAGAATCATCATACAAATTAAAAATACAATCTAAAGCATAAGAACTGTTGGTGCTGCAGGCTACGGATGCTCACAGACGCCAGATGCACCGTTACTGAAATACAGGTAAATGTGTGATGGACTCGTGGCAATCTGGGTGGGCTTGATACATCGTGGGAAGCCTGCTTTCTTCATAAACACCCAGGAGGCACTTCTGCTTCTCTCTTTCACTCAATTGTGTCGAGTTCTGGCACAGAAGACCAACGTTACAGAGCAGTGAATACCCGTCTTTGGGACATCTCTCCCTGAGCATGGGCACATCACTCTCTTCCCCTATGCCACCTGCCTCGGCAAATGGACCTGGAAGTCACTGACTCTGGCTACGCACCATTAGGTCAATTGCTGTCCTTCCCATGGATACTGTAGACACACTGGTCAGTATCTGCGTGTGCAGGTGTCTGACAAAGACCAGCAATTTTTTCAGGTATCAAACCCATCCTTGAGCTCCGTGACTGCACTGGCCATTTGCAGCACTTGGTGCAAATGTGCAATACTGTTTTCCTGTCACCCAAACTTCATGAGCTCTTTGAAGAAGAACAAAAGCAAAACCCAGAGCAAAACCCATCGCCTTTCCAGTAGGCCAGGCTGCCATGTCTATGGGTATGCACATGGTAAGCTGTCTATAACCATGGCAAGATTTCCCCAGCTCCAGTCCTCCCTAAAGTATTTCTTTGGGACTTAAAGTTATCACTAGGGTCTCTAAGTATAAATGGCAGCACATCTGAAGCACGTGTCCTAGAGAAGCTGATCTGAAGATGTAGTTCAGAGTAGATGTGGATGGAGGCAGGAGACTCAAGGTCTAGAAGGGCATTTCCAGGACAGCTGGGGTCGGAGCTAGGCTTTGCACAGTACCTGGTACACGGTAGAAGCTTGGAAACTGTGTATACTCAAGCATGATGTGGAAGTCCAAGCATATACCAGTCTAGTGAGAGAAACTCTATCCAGGGCCAGAGATGTTTAATGTAAAATACATATATGAAGGAGGTTTACAAATTGCTCAGTTTTCTGACAATGGCCACTGAGGCTTAGAGAGGGAGAGAAGACTTAAAAAATGTTAGCCCAGGGTGAGGACTCTATGTAGATATCCTAACTCACCTCCCTTTCATTCACAGATGAGAAAACTGAAGTGGGAGATGGTCCTGTGACTTACACTGGGAATCACTAATTCTTGGTGCACATACTTACTTTCTAGAGAAATGAGTACTTGGCCGACATGGGTTCGACTCTTATTAATCTCTGCCTAGCAAGAGGATATAGCCCCCATTCCCGGAATTCAGAGGTTACTACAAATTCTGGAGAATTTCCCTCTCTTCTCCCAAAGGCCAGCCTCTTTCCACCGTACATCTCACAGCCCTGATGGAAGGACAGGACAGAGGTTCCCAACTCGCCAACTCACTCTCTGGTGGCTCTTGGTGAACCAGGTAGTAGCGTGCAGAGAAGCCATCCTTGGCCACCGCCATGTCTGTGTGAAAGGTCAGGGAGAGTATCCCTGTTGACGAGCGGAGTTCGGAGGGTGTTTTGGTCCCACAGTACTTGCCAATCAGAGGGCCAACTGGACAGGCAGGACAAAGACAGGTCAGTAGAAATGGAAATGTCAAACACCATTTTCAATACATTCACCCTTGCCACAATCACCAAGTCACTCCACAGAGCACCCTTCGGTTATGCCTTGGCATAAAAGAACGACCAAAGATAGGTTTTAAGAGCAATGTCTAACATTTTTCCTGTACATTAAAAAGTACAGTTGACCCTTGAACAACACAGGTTTGAAGTGCATGGACCTACTTACACATGGATTTTTTTTTTTTTTTTTTTACAAATACAGTACTGTAAATGTATTTTCTCTTCCTTATGATTTTCTTAATACCATTTTCTATTCTCGAGGTTATTTTATTGTAAGAATACAGTATATAATACTTATAACATACGGAATATGTGTTCGTGGACTATTTATACTATTGGTCAGGCTTCTGGTCAACAGTAGGCTATTAGTGGTTAAGTTTTGGGGAGTCAGAAGTCATGTGTGGATTTTCGACTACATGGGCGACTGACCCTCTTAATCCCCGCGTTGTTCAAGGGGCGACTGTACTTTTTTCCCTGTTCAAGGGACAACTGTATTTTCCCTGACCTGGCCTCATTTTCTTCTCTCACTCTGTTCTGGGGACGGGCGGGAAAGCTATCATGATAATGCCCGTTTTACAGAAGAATGAACTGAGGTGCGGGAAGGTCACATGACTGCTCCATGTTCACACGGCTAGGAAATAACAGAGCTGAGACTCACACCCAAGTTTTCTGACTTAGTCTTATGCTCTTCTCAGGAAATGAAACTGCTTAGTCATCAAGCCTCCCCCACAGGGCAAAACGCTGAGGCTGACTACGAGAGTGAACGATTGGTTTTCTCACCAATACTGACTATAAAGACCTACGTTGGTCTCCACCTGAGAAGTACCAGTTCCACTGGGCCTTTCTGACGTCTATGACTGTTCTAATACTAGTAAAGTCATAGTCATAATAACGATGATGAAAGCAGCGTATTTATACGTTTAGGACACAGGGTTTAAGTGAGCTGCCCAGGGTTGCAGAGCTGCCTTATAGCAGAGCCAGGATCCAGACTCAGTTATTCTGGCTCTAGCATCCTATTTGGGCAGAGAAGGTGGTCACAGAGTCACTTTGTAGGGAAATCCTGACAACCTGGGGCAGAAAAGAACATTACCCATAGGCTTTCTCATCTTCACCCAAGCATCTGCTCAGTCTCCTCCCATCCTTCTCCAAAGAAATATTTCCAAGAAAGGAAACTGCCTTTCTGCAATTTCTCTGAAATCATCCTTGGTGAAGAATAAGAAAGAGAGTCATCATGGGTCATACACAAACCCTAAGGAGCTTTGAAGTCTTTGTTCTCTCTTTTTATTGTTACCAAAGGAACTCATAGGCAGAGACGAAGCTACTGAGAAGGGCCTCGTGACGGCAACGTCGCTCACCATGTGGAATGCCATCCCAGACGTCCAGCCAATCGTACTTGCAGTCTCCTTCTCCCACCTGCAAAGGGTCGTGCTCTAGGTCAAAGGTCAGGAACTGCAGGATGATCTCCATCTTGGGTTTGGCCAGGATGGTAAATGTGCAGTCCAAGTTGTGTGGGTACTTCTCAGGAAATCCAGGGGATTCAATGGTCCCGTTGGGGCTTGTGAAGTTTTTGGAACAATCTTCGGAGCCTGTATGTAAAAGAGAACGGTAGCATTACGGAAAGAGAAGAAGATGCCTTTCTTTGCTGCTTCTGTCACATGGGTTAGTTAAATGTTTGAGCCCCAATCCCCCTCCTCATAAGGTTTTTGTTTCCACTGGAGTGGCCCTTGAAGCAACATACTCTTCACATCCACGTCTCAAGCCTTTAAGCCAGACTCCCTTCAGGAGAGAAATTAGGGGGGGAGAGATGGCGTGCTCTACATAATAGAGGATGAACAGCAATTGAGGAGTTGGGGAGTAGAGGGGGGTCAGAAAGAAGTGTGTGTGTGAGATTCAGAGAGAGAGAGAGAGAAAGAGAGAAAGAGAGAGATTCTCTTGAAAAGAGGAACAGAGTCTTCTTTCTCAATTACTCAGCTGCTTGCTCCAGAAATGTAAGTTATTTCAATCCTTAAGGAAGGCTTGCTGATTGCCAGCAGGGAAAACAATGTTACCCCTTATTTATTGCTGACCTCAACACTAGCCCCTATTGTACCAGAGCCAACTAAGTGCCCCCTTCTCCCTCCAAGATCCAAGGTGCCTCAGGGGAGGGGCAAAGGGGAGCTTGGGTCTCATTCATGTCATGACTATATTAAAACGAGCTGCTCTGTAGTGGCCAGACAATTAACAATCGACTTTTGTAGCTGGTGGATCACAGCAGGGCGTTGGGGATGTTAAAGGCCGCTCCAGCAGCAAGTTTGGAAAAATGCGGCAGTGTATTGACATTTGGAAGGCTTCTGGTCCCTTTGTGGTGGGGATGGCCTTGTTTCTCTCCGAAGCTCTTGTGGCTGCTTTCTTGGGGCTCGGGGAGGCATTCTTATTAAATGCGGCACAGATTCGCATCCCTGTGCGGGCTTGGCCGGCACTGGGAGCTCTAAGAGGATTATAGCCACCAGATCTTCGAATGCCTCTAGGTGGAGTCACATTAAAAGGGCCCTCATGGGTTTCCACGCAGGGCGGGCCTCAGGCCGGTCCTGGGACACTGCAGCCCGGGCCACGGGCCCACGGAGCAGCCCCGGGCCAGAGGTGATACCGGTCAATGCCGTGGATGTGAAGGCCGGACAACCACAACTGATTTCACTACGTTCTGATTTTAAAATTAAAAAAAGGTAGCAGGATTTATGAGGAGGGTAATAGGCACTTTTAGCATGAAGAAAAAATACAGAAATACTCGATAAACCAGGTGTTTACTGGCAGGAAATGTCCTCTGGGAATCCCGCTGAAATATAACTGTGTGATGTCAATACACTGATCTTTGCCCGCAGCGATGTCTTCATCGGCGGCTCCTGGAGCAGGCCCCTCCACGGGCCTCTTTATTGATGATGGCTCTCTGGGAAGTGCACGGGTCTGACTTAGAAAAGGTGCCATGCAAATATGTGGGACAAGGGGGGACTGTCCTTTAGCATCAGACGGGAAATTCCAACATCCCTACCTACCCATCCGTCCCCTCTGCCCTTCCCACCAGCAACCAGCGCTCTGCCCTGGCAGGGTGGGGACACGCGACAGCTGGGGCGAGAACTAACCTTTTCAGGATTCTAAAATGCTCCCTAAGCACCGCATCTGTATCTTGGAGGCTCTGCACTCTGTCAGGGGCAGGGCGGCCCCGTGGGCAGCCAGGTCCAGAGGGCTGAGCAGGGACGGCCTTTCCCCAGTTTGTTTACCACTGAGCCCCCAGCTTTGTTGACTGTCCAACCCCACACTCTGGAGGGCCTCCTCAACGGGCCGGGATGAGGCGGTTGGGCAAAGCCAAGCCAGCTGGCAGGTCTTTGCGGGGCTGAGAGGAATCTTGAAAAGGTTAGTGTGTATTGCCATTGTGCAGCCTCCTCCGTGTGGGTCACTTAGCCAGAGGAAATTAACTTTCTCTCCACGACTTGCTTTCAGAGCTAGAAAAGGCATCCTGACATTCCCTCCTCGGGTTTGCTCTCTTGTCATTCCCTTTCAAGGCCAGGGGAATCCCCCTCCCCCCCGGGAGTGGGGAATTTTTGGTGGAATCTTTCTTTGGGTCCTCCCATCCACGGGGGACAAAGTTTTCCACCATGGACGCCTAGTAAGCCCGAGGGAGGTCCGGAGCCTATGGGATTCTGAAGTACCCACAGTTTCCAGGGTTCTGAGGTCCTGCATTTGAGTGGTCAGAGTTTTTCAATAGGATATTTTTAAGGCAAATCAAACACACAAAAGCCACCAAAAAGAGCGCATATCTCTCTCTGCCACATGGCTATACATGGGTATATCCTCTGGCTTATTTTAAACAAGGAAGGAAAACAGTTTTATCCTTTCTGCGCAGAACAATCAAACTTGTCCATTACAATGGTGTCTTCATCTGTAATTGCGCCATTCACAGTTTGGACTGTGGGCAAAGTGTCAGAAAGCAGGAAGCTGAACAGTAACAGTAGAGAGGAGCTCTCAAAAGAGGGGACCCTCCTGGGACAAAAGTGGAGTCTTGCAGACTTTGAGCTCATCCAAGATCCTTTTCTGCCATGCGTTAAAAGAATTAAAGGTTAAAAAAAAAAGCTCAGTCAACAAATACTCCAGTTCACTCAATGCTAAGACTGTCCACGCAAGCTGGGGGATTTGGGCTGCAGTGAATGATTTCGTACCAAAGGACTCTAGTGTGAAAAATGCCCACTTCGTGTTTTCCCACTGTCAATGTTACAATAACTCTGCAAGCGTAAGAAGAATCTGTATGCATAAAGCTATTTAAAACATGGTGGATTTATCCCAACAGAACTTGGCCTGACCTTGAAAAGTGAATTCGGTTCAGGGAGGAGGAGTACGGGGCACTCTCTAAGGTTTCTCTATCTGTGAATGACCCCAGGGCTTTCAGTTTCTGAAATGTCACTGGATACTGGGAAAGAAAACTTGATCTTGAACTTTGGTCAAAAGAGTTATCAGAAAACGAACAAACAAAAAAACCCACGTTTTCCAGTGATTCAGCGTCCAGTGTTACTTTTTAGAGTTATTTTAAAATTCCTTTCTCTATTATGCTCATGATTGGGCAATCTGAGATCCTTCAAGTGTGCAAGCTGTTTTGGTTTGCTCTTTTATATGTGGATAGTCTGGTATTACACTGATTCTTTTCTAAACCACTTCATTCAGGGCACACAGGAACCTCCCACTCTAGCCACATGCCCCCTGTCTGTACCCGAGCTGCGGGTTTGTGCCTGTCAGTAGAATTCTGTAGCTGAGCCCAGCCAGGGCAATGTGCAGTCGCAGGCTTCCACGGTCCTCGGTACGGTTATTTTGTGTGTCTGTGTTTACAGTCCCCCTTCTTTCTCTTTATGAATCTGACTAGCAAACATAGCTGTGTTTGTTTGGATTTCTTCAGCATGTTCACGCATTTCTTTCATGTTCTGTGGATGACGTAAACTTTGTGTATTTTCTTTCAGGACTCCGACAGTGGAAATGTGGGGGCAGCGAGGGCATGGCACCTGGAGGAATGCTCATCCTCCTTGACTTCTCAGCTTTGAATTTTGTAGCCCGCACACGTATGTGTTGTATACAGGGTTGATTTTCATGCCGAGAGCTGTTCTCTCAGGCAGGCATGATGGGAGGAGACAGTGGCCCCCAAGAAGACCACTGGGTTCTCATTTTCTTATGGTCCGCCAGAGATTTGACTGTTGTCGGTGGGGCTATCTCCCACTACAGGAATCTCTCTCCTCCTTTAGCCATCCTGGTCCTTGAAGTAGCCCGCCCCATTGCTCCATGCCCAAGCCACCTGCCATGGGCTGGCGCTCTTGCGTCTAGGCATCCACAGACTAGAGGTCTCAAAACAGTAGTGCTCTGTTATGCTACCCTCCTGGGCGTCTTAACTTTTAACCTCAACCCTTCAAATGTGCATCGTGGATAGGGTTCACATTCACTCCTACCGCGGCTTTCCGGAGACTCAGGGCACCATCCTTTGGGAAATACTAAGTCCGGAAGCCTGAAACAGAGATGAGCTTTAATGGTCCTGCTCACCCTTGCTGAGACTTCCCTGGGCCAGCTCCCCGGAAGACCTTGCTTAGAGCTGCTTTCCTTTTCCTGTCAGCACAGGGGAGCTGAGTGATGGCGTTAGCACTGGGGACCTGGCTATCAAATTGACTTCCCAGATGCCCCCCTTGCCAAGCCACTCAGTGGAGCCCTCGTTTTCATAACCGGAGCATGTTAATTGTACTCTTACTCAGTGCTGACTCCTACTGCCTCATATTATAGTTTTCCTCTCAATTTACGTAGCTATTTACCTATGTTCACCCAACGACATCCACTGCGCGTCTGTTACGTGTGAGGGTTTACATACCTGTTTGCTCACTAGAAGAGAGCAAACATCCTGTTTTATTCCTTTCTATCTTCTCCCTCCCCATTGCTCCCCAGCAGAAGAGGGTATGATGAACGTTCCAGCTGAGCTGGTGGACTGACTGATCGGAATCTTGCGCAGGACTCTAGGGAATATGGATCGAGGCATTCAGGAGCCTCACAACAGCCCCTGGGACACTGGACACACAGATTGTTGGTCCCTATGATCTCATGTGGTTGGGAGCGTGATGACCCATGACAGACAGACTTTCTTGGGACTTGTGCCCTGGGACATTCTGTGCTCCCACTCTGGCTCGATGATGGCTTGACACAGTTCCCTCGGCCCACCCCTTCATTGGATTCTATGTTCTTGCTCTCAGGCAGACAAATCTGACAAATATTTAGACAGAGTGGATATAAAAAGTGCTTTCAGCAGCTACCACTTCCTTTCAAGAACTGTTCAGTGAAAAGAAAATATATATGAATAGGTCCCCTTACACTGAACTCAACAGGCGCCGGACTTGGGCCTCTCGATGACAAGGCGGACAGCCTCCCCTTGCGCCAGACTCCGTCCACGAGTTGTAAAACACAGGCTCGGAGGGGCCGCACTCGTAGATGGGGTGGAAGCCTATGAGGTGGGGGAGCAGGCTGGGGGTGAGGGGAGACCTGGAGGGTGTACCTCGCTTAGCCTCAAGACAATGAGCTCTCACCCTGGAGGGAAGGGCATGCTGCTTGGAGCGTGTCAGTGTAGATACTGAACCAGCAACTTGTGAATAAAAGATCAATCCAGTTATGGAAATAAGGATGGGGCCATGTTCTCAGAGCCTAAAGTAATCGAAGGTGGGCCTAACGGAAAGCGGGAAGTCACCTTAAAAGAAGTGCAGTGTTCTCTGTCTCTTTTTCTATCTTTTTGATTGCTTTTCAGGAGGCGGTTATCCTGGCATTTAGGAAGTAGGGGTCAACAGGTGGAAGAGGTAAAATGGGTCAGCGAGGGGAATTCTGATAAGCCACATGTGAATTTAAAAGCTACCATATGACCCCACTGGTAAGATCTTTTAGAGACTCTCAACACTGAAAAGATTATGTCCTTCTGCCCATGAAATTCCGGATAAAGGCAACATTAAACCATGAAGTAATTAGGAGGAAGTTCGACCAAGTTTTGCTTTTTTCCCCATGAAGATTATTGTGATTTTTAAAAACACACAAAAATTGAGTTCTTTTCAAAAGCATTGCTCTAGGGAGTTCAAACCCCGCATGGGGCTCCCTGCTCTGCGGGGAGTCTGCTTCTCCCTGTCCCTCTCCCCCTGCTTGTGTTCCCTCTCTCGCTGTCTCTCTCTCTGTCAAATAAATAAATAAAATCTTAAAAAAAAAAAAAAAGTATTGTTGTTCTATATAATTGGCGCTCCTTCCTCTTTCGGTGCCACAAACAATGCTTGTCTGCCTGGTGGGCAGCACCCAGCACTAACCATGCAAGGCGCCCTCTCAAGTTGGATCATAAGTTAAACGGGCTTTTTCATCTCGGGCTGTGTCCAGGGTCACCGTGAGTCTCTCTTCCAACTCCAACAACTTTTGTAACCCTTCCCGTCTGTCTCACTGGGCTCCATCTATGCGCAAATAACCATCACACAGTTCCCTTGGACACACACCGATGCTGGCGGCTTGTCTCCTCGGGGGCGCCCAGGACCCCGCTCTCCACCCACGACCACACTGACCTGTCTTGAAGATCTCATAGCGCAGGGAGAAGCCTGCCCCCTGCCGGGCGTAGTCGGAAGTGAACTTGATGTAGAGCACGGAGCCCGAGGAGATGATGGTGGGTGGGGCGATGTTCCCACAGTGCTTTCCTAGGAGGTCTGCGGATTCACTGTCCCCATCCCGAATCTCGATGAAGTCATACCTACGTGAGGATGGTACAAAGGGGCACGTATGAGCAAAGATCACTCTCAGGAGAGGAAAGGGACCATTGTCTCACCCCAGCTCCTGCGCTCGCCCTTCCTAGACGGTCAGGTGTTTCAGACTGATAAACAAAGGGCTCTCAGGTTTGCTTGTATAGACTGGCCCACCTAGATGTAGGAAGCTGCCTTGCCCTATTGAAGCCACAGAGAGAATGGGCGCCTCAGTGGATGGCTAGATTTTAAGGCCTTCTTTCTTTCTTTTCTTTTTTAATCCGTTTTTTTTTTAAGATTTTATTTATTTATTTGACAGAGAGAGCGAGAGAGCACAAGCAGGGGGAACAGTAGAGGGAGAGGGAGAAGCAGGCTTCCCGCCAAGCAAGGAGCCCTATGTGGGGCTGATCCCAGGAGCCCGGGATCATGACCTGAGCCGAAGGCAGACCTTAACCATCTGAACCACCCAGGCGCCCCTTAAGCCCTTATTTCTTGCCCACATGAGAACCGTAGCATCCTTCTAACAAATATCTCCAAAGAAGCATTTTTCCTTCCTTCCATAGCACCATTTTTATTTCCACCATGATCTCTCTGGATCTTTGTCTTTTCTTCTTAGCTCTGCGTCACTGCAAGTTACTTAACCCCTCTGAGATCAATTTCTTCATCTGTAAGATGAGGATAAAAATATCCATTTCAGAGGGCTGGGTTGGAGATGAAATGAGAGATATAAGGAAGGTGCTAGGCACCTTGCGAGGCACACTGGGGATGTTCCTGAGATCTGCTTACTTTCCCGCCCTCTCCCCCATGTTTCAGTTTCCTCCTGGGTCACCCCCTCTTCCCTTATCTTTAATTGTTGGTGACAAAGACTCCCATGCATGGGCCCCTCCCTCTTGACAGGACTCTGCCAAGTTCACCTCTGCAGCATCTAGTCAACAGCATGTTTTTAAAAGGAATCAGCATCATATTAGATAAGGCAATAAAAACCTTTCTCCAAAAGCAGGGGGTGAATCCCCGGGGACCCAGTGTCTATGAGCACATAACTATTAGCCTCGGCAAGAAGCAGAGCAGGCTGCCATCCCTGCACTGAGGCCTGAGCTCATTTAAAATGGAATCAACCTGGCCCCAGGTTGGGGAAGACTCATCAAAGACAGACATCCTCGGCTCGGTTCACGGGATGGCGTACACACCACGGGATGCCATTTTATCTGTACAGGCAACATTCTGGGCCTTGCTGTGTGCTCTGGCGGTCTTCACCGTGCCAACTCCATGCTCCTTCCCTGGGCTCCCAGTGAATACCGCGGTCTCAGCTGCTGAGGTGGGAAAGTCCTTCCCCACCAGCTCCCTGCAAACTGCTGGTCACTGTACCACTATTTACCGACAACCACCCATTTCCTTCTCCCTCCCTGTTGTTTATTTTGCAGCAACCTGTTAAAACAACATGTAAGAAATTTCTTTTTTTGGGTAAAGAGAGGGAAAAGCTACCCTCCCTGGGATGTGCCTGCAGGCTCCTGCCACACACACACAGGGTCTGTGGGAGCTGGCTGCCAGCAGAAGCGGCTTATTTAAGCTGCAGTGGCCTGAGGCCTCACTGCAGCCCCCAGGAGCCATATTTCAGATTGCACAGCCACTTATGAATAAATAGGACTGCAAAGGAAGTGTAGGGAATGGACCGGGATTAGTTCAATCTTAGACCCCAGAGGGCCGGAATCCTATAGTCAAAAGAATCACGGAAGCTGGTTAGTCTGGAGAAGCCAAGATGGCAAGGTCTCCCCCCTCCCAGGAGCTCTGGAGAGAGAGCCACAGATTGAGAATTGGGAATCGGTGATTTTGGTTTGGGTGATGACGTTGACTTTGAAAATGTGCTTCCTCACTTCCAAAACAAAAGTGGAAAGACAGTTAAGTTTGTTCTCAAAGGAAATTCCCCAAACCTTCTAGAAAATCCCTCCTTAGTATTTCCACACTGAGGTAAGCAGTGTTGGCCAGTCAGTCACTCTCAGCTGAGTAATGGTGATGTCCCATCAGGGTGCACAACTGTTGAGAAGCCAGTTGTGTTCAGTGAGCAGATATTACCCAGTTCACCTGGAGTAGTGAATGTATGAACCTGGATGGAAGAGTCCCATCCACCCCCTGAACCCCCGCCCCCTGCCAGGCCGTGGCCAATCCCAGAAGCAGACAGAACTAGGTTTGGATCCCAGTTTAGGTCAGTTTAGCTGGGTGACCTCAGGCAAGTTACTTAACCTTTCTGATCCTTAGCAATGGGGAAAATGACAGCAAAATAGGGATATTAGAACCTTTTTCCTAGGGTGGTTGTGAGATTTAAATGACCAACGTAGGATGGTTGGTCAGTACTCAGTGTCAGTACTCAGCCTGGTCGTTAGTGTTTGCTTAATAAATGTTAGCCATGATTTGTCATATCCTCACACCCATATCTGAGGTGAAGATATACAGCAAGTGAGTAGAGGTGCAGTTTAAGCAGAACATCTGTTAAAACATTTTGGAGTGCATTTTGGCAGAAATGTGACAAACCCTTTAATCCAGCAATTCCACTGCTAGGAATTTTTCCTAAGAAAATAATCAGACAATTGCACAAAGATGTATATGCATCTTTGTGAGTGTAGATATAATAAAAAAAAAGCATAAGAAAAGTGAAAAGATGCTTTGTTTATAAAAAACAGCATCATATCTAAATGTCCAACAACAGAGGGTGGGTGAATCAATTTTGGTGTATTTATAAAATGGAATACTCCACTGCTATAGTAGATTGATAGTGCTGTAGGTCTAGGTATTTTGTTTTTATGGGAAAATAGCCATGCTACATTGTTAGTGTAAAAAACAGATTTTTAAAAAGGAATGTGTTAAAATATCTATATTCTTGCCATATACAAACAGAAAAAAGTCTGAAAGACTACATAAACTAAAATATTAACAGTAGTAAGATATATGGGTGGTAGAAATTGGTAATTTCTACTTCCTTCTTTGTTCTTTTCTATTATCTGAATCGCTTACAATGAGCTTGCATTTCTTAATAAGCCACAAATATATAAAATAAAGCTGCTTCCATTAAGAATTTTTTTTCCCACGGTGACAGATGGTAACTGCATCATCGTGGTGAGCACTACGGAATGTATCCAGTTGTCAAATCACTATGTCCTATACCTGAAACTAATATAACATTGTATGTCAACCGTACTTCAATAACAAATAAACAATACACAGTAGAATAAAAGAAAAAATAAGAGAAAAAAGAATTTTTTTCAAAGCAGGAGAGCAGAGAAGAAGAACCCAGCTCTCATAATGTAGCAGATGAAAATGTAAATACCATCATCATCATCATCACCATCCGACTCACAGAAGTGTAGTGAGGACTAAATAAGTCACAGTGTTGGGTCACCTAGAACAGTGCCAGGGACGTGGCCCACACCCAGGAAATACTTAAAGGTATTTTTAAAGAAGATAACCAGATATCTCCAATCTTTGTGTTGCCAATTTCTCCGAAAAGGACAAAGAGAGGCCCAGACATCCCACTGGCTGGATCATCAGAAGGGGAGGGTTCTATCTGGTTGCCTAATCACACATGCAGTAATTTAGGGGATTAACACAATCATCGATGAAGCCGGGCTCCCTAGCAAATGCCATAGCTGTAAACTTGCCTCAATTTACTCAGTGGATATACCACCCCAAATCTTTTTTTTTGTAATGCTGGCAGCTACAAATACATCCTTACGTATTTATGTACACATACAGCGAAGGGATACATTTTTGAAAAAGGTCCATATACATCAATCATATTATAAATTTTCTTTCTGGGCTTGTTATTTAAAGGACCCCTCTGGTGAATCCTTTTGGGAAGCAAATAACCAGCCCTTACTTAAACTTCTTAGAAAGACTGGATTTTCCTATCAGGTTTGCTTGAGGGGAAAGGGACCCCAAATTACAATTTGGTGGCTAAACCCCTCCCTCCCCCAGCCCCCCTGGACTGCCTGGGCTCTGCTCTGGGGACAAGCCGGTCTTCTGGCTGGGTTTTTTTGTATAAAGGGCACACACTGAATGACATGCTGACTTCACAGAGAACGTCTCATTTACGTCCTGTGTGACTGACTCATTTGGGGAAATTTTTTATTATTAGGGATTTGCTACAGCTGGAGTAAATCTCCTTAGAAATTTCAGTGTTGTCAGGTTCATTTGGAAGAGCTCGTGGGGGATTAGGAAGTTTGTGGCCTTGAAATAAATACGGCTCCGCATCTAGCAACTGATAGCCAGCCTTTGTTTGGTAAAGGAATCTGGGGTCCAAACTCGGGACTCACCCCAAGGACAGTCAAGGAGGATAATCTGAAAGGCCGTTCCTCTTAGAACACATTATTCATTTTCCAGAAGAAAACATAAACCAGCCAACGGACATATTAACTACTGTGTTTGCATTTCATTATTCATAATCTCCCTCAAATGAAAAAAATTCCTTCCAAAGCTTTAACACTACCTTTTATTATTTTATTCATCTATTTACTTTCCTAAGCTGAAGTAGCAATTTCCACTCCTACCTTTTTCCTTTCTCTCCAAAATGGCTCCCGGGTGCCTTTTTACTTTTCTCCTCACAGATCCCGACATCTGCATGTCGAGCATCTGTCTAGAGAACATTTTCTGTACGTTCTTCCTCGACTTCAAAGTCTTAATTTCTCTCCCCAAACCCACATTTGGGGTGTGGGAATCCTGACGGTGGAATTAATTTTCAGAGTCCACGGGAGAGGTATGAAAAAGCAACAGTCTCATCTCTTCTTCTCATCACTAGGCAAACATGAAAAGAGGCTTTCTAGTTTCCATAACTCTATCCACGCTTGACACTTCCCAGCAGGCCCCCAAAGGCTGGGTTAGCCAACCGAGCCTGTACTAGAAGATCCACAACTTCTCAAATGGCCAGATCGTGTCCAGCCTGTCAGAGTACCCCTGGAGGACTGCCATTTAGAACTGCTTGCGAGGAGATTTCTCTGTCACAGGTGGAGTACTTGGGTGCTCTAGGGAAGAGTGCTGTGCCCATTCTACGATACTTGGGTCTACACATCATAGCACCTGTGCGCGCCCGAGTCCAGAAGCCATAACCTTTGCCAACCAGTCAATGTCTCCTTTTATGCTACTGGTATCATAAATTTTTAAGACCTCACACCTTGCACATGGCAAGCTCTTTCCAGCCTCTGGGCCTTTGCACTGGCTCTTCCCTCTGCCTGTGATACTCCGTTACCTTCTTCTGTGGCTGGTGCCGTCTCCTTCTTCTAAGTGCAGAGGTCACCTCCTCTGAGAAGCCTGTCCTGACCACCCAATTTCAGACGGCATGCCCTTATTCTCTGCCTTGCCATATTATTGCTTTTATAGCTATTGTAATCTGCAAAGGTCTTGTCAATACACCTGTTTATTGTTAATCTGTGTCCTCACTACATAGCACCACGAGGGCAAGGACCTTGCCTTTTTACTGCTGTATATTTCTATGGCTTGCATGGTGCCTGGCATAGAGCAGGGCTCACTATTTTTTGTGGTGTGAGTAAATAAATGAGGGGCCTACAGTTGGTGAGTTCAGGAAGAATTCATTCTATGACGACGTTTCCCGAGGGGTTGGATACATTTGGTCCGTTTTATACTCTTTGCCTTTGTGCTCCACCACATTCCCTGAGCTATTCTGGTTTTATCTGGAAACCAAAATGTTGCCTCATGACTCGAAAACACGAAATATAACATTTTGAGTGGAAGAAACATCTCAAATCATGCTGACAGCATTTTCACTATTAGCGGCAAACAAATCAACTATAATTAAAATGCTGTCAAAGTGATTTGAGATTTTTCTCACACTTTCAAAGTTCCATATTTCATGAGTGGATTATGGAGGCCAGAGAATTTACCACCTCCTGGAGTGCCTTTCTTCTGGGAAGCTCAAAAACATCTACAAACACTGTCTTATTAATCCTTACATTAAAACCTGCAGGGAAAAGAGGAGGAAAACACAACACTGTCACGTACAAGTTCCCAGTGAAGAAGTTGCCTGAGACACAAAGAGGCTCTGGGCAGGTCTGCACGAGGCCCAAGTCTCTGGCCCAGTCGGGCCCATGGCCAGGTCACCTGGTCTCTGGCTCAAGAGTGAAATCCAGCCTTTATGGAGAAATCAGTTCACAGTCAGGTCAGATTTTTTAAAGCAAATTCCATTTCCTTGAATTTCTTCCTTTCATCGGGGCCACCCATTTAAGAAGAAGCTGGAACATCAATGGGAATATCAGTCGGAAGAAATATCAATCATCTACTGAGCATTTATTATGGGCCAGACCCCCGTGTAGATCTTACTTCATTTAATCCGCATTGAATACACACCACACTCCGTTACAGTTCCCACCCGTTTACAGATGCAGAAACTGGGATTCAGAGAGTCTAAATGACCAGCTCAAGGTCCCGTGAGAAGGACAGGTCAGAGACCCAGGCGGTCTCACTCCTGGGCATACAGACCTCACCTCCATCCCGTGAGAATAACAGATGAACACAGTACAACAGCAGTAGAAGGTATGGGGTATAAAGAAACCGCTTGGTTTCCGTTAGGGACTTAGCAGAATCTTGCTCTTTTTCTTTAGCTGTTTTGTTTAAACAAAGCCTATAGGACTTGCCAAAATTATTAGACAAATCACCGATAGAAGCAGTGAGCGGTTTTGGAATTCAGGGTTTCAAGATTCACCCAGTTGAAATCTAGCTTTTAAGTGTTCAGATGGGGTAACATATTAATTTTTGCAAGTGAAGTATTTTTATAAGCACATATATACCCATATGTGAACATATGGTCCAGCGAGTGAGAAAACAGTATCCTGTGTATTTATAAGCTCTTAAAGTATCATCTAGAGCACATATTCTTAAACCCATGGATTTCCAGTAGGGCCCACAGATGAGTTTCAGTAGGTGAGGGAACCCCTATAGTCAAATGCAGAAATTTTGTGCATTTGTGTGTATGCACATTTTCCTAGGTCTGTGACAAAAAGAATCTTAAATTACTGTGATACAGAAACATATCTGTCGATGAGTGTGTGTGTACTCTGAGAAGTGTGGTTCACGGGCTTTGTAGGCAGACCCAGCTGTTTCCAGCACTCATGAGTGCAGGCAAGGCATTGAACCTCTCTGAGTCTCAGTTTCTTCTTCTATAAAGTGGAAATAATCATGGTCCCCACCTTGTTGGGCACTGTTGGAAGGACTGCAAAGGTACATACGAGCCCAGAAGAGTGCTAGATGCCTGCAAAAGTCCCTGGGAGACACTGGCTATTTTTACCATTACTTGTGTTTTTACCAAGCAGGGTGGCAGACATAGAGGAGAGAAGGGTTACATACACATGAACTAAACACACGAGGAAGGAATGAAAAGTCACAAAGTTAGAGACGGTCTCGATGCCCCCCCCCCCCCCCCCCGCCCCACCAACCTCAATGCTAGGGATGGCGGTTTCTAAAAATCCTCCTCCTATACAAATCCATCAATAGTGCTTCAGTCACCTGAGTTTTTGAGATTTCCTTTCAATCTCGTGTTTCTGAGCTCTGGAATCAGCCTGTCATGCCGAATTCAGAACAGCCCATGCCTTCCCCACCCCGCCACCCCCCCCACCCCCACCGGTTGGTGGGTCTTGAACAACTGGGGACTCGACCTCCTTCACTGTGGTGAGTTAACGCGTGTCAACAGCTCAGCATAGTGCCTGGCACATAGTAAGTCCTCAATAAATAAATGTTAGGCATTATTACTATTATTATTATTGTTGTTATTGTTATTCTTTCCTAAATAGCTGCAAGGACTCCAAGGGAGCCAAGACTTCACATCTGTTTGCCTCTCTGGGCTGGTGCCGCTGCCCTTTTAATGGCGACTTCTGGCAGTTGCCTTTTCTTCCCTCATTTCTTCCCACCACCCGTCTCTGATATTTGGAGCTTATCCGAAATCCCCACACAGCCAGGGTCTTCACGGCGCCTCAGAAAGGAGGAAATCTGACCACCCGGCAAAGGAAGTATGCGAAGAAAATAACCCAAAACAAACTGAAGGAATTATTCCAGAAAACCTTGAAGGCAAGAAAATGGAAATACAAATAATGTCTATTTATAATTGCTGGTTGTTTTCCACAGAAGCCCCGGGATGATGGAGAGGGCCCTGCCGATCTCATTGTTCCTAGAGGAGCAGGCTGCCAAGAACGTCTCGCAACGTGAGGAAGGAGGTCACTGCAGACAGGGTGTCTGATAAGTCTCACTGTGGATGAACTTTCAGAGAATGAAGGGCATACAACAAAGCCCCCAGCACCTCTCCCCTGGCCCCCCTCGCTGAACACCGCTTCCCCCACTGACCTGGCTCCCCAGCAAGGCGCATTCCTGAGGCTGTATGGCCACAGATCTGGTCCACTCCTGGACCAGCGAGCGCTCTGCAGACCAGCTTGGATGGAACGTGTTTGCTTATGTAAGGAAGGATTTTCTCGGCAACCAGAGCCAATGTGAAGTTTAAGGCTGTCGGGCAGGCAGTTTCCAGCACAACGGTTGGGTCTTTTTTCCGTCAGCCATACACATCTATAAAAAATCCTCACTCTCTGCAGTTAGCTCAAGGGCCCCTGGTTAGCAGAGGAGGAAGTAAGAGTAGCCCATAATTTATGTCTGTTCACCAGCAGGCTGGCACTTGGATGTGAAGGGGAACCCCACCCAGCAAGGCCAGACGGGCCTACACTGGCCTGGGTCTATCAAGCTTACATGCCTCGGTGTGCCTCATCTCATGAATGGGAACAGGGATCATGCCTCTGTGCCTCCCAGGGCTGGTTGGAAGGGGCAGGGAGTGACTGGCACCCACTAAGGGGAAATCAGAGTACACCATCCCAGGGCCTGGGTGTGCTGGCAGCCACAGCCCTGCACTTGGCCAGGCAAATGGTTCCCTCTGGAATGGGCGCTCACTAACCCTGGCTCCCAGAGGCTCTAATTGTGAGAGCAAATCATAACCTTCCCATCTGTCCAAAAAATGGGAGCCTGCTGGGAATGAGGTGTACCAGGCACCAGGGAATCAATCACTGCATCGGAAAAACATTTTTCTAGGGGTGTAGGCTCCCAGTCGTGTTTCTGTCCCTCTTTGCTGGCATCCGGCCCCCATAACAAAACTTAGAAAATACAAAGCTTGCCTGAAAAATGTACCATGCAGAAATCTAAGCAGGGGACCAATGGGGAGTACGTGGCTGGTGTGCTGGGCCCTGTCCTTGGATTGCATTCACTGCAAGCCTCAGGTTACAAGGGCTCAGGGCTTCTCCTGGCGCCAGAGGCAGACTTGTCACGATTGTGCGAAAAGCACCTTGGTGTGGAAATGATGGGCCTGCACTACTGTCCAAGCAGGAAGGTTGCTGCCACGCCAGGCTGGAGATTCTGAATATAGCACTCAGTGGCCAGTCAGCTAGAACAGCTTCCGCCTCTCCAACCAGCACTGGGTGAACGATGCTCTCCTCGACGGCTGGGTCGTGAAGGCGCCGTGGCTGTGCTGGGAGCAAAGCCCGGTCCGCCCTGTGCATTTTAAAGCACTTGCCCCTCCTCATCACAGAAATGGCCCTGTATTTTGCAAGAAGTGGCCAGCATCTGTGGGCGGGGGGTGGGGTGGGGTGGGGTGGTGTGGAAGCAGCAAACGTTCAGGAATATTGTGTCAGAATATTGGTTCTCTTGGCTGGAGGTTCCCTAAGACTAGGAAGAAATACGTCTAGAAAGGACAGCAGCTTCTACAAGAAAGGGAACCAGATTGCAGGAAGTCTCCTAGCAGGATGGGAGCAGTGTGAGTCAGACCTTGAAGGACCTTTATCTATCCCACAGCATCGCAGACGGTTTGCTTTGTGCATGGAACTGCTGGCTGCCTGGCTGCACAGCTACTGACTGGGGCGGGGGGGGGGGGGGGTCGCGCATGGCGGGAGGGAGCACTAGTGGCAGGGATGAGCTGTGAGGGCCGCACAAGTATAAGGGCCCTGGTGGGCAGGAGGGCAGCAGGGACCCCCAGAAGAGCCATCAGTACCCCAGCGCTTAACCCAGCTGCCTGCCCTGAGGCTTAGACGGAATCCTGTATCTGCTTGGACCTCAGTTTCCCAGCGGATAAGACAAAAAAAAAAAAAAAAGAAAGAAAATACTTTCTTACCCTCCTACCACTCTCAAAGGGATGACACATAGATAAATCACTTTGAACTTTTAGATGAAAGGTGCTCTATA
This sequence comes from Eumetopias jubatus, assembly GCF_037043125.1. Taxonomy (NCBI): domain Eukaryota; kingdom Metazoa; phylum Chordata; class Mammalia; order Carnivora; family Otariidae; genus Eumetopias; species Eumetopias jubatus. Next base: position 30,695,697 of record NW_028274809.1, read on the forward strand.
AACTCGAGGTCTCATCAACTGTAATTGTTACGGTAATTATTTTAATGATAATAATGATGATAATGGGAGGGGGGATGGGGTGAGGACGAAACCTCCTACCTTGAGACAAAGAAAAACTCTTCCATTAAAACCTGCGTCGTGATTCCTTCTGCTTCTCGCTCTCTCAACCACCCCTTTCAAACTGCCAATTCCTGGGCTGAAATATTATTTACTCCTTTTCTTCCCAATAAAACAATTATTTGTTCCATCGTTCTCCCTCTCGCTCGCTCTCCAGTGTGTCTAGCTTCACCCTGACAGCTCAGCCATGGACTGTTTACATGTCTCGCTCACCTCCAAGACTCTGGTTCAGCGCCATTGACACTGAAGGCAGGAGAATTCTCTGTGTGTGAGGAATCAATTACCTCCGCTGACACTCTATTACTAGCCCTCACATCTTCGGATTCCGGCTGCAGAGGGAGGCGGTGGGGGGATGGCAGAGAATTTGAAGGCGATGGTGAGGGGGGCTGGAAGGGACCTGGGGGGTAGGAGGTGGATGACAGGGAAGCAGACGGAGACCATCGACAGAGCATCACGGAAACACCTCTCTCTCCTTGACCGCCCTGCCGGCATCCGGAGATGACCCCATGGCAGGAAGGGGCAAAGAAAAGGAGTAAGAGATGGAAGGGGAAAAGAAAAGACTTGTCAAGGCTATCTAAAGAAATCAGAGAGGCCCCAAATACCTAAGCCTGGGGACAGTGGGTGAGAGCTCTAGGTACAAGGACACGGGCATATAAAGGCAGCTTTGGGTGGTGGGCTTCAAATTCCAGCCCTACCATTACTATCTGTGCGATCACTCTCACAGTGTACCCATCTGTTAAATGGGAATAACAGCAGTACCCAGTCCTGTGTGAGTCCCATGTGTGTATATGTATGTACATATATATACATATATGGAGAGAGAGAGAGAGAGAGAGAGAGAGAGACTGCCAAGATGCTTGTCTACAAAGGTAGGAAAAAAAGCATAAAAAAATCATGTGGATTTCTTTCATCACGTGAAGTCCTTTGATAGCTTTCCAAACGTAAGCCCAGTTCACATGTTTTTCTTTCTTCTTCTTTTTAAAAATTTTATTCTGACCCAGCTAACATTTTTTCAGGGATTTTCCTTCTAGGGAAAAAAAAATTCTGATTATGTAAATTAAATACAACCATCTACTCCGCAATCACTGAGATGAGTTGTGAGGCCCTAGGTTTTATAATGAAGGTCGATTATGGAGGCTCTTTTCTAGAAGGAAAGACAAGGGCAGCTAATATGTATACATTTTTTTCTGGGATGATTTATCCAGGCAGATGCAGAAGAATGGAATTAAATTATCTATCGAGTTGCTCTTAATCCTGAGGTTTCAATCCCCCTGCCATTAAACAGGACAAAACAAAGAGAACATCTTATTTCCTATAGCACACATGACTATAGGAAAATACACAAATCACGTTTTAAGAAAAATCTAATTTCTTTACTTGGTCTCTTTCCTTCTCTTTATCCCCTCCCCACCCTGAGCTCCCACTGAATTTCTGAAGACAGACTCTCACGCGGTGTAATTAGCTGGGAGAATTACATGCAGTTACATGGGGTAAGATGCTGGCCCTCTGGGACCTCTGGGTTCAGAGAAGGTGCCAGGGTTGAGAGGCAGAACAAGTGGGATTGTGTATTAGAAAACCTCAAGTGATTTTCTCAATCAGGAGATAAAATGCATCGTTAAGAAGGACATCCACAGCGAAGCTTGCGCTTGGAGCATTGCGATTGCAACATCGTGTATTTAAAAACAAACTGCCAAAAATAACTGTTGTCCCAACTGCTCTTTAACCTTGGTAGGAGGAGAACAATCTGTGATGTTTCTTCCCCACTTCTTCAGCAAGCGAAGTTGCTGGGTGGAGTCCTTGGTCAAGGTTGGTGAGCCGGGGTCGGCTGCCAGCCAAGCTACAGTCAGCAGGGCCGTCCCATTTTATTGCACCATGTACCTGCAGGGGGATCTGTTTCTGTCATTAGCAGGGTTGTTGCAATACAGAAAAATATTGCCTCTCATTGGCTCCTTGGGGGCATCAGAATATTTCTGTGGTTGGGCAGGCAGTAAATCTATAACCACGTCATGAGTAATCAACCTGAGGCTCTCTCCTGAGTGCAAGACACTCTCTTGAACCAGAGAACTTACACTCTGTTTTGATTTCCAGAGACTCAGGTGGACACCAGCTGAAGCCACACCTCCATTTGGGCAATGCGGCCTCCTGCTCTCTATTCTTAGGAAAGAGACATGTGTTCAGAGAGAGCCTGTGTAGGAGTAAACTGACAGGTGGAGCTTAATCCAGTGTTACCTGGATTTTTCCAGGCCAAACCCCAGGTTCGGGCATTAAACTGGGGGCCGGAGGGGGGTTGTCCCTGGATATAGGGTATGAAACTGTAGAGAGCCTGGTCAGGGAGGGTGGGAGCAGCAAAGAGTTCTTAAAATCTTAGTCTTTCCTGCTTCCTGACCACAGCCCCTCTCTAAGATGGTGGAAGTCACCGGGCCAGGAAACAAAATTCAATAGCATTGCTCAGGCACCTCTTCACTGAAAAGGAGTTTTGCTGATCAGCAAGTCACAAGGATGGCCCTTCAAATACTGTGGTTCCCTAAGGCATCAGATTGTTTCCAGTCTTGTCTTTGATGTGATGCTCTCTACATGGACCACCAGAGATATACACCTCTGCTCTGCCTGGCTAACTTCTTTGGGATCACTTCTTCCAGGGAGCTGTCCCTGATCTCCCCAGCCTAGGCTGGATCTCAGTGCCGTGGGCTCACATATCATGCCTGCAGCATATCCGCAGTGGACATGCACAGTGCTGGGGGAGGCAGTAGATCATAAGAGTAAAGAGCACAGGTTGCAGAGCAGGGCATTCTGGCTTCAAATCCCTTCTCTGCCATTTCCATGGGTGGGACCTGGGGCCAGAAGTTATTCTTTAAGTACAAGTTTCTTCATCTGTAAAGCGGGAAGAGTAACAATGACTTTGCATTGTTTTGATTCAAGGATCAATGAGATGATATATGTGAAGCGCTCAGCAAAGTGCTGGTCTTGAGGTAATGCTCTAGATGTGGTGGCTTTATCATCAATAACCATATATTTTTAAAATTTTTTATTTTATTTTTTTTTAGAGAGTGTGTGTGTGTGTGCCCAGATGCGGGGGGGGGGGGGGGGGCAGAGGGAGAGAGAAAGAATCTTAAGCAGGCTCTATACTCAGCCTGACATGGGACTTGATCTCGAGCCAAAATCAAGAGTCAGATGCTTAACTGACTGAACCACCCAGGTGCCCCAAACTTGCTCCTAAACTCTTAGTTCCATGAAGACAAAGAATATGATTTACTCATCACTGTACTCCCAATGCTATCATTATGTGTGGTACATAGTAGGTGTTTAGTAACTACGAATGAATGCATGGTCCATTGCCATTTTGTTGGTGAAAGGCCAAGTCACAGAGAGCTTAGTCAGCTCCATAAGCCCGTGTCTCATCCTCCTGCTCTCATTATATCACATCACAAGATGGATGCATAGGGAAGACAGCTCTGTCTGCTTCCAGGGCAGGTTCATGCCATGTTGACTTATGTCCTGGCAACTCAAATGTAAAAATACCACCGAAACGATCATGTGTGTGCCCCTGCTTAATACTCCAAGACCAGGTGTCCTGGGGGTATAGAAATGAAATATGTAGTCCATGCCCTTAAGAGGATTTACATGCTCGGAATACAACCTTGACCACCCATGAACTAAAGGCAAGCCAGCAAATCAAGGCAATACACAATGCTCTGGGAGTTCGGCATTGGGACCCATAACTGGAAGAATCAAGGAAACAGAGGGGAGGAGGAGGGGAGTGTTCAGCTGGTCCCTATGGAGGGGAGAGGGAGGCCGGTCCAAGCACTGGGCACTCACAGGGGCTCATGCAGATATAAGGTTGTCTTTGGCTGTTTGACTGGAATGGAGGGTGCTCACTGAGCATAGGAAATCACTATTGACTGGGTGGGGGGAGGCTAGATTATTGAGGTCTGGTCTGTTCCCTATGTTGACTGGAGTCGGTTTATCAGCCTGGGAAGCTGCTAGCTCTCTAAGATATCACCCCTACTTTGGGAGAAATAGACACAACTACTATTTAGAGAGCTCCTCTGGCCATAAATACAAGAGCACCTTGTTCATCCAGGACACAGCTCGAGGCCAAATATCCCTACACCTCCAATATCTAGAACATGGGTGGGCTTTGGGGGGATGGTTTCAGAAGAAAAGACCTTGAGCACCTCAGCTGATGCCGGGGACTCCGTGCACTGATGCTCTTCACACTCTGTCCCTGAGGGTATGTCCCAGAGCCTGCTCGGCCATGAGCTTGGCCGACTGAAGCCGAGCAGACATGCTGGCCCTGGGGTTATACTGGCTTGGGGCAGAGCCGAGACCCCAGAACCAGCACTTCCCAATGGACAGTAAGACCTCCAGAAGCAAAATCCGTACAACACAATAAAAGAGTAAAACAAGTCAGAAGAGGAAGGCTCCAGGAAGCAGGCATACACCTAACAGGAAGTGACAGCAAGAGTATTGGTAGAAAAAAGTCTCAAAATTTCCCGTGACAAAGCACAAAGATGCTAATGCAGTTGCTAATTCATTGTGTATCCACATAGACAAGACATGGCAATCTTGAAAAGTACGTATCAGTGTTGCAGGCGAGGAAACTGAGGCCTGGAAAGTTTAAAAGGTCAACAAAAACTCAACTCTCAACCTCCCCGATCCGAACTGGACATCACTCGGCCTCGGTCTCAAAAAGTGAAGTTTAAAATTAGAGGCCTGAATCATCAAGGAAAAGTTGACTCTCCTTACTATTGGTTTTGTTTAAGAAGACAGGGAAGTGTAGCACAGGATTTAGAACGTTCTTTATCATAAATCCTTTCAAAAAAGACCTTTGGAACTCTGAATAGGAGTAGGTTTGAGTATCTAAACGTTTCCCTTGAATGGAGTGCGGTTCTCCCATGGTAAATGAGATGAAGCCGCACTGAATGCATGCATAAAATCATTCCTATAAACTTCGTGTGGGTTCTTTAGCCCAAGAAATGTTCTTTTAGGTCTTCCTAGTGGTTTGTGCACATTGTGAAGCATGTTTTCCAAGACACCCATCTGGAAATGACCAATTCTTAACAGGGCCCAGACTCTTGGTTTTGGTTTTACTTGGGCCTCTGGGATGCGGAGGGATGCCATGCTGGTCTGAGGACTCATGAATAAGCTGTGGATCATATGCAGGTGGGTGTTCTTAAAAAACGCATATATCTTAGATTTCAGAAATGGAAAAAGATTCAAGTCTGTGTACATATGTTTCTAAAGCCTTAGTGTCCCGCCTACTGCCGGATGACTCAGGTGAAAAGCAGCAGTACCCTGTTCCTCACCACAGGGAGTGAGTGGCTTCTCCCTGTTCACTCAGAGGGCCCTGAGTCCTGCCCTTTGGTCCTTTGGCCACGTCTGCGTGGCCAGGCCACGGGGGCCTCTGGTTTCTGCCCACAGAGCAGCCTGCGGGTGCTGGGGGTTTGGATTCCTGCTCATAGCCCGAGGGAGGAGTTGGAGAGCTCCTCACAGATGGTAGTGGCCTGAGACGGCTGACTCAGGCAAAGCTGGGGCTGTGAGTGAAAGTTTCCAAGCAAAATTAACAAGCGGCCGTTAAAGGAAAAAGGTCTGTCGGGGGCTTATTCTTCAACGGGCTCAACCCTTGGGTTGTGGATTTCAAGGCACAGAGAGCCAAGGGCCCAGGGGCCACCAGGCCAAGCCTGCTCCTGGATCTCTGGGCAACCTCTGCAGTTACTCCTGCACGTGGGAGGATGGAGAGGTGTTGACCGTGGCCCTTCCACCACGGTGGGGCTGGCTTTTTCCTGCTGCTCTTATTCACTTTCCTTTTTGCAGGGGTGCTGCTGCTATGCCCTGTCAAGGGGAGGACAGTGCAGGCGGCATTCTCTTGGTAAGCGTCCATCCACGCTATGGGCCTGGAGAGTCAAGGCCAATTCAAAACATGCACCGGAAATGAAAAGAGAAAGGAGTCTCATTTCCTTTGGTAGTAAGTGCTTTCCAAAACCAGGAGCTTCCTTGGACAGAGTGGGAGAGAGGAGGAACCAGACAGAACTTCGAACCCTTCAATTAGGTTAATTGTTCCTCTCACCAGCTAGTGGAACAAGGCAGTCGGGGAGGAGAAGCTCATTTATTCTGAATGCAAATGGCCGGGGAAGAATGTTAAAAATACCTTGCAGGGTGAGAGATTGAGAGAACCGGATGTGTCTTTCTAAATACAAAAATCAACAAGAATGACAGAGAAATGGGGAATGGAGGGGAAATGGCGGCGGGGGGGCGGGGGGAGGGAGAATTAAGGACGAGGTTAAGTAGTGGAGGCTTGACCCCAGCCGAGCCTTTCTGACAACTTGGCACTGGGGAAAAGAGACCCCAGAAAGATTTTTTTTCTGACCTTCCTGATCTTTTCAGTTCAAGCTAGAAGCATCCATGGGGGAGTGGGGAGAAAAACAGGAAGCTACTTAGTAAGGATGATAAGCCAGAAGATAACCTGTAACTTGTCTGCTTCCCCTACTTCAAGTCCAGCAAGAGGCAACATCCTTGTCCCCTTTTGCTGCCAGAGACTCCAGCAACCTGAGTTCTCTCCACCCTTGGGGCTGAGTCCTGTGGGGAGAAGGCGGCCCCAGTGGCCCCAAACAGGGCAGGAGCATGTTTTCCTGGCCTTGCAAACTTCCCAACATGGCTCCCTGAGCTTTTCCTTCCAAAAGCTAGGCCTTCCTCTACTTGCCAATATTAATATACATAAGATGACCTCTTAGCAATTTCCCTGGGAGATTTGCTGGCATAAGCATAACAGAATCTGGCCCTCAGTCGACAGAGGTGCTTAGTCAAAATTTCTCTAAGCTCAGATGCAAGCTCTCTGTGCATTACGCTTCTGTCTGTGCCAACCTTCTACAGCCCAGCCAAAGGCACTGGGAGCAAAAACATCCAATATAGGAGCTCTTCTAACAGAAACTCTTGCTAAAGTCCACTGCAGGGACTCAGCAGACCTGAGATGCTGTACGAGTCTATCAGGCTGTGCGTTTAACTCAGACAAAGAGGAACTGGTGAGTTACCCTATGTCATCCACTGAGTCAAGAGTAGATCTGGGATTAGAAAATCCGTCTTATGACTCTTCGTCACATGAGGCAGCCATCCCAGAAACCCTCTGGTTTTCAGTGCAGACTACCTCTTGCTAGGAGAAAACCATTATGTAGGTGTGAAGTAGTCCTAGGAGGATAACAATGACATCAATTCACTGCCTCACAGTCTAGCCCTGGTTCAAGGGGGGCCTTGTCTCCTCCACGGGGATGCGCCGGCCCGGAGGTAGGCCTGCTCCCTTGCACCTTTCTCACCAGCTGGCCCCTTTATTAATTTTTCTGTACTTGCAACGCCTTGGTCACAAGGAATGTCCAGACTCTTTAGGAATCATAAGGGGACACTGAACACCCAGTGGCAGGCACATCATAGGGGCACATTTGGAGCAGGACATGATCATTGGTACATTCTTTTCTGCACAGAAAACTTGCACTATTGTTTCAATGACCAAAGACTTTCAGATAGAGTCCACTAGATGGTACAAAGCACATTCACGTTCTTGACATTACAAAGCTACCTGCTCCTTCACCTTAATTTAAGGGACTTTGGTGTCAAGAAGGCATTTCTAAAGCACTCATGGCTATCTAAATGCCCACTTGGTATCTCCTAAGCTGCACATTTCCAAGGTGGCAGGACTGATGTTATGAGACCAGCTGAGCCTCCTCGGGGGACTGACAAGCTCTCTGGGCTTTGGTTTTCTCATCTGCAAAATGTTAGTCCTGACAGCACCGACTTCCCAGGGCTACTGTGAGGGCTGGATAGAGCGATATTTGTAAAGCAGTTAGAAGGGTGTCGGTGAAATAAATCTGTAACATCAGCTTTGAGACAGCACAGGTATCAAGAACCAATGCGAATCTTAGACCTACCGGTGTAGACTCAGATTTTTAACTCTATTTCTGTAAGGAAATCAGCTGCTGCTTCATAAAATAACAGGCTGATCCTCTAGAGCTGGATGCAGAGGAAGTCTCCACGTGGGGATCTGGCTACTAGTTCATTAAGGAAGCTGGTGGGGTTTCTACATGTGGTGGCGGTGGTGGAAATGGGGAGATCTCCAGGGGGAAAGGAAATTCCAAAGTCAAGAGCTGGTATATTGCAGTCCACCCCCAGCCCCTAGATGGAATTCTCCTCCACTGCCCACTTTGAAGATAGGGCGCTATTCTCTACACTCTTCACTCAAGAAGGCTCTTTTCCTCCATACTATGGGATCCCCTAGGCCTTTATTTCCCCCGAAAGAGAACATCATCTTGAGGTTTCCCTCTGGGGGCCACTGTCCAGCAGGTGGGTCAGGGGTGCTGCCATTAGGTGGCAGCGGGTAGGAGTGTGTGTCTCACGGATGTACAATCAGGCGCTTACTTGCAGTCGTGCTTCTCAATTTCGAAGTGAGGGTTGAAGTTGAGGACAATCTTCTGGTTGGGTTCAGGGGCGTAAACAATCCACTCGCAGTTCTGGTGGGATGGGTAATCCTGGGGGTAACCTGGGGAGGTGATATAGCCAGCATCTTTGGAATTCAAACGACCTCCACAGGGTGAGTCTGAAAGAGAAGGCAAAGAACCCAAAGAACTTCAAATATGCTACAGCCTCTTTTTTTTCCCCCCTCTCCCTGTTTCTCTTCCCTACCAGTGGCTGATTAAAACTGTTTTACAGACCTTTTATGGCAGTCCAGAAGACTAACCTACTTACTCATTCAGTGGAAGAGATTATTTCAGCTCATCCCCCCCAACTCACCCAACTGAACACACACACACACACATACACACGTGCACAATCACACACACTCCCCAAATCAAAATATTCCAGAAAATGATCATAAACATTCCCAATTACATGGCCTGAGATGAAAGAAACAAGAGAGCGGCAAACATAACATGCCCCCTGCCTTTTCTCATCTCCTCTCCTTGGTCCATCTTCTTGTTCGAACCTCTCATCTCTATCTTTATCTCATAAATCCTTCATTTCATTGGGTGTCTCCCAGCCCAGCCCAGGCCGCCAGAAGAAAGAGCTCCGGGAACTGACAATAGTGGTTTTGTGGTGCCGACCCACAAACGAGCCTGGTAACAATTACATGTGATGTGGAGGAAACATTTTCAGCTTTGGGCCAGAATAGGCCCTGGAGGGTGATTTTAGCTGCTGTTTCTTCTTCTTTCTTTCTTTCTTTTTTTTTTTTTTTTTTTAAGAAAGAAAAAGCAAAAACCCCAAACATTTAATTCCACATACACCACAAATTTGATTTATTATTTCATTATACACCGAGTGGAAAAAATCTGCATTGGAGAATTCACTGGCTCTGACCTCAGAGCTTCGACAAAAGTGCTTTGTGTTTTTTTTCCCTTGCTTTCTACCCGCCGTCCCTCCTGCCTCGTCACCACCACCAGAGTGTGCTGCTGCTTTGGCCAGCGGCAACCAGGACGCGGCCATTTGAAAGGCTACTGCAGGGGGCGTAGTTGCCCCCCCTTCCCAGCAGGGCCTGGCTGGAGGTAAACAGCTTCCTATGGGCCAGGAGGCAAGGGGGCGACTTCAAAGGCAGAAAAGGTGGGTGATGACATTTGAAGAATCTCATATATTTGGGAGTGAAGTTCTGTAATCCCCAGGAGGGGTTCCTGGGAAATGGGGGGGGGTTTTGCTTAATACCGCAGTAGAACAGAGGACGGGAAGGCACGAGAGACCTGGAAATATTCAGAAGCCTCCCGGAGACCTTCCTGAGATGTGCGCCTCTCTTAGCATCAATCACGATTTAATATCGCCATCTGCATGGAGCAGCATGGGCCCGTGAATTATGTATTATGGCTCAGCAGCCACCCTACAGGACGGGGTCTTTCTCCTGTGTTCGCTCTTTGAGGGAAAGGGTCATGCATTTTTTAACTCTACAGGTGCACTTTACTATTCCCCATGTCTGTTGGCATTACTGCCTTCCAGACCTCTGCTTTAGATTACCAGCCTGACAGGCTTTAAATGCATAAAAGATGGGCACGCCGCGCAATGGTGGTTGGGACACACAAATCCACACAAGTAGCCTTTTAGGCATCGTGCCTCCAAGAGCTCAAACTGTGCCGTGTTGAACTGCCCAGAATCTAATGGATTCAGGTTCCATTTCCTACTGGGTGGAAAACAAAAGCAGGCCATTTCCTCTGGCTAGCAGAGCCCACATCATCCTCTAACTAATGACCCTGCACCCTCCCCAGTCCAGCAGGACAATGGGCCCAGCCCTCCTGCAGACAGAGAGGAGGCCTGCGGAGGCCCGGGACCGCCCATCCCTCCGCAGCCAATCCCCGCAGGCTTGCCCACGCCACTGCCATGCGGGGCGCCCAGCACCTTCCAGCAAGTCAAACTGTGGCCCGCTGGTACTGGCTCAGGCATATGCGATCGGGCTGAGAAGGACCCTCTGAGAGGGCAGAGGTGTGGGGACTTAGCTCACCAGCGGCTCTTACCAGGCTAGCAGGGGAGGGGATTTTCTGCCCGCTCTTTGGGTGAAAATTGCAGCCCTGACTCACACTCACCCCCAAACCACACTGTTCGCCTTGGAACTCACCAGAGGGACCCTGAGCAGAGCTCCTGTTCAATAATTGTGATGGTTTCTACATCATCCACGCTCTCTCCCTCCTTCTCCTACCCCTGCTCTTCTTCTCTCCAGCCACTCCCAAAAGGAGAACTTCTCCTCAACTCCGCCCCCCACCCTGTTCAAGCTTTTAGAAATCAGACCAGGCACACACCATCAGCAATAAAGACAGGAAACTTCCTCATAGGAAGGTTTCATTTCTCATCCAAACCAAGAGAAATCACTTCCCCACTCAAAAAAATTTGAAATTATATATAATCCATAGCTGATAGTCTGTGTTTTCCATGGTCAAAATTTAACGGAAAGAAAAAAGAGCAACTCGTTTCTTTTTTTCTGTCCTTTCTTTATCTGAAGAAAATTAAGGCACTTTATTAAAATTTTTGAAAACTCATTAGAACCTCTGCCTTTGCTTTGGTGTAGTTAACCCCTTCAATACCAAAGCATGTATAAATTCACCTTCTTGTTTGGATGGCACTCACACTCAGAAGCACACACTCACATAGATACCGAGCAGACGTCGGATACATACGCATATTAGAAAGTCACACTTCAGCCCCTCACACTTTCACACCCACTCGTAAAATATCACACATCGTTCGCACAGACACATGGCCACCAAGATAAATACTACAGTTTCTGCCTCTATTTTTCTTGGAGCAGACTGAATCCTGGAAAGATATCAGTAAAACTTGTAAAGAAAACAGACTTCATCCTTCTATACCTCTTCTTGATCGTTGAGGCTTCAGTTCCAGGTTTGGGGACGCTTCGTCTCTTGAACACACACGCCCCCAGGAGAAATGAACTAGACTTTCTTCTGAAGAGCTCTACCATCCATTACTCCGGCGGCCTGGCTTGTGTCCCAGAAGGAACAGCATAAATGCCCTCTGTCCTGTGTCAGAGGAGTCCAGCCCAGCCAAAAGAAAGTTGAACTCAAGGGCAAACCCCTTTAGGCCAATCTCCACATACAGAAGGGAAGTTGACCCTGTGGAAGTTGGACCTACTGACCCTGTTCGGTGAGTTGACAAGGGACTTCTTTCTCCAGCTATTTTGTGAATACCTTTCACCTGGGGCAAATTCATTTCCCAAAGAGAAGAAGGCACACCCTGCCCCGGGCTGTTCAGAGCCAGTTTTCTCCTACATCTGGGAGAGCAGCCTGAGGGATGAGCCAGCTCAGGCCAGATACAGACCGCAGACGCCCAAGAATAAAGGGATTAAAGTGACACCTCTAGACCTAATTGGAAAGAAAGGGAATAATAAGTCCTAAAGTCAAGAAGGTCTGATTTTCCCCCCCATGATGAGTATTTAGGTGTTTTTATTGGACATGGTCAATGTCAGATTATTTCTGACATTTATATCGTTCTCTCTCTCTCTCTCTTTTTTTCCCTCCTCCTCAAGTGCCCTCGTTTTGCTGGAGGCCTAAGCACCATCTGATGTGGCCTAGAGGTAACCCGGCTCTGGATCAAGTAAAGCAATTTTGTATCCACCCACTCACAATTCTGAGGCTCTTTGCCAGCTTCAGAAGGAACTCACCCTTCTACAGAACCCAGCTGAAGACAAACTACCAGTTCCTTCGTAATAGCTGATTTTCAGGAAGTAATGAGAAGAAGTAAAAGAAAACCTAAAACTCTGGTCTGCCTCCTAAGGAAATTCAACCGGAGTTGTTTTACAGGAACACTGTATGGCCTGCACTTGACACTAACGTTCACTGAAAGGAAGCCCTGACTGCTGTGACTACTTTTAAATAATTAGAATGACAATGGCTCACTCCCGGCCAGGCGAGGGCACCAGGTGACGCTGGGCAACAGCCTGCTGGCAGTCCCTCAGCAAAACAACAGTCCCATCACTGGGCTTAGCTGAACGGAAGGAGAATGTCCTTGGCCCAAACAGGGAAGTTTAGGACTGGCTGAATGTGGGACTGGAGAGTCAGGTTGTTGTCAGAGGTAGGCCTGGGATGACGGGACCGAGTTGCTAGAAAGGGAAGGGGAGGGGGGTCCCAGAGTAGCAAGAAGAGGGCAGTGGATTCTTCACTTGCTGACCTTCCTCGGTCTCAGCTTCCTACACTGTAATTCAATGGGTGGATTAAATCAAGTGTGGAGTTTTCAAACTTCTTAGAAGTGTTTGTTTTCTCTTCGAACAAAACTCTACCCAGAACTCTGATGTCCAAAGCAGGTAGAAAGAAGTGGAGCTCTCTTGGGTGCAGGAGGTAGGGCGGCGAGAAGGGGTGTATATTCTGGGCCCCTTAGTTCCCTTGTCAACTCTGCTGGGCTTTGGGGAGCACAGTTGGAAACCCACTGAACTAGACTTCTGTTCCCTTGTTACTTTAAAATGCCCTGTGAGAGAGAAGGGGTAGGAGGATTAGAAGACATCTATTTCTTGTGTATCCCTGAGGGTCCTGTGGAGAAGAGCAGTCGGTCTCATTTTCCCTGAAAATAAGAGCCTTTATTTCCTCTATAATTTATCCTTTATCCACAGCATAATCCCATCCTGCTCCTATTTCCAGGGCATTGCTTTCATTTCATTATTAGCAGCAAGGTAAAGAAGCAGCTCTTTCTCCTGCTTAAAAAGAGAGACGGTTGTCACCTTGCCACGTCATTAGCAAGAAGAAGCCTTGTCTTCAACATGGTCTCACCACTGGCAAGCTGTGTGGCCTTGGGTAAGTCAGGAAACATCTCTGACACTGTGTTTTCTCATCCATAAAATGAGAGGAGTGATCCTAAAGGTCAGGTCCAGTTCTTAAGTTCAAGGCCTATATAATGAGGTGGGGAAAAGATCCTATACCTATAACCCATAGATTCTCTCCCCTCCTAGAGAACAAGATGTTTATTCAAGGTGTTACTCCTGTTTCATCTGTTTGGTAAGCCTTGAAACAACCTCTGGGATTTTTCCGATGAGCATGCCTGTCTTGCATGACGGAGAGTTCAAATGTCTTTTAATCACATTAGCCCTACTGACGTGAGTTTCTTTCCTTAACCGAGTCTGTAGCTGCATATTTATAAATATTGTGGATACGTAGTTCTGTGTGTGAGCATGTGAGCAACACTGATGCATAGAAAGGAAGACCAAAAAGTTTCTTCAGATTCCTTGCCTGAATCATCTAAGTCCCCTGCTCGGGGTTTGAACTAAATTTTGCTCACTAACCCCGGATAAGCTGCTTTTTAAGAGTTATTTCTGTGAGCTGAGGCTGGATTTTGTTTTATTCAAAGCGACTTCAGTCTGTCACAAGACAGTCTCATAAAATCTGTATCTTGGCTTAAGCTGGGAAGAAATGAGCCAATCCATCAGCCCAGGAATGCGGCTGTTTGACCACTTCCTAAGGCAACTGGGAAGGGATGCAATCTATTCAATTTATGGGCCCGGGTGGCAGTGAAGGATGCACTCCTGAAGGCACAGCAAATGGAAATCCCTGTGAACTTTTGCAGTGATAAAGTTCAAAATCTGAATAAAAGAACCTCTGGGAGGGCAGGAAGGACGGGAAGAGAGGGTGAGAGAGGTAGGCAGCACATCAGCATGGAGAAAGGAGTAAGGAACCAGGCAAGCTCCCTCTTCCAAAACACCTCCAGCGCATTCACCGAGGACAGAACCGGGAATTGAGTCTGGAAAGGGGACCTTTGGAAAATCACTTCCCTTTAATCTGGATTCTAAAAATGAACCTTCATTTAATCGTTAAGACGTAAGTTTGATGTGATTACCTCCTCTGACCTCGAATCATGCCACCTGTGGTAACCTTGTTATTTGTCATCTTATATCATAAACAAATGCAATTCCAATAGGGCAGCCAATATAATATCATTAGCTTATATTTATGTCCACTCTTTTCCAGCCCTCGTTGCAAATGCAATTTTGATGCCATTGATGAGAGATCTGGGATTACAATTCCTGCCCATTTCAACAGACATTTGGGGAAGGAAATAGAGGAAGAATAATTTTGAGGTCTCTCCAAAAACCAAAGGAGAAAAAAAGGTAATATAATTTTTTTTCATTTATTTTGATTAACTGAACCGAAGGCTTATGGTGAAACGTCAGGGGCTCCCCACTGGTTAGTGAATGAAATCCAAACCCCTTGATGCCTAGCAGTGGGGCCTTGCATTTAGCCTAATGAATCATTTCTGACCTTATTTGCAATTATTTCCCTCCACACATTCTAAACTGCAGCTTCTGAGTGTTCCCCAAATAAACCCAGTGTCCATTTCTCTGCTCTCATCTTCCCCTGATACCCTTTCAAGCTCTAAAGCCCTTCCATCCTCTCAGTCAAGGCTCACATACCACCTCCACCCTCCCTGGTCTCCCACACCAAGGGTACTCTCCCAGCCTCCGTATCTCGAACCTCCGAGACAGAAGCTCTTTAAACGTCTTCTAATCTGTGCAAGGGCTCGGGACAGCCTTAACCATTCCGCTGGACCACTGCAACTTGAAAGCATGACTCCTTCCTCATTCATCTTTGGTGAACTTTATAGGATCGAGCCCAGAGCCTTGCCCAAGTCAGACTCAGTGAGATTTGATGAATTCATCAATTACGAGTCGACTAACTTAAACACCAAAAGTATTGCCAGCTAGCACAAACTCTGAGGAAGCCTTATTCAAACTGTGCTGCTTCTCTAGTACTGCCCTCCCGTCCCAACCCACAGCTGCTATTAAATGCTAAGATTTTTTAGTGGTGAACTGAGAGTTTCAGTTAACGTGTTTGGGATCATGATACCTGGTCATAAGTCAAGGTTGAGTTATGTGAACCAGGTCTCCAAAGACACTCTAAACCTCGGATAATAATGATGCAGTTCAATGGATATTTACATTTTAATCCTAGTGATGGTAAAAATAATTTATCTGAGGGTTTCTTCACCCCCTCCCTCTCTCACCCTCCCAAAGGTGAGTTCTAGATAATTGTTATCAGTAGCACCAGGAAGGGGCGCACTACTACTTATCACTAAACTGTTTGCTGATAATCGATGCTGTCTTCCTTCTACCTATCCCTCCCCATCTCCCTTCCCCTGGCCCCCAATATGCCTTTGGGGCACATCTGTTTTATTTTTCCCCTTTATCAAAACAATTATTACTACTAGTGCTCGGCCCAGTAGTTTGCAATTCCCTTTATCTTCTTTGCTGAAAGACTGGCCAGAGCCCAGATCACTGGTTATGGGGACCTTTGGAGGCGGTGAGCAGGGATGCACTGGATATGTGCAGTAAGCTGGCTAGCAGCCCCATCCACTGCGTGCTACTGGGGAGAGCTTTCCTTTTGTTATTCCCAGCCCCCTCCCTTCTTCCTGGATTAGATCATGACTCTTTTATGAAGACCCAGAGGGAAATGGGATTATTAAGAGTCTTGCTGGGTAAAAGCTATTCTGTCTTTATGATGACTTTCTTGAGTTCAGCTGCTGAGGGGCCTTGATGCCAGAGGAGAAGTTATTGCACATTCCGGGGAGCACCTTCTGCACAGTGCTCCCTGCTGAGCACACTTGCAGTGATGAAGGATGGAAGAGGAGATAAGGAAAGGAAAGGGGGAGAGATTAAAACAAAATAAGTAGAGACGAGAACACTGAGAGCAAAAGAACAAGGGGAGAGGGGGAGAGAGAGAGAGAGAGAGAGAGAGAAACGCAACGAGGAGACGTAAATCTAAGATGAAAATCCAGCAAAGAATATTGCTCTCTGAAGAACAGTGTGCTGAGAGATCATCTGAAGCTTATAAAACACAGACAAACGTTCAGTGGGGTAAGAGCTGAGAATGATAATTATTTACTTATTACAAAAACTCATAAAAATAGCATAAACTTATCACAATGGTTATAATGTACTTTCTATGATCACGAGATACAGTTAACCTCACTGAAGTTCTTCTGAAGATAAATGCTTTCAGAACTGGACCAAACAGCACTCTATGTAATCTGCCATAGCACAGAAAACCCCGATGGGGTAGGTATTACTATCAAACACACTTTACAGATCAAGAAATTGAGGTACAGAGAGATGGAGTGTTCTGGCCAATGGCTGAGCTGGATTTTCAACCTAGGCAGACGGGCTTCAGTGCTTCAGAAGCTGGGAAGCCCAACGCAGGGCCCCCCAAAACTCCTACATGACAAACTTACTTAGTGGCATTTAGGGAAAGACAAACGTTTTCCCTGTGTAGAAAACTCCCCGTGCTCTTCCCGCGTGCCAGTAATCTGTCCGTGTGAACAATGAGAGATGTGTTCGAGGCTGGGGTGTGGGGACGGCTGGAAGCACTTAACATCTTCTCCCCTCCCTGCATACACTGGCACCCCGCTCCTTGTCATCCTGGCCCTCTTCCCTGTGTACCAGAAACCAAGGTGTGTCTTTGGGGGAGGGAGGGTGGTGTGGATAGGATGTTCAGGTCTGAAACCATGTCTCACAATACGGAGGGTTTTTTGCTGGCCAACTCCCATTTCTCTCCTGTCACCTCAACCTCACTCATCCCCATCCTAAATGCCACATTGTTATTGTTCTACTGGATAGGAGCAGCATTTTCAGAAATGGGGGATTTATTTTTATAGCACAGCTGGTCTGCCAAAGGTCACATAATTTGGCAACGTTCCCAGTGGTTAAAAATTAATTTCTTCTTATTAATACAACCAAGGTCCCATAGGATCGGAGCTCAGCCTTATCTAAACTTGACAGCTTCCTAAACCTTCAGAAGATGCTTTCTCCTGGAGGGCCAGCCACGCTACAAGGCCACTGTGTCCAGGAATCCAGCTTCACTGAATCCTGTTATGTAATGAAACCATTAAGCCCCTTAGCCATTTCTCATCAAGGCAGATAAAGCTTTGAAAAACGCTGTAGGCTCTCTAGGACAAACTTACACAGTGTCTTCCAGGAATGGGTTAATTAAAAAAAAAAAAAAGTGAATTCCTTACCTGGAAGGAAGGGTACAAAGACTAACTTCTGGGATCAAATTTATGTCTGCCACTCAAAGAGGGTGCCTCAAAGATCACAGAGTGGCAGATAACGGTCAGATGATAAAATACTTCAAATATGTTAATGACAACATAAACTACTGCCCAGATGTCACGTTTTAAGTCCTTTCTCAACAGTGCTAGAAATTGAAAGGTATCATGCTTCTGCTCCAACTTCTAAAAAAGGAAAATCTCATCTCTATTTCC
Source organism: Eumetopias jubatus (assembly GCF_037043125.1). Classification (NCBI taxonomy): domain Eukaryota; kingdom Metazoa; phylum Chordata; class Mammalia; order Carnivora; family Otariidae; genus Eumetopias; species Eumetopias jubatus. The sequence continues at coordinate 30,713,523 of NW_028274809.1, forward strand.
TCGTCTTTCCCAGCTGGACTTTTGGGGAATACATTCTGAAAACCCTTACCAATAAACCTGGCTCTGAATTCTATCAACCAAGAATTGTCCCACACTCTGATCACCCAAAGTCAGCTCATTCTCTTGATTACTTTAATGAGCAGTTGAATGACATGAACAACACCAGGCAGGGGCCTCACGATCATTGCGCCCCCGGTGTTTCTCCCCGGAGATGCTCCCAGACCCCTCCCAGCCCTTGTTTACATTCATGCCTTATTGCATGTGAATTGGCATTTGGACTCCTCTAACTTTTTCTATCCTAAAGAAGATAGGAGCTGACCTCTCTGGTTGCAGAATGTGGACTTTACATTCAACAGCAGGGGATGAGAGCCATTTGGTAGACAGCAGGAGTCCTGTCTAGATAGCCTGGGGTTCCAGTCACTGCAGCCTTCCAACCTTACATTTTGCCAGTTGGGTGCTCTGTGACTTAATCTGAGGGCAGATTGACATAAAAGTCCAACCCTGCAGTGCTGCCCGGGCACTCACAATTCTACCAGGCACATCTTGGACAAGAAGGTGCTTGCCTGGAGCACTCTGGGGAGCTCTCTTCTTTCCACTGTTTTGCACTGTGTGCTCTGTTGGCAACTGGTAACAGCTTCACTACCTCGGGTGGCTGCTTATGGGGTAAAGTTTACTGGGCATGCATTGAATGCGGGCATGAGACCAGTCCCCAGAGCCTAGAGCAGGCCGTCTGTGTACAATCTAGGAGTTCATAGTTTTGCTTGCAAATCATTACACCTGCCCATAGTCATCCCGCATTTTGGGGAGAGGGGCTAAAAAGGAAACCCTTATCAGGCGCCTAGAACGTCATTGCTTCTCTTTTAGGATTTGTTTGAACGCAGACCTGTCTCCCACAGACAATTTACACCTCTTATCTGATCATCCACTCCAGACGCAAGGCTGATTGACCGCGTCTGCCCGTGTCCATGGCAATGGTGTTTAAACCCAAGCATAGATCAAAGCTCTGGAGGCCGAGGGAGGGGGGTGTGTGTGGGAGGGAAGGTTGTTGGTTACAGGGTCCGGGTTCTTTTGGCCCCAAGCGGCACGTCCCATAGGTGGAGATGTTGGGGCTGGGAGTTGCCACCATCTGAAGAAACCCACTGTCAGGGCCAGAATAATTTCCTGAGCAAACCCCAGACCCCCCCCTCCCTGCCCCCTCCCCCCCACCACGATTAACTCGAGCAAAGGGGAGATTCCTGGCCAGGCGCTGATGAGGAGTGGATAGCGCCAGGGGGCTCTCCTCTCTGTCTGAAGCCGAAAGGAAGAGGGGCGGAGGGAGGGCGGTTAGCGGTGAGCACACGCCAGTAAACCGGAGCGTGGATCCCCTCCCCTTCAAGAGAAATTCAACCGGAGCCGCAGAAGCTGCGACACGGATGAGCCGGATCCCCTAAGCTTGCCAGGAAAACTGATTCCCACCCCACCCCCACGGTTCCCAGAGGAGAGACCGGTTCATTCGACCACCCCCGACCCCGTCCCCGCCAGCCCCTGGACGTTGGCTCTGCTCTGAGGGTGCCCCCCACCCAGCAGCCGGGCGCCTGGGACCCGGTAGGAAAAACTGCGGTGCAGTGAGCCTGAGGCAAAGGGTGGGGGCAGCCGTTTAATCACAGCTCGCCTCGCCTCCATTAACTTGTGTTGGTATTAAAAAGAAATCAATCAGTGAAAATGAAGCATTGGCTGTGAATATTTCTCTTTCTCACGTGGAGAAGCAAGAAGCGAGGCGGCGGGGGAGGGGAGGCGGACCGCGAAGGCGACTGCAGAGGTTCCTCCCAAGCGGAGAACCGCAGCGGCGACTTAACTTTCTGGCAGTGGATGGCGTGGAGGAAATGCCGCAAGCCTCTCCCTGGGGGTGCCCTTAGTCAGGAGGAGGAGGGGACAAGGCTGGAGTTGTTGGAGGCGGCCAACTTCTCCCAGGCTTGAACCTTGGTTTTGCTTTCGCTGGGAATATTTGTGCCTAATAGAATGTTTATGGATCGTTCGGCTCTGTTTCTGCTGCGTAGCCCAAACAAATCGATGCGGTGTTAGAGACGGCGCTGAGGGGTGGGGCAGGCTTGGGGGCCACCACGGCCCCACCACGGGGATGCCCGCGCGCCGCGTGCTCTTCACCTGCTCAGGCGCACGGGCGAGCGCTGGGCGCTGCTAGAGGCGGTGCAAGTTGCGCGCATTCCCGAGGCTAGAGAGGGCTCCTTTCCGCCCCTCTCCGCCCTCGGTTCTGAAGTCCGACCCCGACTTCCCACCCCCCCCAGTTCGGCCAGCGCTCGGATCCCCAGCTCCGCCGACCCCGGGCCTCAGCCCCTCGGCGCCGGCCCTCCAGGGGCCGCGGGGGGAATTCAGCGCACAGCCGAGCGCGGGAGACAGGAGGGGGCGCTCAGGGCAGGGCCGGCCGGGCGGCCCCGAGCCCCCGAGCCCAGGCAGGAGGGAGGCAGGCAGGCGGCGGGGCAGAGAGTGGGGGAGCCTGGTGCGCGCAGCCCAGGCGGCCTCCCTGCCGCCCGTCAGTGCGAGAGGCTGCCGCCGAGTTATTTTCTCAGTCGCTCTCCTTCCTGCACCTTCCCCGCCCTCCTTTTCCCCTGACTCCTTCTCGGAACGGGTTCCCGCCACCGCTGCGGCCGGCTGGGCTCGGCCCCCTCCCGGCAGGCGCGCACCGGGTGAGTCAGAGGTCTACTAGGGCCTCACCCTTTGCCACCCGCTGCCAGCTCCCCGGGTGCCACTTGGGGGCTCCGACGGGAAGCCGGAGTTCCCCGCGGTTTGCGATCGCCTTTTCGAGGGGCTAGAGGATATCCACCCAGGGCGGGTCCCAGCTCCGCGTCCCACAAGGAGGTCCCACCCCGGGTGCCAGGCTGCCTGAGGCGTCGTAGTGGTTGACCGGCCCCGCGCTCCGCGCCTCGGGGCTTCTCTAGAAGTGACGCAGCGCGGCCCGGGGCTAGGGTGGGAGGGGGCTCTGCGGAGAGCGCGAAAGGCAGGTGGCAGAGCGGGAGTGGGTTCGAGCGGGTGTCGCACACACGCGTACACTCCGCGCAGCGCTCGGGGACAGATGTGCGAACATCTGGGGTAGGAGATGGCCCCTGAGTCTTCACGACCCCTCCCGCTCGCAAAGCACACGGAACCTGAAGTTGGGTGTGTGTGTGTGTGTGTGTGTGTGTGTGCGCGCGCGCGCGCGCGTGTGTGTATGTGAGCGCGCGCGCGCGCCGGTGTGTGCCCCAGTGTGCGCGCGCTCGCCGGGGCCTACTAGAGTCCGTGCCTGAATACATAATATATCGTGGGCATCTTCACCGCGCGCGCGCGCGCGCGCGCACACACGCACCCACCGAATCACACAAACATACATAATTTATGCAGCATCTAGGTCTGTGGGAGGTAATTTAATTTCGCTTCAAGCTGGGAACTTAGAATTAAGGCAAGAGGGGATGGGGAGACAAGTGAGACCTGCGCCCATCTCTCCGACACGTTTTGCAGCGGCCCTGAAGACCAGCTCTGGTAGAGGAGGAGGGGCAGCAAGCGTGTGGATTTGGATAGCAAAGGCATTCCTCAGTCTTCCTTCCCCTCAAATAAACACTCAAGCTTAAATGGGGGGTGTTGGCGGTGAGGGCCAGAGCACCAGGCGCACAGCTTCCCCTTTTGGCTCTCACAGGACCCCGAGGCCGCTGTGATGGAGGGGAGGTGCCCGGGAAGCCGCAAGGGGTTAGCCCTACCACTGCCTCAGGCCGGCCTTAGCCTTGGGAAGTGCCTTCCGGTAAGGGCACTTCACGAAGGCTTTATCTCCTCTTTCTCTTTTCCCTGTTTCCTCCAGAGATGGTTTCCCCATTTCCAATCACCTGTGGCAGCTTCCAAGAGTTTTGTCGGATTCCCGACACTGTTCTCAGAGGGAAAGAGGCTCGTTCTGGGGAGAGTGGTGTGGGGAAGGAAGGACAAGCGCCACTGGATTCCCTGCACCCAGAAATCCCTTCTCAGGCCGTGTGCCCCTTGCCAGCCCTCCTCCCCGCTGCCAAATACTGGCCTCAGACTGTTCTGGGCCTTGCAGTCCTTATCTCTGCAGTCTGTCCACACACCCTTTTTGGCAGTGGTTGAGAACAAATTCCACTCAAAAGTTTCTAACCACTTCACAAGAGTAAGAGACCTTCGAAGGCCATGCAGTCTGTTTTATCTAATAATAATTTTTAAAAGAACATCATTTACTTTCCCAGAAAACACATGGATGCAGGAAAGAGAGTCGGGGCGACCAGCCGCCTCGGTGGCCAGCAGCGCCCAGCCCCAAGCCCCTAGCTCAGCTGCAGGCCAACTTGATCCATCAGCCTGCGCCCTAGGATTCTGAGGCGTATCCACACATTCTGCAAAGAATCCACAGCATTGGAAAACCAAAACTAGACTCTTGTGTTTCCCAAGCCCTTCAGTTAACATTGCTCAATGTAGCTAAGTGGAGAGAATGCAAATGATTTATATTTCACTGGCTAGGTTGAAGAAACTCAAGGGAGATGTGTTCTGCTTCAAGACGGGGGGAAAAAATCCCAAAAACTGTAATGCAAAAGCTTTGTAGTATTTTTAAACCTTTGATTCAGTCCATATGTGACATCTGAACACCGCCAAATTCTATGTTTCAACACACACACACACACACACACACACACACACACACACACACTCCTAGCAGGAGAGAAAAGTTGGGTTTTAGGAGCGGTGGTGGTGTAGGGCCGGCCGGCTGGGATCTCTCTTTAAATTATTTAGTATAGAGAGAGCCTCCTTCTATGCCATTCCGTGCGGCCCGTATAAGCCGTTGCTTTTAAAGGGAAAAAGATGTTGAGATGAACAGAAAAAACTTTCAGGGGCTTACCTGGTTGGCCTCTCACTTCGTGTCCCGAAAAGTAGAGAGCTAAGAAAACCCAGGTGAGAAGAAACATATCCATTTTGGAGAAGGAGCCTTTCTCCAGAACTGGGTTTGTAGATTTCTTGTATAATTTTAAGTCTTTGTGTTTTTCTCTCCCTTGCGTTCTTCCTTACGGTGTCTTCTGCAAAGGTTTCTAATGGTCAGTGTTTCCCTCCTGGGTCCTGGCGGCCCGTCTTCACCTTTATTCCTGCTGGATTCTCACCTCACTAAGAGGAGGGTGGCTCCTGAAATCAGCAAAGCGGGAGCAAGCTGGGAAGAGGGGACGGGTTTCCTCTCTTAAAAAACAAAACGCTTCTATGTCCTCTCCAGTTCCTCAAAGTATCATTTCCTTTATCCTACAACATCACGAAGATTTCCCGAAAGCCAAGCGTAAAAAATAATAAGAATAATAAAAAGAAAAGCCCAGACTTGCCTTGGGCATCACACGTCCCCAGGCAGCTGTGTGATCTCAGAGGCGTAAACCGACACACATCCCCCGGCACCCGGGACCGACACGCGGGCGGAGGCACCCACCGCCGGACGGCCGGAGTGCGAGGCGGCCGCCCAGCTCCTGCCCTCGCCGGGTTCCCCTAGCGGGAGCCTCCCCAACGACTACCCCCGCTCGGCCAGCCTGACGAGGGGAGTCAGAGGAAAGAAGCGGCGGCGGCGGCGGAGGCGGCTGTTGCTGCTTGCGGCTGCTGCTGGCGGGGCGGCGGCGGCTGGGATCGCCAGGGAGCGGGCGAGCCCCTCTCCGAGTTCGCTCGCGCCCGCCCTCACCTCCACCTCGCCCAGCGCCTCGCCGAGGTCTGCGCGTCTGAGGAGGTGCCGGGGGCGGGCTGCGGGCTGGTGCCTCGCTCGCCTTCTCTGCTTCCCCTCCGGCTCCCCCCAGCCTTTTCAGGCCGAGCAGCATGTGGATGTCAGAGCCGCGGCAGAGCTATCCGATTACGCGCCGGCTCAGGGCCCGCCCCTTCTGTGTTCCTGATTAAAGAGGCAGCCGCGGAGCCGCGCGGCGTACAGCTCAGCGCCGCGGCACCCGGCTCGGGCGGGGCGGCGGCGGCGGCGGCGGCGGCTTCCCTCCCACCCCGACCCCCCACCAGCCGCGGCCCGATCAAAGTTGAGGCGGCTCCCGTCCAGCCGCTCTTCTCCCACCCGGTCGCTCCTCTCCCACCCGCACCTCCCGCCCACCCCGGGCTCCTCCGCGCCTGGCTGCGCCCGGCCGCCCGTGCGCAATGCCCGGGAGAGGGAGCGCCGCGGGGCACCTCCGGGGCGCACTGCCCTTGGCCGCATCGTCCCCGCCCGCGGGAGACTCCGCAGGAAATGGGGGGGGAAATCCCTGTTCCCCCCCTAAATTCCCGGTCTCCGAGGCCACACACGTAGAAGCCAGCACAATGCCACGCGCAAGGGCGTTACAAGAGGAGTTGGGTGGCGTACGGTGTTCGGTGTAGGGAACCAGGCGGCAGCTCAGCCATGCGTTCGCACAGGCAGCAGTGCGGGGCGGCGACACACACGGTCAGCCCCGGCTGAACAAAACCCCAAACACTCGTGCGTTTACTCCTCAGGGCCTTTGTTGTGTCCCAAACATACTCCTCTCCTCGCTGGGTAAGGATTAAGTTCTCTCGGCGCACCTAACTTGTAACTACCAGAAGAAGAGTGAGTCTCTCTGCAAAGCATTTCTTCAGGTAATTAAATTGGATACCCCCCAACCGTCCCCAAAAGTACGGGTACGTGAAGGCTTCTCCTCAAAATGCTACTGTAACTACTTCTATTCACCTTTTCCCCATGGAAATGTGGTCACAGCGCGCAAAGAAAACAGCATTATGCCAACTATTTTTAAATGGAGGTGTGAAAACTGTTTAGAGGGAGTTGTAAGCTAACAGCTGGGGAAACACTTGTATCTTTGTTTCTGAGGATGGCTTTGTGGATTCCAAACTGTCTTGCTTCACTAAGCACCTATTACTACATTATCATAAAGACTCTAACAAGAACAGTCTAAATAACACTCTGCATATACCTTCTCTGCCACTCTGCAGATTAAGAAAAATAAAGTTTTGGTGACAAGAAGCACACACACATCTGACTATCCCATTTATTTCTTTGCTTGTACTTGTGGATTCTTCTGGGTGGTTTTCCTCCTTATCTGGACTTGCCATTAGCTTTGTTTATCACTTTTAGTGTTTGAAAAATCTGTAACTCCCACTTAACTGTTATTTACACTGAGATAACCAAAACAAAATTGAATCAGAAGTGATTTGCAAATAGTTGAGCCAAGCCATGGAGGGATTTTACAGTGCTGTGTAAATCCACGGGCCGCATATCACACTGTTAATCTTAGATGCCTGGTTTGAAAGGGCATTTAACAGAGGCCTAGTGAGTTCTTCCAGGGAGCATATCCCCTGGCTGGCCTAAAGGCTACCTTTCATCCCCCACCCCCACCCCTCTCTCTTTCTTCTTGCCCTCCTTCTTTCCTTGGCTTGAGAGCACATCCACATTATTAAAAACTTCGGATTTACTTTTTTTCCCCCCTGTTTAAACATCAACTATAAAGAAAGACCGCCCCTCCCCAGCATTTAATGGGACCTCAGCAGAGATCCCTGCTTCTATCATTGCCAAGATGCTAACCTAAGGACAACTAACATTACTATCTCCAGTGACACAGCCCGGATGAAGAAAATCATTTAGTATCACCTCCCCCCACCACTCACCAGACGTGCCAAGCCATTCATGCTAGCAAGTGCCCCACATGGAAGAATCCTGTTTCTGAAAGCATTACAGCCAGAGTTTAGGTGAATGGCTTAGGGAAGAGGGGAGAGAGAGAGAGAGAGAGAGAGAGAGAGAGAAAGTACACTGAAACCCATTGGGAAACCATAAGAATGGCAACTCGGCTCCTGCTCTTGGCATCTTAGGATTGGGGCGCCCCCTCAGGCAGCTTCAAGGGTCTCAGTTTGGTAGGGAGAAGGGTCGGTTTCAGTGTTCTGTTCCTGGACCTGATTCCCAGCGTTATGGATTTTAATTTTTTCAGAGGTGTCCTAAAGAGGGAGCTAACTTATTTCCTGGTAGTCCTCAGTACAACTTCTGCAAGACTTTTCTCATCAATCCACTTGAGTGAAGTCCTGATTTCCTGCAGTTGGGTAGCAGGTGAGTCTGGTTCAGAGCCCTGGGGACTCCAAGCCGCCAGACCATTTGTAACCCTCTAGGGGGCAGCACTCAATAAATAATGCGAATCCTACCTGCAGGAGCACTTCTGGCTGTGGTGCTTTTACTCCCCGAAGCTCAAAACCCTTTATCAGACAACGGAAGAGTCAGAGCGAGACCAGATCTCCCCCAGCCCACTCTGAACAAGAGCCCACGGGCCCAGGGAGCACTTAGAATTTCTTTAATCCAGGACTTCCAAGGACTCTGGGGAACTAAACACAAATCCCACATGTGCCTGATGGAAAATAAACCTCTCGGGAAATTCTCCAGACTGGGACGGGCTCAGACCTGCCAGCCCATTTTTGTCTAGACTCAGAATCTCAGGGGTTTGGCAGCAGTTGGTTTAGTTTCTACCAGAGGTTCAGGGGTGAGGAGCCAGGCTCCATACTATTCATTATTTTGTGAGTCCACAAACACTGTCTACTAAAGGACAAGTAGCATGGATAGAAACGATGGGCTTGTTAGCAGAAACACGGAACCAACCAGAAAACAGCTAACTAGTGAGGCTGGGATTCCTGTCAGCGTCACTGACTCACCTGGGACATTTCACATCATTATCCTTAATTGTGAAATAATAATAGATAATCCCATCCTACATTCCATTCCTTTGACAGGAAGGGATGTGGGGAACATAAAACAGATTTGTAAAAGATGCTAAGAGAAAGCTGTAACCTGGCCACACCCCAGTGGAAAGATGGGTGTTCCCAGCTAGACAACCCCACACCCGAGGGCGAGGGCCCATCAGAATCACCCAGAGCAAGTGTTAAAAATTCAGATCTCTGGGCACCATCTTCCTGCCAATCAGGTTCCTTGGATCTAGGGTGGTGTCTGGGAAGCTCTATTTTTAAGACACATTTTAGGTGATTCTGCTGCAAATGCTCAACAGGCCAGCCATTGGAAACCTCTGTTCTGAGGTGTTATATTTACACATAGCCTTCGATGTATGCACTTCCAGCGAAGGATACCTGGATAAGTATTCCTCCACAATTTTTCTCCAGGCAGTTGTCAGACGGGGGGCAGATGTTTCAAGGAAAACACTGGGAAAAGCCTCCCAGAGCACTTTTCTTACAGTGCCAGAGCAGTGGCATTCCCAGCTTTACCTTGTGACATTTATTTAGCAGCAACAGCAAAGAGCCTTTTGAAAACACCAAGAGCCTCTACCTCTCGGGGGTGGGAGGTTTGCAGGAACATGTTCCAAGGGCCCCTGATGGGGTTTATGGAGCTGGATCCAACCCTTTCAGCACCAACCCACTTAACCATTGGTTGTTACTAGAGGTTTGTTTCAGGTATGGTTTTCCATCTGTGTTCATCACATTGTACTTATTAAATGCTCATGGAAGCATGACTATGCAGGAGGTGTGCAAGCAAATAAGACATTTGGGTCTTGCCTTCTGGGAATACGGAATCTAAAGGCTCCAGAAGTTTCATGCTTCCGCAATAGATGCCACCTGTCACAGGGTGCTTCCCCTTATCTGAGCACTACCATCGACAAGCTCTCACCCTGAAAGGGGGAGATACGAGCCATAATTGCGTCTTAATCTGTAATTTACTACATTGCCCTAGTTAATATTTAGCTACATCTGTCTCAGTGGCAAAGCTTCAGTTAAAAGTTAATAAGTCCTCATTTTTTATCCTCTCTTTTCTTTGAAGTGAAGTCCAGGTTTCTGGTCAGTAGGGTTCCCTCCTCCCATACTCCTTAAACAACATTTTTCTTTTATTCAATACATTTGAATACTACTTAATCGTTTCTACGTGATCTGACCTTTGGTGGGTTCCCAGAATCTTTACAGATTTCCATAAAATATCAAAATCTCCTTTACTCTAAATCGTGTCTATCTCTCATCTCTTTCTCGGACACGGGCACTAGATCAGGTAGGAAGGAACCTTACGAACAACAACAAAAAGATGAGCAAAATGTGCGAAATTCATTCAAATATCCCTGGAATCCTTGGCAAAGGAAACTAAAGGAGGTACATTGCTCCCTCTACTCTGCTCGGCTCAAGCATGAGGTGGCTCTCCCTCAGCCACACTGACTTTTGTACATTTGACGCATCGGTGCCTCAGAGAGGTCCCCATCAACCCTTCTCTTTAGAGCAGGATCCTCCCAAACGACTTTCTGCAATGAAGAACATATCTGTGCTTTTCCCATGGCGAATGAGCATTTGAAATGTGCCTCGTGTGACTGAGGGACTGAATTTTAAATTGTACTTAACTTTATTAAACATGTTTCTGATCCCTTCAAAAAATACAGATTCCATTTGTGGTTTAACAGATCCCACATTGGACAGCTCAGCTCTAGATAATCAAATATCAGAGCTGGAGATTTCCGCTAGAAGCCCATAGACACGCACACCCATGTCTACGGGCTACTTTACTTGTTCACCAAAAAGGGAATCCTAGTACGGGCAGAAGCATCGTTTGAAAATGTTTGGTGTCTATTTGGCAAGGAGAGAAGGGCTGGATCCCATTATTATCTACCCTCCTATGCTCCATCTGTGCTTTCTTGGACGACTTTTCCAGAGCACTCACTGGGAATCAGATACTCCACAGTGCTCCCCAGGCTCCTGGTCTCAGCTCCAGGCCTCGGTATAGAGAAGCAGTTTGGGGCAGCAGAAACCTGAGGTCAGGACAGGTGGACCTGAGGTCTCTACTGCCCTTGAGTGTCCTTGAAAAGTCTGTTAACTAATTTGGGACCGGTTTCCTCACCTGTAGAAATGAAGGGATTAGTTTGAATGACTTCTATCCCTTTACAGTTTTGAATTTTGGCTAGGAATGTTTCCTGACTCCATCCTCATTCATAAACTTAAAACTGTTTTAGTTTTAATTTCATAGCCACCTTAAGTAATTAAAATTAATAGCTATTTATCCCCCAAGAAGACATTAATGCATGGATGGGGCTTAATTGGATATTCCATTATCACAGGATTTACATTGAGTACCTTTTCTCAAAGAGTGAGTAATAGTATGTTAGGTATCTTGACAGGGCTTTCAGAAGAGAGATTTTTTGGGACAAACCTCTTTTCTAGATCCTCAAGAAAACCAAACAAAAATAAAACAAACAAACAAAACCTCCAAAACAAAACAAGAGATTCCACTTGACAATCACAAACAAAAGCCAAGAACTTATTTATGATTTCAAGGCATTTATAGGTGATGTGACTGGAAATTTTAGGGTTATGATCTGAAATTTTCTCCCATTCAGGAAAATCTTATTCTGAACTGAAAATTCCCTGTCTCTCACTAAATTTATAGACTAAGATTCTTGGAATCTTGAATCTTCCATCCATGTGTGCACATCCTTTTCCTTCGTTCTATGCAGACCTATCCTATCAAAACCCTATTGATTTACAAGGGATCTTGCTCTCTCTTTCTTCTTTTTCTCTTTCTTTCTTTCTTTCTTTCTTTCTTTCTTTCTTTCTTTCTTTCTTTCTTTCTTTCTTTCTTTCTTTCTTTCTCTCTCTCTCTCTCTCTCTCTCTCTTTCTTTCTTTCTTTTTGGTTATTGCTGTTTTTGAATTTGTAACCTGTGACTTATGGTGCCTTAATTAGACATCTACATGTCAGGTGATTGTTACATTATGATGGCAATAGCTGCTAATTTGAGCATGAAAGTCGTGATGGAAAGGCAAGAGTCAGGGAGCTGACCTTTTGCAATTGAGGATACTTCAGGGTGGGTTAATTCACACCCACCCTAGTCATTAGTTCCCACTCTCCTCCTTCATATTTACTCCTACGCAGTTTACTGAGCTGCCAGTCAACCTTAGTATCAGGATAGGATCCCTGATTGGGGGGGTGGTTGGAATGATGCTTGCTTTCTGCAAGGAAAGATAATTTGTAGAGGCATCTCCAGCCTGGGATTCTATTTGTTTTCTAAATTAAAAAGAGAATAACTGATAACGTGTAAATCATTAAAAAGAATTTAAACAGCACAAAAAGTACTCAATGAAAACCCAAGCTGCCCTCCACCCTATCCCCCAGTTGTATAATTTACCTCTCCATTTCACCTCCCCATTGATACCCACTGGGGGTCAATATCCTTCCAGAGTTACTGATACTATGTTCCAAGTTACAAGCAAAAACACATTTTATGTTTTTCTCCAGCTCTCTTTTCTTCCCTCTCTACTCCTAAGCAGTAATGATCTTGAAAACCATTAGGGGGCAGCTGGGACCAGAAAAGAAAACCGCAGGAGCACATGCAGAACTAAAATCCAAGAGGAAGAGATGCGCAAGCAAATGAAAAAGGAACGCTAAGGTGAGACATCAGCAAAAGTAAAAAAAAAAAATGAAAAGGAAAGCAGAAATATACAACAGCAGAGCACTACAAAGTGAAAGGAAATGGAGAAGGAAGTTATATTAAAAAGCTAAAGAAAGGATAAGTGTAAAGGAAGGGGAAATTTGCAAAGGCCAGGGTTTGAGGTTGGTGGTGGTGGTGTTTTGTTTTGTTTTGTTTGTAGCAAACCTGTAGAGCGTGAATTGGCTCAATGTTAGCAGAAAGTGGGAGGTTATCTTTTTCTGAACTGGAAGGCATTTATCATACTAGACTCTACATTCTTAGGACCTAGAGGGTTGAGAGCACCCTGTCCATTTGGGCTTGTGATGTGGGGTGTGGGGACGGGAAGGAGCAGTCCGCCTCCCTTACATCTTTAGAATGCTTCAGAATGCTTTCAGCCCTCAGCAAGGCAGCAAAATTAGCCTGAATATAAAGGTGCAATTCTATTTCTCAATGCAGCTGAGCTCAGAAATGAGGGAATGGGTTTCTTTTGAAGCCGATGCCACAATCAAAGTGCTTTCAGGTGTAGTTCAGGCAAACCTCCCCTGGTTTCAGCAGGTTAACTTCATTAAAGCTCCTAGCTACTGCTTTAATGTTTTCTAGGCTTTCCCCCTGGGTACATTAGGCAGAAACAAGCCCTCATGGGAGTTCTGTACCCTGATGTTTTACATTGTGAATGGAATGCAGGGGCAACATTTATGCTGGGATAATATGAAATGGAAAATTGCTTCTAGAGCACAATAAATATGATCACTTTTAGCTTAGTCTCCTTTTCCCTTTCTAATCCAAACTTCCTATAAACTAGACAGGAGAAACTTGAGGAAGCCCTGGTCTAGGGTCACCAGATAAAGTACAAATGCCTGGCCATCCTGTATTTATTATTTGCTAAATCTGATTCAGAGGACAGAATAATACCCCCAAGCACAATACCCAACGTCACTGAGCAAAATCCAGTGAAAACTTTTGTTTTAGAATCAAAGGCACTTCCTCTCAATCTTCCATCACAGTTGTTAGATTCCTACATTTACTAAGGCCCGGGATGGGCAGGGGACATTTTGGGCAAGCTGGGCTATGAAAGAAAAAGCCCAAGGCACACTTGCCATGAGGACCCGCTAAACCTCGTGCCAGATAAAGCTGGGGCTTTCTCAAGTGGGTACTGGAGTTTTGATGAATTGCGCTTGAGTCGCAATATGAGCTATTCCAAACCCTGGTCATTTTTGCAGAATTTGGCTTTCCTCTGTAGCCTAACGTCACCAGCTCTCTCTAGTCCACTCTTGTTCTTCCTTTCTTTAACATGGAGTCCTGGAGTTTAGTTCCTAAGAAGTTTAAAAAATCAAAACAGGAAATCTGGCCAAACAAAACCCTCTCTGACCAGAAGCAGTTTGCTTCCTTTAAACAAGTCCCCCAAAGTTAAAGTACAAAGCAAGTTTGTCTCTTTATTGGAATTTGGCTAGGAGCTAGGATGTAAAAACACTTCCCATTTGGTTTGGTCATAATTTAGAAGAAGTAAATGTAATTTCTGACCTTTCAGCACATCTGGAGGTGTGCCTGTGGCAATACCCAACTGACAGTATTCTCACAAAGACTGAGGCTTCTTTAGCACTGAGCTCCCCCAGCTCTTAGAAAATGGGAAAGTTGCACTTTAGGGGTGAGGAGCATTCTAGGGCAAGTTAGCCCGATAACATTAACAATTAGGTTAACAATGTAAGACAGTCATGTCAGAGGGAACTAACTCAGGCCCCTGAACTGGGGTCAAGAGACCTAGTTCCTGGTTCTAGTTTTGTCCCTGGCACTGTGTGTGCCTTGTGTCACAAGATCTGTTCTCTCTTTGTGATGCTGTCTCCTCACTCACACAAGGCATGTTATTATTCCAAAGCAATGGCCCTACCACACCATTCAGCTGAGTCCACACTTGATAGAAAGCAGGGTCAGTTTAGAGCTCTCACTGATTCAAAAAATATTTACTGAGCACATACTATAAGCCAAACTTTGCATGGGGGGAATAATAGTGAGTAATGAGTGAAGATGGATGTTTTCCTGGTGGGAGAGGCAGGTAACACTCAAGTCGACAATGAGCATGATCATTTCAGACGGTGTTAGTGAGTTTCTAGGAAGAAAACAGAATAAGATAACGTGATAGGGACCCACAAACCAACAGACGGGAAATCTGGGCTAGCCCTTCCAAGAACCAAGCCTCTGCCAATAAGCAAGTGACCTAACTCAGGCTCCATTTCTCATCTTTAAGATAGGGGGTTGTACTACATCAGTGTCTTTCAAAGTTGAGAATGAGTTCCTTTAGTGAGTTACAAAATCAACTTAGAAGCTTGCGATCAACATTAAAAAAAAATGCAATAGATCAGAATAAAATCAGAGTATATATTGTTCATGAAACTGGTTTCCATTTATATATATTTCATATACACATAAACACAAGTGTTCTGGGGCACAAGAAAATATATTTCTTTCTGTGGGTTGTAGTGAATTAGATGATCTCTAAAATATTTGTAAGCTCTCAAATTCTATGATTCTATTAAATTTTTATAGCAAGGGCTCAATGGAGCATAGTTCTTGCCTGATTTTACTCATTATTGAATAAACAGTAGCATTGCTACCATTTATTGTCTGTTCTCATCAGAGAATCCTAGTTTCCGGTACTAGTACCCAGTTTCAGGTATGTGATTGATACTTGACAAATGTTTTTGAATTAATGAAAACATGAGATTTATGCACTAGGTCTTAAATACAGCAACTTAATACGAATTACCAAATAACTTACCAAAGCATCAAAATAACTTATTATATATTTCCCAAATGCCAGCCTTACAAACCAAATTCAAAATTATATTGTCCTTGTGATGCTAAGAACTTTTTTAAGAATTCTCAGAAACTTTAAGATTTCAAAAAAAAAAAAAAGAGCTTAACATGTTCTTCTCCCAAGTAGGGTAAACTGCTTTCTTCTCATTTATAACTGTAATTCAATAAAGCTTTAGAATGTGTGAAGAAAGAAAAGAATTAGTGGGGAAATTTTTCTATTTCTTGTCCTTGGGGATCCAGATAATTCTGCCTTCCTAAAACTGGTCTTATGAGGTTTCATTTCTTAAGACAGCTTTTTCAAAGCAGTAGTATTCTTACTGTCACACAGATTTTCCCCTTAGTTATGGCTTAAAAAAGTAAGTTTCTCAGTCTCAGAATCATTTTTAAAGATTATACATTCGATTCGAAATAGATGATCCAAGTCTTCCATCCTTCCCTGCCTGGATCCCCTGTTGACGTCCATTGGGATGGGAGAACCAGACTGAGGCAATCTCATTGAGGAATCAATGATACATCATCCTTAAGAAGGGCAAGAGTCAATGGACCCCACTCAAGGCCCAACGCACATACCCATGAGTTAATTTTCAAGTCCATTTCCTTAATTGCCTGAAAATCCATGGCCAGGCAAATTGACTCAGAGTTTAGGATTGCTACACCCAACCTTCCGTATCCATCCCCTCCTGCCTTCCCCAAAGCAAAGCAGACACATACAGACAAAGAAGAAATATCAGCATCCTGGTAGCCCAGTCACATTGCGACTGCTTGCCCAGTGCAGGACAACTCGATGGTCATGGCTATGCTTCCATTAAGGGCACCTTGGTTCAGGCAAAAATGTGCTCTTGAGCTATGACATAAAAAAAAAAAAATCACGTTTTTGTGAGTCGAAGTATATCATAAATAATCTAAAAGAAGACACTGTTTGAAGAAAGCATGTATTTTTGAAGTGAATAAGGATCCCGGGGTTGACCTGCCCTGTAGGTGTAGATTGATCTGGAACTAACTAAAGCATATTTGCTTGGAATCAGTTCTGAAACCACTGTTTAGACCAAAATGTATAAAAACCATGAAAGACTTTTGCACAATTTTATGGTCTTTATTTGTGTTATTATTTTTGTGATTATTGCTCCTGTTACTAATGATGAATTTGCCCAGGCCAGAGAAATTCAATGTATTCACATTTATATATATATATTTTTGCATTGACAAATAGGAGCTATATCAAATCCACCCATCCCATGTATTTCTCTAATTCTAGTTTTTGTGTAGATTTTCTTCTTGCAGAATCTCTCATAGAATCATTTTAACAATGACACTCTGGTAGAAATATGCTAAGACTCATAATTTTTTTTTTTTTTTTGTAGCTGAAGTTAACTGTGCTCATCATTTTGGGACTCGACATCCAACTGACACTGAGAAATGGCAGCTTTCAGTTAAACAAATGCAAAGCTGTATTTAGGCTCTTTTGCAACA
This sequence comes from Eumetopias jubatus, assembly GCF_037043125.1. Lineage (NCBI taxonomy): Eukaryota > Metazoa > Chordata > Mammalia > Carnivora > Otariidae > Eumetopias > Eumetopias jubatus. The sequence goes on from NW_028274809.1 coordinate 30,730,161, forward strand.
TCATGATGAGAAGAAATCAAAGCATCTTCTGCTGCTATTTTTAAAATACTCACCAGGGCAATTCCATCAGAAATATTATTATGACAGCTTTTGTATTTTGATCCTTTCTTTTCAAGAGTAACATGTGGGAGAAACCCCACATCCCTTGAAAAGAATTTGAAAAAGTCCATTTGAACAAATGCTGCTGTGCTGTTTGTTATAGAGTTAATAAAAAAAAAAAAATTCTCAGACTCTTAAAATGTGGTGGCAGGAGGATTGTTTAAAGAGGAGGCAGATGCCCACTGTCAGTGGAAGGAGTTCCAAAGTCTGGGAGCCTTACAAAATGTTTCAGACAAGACCCTTTACTTTTTGCTAATTGCAACCTAAACAGATTTCCCCTGCTCCAGAGTTGTGCAGATTGTCTTTCTGCCTATAGGTACAGGGATGTTAGCTTATTTATCACACAAAGAGTTGTTGGCTGAGGAGGAAATTAAACTCTAAACCAAGTACTGTCTTTTACTACAGGGCAACGTTCGGACTTCAAACTCCAGCTCTCCCCACCTCTCCACAGGGTCTGTTTACTCATGCACCGACAAAAGAACTTGGTAATAGATCCCAAAGAGAAATCTTACAATATGCCACAAATCAGCATCAGCTGGTCCAACTGGGGTCTCTCACGAGGATGTTAATAATTCATATTAAAAAAAAAGCAGTTATCACCCCTATAGTAAAAACATGTCATCTTGCAATAGCATTTACTAAACTCTTCATTGCTTTTGGGGGTAGTTGGGACAGTGCAGAGAGACAGCTCCTCCTTCAACCTATCTGGGAGTGCAGATCCCATAGGTAGATGGTCCTCAAGATGGAAAGATCCAGGTATGATGTGTCTGGATAGTAAGATATCTGCTCCTGAGTGATAACTTGTTTATTGTTGGTGTGGCAGGACCTCTCCAGGAACAAGCATATAGGCTGTGCTTAGGGAGGGAGAACCACTGAATGTTCTTTCTACTAGTTCTGATGGGAACTAAGTTAAATAAACTGACTCTTATCCAAATGGGGACAAGTTGTCATTACTGGTTATGTAACGTTCTCAAAAAGAGGAATAGCTCAAATATCTTTTTGTTGGTTTATTGGTGCTTGAAAAAAAATTACTGTGCTTAGCCCAGTGAGGGGGCATGGTAAAGCAGAAAGAACATTCTTTTTTAAAAATTTTTTTAAGATTTTTATTTATTTATTTGATAGAGACACAGCGAGAGAGGGAACACAAGCAGGGGGAGTGGGAGAGGGAGAAGCAGGCTTCCCCCAGAGCAGAGAGCCCGATGTGGGACTCGATCCCAGGACCCTGGGACCATGACCTGAGCTGAAGGCAGACGCTTAATGACTGAGCCACCCAGGCGCCCCAGAAAGAACATTCTTTTAAGGGATAGGAAGTCTACTTTTTGTCATTCAGCAGCTCTGCAAGCAAGTTGTACCCAATGCTCTGGGTTTCTGTTTCTTCCTCTAGGAAATGAGGGGGTAGATAGGTCTTCCTGGAAGTGGTCTTTCTTCTACTCCGTGGTTCTATGAAGTGTCAGTTCACCGGACATTTGTATCAACAGCCCTCTCTCAATGTGTGTTCTTTCAGAGGTGGTTAGCTTTACATGATTTCCAATGGTCATCCATACTTCAGAAAAAAGAGCCTGACCATTTATAGGTTAGCGCCCTTTGTCCCAAAGCAGCAGGGTGAGGCAAAGGGGCAGGAATACAAACATCATGAAGGTCAAAGGTCATGACCTTTCTGGGTAAAAACCCAGACAGTTGCATACCTGAGTGGCATTAGAGTCTGGCTTTGGGCCAGTCGCAAGGTATTTTCCACTAGAGTTTTCTGTTACCGACCCTGGGTGGAGGTGCTCATCATCAGGGGAGACTGGGTGGGGAAGCAGAGTTCAGGCTGGAGCTCTTTGACTATAGAAAGACAACTTGGCAAACTGAAAAGTGAAGGTTCTGGTGCACATCAGTGTTGTTTTGGAGATAATTTGAAAGTGTCAGTGTGTGGTAGCAAACTTGGGCTATTTCCCTGAAATGTATGGAGATTAAACAGTGCTATGAAATTCTGCGATGCTGGGAGAAGCACACGTGGACAGAGGACTTTGAAAATGCTCATCTGTACATAGCACCTTCTGGGCAGGAGGTGAAGGTCCTGAGGAGTATAAAGAAATAACGGTACTGTTGGGAGAGAGAAGAAAATGTGGTGGTGGTGGGAGGGTACGATTGTTCAATGGATGTGGATGGTGCCCTGCGTCTGGGGTCCGTGTGACTGGGTGGCAGAAGTGATTCTACTTAGCGCTGAAAACAAATAAACAAAAAGCCAAAAAGCAGAGCACACGCGTGTGCACGTGCGCGCGTGCACACACACACACACACACACACACTGAGACATCTTAAAAGTGCCACCCTGGGGCACATCTCTCAAGGATAAGTCCACAGAAAAGTAATTTGTATGTAACCAAAGGTTGTGAAGGAGGCAGATATCCTTTTAGCCGAAGAAGGTACAAAAGCCTTGCTAGCAGGGAGAATATGAATCTCATCTATAAATTTATGGAAACCTATAGGCAGAAGATAAACTCTTGCAGTGTGAATCCTGATCTACTTAGAATGTGACCACAAGTGAAGTAATTCGGGGAGCAAATAACAGCCATCTGTCTGTTAGAGTCAAGCCCAGGCTACGTCTTTCTTTCCTTCTCTCACCACAAGGACTGAAAATTTTCCCATTGCCTTACCAAGCAGAGAAAATGGGAACAGGAAAGAACATCTGTCCCTCGTGCCCTTAAAGATTTCCAAGGCACATAGGAGGAGGCTTTGGGAAGGACGGCAGCCTGGGGATGAAGGGGATGTAGGGAATTTGAGAGAGCAAGGAAGACCCAGTCACCGTGTGTGTGTGTGTGTGTGATGAGGAGGGAGGTAAGAAGTGAAGGGTGTGGCATAAAGAAGGGATAAGAAATTCCTTGAAGGACACTCAGTGCCGCCTGAAGAAATAGCAACGAGGGGTTGCCCCAGAGATCTGGACAGCGGAACTCCATCTTTTTTTTTTTTAAAGATTATTTATTTGAGAGAGAGAATGAGAGATAGAGACCACGAGAGGGAAGAGGGTCAGAGGGAGAAGCAGACTCCCCACTGAGCAGGGAGCCCGATGCGGGACTCGATCCCGGGACTCCGGGATCATGACCTGAGCCGAAGGCAGTCACTCAACCAACTGAGCCACCCAGGCACCCGCGGAACTCCATCTTAATGTATAGTTGGAATAAGCAGGTTAGCTCCTCTGTGGGACTCTTCCCCAAACCTTAATGTCGCTGAGCTGGGTTGTGTTATTGGTCCCAATTTTTCACCCCATTAACTGCAAAAGAATGATACATCCTTCCTTTGCTCTGTGGTGCACAGTGCCTTCTCTAAGGCACAGTGGACATCTCCACCCATTCAACATCAGACTTGGCCATGTGATGTGATTTGGCCTTTGGAATCTGAGCAGAAGTGATGTAGTGTAACCTGCAAGCCGACGCTTGGAGAGCCATCGTGAGGTTCAGCTGTTGCCCTTTGCCTTTGCCTTTCCCATGAGGATGGCAGGTGCCAGCCAAGGGCTGCCCCATCAGCCTGGATCCCAGCATGAGGAGAAACAAAAAGCAGAGCTGAGCTGCAGGTGAGCCATGCCGATGTGTGCCGAGAGTGAGACACACACCTTCCCATGTAAGTCACTGCGACCTTGGGGTCGTGACAGCATAATCTCTTGGACGAGGATTATGCAAACCCGCTTTACGTTGTATGGGTGCTCCCTGTGATCCTGGGACAACATGATAGTTGGAATGGAATTTAGACCACTCTGAGGGAGGTGTGTCCTTGCCCCTGCAGCATGAGTAGGGAGATCAGGGGAGGTCTCTGACAATCACCTGACCAGTTAAGCTGTCAGATCAATGATCCTGCCCATGTTTCCTCTCCCCACGGGAGTCACATCTTGTGGGGCCAAGTGAAGGACTCTGTGCCTTATTCACAAAGTCTTTAAAGAGGAAATAACTGGGGGAACTGACCCAGAAAAGGGGAAGTTGGGGCAGAGGGATTCCATGGACAGAGTGCAGGAAATTCCGCTGAGTCAGTGTGGATGATCATGAGATGAGCAGTTTTAATCAGGAGGTGGGCGTGGGCGGAGAGGGAGCTGGGGTTCGGAGAACAAAGACTCTTGCTTTTCCAGGAAGCTTAAAACGGAGGAAAACTGAAAAAGAAGATAGAAATGCCTCAGGTTTTCCTATTAAGAGAAAAAAAAAAAACCTGTTGTCAGATAGTGGCAGTGGGAACTTAACGGGTTACCTGTGACAGAGTCTTCCCACAGAGACTCAAACTTTCCTCCACTCAGTGGAACACTCACCAAGCTTCACGTCACCAATGAGGGCTTCTCAGGCACCAATTCATGAAAGAATTTTGTGCGGTTTCTTAATAACTTGTGATAGAGCTAAAGTAGAAATCGCCATTTCACTGGACAGGATATGACAGAAGCTCTATGGGGTGGGAGGTAGGACTAGCTGACCTCTCAAACTCTTCCAACTCAAACAGATTAATATTTATTATTCAGTGTTATAACTTATGACATTAAAATGTCAAAATTAACTTATTTAGGGCAAACAAGGAGAATTAAACCTGAAATGCAAACATACCAATTTATCATCTTTACCCCTGTAAGCCACATCAAATTATTTATAGGAATAAAGCAGGATATAAACAAGTGAACGAATGAATAAAATGTTAGGTTGCTGCCTAATGCCACATTCAGCTAGTAGGCGTGAGCACTAGCAAGTTTTGAGAGGTGCAAGGCCACAGAAATGGAACCCTCAACCAAGGGGAACATTCTAATAGATTTGGGTGAGGGGGGCAAAGGACTGGCAGTGTGTATAAGTTTCATGAGTTCCAACACTTCTACAAAATGCTGGAAATGGTTCAAAAGAAAAGTGAACCATTAGGTGGTTCCCAGCAGGCACTGGTGCATTCCAACAAGAGACGTGCTTTACGTTAATTTCTTTTTCACCCCAAATGTTCATTTTGTCTCCTGAGAGGATTCCCCCCCCCACCCAGTGTGACAAATTTTCCAATTTTGTAATGGAAGCCAGGAGAAAATGGAATTCTCTTTATAGAAATCCATTTTGTAGCCAACTTTCTTGAGATGTATCTATCCCTGAAAGCAATTTCCCTCATCCAGTAGAGGCGGCTGAGGTGTTTAGGGCCGGCTAAGTGGGTCGCTGACAGTTTGCTCCTAGAGCTTGTGGGAGATTTAACAACAAGGCCCTGTGGGGACACGTGTCGAGAGCCATCCTGTCCATGCCCTTCTCTAGCTGCACTCAGTTCTGTTTTCAGAGCAGCGATTTCACAACGGAGAAGGCAGGATATGGGGCGGTGGAGCTGGGCGTCACTTCAACACCCCAAGGCACGAGGTCCATTACCCTTTATGTATCTTCAGCATGCTTTAGAATCTGCCTGGGAAACGGCACATCGCAGCAAGATAAATGGAAGATAAGTCAACAGACCAGAGTGGTGTCCAGGTATGTCTCCGTCAGAATGGCCACAGAGGATTTGTAAGAAAGTGGAAGGAGTTTTCTAATGAGGACTAGAACTCATGTCTGGCTGGCTCCTTGCCCTGGCTTACATTCCAATACTGTCTCTTTGGGGGCACATTTGTGATTATGTAATGGCAAAACAAAGCGTTTGGTAGTAAATTAAATCAGTTTTATACTATGTGGGTGACTTGCATGCAGTATATACCGCCAGGCTTTGATGCGTTCCAATGTGGGAAATGCACTCTTGAAGCATAACAACGGGCTCTTCTCCATCTGTTCATGTTCCCCATTTGACTCATCCCTCCTCTGTAAATACTCTCTGACTTGTTAGCAAGTTGAACAAATTTCAAAGCTCCATGAATGAAGTGCATGTAGGTCAGAAGTTACCCTATGGGAGCCTCAGAAGACTTATGAACTTGTCTCACCATGCAAATAGTTTCATCCATTTGACACTCATGAACAACGATGTTTCTCACGCAAGCAAAGGGATGCAAATATAGATCAGATGAGGGCTAGCGCGGAAGGAAGTCAGCGAAAACGTAAAAGCTTATGTCCGAACAGAGAGAGCAAAAACCTACCACTGGGGCACGATAAAGAAAAATAAATGTTCACGAAGGTAAAAAGCCAGAAAAAACATTGACAAGAATGAAGAGAACAGCTCTGTGATTCTTAACTGAAGCTTGATGGGTGTCCCTGGTCTCCTCTCACTGGTTTTCATAACAGCATCTCAGAACACCATCTATGACTTGCCGTGGTGGCGACACACCATCATGGGCTTTCATGAGCGAGCCACAGGCTGCCCAACCCTACAGGATGGTGATTCAGTGTGGTGAAGCAACACCTGATTCCACAGGTGGAACAATCAGAAAAACTCTGAAGTGAGCCTTGTAGGACGGATGGATTCTGTATCTGTACACCCAGAGTTGAATGCATATGATAAGGCAGATTTCACCCTTAAGAAAACTAGCTTATGTTTTTTTGAGTATTTGCTATGATCTGGGCACTGTTCTATCTGCTCTACTGGCACCAATCAATTTAATTTTCACAATAACGAGGAAACTTTATTTTTTGCCCATTTTTACAGATAAGGAGAATGAGACACAGAGAGGCAATGATTAGGCCAAGGTCACACAGTGTTTCATGATTCGAACTCAGACCATCTGGAACCAGAGCTGGAGCTCGTCATCACGCACGCGCAAGTATGCATATACCCCCAAACAAGTCAACAAACATCCTGTGAGTTAAAACATACACACATACACATACGCGCACATGCCAATTACACTTAAATGTTTTGATTGCCTGACCAGGTTGCTCTCAGAATAAATCAGGTCATTCTTCTGTGCCTTGGCTTTCCCTTAAATCTAAGGAGCAGCATGTCACAGCCAATCTCCATTAGTAAGTTCAAGATCCCACTATGTATCAGGCTGTGTGCTATACTTTCAGAGGTCCAAACCTTGTCCCCAAAGAGCTTTCAATCTCCCCACAGAACAGCACTGACCTTGCTGAGACTAATAGGATGCAAATGGAAAGGAAGAGATGAGAATGAAGGTTTCTGATGAGGCCCGTGCAAGAAGAGAGAGGGGAAGCCCAAACACAGGACCTCGTATCAGGAGAACAGTTACTGGTTGACAATGCAGTTTGCATTACAAGGAGCAGGCACAAAGAATGGACAACAAATTTCTAATGACGCCCAACTGACTTGTAAGGAGGTTGACTATATTCTCTTAAAAAAAAAAATAAGTCGTTTCACATTACCTTTTCTCTCTGTGTTATAGATATTATGAAGAGATTCACAAAACAACTGTTTCATCCAATCATGGGGTTTGGACTTTTGTGACTCACCTTCCCCCAAAGATGAACTGATAAATCTTGTCTATTCTTCATTGGTAAGTTCATGCCTCAGTTAACCAAATCTTTTACTATTACAAGGAACAGACATTCAATCCAAATTAACTCAGGTAGAAAGGGAATTTATTGGCTCATATACCTAGGAAATCAGAAGTCTAGGAACAGCTAGATCTGGGAACCCAAATCATGTCAAGACATTAAGTCATTGCCCCATAGCAACACATGTGCCCCAAATAATCATTTCTCTCTTGCCTCAGAATGTTTCTGACATTCCCAGGCAGGCTTTGTTCAAGGGGCAGGCAACTTACATCCATCCTCCCTCCCTTAACAACTTCAGTGGAAATAGGACTTCTCTATCCCAACATCTGAACATCAGTCATTGAAAAGACTCCCAACTGGCCAGGTTGGTGCCCATCCCTTAGTCCAGGGGATGGAGTATTCTGATGGACCAACCTGGGTCGTGTGCCCACTCTCAGAGTGAGGTGCCAATGAGACTGTATACATGAAAGCCCCACCATGACTACATGTGTTGGGGGTGGAATCATCACCAGAACAAGGAGACTAGGAGATGGGGATAGGGTGAAGGAGTGGTAAAGAAGCTAGACCCACAGAACTACAACTTCTACAACCCATCTGAGGATACCTAAGAATTTCAAAACTTGGAGCTCTTCGGTTTCTCTTATCAATGTTCCTTGGCATGACTAGGTATGCCACACCTAGAGATGGCTACCTCGGTGTGATTTATGACTACGAACAAATGTATCTTCCTACAGTTGCAGGGTTCTTATGATGACTCATCTCTTGCCATTAGCAGCCACTTACCCTTGTCTAGCTGTCATGGTTGACAAAGCACTCCCACATACAAATGATCTCATTCCAGCCACACAGCAACACAGAAAGTATGTAGGGTAGCTATTGTTATTCCCATTTTATGGATGAGGAAGTGGGGCCTCAGAATGGCTAGTGGCTTGTCCAGTAAGTGGCCAACCCAATTCGAAAGCAGGGTCTTCCAGCTCTAAGATGAACACAAGAGACATCGGAAGCTTTAGGTGAGCCGAGGGGATGTTTCTGAGATGGCACAGTGACTCAACCCCTGAGATAGGATTAGAGTTGGAAACCGTGATTTTCCTTTCAGGTTTTCATGACTAAAACATTGGCCTCCTGAGCCTGTCTTAAACCTGTCCAGAAACGATGCCAAAAATTTCCGTTTCAAAATGCACTTGGTGAGGACTCTGCAGGCTGATTTGTCTCCAGCACACACTGGAATGCTACACATGCTCACTTGATTTCCAGGATTTTTAAAAAAGGAGCCAATACAAGAGATTTGTGCTTATGAATTATTGCACTTGTAATGAAAAAAGAATTACAGTACATGCTTGGGATGCTCACATGTTAGACGTGTGCGCAGCTTCTAGGTTGCTAACACAGCATCGAACTGCCCATCCTGTTAATAATGCCATTAAAATTTTTGTGAAAGGTAAGTTAACTTCTTTGGGGATGCACATGGTGGGAGAGGGGTGCAACCTGTTTCTGGCATTACAGATGGTAAGGAATAAGATTAGAGGGTGCAGTCAGAACACTGTAACTTGTTACAGCTGCTAATTGGGCTCTCATCTGACAAGCACCTTATTGCCTTACAGGGGAGGGAGAAAAATAAAACAAGCAGCCCAGACAATTAGGGACCAAACAAAATTAAACAAGTCCTTATGGCCATAGGTATCGGGTATAGTGCTTTGCCTTGCATTGTTAGCGACTCATGTATTATGAAGCACTTAGGGATGCTCGTTAATAGGGTCTCTCTCCCTCCTGGAGGGCAACTTGAGCATTAGACTCTGTGACTCAGGTGCAAAAACTCTGCTGTATTAGCGCGGGCAGAATGATGCTTTCCTCTCTCACAGGGGTGTAGTGAGGCTTAATTAATTGTTGGGGAAGCACTTTGAGATTCTGGGATGAAAGGCACTATAGAATGATAATAATTTGCATCGACAAGGTACATTTCTTCAGTGGAATTCCAAGCACTTTACAAACATTAATTAATCCTCATAACACCCTGGCGAGGCAGGTAAGTTTTCCCAGGATACACTAAGCAAATCCACCATGTTATGAATAGGAGGGAGGCTACCGCTCTATTGCTCTGAGCTCACTTTATTATTTATTCTTGGTAGGAACTTCCAGAAAGGCTGATGTGGACCCTGCTTCCCATTAGTCCAAATGGTTTGCCATTCGCTTTTGATTACCCGCAAATATCGTATTCTGCTGGAGCGCTAATCATTCTGCTTGGGGGACACGTGTTCTGTGCAAAGAGAGTCATAAACAGCTGTCATTCCGATGGATATTAATGCCTATTGTCTCCCATTCTGGAGCTCAGCGCCTCCCTCGCGAAAAGAGAATGGCGGAGGGGTGGGGGACATCTGTTTCAGAGAAGATCGGCAGCAATGCTGGAGAGAGTGCACCTGGCTTCCACTTTCAAGCCCATGTAACCAGTGGCTTCTTGGCCTTCCTTTGTCACCAGCACATTTTACATTTCACATTCTGGTTTTTCATCTTCATGCAGCAGGGGGAATGGAATGGAGGAGGTGGGAGGGGGAGGGAGTTCTGGGCGGCAGGCAAACAGGGCAACCAGCGTTTCTGGAATCACGAGTCTGTTCTAAATCAGTGGTGCAGAAGCAGCTCAAGTGTCAGGACCCAAACAGCTCCCCCAAACCCCAACCATTCCGCAAATGAAATAAACCTAAAGAGGAAAAACAATCCTCCAGCTAGACAAATGACTTCAACATGCCGAGCGGTCGACTTGTCGGTCTCGAGTGGCTCTCCGATCAGGCCTCTGTTCCCACACTCCTGGCTCTAATTCTGCACACATTCATTGACTGCAGCTTTTCAGATTGCAGAGGAGAAGACAAAGAGCAAAGAAGCTTGTGGGCTGTCATTCCGCACAGGCGCCACAATTAAAGGTAGCTGTTTCCCAGCCGGGCTCTTGGGTTGCAAGGAAAGCATGGGGCCCATGAATCAGCGTGTCATCCCACGTGATGTAGGGGACATCCCCCAACAAGGGATGGTACTGTTGTTTCCAAGCTGCCCTCTGATCAAAGGGAGGGTAAGCACATCCTGGTCAGGTGTTGGATTTTGACCAAAGGCAATCCCTGAAACCAGTGACCATTTTTTTAGGTCCCTTTTAGCTCTAATAGTCTATGGTGGGATGACTTGGTAAAATCCCCCCCTTGCTTCCCTCCGCAAGGCACCCCCACCAGCATGCCTTCAAAGGCAAGTAGGATGGACAGGTACTGATCCCCTCAGCCCTTCGGATGGTTGAGTACCCGAGAAGTTTGTACTCCCTCATTTGGGAGTGCTTTATAAATTGTTTTTTTATCTTCTCTGGGTTTTGTGACATGAAAAAAATGGGAAGTGCTATGCTACTTATTGGCATTATAGATGAGTAAACAGAGTCCAGGAATGTTGAAGTGACTTGCCCATCGCTATACAGTGAGTAATACATGCGGGTCTGACTGATTTCCAAGACTGAACTCTCAACCAGTATTCTAGGAGTTCCCAATCCCGGCTGCCCTTTAATACCAGTGGAGGAGCTTTAAAAAATACCTATGCCTTGGAGGAAGCCAGCTCCACTTCCCCGCCCCATCTGGGATTCTGATCTGACTCGTCAGGGTGGGATCTGGCCTTTGCTATTTCCTTGGTCTCCCACAGTGAGCCTAATGTGCAGCAGTCCTGAGAAACACGGAGCCGCACGACATGGCTCCTGCCCTAGCACTTGTCACTGAGGGATCATAGTTGCCCTTGAAAAGTCAGCGAAGAGCTATGAATCACCTACCTGATGTAGGAGAGGCAAACTTCAATTTTCATTCACTTATCATGAGAATAGAAAATGCGTTTGAAAGTAAAAAAGTCCGAAAAGCAAGCCATAGACTTTCATGTTATAATGTCCAGAGAACTAAACAATTGAAAATCCTGAATTATGTGTTCAGTAATTTGGTAGGTAACTTGACAAGCTTCGCTGGCTCCTAGAGCCGGGGTTGGAGCTTGCTCTGGGCTGCCTCCTTCCTCCCTATTCTCCGGTTGGGGAAGTTGTAGAACCCTGTGGTAGGATTATTTCCCAGGCATGGGGACCCTCTCCCTCACCTCCAACAACAAGGTCCCATAGCCCTTTAGTCTTCAAATCTCCTTCAGCGCCTGGATAGGTGTCTGGAACCATGATGAAGGAAAGGGGTCAGGTAGGGCCTCAGTCCATGACCCTATCCCCATTTGACAGCAAGGTTTTCTAAGCTGCTGTTAATGCCTGTGGCAGTGAGACCCCAGCTGGGGGTGCACAGAGGGAAGAATAGTGTTGACGCCTATGGAACGGAAGGACAGGTGATGCAGTGCTGCTCCCCGGGAGGAAGTAATCTCCAGCCTCTCCAATCGGATGATGGCTCCTCTTGGAGAAGGCACGGAGGGGAGGCCAGAGAGCCCTCCATGGGAGAAGGGTTGAGAACCCACCACAGCTCTGCTCCAACAGCCAGTCTCAGACACCTGCTGCTGCTTTGGGGGAAGCCAGCTCTGTCTCCCAGCCCCATCCAGCAGGAGCTTGAGGTCTCTACAGGGTAGGTTTTATCACCTCTACTTTAGAGGTGAAGTAACAGGCCCAAATGGTGAGGAGATTGGTGTGAGATATACCACTGGTAATAAGTGGAAGAGTGAAGGCTCCAATCAGGGCTTTTGGCTCCAATTCCCAACGCTGTCATTTCTGTAATTCAGCATGGTGGTTTGGAAAGAGCTTGGGGTGTGGGTTCTTCCAGTTTCGTACTCATGTGACCTTGGACAAGGCAGTCAAGGTCATAGCAGAGATTATATGAAGTAATACTACATGTGGCAGTGTCTGCCTCTGCCCTAGCTGTAACAAGTGCTCAAGAAATGTGGGAGGCATGGTAGGGTGGGAGTCGGGGAACTGAAAACAAGAATGACACTAGGTCTTTGGCCCTTAGGAGATTCAGGGTCATGAGGGAATGAAAGACAAGGTAACAGCGGTTACGCTTCTGGACCCTGGAGTCATACTGTCCAGCTCATCTTCTTCTGAACCACATCACGTCAGGGATGTCACTTATCCTCTTGGTGCCTCAGTTTCCCCATCTCTAAGATGAGTATAATGGCAGTATATGCTTCAAAGCATTATCATGAAGTTGGAATGAATGAGTGCATGTAAATACTTTAGAGAACGCCTAATACACAGAAGGCTTGTGATAAGTGTTTGCTGTCAGTACTATTATATAAACACGTAAAAGTGTAGATAAAAGATTTTCATAACGGTCAATAAAAATGATGGAAGAAATGGCACAAAGCAAAAATGAGAACTTTCAAAGTGTTCTAAGGAACACATTTCCTGCCATGTCTGGAAACACACGCAGGTACAATTCATGGCCAGATGGCAAGTGATCTCATTCTTAGTTGATCATAAGGCAGAGTCCAGAGGATGATGCCAAGTATTTCTTCAAAAATACATAGTGTTGTGTCCTCTCTCCACTTGGGCTCTGGTTTGCTCTTGGCATCTTGCTGCAAGGTCAACAAGTCCTCTGCACTTTCCAGGTTCCATCCTGAGAAAGTCTTTGGTGTAGAGCATTGTGTTATCTTGCCATTGCTGCTATGAACAAACTGAGTGGCTTAAAACAACACAAATGTATTATCTTACAGTTTGGGCGGTCAGAAGTCTAAAATCAGGGTGTTGGCAGGGTTGTGTCCCTTCTGGAGGTTTCAGGGAGAATCTGTTTCCTTGCCTTCACCAGCTTCTGAAGTTGGCCTATATTCCTTGGCTGGTGGTCTCTTTCTCCATTTTGAAAGCAGCAGGTGTGACATCTTCTCTCCTCTCTGACCTCCTGCCCCCCTCCTATAAAGATCCTTGTGATTACACTGGGCCCACCAGGATAATCTCCACATCTCAAGTTCTTTAACTTAGTTACATTTGCCATCTGAGGTAATGTATTCACAGGTTCTAGGGATTAGGATGTGGACAGTTTTAGAAGGCCATTCGTTATTCAGCCTATCATAAGTATCTACGATTCAAACACATCTTTCTCTTGCTAATATGGGCAGCCTTGCTTAGACCAATAACATGAGCTATTATGCAAATTCTCCACTCCACTGTGAGTAAGGAGGGGAAAAATGCCAATGGTGAGGGGAAATGAGAATCCTATCCATATAATAATGGCTGTGGGAATTCTGGTCGGGGTGGGGGCAGTAAGGGAAGACTCTTGCCGGAACTAAGAATGTTAAAATATCTTGGGAAAGGAATAGGTCCAAAACTTATTTTATAGCACTTGAGGTATGTTGATGTCTATTCTAAGCACTTCCTGGTCATTTAATCCTTCTAACAATCCCATGAAATGCATTCAATGATTATTATCCCCATTTTACAGATGAGGAAACTGAGCTACAGTCAAGGTTAAGGGGTATGCCCAAGGTCATACAGCTACAAGTGGCAGTTCCTCATGAGATGGTGTTCGATGATCTTGAACAGCCGAACCCTTCGTTCCAGCCACCCTTCGATACTCTCCACTCGGGGCTTCTTGTGTCCTCGAATCCAAAATTTTCAGTGTCCATCGGGGTGGCTTCTTTTTTTTTAGATGGTGCAACATGAAAATCAGAAGTAATTTTCACCTACTGGAATGTATTTATCTCACCTCTGGAAAGAACGAGCCCCGGGAAATAAAGGAAGATGTACTTTTAGGATCCACGAGCTGGAACAGACCTTGATGATTATCCTGTTCATCAAGGTTTCCTAAACTTCTAGCCCTGGGGGCAAAGCAAAGTAGCTGAGCTGGCCTGAGGGTTCAAATTCTTTGCCTGGGTTTCCTGCCTCAAGCAAGAAAATGGCTTTCAAGTCTCAAATTCTAGCTTAAAAATTCATGAAGCATTTTGCATTCTAAACCTATAATGTCTCTGTTAATGAACTGTTTTTTCAAAAAATAAATCTTTGAATAAGATTATCAGAATATTGGGCGCCTGGGTGGCTCAGTGGGTTAAGCGACTGCCTTCGGCTCAGGTCATGATCCTGGAGTCCCGGGATCGAGTCCCACATCGGGCTCCCTGCTCCGCAGGGAGTCTGCTTCTCCCTCTGACCCTCTTCCCTCTCATGTGCTCTCTATCTCTCATTCTCTCTCTCTCAGATAAATAAATAAAATCTTAAAAAAAAAAGATTATCAGAATATTATGCAACAAATGGCCGGTGATTTTGAGTGTCCCCCAGACCCACCTCACAGCTGAACATATAATTTCCACACCCATTTAAACAACATAGACTCTAGCCCCACCTACTCATAAGTCTAAGCCCCAAACTTATCTATCAAATGATGGTTTAGACAGGGCTTGGACACAATCCACTGGGAAGCAGAAAGGCACCAACTGCCGGCTCATGAAATGCATGAGATACTGTTGTCAATCTAAGTCTTTGAGCTAAGAGCTGAGTTCTTACTCGTACTTCTAGAATCACTGCATATCAGATCATCCAACTGGAGTGACAGAAGAGGCAGTAGATGGGGACATCAGGACCTTCCCTTCATCTTGGGCCTAGCTGAGCTTCTGGGGACAGAACTGCTGCTTTTAATAAAGAGGCACTGATGGTTGACGGCATGGGCAGAGAGCAATGGTGCTGAATTCCCTTAGGACTTGAGGGGTTTTTAGCTTGTGTTAGAAGCAAATAGCAACCGTTGTATGGCAAGGGAGAGCCAGATCACTTGGTTCAAGTTTAGTGGGTTTTCCCCAAGCAGACATTGTTGGGGGCAGATTTAGGGCAGGGTTTGGGGAGGCGGGGAGCTGGGGGTGCAGTGGATGGCAACGAATACACTAAATAAGGCAAGAGTCGGTGTTCCGGGCTCTGGTTGGCTTTTGAGGCAGACGGTGAATTCTTCTTAGTGACTAGCAACCTTCAAGTCTTAATTTACCCGTGCTGGGAAGCATGGTTCCAAACAGGTCAGAAATTGGTTGCTTAGGCTTCTAGCAGTCCTGAGGTTGTGCCCTTGTATGCACATGCACAGAGCTTCACAAGACTTTTCACTAATGCTTGGTCTAAGCAGATGATAGGCTAAGAATGTCTTTCTGTGTAGGGATATTGTCCAACCAACCTGGGCATCTCTCACTCAAGAAAATGAGATGGTGGTGAGGGGGAAGGAGGAAACTCTATTTTTATATTTGTTTCTGATAGGACTTGAGGACCACACTACAGATTTTCAAAGATCCATAAACTGTGGACGTTCATCCCAATCTCAATCTCGAAACCAGAGGAACACAAAGGACCAGGCGGCATTAGCATGACCCTTAAGATCAAGATGGGGAAATGGCCACTTTGCCATTCTAGTTGCTGTTCCTCTGAACAGCTCACTTTAGATTTACTTTTAGAAATGTGGTTCTAATCAGGAATAAATCATAGGAGGAGGAGAACAAGCTGGAGAAATCCAGGAGCTGTGCCAGGGGCTTCTTGGTTTCAAGCACCAACCCACTGGTTGCTCCGAGATGGTTTTTCGGCTTATGCTACTAACAGGGGATTCTTACCAGAGCAAGGGGGCAATTCTGAATCATGGAAGAATCTTCCTTTGAAGCCTTTCTTTCTCTAATAGACACAGTAATGGAAGGATCCAAAAAGGGAAGGAACACAGCCGGCTGGGAATTACTGTGGGCAGAGGACAACTTCGCTGGCAGAGGTAGAACCTGAGGACAGTGGGGCTATTTTTCCTTCCTGCCTCTGCTTGCGGGAGAGCTGCCTAAGACTGGAAATCAAACTTGGTTGGAGCACTTTGATGTCTCTTCCCATTTGAGGTTTCGGTGGAGGGATAATGGGTGGATGAAAGGCCTTTTTAGCTGGGGCTGTGAACAGCCAGTTCCAGATGCATGGGCACTAGCAACACAGGGCAGCCTGTGAGGCCTCTTCAAGAGGGGGAGGGAGGAACAGAGCAGGCCTTTGGACGGCATCTGCCCCCAGCTCTAGCCCTGGAAACAATTAGTGAGAGGAGGGGAGCAGAAGGGAAGCCAGGACGGAAGGACAGTCCTCCCAGACTGGGTGACTCATTGGCTTCTGGGTTTGCCTCTCCTTAGGCATTTGAATGGACTGAGGACAGTAGAGGGTGTGAGCTTGGGGGACAAGGCAGATTCTGGCAAGATCTCCCTCTTTCCCAGATGGGAGCCCTTTCATCCTCCTGTATTTATGGATCAAAGGCTATCATCTCCCCTTTTGGGGCTATGAAGAAATCTCTCAGATCCCCTGGCTTTGGGGTCCCTGGAAGACGCTTCTCCCTGCCCCAGCATCCTGGACTCCTCCTTGTTTATTGTTGAGGAAATCTCCCTCTTTACTCTGCCCTTACCTGAGAGAGCAAAGGCCTTCGGACTTGGCTTTCCATTTTCCCTAAAGTACACCCCTTCCCAGGTCACGGCTTGGTGGCTGTAAAATAGGCCACAAACTGGCCGTCCTTGGATGAGCTGTGGGAGGTTGAATTCTGTGCCATCACTTAACCATCGGATTTCACTTTTCAAAGAGAATTCTAATTCTGAAGCTTGGTCAGCACCATATCCTACAATTGGCCAGAGTCGAGTAGAGGCTGCCCGCCTCGGATGGGCCATGGGTCCCTCGGTTTCCCAAGCACAGCCTCTGTCCCTCCTCATCTTCTCCCAGATCCTACATCTCCCCACTGCTGCTCTTTGATCTTCTTACACTCTTGCACCCTTCACATAGCTGCATCATCCCCCCTGGAGCATTTGAGCTGGTGACCGCAGCTGGGGCTCATAGGGGGAGCACCTGGTCTCCCCCTTTCACGATTCTATGCAGAGAAAGGTTCATTTGAGTATCACTCCCGGTCTCTCTCCTTCTCCTCACCTCGCAAGTTTGGAAGAAGAACCAGCGTGCCCTCCTCAGTCACTCCATCCTCAGACTTACCTGTCTACAGGAGGATGCCTGATGGCTCTGCTCCTGCCCAGAGGGGAGGGCTCTCTCTGTAGGAGACCACCGAGGTTGTCCGTCACTGCCTGCACCCAGGAGGTCACACTGACCTAATTTAGGGGTGAAATGTTAGCAAGCTGACTTGGGTGCAGTTTCAAGCCAGGTTCTTAGTTGACTATATCAGTGATCAAGCTGACATATCCATCAGGGATGTTGATATCTGATTCAGAAGCTGAAGGATGCAGTTTTTATGTGCTGATAAGCGTATCTAGCTTTGGACCAGCAGACTTCTTACCCCAAAGTGTTACCTGAAATCCCCCAGGCCTCACGGATGTGTGTATACCCATGGGCTCACAGAATTTGATGATCCTGTTTCACTGGCTTGTGTTCCCTTACTTGTATGGTAAGGACTTCAGTCCTGTGCAAAATGTCCCTCCCTGAAAGGCAGGGAGACCTAAGGGGCATCTCTTTTGCTCTCACTCAGGGCCTGTGAATGTATAGCTTCTGCCCACCTGACAAGGTCTGCTGCTTATGTAGTTCCTCAACAACACCCCTGGCTTGTGTCCTCCCTGGGAAAGCTGATGTCTGTGCTGACGGTACTCTGTTCAGATGCCCCCGCAAGTTCCCACCCTGGTGGTGACTAAGCTCTGCTGGGTTCTCTTCAGGCCTCACTGTACAAAAGTAGTTTTGTGTTCTGGGCAGAAGCACCAGGAAGACTTTTTTCTTTCTCCCTCTGGGTTTTGCTCTGTCAAGCCCCAGAGTAATTCTGTATGTGCTCACATTCCAGGGGCTGGCTACATCCTCTCTCTCCACGGGCCTCCATGGGGCTCAACTGAGGAGCTCATTCCTGAGGGGTGGACCCTTGGCTGTCTTTCCCATCCCACACTTCCTTAAACCTCTCTCTCTACCCAAACTTCTCATGAACCTCTACTCATGCAAACTGCGATCTCAACAGCCAATCCAACAGTCCTGTCCAGACAAACTGAATGACAAGTCAACACTGACAGAGCCAGACCCAATTCTAACCACTCCACATAAAGTAAGCACTGGATCCTCTCAACAGCTGCATGAGGTAGGCGCTCTTATGATTATCTACATTTTATAGACACAGAAACTGGCTCCCAGGGCCTCAGAGACTTGCCCCACATCACAGGCCTGGACAGATACACAGCCACTCTTCAGATATGGGTGGTCAGGATTCAAAGCCACCCCTCCCAGCCCTCCCAGCTCTCCTTGGATTACATCTGTGCTGTACACCAGAGAGGAGGAAAAAAAGGAGAGGAAGATTTAAGGAAAGTTGGAGATGGGCAGGAAAGTAAAAATGAAAAGAGAGAAAAATAAGCAGGTGCCCAGCTCCCAATGTTTGCACGAGCAATCACTCCATCAGACTGTGTTGTCAAGAGCATGAAGGCACCTCAGAGAATCTGTCTTCACTTTACCAGAGAGAAAGCTGAGCCCCAGAGCTGCGAGAAATGTGCCCACCATGAAAATATGCATATTCTGAGAGGGTACGGAAGGCAAACCTAAAAGAGCTTCTAAAATGGAGATGGTGCAAACCTTTGTGTGGCTTTATGAATGGAAAACCAAGGCCCACAGGCAGAAATGACTTGCCCACGATTAAATTAAAATATGTGAGTTTCAAAGAACAGATGGGAAACGGAACCCAAAGAGTGAGAGAAACCGGCTTGGACGAGCTTCTAGAATGGAGATCACTCCATTTGTGCATTATAAATTGAAAGAAAAATCACTATGAAATATGAGCAATATATTAAATATGCTGTCCATACTGCTGTTGAGTAATGGTGAGAATGGAAGATTTGCCTATTGATCTCTTTGAGTGTCATGTAAAATGGAGCAATTTTCTAGCTAGAATCTACTGGAATTTGGGGCCAGATGCCCTCACTTTTCATTAATTGAAAAGGCTCTTACTGGGTGTTTCACATGTGTTCTGAACTGTGTTTGAGGGGAGGCACATAAGTTCATGGTAGTTTGGGAGGATGGTGACAAAGGTGTGCATGGTGTGGGGCTCATGCAGGATCCACCCGTGTTTAGGCAAAAGGGTAGATCGATGATTGGGAGCCACTAAGCATTGCAAACACTAAGCATATGTTTAAACATGAGTCACTGCAAAAAGGCTGAGGTTAATGTGAATGCCTTTCACTTCCCTATTAGAAAATGGAGCTACCCCTTGCCTCTGCCCACAGACTCAGCAATGCCTGTGTGGTTTCCATGTGGTCAGAAGCATTAGTGAGGGTCTTGTCCATATCTATTAGGAGGGAGGAAGCCCATTTAGCAAATTAAAATTGTTTTTATTTCCCCAGCTAATTGTTTTTTAATTGTTTAAGTAAAAGGTTTGGTCTTGATTAGAGGCTTTTAGTAAATTAAATCTGTTCGCATTTTACAAGTCTCATATTTAGATCATAGAGAGACAGTAATGGTTAGAGAGGTTGCTATGGCAAGAGTTTTGAAATATAAATGTTGATGCTGAAGAGGCCTCAGAGATTATCTGGTTCAACACTCTCATCCTATCACTGAAGGAACAGAGGCCCAGAGAAGCCAGCAGATTTGTCAAAGGTCACACAGCTTCAAAGTGGGAAAAGCTAGGCCTGAGCTGCCAAGGTCTGCTATCCCGGGCTATCCAGACATCTCCAGGAGAAATACCTCTAGTCAATACAGAAGGCTTTAATTAAATATTTAACCTTGAAAATAGGCTATACACAGAATAAATGGGGCATGCAGAAACATTAATTAATGTGTTTTACACCTTAATGTGAATTATGTGTTTCACACTTTAATGTAAACTGGTCAGTACTTGATATCTAACTGAGCAGTTGTTATGGGAAAATTTAACACACTTTTGAGGATATTGAGCTAAGTGACCCAAAGAAAGGTATACACAGAAGTATGCATACATACACTCCTTAAGATAAACGTGACATACTCCACTACGCTATTTATTTATTTAAGATTTTATTTATTTGACACACAGAGAGAGAGAGAGAGAGAGAGAGAGAGAGAGAGAGAAAGCACAAGCAGGGGGAGCGGCATGCGGAGGGAGAGGGAGAAGCAGACTCTCTGCTGAGCAGGGAGCCCAACGTGGGGCTTAGTCCCAAGACCCCGGGATCATGACCTGAGCCGAAAGCAGACGCTCAACCGACTGAGCCACCCAGGCGCCCTCCACTATGCTTTTTAGAACAGATGTGAAAAAAAAAAGAATATTGATACAATGCAGAATTTCCCAAAGTATGGTCTTTGGAGCCCCACAGAACTCAGTGCAATGACAGATCTCATGAAGGGGAAAATGATCTCATGGCCTAATAAAATGGAAAATACTAGGGGAAGCAAGGTTAAACAGATTTTTTTTCTTTATTTTCCTCCTCTGCTTCTCTCTCCTTCCCTCTCCCCCTTCCATCCCTCCTTCTTTTGTTCTTCTAGTCTTTCTTGTTCTCTTTAGCATCGGATCCCAGGGCTGTATGACTCAGCTGGGAGGGCCCTGCATCGTCTCCACACAGGTTCTGGGGAAGGCTGGCTCAAGGCACACCAGACCTTTCCTTCTGTCCAGGGTCTGGGCTCACCTGGGCTTCCTCACTGCTCTGCCCAAGAAATCCCTGCTTTCCTCGGATCCCAACAGCTCATCTCTTCCCTGTCACTCTGGGAGCGCTCGGGCCCAGCAGTCCACCCTGCCCTCCCTTCGCAGTCAGGTTGCCTTGATTCCCAGGGTGACTTTGCAGCCGGACGACCATGCAGGCTTTCCCAGAGAACAAAGAAGCGCCTCCTGTTTACATTCAGAAAGGGCCACGCACACCTATTTTCATGGGCATTCTGGGGGAGCGCAGCCCTGCACCAGCCACAAATCCCATGGAAACTCTCCCCTGGCCGGGCTGCATCTGTGAGGGGGCCAACGGTAGACACCAACTTTCCCCTTACTTGTCCACTCACTTTGGTTATTAACAGCGTTGTAGAAATAAACTTCCCTGTCTTGAAATATGGAATGACTGAGAATACAGCCGCAGGATTTATGGCTCTGCACGGCATGCAGTTATAACTTTTACTTGGCTGCCGTGATGACAAGATTCAGTAAAGCATTAGGCAAGTAAATCTGAATTACTCAGCTAAAATATGGGCTGTCCCTGGACACTCAGCCCCTCCAGGAGGACACCTGATTAGCCTTGGCCCATCTGGGGGGCAGGGAGATGTTTCGAGTGTCATTTCCATTTGGCTGGCTTGCAAAGGTGGGGACCAATTTGGCTAAGTCTCTCGGGATGTTTGGAGACAGGTGTAAGAAAAGGAAAACTGGCCCCGGAGCCACCACTCAATGTCAGTCACTGCCATTTGAGATAAGGACTCTCTCCTTTTTCATTGTCTCTCTCACTTAACCTCTGCCTGGTTTCTTTTCCTTCCCCTCTGGGGACAGGAGAAGGGGAGAGGGGCGAAGAAGGGGAAAGAGTACTTTCTTTTCAAGCCCGTAACCACTTGGATTCAAGTCTGTAAATAAAGGTTAAACTGAGAGGGAGCCGGGGTGAGCACAATAAAGGCCCCCTTGAGCTTATTGGGGGCTCGCTCCCCCACTGGTCTGGCTCCTGGAGCCTCCCTTGAAGAAGCAGCTGCAAAGATCAAACCTTTTAGCTATTTGGTCTCCCAAATCCAATCTGACTTGGCCCCACTATCACCCACTGACATTTGAAATGCGTCTATTTAGAAAGGAAAAGAGAAAAGAGCACAACTAGGAGGAAAAACTATGCCGGCGATGCCATTCCTGCAAGGCAAGAAAAAGAAGTATCGTGTGTGTGTGTGTGTGTGTGTGTGTGTGTGTGTGTGTGTGTGGTTTTTTTTTGTTTGTTTGTTTTTTGTCTTGGTCTTTTCCGCTCTCTCTGCCCTCACACTGCCACATTTATTAATACGGTGATAAGGATGACTTAAACTGTCTGAGTGTTTCTAGAAGGCGGGAGGGAGGGGGCTTGGGAAATGAATGGACTGAGCCTGTCCCCTGTTTAGTCACAGAACTGTGCTTTGAAGGGTGTCCTTAGGCTCTGGGGCTCTGGCTGGTTGGGTGAGGGAGGTCACTGGAGGAAGTTGGCTGGTCTGAGACAAAGACAACAGGCACATCCCTCAGAGGAAGGATATCCTTGACCTGGCCTCTGAATCCCAGACCATGGGATGGGCTCCTGAAGGCTTGCCATTGGGTGGTCAAGGAGCATTAGATGTGTCCATTGAGACTCTGTCTACAGGGGAATTTCGAGAAGGGGAATTGGTAAATGGGGGTTGTGGCATCATTTCCGGCGTCTGTAGGTATCTAATGCAGTGCTTTTGAGTCTTGTTAAAATGTAGGTTCTGATTCGGTTGGTCTGGGGTGGGATCCGAGATGCTGCTTTTCTAACAAGCTGCAGGGTCATGATGATGCTGCTGATCGTGGACCACACTCTGGATAGCCAATGTCCTTGGCACAAATGTAGAGGGTCCACGGGGGAGGGTTGGGGCCTAAAGCCACAGCAGTGAGGGCAAGGGTTATTCGCAAGTATTAAAAATGCTTTTAGTTATCTGAAGGCAGACCCCAAGGTGGCACTTGGTTTTCCCACATTTACTCATACTCAATACACTGGGTGTTTTATAACCTTAGAAGAGATTTCTCCCCAATAAGGAGTAATGCATATCACAGTGTTTCTCAAAGTGTTGTCCCTGGATTGGCCGTCATAGACATACCTCAAGAGCTTCTTAAAACAATAGTTTCTGAGGCTTTTCCCAGACTTCTTCAATTAGAAGTTCTGGAGGGCTGGGCAGTTGGGGGACCCAGGAATTGACATTTATCAAGTTTGCCAGCTGATTTTTTTTTTTAAGATTTTTATTTATTTGACAGTGAGGAAGACAGCAAGAGAGGGAACACAAGCAGGGGGAGTGGGAGAGGGAGAAGCAGACTCCCCGCTGAGCAGGGAGCCCAATGTGGGGCTCGATCCCAGGACCCTGGGATCATGACCTGAGCCGCAGGCAGATGCTAACCGACTAAGCCACCCAGGCATCTCTATGAGTGATCGCTTTTAAACAGTGTTTCCTCAAGCAAAATGAAGTACCTTTCTTTCCTTCCTTCCGACCACCTTTTTTTTTTTTTTAATTTACCTTATAGGTCAGGTGACTAACAAGGTTTGAGAGTTTTGAAATTAATTTCCCAGGTACTGTTGTGTCTCACCTGCTGACTTGCTGAGTCACCTCAAGAAAGGCTCATCCCTTCTCTGTGCTCTAGTTTCTGCATCTCTAAGATAAGACTAATAATGCTTGCCCTTAACCCACTCACAGATGTTTATCCAGAGTTTTATTAGGATAAAATCTGTAAATCCCTTTGGATTACTGAGAGAGAGGACGAGAAGAAAATCTAAAACACTATTGTGATTTCTTTAGTACTTATCACAGAATTACCAGCTGATGTCCTATAGAACATTAAAAAAAAAAATGAGCCACTATACAAGGTCTTCACTTCTGCAAAAGATACATTCATTTCTCATCTCTCCTTTTGGACATGGGCATGGCACTGGCTGCAAAGGGGGCCTATTTATAAGCCATGTCATTTAATTCTATTTTGAATCCAGTTCCTAAAACATGGGCAAGATAAAGAGCTGTATCACTAAGGTGCAACCAGAAAGGAAGAGGCAGTGGGAGATGATTGATAGGCGGGTAGGTAGGTAGATAGACAGATTTTATATATATGGGTTGATTTAGATATTATCTGGACTATATCTATGTAGGTTTCCGTTTGTGACAGGTATATGTGTTTCTACAGAAGTACACATATACATATGTGCAGGTCTAGATATAGATTTAGTACAAGGCATTGGCTTACACAGTGGGGGATGACTAAACAAGTCTATAGGGCAGGCTATCAGGAAGGGAAACTCACAGGCATTGGCTGCAGCTGTTGTCCATAGGCGGGAATGTCTTCTTTCTCTGAAGAAAGTCTCAGCCTGCCTTTAAGGCCTTCCAACTGATTCATCCAGGGCCATCACGACAGTCTCTCTAGTTTACGGTCAACTGATTAGAGAAGGTCATTACATTTGCCATATCCCTTCACAGCAGCATCTAGATTAATGTTTGATTGAACGAGTTGGGGGCCTGTCATCTAGCCAAGTTGACACATCAAAGAGCTATCACAGTTCACTTCTTGTCAACCTGGCACCCACACACATCTCCTTAAACTACACTTAGTCTCCAAATAAAGCAGTCCTACTTTCACCCAACGTGGTACACCTATCCAGCACACAACTGAAAACAGTTGTGAAATTTGCACACCCCGCACTGTCTCTACCACTTTCTCACATGCTTTTACTATCACTCCTTCATAATTTGTGCACCTCTACTTCCATTAAATCCCTGCCACTGATCTTTCCAAGGCCAATATTCCTCTTGGTTCATTTCTATTGTTTTTGTGACAGAAAGCCAACTTAAAAATAAGACAGCAACCAGCCTGTTTGATGTCTCTCCTTGAAGTATTTTTCCTTAGGAATAGCTGTCCACATAGAACGCTTATAATTACTAGGGCCAGTGCCTAATGTCATTTACGTAGTATTTTATTTAATCCCCATGACAACCCTAGGATATAGGTATTATTGTCTCTATTCTATGGGTGAGGAAAGAGAACATGAGAGTGGTTGACTTAACTGCCCAAGATCACAGAGCTAGGAGGAAAGGACAAAGCTGGGTTCTGTGCCAAGTGTAACTTTCTTCCAAAGACAATGCTCTTAAACACAACTAAGATATTTTGAAGGTTCCTATAACAGTAATGTTTCTTCAAGGGTGATCTGTAAGCCATTTATATCAGAATGAACTTCTGTTCATGTTAAAAATGCAGATTTCTGGTCCAGCCCCACACCTAGTAAAACTGCATCTTTAGAGACAGACCTAGGACCCATCAGTTTTAACAAGCTTCCCAGGTATTTTTATGTATTCCACGTTTGGAGCAATTCTGAGGTAGGAGTAAAAGAAAGGATTTTCAAAGATGGATCATCTTGGCTGTTGGTAGGTGTCAATATTCATGTTGTTGAAAAGAAGCACTGTCAAATATGGAGAACAGCATTCTAGATGGGCTGGGGCTAACGAGGTGGAAGGCTTTCCATTGTTCAGAGAATAGGTTATGCTAACTAGAGAAGTTTGCTCTTCATGCAGAATCTTCCCTCTTCCCATAGAGTTTTACAAAAGGGGACCCTACCAAAGCCATGTATCACATGGTCAGAGGACCAATCTCATCACTTATACCAGTTGCCTGACACATCCAGACACTACCATGCAATGCTGTTATTACTACCCCCATTGCAATAAAGATAGCATTGGATGGACCAAGAGTTCAGATTACAACGAAATTCTTGGTAACAAATATATACACCAGAGATTTATAAGACCTTTTCATTACCCTGGTTTTGCAGATAAAGGCAAGTGTGGGGGAGGAGAGGAGCCCGAGGAACTCTGAAAGGAATGATTAAAAAAAAGAAAAGGGGGGGCTGTGAAGCTTAGTCTCATTCCCAAGCTAGATCAATCATTATTCCAAAGTGATTTTTAATCAAATCCAACATATGGTTTTTATTAATTTGGGGGCAATTCCCCTACCATCTAGTGCAATAAAAAAGGATGTTGATATCATAAAAGATTATAGCATCCCTTATCAAGCTAGCAAACAAGAAGTGTAAAATCCAAGATAATGAAATAAGTTGAATTGCTTCATCCTTCCCTCCCCGGTTTTATTGCTATTATTTTTTTATTGCCAAAAGTTCTGAGGGGAAGATATTCAGAGCTGGGTTATGAATAGATTGTGAGTCAGGTTCATTTCCAGGATGAAGCAGATACCAAGGGCCCAAACTTCTAACAGCTGCAGTGGGAAGAAAGCAAAGTATTATCTCAGACCTCTAATTTGCAGGCATGATTCACCCATATTCAACTTTGTTTTTTGAAGATAGAAAAAAAAAAATCTGAGCTTAGGAGGTTTTCTTTTCTTTTTTTGTTTTTTTTTAAGATTTTATTTTTAAGTAATCTCTACACCCAGCATGGGGTTTGAACCTACAACCCCAAGATCAAGAACCACAGGCTCTACTGACTGAGCCATCTAGCTGCTTCAGGAGGTATTTTTCCTCGTCAGTTGGTTTGACCAACTGTTGTTCTTGTTACTATAGGTTCATGCTGTTTTCCCTGGAGCTCAGCCCAAGGACAATGGAGGCTAGTAGATCTCCCATGACAGTCCCACCATAAACATTAGATTCCTCCTCAGGAAAGGCTGGCTATCAAGGCTTCTTAGCTCTGCCACCGTGAACTTCTGCAACCTATCCTCAAACTCTGACCCACTCAGATACAGCCCGGAAGAGTGAGGTTGGTAATACAGGCGGGAATGACCCATTACTTCTGAGAGCTGCTAATCTACTGTTGAGAGAGACTGGGAGGGATGGGCAGGAGAACAATGTTGGTGGAGCGCTGTGCTAGGTATGTTTATGCAGGTATCTTATTCATCTTCTTAAACATCCTGTGAGGCAGGAATTATTGGTACCTGCTCATAAATGAAGACACTGTGTCTAAGAAAGTCTCAGTGATCCACTCAAGGTCATACAATTTGTTGGTGGTGGAGTAGAGCTTCCAACCCAGGCCTGTCAGACTGGGAAGCCCAGCCTTCTCCCATCTACTGGTACCTGCTAAGGTGATCACCTCCAGCCACTGTGGCGAGGGGAGAAGCCAGGAGGCAGGGGGCAGAGGTTGCAAGGAGTCTTTCTGTTCCATTTCTGTTCCCACAGCTCTTGGGGCAGCCAGGTTTGGGGAATAGAAGAGGAGCTCGTGTCACCTGCCTTTCTCAGGAGAGCTTGAAATTGGCTTTTCCATGAGGGAAGCAGGTTAGTGTAGAGCTTGCCAAGCTGAATGATGCCCTTCTGTGAGCCAGCTTTGTGTTTCAGAAAAAAATTCTGACCCGTAGAATTTTTTTTCTGACAAACTGCACTCTTCAGGTTTGCCAATCACCCTGCTGATTGCCATAGCACTAGCGTTCAAGAAAAATTACCATAGAGGGGCTAATTCATAAAGAAGAAATGGTCATGCCATATTTTGTGGGATGAAGGGATATCTTAGCTCCGGCTGCTGTAACAAAAATACTACAGATTGAGTGGCTTAAACAACAAATATTTATCTCTCACAGTTCTGAAATCTAAGAGTCTGAGATCAAGATGCCAGCAGATTTGGTTCCTGGTGAGACCCTTCTTCCTAGCTTACAGGTGGCTGCCTCCTCATAGTGTCCTCACATGGCAGAGAGAAAGAGAGCAAGCTCTGGTCTGTCTTCCTCTTCTTAGAAGCACTATCAGCTTTAAGGATAAGTAAGGACTACGCCCATCCTGAGGGTCCTAACTCATGACCTCATCTAAACTTAATTAATTCCCAAAGGGCTAACCCTCACATACCATCATATTGAGTGTTACGGCTTCACCATATGGATTCCAGGGAGGGGGGAACACAGACATTCAATCTATACCAGGGATTCAGTCTTGGCATTAATGAGCGGAGGTCGGCCATTTTCTGTTCTCCTGATCTAATCCACAGGAGGCATGGCAGGGAGGGGTCTGACTGCAAAGGAACAGCGTCTGAGGGGCAAGCAGAGAGAGCTTCCCCTCAATTTTTGCTGCTCTTGAATTGCTTTCAACTTAAGGAGAGGCCTCACAGATGCCTTTCAGGGGACTCTAAGAAAAGCTCGCAGGGATTTTTTTTTTTCAGCTGAATAAACTGCTGTTTCAGGCTTTAGTAACAGGGCATATAAGAAAAAAAAAATCTTTTCCTGTCATCCCTAAGTAATTTTTCCAACCTTGATGCCTGGAATAGAAGAATTTCCTTGCAACCTCAGCATCCTGTTTCTAAAAGTCGAGAAGCATCTCAGGATAGTTTGTGGAATGCCCTGTGTGATATGTGGCGTGTGAAGAAAAAAAAAATCAACATTTAAGGCACATTTCTTAGATTAAAATGCAAGAGAAGAGCACACACCATAGATAGAGTTTGGCAGATGAGGTTTCTCACTAATAGGGCTAACAATTTAGAAGAGAATGTCATCAATTGCAATATAAGTTTACTTTTCATCTAATGAATTTTAATGGCAGCTTTCACCAAGAACTCCAGGAATCCATAAGAAACAGGAAAACCTGCCTGGAAACTTACTTGATAGTCACAAAAGCAAAGTCTCTAGTATCATCTCTGCTCTATTTCTAAAACACATTATTTTCTCACAAAACATTTATAGCACAAAGAATATTCATCATATTGCTTGTACTCACTGCAACCTAAATGCACACTCTTTCAGAAGTCTTTTTTTTTTTTTTTGCATATCTTATTTTGTTATTCAAATGATGAAGCATATTTTGCAGGGAGTTACACCTTTTTAGAGGCAGATTTTGTTCTGGAAAATGGTGCAGCATTTCCATTTCTCACTTCTTTACATAACTGGTTTTTTGTCAGCAAATATAACTATGTTTGACAAACCAGTCCTGTAATCTATCCTTGCCAAGTTGTGGGCTGCAGTGGGTTTCCAAATCCCTCATTAGGAGGAGATACCTTTCCCAGGAAAAAGATAAAATGGACAGGCATTTCTCAAGATCTTGAATATTTCTTTCACCGATTTTGACTCAAAATAGGGACGCTTGTCACCTGAAAGTCATCTTTGTCCTTGACTTAGCTTTCAGGCTTAAACCTGACTGTTTTCCTGATAAGGCTGTGCTCCCCATTAGCCATGATGGAGAGTGGCCAAACCACACAAGTTCACATTGACCCCAACTCACCCGGCTGTAGACTGAGATGAGGTAACCCCAAAGCTTCCCTTTTTGTTGTCTTTTTAAGTAGAATTTTTGACATTAGGAGATCGCATTTTGCACTCATTAAATATCAAAAATCCTGGGACTGCAAGCTAGGTGCTTTCGATAGAGACGAGCTGTAGAATACCTTGTACAGACATTGCCCTGCCAAGCTCTAGCCCCTACCATCATAGATGCCACATGACCCCTCTAACTAGCAGGGCTATTGCACTGCACAACTGTAGGAGGCACTGTTCACATCATATTGTGGGAACGGCACTCCTGTGTGAGTGCTGCCTCCTGAGTTGTGTATCAGAGTAGTGCTACTTGCCACATTAACACAAAGTCAGTCACGCCAACGGGCAAGATAACTTTCTTCCAGAAATCTTCATGGTTCTATGCCCTGGGGGGATTCTCACCATCCTGGGTAAGCAGGTCCTCAACTCTTCCCTAAAGCCCTTGAAGCTACACCTCTGGATGCCACCCCAAACACCATTATGAATTGCATTAGTTTTCTATTGCTGCTATAGCAACTGATCACAAACTTGATAGCTTAATGTAAATGTATTACCTTCTAGTCCTGTAGGTGACACATCCAGGATGAGTCTTACCGGGCTAAAATGTAGGCTGGCTGTGTTCCTTTCCATTGGCTCCAGAGGAGAATCCATTTTCTTGCTCATTCAGGCATTGGCAGAACTCAGTTCCATGCTGTTACAGGACTGAGAGTTCCATTTTCTCATTCTGTCTTCTCCTAGACGCCTCTTCTGGTCCTAACACATAGATTCCTGTACCTCAGGGGAGTAACAGAGCATCGAACCCTTCTCCCACCACCATCTCTCTGGCCTTCTGCCATTGACTTGCTCTCTCATCCCAGGCCTCTGCTTTAAGGACACATGTGATTGGATTGGACCCACCTGGGTAATGCGACATACTCTTCCCATCTCCAGGTCCTTAACCTTAATCACACCTGTAAACTCCCTTTTGCCAAGGAACATAACATATTCATGGGGTCCTGGGATGAGGAGGAGGGCATCTTTGGGAGCCCATTTTTCAGCCTACCATGCTATTATTATTATTTTTTAAGACTTTTTTTTATTTGAGAGAGAGAAAGAGAGAGAGAGAGCACAAGACGGGGGAGCGGGAGAGGGAGAAGCAGACGCCTCGCTGAGCAGGGAGCCTGATGTGGGACTCGATCCCGGGACTCCAGGATCATGACCTGAGCCGAAGGCAGTCGCTTAACCGACCGAGCCACCCAGGGGCCCTGCCTACCATGTTATTGATTTAATTATTTGACCTTTTCAACTGGTTAAACAATAAAACCAATTATTTATTGAGAACCTACTGTGTTTTAAACAATATTAACTGTTACTGCTTTTCTCCATCCATAGACATAGATTTCCTCATTTAATCCTTTCGGTGACCCTGTGAGGTAACACTGGTGTCAGCCAAGAGTGCAATCAGCTGTAAAGAATGGAAGCCCCAACCACTGCTACTTTATTGTTTTAAAATAAAAAAAGGAGTTATATAGCAGCTCAATTATGCCTTCAGGATCTCCAGACTCTATCTTTGCTGAGAGGTAGAATACTGTAGTAGTTACTAGCATGGACCTTGCAGCCCATTGCATGGGTTTGTGCAAGTTTCCTCCTCTACAAATGGGAATAATAATAATATACTCAGACCATGCGGTTGGTGGAGTAAGTGAGTTAATGCATTTAATGTGCTCAGAACCATGCCTGGTGCGTATTAAGTAAGTGTTGACTATTTTAAATTATTTCTGCCTGCTAAATGTTATTTAGCATGTTGGCTTTTGGCTTCATATCTTTACGCTTAGCACCTCGTGGTAGCAAGATGGTTGTTGTACTTCTAGCTATGACAGGAAGGAAAAGAAAGGAACAAGTGAGAAAGAGAGAGAAAGGTGTGCTCTTTGTATCAGGAAGCCAAACTCTTCTCAGAAATCCCTGGCCACTTCTCACTTCTCATTGGCTAGGCAAGTGAGACCCATGACGTTCCCTTTATCAAAGGAAAATCTGAGAAAGGAAGCTTTTTTTTTTTTTTTTTCATATAATGAGGCATCTGGATGGGCAGACATCCATTACCCCTGTCCTTTGGTCACTGTTCCCCAGTCTCCCAAGAAAAGGGTGACCTTTTCAGTAAAGAAGGAAAACAAGTGCTAGAAGACACCAGCAGGGTCTGCGTGGTTGGTCACAGGTACATTGGTCAGTGTGCAGGAGTCTTAGCTGCACACGAGGCAGAGATTTCGACGGGAGGCTGGTGGGAGGTGTGGAGATCGGGGAGAGCCTCTGGACCGTGGAGAATGTTATGGGTTGAATTGTGTCCTACTCAAAAGATATGTTTAAATCTTAAACCCTAAGACCTGTGAGTGGAGATTTCTTTGGAAATAGGTTCTTTGCAGATATAATCAAATGAAAGTGAGGTCATACTGCATTAGGTTGGGTCCTAGCCCAATTCTTGGCATCCTCATAAGAGGGAAGTTTGGACACAGACACACGGGTAAGATGCCATGTGATGATAGAGGCAGATTGAGGTCTGCACTAAAGCTAATGTCATTCCAAGGCTTTGGGGGCAGTAAAGCTTCCATTTGATGCTTGTCATACTTGGGTACAGTCTGGCTTGTCTCTGGCTCTAGCAGGAGAATCAGCCAAATACCCCTGCAGTCACCCACTGCTGGGGGATGAGAGCAAGAACAGGACCCGTGGACCCATGGCAGAGCCCCAGCCAGGAGCAAAGCAAGAGGCTAGGCAAGATCCTCCTTTGGGGAAACCTACCTGGGTCAGCACAGTCTCTACAAAAATTCTGGGCTTGTTTCATTTATCTACAGGTTACCCTGGAATCCTAGGGCTCAGACAAACAGCTTGCATCCTCCAGAAGTTACTCTACCTTCTGGAAGCCTCAGAGATCCCTGGGATACCTCTCCACTGGCTTAGCACAGTGTTTCTGAACTTCATTTTTTGGCCATGCCATGGTTGTTACTATATCCATTTGTACCATCATTTACTTAATGTCTACCTAAATTATTTTATTTTTAAAGATTTATTTATTTTGAGAGAGAGAGAGAGAGAGAGAGAGAGAGAGTGTGAGCAGGGGGAGGGGCAGAGGGAGAGGAAAAGAAGCACACTCCCTGCTGAGCACAGAGCCGCATGTGGGGCTCAATCTCATGACCCCAAGATCATGACCTGAGCCAAAATCAAGAGTCAGACGCCCAACCGACTGAGCCACCCAGGCGCCCCCTAAGTAATTTTATTTTTAATGAAAACTTATTTCACTACTGTAAGTGAAAAAAAAGCCAGGATCATTTTGTCCTAAATAGAAGACAATTATAAAATTAATACAATTTCATTAATACAATGAAAGCAAAACAAACTTATTAAATTCAAGCTAGAGCCTGCAGAAGTCTGAGGTCTGCTCTCTGTCGATAAAAGAGATTCGCAAGTTGTAGAGGGGTGTTGAAGACATACTAGCAATTGACCAAGGCTTTCTTCTTGTAGGAAGCAGAGATTTAGAAACAAAACGCTTTCTCATGGTGATCGTGTGCTATTTGCCACTTAAAGGCAGATTCTTTGCAAATCAGGACTAATAATGGTAAATAACATTGATCCTCCTTCAGCTGATATAATAAACGCTTTATGTACATCTTCCCACCACCTAGGAGGTCAGCATGATCATCACACTTCAGAGGCGGCAACTGAGGACTCAGGAACCAGCTGGGTCACCCAGCTCGTCAATGCCGAGAGCCGCTTGTAACTCACCCACCACAGTGCCAGTCCTAGGAGGGGGTATCCTCCCATGGAAAACTGGGGGTGGAGGGGGTGCACCTGCCAGTTATCACACCCCAACCTTGGCCCAACATGGCTCTGTCATCAACCCCACTCTAGGGAGTTCGCTGGGACAGGGTGATGGTGTAGGATCAGAGTGACAGACAGCAGTAAGGTCTTAGCTAAAGCCCCGGAGGGAGCTGGGGATGCACCACTAAGGAGGGACCGAGATGTCCTAATGCCAGGTCCTTGGGAAGGACCTCACTGCTTCTCAACATAGCATGGCAGGCCCTGGCAGTGGGGAATACTCAAATTTCCCCACCCTCCAGCCTTACATGGCACAGGCCTGATTTGGGGTGGGGGGCGAAATATTTGTGGAGGAAAAGTTCCATGTTTCAAACAAAACCAAGTTTCACACATCCAACACCTATAAGACGGGTCGGTTCCCCTGCAGATACTCCTATGCCCATTGTTCTACTGTGGTCTCTTCTGGGGGCCTGAATCCTGTGATTTTGCAGAACACAGCCTTGATTTTACTGCCCAGAGAACAGAGCCTTTGAAAGTGGGACCGCACTTCTCTGAGGCTTCCCTTTTAAAGCCTGGATGGAAAAAAAAAAAAAAAAAATCACCATGAAGAGGCACAGCCCCAGGCCAAACACTGTCACACTGCGAAGGTCAAGAGAGGGTCAGGAGAAAAACGGATATTGAAAGGCCACCTGGAGAGCAGTGCTTTGCCTGTCACCCCTCCCCACCCTGCCATCTCGCACCTGGGGGCTGGGGAGGCAGGACGGTGGGAGGAGACAAAGCCAAGGCTCCACTTTCCAATCACCCCAAATGCTGCTTATCAAAGGGATTTTGACTCCTAGGTGGTAGAGCCATAGGGAGCATGGAATGGGGAAGGTATAATATGGCTAAAAGCTGCTTTAATAAAGCGCAGGGCTGGGTCTGAGCTTCACTCTCCATAAATCAAAGGGCGACACCACAGCTCTCTCTGAAGATCAGCAAGACAGTGTGCATTGTGGGGCTGGGGCGGCTCTTAAATCTAATCGACAGCTCTTTGAGCAAAAATATGGCCGGGACTGGAGGATGGAGGTGGCCGCATGCTGGAAAATATCCTAAGGAGCACACACATTTCCCAGGTGATAAGAATGCTGAATGTTTCGGAGCCGAGAAGCCTTGGAAAACAATTAGCCCGAGAAGCAAGATAACCTGTTGAAATTATGGCCCTGCACTTCACTGCTCTTAATAAATTTCCTGGCAGCCTCTTTCCACCTCAGAGTCCTGGTCTGTTTATGCCTTTAGTAGTTGGGGGAATTAACTCATCAAAGTTTCATCTACCTGTCTGACTTCAGCCAGAAGTACAACTTATTTGCCTGGATACCTTTCAAAACTGCTGTCTACATAGATTATAATTTAATATATAGTGGAACTAACACAAGGCTGCCTGTTTCTTGAGTCTCAAATGTCAAAATCTGCATTTACATGTTCTGAATTTTCTTCAACGGTGCACACACTTTAGATAGTAATCACCATGGAGGCCTTGAAGAATTAAAAGAAATTGCACTGAGATTTGCTTTTAATCTCCGTGAGGGTAGCAAGGAGAATCGTGGGCCCAGAGCTGGATTTACTGGCCACTTCACTAGCCACAGCTGTTCTTAGTTTCTTGGGGCCTCAGTTTTCTCATCTGTAAAATGGGTTTAGTGTGCCCACTTTGCTGATGTGAAGAAAAAATGAGATGAATGTAGGGAAGGCAACTATCACAGCTCCTGGACACTCAATAAATATTAGCTCCCTCCTCTTTAGTAAGAGCTGCCGATTTGATGAATTTTCCAGTTCAGTTTGCGTAGTGCTTTCATTTGGGCTGGTTTTAGGTAAACACTCTTTTGTGAAGTGATCCCCCCCACCACCAAGTGCCGAAGTCCCTGGAGTCCCTAAGTCACTTTTTCTTGTGCGGTCTGAAATCCCAAAGGCAAGTTCTTGATTCCTTTAAGGCTCTGTTTTCTCATGGAATTTGAGGATGAAATGAGATAAATTATGAAAATCATTAGGCCAGTTTCTGGCGCTTGCTAGCCACTCTCAGTATTAACCTCCCATCCTTCCACCCCCATCACACAACCTGTACTCCTCCTTGCACCCAAATCACACATAGTGGGAGGGTTCCTGTCTCTGTGCGGATGCTTGCGTTCTCTTCTGTAGCTGGAATGCCAATACCCTTCCTTGCCGGGCCTGTCGACATTCTTCGCATCCTTTTAGGCCGCTTCGGATGTCATGGCTTCCATAAAACTGACCCGATCCTGTCCACACCCAAAGTCCGAAGTCAGGCTTTTCTTGTAGTAGACACCTCCCATGAGCACTCACCACCGTCAGCCTTGAGTTTTGGTCCTTTGTGTACACGCAGGTCCTCGAGGGCAGAATCCAAGCCCTGCCCACGTCTGGGATCCTCTGCAGCATTTTGCAATGTTTGACCTGAAGTAGCTGTTGGGCTACAATCGAATCTCACTTTATTTTTGTACTTCTTATTTCATGGATGAGACAGAAGAGCTACAAAGTCCAGGGTTGTTAGGTTTTAGTTAAAACTATTTTTCTATGGTGTCACACACTGATTATCGTGCAGGTATGTGGGCTTGTTTGGGGAGAGGCAGTTACAAGCAGCTGGATAAAGCTTCGGTGGAAAGGATGATAATTGACCGTTAAACACTGACTGCGGAAGCACCTCTCCTCCTCTTCCAGAGGACAGGGGCCATGCCTGATGACCTCTGAGAGGCCCGTGATTAGGAAGGCCCAGGTATGATGTACACTGGGCCACAGGCCCAGGAAGGAGGCGAGGCACCCGCCCACACTGCAAAGCAGAGAGCCCACTCAGGAGGTGGCCACCAAGTGCCAGGAACATAGGAGTTTCTCAAAACATACTTCATGAATAAAGAGAAAGTCAGCTTTCTCCTTTGGGTGGCCCTCAATTGCCTGGTTGGCTTTTCATGCCTCAGTTTCTCCAGGTGTAAAATAAGTATGAATCTGATGTTCTGTGACTCCGTGAGAAGCAAAAATGACTGTGATCATGAAATATTCAGCATGCACTGTAAACAATAATTAGTGAGAATAAACATGGCCACGAACAAAGAAATCTCAACTGTCAAGACACTTACAAAGTAATCTCTGGTTTCTTTGGATACACCTAAAGAGCGTTCATTAAATTTTTATTTTAGTACCATTGTAGGTAGGACTCAGTTTCCTTACAGAAAGTCAGGGAGCCCTCCAGTTCCCCACCTACAGTTGTTGAAAGGAACAAGTAATGCAAAGCACTTGCCTAAAACCCAAGGAATTATACAATAATAATAGTAATCATCTGTCACTAAAAGTATTTCCATCTTAGTAGGTTGCAAGTAATACATTTTCTCTTTACTTAAGTCTCTCTTTACTCTCTAAATAATGCATTACCCATTGCATTTACAATTTCCTAGCCTGCTTCGTGTTTTAAATTAGAATCTGGCCTGCCCACGTGAGCTAACACCTTCTACCTCAGGAATCACACTGGGCGATCTTTCACAACAACACTTGGAGATTTATGGCTTGGGCTGCCAGGTGGACCGTCAGCAATGCACAGCAATTCAGCAAAAGAACCCTCACACCTCATTTCTTCATTCAAATGAATTCAGCAAATATTTCTCAAGCATCAAGTCAGACCCAGGCAATGTGTTACAAGTACGATACTCTTCAGAAGGCCACATAGACATGGAAAGTAATCATCGTAATAGAGGTAATAAAAATTTTATTGAGGATCTGTGGAAAGTATCTCAGTAACATGCAGGTTGGAATTGCCTAGTGTGGCTCAGGAGGAGGGCTGTGGCAGGAATCTTGGCGAGGTCGGTTGCAGATAACTGAATCCCTTCGAGTGGACCGAAAAGGGACTTACTGTGGAAAGTTAGGTGCTTGCAGAATTCTTTGAAGGGCTAGAGAAGTCAGCTCTAGGCAGGCCTTCTAGGAGGACAGCTCTGACCAGCATTACAGAACTGGCTCACCAAGGAAGTTGCGAACTTTTCGAAGGTCGGAGGACGCCCCGACCGTTGGCACAGAATCACATTGCCCCAGCTGGGGTCAATGCTCACACGATGGGTGGCCCTCACATAGGCTCTCGACCCCCAGGAAGCGAGGCGCCAGATATTCTTCCAGGAAATCAAATGCCCCTGTCACCCTGATTGCCGGCAGTAGCATGCCTGGTCCCTGGTTCCATCCTCTGGAGTGTTTGGCCTGGTCGTAGGAGCTGGGCCTCACATGGAACCACGGCCGCGAGGAAAGGTGGGGAAATGCGGTCTCTAGGGCAAGTGGCCCGGCCCCGCGGTAGGTCCTGCTACAAGAGGGTGGGAGGGATGTGAGGCAGCCAGTCTCCTGTTCGTGCCTTGAAGTCTTCTTCATAAAGAACTGCTGGATCTGGGCCTCGAGGGAATGAATGAGAATCCATAGACGAAGGGCACTTTGAGCAGCTATGTTTATTGTGTGTTGCCATGGTACAGAGCTGGGAAATGCACACGGGGCTCAAATAAATAAAAGTAATTTAGAAATAACAGTAGCACAGGATATAAAGCTGGGAGCAGCAAGACGTGAAGGGGGGGCACAGGGGACTGATTCTGGAGGGCTTGGGTCTTTTGACTTTAGGCTGTAAGTATGAGGGAGCCACGGAGAAGTTTTAAGGAGTGAGTGTGTACCTGTGTGTGTGAGCATATATGTGTGCATGAGTATCTCTGCGAATGTGGGGCAAGGATTAATTTTTCTTGACTGCCGGATATGTTATCTACAGGAGCTCTGGTAAATGTTGAACAACGGCCTCTTCAGAGGGGAAAGAAAAAGTCTTGGTTTGAGGCTATGCTGATATCTGTGTTGTAAATGCCTCCCACACGGCCCATGTCAAGCTACCAAGGTGGCATCACTTGATATGGCATTGGGGAGAGATGTGGACAGTGGGCTCTTGGGAGCTGGCTTAAACTGATTCTGGAACCCCTGTATATGTCATGTGAGTTAATTCTCAAAACAAGCCCCTAAGATGTGGAGTGGTTCCATTTCACAAATGGTGAAGTCGAGGCCTAAAGAGATCAGTATTACACAACTGATTAGCGCTTGAACCTGGTCTTAGATCCAGGTCTGCCTGTTTTCAACACCAATGTCTTTCAACAAGCCTATGCTGCCTCTGGAAGAGTAGCATATGTGGTCTGATCTCCACTTCCACTAAAGTCCTTTGGCAGAATAGAGCGGAAGCTGGTACGGTAGCATGAAAGAGTTCTAGACAGTATATAAGCAAATGGGTATGTTCGTGTTCCAATCAAATTGTATTCACCAATGCAGGTGCTGAGTCTGTATAGTATAGAGGTGGTTGGGAAGGAAGCATGGTCAGAGGTAGGACATCAGCGAGAAGGCTAGTGAAGAGGCTGGGTGAGAAGCAAGAGACTGAGCCAAGGCAGGATGTCAGGAAGCATGGACAGATTGGGTTCAATGGCTGGCCTTCCAACGTATCAGATGGGGATGGGTGGGAGGAAGGGGCGGAGTCATAAACAGGAAGTCAAGGATCATTTCCAGATTTCTGGTTTATAGCTGTGAACATGGGGGAACTTTGGCCAGGACAGAATCGTGAGAAGCAGGTTTCTTTGGAGAAAGCTTTTGCTTTCAGTTGGAGCATGCTGAGTCCAAATGGCCTGTGGAAAGCTCAAGTGGGGACGAGCCCTGGGAAAATGGAAATGCATGTACCTGGGAGATAGCTCTGAGCTGGAGATTATGAGCAAATCTCTCCAGAGACGGTAGCTGAAATCTTGGCTGTGAATGAACTTGCCAGAGAGTCTGGGGAGGTCTGAGAACAAGCCAGTAAAGAAGCTTGGGAAACAGGGATGGTCACAAGGAGAACCCACTCAGAATCATGTTTCCATAGGCAAGGTAAGAGTGTTGCCAGCATGAGAGAGGAGGGGTCAGCGGTGGTGGATGCTGTTGATGAGATGCCCAGATTCCACTTCAAGAATGAAGGACAATTTCGGGCGCCTGGGTGGCTCAGTCAATTAAGCGTCCAACGCTTGATTTCGGCTCAGGCCATGATCTTGGGGGTCACAGGATCGAACCCCGTGTTGGACTCCATGCTTAGTGGAGAGTCTGCTTGGAATTCTCTACCCCTCCTCCACCTCAAATAAATAAATCTTTTTTTTTTTTAAGATTTTATTTATTTATTTGACAGAGAGACAGATAGCGAGAGCAGGAACACAAGCAGGGGGAGTGGGAGAGGGAGAAGCAGGCTTCCCGCGGAGCAGGGAGCCCGATGCGGGGCTCGACCCCAGGACCCTGGGATCACGACCTGAGCCAAAGGCAGACGCCTAATGACTGAGCCACCCAGGCGCCCCACAAATAAATAAATCTTACAAAAAGAAAGAAAGAAAGAAAAAAAAAAAAAAGAAAGAACAATATTCCCACCCTCTGTGAATACCTCTCAAAGATCGTCCCCGGCTGTCAGGCCCCTTTGGGGATTGCCTCACCTGAAGAGAACTGTCTGGTTCTGGGTCCCACCTCCTTCCCAGGAGTAGCCGATACCCACTGACCGACACAGTGGTATAAAGGCCCAGCTTCCTTGTCCCAAGTTGGGACAAGTCTGAAGGGCCACTGTAGCTCCAGGGTTCCCTGTGGAGTTGGCTGAGGCCTAAGGTGGGAGCACATCACTGCTCAGCTGCTCCCTCTGCCCAGCCCTGCTTTCTTGCTCTGCCTTCTGTGGGTACCGAGCCCAAGTGCACTCTCAAACAAACAGCCTGCTTTCTCATCTCCATCTTACACGTGTCTTTTGGGAGCCCGGCATGTGACAGATGTTTTCTCCTCATGTCCTCTGCCCCTATGACGTTGCTGTTCAAGGGTGATCAGGACCAGACCAATCTATTCATTCATCACATCCTAAAACAAACCAACACTCTGGTGTCTTACTGACTGAATAAAGCTTTATTTCAATGCAAAATAAAATGAGAAAAATTTATATATTCATATATAACAACATCCAAAATGTTTTCTGTGGTACAAATGGGATCATCCTAAAAAGTCTGTAAAGAATTCATTCTCCGCCCCCATATGCCAAAATATGATTTCACATAATTTATCTTCAGGATTTATGAACAGACTTGGTGTCATAAAAGCACAGGAAAACACTAGAAAAAGTGATTGTATAAACAGTGGGGGTTTGTTTTTATGTTCCAGTAGTAAACAGCACGGCAATCCGCATCGAGGGAAGAGAACGCTCTCCCAGAGCTGAGTCAGCAGACAGTCTTTGGGGTTAGTTCACTCGGCACTCCAGGCTGGGGAGTGAAGCCCATCTTTAAAAGTCAGGCGCTGTGTGATTCTATTACTATTTAAGGACATGAGGGAGAAAAGAGTTTCCCTTAGAAGTAGTAGCTGCATATGAGATTCTAGGCTTATTTTAGATATCTACCTTTTATTCTCCTTTTTTTTTTTTTTTTTTCAGAGAGGTGACTTTGTAGGGATACCTTATGGAGACTCCTCTTTCTGGTCTCATTGTGGCATCATTTCCCACTAAGTCGGTGCGAACTGGCAGTGCAGAGAAATACTCCTGTGGCTGTTTCTGGATTCGACTCCCTCCCACGTAATTGCACGAAACCTGGACTTTTTGTTGCTCCTGGACTCAGAAAGCAGTAGGGTGTCTACCTAATTTAGCACCAATTTGAAGGCGGTTCATTGCAGATTTCAGAATTTAATGCCTATGGGAATTTTATAGACACACATCCAAACTCTGCAGACCTCTCTATCCCCCCAAAAGGCTAAGATGTTTCTCCAAAGAAAGCAAATGCTGGGGTTATAGGTTAGGGGAACAAATGCTCTTTAAAGGCTGGATCCTTATGCATATAGACTCTATGCATGTTGTCGGGTACCTTTCCTTCTGAAGATAGTTCAACGAGTTCACGAATCTGGAAAGGGAATAATGACTCATGTTTTAATTTTATTTAGTTGGTGGCACAAATAAAGCTACAATGAAGTTGCACACCTCCTTTATAGGGCAGCAGGCAGTTTGCTCCATGGGGTGACAGTGGGTCTGTGGGTCTCATCACACTCTCGATTATAAGATCTTTGCTCCATGCTGTCCTGTGGGGTCAATGCATGTTGACCTACAAATCTAAGAATAACGAGCTTTGCGGTAATTTTATTTTCCAATTTTTGTTTGTTACTCAATTATGATTTCTGAAGATGTTCCTGTCTTTGGGATTGCCTTTTGTCCATTGATTAATATTGTGGGGAAACAATTTTCTACCAAGAGTGATATTGCCATAGTCCAATGGCGCATGGGGTTAACGAGATGCAGTGTTTCCCTCCCTGGCAGAGGACTGGATTCTCCTGCAGCTCAAAGTTTTCAGTGGTCTGCTCCCTTTCCTATTTCTCCTCCTGCAGAAAGGGATAAAACAGAACTCCATCAAGTATCTAGTGACTCGAGGCCAAAACATCATTTCAAGGCCCCAATGACCCAGCGGCCAGATCAGGAGCCAGGTGGGTGTATGTTGGTGGGTTTGCTGCTCACTGTGTCACTCTGTTCCGGGGGTTATTATATTCTGAGCGACAAGCAGACACCTGATTGAGTCTTTCCAAGACCATAAATCAACCAGGAACTACTTCCTGCTACTGGGCACCTGCTGATTATAGCCTGGTCTTCTAAATACTCTAAACAACCTGTTCTCCTAGAGACTGGGAAAGAGTTCTGCAACTTCTGGGTGGTGACAGTGGAGGGCTGGGACACAGGAATTTATAAAGCTTATATTCGAACTGCTCTTCATTGTGGCTTGGCTTGACAGAGCCTGTCACCCACAAGGTAGCTTCCTTTGGGCAGGGTCAAATTGGGCATGTGTTATACTTCAGGCAAGAAAAGAAAACTGCTATCATCTATTTTTCGTCCACTTTAACAGTACCTTCGCATCCCTGGCTGCCCCCTCAGGATTCACAAGTGTTTTATTGATTTTGTGTACAACACGAACCCATGTTTTGAGCAGCTTGCCCTGAGCTCGGAAGCTGGAGGTATTGTACTCCCAAGGTGGCAACGTGGTGAAAACATGGGCATTCTTCCTACAAGAGCCCCTGCTCTGACATGCACAGAATATCTCACCTTCTCGCACTGCCTCTGGCTGACCCTCATGTGGTCTTGGCCTCAATCCAAAAGGAGACTTCTGGATCGGCTACGTCCAATAGCCTAGAGAAATTTGGTTCAACTATGCAACAGACCGAAGAGCTGATTTTTAATGCTCCCCAACACTTTGCATTTCCCTCACTTCACCATTTTCTTCCAGAAAGTTTATTCAGTCTGAGGGGAAAGTGTCATTCAGGATGTTGGCAGAGAAGCCCCGTAGCTCACCTGCATTCACCTCTGGGTGAGCAGGGTGCAAGACCGTCAACCTCCTTGCACAAACTGCCAAACAGTGTAAGGTGCTGGCTCAAGAGAGATGGCAGATGGCCAAAACCAACTTGACAGTCTATTTTTAAGAGGGCCATAAGTAAATTGTAGTTTAGAAAGTGATACCTCTTAAAGTCCAGTAAATAACAAGTATTTATGTCTAAAACCAGCAGCTGCTTCATTCCTGGTAACGCAACTCTATTTGAAATAAAAAAAAATAAAAGACTAAACTGGGCCGGATACCCTGTATATTCCATAATATTATAATTTATTAAACCCTGTCAGTCAGAGGTATTCTAATCTCAGCCAAAATATATCTACATTGAACTCAAGACTTTTATTTATTTATTACCCCCCCCCCCCGGAGGGAATGGAGAAGGAGCAGTAAAGGCTTAAAGTCTCTTAAGCATCACTGAACAATTCAAGCTTGCTGTTTTGCTGGTCCTCAGTCTTTTGTTGTGTTCTCATTTGGGGCAGGTTGGACGTTTTAGAAGTCCTGCTGGAATAAGTAGGAAATTACTGCAAAGCTCAAAGGAGACGTGATGGGTTTTGGAGGGTGGGGTGTCAGCTTTTCAAAGCCCTAAGATCTTCTATTCCAATTGGAGATGCTGACCTCGGTGTTGCCCTGATTTTTGTTACTGAAATACAGCAGGTAGATTAATGATCTGGTTTTATGCCTCTTTTCCTTTTCCTTCTGATTCCTCCCCACCCCCCCTTTTATTGCCTTCCCCGTCAAACTTTTCAGAAAGCATTTTTACCTTACATTCTCCATGCCGGTAATCACATGCCTTCACACACACTTGCACGCGCAAGCACAAACACACACACGTCAGTCACTGCCACCTCCCGCTTCCTGGTTATCAACCCCAAAGGCCACAGTCAGCCCCTCCCTGTCCCCAGTGCAGATGGCACTGTTTGGCACTGACTGTGCAGTGAACTGGCATCTCCGGAGCATTGCTTCCTGTGTGACCTAAGCAGTGGGCCCTCTCTCTCCCAACTACGTTTTAGTCCTCAAGTGGGATCCTGAAAGT
The DNA here is from genome assembly GCF_037043125.1 of Eumetopias jubatus. Classification (NCBI taxonomy): domain Eukaryota; kingdom Metazoa; phylum Chordata; class Mammalia; order Carnivora; family Otariidae; genus Eumetopias; species Eumetopias jubatus. The sequence continues at coordinate 30,773,458 of NW_028274809.1, forward strand.
AGAGGCCCCGGTTATGATAATTACAGGCAGGAGACTTGGGGATGATTCTGAAACTGGATATCTCTGTGCTGTCGTGCCTGGGATTTGTGGGGAAGGAAGGTGAGGACCACGGGATTTGGGGCCCTCTTAACCTGGTCCTCAGAATATATTCCTTCTGGAAGCCCTGACTGGCTTTGCACATTCTCCCAGAACACTAATACTGCTTTCGTACCTTATTTTTTTATATATATAAAAAGCAAGGAAATATAAAATACTTATACCAAATGAGTGGTACCGGGAGCCTGAGAAATTCTGCAAATAGGGAAATGCAGCCTTCTTCCTCTGGGTATAAACATTTCAAGGAGATCACGAGTCATGTTTGCTGTTGTTTTGTTTCCTCAGTGAAAAAAACTACTCATTTAAGATGCCCATATTTGCAGCCACTCTTCAGACTTAACAGCTTTCGTAAGGGGGCCGAGGCTGAGCCTCTGAGATGGCCTCCGCACCGCCGATTCGATGAGGCTCGTGTGCACCAGGGAGGCCCCAGGTGCGGTGTCTCCATTGTTGTCTGCCCGTCCACTCTCCCTGGACTGAACTATTCCAAACGTACTTCAAATCTCCGGCAGTACTGCCTTCATGACCATGTCCTCTCTCTTCCTTGCGACCCCCCTGCCCCCCTGTCCCCTCCTTTTCCCTTCTGGTCAGCAGTCCAGTGTTGCAACCTCAGTGAGAAAAACCCATCTATACCATGGAGAATTCTGAACAGGAGGAAGGCCTGAAAATCTAGGAAGGGCAAAGGTGATGTCACCCGTCTCCCTTTCTGGGCTGGGCTGAGCTTGGTGGTATTCAGCTACACGGCGGCAGTCATGGGGTTCTTCTGCCTGGGATCCTGGGGTCGGTAGGGGTACCGGTCTGGGCTGCCCCCGCGGGGCCCTGGTCTACCCATTTCCTGATAGGCTGGCACTCTGTGGTGCTGAGGAGGGGAAGGTGGGACATCTTGTCGGAAGGGTCCTTTATGCTGGGGGGCTGGCGGAGGAGGGTAATACTGAGGATACCGGAGGTCTGCAACCCTCAGATCCGGGGGGCGGGGGTAGCTCCCCTTGGGAGGATGCACGGGATGAGCCCCTGGGTAATATGGGAGCTCCCTTTCCTTGTAGAGCGCTCGAGGTGTTGCCGTCAGATAGTCTATAGGATCAGCGGGTCCTCCCCTGGAAAGAGAAGAACAGACACATATCAGTAGCTACTAAGCTGGCTGCCCAGCTGAAGACCCCACCCCTCAGCCTCCCGTGTAGTTTGGTGTGGTCAAAGACTAGGTCTGGCCCGTGGGGTGTGAATAGAAACGATGTGCACCCTTGAAAAGAGGAGGGTGATTTTTCTTCTTCCCCTCTCCTTCCTGTTGGCCATCGGAGTAGCCGTTTTAAACCGCACAGAGGAAGCCACATGCTGAGGAAGGTCGAACAACAAGAGGGCAAGGGCCCAAGTCCTTGATACCACGGAGCCACCTGTCAGCCAGGACTGCTTATACTCAGATTGGTGCTGGAGAGAGAAATCTACTTCTACCTAGTTTATACCACCGTGCGTTGGCCTTCAGTATAGTGGCTAAACTGGTTTTCTAAGGAAGGCAGACTTGGGCTTTCCTAAAGCTGGAATGATTTGACCCCTCCTCTACTCTTCCCTCCGATGACGGAAGCCTGTCATAGACATGGTGGTAGAAGTGTACAGGTTATTCAGAGTTATAAAGGTCCCGTGGACTGTCCTCACTTCTCTGCTCGGTCTGTGGGGTGCTGTTGACATGGGCCACGGTCTTGGTCTAACTCTGGTTAGCTTCTGTCACATTCCCCAGGTGCCCTCCCCTCTCTACAGTTCCTAGAAAAAGTCGTAACCCAGATCTGGGAATTATCCACCTAGGACTTGATCTAAAGCAATTCTATCAGCAAGCCAAGAAGCACCACCAGGCCAGGAGCAGAGAGGGAAGAGCCGAGCCAGCTGGAAGCTGCGCTGTGTAATGAGTAGGCACGCAGAACGGCCCAGGGCAAGAAGAAACACTCACAGAAAGTGACCCTGTCTGGATCTCTCTACTAAGACAACAAGCATCCTCTGATCTGTTTGCTATAACAGAAGCAATACGTCTTTAAACAACGTACAGATGACTGCATCTTATCTAGCCTGGGGTTAAACAGATGAGTTCTGTTTGCAGCTCTTAAAATCCCATAAACCTTCTGTGTGCATATTCGCCGGATCCTTCCCATTTTCTACTACTCTCCCTTTTATAAATTTTTTAAAGGGAAAAAAAAAGCAACAATAATAATTAATGAAAAGCTCTTCAATGCCAGAGTACAAATTGGGAGAACACTTGAAAGAAATGACAGAGCTGTAAGAATACAGTGTCTGCGGTTAATCAAGCACTGTCAATGAGGGTCAGAATCACCCTGTAATCTGCAGAGTTTGATGTTAAAACAGCTCTGTAAGTTCCCCAAATCAATGAAGGTTTGACAGGCTCCAAGCTCCGGTGCATGTGGAAAGTAGCATGTGAACACATTCATAATGATGAACAATAGCACTCTCTCCTTTTTGATGTCTTAATTTGGCTATGTATAATAATGAAAGATCCTTGAGCTTGGGGTAATTTAGTTAGAGTTTTCAGATAAAAAAATTAAATTGTTTGTGTACAAGTTATTATAGCATCAACTGCTATTATTCAGTGCAGTTTGCTTTGGTCTATTTTAAATTGCCCATGACAAATACAGCACAAATGCATAATCTGTCACTCCAGCCCTGGGCAATAAAGGATCAGGGTTACATCTTCCCTTTCCTTTAGAATTTTATTTTTGACTTAGAAAACTTCCAGCATTCATTATATCTTTTGTCGTAAAATATTTTAAGCCCCCCGCCTCATTTCTATTTCCTTTCGGTTCATGTTAGAGATTTCCGAAACACTTAAAAAAATATCCTAAACCTGTGCTTTCTCTCGAAACCTACTGAAGCTATTTCTCTGCATGAAGTGAAACATGTGGTTTTTCTGCACTCATTTTAAGCCCTTGGGATAAATCACTGACATTTGCAACACACAAACATTATCTGCCTTAAAATGAACATACAACCAATGCTCCCTCCGGACCCTCTTAGCGGGATTGTTTCCTGTTTAAAATGGAAAGAGAGAAAGGAGGAATTCCAGGCCTTGGACTTTTAGGGTCCTGTGCTCTCCACGGAGATTTCTCTCCTTTAAAACAGAACATTATAAAAGACAGGCACACCTTGTTTTTTTATTTTTATTTTTTTTATTTTTGAAGAGACAACCCAGATCAAGTGGTGACGGGGCAGAATCCACCCTGAATGTTGCTGTGACAGCACAGGGGTGGGCAGGGGGGCAGTTGTTATCTCTTCTCCCACACCTCACCCCTGTGACTCATCCACCTCTCCCAGCAAGGGGTAGGCAGGCTTCTTCCCCTGGGCAGATGGGGAAGAACTCCTGAGAGTTCTGTGGACCCATATCCCTTCCTCTGACGGGAGGTTTTATGGCTGGGAGTTTGCTTACATGTGGCAGAAACCAAGTGAGGTAGCTGTTCTTTGTCAAGAAATGAAATCATGGAAACTGTCTTTTCCCGGAGAACTCATCAAAACAGTTATTGTTTTTAATTTTTCATAGTGAAGAAAAACAATGAACTGGCCTATAAAAACACTGTTTAAGGTTCAAAGAGTGCTAGAAGAATTTTCCTTCTTTGATGGGGGGGGCCGCTATGGTTGTTTATAATAACTTTTTCCTCAAAACTGAGCATTTCCTATAGACTTCTGCCAGAGCAACTTCTAAGGGCTGGTGAATATTGTGTGCGTGTGTGCGCACAGACACCGTGACAGAGACACACAGACACACACACACAAAAGAATGATTTTTAAACAGGAAAAAAATAAAGCCCTCCTCATTAACTTGTTAGGATATAGAAAGAATAAGGAGCTGAAATTTTAGCTTTGTTGATCTTGAGTTTCCCTTTTGTATATTTGGGTGAAGTTTAGTGTTTGTAGGAAAGCACAAAAACCAGTCCATTCTGAGGCCTAAGAAATGCTTATCATGGCGACCGGTGTTGCACGTTACCGGCCAACCCTGAGAAATCCAGGGGCAGCTTCCTCCAGAGACTATGATGAAAACAAGGACCCAGACAGCAAATGTATCGACACTTCCAGACCCCTCATTTTGCAGGTGACCTCGTGAGTTTTATTTGTATGTATTACTAATTTTCTTAAAAATACTTTCAATTGAAACATCTCACTCAGGAACCATATTTACCTACAGAAGAAGGAACGAGTCTGTATTTGCTTTCTTTATATACCTCTCTGAGGAGGTGATCATGAAAATATCTTTACTTTTAAAATTTTGTGTTTTTTTCCACATTTTTTACGGTTTACTCTTTTTCCTATTTTATTCTTGATTAGGCTCATTTCTGGAGGCCAAAAGGCTTCAGCTTTTCCTTGGAAAACTCATAGGAACTCTCTCAGTTATGTGGTTTCCAACCACATAGGTGCAGATGCATGCAATAATGATTGCTAACCTTTAAGCTTAAACATGACAAGGTTGTATGGTGTTGATATGTGAAGAAACAATAACAATCACTTTCTTTACATGAGATTCTCTTCTTTTTGCCAGCTCAGTATGTCACTATTTTTCACTGAGCAAAACAGGGGCTGAAAATCAGAGGCTAAGCAGGTCAGATAGCCAGCCCCCAGGTACCAACAGTCTTCACTCTATGGAAGGATGGAAGGCAAGCTTCTACATTTGCTAAGGCAATCCTGTGTAGGGAAAGGGCTCAGTATTGGAAAGACTGAGTCACTGGCAAAACCTTTTAGCTGGGAATGAGGTGGCTATACTTACTGGAATAGAAGACAGGCCATGAGCAATTGTGAATCCTCCGATCTGCCCCTGCTCTCCCCGCCACCTCCCTCCTCGATTACAAAAGAAAAATCTCTTTTTTTCTGCATTCACCACAGTAGGTCATTCTCACCTCACGTGGGTGAAAGACTAGTTACATACTGAACTAGAGCACAAACATCTTGAAGGAACTGAGTCTTATATATCTAGTGATCTCCCTGAGCTTAGCACATGGATTTGCACATCCTAGGTGCTCCATAAACGTGTGTTGAATTTGTTAAAGAGGGTTAAAGGAAAGAGAAAACCCACAAACATGCACAATAACCACAGATGTTCAGAAGCGTGGAAGGGGTAGAAGTAGGTCAGTGAGTAAAAAAATAAAAGGAGGTAGCCGACTCTCACTGAGAGCCAGAGATTGGCAAAGGTCGGGGTAAGACTGGTTTCTAGTTCTTCCTCCCTGTTTAATTGAGAAATAATTGACATACCTCACTTTGTAAGTTTAAGGTGTACAGCATGATGGTTTGATTTACAGCTATTGTGAAATGATTACCGCAGTAGTTTCAGCTAACATCCATCTTCTCATATAGACATGGCGAGAAGAAAAGAAAGAAGAATAAAGGGAAAAAAATTCTCCTTGTGATAAGAACTCTTAAGATTTACAATCTTAATAAGCTACCTTATATCATATGGCAGGGTTAGCTGTAGTCATCATGTTGTACATTACATGTACATTACATGGTCTCTAATTTTTAAAGAAGGAAAGAGGGATGGAGAAAAAGATGGTGGGCTGAAAAAAAGGGTTGGATTGAGTCCAACACGGAATGACTATAAACTTTATCAGGGCACGGGTTCTTATATTTGTCTTGTTTGCCAAGAACAAAAGTATACTCCATTGTCTTATATAGTACTTGAAACATCGTACGTGCTTAATAAATCTTGGGCTCCCATTTAATTGCCTTGACTTGCCAGTGAGGTCAACATGACGAAGTAGTACAGGTTAAGTGTATTTATTCAAGAATCAGGTAAAGACTGTGTTTATTATCATCCGGCAAAGAAATTTTCTTTGTTTCTGTCATAAACACAATAATCTAGGAACACTGTAATGTATGCCATTAAAAATACAGTACACAGGATCTCAAATAAAGGCCTTAGGGAGATAATGTCAAAGGTGACATTAGGTGCAATCACCAGTTTCAAGCCTGGACTTGAGGATTGATGAACACGAACCAGAGGTAGAGGTGATGTCCAGTTCCCATCTGTCACAGCACTTCCCAAACTTCTCTTTACCAGAATACACATGATGGATGACTTTCATATAAGCCGCTCGAGCTCCAGAGAGGCAGAAGCTAGGATTAGGCAAACTTCCCTACCACCTGTGGGAATGCAACGCCCTTCCCTCCCACTCAAGAAAGAACAAGGGGATTCAAGTGAGTGGGAGCAACTTTATTGAGGGAGAAACTCAAGTCTGTTGTAATTTATCAAAATAAATTACTTGCAACCTTCAGTTCAAGTATCAGTAATGAATCCCTGCAATACAGAGCTGATCATAATTCACATATGTGTCTCAATGCTGAGCTTAAGAACCATCACTGTCTCTCATCCAGTGAGCTCCTTTTAGGAGAAGGAAGGGCAGGTGAGGTTGAAGAACAACAGGGAGAAACAACAACTGAGCTTGAGACACATTTAGTGACCAGAAGAGAGTCTGCTTCGAGAAGGGATACGTTTAACAGGCATAAAAATAAGGTAAGCAGTAAAAAGTGTGAAAGTCATAAAGAATTTATGAGAAGAGGTGAGTACGTCCACCTTTGCCATAAGCATGGGATTTCTCACTCAAGGAGAAGCTTCCAAAAGGCAGAATCTTGTTCCTCTTAATTTCTGTAAAATACCACGCATGCTATTAGCAGCTAACACAAAGACAATTTCTTAACTTTTCCAACGTAACCTCTGTGGATTTCCTTTTTTGGTAATAGTGGCTGTGCCCAAATTTGGGGTTCACATGGGAGGAAGTAATATGATGTGGAACTCCGGGTGCTCCGAGAGGTACTTGTACCCCTTGGCAGAAAGTCGACATCTGGCAAAGCCATTCTCCTCTTAAGCATGCCACGCATGCATTATTTAGCAGCTGAGCTGATGCTGAGGCTTTGTTCTGTAGTTCTTCTACAAATATGGTAAAGCTAAAAGGAAATCAGCACAAACTAATACACTCGTAGGCACTTGAGTTGCCCATGTGATGTAGCCAGAGATGCTTTTAGTCTGTGTTTGGAATTCCTTCAGTATCAGGTTTCTAGTTACCAGCCCCTCACCCTTCATTCTGGCATGAATGTGGTCGGCTAGGATTAGCAGAGCCCTCTGCGATGTGTGTTACATAGCTTTGATTTCTGCAGATTTCACAGAATCATAAAATATAACGATCATTTGACGGCCGGTGTTGTAGAAATGATTTTGGGGGAAAAAATCTCCTTTTCATCACTCACATTTCCCATTGCGTTATGAGGAGAGGGCTCTTACTCTTTGTTAAGAACTGGAGTGGGAATCGAAGGGTCAGTGGACGCTTTTGGCCCTGGTTAACACCAAGGACATGTTTGCGAAGAAAATGAAGGTGGAATGATAATGACTCAGGGCTCAGAAGACATGTCTAAAACAGTTTAAGACAGTAATTTCGATCGCCCACATTTAATGCCTTTTTGGTGCATTTTTCAACAATGACTGCAAACACAAGATTTTAGCTATTTCCCAAATGCATGCACCATGAAGATGGGATCTGATGGAAACCTGTAGCAGATGTTATCTGGAAAAGGGTCCCTAAGAGTGTTTCATCCTACCAGATAGTGGGAGGTATTCCCTAAAAACGGTCCTGCCCAAATAATTTCCTTTATGAGGGGGTGTGAGGTTTCTAGTGGGTGCTGAGGACAATCAGGAAGGGCCGCATGAAAGTATAGGAGGCGAAGGAATCCCGTGGAAAGCCAGACTGTTGTGAGTGGCCACAAAAACGTCATGAAATCCATCTGAGCAATAGCTGCATATAATCACCCTGTGGTCTTTTTAACCACCAAAGAGGTTTTATCTAAAGAGAATGGCAACCAAAGGAACAAATCATCATAACTTGTTAGGCCACTCAAATCATCTCTCTCTATTTTAATGGTAGTCTCCGAATTTCATTATCAAACACTGAGGATTTCGTCCAATTGTCATGCAAGAGACAATTTCAAGGTCAGATTTGGAGGGCCAACAGGTTCAAGAGTGTAGGGTCCAGAATTCTAAAGACAGTTTCGCCTGTCCCTTAGGAGAAGCACTATGCAGCTTCTTGTCCACAGTTTCTGCCCGGACAAAGGACATTCTAGGGGAAAAGCACATTGTTCACGAGGGCTGCTTTCTCTTGATCAATTTAGATCATATCTATTTTCAGAGTCATACATGCAATTTTTGGATAAGATATTCATGTATCTTATCTGAAGCTAGTCATATATTCATATCACTGACACATCTTCGCCTGCCCCCTGTCCCTCTGCCATTGATTTCTAAAGCCTGGTCAGTAGGAAGACTTTGGGTATAAACCACCTATTTCTTAGATCTTAGATCATCAGAATCCCTCTTAGATCACCAGAATCCCTCTTCACTAAGGGCAAGAACCACAGTAAAGGAGTTTTAAATACTTCCACGTTCGTGGTGTGTGTGTGGGGGGGGGAGGGGGGGTGGGGGGGTGGGCTTCTTTCTATATCATTTTATTAAGACCGCAGAGAATCCTGCCACTGCAATTCTCCTCCCCTGCAATTCAGAAGCAGAAATGTAAGTGCTGAGAAGGGTGCTCCTACCGTCCTTGATGAGCTCAGGAATAAGCTTCAGAAGCTTGATTTAGAATCACAGAGATCTGAAGCCCCTGGAGCATTTTCCTGAAGGCCTCCAGCGGGCCAGATTCTGTCCCAGCATTTCCTCCACGTTAATGTGTTCGTTCCTTTCAACAGCTCTACAAGGTAGGTACTATTATCATCCCTGGTTTGCCGATGAGGCAACTAAAGAACAGAGAGGTTAAGTAACTTGACCCAAGTCACACAGGAAGTAGCAGGGCCCAGATTCAAGGCCAGGCAGACCGACCCAGAGGCTGCATGCTTAACCACTAAGCTAGCCCGGGCAGTCTCTAACCTCTCTTGCTCCTCACTGCTCACAGTGTGCCCAGTGGAGGCAGGTGAGAGGAATCACACATTCTGCTGACACTGCCTGGGGAACCATGGGTGAGTAAGAAGTAGCTGAGTGTGGAGAGGCTGTTTGGAGCCTCGTCATGGAGGATCATAATACCAGAGGTGGTGTGGGGAGGGTGAGGAGTGTGATTTTCATTCAGTAGGATTTGGAGCAGGGGAGTGACGTGAATTACCTGGGGGATGGGGTGGCATGACTCCACTTGGAGGCTCCTTAGGCACCTCAAACCTTCCGGGTGCAAAAGTAAAAAATTACCTCTCTCCACATCCGCTGCCCCTCCAGTGGCCCCTTTGGAGAATGACAATCTACACAGTCAGCTATACCAAGAAATGGAGACCCCCTCCCTGTCATACCCTCTCCTGCCAGACACTGGGTTCTAGAAATGCTCTCTTAAATGTTCTTGGCTGTCCATTCTTACTGCTCAACCTTACTCTCAGCTCAGAGCTCCTTGCAGCTGGATGAGCAATAGTACGTTAGGGCAAGCAATAATATGTTAGGGTGAGCAGACCGGCAGGCGGAGCTGGGGGCCAGCCTCACCAAAGAGCAGTTCACTGTCGTTGAGCCAGGTGCACGTGAATCCAAAGGACAGTTGGATTTTGTGAACATCAAGCCAGTTGCCACCAACTCTGAAGCAATTTGGAGCACATCGTACTGACTCTCAAATGAAAACATGGCACAGTTTGTAAAGGCGGGCGAGATTAGTTTTCTTTTGGGGACTGCGTGATCATTTGCATTTTTTGGACAGGATACTCTCAAATGTAAATCCTGACACCGGGGAAGAATTTTTCACTTGTACCTGAATATGAGGTCTGCTGTAAGCTTCCCCCCCCCCTTAACATCAGGTAGTCTTTTCTCCCAAATTTATAAGACTAAGTGAGGCTTATATAACATATTACATAAAACTCTGGGTTCGCTTTCTGCCTTAAGAAATGAGCATGTTAGCCATTCTGACTGGTGTGAGGTGGTATCTCATTGAGGTTTTGTTTTAGATTTCCCTAATTAACAAGTCAGGAAACGACAGATGTTGGCGGGGATGTGGAGAAAGGGGAACCCTCCTACACTGTTGGTGGGAATGCAAGCTGGTGCAACCACTCTGGAAAACAGTATGGAGGTTCCTCAAACAGTTGAACATAGAGCTACCATACGACCCAGCAATTGCACTCCTGGGTATTTACCCCAAAGATACAAATGTAGTGATCCGAAGGGGTATGTGCACCCCAATGTTTATAGCAGTGATGTCCACAATAGCCAAACTATGGAAAGAATCAAGATGTCCATCAACAGATGAATGGATAAAGAAGATGTGGTATATATATATATATATATATATATATATATATACACACACACACACACACACAGTGGAATATTATGCAGCCATCAACCCCCCCCCCCCGGAATATTGCCATTTGCAATGACATGGATGGAACTAGAGGGTATTATGCTGAGCGAAATAAGTCAGTCAGAGAAAGACATGTATCATATGATCTCACTGATATGAGGAATTCTTAATCTCAGGAAACAAACTGAGGGTTGCTGGAGTGGTGGGGGGTGGGAGGGATGGGGTGGCTGGGTGATGGACACTGGGGAGGGTATGTGCTACGGTGAGCACTGTGATATGGGTAAGACTGTTGAATCACAGACCTGTACCTCTGAAACAAATAATACATTATATGTTAAAAAAAAAGAAGATAATAGGAAGGGAAAAATGAAGGGGGGAAATCGGAGGGGGAGACGAACCATGAGAGACTATGGACTCTGAGAAACAAACTGAGGGTTCTAGAGGGGGGGGTGGGGGGATGGGTTAGCCTGGTGATGGGTATTAAGGAGGGCACATTCTGCATGGAGCACTGGGTGTTATACGCAAACAATGAATCATGGAACACTACATCGGAAACTAATGATGTAATGTATGGTGATTAAAGTAACATAATAAAGTAAAATTAAAAAAAAGAAATGAGTATGTTAGTATTAGTGTTTAATTTATAAGGTAGGTGAAGCAACAAATGGACCAGGGACCAACATAAAGATGAGGAGAGCTGGGTTTGCTTTTGGGTAGGAAGAATTGGAGCTCAGCCCCTCCACATACTGCCTTGATTTCATCTCCGTACAGGCTTCCTGTGAAAAGGGCTTCCCTCATCCTGCTCTCAGTAGTGACCTGAACTTCTTGGTCCCACCCTCCGTTGGAGAGGGCACACCAAAGGAGGTACAGCCTGGTCCCAGAGCTCCACACAGGGGGGAGGCTGGATTTTGGTAATGGATTCAGCCACAGTTGTACTTGGGTATATTTTGGAAATTTATAGTCTCACCATCTCCCTGATGCCCAGCACCAAGGCTACGGGCCCGTTCTCCAATTTCCACCAGGTCATCAGTGGAAGCGCTTTTGGCCTCTCTGTAGCAATTCTGATGTGGAGTTGAAGCACCTCATGACAATTTTCACCGAAGTGTGGAGGGTAATTCTGGGCCTTCATCTCCTGTTCTGTGCTAAGCAGGTGCCAGAGCCCGAGGCTGGGCCTGTTGGGCACGCAGGCGGCTCAGCCCTTGGCCCCCATTCAGTTTGCCTGTCTGGAATCCAGCTCATTATTTGGCAGAGAGCTTTGGAGATGGCACCAGCATGATAGTTCTCTATAATATCACATTCTATTCAGCTTTCATTTTTGCAGACGAAATGGATTTATAGCACAAAGGTTGCTGAACTGTATTGTCGAAATGATTTTCAACAAATAATAAAAGTTATTAAGAGAGTCTCAGGTGCCAATGACTAGCGCTAAGCTCGCCTGGCTGGCCTTGGTCTCTTCATCCTCTGATTGATCATTACAGGGCTGGTAAAGACTGGTTATTAATGTCATTACAAGCCTTTTACTTTCAAATCTCCTTTTATTGAAATCCGAGCATTCTTTGTTATTTCTCTTTTTGCCGTAGCATAGCCTGACTGTCAGCCCAGCTTCTGCGGGTTCCATGCTTGCCTTTGATGCTGGTAAAATTGGGCAGCTAGCAAATCAAGGCTTATCATAGCTCACACTGATTGGGGCCATGAAATTGCTCTGCTCTCATCATGACTCCGTCTTCATCATCATCATCATCATCATCTTCTTCTTCCTCTTCTTTTGTCTCCAGTGTTCTTGTACAGTTATTGTCCTGAACCCTTCCACAAGCCCCCTCCCACTCCCCCGCCTCCACTCCTTTTAGTGAACTAGTATGTGGGTCCAGAGCCGTTGATGAGTGCTTTTAAAAAAGACGGAGCAAGATAAGCTTTTATTGTGAGTGAGCTCCTTCAGATGTTATTTCATCCTACATTTGTTCTCTAACTCCCTGATTTATTGATTTATTCCTTGAGCAATCTGAAGAAAACTGTAAATTTACCCTGGCTCCTATTTCTCTGAGTGCTGCCTCGCTCTCAGCCGTATTTGGTGCCAGCATATGTGCCAAATGAAGTGATTTCCCCGTTTTAGCACATGCATTCTATTATCAGCCCGGTGGCAACCTCATTTCTTACAACCAGTCACGAAGCCGAAGCTTTAATAATTTAAATAAAAGCTTATCATAGAAAAGCAAATATTTACATGTTTGAGTTGTCTAATTTAAAGAAATTAATTAAAAGTAAATGCCGAAGTGATTTAAAACTAAAGAGCCATTACCAAATAAAATGTTATTTACCATTTGCCCCACACCAGCTTGTTTTTGAACTTGGGGAGGGATGGGATTCCAGGCTCAATCTTTGCTGTTTGGACTTTTTAAGACTTCAGGCTGCCAGCCTTTTTGGAACTAGATCCCACTCACCTGTGAGGGTGGGAGGCGCTCTCAGGATGCACTTCAGGGTCGCGGGGGGAGCAGAGACGCTGAGACCGAGAAAGAGATTGGGCTTGGACCTGGCAAGGCACCTCATAGAAATACAATCCAGGTGCCTTGCCTTCTCCTGAACCTCAATGACCTCACACGTGAACTGGGGATAGCAGGACCTCCTTTCCCCCCTTGCAGAAACTGAGTAAGAACAAACAGACCAATTACACTAAGTCCTCAATACCTGTTGAGTTTGAAGTCACACTCAGTCGTTTTTACAAGAAAGAAAACTGCATCTTCTATAGGGAGTTTAAGATAACTGTCCAGGCCTAGAATGAGCAAGTAAATTTGTAAGCAAATCTAAAATTTATGACGGACTGCGAAGGGACCCTCTGTGTCCCACTCCATATTAATACGCATCGGTGCAGGAAACCCTCCATCAGACATTGCAACTTAAAAGTTATTACAATGAATATATACCTATATGAATATATAAATATGAACATATATACACAGACCACATATATTCATATATAGTCACTATATATGTTCAATATTCTTGTATAGCATATATATATACGTGGAGAGAGAGAGAAGCTCAAATATTTTTAAAAAATTCAGCTAGTTGCTGACATTGGAACATTGAGGGCTTTCACATAAATATTCAGCTTTCCTGTTTTTCTTTAAACTCAGGCCTTGCCTTCCTTTAAGATGATACTCAGCTGGAGCCACCCCTGGAGGTAGGGCTTAGTCCCCCTCAGTTTCTCCTCCTGCATGCTTCTCTCCTTGAAGGCTCCCACCTGCCCCTATAGCTATTAGGGCTGTGCCCCCACCCCCATTTCTGCATCGCCGCGTTTGGGTCACAGCCTCCAGTTGACATGTGTATGTTATCCAAATTCCCCACTTTAAAGAGCGAAAGTGTCCTGGGAAGTACACTGACACGTCTAGTACCATACCGGGTCCACCTGTAAATAAGTTCTCCATCAAGACCTCTGTGCAAGAGGGCCGCCTGGGTGGCTCAGATGGTTAAGCATCTGCCTACGGCTCAGGTCATGATCCCAGGGTCCTGGGATGGAGCCCCACGTCTGGCTCCTGGCTCAGCGGGGAGCCTGCTTCTCCCTCTCCCTCTGCCTCTGCCTCTGCCTCTCCCCTGCTCATGCTCTCTCTCTCTCCCTCTGCCTCTCCCCTGCTCATGCTCTCTATCTCAAATGAATAAATAAAATCTTAAAAAAAAAAAAAAGACCTCTGTGCAAGAGACAGCTGCAGTGTGGAGAAGGGGCCCCGGGTCGGAACAGCAAAGACTGGGTCATATCCCAGGGGGTTTCAAACAAGTCATTTTACTTTCCTAGACCTTATCTTCAACTCTGTAAAATGAATAGGTGCCCCCCAGTGAGTCACCCGGGGTTATAATTTCAGGACCCTTCCAGGAAACCACACAGGCTCCAGTCCAAACTGACTCGAGGTCACAGTGCTGCATTTCAGCCTGACCTCTGCCTGTGACCCTGGCTGGACTTCTTCACTTATCTGTGCCTTGGTTTCTCCATCTGTAAAGCAATATGTGCTTTTCTTCTCACAGAAGAGAGGGCAATGATACGAGTGAAAGCATACTGGAGGAAAGTTGGGGTAAAAAGAATCTCAGATCTTATGTGACGCTGGTATCTCAAAGGTTATAGGTATGAAGAGAAACTTGCCTTGCCTAATGGGATTTCTGGATCGGAATTTACGCTCCCCAGGAGAGGCATTATGCAGACTATTGTCCTGGCCCACAAGGTGAGACTGAGCAAACCCTTGGCAGAGAATACCAGACCTCAGGTAAAGAAAGAGGAGGCGTGTCCCCTTTCTGAAAACCTGGACTCTAACTTACCTCCTTGCTCCATGCATTTTATGAGGAAAATCTGCAGTTAACTGTTATCAGGTGGTTAAGCAAGTTGATGAGGTGTAAACTAGCCCTTTAATTGTTTTATTTACAACATACTTATCCTGCCCTAACATCTCACTGGGGAATTCTCTGCTTAGTTGATTAAGTTGAGTAAGGTTTAGTGAACTACAATTTGGTAAAACCAGAAACAGAAAAATACCTGCTGGATTTCAGCGATTTTACAGTCACTTGTAAGTAAGTGTGGAACACACTCGGTGGGCATTCAAAAAAAAGTATCATCATCAACAACAACAAATGGATTAAATTGTTAATTACCTCCATCACCACCACTAAAAAGATAATAACCTGGAAAATCAAGATGGTGGAAAATAACTAAATTTAAATCCATTTTTTCTTCTCTGGGTACTATTTCTCGTAGAAAGAAATAGCTTCAGGGGAAAATTTCATTTGTCAGGGACAGGCACTCAGAATTGCCTTTAGAAGCCAAATGCTTACTTAAGAAATAATCCTCTTATCGTTCCTCTGTAGTTCTAAATCTGGACAGACGAAACTCGTAACGTTAACCTAGCCCAGAGGGCCATCTTTCACGTTAGTTGGTGACAGTGCTCTATGAACCCCCCGAACATCAAGCGCCTACAGAAAGCTATGAGGCCCGATGTCTATCATCTGGGATCTTACCAACCAACTGAGGGGACAAAGAAACAGATGAAAGACGAGACAGGGCACATAGGCTCAGTGCTGAGGAAGTGCCTTGGGATACCTGCTGTAGCAAAGGGTTCTGATGAGCTGTTGCATTGGAGGAATCTGGAAGAAGAGCTGGGTATGAGCGACAGAGAGACGGGGACGGGGAGAGAGGTTGACGCTCTCTGATGACAGAAGGCCGCTGAAAACCTGCAGGATGCTGGGCAGAAACTCTCAGAGGCCAAGGAAGCGCTCTTGTTTTTAAGTGTCAAATCTGACCTGTTCCAGCTATCATTTCTTCCTGATCCCTTATATCTGAGTCAGATGCCCCTCTTGTAAACTTCTCGAGCAATGTCAGTAATGTTAGAAAATTAAGTCATGATTGATTTAAATGTATATGGTAAGATTACATAAGGTCACGGAAAATCTTGAATATAGTGCAGACTTTATGCTTGCTTTGGGAAAGTTCTGCCTCTACAGAATTGCTAACCACTATAACTAAGTACCTGTTTTCTTATTTGACCCCCAATAAACGGACCTTCATGATGGTAAGTGCTATTATTGAGTTCATTGTTGACTTCCCAGTGCCTGGCACATAAGCCCTCACTGCAATATTTAGTAAATGAATGTTCTCTGGTGCTTCCTGAGGTGGAAAAAAGGGTCCTCTTTTCTTTAAACTGAGTGGGCATTAGACCTGCCGACTGAGGAAAAAACACCATGCCCATTTGAGCTTCAGCCTTGTCTCTTTCTCTTCCGGCAGCTGACACCTTGCTGGTTGCCTAGTGACCAAGCACGCGTCTTGACGCCGGCTTTCTTAAACAGGTTTCCATCGTGATGGTGGGCTCAGCCTCTCTATGGTCAACAAGAGCACTGCTCTTGGAGTCAAAACTCCTGGGTTCAAGTTCCGGCTCGGCCACTGGCTCTGAGTGGAAAATGGCCATGTTCACTTTCTTCGCTGGAAAGTAGAGATTATAATGCCAAGCCCACAGGGTGGTTGGGGTAAGATCAATCATTAGAGGCGTGTGGAAAAGCGTGATGTAACCGACAAAGCCCCGTTCAGTTGTAAGATATCATAAGTATTAGTAGGACCCCTTCACTTTCTCCAGGCCTGAGGTTGTGCCCTGCCCATTAAAATCCTTCAAGGAACGAGGCCCTAGCCCTGACTCTTAACGTTCAAGGCTGGGTGGCTTCATTTGCTGCCGCCTTCCTGATGCCGATAGAGTCTTTGTCTTTGGTCTTCTGCCATCTTTTAGGTTGTGCTCCTTTCTGCTTGTTGGGATCTTGAATTTTTGTCCAAACTGGATAGACTTCTAGGTGTCTTCTGGCTACAATCACCTACAATTCTGCCTTATCTCCTTCTGCCAGGGCCTCTCCTGATCTCTTCTAGCTCCAGGGATGTCTGTGTTCAGGTCTCAGCTAACTTTGAGCTGAGCAGCCCTGACCATCAACACAGATCCCGCTATGAGCATCAAGAGATGCAACAGCAGGGGAGTTAGGTGCTTATAGTTCTGGCCTTTCACTTAATGGACATGTGATGTTAGGACAGTTGCTCATCCTCTATGATACAGTCTCAGTTTCTTCATGTGTGAAATTGGAATTGTAAGGGTTACCTGTCTCACTGGCTACTCAGAGGGGTTAAGTTAGAAAAAGCACTGGAAAGCACTTAGCGCACTACCTGGGCATGGTAAGTGATTGGTAAAGATTGGCTATTATTATCATTATTATTTTTCTCTCTGCTCCAACTTTTTATTGCTTATTCCTTATTCCATAATGTTTTGCATGCTTTTCTCAGTCTTCCAAATACTCAAATATGTCTATAGGCCTTTTTCTCTCTAAAAATCTGCTTTCTCCAGATGGAAATGAGGCAAGTTATCACCACTTTCCCAAAACTTGTGGACTATGTTCTTTAAAAAAAGATAACAAAATACACTGAAATATATACTCTCTAAACAGTTGTTCTTTTTTGTGTAGTCTTGGTTATATCCTTTATGTCTTATTGCTACTTATTAGTGTGACCACACTGATGTCACCAATGGAGAGCTGCTGGAGGACTTGGACTGGAGGCTGTCCACGTCTCTGAGAAAGATCAACACAAGCTATAAAGTGAGTTATAGACACATGCACCCAAAGCCAAAGGAAGCTGGGCAGCAGCCAAAAGACCATCAAGCATGGTCTTGAAAAAGACGTAATATCCTCCATCTCTCTTGTCCTTTTCTTTAATATCAGACTATCTGGAGGGATGAAACACTGGATTATATTTACTTGAGGAAGCATTCCTGGAGCCTGTGGGTTAGAGGACAAGCAGATCCAGAAGTAGAAAATGGTTTGGTGCACTGGTCTGATGGATAATTTTTTAGGGGTTTAGCACTCCTTCTTCCTTTTATGAGCGTGTAACAGGAGCTTCTACTTTCCTCTTTCATCCTTGATTCTACCGTTCCTTCTTCCCTTGTTATCACACTTGGGACAGTGGGAAGTTGCTGGTTTTCCTGCTTCGTATCGGCCCCCCCTTATCCTGGTGATAGGATTCTGTTCGTTTGTGAATTGTACCATGCCTACCCCCAGTCCATGTGGTTCAGGTGGAGTGACTGTACCCATGACTCCAGAGGTGGCATGTAACTTAGGCCTGGCCATCAGAACATTCCACCCCACTGGCTACAGTGATCATCTATGGTTAAGTACGTAATCTGATCTCAGCAACCTGGGGCAATTCTAGGACTTCCATTGGATACGTTGAAATGTGAGAGTCCCTTTCTTATGGGAGTGGCTGAGAAGACAGGAAGATAAGCGTGGCGCTTTGGGCAGCTGTCTGGAACCCCAGGGTGGGTGAGTTTGCCTGGGAATGGAGCTAGCAGAGAAGAAAGCAGAGTCAAGAGATGGGGAGAAGGATACCAGTCTGAGTTTAGTTTACCCTTGGACTTTTTGGTTATATTTGCTAGTAGATTTTTTTTTTTTCCCATCTTGCCTAGAGAGGCATATCTGAATACTTAATCGAGAGGGAGACCAATGACCAACAATGCTTAACCTGTTGTTTGTGTGCGGAGCAGGGTACCTAATGGTACAAGCACAAGTTCTATCGGATAACATACTTTGAATGGCCATTCACTTTAGAAACCACCTCGGGAGGGAAAAGCTTCCTTGTAGCTCATGTTGCCTCAGCTTGGCACAGTGTCCCACATCTCCAGAGTGGAGAAGGTGCAAAGCAAAAGGTCTAGAATAATTCCCTCTTTAAACTGCAATAAAGAGGGTGTTAGGTGGGGAAAGAGACGAAACATGCCATATGGGAGGGTGCCTGATGGGCTGATGGGTTTTTGGTCTGGGTCTAACTTCCCCTAGGTTTCGATGCCTGCGTCTGTGACTAAATGTCATAACTCTATGTGCAATTAGGTTAGTCCCGTTCTGAGAAAGTGAATGATCCCAAACTCTCATCCTCTACCAATTAGCCAATAGGTAACCACAATGAGTGTGCGAATAATTAGCAATTAGTTGTATAAATCTAACACATGCCAGGAAAATTCCTGCCTGCTCAGACCCACGGGGGTAAATAAAAAGGGAGATACCACAATGACGTCCCCATCATCTCCATCCCTTTCAGCCGCTTCTCCTCTTCCTTCCGGCCACAGAAACACGCAGCCTTTGTTAGTTCTCTTTCTGTCCATGTTCTCCGTTCACAGACACCATGGGAGGGAGGCCTGCATTTGGAGATGCTTTGGGGAAGGAGGTCTGGAGAGCCTGACTTGGTGAGATTTTCGTCTCATCTTATGGCATATTGATTTTATGAAAAGGGTAATGAGGCTCACGGTGTTCATTTGAATGGCAAAGAGACTGTTGCACTGCCTGAGAATGTGGAGACTTGTTTCTCAGGAGCGGCATGAGGCCGCCAGACCAGCGTGGGTCCTATCCTGTGCCTTCGAAAGTATGGTTGGTAGCAGCCAGGCCTCCCAGGGCTGTCTGCGAGTTGGGAGTTTGCCAGGGACCAGCAAGGGCCAGAGCAGTGGAAGGCCTCCTGAGAGCTTGAGCTCTGCCCTGACCTAGCCCAGGAAAAAATGGGCCTCTCTTTTCACCTCTTTTCCCCCGCAAATTTACTGAGATATGATTTACATACAAGAAATGCAACCATTTCAGGGGCATCTGGGTGGCTCAGTTGGTTAAGCGACTGCCTTTGGCTCAGGTCATGACCCTGGAGTCCCAGGATCGAATCCCGCATCGGGCTCCCCGCTCGGCGGGGAGTCTGCTTCTCCCTCTGACCTTCCCTCTCATGCTCTCTCTCTACCATATTCTCTCTCTCTCAATAAATAAAAATCTTTAAATTAAAAAAAAAGAAATGCGACCATTTCAAGCATCCAGTTCCATGAGATTTTATAAATGGACACAATGAACCACCCTCGGAATCAAGGATATGGATGGCTCTTTATTTTACTTTGTTCAACTGCTCCTTTTTCCTTACCAGCTCTTAAACTGAGCATTCCACATTTCCACAGAAGACAGAAAGAAAATCCCACACTTGAAAAATTCATGGCTTGTCTGGAAAAAACTCCGGTCACTCATGTCTGATAAAAATTGCTAAATGTATTAAAATAAAGTCAAGGTCCGGGCAGGTAATGAAAATGAGAAATTTGAGTTTTGGAAAGAATTCTTTGGGATAAATAAACCGTTCAGAATTGAAACTTGGAAAAACATGCCATGGCATCTCAATCACAATTATTCTATTGCTTTATGTACTGCTGTTTGTAGAAAACGTTCTCTTAATGACAAAAATATAAATTACTGAAAAAGAATTTGCTTTCAATGAAAGAATTCTCATGCCTCAATTAGAAAGCCCACAAAACTTAAGACAAAGGGAGGATTTCCACTTAAACTCAGTATGGTTGAAAAAGGAGAACTGTCCTTCCTGACACCTTCACAGTGAAATGTCTGGAATTTTTTCCCCCTAAGTTGTAAATTCTTTCTTGTGTTTTGCCTTCCTTCCCTGCCCGTCTGCCTTAAAAATTTAGTTGAATGACTACTATGTGCCAGGTACTATGCAGGGCTGATGATACAGTGGTGACAAGGCAGGACCCTGCCCAGAAGGAGCCTGTGGCCTTTGCTTTCTATATCTTAAATCCACTCCCATTTTCATCTCACTTCTAGTGGGTTTGTTGCTCTTTGCAAAGCATGGCTAGAAATGGGAAACTGGGAAAAGAGAGAGGAGCTGAGAAAGGGAAAAGGAAAGAAGTGTCAAGGGCGCCTGGGTGGCTCAGTCGTTAAGCATCTGCCTTCAGCTCAGGTCATGATCCCAGAGTCTTGGGATCGAGTCCCACATCGGGCTCCGTGCTCAGCGGGAAGCCTGCTTCTCCCTCTCCCACTCCCCCTGCTTGTGTTCCCTCTCTCGCTGTCTCTCTCTCTGTGTTGAAAAATAAATAAAATCTTAAAAAAAAAAGAAAAGAAGTGTCATAATTATTTTCCATATAATGAAGACTAAGAATTCTATTTCTTTTCCCCACCATTTCCTCATTTAGTTTTCCACCATTTGTCATGGCTAGGGGTCATGTTAGAAACAGATTCTAAAAACCCAGATCAACAAAAAGCAAAAAAACCCAAGAATAACCCAGTACCTGAGCATTTGCCTAAAACACAGAACTCTCTCTCAGCAGCTCTACCTACGTTAAGAAAAGAGAGAGCCACAGAGAGAAGTTAAAGTCAATGCCAATACAACGAGGTACCAGAAGTTTCCAATGGTTGCTGCATTTCTTACACGTCAGAAATTTGGAGAAGAAAATACACTGTTTCTGATGGCTGTGGTACTATTATTCAGAACATTGGAGAAGTGGTTTATTTACTATAGATAGCATGATAGTCAGCCACCAAATCTAAATCTGGTTATATTCTGGTGCTGATTGTGAATCCTTTTCTTTTTGTAGCTTCTTCATGAAAACACTAAGAAGTAAAACCAGATCTATACCACAAATATAATTGTGGTTTATGAAGAAATTAGTTGGTAAGAATAGACATTTACTTCTTGACCAGTGACTTCTGTGATTTTCCAAGATGCAATGACTCATCTGGACATCACCACCGGTTCTTTGAGACCCATGATTTCTATATTGGCATCTTAGACTTGACTCCACAGGGCACCTGATAGTAATGCAGGTCTTCTGGTTTAATTGCGGTTAAGAATGTGGCTCCTGAAATACTAATGTGAGATTTCCTTCTTGAGACCAAAGGATGAAAGCGGATGTGTTGATGTAGAAGCTCACTGCTGTTGGCTTCTTGGAAGAAAAGGTTCGAGAAATTTATAATGCAGGTTGTTATCAGAAATTAAAATAGATGAAGGGTACAGCCCTATAACTGTAAGTAAGTATTTGGTTCTTAGGATTTCCAGCTCTCTGCTTATATTTCCCGTCTGTTCTTCTGTGCCGTCTACTTTATCCATATTAATCATCATTGTTTTAAATCCCCAGTCGGATAATTCTAACATCCCTGCCTGGTCTGGTTCTGCTTGTTCTATCTCTCCAAATTATGATTTCTGTTCTGTTTTGTTTCTGGTTTTTGCCTTTTAGTATGCCTTGTAGTTTCTTCTTGCTAGCTACACACGACGTACTGAGTACAAGGAATGTGGTGGTGAGGCGTCAGGGGAGGGAGCATTCTCTAGTCCTGTGATAAGGTCTCAGTCTTTCAGTGAGCCTATGCTTCCGGTCTCTGAACTGCGTGAGTGTTTCTCCCCACTTAGGTGGAACAGGATGGTCAGAGTGGCCTGAAGTTGAGTATTTCCCTTCTCCCACATGGAAAGCTAGAACCTGTTGGAATTGGCTATTTCCCTTTCCTCAGGTCAGTTAGGCTCTGATAACACCCTCAGCAGGTTAGGCTTTGTTAACTAGTTTCCCGTGAGCGTACGCCTTGTTAAGAAGAACAGAGTACTCTGGTGTACTTCAAAATGGGCCCTGTCCTCCTCTCACTGCTGGAGACAGAAGGGCATCCCCCCTCCATATGTGCTGTGGGGATCTGGTTGAGCTCCTGGATGTATCTCACAATGCTGTGGGCCTCCTTATGACTGGGTCCACCTGGAGTATATAACTCTCAGAGCTGTCCCCACTGAGCCTCCAGCAATTCGTTAATTACAGGTCAGGCTTTTCCTACCCTGGCACAGGTCCTTGCAGTGGTTTCTCTTGAGTCTCTGTTCCTGTAAGCTGAGACTCTTTGTATTTGCCAGTCTGTCTCTCCAATCTTTGGGGCAGTGGTTTGCCCCGTGTCCTCACCTCTCTTGCAGATCCAAGAAGCATTGTTGATTTTTCAGTCTTTTTAGATTTCTACTTGTGAGGATGGAGCTCTGACGTCCAAGCTCCTTACATGCAGAACCAGAAAATTCAAGACTCCCCCGTGTATTTGGTATCAAAGTTTGCAACTTGTGAAAACTTCTTCTTGCTCCTTTTCCTCCTCCTCCTCTTCTGATTCTTCTCCTCCCTGCCCCCCTCCTTTTTTTTTTTAAATAATAAGAAAGTACAGGGGTACTTGACTGGAAACTTGCAAATCCTTTTGCACAACAGCAAACTATCATCCCATGCCAGTCCTCCAGTGCTACATTATCTCCAATAACTAGGCAGGAAATAAGGTGGAAGGAGTTAAGTAGAGGAAAATTTTGACTTAAAATATATACAATGGTGAAATTGAAATCATTTTTATCCTTACACAAAACTCCTAAAGAAATTATATATTTTTGTGGATATCTTGAGTCTACACAGAAGGAGTGTTAATGATAGGAAAGAGAACGTTTCCATTGTGCCTTTAAACTAAAGAAAGACGAATCATATGGGATGAAGTGTCTGAGATGAAGAAAATTCTTCAGTCATCTCTCACCAATCCTCCTTGGATACCAGGCAACAAAAGAGAAGACCATAATGGAATAATAGCCTTCCACATAAAAGAGTTATGGTACGTTGACATTAGGTTGAGCTGCGGTCCCTTCAAAATGGAATAAATTCTGAGCCCAGACTGTCACAGAGGTTCAGAAAGACGACAACCAATGTATGTTTTTATACTGTCTTCCTCATATTCAGCCTGCGGTAACTTGAACTGAGAATTGGCTTTTTATGGAGATTTATTACAATAGCCTTGTCATTCAAGAATAGGCCTCCATCATCATAAATAAAGAGCAGACACAAAGGGATGTGAAGATCCAAGACAGAGAGAGAATTTGTCAAGGTGGGTAAATCACGAACTTACTTATATAGCAAATAAATACACATGACTAAAGCCATCACTCATTAGGGGAAAATCTATTCTTCTTTCCTGAAAAAAACCAAGTCAAGCTGCCCCAGTTTGGATTTCTTAACCTTGTCCAAGGAATCCTTGGTCGTCCTAGAACTCAGAAACTGAGGCTGGCCCCTCTGTGTTAGGGCACACGTAGGCCACTCCAATGAGGAAAAGGTGTGGATTTCCTTGAGCACCAACTCTACCGTGGCCTGAGGGTTGATCCTTCTGATCAACAGTGCTGAGAAGGCTAGCCTTCTGCAAGAGACCACGAAACTACTGACATCTACTACAAAGCCCTCCGTGAAATATGAGGGGAGAAAGACAGCCGACTCCTTGCTCCCTGCATTTGCCTTAAAAGTCCAAGAGGCAGGGCCAAAGCGCCTCCCCACACTTCCTCTGGACACTGAAATCTGTGTAAGTGAACGCGTTTCCATGTCCAGCTTTGTTGTTTCAGCTGTTCCGAGAGCTGGGGATATCCATTACTCCCCGCCCCGAGACACTGACCTGCACAACAGCTCCAGGCTCCTGGCTGGCCTCCCCTCCTCTCACTGCTCCGCATTTCAATAAATGCCTGCCTGGAGTCTTCCTGAGGCCACCACTCCGACCTGCTCATCCCCACTAAATGATTCATTAGGTTGGATTAACCCTTTAAACACTACTATTTACCAAAGGATCCCTGGGGCTTCTCACACACTCCATCATTTTTAGCCATTATAAACAGCCGGTCCCAGCAGGGCGGAATCCACTTTAAGGCTACTCAGGTTGACAATGTGGGTTTTGTTAGCCCCAATTTACTTAAAAGCTCAAGACAGCATTTACTTTGTGAGATGGGGCATACACATTTTCATCTCCCAGCCTGTGCATTCCAAATATGCCTCTCGCCATAAACACCTAGGCAGTGCACAAAAAAGGCTGCAAGGAGTGGTCACAACAAGGCCGTGGGGTGACGCAGGGTCTATTTTCATGCCTCCGTTATCCAAGGCTCCTTTTTGGTTGTTGCCATTTTCTGCCTATAATCAGCTGTGTGCACAATGAGTGGTGCCTGCCAAATGGCCATTTGTGGGCGCAATTAGACACCTGTGCCTTCAAACAAGTTGCAAGCACCTAATTGTGTCTGCATGTAGCCACTTGTGGGTGCAATTATCCAGAAATCCAGGTGTGCCTGGTATTATGCACAATTTAAGGGGCAAAAAAAAAAAAATGTTTTCCAAAAAAGAAGGCTCAGGTTGAATGTGTGCCCTTCAGACTTTAACTGGGGTGGTTCAGCAGAAGCTTCCACCACTCTCTCCGCATGGAGTCTCTTTGTTTTAGGGTCTACGGCAGTGCTGCCCAATAGACGATAATGCAAGTTACCCATATAATTAAATTTTTTCTAGTGGCCACATTAAAAAGTATAATGGGAGAGATGAAACCAATTTTAATAATTCATTTTATTTAACCCAACATAGCTAAAATATTATAATTGCAACATGTAATCAATATAAAAAATGAGATTTTCCATTTTAGGGGAGGGGGTTATACTAAATCTTTGGAACCTGGTGTGGATGCTACACTTAAAACATCACAATTTAGGCTCGTCACCTTGTAAATGTTTCAGAAGAACACTTGATAGTCGCTACCATATTGGAAAGCGCAGGACTACAAAGCATTGTTTTCAGTTGTGTTTAAATGCTTGGGATTTTTATCCTTTAAGCACTTTCCTGAATATTTACAAAATCAGATTTCAAAGAAAGAACATCTAAAAATGCCATTTAGTGCCCGAGGGTTGCCATTGGTTAACATGGCCCTTCATAATGAGAACTGCTAATAAAATAAAGTAGGATGTTGAAAATCTCTCCCTACCTCTTTGTATTACCGTTTATGAGGAACACAGTGGGGCTGGGTTCAGAAGTGACAGGCACAATCTGTGTAGACAGAGTTAGAAGAGGGGTAGCCAGAATTGGAAGGGAAGTGGAAATAGGGCACCTAGGATAGGAAAAGGGAACGGACCCGAGATCGGGGCAGACCTCTGCATCCTCCCTTATTATATATGTGAATGGTTGTTCCAATTTATCCAGATAAGTGTGGGTTTAAGAGCATTGGAACAGAAAGTCTGATTCATCTTGGTTGCGTTTGGGAATTGCTAAATTAAAATTTGGCAAGAACTCAAGAGATTATCTTTCTTTAACTATAGCATGGGGAAATTATAGTATGTCCTTGATAGAGTTGTCGTGAGGATTAAATGAGTCAAAACGGGTAAAACACTGAGAAGGGTGCCTCGCACGTATGAAGCCGTCAGTGAGTATCAGCTGCTGTCATCACCTTCCCCACCAGCACCGTCATCATGACTTTTATCATGATATTTATTCTCAAGCCATTCCAGAAAGTACGCATAGCTATCACACACACAGGTGTGTATGTAAGTATGTTCACACACACACACACACACACACACACACACACACACACACACAAACACCGAGTTGCAGGGAGAGATGACTAACCTCTCCTTTGCATATTGTTTCCAATGTCTCCTAATTCCTTCAGCCATCATTGCCACTCACTCAGGTAAGTTCTCGGAATGCAGGAATCACGTGGGAACATCTCTGGTTCTCCGGAGCCTCATTCCTAGTAGATGTCAAGCTCATGACACAGGCATTGCCTGAAAATTGGTTAAACCGAGGCTCAGAGCCACTCGTAACGCTCTAAGTTTCATTTCATGCAATGAATCCATGGAGAGCATGTAGAGTGCCTTCTCTTTTGGGTAGAAATACTCCCTGAATCGAGAACAACCAATTTCATGTACTTATGCAACAATTAAGTATATTTTTTACAATTAGGCTATATATTCACATGCCTACTCCCACACCGCCCCGCCCCGCCATGACCCATTCTTTCTTCCTTTCCTGATTACCTGAGAATAGCCAGTTTACCAGCACAGCTGTCCTGAGGTCTGCACCTTCTATACTCGTTGTCACAGGAACTGCTGGTTAGAATAGTTCTTCCTCATCACGCTCTGACCCCGCTTTTTTAAAGCCCCCACATCAGTCAGCAAGAGACTTGAGTATGCCCAGTTTTCCTCGGAGTGCCACAAATAAACACCCCATTTAATTCCATCCGAGGCAACACCGCTTTCTTGACTTTTATCGTGATATTTATTCTCAAGCCATTCCAGAATGGTATGGCCACCGACCTCCACCTCCTCTCTCACTCCTTCCAGACACCTCAATAAAATGCCATTTTCTCTTTGGTCCATTGGCAGGAATATTTGAGGAAAAAGGCAATAATCTAGGCTAGTCTAAAGAATGTTTTAGGAAAAAAAATTGCAAAGGAAGCAAAGCCATCAACCTGGAAAGTGGCCAGATGCCCCCTTCAGAACCTCAACAACAGCTTCTAGCTACTTCCTCATCCTTTTCTGATGGAACCTGCTTTTTCTCAAACACAGTTATTCAAATAGATGAAACATGACTTCTTATTCAATTTCATATTTTTTGGCTTTAGTTACCAGCATTGTCATAGTAGTCTTCAAAGTCATGATTCTTCATCCTGTTTCCTTTCATTATGTCTCAGCTTTGCGTTCAGACTCTAGTGTGTGACTCCAGAAGGCAAGAGGGTTCTCCTGAGTCCCTTATCTGTAGAGAATGCCTACTCTGGGGAAGGTGTGTCAATGTCCCACAGCAACAATATTTTAAAAGTGGTTTTCATGTGGACAGCATTCCAATTATGTAATGGGCTAAACAGGTTTGTGTGGCTACTAGCTTGGCAGCCTGCTTCTTGCACAGAACATCCTTTCTAGGAGAAATGCATTCCGAGCTCCAGGACAGTTGGTATAAACACAGACTGTAGAAACACAGCCCATTTGAGATTGAGGGCCAACTGCATGACGGATGGATTTGTGCTGGCTCACCCGTGTCTTCTCATCTAGTTATTTCCAAATGGCAACCAGAAATGAAGATAGCAGGCCCAGGATCCACATCTGGGGGCCAGGACCCAGCCAGGCTGCGAAGACCAGCTCTAAACCCAATCCATAAAAGCTGCCTCCGAGTGAGTGATGCCTGAAAACTAGAGTTATGTCTTCTTCCAACATCTTTTTATCTTAAGAATATAAAATTAAAATTTTTAGACCATTCAGTGTCCTTAATTGAAAGTATTAGTGAATTCTCAACCCTACTCAAATGCTTGGAATGTGAACATTTTCTCTATTTGATACATATTTCCAAAAGTAGGTAGGTATTTTATTTTATTTTATTTTTAAAGATTTATTTATTTATTTGACGGAGAGAGAGAGATAGCGAGAGCAGGAACACAAGCAGGGGGAGTGGGAGAGGGAGGGAAGCAGGCTTCCCGCTGAGCAGGGAGCCCGATGCGGGGCTCGATCCCAGGACCCCGGGATCATGAGCCGAGCCGAAGGCAGATGCTTAACGACTGAGCCACCCAGGCGCCCCAGTAGGTAGGTATTTTAGACTCAAATTGCGTAGGTAGGTATTTTAGACTCAAATTGCAATAAAAACTTACAAGCAACTTTCAGTATGAAGTAGAATAATTTAAACTTGTCACGATAATTCTAAAGAAGGCTATCATACTTATTGCTGTATCCATGAGAATAGCTTTTTCCAAGGGATTTTACCATCTTATGCCTTCCCATGATTCAACAAGTGAAGAGTGAACCAATAGGAAGGTTTTATATCTCTCCTCTGATTGTCACGAGTGGATTCCATTTGTGTTTCAAAGTTCCATTCTTTGTGATTAATTCTTTTACAAACTCTAGTCATGTAGAGTGAGACATTTAATGTCTCCTTTTTTTTAGGTACTGAGACTTATTCCTTGTATCATTAAAACATAGGCATAAGTATAGCTTTTGGTACCAAACTGGAACGGAAGTCACCGATGCGTGTTTTTAGCTCACCTTCTGGTCATAGAACTTTAGTCCCTGCCATGAAGCAATATCAACACACCCTCTTGTTACAGGGTCTCCACACATGTCATTCCCATTATTACAGATGTCAAGAAAGAGACAGGAGAAGCCCGTTTTATTACGGCCATGAATGATGGCAAGAGATTGGACCTTTCCAGGGGCATGCCGATAAAATGGGTGATTCAGAGATGCTGCGCCTCATACTTGAAAAAAGATCTAAATTTATTACGTTTAATGTTTAAAATAAATCACCAAACCTAAATGTGTTATAAAAATGAGCTAAAATGCTGCTTAACAGACATTATTAAAGAGTCTTAAGTATGGAGCCATTTCTAATTGGTAAAAGTTCACAGATGAACACTTCTTGCAAGTACTCATTTTTAAGAAATATTTCTTCCAAGAAGAAGGCCCTTTTTTCAGCATGAGATATAATCCAGGGGACAAATCTCTTCATGAAAGCATCCTCTTTATGTTCGCAGAAGGAATCTTGGTGGAACCATGATTTAAGCTTTATTCCTCATTTATTTTAATATGAGACAAAAGCAAGGTGAAAAATAATTAAGACTCAATGGTTAATAGTCCAAGCTCGTGTGCCGTGAGTAAAACTTCTGCTCTGCAAGGCAGTAAATGTCAAGAGCCAATCAGCTATTTTTAGTCTCAAAAATAAATAAATAAATAAATAAATAAAATAAAAGAATAGTGTGGAAAATTATTTGTGCTGTTTTTATCATCTTGATTAAAGGATATAAACATGGGTAATTTAAAATTAATCTGTGAAAGAATATGCTGTCACTTCAATTGAAGGAAAAAGAATCATTCTGGAGCTGTCCCACCTCGGCAAAAACCCCACTCTCAACCAGGGCGGTTTGGCCTCCAAGATGCAGTGGGTGCAGTAAACCAATTTTCAGCCCAAAATATGATTTGCCGAATTGGTTTGAAGTAGCGCTGGCTGGATACCACCTCTGCTGGGGAGTGAAATGCAAACTGTCATCCATTCACAGAAAGTGCCTGACAGCCTGGGGGCCTCTGGTGTGGCTGCTCCATAACTGCCCCTTCAGCTTGTGGGCTGGAATTTACAAAACAAGAAGGCAAAGGTACCTCAGGGTCTCAGGGGAGCCCTCACCCCCAGGGAGGAGGACAAGAGAGGTCAGGAGAAACCGACCAAGCCACAGTGGCTTTTTTCTCCCTTACGTGGGTCACTCAGATTTTTCTAATTCCTTGACTTTGACATTTTTCTCAGCCACCCCTTTCCCCCGAAACCACATTTTTATCCCCAAAATGTAGGCTCTGAACAACTGGGTATAAGAATAACAGCTCTCACTGTTTTGAACAAAGAATTCAGGGCCTGCAAAAATAAACAACTGGAATGCTAGGGAAAGAGAAATATATTTTCTTGCAGA
Organism: Eumetopias jubatus; assembly: GCF_037043125.1. Taxonomy (NCBI): domain Eukaryota; kingdom Metazoa; phylum Chordata; class Mammalia; order Carnivora; family Otariidae; genus Eumetopias; species Eumetopias jubatus. Next base: position 30,803,352 of record NW_028274809.1, read on the forward strand.
TTCAAAAATCTGATTTTTTGTATGAAAATATTTATTTTTTTACACTTTACTGATTTACTTAGTTGTTCATTTGTACTTTACAGCAGATGAACTTTATTAGAGCATAGCTTATTATAATCAGTTGTAAAAAACAAATATTTACCACCTATCTACCGTCTAGCTGGTACTGCAGAGCATATAGAAAAGTTTAGGACAGTCCTTACCTTCAAAAATCTCATACTTTCTAGTTGGGGAGATGAGCTAAAAAAGCATTAAAAAAAAAAAAAGATAATTTGGAACACCTGGGTGGCTCAGTTAGTTAAGCATCTGCCTTCGGCTCAGGTCATGATCCCGGGGTCCTGGGATGGAGCCCCGCATCAGGGTCCCCGCTCGGCGGAGAGCCTGCCTCTCCCTCTGCCGGCAGCTGCCCTGTGCTCTCTCTCTCTGACAAGTGAATAAAATCTTTAAAAAAATAAATAAAAAGATAATCTGATGGGCTACTTCGATGCAAGAATCCACATCAAATGGCACAGATTTGGACTTAACTACAAAGTTAAATTATGCAATTGTCATATAACAGTAAAATCCGGAGGTTGATGGGATCAGCTTGAAACGTGGACTTTTGGCCACTCCATTTGACATCACCATGTCAATACTTTTTTTTCTTATTCTACTTTTATCATCCGTTCTTATGATCCTGGTTTATAGGATTTGACCCACGCTCTAAGGCTATATGCTTTATGTTTTAGAGTAGGCACATCTTTATTGGCTTTAGCTACTTTGCTGATACTTGGACTACAGCTTTCTGTACCAGGGCCAAAGTGATTGTAAGGGTCATGGAGTGTCTGTCCTACCTTCTTACATGACACAGACATGTGCCAGGGGACCGTCTTGCTTTCTGGGGGGATTTTGGTCTTTGAATGCACATGCTATAGAGTCGACAAGGGATTTAAAACTCTTGCTTTAAATGACATGTACGGATGAAACTCTACCTAACATATTATTATTTGGCATTTATCTATAGTCAATCAACATACGGAAGTTTATTTGCTCTAATACATGTCGAGGTAAGAAGAGGAAAGTGAGAGGAAAAAAGTCTGTAGGAAACTCTTCGGGCAGCTCTTGGGACTCTTGGAGACACTTAAGATATATTAAAGATCCCATCAAAAGATATATTTATTTCCATAGTATTTCTGATCTGAGGGGAAGAAAAAAACTTGGCAAACGTTATTTATCTTTAAGCTGTCCTTGTGAAATATTTAAATATATGTTACCTACTTTACTGTTATTCTTTGTTCTCCCATATATATTACCCCTCCTCTATGTATACATATATATATTCCCCATATGTGTGTGTTTGTCTGTGTATACACACACATGCAATTTGGCCCAGATGGAATTTAAATTAAAATCGGCTTGCATTTGCTTTCTCCTTTAAAAATTCACCCATCACCCACTGTATATCAAATCCTCTGGCCTCGTACCTATTTACAGTCTTTTCCCATTTCCCTGCCACATCACAAGCCTACAAGTCTGAAAACCATTTTTCTCAAACATTTGCTTTTCCTGGCCCCAACTTGACATTTTTTTTGTGTTTATTTGGTTTTGAAACAGCAAACAGGATACTCAAAAATGTGTCCTGATGTGGAACGTGCCTTGTTCTTGCTAGAGCCAACAAACAGTTAAGGCGGCGGCCAGTGGCTTTTCCTCTTACCATAATGTTTCTTGTGAGATGGGCCACTGACAGAGGGCACAAACTTTCTTTGGGCAGTAGATGAAGCCACAGGCTCTATTTTTAAGTCTGTAAATGCTACCTTCGGTATGGCATCTCTCTCTCTCACTCCTCAGGGGCTTCTGTCCCCTTACAGCTCCTTTAGGTGTTGATGGTTCTCTACTCTCTAGCTCCCTCTCCTCATCAACACAGAAAAAATAGGGTATTATCCTATACATTTCAGCCCAGGAATCCCATTTTTAAACTCATTCATGTACCTGTGAAGGGAAAGGCTTTGTGTCCTGCTAAAGCTTCAGAACACATGCTGAAAGGATGTGACGTTGCACCAAATTAGAGCATTCCGTCAGTGGGTTTTATGGATTTCAGTACATGCTAGAACACGGAGGGGGCGGCTTTACTACCAGGTATGACTGGTGGGTCTCTGAGTAAAACAGGTGGCACAAAGGAGTACTGTTGATCTTTTTGGGGGGATTCTTCTAGAGCAGCAATTGTCTGCTCTAGCTGGAGTGTGCAAAGACCAATGAAAATCCATGCTCACATGGAACGTTGACAGTGTAGTTGGGGGCCATGTACCTGGGCACCTCTTCCTGGAACTGTGATACAACTAGCACCAGAGTGATACCTTGATTTACAAAGAGTGCCATGTGTAGTCCTGTTTGTCGTCTGCTTCTGCTACGTTCTTGTTAGGCAATCTATGAACTCTGTACCCTTTTCATTTTATGCTTTGCACATTCCTAAAGAATGAGGTTCTCATCATGAAGTTGCCACAAGGGTTATTGGTTTAGTAGACTTTGATGTCAACTTTCTTTCTAAAAATGACTTTTGCTGCACAGAGTATAACATTGTAACTGTGGTGACTGAAATTCAGAAATAATGCTTTATCTTTAAGGACTTTTTTTTTTTTTTGCTGTTCTGTGGTGAAGTTGTCAACACCTTTTAATATATAAGAATTTCCCTCTTTTTCCCCAATATATAATTTCTTCCATATTTTCAGATACTTACATCATCTAAACCAATTTGTTGGCACCTTTCACCCCATACCATAGAGAGAAACCACAGAACAGATTTTAAGTGCTGACAGAGAAAGAACTGTTAATTTGCCTAGTCTGCAACCTGTGCAATTTTCTACTTTCTACATAGAGTATAAATTTCCCAATATTCATATCGATGTTTATTAACCATTGATGTGCTGAGCTAAAAAAAAGGTGGCTTTTCCAAAGATGATTATTTCCTATTTGTCACTTTCCAATCACTTGAACACTATGAACGGTGAGCAATGATACAGCCACAGTTTGGAGACATCTGCATCTTTGAAATCCCTTCCTGTGGCAGAAAAACCAACCAAAATACCCTTAAGCAATTCAGTTTAAACTTGAGGAATTATGCAGTTTTATAAGTCACAGTTTCCTTTTAGCATGTACTTTTCAAATCTCTTTAGGTGACTCCCATGGAGAACTTCTTCTGCTTCTCTGCCAGCTCACCATCCTCCTAGGGACCAGAATTGTCACTGCCTTTCCGCCAAACCTTGCATCCCATTGTCCTTACTTGCTGAGGAGAATGGCACTTCCCTCCACCCAACTGCCCAAGCCCGGGACTTGAGAGTCACCTTTGTCACCAGCCTGTCCCTCAATGACCATATCTATTCAGCCATCAAGTCATGTCAAGTCATCTCCTTAAAAGCACATGCCCTTCTTCTCTTGCTGGCATTCCCCACTGTTATAGCCTCGTTTCAGGCACTTAGCGTTCCTCATAGGGAATATATCAACAGCTTCGCATTGTCTGGTCTTATTCCAGTCTTGCCCTTCCAATTTATTTTCCATGAAATTATCAAGGGGCTTTTTCTAAAACACAAATCTGATCAAACAATTCCCTTGTGTAAAAGGCTTCAAAGGCCAGAGGGTTTCTGGGTAGAGTCAACCATCTTAGCGTGTTGTACAAGGTGCTCCTAACTACGTGTCTTGCCACTTCCTCCCCTCAAATTCAATGTACATAAATACAATTTTAGCATTTGATATACTCTACTGCAATCTCCCTTTGTCTGTCTTCCACTCCCCACCTAAGCCACCAGAGCCCTGGAGACAAGGACTGTGTTTCAATGAAGAATATCTCCTCAGTGCCCACTACACAGTATTGTCCAACTAAGAGTTGACTGAATGACTGACTGAGTGAATGAATGAATGAATGAGTGAAGTGTCAACTCTCTCTACTGTCACAATCTCATCCAACCTCAGAACACTAGATTAAATGCTCCTCAACAACTCAACTCCTCAAATTTCCCATGCTCATCTCAGCGGTCACGGGAACACAAGTCACAGGTTTGCTTCCTTCCATCAGATTCCATCTTGTCTCCATCTTTTCTTTGCTCAGCTTCAGCCAGATTCCCTACAATTTTCCTCCTACACATAAAGTGCACTAAATCGGACTCTAATCTTCTTAAAGAGTTAATGTGCCTCCCTAAATGACTAATTTACTACTAGAAAGTGACTTAGGCACTGGGGAGAATCTGGCTTATTATTTAATAGCCAATAAGGCCAGCTGTTTCATTTCAAGAAATTAATGGTCTTTAAAACCTTTCCATATTGTACCAACTGCTCTTCTCGATGGAGAGCCAAGTGACTTTTATTAGCAAGGTTGATAAAATCCAAACCCTGTTAGCCCTGCTCTAGCCTTCTTCATAATACCAATAGAGTCTTCTGGGACATCTCGTTATTTTTGCTTTACTCTTGCTGTTGATTTTTTGAGAAATTTTCTTTGCTGGGTTTTCTTTGGTTGCTCCCATGGAGACTGCAAAAGGTGGTTTGACAGCTGTACTCCCCGGCCTGATGGCTTGACCCCTGGCCTTCTTGACTTCTTAAGGAATGCCTTTCAGCATGAAGCCTAATTTGGCTGAGACAGTGAACAGTTTGTTACTTTCAGGTTAGCTCATTCCATCTTTAGCCGCCTGAAATTACTCATATGTAAAAAACATTCACATGCAGAGGATGTTTTAGGCAACCATCTTTCTCTTATTTATATCCCACCATTAGACAAAAAGGTCAAGAAAAGTCTAGATTAGGCCACAAATCTATATTACGAGACAAAGATACAGCAGCCCTTAAATTTTTAGCCATTGATTGGTATTTTATTTGAGGACATTCGGCTTTTAAATATAAGAATGAATAAAGGATATTTGTCATCTACTAGCAACTAATGTCTCTATTCTTTTCCAGTGTAAACTGTTGCTGGTGGTTCATGAACAACTATATTACAACATCCTACAGACGTTAACCGGATTCTTTATCTAAATTATACCTGGTGGGGTGGCTATGGTTTCGTGTTAGTATTTTACTTTTTTGGGGTTTCCTGTGGTTTTATGCTGCTGTCATTTATAGTGGGATTGACATAACGTAGTATTTTGTGTTCCAAAGAAGGTTGCTGTTGTTCCTTCTCATAGCGTTTTCTCTCCTCTCTACTCTCAGGGGATGAAACAGAATGTTACCTTTCAAATGCTGGGAAGATAGGATGTGTAAATCCCTCCTTAGGTAGCACTGGTGAGCTGGGCCTGTGTTTCATGTTGCTGGTGGGTGTGATGGGGAGGAGGGAAACAGGGGCTCCTAGTTAAAAGTTTGATGCCATCCATCCCATTTTCTGGGATTTATATGCTGGGAATGTTTTGTCCTTTCTAAAAGCACACAAAAGGCAGGGTTCAAAATAGAAATATATATACACATTATGCTGTGGGGGCTGAAAGGAGACCAAAATAAGTTTTCTTGCTAGAACTATTATATTCACTCTGATATTGAAGACACCCTTCAACACAGTAAGCTACTGTTTGGGTATTTTTTCTCATGAATTTTACAAATGAAATATTCTCTATGAAGACATCATTATTTTATTGAAAGAAAAATGCTGGCCACATTGAAATTGTAAGGGGAGGATTTTTTAGAATGACCCCTTTAAGAAGAGTTTATAGCAAATCCCTTGCATTCAGTAAATTTTAAACTTATTGAGTCGTAAAACTTTTCTCATTCACCCCTTCCCTCAGAAATATGAATGAAATCTTATTCATTAAAAAGTTGGCACGTCACTTCAGGGAGTTTGAGGGTCCCCTGAAACCAACCAGTGGACAATTTAAATATGCCAGATCAAGACCCTTCTCATGGTTCCTTTGGGTTTCGCCAAAGTGATACATGTGCTATCTCAAGCTAAGTCTCTTGCCAGTAGATCTGCATCTTTCTCACAGAAATTCAAAGAGAAACTTCCAATGATATAAATACTGTCTTTGGGGAGCACACTTGGAGTTCTTGTCAAGCAGATCTGAAGAACAGAGGCACGCATGTTCCAAGGGATGCAGGACGTGTGTGTCAGCTCAACCATCACACTATGTTCGTGCCACAGAGGGTCACCTCAGCTGGCAGAGGGTCAAAGAGAGGAGTACATATTTTGCAAGAGGAAGTGCCACTTTAAGAAAGAAGCCCATCTGGGTGATTCTGACTACTCCCAGGACACTGAAGACCTGGTGTATTCTGACACAATACACAACTGCAGTGAAAGCAAGGAAAAAAAAATTGGCTAGTTGATGCATGTCAGTAAACTGCACGGATATATTCCACATTATCTGTATAAAGCCACTTAACATGGGTATCTAGACCACCATGTATTTTTTATGATTACAACCATATCACAGTTAATACTGCTTGAAACTATGTTATGAAAGCACATTACTGCTTAGGGTGACATGTGCGTTTAAAGTATTCCTTCAGTAGAATAAATAATTAAGAAATAAGTTAAATCATAACTAGAAGGAAAATAGGCAAATGTTTCTGGTCTCACGATGGAAGACAACTTTTTACATATAAAAGCAAAGAACAAATAATAAGCCAAAAGATTGAAGATTTAACTTATAAAAATTATAAACTTCTATTTACCATAAGTATAATTTAAAGTTAAATTAAAATAATATTAACATATGACAAAGTGTTAATGTCCTTAGTATATGAAGAACTCCAGCAAATCAAGAAGTATTAAACACCTAGACAAAAATGATATGAAAACAGATGAGCTACCATAGACTGAAAAAAAATACCAATTCCAATAAATATGTGAGGAACACTCAACTTGATTACAAGTAAAGGAATTACAAATTAAAACAGTTTGTGATCATAATTGGTAGTTCTTAATTGATTACGCTGACGCAAGTTAAAGAAGTATTTTATATTCGCTGCTGGTGGAGGTGTAAGTTGGGACACCCTTTTTAGAGGTCACTCTGGCAATATATATCAAGAACTTTAAAAATATTCACTCTTTGTTCTAATAATTACATGTTAGGAATTTCTCCTGTAGCCTGCTTGATTTATAACCTATACATTTGTTTCTCAGGAAGACGAGCTTAAGCATCTTAATTGACTGGATGTGACTGATCCAGTTGTATAGGCTTCCTGGATACAACACTGATATCCACATAAAGTCTCTTACTAGGGCGAGACCACAGGTGCAGTATGACTAGAGCTCCATGACTAGTCCTTGCATTTGGCTAAGTTCTTGCTATTCTTAATTGGAACAAAGGTGGCCTGTTGAAATCCACGCAGACCTGACTAAGTATGTGTTTACAGCCATGATCATAAGTCAAGTCACTGCAGATCCTCAAATTGGCATCATGCAATAATGGGCATGCTTGAGTTGGGCACCTAAGTACCCAATTCCCATTTTCCTGAGGCTTTCATATTCTGACATTCTCAGAAGGGCGGCCGTATTTCAGTGAGGTTCTGAACATGGACTCGAGAGAAAATGAACTCATCAAAGACTTTCCGTCATTTTGATGAACTGTATATTTGAGTGAAACAGAGAAACCGGAAATACATTCTTCTGAGGTTCCGCTCTGGGGCAGCTCTGTCAATTCTATCATTATTCACTGTGTTCCATAGAAGACATGACCAATTCGTACAACACCTCCTTCAAAAATAAAATGAATGCATCAAGACTGTCTGGAGCAACTTAATAACCATCTTTTTTCCTCTTGTGAAAGGATGTCAGGACTGATTGACTTTGACCCTGGGACTTCCGGCTCACTCGCTGTAGCAGCGCGGCTCGGTCCCACCCGGCTCTCCCCACTTCCGGTCCACTGCAGAACTGACTCCACATATCTGTGCTTCTTGGCTTGAGGCTTCCTGGTACCAGTGCTCTAGATAGGCAGAAGTGCTGGGAAGCTGGCTCCTTCAGGAGCAATCCTTAGCCAAGGACAGATAGGACTCGCAAGATAAATTCTGCAACATCCTTGCTCTCGGGTGGCACAAGGTGTGAATGCATGCGGTACTATTTCCAAAGGGCCCGAGCAGAACTGATCCCCACTGCCTGCCGCGGTAACCTGCTCATGAAGGCAGTACAGACTGGCCTCCTTCCCTGTTCTTCCTCACTCTCCTTCCAATACTTCCTGGGATCGCTCCCAAATAAAATCACTTGCTCTCAAATCTCTGTCTCAGGGTCTGCTTTTGGGGCAAACCCAGCCTCAGACTTTAGAATGAGGACATTTTTTACTTTTGAGTTGGCACTAGAAAATTATGTAAACTTCCACCATTCCTTGTATTGTTGCTCTTGCTTCTGCAACAATAGTAAAAGGGACTCCCTGTATCCTTTCTCCAGATTTACGACATCTTCACATTTGCCCCATTTACTTTTTCACTCATTCTCTTTTCTTCCGGTCTGTTCCCTTCCCCTCCACGCGCCCTCTTTCCCTCCATATTAAAAAACATGTACACACACACATATTATTATATATACATATTATTTCTGGAACCATTTAAGAGTAAATTGGAGACTTGTATCTTTTTATCCCTAAATATTTCAGTGCATATTTCTGAAGAACAAGAATATTCTGTCTTTTAAGGACAGCGCAGTCACCAAAATGATTTCTGCTGTTTCTTGTTATCTTTATGCTTACGCTTTATGGGGTCAGAGCTATGCTAAGTCACAGAATACCAGATGGCATTAAGTCACCAACGCTTACTACTTGAGAAAAATATAATTTCCAGAATGAAATTACACAGACAGTGATAGATAAGCCTTTGCTGTCCATATAAGCAGGGAAGACATGTTACAACCACAGACTGGAGGCCAGGCCTACGCAATTTGCACCGTCCACCTGTTTCTTTTTGTACTTTGTGAGTAGGAGACTCTGCGCTTCATGACATCATCACCCTTGATATGCCCTGGGGTCTTCTGTGCTCAAGGGCACACATTGGTCTAATGTCCCGGATTAGCCACCACACTTCCCTTCCTTGTTGAGCTATCTCTGCTGTCCATTTCAGGATCTCCTTCTGGAAGTCTAAAAGGCACTTCAAATCTAGCACGTCTCAACTCACACTCATGATCTGCTCCCACCCCCCCCAAACCTGGTCCTCTCCCAGTACTTCCTCTCTTGGAGAGTGGTACCACCACCCATGCCGTTCTATGGGGATTCGTTCTCAACACCTGGCTTTACTTATCCCCCACACCTCCACATGCAATCCATCAGAACATTCTGTCAGTTCTTCCCACCCTCTCCTCCCATCTCCGCTATCAGCACCACCACCCCCTGGATGCCCCACCATCCCACCATCTCCCGCCTGAGCTACAGCAATAGCCTTTGAACTGGTTTGCATCCTACCTCCCTCCAATCTATTCTTCGCCCTGCAGCTAAAAAAAAAAAAAAAAAAAAAAAAAAAGTTTGAAACACAAATATTTGTCTTCCTCCTGCTTAAAACCCATAAATGGTTTCTAATGAGTGTTTGGATGAATATAGATATACTTAACCACTCATGGTCTGACTTTTACCTGCCTCTCCTGCTTGGCTCTTGCAATCTCCTTCCCAGCCTTTTTTCAGTCTCCCAGTTCACTGTGCTCTCTCCTACCACAAGGCCTTTGCACATGTTGTTTTCCCTGCTTGGAATGTTCCTTATGTCTTCTCTCTAACCTCCTTCAGGTCACAGCTCAAGTGTCACTTCCTCCCTTGATTCAGTCCAATTTCCCTTATTTTCTGGAATCATGTATCTCTTGTTTTTCATAAGGGGCAGAGTTGAAATTTTATGTTTCTTTAGTGACTGTACAATTATTATCTTTTCCACTTGGTTACAAGCTTCCTAGTCCGGGGACGTGTCTTGTGGGCTTCTTATTATATCTTCAAGGCCCATGGAGTGTATTGTACTTAGTAGGTAGGCAGCAAATAGGTGTTGAGTGAAGGAATAAGTAAGCATAGATGACTTTTTAAGCTCATCTGTTTAGGCTAATAAAATTGCACAGTTATCTCTGAACAATTCAGGACTAAACTGGGTTTTTAAAAAATCAGATGTGGAGGAAGTGACCAGAATAAGGACAAACTATGGAATTCAAGCTATTGACAAGGTGATAACGTGAGTGACTTGTCTATAACCAATCCACAGAAAGCTGTCCTCCCGTTATCTTGGCCATATTACATGTGGCACATCTGGAAACTACTCATAGAATATTGGCTAGAAGCCCTGGCTTATATATGGACCTGATTCTGGAAGTTAGGAAAAAAACGTAAAAGGGTGTCACACAGTTTAGACCATTTAGCATAAATTGTCAAAGGCACCAACCTATCAGTGGAAAGTGATCAAGCAAGCACAAACTCCGATCCTGATTTTATAGGACTGTTTCCAGAAGAAAAACTTCACTGTGGCAAGCTCCTTCTTAAACTAGCTCAACGTGCTTATTTTCCATCTTAAACCTCTCCCGCAACGATTACAGCTCTTTCCGGTACCTTGTAAAACCCAGGCTGTCAGACACTATCATTTCTGGAAATGGGTGTGCATTTGCCTCAGCTACATGCAAGCAATTAGTGGGCAGAAACCTTATCTGAGCAGTCACCACCCTGTCTTCACTTTCAAGCAATGGCGAGGTTCAAAGGCGACTTCTCATGCCCCCCAGAGCGTACTGTCGGTGGAGAGCTGCCAGGGAGACTTGCCAGGTTCCTACCTATTTGACATGTCACTCCATGTTCAACCACAAGGGGCAGTTTTGCTGATTGTTGAGTGGGACAACCCTCTACTGGGACAAGTCTGAACCACTTCTATCTAGGCCTAACTGAAGACTTGGAATCTAAGCAAGAACACATTCTGGATGCTGCTCTTTTTGTACCAACCCTTTCCACATTTGTATTGCAAATGTTTGCCTTTGCTAGAAATAATGGAGCTGGACCAAGGTGTTTCCTGGCACAATGACTGAGGTTAGAGGGCCTGTGTCACATGAAATCCAGGGCACAGATGGGCTCGTGTGGCACCTCCGTGGTAACTGACTGCCAAAGCTCTCTTCTCTGGACTTGAAGCAATACAGTCAATTGATGCCATCCCTATCTGGCATTTACATCGCAGCCATGTCCCCTGAGGAGCTGCCAGGCCGATACCGTGAAAGAAGCAACAATACTTTCCTGGCTGTGAAAATTGCTCAAGTGGAACCAATTGGTATATTTTTTAAACACGAGCATAACAGAGAGGTTTTCTTTAACAAAGAGCACTTTTTAAAAGATTTTTTTTAGCTGGAAGGAGGTGGGTGTTTATATATGCTAAGGGGAGCTCGGTGGCTCATGGTTGCTGTTCTCAGTAATTCTGAATGCCTGTTAGAGTTTTGTTCATTTTCACGTCTTAGAGTACACACAGCAGTGATTTAGGATGGGCTCAGCACGGTGAGGGCTGCCTCAATAAGGGACGGTCATTGAATGCTTTTCTCCTACTTGTTTTCAGCCAGCCTAGCACAAGACAACTTGATTTGTAAAGATTCTAGAGGTTTCAGAGGTAGAAAGAGCTAGACCACATCCAAAGCCTGCCATTTATTCTATGTGCAACCCTGACCCTATCACTTTGGATCTCGAGCCTCAGTTTCTTCCTCTATCAATTGGGATAATAATAATATTTATTTCAGGATTGTTGCTAGACATAAATGAGGTTAGATTTGAAGTACCCACCAGAGTTCTTAGAGCACAATAAATGCTTAGCAAGCGTTGGTTCCTCCCTGATGCCCCATTACAAGTGCTTCTGCGGAAGGGCAGTGCAGAGTGCTGCCCGGGTCCTTGCACTTGGGGTACTCAGCCTCTGTGCCTGTGCAGCCCTAGGTGGAGCCATTTGCATCCTTATTTATGCTCCTGATAGGAACAGAATAACTGCCATAAGGAAAATGTGGCTATCTTGTTTTTACTCAGGGAAAACGGTGATAAAAGACGAAAAACGATATGCTTCAAAAGCAATTTTCTTTTTTCCCATAAATTCCCTATTATTTGTCTTATTGTATTTTATTACTTTTTCACCACCTGCAGGTTTCAACATTTCCCATGTTCTTTGGAGCCCTAAGAAACAATGAATGCATTTCTAATATGGCCCCAGTTATTTTCCTTCCCATGAACTCACGTTACTCGAGAGAAAAGCTGCTGTATTCCACCCTCTCCCTAATTTGTCAGTGTTAGTGGTCAGGTAAAGGGAAAGAAAGAAGATCTTGAAAACCAGAAAGAACTGAGCTTGAATTCTGAATCTGATCTTGCCACTTCAAGGATGGATTTTTTTCCTTTTCCAAAATGAGCATCCTAATGACTCCTACCCAGTTGGATGGTGAGTAGAAAGTGAGACAACCCACAGAATGTACATGGCGCATGGTAGGCGTTGCACACACTTACATCATTCCCCGTCTGCCTTCGCCTTCATTGTTCTTGGTTTGATTTCCTTTTCAAACACAATTGGCTAGCTTAGGAGTAAGTATGGCATCTTTGAAACCATCTGCAGGCAGATTTTGGTGAATAAAAATGGAAACTAAGCCTAGTGATTTTACTCTTATTTATGCCTGCTGAAGACTTCATGTGTTCATGCCTTTGGGGAGGCACTTGCTTTTTATCCAAAATGCCTGCAGGGTTGAGTGATGTGGTATCATTTTAAAGAACCATAAAAGATGGCCCTCACACACACATACAAACCGGATATGGTAACGAATTAATACACCTGGTTTATTCAGAGCATCTCTGCCTGCGGCAGGTTGACACCAGGACAAACTGAGGAACTTGGGCCAGGGGATGGCAGCAAATGGCTGGAGAGCTGCAAAGGACAGAGGGAGGCAGGTGCAGAGTGAGAGCATCATGCAAAGCCCTTCAGCAGGCTCAGGAAACTTACCACGGTCATCCAGGGCCATCCAAGCTTCTGGTGGCAGATGGTGGCGACAATACAATAGGAAAACATCAAGAATAACCAAAGACTATGAGAAATTACAGAGAGCAACCCTCTCCATGGAGCAGCTACCTAGGTGCAAAATAAACTTTCTCTTTTCTTTTGGCTGGAAAAGTGGGGAATAGATGCTAAAACTCCAATAGGTGTAGGAGGGAAAACAGGGAAGTCTGTTTACCAAGCTTAACACGTTTCAAGTTCGAGGTAATATCAGAGTTGGCACCGCTGAAATAGCAGGCACACCCTTCTCGTCTAAAAGGAGTATTGAACGAACAGACATGTCATAGGTTAGAATTTTCTAGGGACAAGGAGGGAAAAGGAAAGATCTGTGGAATTTAATATATGTGGTCCATCAAGATTCAGTGAAAACTATTTTGGGGACATCAATACCGTAATGGGCCTTAACGTGTTTTAAATCACTAATCGTCTAACTAAATTCATAATGGAGGCCCTCCACTGAATAATTAATATTAAATATTCTAACTGGCATCAAGGATATATTGGCTATGAGGAAATGATGAAAAGTTTGATTAAAATGGACTTTTATTGGAGAAACGAAGTGACATAAAAATGATATGGCAGTAGCATTAACCCCCTGATCTCAGCTGTTTGGCATCTTGAGGCGGTCTTACAGGCTAGGGTTTTTTGCATTTTTCAGGAAGTTTGAGTCGACAATGGAGATATCTTCATCTCACAAAGAACCAAATTGCTACTAATTCCTCATTTTGTCCCCCGCATGGAGCGAGGTGGTGTCCAAGGAGCCAAACAGGTAGCTGACTCAGCATAGCAGGACAAGCAGAGACTAAATTTTCGGCAAAAGGAGCCAGAGGCGAGGGGATGGAATCTGGTGGGGTAACAGCACCTTCCCCGATTTTCAAAAGGCATTATGTTCTGTCATATGCAGGTGCAAGAGATACGATCTGGACAGGTTCTTTAGCTCATTGTAGCTTCCCTCCAAAGTCAGGGCAGTGATCACAGACTTGAGCACTAAAAGGTGGCCTTTCACGCACGGAAAGTCAGTTCAGATAAAGTTGTGCCACCAGGAAGGTGTCAGAAAGACGGGCCATGATTAGCTGGATCTAGATGCTGTGCACCAGGCCCCTGTCTAGTGCCTTGCGGAGGAGTCCCTGGAATGGCTCCCCCCCGCCCCCGGGGGCTGGACATCTGATTGCTGCCATGCCGGCTGGGAGCAATGCATATATGCTCATGAAGCCTCTTATTTGAGAAACTGGCTCTGTGGCAGAGAAAAGTACTCAATTAGGCAGCATGGAGACTTTGTCCACCTCCACAGGCCCAGATGGCTGAAGCCCCACCCACAGCGGACAGGCGCTCACACACATATACACCTAATGTGCCGATCGCTCACATTTTCATTGCACTCACTCAATCCCTAGCTTAGCTTCAGCAAAGACCAGTCCCATGGCATTGGTGGAAATCTTTGCAGGACTCGAATGTCACTGCCATCTGCTTGGCAAGTGCTATAAAACAATGCAAGATTGGCAAAGGAACACTGAATAGCTGTGAGCAGAGCAGAAGCTCCCTCGAAGAGAACCAGAGCAATCAGGGAGGGAGAAGGTCTTCAAGAAGTCAGGTAAATGACAGTCGAGGGCATAGAGGAGGCCCAGATAAAATGCTGTCAGGGATAATACAATGTAGTAGGTGGGGTGCAGGTCGCAAGCTTCAAAATTAGCTGCGTGCTTGTGATTCAGTCTTACTGGGTGGGCAAAAGCATATGCAGACAAGAAAGCTGAAACCGACAAAATGAACCAACTGAAATGTTAAAGCGGAAGTATGTTCTTATGGCATGTTCTTCTGATCTGAACACAATCCTACCCAACACGAAAACACTGGGAACACACTTAGGAAGCAAGTTTATTTTGGGTTCCTAGGAAGCAAGCATAAGCTGTTTGCTCCTTCTAAAGTTGCTCTTTCTACCCGAAATCAGTTCTAGTATGTTGCTTCTCATTACACAGCCAAGTTAAAGCTGCTTGAGACGATCGGAGACACATTTTTCTCCCTCTCAAGTAATTTATGTCATGTGGGTTAGAGCAACATCAGGACTGGGAGCCAAGTACAGCCTGAGCAGGCCTCTGTCCTGCATCAATCTCAGGAAAGGGAGTCTCTCTGTCCTCGGGAATGCTCACGCAGCTTTCTACCGGAAAATGTCTTATAATTTTTTTTTTCCTTCTGGGTAGACATTATTCTTAATCTTAAAGAACCAAAGTACCAGTTTGCAGATACTGCTTTTTCAACTCTTGGGAATGTTCTAACAAAACAGGATTCTCTTTTTGGTAGACAAAGTATATTGCTTAATGTTCATCTAGCAATTATGCATTAAATTGTTCATATTTCAAGGGAAGGACCCAAAGGGATGGGAAAAGAATTGATTTTGTGACAGCATTACAGAGATGGTTGAAAGGCATCACCTAACCTGTATATTAGTAATGTTCTATGTCATATACAAAGATGAATAAGACATAGTCCCTGTCCTCAAAGGTACTTACAGTTGAGGGAGAAAGACAAGAATGTGAGCAAATGATACAAGGGAGTGTGATAATGACAGTTTGATTCTTTTTTTTTTTTGTAAACTTCATATTTTTTAACTATTTGGGCTTAGGCTGCATGTATCATGACTCTTTACCTTTAAATATGTCAGTCAGTGTGTAATTCTACAGAACGAGGATGTTCTTTTTTTTTTTTTTTAAGATTTTATTTTTAAGTAATCTCTATACCAGATGTGGGGTTTGAACTTACAACCCCAAGATCAAGAGTTGCGTGTTCTATTGACTGAGCCAGCGATGCACCCCCACAGAATTTGGTTCTGATTCTGAGCTGGATAACCTTAGTTCCAGAGGCTAAATGTACAAACTTGTAGCCAGACTGCTTGGGTTCAAATCCCACCTCTGCCATCTCTAGCTCTTGAACTTGGGCCACTGTACTTGTGCTCTTGCCTATGAAATGGGGATAATAATAGGGTTGCTTTGGAGTCACAGGGTTGCTGTGAACATTGTGTAAGTCAGTAGACATAAAGCATTTAGAAGAGTGCCTGGCACATATTAAATGCTCATTTAGAGTTGACTCTTTAGAAGTCTTGACTTCTACAGATTCCAGGGAAAAGAGATATTCTCATGAAAAATCAGTGTTATATTAGAAAACAGCATCCTGAAACAAATGGTCAAGAAAATTCAGAAGAAATTCTTTCCCATCACTTACTTATACAAAAACAAATCTATTTTCATCCGTATGTCAATGTATTAAAAACCTGTTATATACATGGTCCTGTGTTAGGTCTTGGCGGTGGGTGTAAAACATGGTGGATATAAAACAATATCCCTTATTTTGACGAATTTATAATCCAAAGGGGTGGAAAGGGACAGCAAAGCATCATAATCTAATCTAGGCGGTTTTCAGTGGCACTTTTTGGTGTCAAACAAATGTCATGGAAGTTAAAAGTACGAGGAGCTAAAGAAACATGCCATGGGAACTCTGAACTATCTTGGAGGTAGAAGGATGGAGGTGTCAAGCAGGCGTTTGTAACTGGGGTCTCAGGAAGAGTGAGATAGGAAGGTTAGCCAGGTTCATTTTGGAATTATCATCAGAGTGGTGAGAACTGAATCTGTGGGAAGGAAGGCAGCTGCTCAGCGAGAATCTACACGGTGGGTGTCAGGGGGCGAGGGGGATAGAGGCAGAATCAGCCGGAAGTGGCAGTGTCAGAAGCCCGGGGCAAGAGGCCAGTGGGTGGTGTGGAAATAGAGCTGGTAGGGATGAGCCGCTCTTCTTAAGGTAGGAAATGTGGGACCTAGAGGAAGGAGGAGGGTGGAGGGGAGGTCTTTGTTTTCTCTGATGGACCGGAGTCAAGTGCATGGGGTCGTCCTGCCACCTGAGCCTTATATGAAACTCCCTATCCACAGGAATTACTGTTTTCCAGCATGTCCATTAGTACAACTTGTTACTCAGATCATATTGGTTTGCTATGTCCTCTTGCTCTTGACCATCTGGACCACTGGTCCTTCCCCAGACTTGGCTAATCCTTTAGTCTCAGGTATACCCCCAGCGTATCGCCATGCAGGTGTTGGCTCTCCCCTTGTCCATGCTGTGGGCTCTCAAAGAACTGTGCACCTGAACCTATGCATTTACAGTGTAGGCGGTGGGTGGGGGGAGGCAACTGCCAAGGGACTTCAAGATGCAGCCGACAGAGGGGTAGTTGATGGCACAGGATCTCCGAGAAGCAAGCAGGAATGAGCTCTGTTGTATGGGACTGACTCACTCAAGAAACACGTCTTCCCCAGAGATAAGATTAAAAAGAGCTAATAACACTATGAAAAAAAAAAATCCCTAAAATATGTCAGGCAGGCTCTTCACTAAGGGTTTTGCTTATGTTACTGTACTTACTACTCAATACCAGCCCCCCACAGAGGCCCTAAGACCATCCCCGTTCGCAGATGCAAAAACTGAGACTGGAGCAGGTCACACAGGTGATGAGTGACAGAGCTGGGGCTGTAATTATGGCCTGACTCCAAGTTCGTGCCCTTGTGGTCCGTCCTCAGGAAGTGTGGTCAGTGAGGACAGCGAGTCTGAATTGTGGGGAGCAGAAGTGGAGGAGCTCATGTTGAGTGTCTCAAGGTCATAAAGGAGAGGAAGTGAGGTCATCTCTAGAGATGGGACTTGGGGGGTTTAGTCATCTTCACAGAATTTAACGGGAGTAGAACAGGGTTGGAATGGCCACTGTGGGATAGTCAAGGGAGTCGACGGCATGACTAAAAGGAATTCTGGACAGCAGCAGGGGCCCAGCTGGGGCTGCATAATGTGCAGTTTGTAGTGGAACCAGTGAAGGCATTTCTATGAGTTTTTCCAGCAACCTTTCACCGCCTGCATACATAAGACCACAGAAGAGATGTTTTTGCTCACTCCTTAGGACTCAACACGTGATTACAAGCCCGGAAGAGCAACATCATGTGCCGATGCCCTGAACCATCTGCAGAGAAGGACTAATGGGGTCCCATGGGGCCAGGGATGGGCCAGGTGGGAACAATGGAGGCTTGGGATGGGCGAGTAGCGTGTTCTCTGCTGCAGGGACTGACCACAAGGAGGCCTGTACAAACAGAGCGGGGCTGGGAGGCTGAAGTGAAAAAGCAGCTGCTTGCAAAAATACATACACTGATGTTCACACATTACAGCAGCCTAGGAAACGACCGCTTCCCTACTCACTCAGAGTGAGTCATCATTTGTGTCGGGCAAGAAGAAGGGAATGCTCATTTCATTGTGTTTACTACCAGACAACATGGGGGGCTGGACAGGATGGTAAAACATCGGTCCTGGTAAAAGGCTGGTGTTTGCTAGCGAGGTTGTATTACAACTGCGCTCTGCTTTCCAAAACACCACCCTCAGGAGACAAGAAATAAAGTCATTTTTCTTCAGGGGCAGAAGATTTAACATTGCTTAACAGTAATACTTAACATCCTTAGCCCTTAGCCTTAGGCAACATCCTAACTACCAAGTGCTAGGAATTGTCTTTTTCCCCCGGGCTGGCTAGGGCTCTGGCTTTACTGCAGGAAGTGACTTTTAGCCTGGCAGCAGTTTGCAGGAGCCCACTTTAAAGATGGCTGAATTCCACGAAAGCAGAGCAGGGGACTCTTGACCAGGGCTACTAGCTCACTCCCTGCCTGGGGAAGTGGGGCGCGGGAGGGGTGTGTGTACATCTTCTGTGTGTCAATGGTTCCAAATTTGGCATATAAATCAGCATTACTGAGATAACTTAAAAACTCATGTGATGCTCTCCACAAACCTCATGGGAACCAAATCAGGTAGGAGCACATTTAGTCCACTATAAGGTTGGCCACCAACTTCCCATAGATAGAACTATTCCTATTTTTTTCAAAGATTTATTTTATTTATTTGAGAGAGAGAGAGAGAGAGCACAAGCAAGGGAAAGGGCAGAGGGAGAGGGAGAGGGAGGGAAGCAGACTCCCCGCTGAGCATGGAGCCGGGGTGCAGGGCTCCATCCCACGACCCTGAGATCATGACCTGAGCCGAAATCAAGAGCCGGACACTTAACCGACTGAGCCACCCAGGCGCCCCTGAATTATTCCTATTTCTAATTAAAAATTTAACTCCATAAATATTGTAAAGTTCTCTGCCTCTGTGACAAAGAGGGGATGCGGGCCTACAGAGATGCGCCCCCCTCCCTCTTCTGGCAGAGGGAGAGAGCAGTGGAGTTGCTGTGTTCAGTCTACTGAACAGTAAAATCTCCAGGGTGGGAGAGACTAGAAAGCCAGGGTAAATGTCGCTGGCACACGGAGCTGGATCAGCAGTGGGTCCCCTGCCTCTGCATTCTGCATCTTGTTGGGTAAATATGGAGCCCCTCATGGACTGGAGGCACATCGGTGAGGATGCTCTGCATCTCCCCTTGAGATGCTGAGATGGAAAACTGAGCTGGAACTGCTCCATTTGGAAACTAGTACCAGGGACCTCTCATGCATTTGTCTGAGCTCCATTTACTGTCCATCATGGTGACTTCTGGTTGCCAGGTAGCCACAAAGGTCTGTTTGCTCATGCAGCTAATCACGCCTACCACCACGCGCGTGTGTGAGTGCACTGTTGGTCAAAACTGTTTTTGGTCTGAGATGCTTCCCTTCCAGCTACAGTTATATTCTTGGGGCTGGCAGGATTTTGTCAATTCATGCATTGTGATGATAACTCCAGAGCCACAAACAGCATAAATGTATTGCCTTTGTCAGAAAGCTCCCTCTGCAATGTTTAATCCTAAAATAAACTTGTTGAGAGTCAGCTATGATTGAGCATTTCAGGGCTTATTAGTAGAAAATAAATAGGAGTTGGAAATTCAGAGGACTTTCTGCTAATAATTACTAAACTAAGCATTTGTTGCATTGTCATAAAAAGTTGATTTGCTGCCTCCTGTCTGAGAGAGTAGGGTCCTGAGGATGGACTGGTACCATGTCTCTGGTTTCCAGATTCTCAGGGCTTGATACAGAGTAGATGATTAATAGATATATGGGAAATGAATGAGCGAAATTTATGGAGTTTTCAATGTTATTTCTGTGCTTTTGATTTGTACCAAAAAAAAAAAAAATCCATTTCTGCAGTCTGGTGCAAGTTGGCCAGGAAGATGTTAAACTGTTTCCAGTTTTTTCTTTTTTTCTTCCCTCTCATAAGAACATACTACTTTCCATCTGCCTTAACCACAATTTCCATACACTTCAACATTGAGAGCCAGAAATGTTATATTTAAAGCAAATTTTGGAGATGACTTCCATTTTTTTTAAATGAAAACAAAATACTAGGCCAGAGAAAAATAAAGAGAGGAAAGAAATCAAGAATGAGAAAAGACTATGAGACAACATACAAAAAAAGAGAACAGGGAGAGAAATAATATACAGTTGTATAGAGGCTTTTAAAATATTGTTAGAGTATCCCACCCAATCAGTGTTAACAATTGGTTCTCCACTAGATTTGAGATTTTATTACTTTTGAAAATCAACATACTATTTGTAAGAGCAGATGGTCACTTAGGCTATGCCTGTTGCAAGATCCAGGATGGTATTTTTGTAAATTCACACACAGAATTATAGCCAATGTGAAACTCAACACAGTAACTCCCTCTGGGATAACACTTCAGCAATTCCACTTTGATGAAAAAGCTCTATTTAAGATCCTGACCCCTCTTTTTAAAAGGAGATATTCTGTAACATTTCAGTTTTCTGGCTGGTATTAACCTTTCTTTGTTTGTTTGGTTCCCCCCCACCCCCGAACTCACGATTTCTCACACTCCTGCTTCACTCCCATAGTAGCTGCACTAGACATAATCTTGGAAAGTTTTCCTCTTTGTCATGGGCTACTGATAGCAGACCCAAATTATTCTTCATCTCAGAGATAAGAGCACAGGCCTTTGAGAATTGTATCTCATTTTCAGGGGTGTCTAGTTACAGTGTAAGTGGATCGTGTTGGGCCAGAATCACCAAGCGAACTTTTCCCACGCGATTATTTCCTTCCCCCACTGTGTCTGCACCTTTCAGCAATATTTGCTGACTGCCTAGCCAACCCGGTCACATTCTAAATCAAGCAAAGAACATCTTCCCAGGTTCACATTTCTCTCCAGCTTTTTAACACCCACATGAAGCTCCAAGGTTAAGGCTGGCTCACCCTTCCTTGGAGGTAACTGCTAGGACAGAGGATTTACTATTTTATTGTCCTTCAGCTTGGTGCAGGATGTTCAATACTATTTTTATAGCAATGGCTTAGGATTTCGATTCTGTATACAATATTCTTGCTGGCATGTTCAATTGCAATGATATACTATTTTCTTCCCTTAAAAAATAACCCACAACTGTTACAATTATTAGCACAGTTGTGAAGATGGCACGAGGGTTGTCGCAGACGGCGGTGGGGAAAATTATATCATATTCCCCAATTCAAAGCCAGATTTCTATTTCATGTAGATTTCTCTAAAGACATTATTTGTAGGTAAGCTGGTGATAGGAGACCCCTGAGTGATCTACCTGGGTAAGGATGCGTACTGTCTCTCCATCCCCTCAAAGCGGACGTTGTGTGCGTTCCCATCTGGACCCTTTCCAGACACCTGTGGAGAGAAAAGTAATTAGAGATGAAGATCCATTATACACCCTGGTTACTGACAATGCATTGCAAAGTTATAATCAGCTGCTACTGCCTGCCAAAAATCAACCATGGAAAAGCAAGCAAGATCTCACTATTGCTATAGGAACTGATAACCAAGCCACAAACATGGCATTTCACAACAAAGTCACTTCTTTCAGAAAGGGTCATTGTCAAGCTGACCCCTTCCTGTCACCAAGCCAGGGAGATTCTATAGGCTATAAGACCATTTTTTTTTTCTTTTACATATGCTTTAGTTTTTAGAACAGTTTGAGACTTACAGAAAAACTGAGAAATAGTACAGAGTTCCTGGAACTCAATTTCCCTATTCCTAACATCTCACGTAAGTGTGGTACATTTTTTACAATTAATGAATCAATATTGATACATTATTGTTAACTAGAGCCCACAGTTGATTTGGATTTTTACCCAACCCCTTTCCTGTTCCAGAATTCCCTATTACATTTAGTCATCATGTCTCTTTAGGCTCCTTTTGGCTGTGACAAGGACAGTGTTTTTGTTTTTGTTTTTTTTCCTAATATTTTATTTATTTGTTTGAGAGAGAGAGAGAGAGAGAGAGAGAGAGAGAGAACACAAATAGGAGAGCAACACAAAAGGGAGAAGCAGACTCTGAGCAGGGAGTCTGACACAGGGCTCCATCCCAGGATGCTAGGATCAAAACCTGAGCCAAAGGCAGACACCCAACTGACTAAGCCACCCAGGTGTCCCAGGACCATATTTTTTAAAAAGTACCTTTTCCATGAAAACGTTCTTTACTAACAGACAAACAACTGTTTACTCCGCAGTTTCCATGAAGCCCTCCCTCACCCAAAACTTGCTTAGTTCTGTCCCTTAGGAACTACCACAGAGAAGTGATTGCCTCTTTTCTAACTAGGGTTGATCTTTAGTATTTTTTTTCCCTTCCTTTGTACTTCCTGTGTTCACCTCTCTGCCGGTCTCTTCCATCAGCCTCTGAGACTCTGAAGAGCAGTGCCTGGCCCCAGTATGGTCTCAATAAAGTGTGCTAGTTCTGTGAATGTAAAGATTTTATACATAGTCCTTCTGCATCTACCATAGCAATCAAAACCAGGATGAACACATCCAGGTATTTAAAAGTACTTGTTGACTTGTCAATTCATCACCTGTTCATGTCAACACGTGTGGTTTTGTGGATCGCTTATGTGCTGGCTCTTATGCTGGGCTAGCCCTCACGGAATGGGCATGGAAAGGGTAAACAGAACACCTGGACCACTATGAGAAGGAAGGGAAAGTTTGCTAGTAAGCACAGGAAGAACCGGTGTCAAGTCAGTAGGGGAAATTTTTCTAGGTAGTATTCAACTTGCAAGTTATTTTCTTCCTGCCAAAGGTTCCAGCTCTCTATGAAACCACCATCCCAGCTTAGGTGGTGTGTGTAGGGAGGGTTTATTGTGAGAGGTGTTACAAAACAAGTATACACACCCATTTAGAGTAAGAAAGACTATTTCCAGTGTCAGATTATTAGAGAAGGCTCTTCAGAGTGTGTCCTGCAAAACCTCTTTATATTTCACCAATACATGGAACAGGAATGACCGGAATTATTTGAGAGGGCAAGAGTCCAGTGAATTACTGAGGTAAGGATGAAGACTGGCACATACAAACTTAGAAGCAACTGCAGGGAGACTGAGAATTCTCTGTATTAGGATAAAAGCCCTGATTTAAACCACTAACCTTTCTAACAAAGATCAGAGACAAGGATGGTATCAGACAAACAGGGGATAAAGAAATGTCACAGAAAAAGAAGGGAAGGATAGAGCTCCTGTCCTCAACCACTTCTATCTAAGCTTTGTTTTGTTTTTAACCTATTGGTTATGGAGGAAGAATTAGCATGAATACCAAGACTATGCTGACGATCACTTCATTGTGATTGTTGGGCATTATGCGTATGTATCCCTAGTATGGCTCTAGACATTTACAAGTAATCTTTTTCTGGTGGCCACAAAACTCCAAGTTAATACTTCCAGCACTGTTAGGTAGAACCGGCCTGGCCCAATGGTGGCCGTCCACATTCTGGTGTCTCTAGGAGGCAGCACCCCGGTGCCTCTTCTTTCTGGTGAGCTACCAGCATAAGAGATTATATGAAATGTAGGATGATCCCTATCTTAGGGAAGTTTTAGTGCTGTTGGGAAGACAAGCATCAGAAATGAAATAGTTAAAGAATGATGTAGGACAACGTATGATCCCATGCCATTCAGGATGTTACTAACAGTAGTACAGGTGACACCGGGAGGTGTCAGGAAAAACTTCATGGAAGTAGCAGAACATAGACCAAAGATGGGGGGCCTGCTTCTATATCAAAACTTATTCTCTTCTTCACAAACTGTGTAGATATTTCATTATTATATTTATATTGTGCATATATCATGCTTCTCTATTAACATGACATCTTTAATGCAATCATGGACTTAGTGATTACTGAGCACCTATGGTATCCCAATGCCATGCTAGGCATATATTTAAAGGAATGAACAAGGGCTGGATTTCTTCATCGCGTTGGATATAGAGGAGACAGGCCTGCAAACAATTACGGTGCAATGAGATCACTGCTAGAGTGTCAGCATGAGAGAGGAGGCGGTAGGAGTCTGAAGAAACAGATACCAAAGTCCACCTGGCAGAGTTGAAGACAGCTTCATATGGGTGTTGAAGCTTCATCGAAAACTTGAATATGAATGAGGGGAAGTTTTTGGGGGAAGAAGGTGTAGGAGTAGCAGGAGAAGGCATTCTAAGTAGAAAGAACAAAAATGAAACAATATGGAGGCATTTAAAAAAAGAAAAGCACTGTGTTTTCAGGGAAAGTCAAGATCTTGGTAAAGGAAGAAACAGAGCCTATTAAGGAAAAGGATACTAATAGTAACACCGCCACTACTATTATGGCTATAGCCATTATTGCCACTATGGCAACTGTTTTCTGAATGGGCTTTGATTTTTTAGAGCACTTCTAGGTTCACAGCAAAACAGAGGAAGGTACAGAGAGTTCCTATCCCACTGCCCCCCACACTCTGCCATTATCACCAACCCCCCAACATGTGCTATATTTGTTACAACTGATGAACTTACACTAACACATCATCACTCAAAGTCCAGAGTTTACAGTAGGACTCACTGTTGGGGATGCACATTCTATTGTGTTTGAACAAATGTATGACATGTATCCACCATTATAGTATCATTTCCATTGCCCTAAAAATTCCTTATGCTCTGCCTACTCATCCCTCCCTCTCTCCAAACCCATGGCAACCACTGGTCTTTTTACTGTTTCCATAGTTTTGCCTTTTCCAGAATGTCATGTAGCTGGAATCTTACAGGGTGTAGCCTTTTTTATACTGTCTTATTTCACTTAGTAGTATGTATTTAAGTACCGTCCATGTCTTTTCAAGCTTGACAACTCATTTCTTTTTAGTGGTGAATAATATTGCATTGTCCAGATATACCGCTTTATCAATTCATCTACTGAAGGACATCTTGGTGGCTTCCAAATTTTAGCAATAATAAAGCTACTATAAACATTGTGTGCAGATTTTTGTGTGAAGATAAGTTTTCAATGAATGCCCTTATGTAAATACAAAATAGTACAGGTGCTGGGTTGTATGGTCAGAGTATGAAACTGCTGAACTATCTTCCAAAGCGGTGGTACCATTTTGCATTCCCTCTAGTGATGAATGAGAGTTCGTGTTGCTCCACATCCTCACCAGCATTTGGGGTTGTCAGTGTTCCAGATTTTGGCCATTCTAATGGGCGTGTGGTGATATCTTATTGTCGTTTTAATTTACATTTTCCTGATGACCTATGATGTGGAGCATCTTTTCATAGGCTTATTTGCTATCTGTATATCTTCTTTGTTGGGGTGTCTGTTACGGTATCTTTGGTCCATGTTTTAATTGGTTTGTTTCTTTTCTTATTATGGGGTTTTAAGAGTTCTTTGTAGTTTTCAGTAACAGTCTTTTATCATGTCATATGTGTCTTTTGCAAACATTCTTTTTCCAGTCTGTGGCTTATCTTTTTATTCTCTTGACAGTATTTATTGCAGAGCAGAACTTTTTAATTTTAATGAAGTTCAGGTTACCAATTCCTTCTTTCATGGATCTTGCCTTTGGTGTCACATCTAAAAAAGTCATTACCAAAACCAAGATCATCTAGATTTATTTTCTATGTTATCTTCTAGTAGTTTTATAGTTCTGCATTTTAAATTTGGGTCAGTGATTCATGTTGATTTTTGTAAAGGGTGTAAGGTCCATGTCTAGATTCATTTTTTTTTTTAAAGATTTTATTTATTTATTTGACAGAGACACAGCGAGAGAGGGAACACAAGCAGGGGGAGCGGGAGAGGGAGAAGCAGGCTTCCTGCTGAGCAGGGAGCCCGATGCGGGGCTCAATCCCAGGACCCCGGGATCATGACCTGAGCCGAAGGCAGACGCTTAACGACTGAGCCACCCGGGTGCCCCTAGATTCATTTTTTTTACATGTTGGATGTCCAGTTGTTCCAGCACCATTTGAAAAGACTATCTTTGCTCCATTGTATCATCTTTATACCTTTGTCAGACACAAAAATAAATATTTATTTGGGTTTATTTCTGTGCTCTCTATTCTGTTTCATTGATCTATTTGTCTATTCTTTCACCAATACCACACTGTCTTGATTACTATAGCTCTATAATAAGTCTTGAAGTTGGGTAGGGTTAGCCCTCCAACTTTGTACTCCTTCAATATTATGTTGGCTATTCTAGGTCTTTTGCTTCACCATATAAACTTCAGAATCAGTTTGTTAAGATTCTTTAGAATCAAGAAAATAACTTGCTAAGATTTTGGCAGGCAGCACATTGAATCTATAGATCAAGTTGGGAAGAACTGACATCTTGATAATATTAAGTCTTCTTATCCATGAACATGAACTATCCATCCATTTATTTGGTTTTTCTTTGATCATTACTACAATTTAACACTTAACTTGATACTTACTGTTTGTCAGGCAAAATGCTAAAGTTTTATTTTCATCAGTCCAGTCAATCTTTCCCATAACCCCAATGGTTGGCCCATTTTTAAAATGAGAAAACCAAATAGTTGCCCAAGGTCATGTAGCTAGTGCATGGAAAATCTGAGACAAAGATCAGGTCTGTCTGACCCAGAGTCCAAGCTCTGGAGATACCTTCATGGGCCACACCTTGGAGGAGCTCATATGCCATGCCAAGGAACTTGGTTTTACCCTTAGGTGATGGTGAAGTCATTAAGAATGACTACTTGATAAGTGATGGGACATGTTTACAGGTTGGAGAGATTACTTTTGCCATAGTGTGGAGGTTCCAGTGATAGTTTGAGCCAGAGATGATGAAGGCCTAACCTAGGGGATATACAAAAGGATAAAGGCCCGCACATTGTTAGAGCTTGGAGTGAGGCCACTGGCTGGCCAACGAACTCACAAGTGTAGGCAGCATGCTACATGAGGGGCGAGTCTTTCACCAACACCACCAAGGATTCTGGCCCAATGGGTGGAGTTCCATAGCAATTCTGGCTAAAAGTACGATTCAAATGTGTCAGAACTTTAAGAAAAAATGAAAACATTTTCAAATGGCCTGTGTTTTCTCCTGCTTTTCTCCATATTTCTTAACTGCCTGGGCCTCTCAGGTATTACTGGGCCTTCCTGCTTTCAGAGAAACTTGATGAATCCTGCTAAAAGGGAGCTCACTCAGTGCGTCTGCTGTGGTAGATGTTGGCCAGGCAAGTTCTGCGCATGCGTGGCACCATTTCCCATGAATACCCATGACAGGTCGTGCCTGATCTGAACTTCTACAGGGTCCTGAAGAGATTGAAAAGGAAGAGCAGGCCGCTGCTAAGAAGGCTGTGACCAAGGAGGAATTTCCGCATGAATGGACGGCTCCAGCTCCTAGATTTACTGCTATTCAGCCTGAGGTCGCTGACTGGTCTGAAGGTGAGCAGGGGCCCTCGGTGCCTCTTCAGCAGTTCCCTCCTGAGGACTGGAGCGCTCAGCCGACCACTGAAGACTGGTCCGCAGCTCCCACGGCTCAGGCTACTGAATGGGTAGGAACAACCACCGAATGGTCTTAAGGTGCTCTTCCACGAAGGCAAACAAAATGGAACTAAGGTTGACAGAAAATAAACAGTTTCTTAAAAAAAAGAAAAAAGATAAAGGCAAGGGAGTGATATAAGAATATTAAGGGGGACAGGTTCAGTAGGACTGACTGAGGATTAATAGGAAGGATGTGCCTAGAATAATGTACAATTTTCTGAGCTTAGCAACTAGGTGGACTTGGTAATCATCACCAAGAGGGAATAAGGGGGGACCAGATTTAGGGGCAAGGGTAGCAGTGGGAGGAGGGGATACTTAGATATACTGAGCTTGAATGGGCCATCTGATGGTGGCGTCTAATAGATAAACGAGTGTAAAAGTTTGTAACACTGAAGCCTGGACTAGAGATGGAGAATTGGGAAATACCTGGCCTATGGATGGTACCTAAAACCTTGGGAAAGAGGTAGAATGCCCAGGGAGAATCTGTAGACACAGAACAGAAGAAAAGACACGCAATGGAAACAGAAAAGAATACCAATAATACTCTTAGGAACACTGTAATTTAAGGGGCAGACAAACACAAGTTGAACGCAGGAGGAAATCTGAGGAGGTTTAGACCAGCAGTTGGTCTGGAAGACAACTAGGAGAGAGCACTATGGTAGAAATCAAGAGAAAAAGCATTCCATGAATGAAGGTGTGGCCAACAGTGTCAAAAGTAGTCAAGAACTGCAGTAAGAAAAGGTCTGTAGTCAATAGGGTTTGTTGGTGTGCTTTACCCAAACCTCCCCCCTTGCAGAGTGTCACCCTGAACTACAGGGCTCAGAAAGCTGGACCGGCCTTTCCCAGAATGCCCTTGTAGTCAGTGTACTGGTCTGTTTTAAGATGGGCCATTGAAGAAGCGGCCACACTTCCACTGTTTATTCTGACAACAATGACTAAAGATGTGTTTGGTTTCCTTGGCAGTTTTAGCAGATGTGTCATTGCAGGTTTCTGGGGTGGAGTGTAGCTTTTGCAGCTAGCTTTGGAGCTGGCAGCACTAAAGATGGCTTCCTGATTGTGGCACTTTCCCAATTATGGTGGCTCCTGAGACAGGCATTGCTGTGTGGCTCTGGAACCAAAAGCTTTCTTAGAGAGGTGGCAGCAGCTCCCTTGGTAGCCTCGTTCTGTAGTGTGGCTTGAGAAATCATTCCTGAAAGCTTAGCCAAGATTATGTTTCTTTAGCTGTCCTTGAGATTCTGTAAGCCCATTAGTATGGCATAATAAATTTGTTCTTGCTTAAACCAGCTGGAGTGGATATTGTTCTCTGTAACTGAACAGTGACTAACATAAGTTCTGCAGAAGTGTCTGTGGGAATTGGCAATGAGATGGTGATCGGTGCTTTATCGAGAGTGATTTCTGTGGATTGATGGGGAGAGAAGGCAGGACTCCACAGTACTGAAAATCTTTATCGCTTCCCCCCAAAAAGAAAGAAAAACCCAAAACAACCAAAACCAAACACTGGTTGTACTGTCTTATGCTATCACGCTAAGAAAATAAGATTAATACTTTCAAGGAAATAAACATTTGTTAGTGTCTCCTACGTGGAGTCATTTGCTATGTACTCTAAAACAGAGAGATGAGAAAAAGTCCTCTCCTTCAGGGACACGGTGTTAGTTAATGGAAATGATGGGAATAAATTTGTGTTCCATTATTTAAAAAACACATTGAACTGATTTTTCTCCCTAAATCATTGAAAGATGACCCCTGTTAACATTTTTAATAAATACATATTTTAAGGGCATAAAGTTTTCTCCCCCAACTATTTATTACTGGCATTTTGCTGTGCTACCAGATACATTTCACAAACATAAATTTTAATAGCTACATAACATCCCATTTATGGATAAATCATAATTTATCTAATCTCCTCCTATAACTTGATCAACTTTTATATTCTAATCAGAAATAGCAGCAATACGGATTATTATGTCGGGTACCAAGATTCTTGCAAATAGCTGCGAATTGAGGGTAGGAATTTGCAGATAGAGGATTGCCAAAGAGAAACTAATTATAAGTTGTAGCTAGGTCCTTAGGAAGTCAAGCCACTTTAGGAGGGAGTGAAGTGAAAGAGAACCGGCACAGGCATTTATAAGCTCATTTCTCATTTTACTTGGTGTGCACTAAGACTCAGAAATGTTCCTGCTTCCAGCACTCCTTATTAGGTAATTTCCCTCATCATAAAAAAATAAGGTCAGCAGCTTTGATCCAATTAATTTTTTTAAAGAAGCCCTTTATCCCACTTGGTATCAAGCAGGTTTTTTTTTTTTTTTTTTAATGTAATGACCTAAATATATGTCTGATAGAAATAATTTTGACTTGAGCCATAAAGGAAACCTAGTCTTTTCCAAAACAATGTAATGTTAGAACTTATGCTTAGATTTGGGGCATATTTATCTTTCTCTACTAATAAAGCTCAGGAAGAGAAACTTCAGAGAGCTTATTCAAAAACAACCAGAGAGGCCTATGCTTGGTGTACCTTGTGGTGGTGATCCTGTTTGGCTGGCTTATGACAGCCTCTGACGGCCTATCAGGAGGGTCTGGTGTAGGCGGAATGTTGAATTAAGATGCTTTTAGTCCATGGGAGTTCTCCCAATTTCATTCACTCAATGCCTGCTGGCTGGGATGTTAAGAGCCTTGTTAATATAAAGCTATTAGTCTTTTCTCTACAAAAGCAAGGAGCTTGCTGGTTACATTCA
Organism: Eumetopias jubatus; assembly: GCF_037043125.1. Lineage (NCBI taxonomy): Eukaryota > Metazoa > Chordata > Mammalia > Carnivora > Otariidae > Eumetopias > Eumetopias jubatus. Next base: position 30,833,661 of record NW_028274809.1, read on the forward strand.
GGGTTCCTTAAATTAGTATGTATTTCTAGCTCAGTATTGCTGGAATCAGCAGTTTCACAAAGCAATATACCAAAGAGGCCATTTAACCCCCGATTTCTCCCATTTGCAGATTAATGGCAGAGGGGAAGATTTAATGCCCTTTCAAACATGTTTTAACAATTCATTACAAATAAAAGAATAAATCACACAAGATTTTCTGTAAATGTCTGATGATAAAAAGTGGAAACAATTCAAAATTAACATGTTTCCCAGTTCCCACAGGTTGGGACACGTTTTTGCCAATGTTGTCATTTATGTCCCCTAAGTCAATTTTCCTGAGGAAGTTTAAAAGCTGCTGTGACGGAAATGTGCTGCAAAGTTGCAGTCTGGCTGATTCACCTCTACACAACATCCTCATTTACAAATAGGTCCTGCTCGGATCCATTACACAGAAGTGCGTTTCATGCTGCCAGACCCATCATAAGATTAAGATGCAAAGTATAAAAATTTCGATGCCATTTTAGGAAACACGCCTTTCATTTCAAGTTGGTAACATGACAGATATTTTTAAGCAGTTTCCAGAAGCTTTCTTTTAATTACATTCCTCTTACTTAGCTATAGGTCTGGCTTGAAGATTTTTGAAGGAAACAACATGATGAAAATGTCTAAAGAAGTTTGGAACTTGTCTTTGAGCATCTAATATGAAGACATTGTGCTGAAATGCTACATATTTGGAGCAAAACTCACCATACTTCATTTAAACAAAAAGAAACTAATCAAAATAGGTTGTAAATGATTTCTCTTCGGCAACGTGAAGTATATTATGCTGGAGATATGTATTCAGAAATATGCTGTCTAGAGAAGCAAAAGTACACACACTCTTTCAAACCATTATTTCTGAAGTGTTTATTTTCTCTAATTTAATTTCAGTAATTTTGTCAAATAACTGGGTATTCAGTTTATAGACTAGTTTAGAACATCTGCTAGTTTAGAAAATACAGCAAATAAAAATATTTTAAAAAATAACTCTTGGGGAAGCCTTTTAACCATTCTGTGCCTATATTTTCCTCCCTTGGAAAATGCTAGAGTAAAAATAAATTCTTAAAGTCCCTTCTAACTTATGTACATTTATAAAAGTTATCTTGCATATAGTTTCCACATTAAGTTAACTGCTTCCACCTCATTAATATGGTAACCCTACATCTGTAACATAATTATTTTAAAGGTGAATGACAAAGAAAGCAAAGTAATCTGGAACATTATAAAATTATAACACATTCATTGGGATTTCAGCATTCAGTCTTATGCTAGCATGACCCAAGTACTAGCCATATGTACACCGGGCCATGGCGTCTTGATAACCTGAATTATCTCTCTTCTGATTGTCTTCAGAGAAAATAAAATCAGACATCTCCTGCCCAGCTCTGTTTGTGCCTGGTCCTAAGATACAGTTACCATAGAAACTATGATTATGGATACAATTTTACAAATTTGGCTTCATCTATCAGATGCACTTTGCATGTGAGTGAGTGTGTGTGTGTGTGTGTGTGCGCGCACATGTGCATATGTGTCTTGCCAGTGAGCGTGAAGAGCATACTCTGGCTCTACATCTTTAATTAAAGAGCCAGACACCATCTCATTTCCTTTCCCCATCTGTCCACCTACAGATAGAGATATTGCAACACTGGCTGAAATCTAAACTTTTACTTGAGAGAAGGCAATTTCTGATGAAAAGAATGAAGAGAAGGTGTTAGGAAAAACATTACCCTAATAAATCTGTTTACCTGTCCTATATTTTCTAGGAATGGAGTAAACAGGAATTTAGTGGAGTCTCAGTCAGTAATATTAATCACCAGCAGCTAGTATCCAGTATTTATTGAATTTGGTTTTGACTCATTTCTTGGATGTTATGTGTGAGTTATTTATGCCTCAGCTGTTTTATTTTTAAAAATATTTTACTTATTTATTTATTTATTTATTTATTTATTTATTTATTTATTATTGAGAGCGCGAGCAGGGTAGGGGTGGAGGGAGAGAGAGAGACAGAGAGAGAGAATCTCAAGCAGACTCCATGCTGAGCACGAAGCCTGATGCAGGGTTCGATCCCACAATCCTGAGATCATGACCTGAGCGGAAAACAAGAGTCAGATGCTCAATCAACTGAGCCACCCAGGCGCCCCTGTTTTATTTTTATTATACTCTGTGACAGTCAGTGTTCTTTACTCATTTTAAAAGAAAAAAGTTGACCCTCAAAATATGCCAAATCATAAAATGATGTAACAGTTTATTCATACTATTTCTTATGAGTTCATACTATCTCTTTTAACTAATAGGTCTTACAAAGGATATTTAGTGATGAAAGCTCTCTAGTATACTTAAAATATACTTGCATTTATAAAGACCAAACAATGTAAACATACGTAAAATTTCAAGCTTCTCATAATGTTTTGTTTTCCTCGTTCAGTCCGTGGGCAGGTTCCAGTCACTCCCATTACTAGAAAAAAGATGACTAGAAAGAAATGACTTTCTGCAACACTGTGCGATCCGTATCATGAGCTAGAATTAATGCTATCATTTCCATTTCTGCCTCACGTTACACACGAGAGAAGGAGAGTTCAGATAAAGTTAAAGAAATGTGCCAAAAGTTCATACAGTGGCAAGGCCAAGATGTGAACTCAGTCCACTCTCAATGGCGCTCATAGGTTGGCAGTGATCATTCTAGTTACTATAGCTCTAGTTCCCAAACAAAGAACAGAGACAAAAGACTTGAACGTTCAGATGAGCTTATGGGTATGGGGGCAGTGGGGTGGGATATGTGAAAACACGACCGTCTGCAAGCATTTTATGGCTGAGTAATACTCCATTGTATATATATATACTACATCTTCTTTATCCACTCATCAATTGATGGGCACTTGGGCTGTTTCCATAATTTGGCTATTGTAGTTAATGCTGCTATAAACATCGGGGTGCATGTATCCCTCTGAATTAGTAATTTTGTATTCTTTGGGTAAATACCTAGGATTGTGATTGATGGATTATAGGGTAGTTCTATTTTTAACTTTTTAAGGACCCTCCATACCGTTTTCCACATTGGCTGCACCAGTTTGCACTTCTGCCAACAGTGCAAGAGGGTTCCCTTTTTTCCCCATCCTTGCCAATACCTGTTTTGTTTCTCATGTTGTTGATTTTAGTCATTCTGACAGGTGTGAGGTGATATCTCATTGTAGTTTTGATTTGCATTTCCCTGATGATCAGTGATGTTGAGCATCTTTTCATGTGTTAGTTGGCCATCTCTGTGTCTTTGGAAAAATGTCTGTTCATGTCTTCTGACCATTTTTTAGTTGGATTATTCATTTTTTGGGTGTTAAGTTTTAAAAGTTTTTTTTATATATTTTGGATACTAACCCTTTATCAGATATGTCATTTTCAAATAGCTTCTCCTATTCTGTAGGTTGCCTTTTAGCTTTGTTGATTGTTATGGTCATGGTCATCACAGCCAGACCACTGAACTCCAGTTTTCGGGAATAGTTACTGCATATAGCTGGAGGACTGATATATGCCTATATGTTAACTTTTGGTACACCAAAAGTAAGTTTTAGTAAAAAATTATGTTTTATAAACAAGAACAGGCTGTATAATGTACAGGTTTTTTTTTTTTCAGTATTCATGCACGGTGTCAGTCTATTAATTTCGTTTACACAAGACAAGTGAGCTTCATTGGAGTTGGGACAATTTTGCTTTCTCGAGCCACTGCATTCTCAAAGCCTGACATATCACCTTGTTCATGAATATTTACTGAGTTCATAAAACAGACGTCTCACACATCTACTCAGTGGCACTTAACAGAGAGAATCAGCTTCCATAATGGCTAGCTATCTTTTTGAACATGACCTGTTAAATAACACAACATGTATCATCAACATTTTTTTTTAAAGATTTTATTTATTTATTTGACAGAGAGACACAACGAGAGAGGGAACACAAGCAGGGGAGAGTGGGAGAGGGAGAAGCAGGCTTCCTGCTGAGCAGGGAGCCTGATGCGGGGCTCCATCCCAGGACCTTGGGACCATGATCAGAGCCGAAGGCAGATGCTTAAACAACTGAGCCACCCAGGCGCCCCATCAACATTTTTTTAAGGAGGTTTTTATGGCATCTGTCCATTAAGTCTTATTAAGACTGCCATTCTCAAGCTCTTTTGTTTACATAGTTCTGATTTTTCCCTTTCCCTTAAAAATAATTTTTAAAACATACATTCTAACAATTTAGATTTAAACTTGGATCTGGCATGTAAGTCAAACCATTAGGAACCTCAGTTGTGTAATTGCTTAGAGTGAGGGAAGATTCCTAAGAGCTGAAAATAGTAGCATAGTAGGAGAACCTTACATGGTAGGACAGATTGCTGTGTCCACTGGGCCCAGCTACTGTGGATCTGACAAAATAACCTGACCATGCTACCATTAATGCTGAAATCACACACACGTTAGTCTGAAATTTGTATTAACCAAGTTAGTTTGCAACTGACTATTGTATCAGCAGAGTTCAAGTTCTAGGAAGATGAATGAAGACAAGAGGAGGAGAAAAAGAGAATTAAACAAATGACATTCTGAAAATCGATGTTCTTGTGTCAAAACCTGGTTTGAAAAACCAAACCCCCATGTCCATTTAATGATTTTTTTTCTTTCTTTCTTTCAGATTTATTTATTTATTTATTTGAGAGAGAGACAGAGAGAGAGAGAGAGAGAGAGAAGCCGACTCCCTGCTGAGCAGAGAGCCCAACATGGGGCTCAATCCCAGGACCCTGAGATCATGATCTGAGCTGAAGGCAGACGCTTATCTGACTGAGCCGCCCAGGTGTCCCCATTTAATGATTTTCTATTAACTAGTAGATAAAAGTTTTCAGTAACCTGTAGCGACCGAATTTTCCAGCTTTATCTCATCTCTCTCACACATATTCAATGACTTGATCCCGCTGGATATTTTATAGCTCCTGAACATGCACTTTGGTGCCCGTTCCAGAATGCTGGCTCCTGCAGTTTTGGTAACTCTTCCCATGGTCAGGTCAGTGCCCTAAACATATCAAGGGCTTAATAAATACTTACTGTGTGAATGAATATAGCAACAAATGTTGCTCTGATTGGTTGTATTTACTGACTGTGAAGGGACAAGAATAGGCAAAAGTAGGAGTAGATAAGAAAAACAGATTCTGTAGAAGGTGGTGAGAACATCAAAACAGTGGTGAACAGAGGAGGGAGCCTTGAAAGAGGGGTGTCGATGGAAAGAGAAATAAAAACCCGGAGAAACAAAGAAGTGTTGTAAAAGAGAAAGGGAACAATGGAAGGAAATAAGCTAGGCTATTGCAATCTGTTCTAATTTTTAGTATACAGATACTTCCTGCCCTGAGTAGCTCTCCATTCATCAAACTCTTGGGATCATTCTGAACACTCCCTACGTTTACCAGGCTGGTAATAAAACTTTGCTGGTCTGGTGAGATGTATATATATATATATATATATATATATATATATATATATATGTAGCATCTTGCTCTCAAAGTCTTTAAAATGTGATTTTTTTCCAAGTCAACATTTAAAGTTGGATTTGATAGAATCATTTAATTGGGTATTGATTCATCTACACAGAACTCATTACTGAATTCTTCAATTTCACCAACAAAATTCCCTTCCAAATTATCTTTTATAAGCTGGAAGTCCAAGTGCTCTGAAAACTTTGCCAAATAAAAAGCTTTTAGGTTTCTAGTGCTGGCTGGACACAAACCCGTGGAAGAGTGTTGAAGAATAATGCATGCCTGCCAACTGCCAGATATGATTGCTTTTCGCATAGTTAATGTCATTCTTGCTGTTCGAGTACCATTCCCATCCTCTAATAATTTCCATTAATAGAGGAAGTTTCTGCAATAATTTTTGCATCCTGAACAACCACCGTGGCTTCCATAGACCTTTTAATCAAAATAATGGCAATGAGTGAAAAGGGGACAGTTGGAGATATTGCTATAACCCTGGGTTGCATTTGCTTCATCATTGTTTTCAATCTCCAAAGCCTGTCCAGAGAGCTCATCGTGTTATTATGTCAATTAGACCTTGGTGTTTTGATTTCAATAGCACTGAACTATACGAATTTATACTATGAAGAGAAGAGTGTATAAAGCGAGTATATTGGGCAACCCATCTACTCCCAAAAAACTCTTAAAAGAGAGTGTTTTTAAAAAAGCAACAACAAAAGATGAGCAGATGCAAATAGAAGCTCAAGTCCTGTAAAATATGATAATTGTATAATACTTCAAGCTGAAGCTTCCAGTAGCGGAAGTGATAGACCAGCTGCAAATCATGCCCCTCAACCTGCCAGTTCACACTGTTTTTTATTATGATGTTGCAAAATCAAGAACTCCGTTCAGGATATAAAATTATGCAAATATACCGAGAGCAACAACAACAACAAAAATCAGCCCAAGTTTCTTATACGAGCCAAGAAATGAATGTAGCATAATGGCAGAGTGGCAGTCTCCCCTACCAGGGAGGGGTGCCATAGCTGTGGCTAATGGGGTCTAGAAATGCCGTCCTGGACTTACCCTCTAAGCTGAATACTGATATTTAAATGAGGAACAAGGGCACAAGGAGACCAGCGCCGAGAGTCTCCCCTCTGTTCCTGAGCAGGTTTGCAAATTGTGAGTCTCCGCCAGAGCCTCCTTCTCTGCCTTAGATGCTTTGAAAACACCTCTAACCTCACTGGGCCTCATCATGATGCCACTTGAGCAGGAATCACTTGCTCTGGACAGTGACCTGGGGTGAGGTGGTGGCTTCAGCTTTGGAGACTGTGTTCAGTGACCTGATTAAAGCTTGCAAGCCAGGTCCCTATGTTCCTGAGGAGATAGTACAGAAACAATGCTTGTGCATGGGTTTTAATAGCCATTGTGAACATAAAACACAGCTGGTCATTGATTATAACAGCTGTGCTTCCACTTGGTGAAAAATCTGGTGGAGATGCAGGCGAGGACAGGGCCAGGAGCATGGGCTGGCTTTGGGGCTTGGATGCACGGGCACCCAACCATGCAGCCAGCAGCATGCACACAGGCTTCCTCTAGAGGCCGAGCCCTAAGGGGTCAATGCCAATTTGCAAACTATCTGTCATTTCCAAAAAGTGCTCACTGTCTAGTTCCTACATACATGTAGGATGAACGATATGTCACTACATATGATACTCATAAAGGATGTTGCAATGATCAAAGTCTGTGCTCCTACATTATCTGACACATCCATGCCACTCCTTGACCAGGAAAAAGGCAGGTGTTACAAATTCCTTGTAAGACTCTTTTGTTTAAAGAGAGAGGCACAATGGGAAGATGATCCTGAAGAGCACCACTGTTCCTACAGAGCCCCGGGTCCCTCCATCCTAACTGGAAAGTGACTTGCTTGCGGAGTTTCTAACTGGACACTGAGTGGCGTGGTCTCTGGCCCGCACAAGGGGCTAGCACTGAGGTTAGGAGTGCTTCTTCCAGACAAGACTGGCTGGGCTCGATTCTCATCACCCACCCACTGTGTAACTTTGAGCAAGGTCACTTCTGAGCCTCGGTCTTCTCCCCTCATTGATCTCAGTTTTCATCATGAATGTGGTTAATAATAGTACCTACCTCAAATGGTGGTTGTGTGGATTAAATGGTCCGACGCATGTAAACTACAAAGTATGTATCATCCATATAGAGTGTACTTATATGTTCAGTCAATCTGAGTCGTTGCCAATGCTGCTGCAGTTACCTGGAATCTGATCTGTCTTTTAGTAAGGAAAACACCTGGAGAGATTTTTTTTTTTTCCCGTTCTGTTGAGTTTATTTCTATGAACCTCTGCCTAGCCCTGGCTAAGCCAATGGAAGCTTCTTCAGTGATACTGTTCTAAAAACAGTCCTGGGAAAGAGAGTGAAGAGAGAAAAAAAGAGGGTGGTGGGGGAGAGGGAGAGAGAAGAGAGAGAGAGGGAGGAGGGTGGGAGAGAGAGAGAGAGAGGTTAAGGGTGGGGTCAAGGGAGGGGGAGAGAGAGAGCAATAGGAAAGGAGGGAGGGAAAGAGGGAAGGATGAGGGGGGGAGGGAGAGGGGGGAGAGAGAGAGAGAATTCTTACTTTCTCTCATAAAAGAGCCTATTTTCTGTGCTTTTTATATACAAGATGAATAGCTGGAATGATATGACATATTTAAAAGATGATATAGGTATCATCAGACACACACGTCTGTGTGTACACATGTATGCATGTACATGTAGGTGTGATGTATGTATGTGGGTTTATGTAGACACAGACACACACAATCATCTTACTTTGGTTCACAGAAACGACTCAATGCCTAGAATAAAGCTTAAACTCCCCAATGTGATATCCACAGTTTCACAGTCTACTGTGGTCATCATCGTTGTCACCCTCCTCCCCTGCCTCATCTTTGCAGCCCCACTTCCTGCCACTTCGCCCTGCATACACCTTCCAAACCGCGGGTCTTTTCCTGACCCCCATGTACCTGCACACTTTCTCGTCCCGCTCATCTCGTCCTTTGCCCTTCCCACCACCGCCCTGGGAAACTCTTCTGACAGAACTATTCACTTCCTATTTTCTAAGAGCCTAGAGTATATCTTTTAAATAGTTACTTAGAGTATTATCTTACAACGATCTTTTATGATGGTGTTTATTAACACTTGTTGTCCAGCACGTTTCATGCTCACTAAATGTTGGATGATTAAAAGAATGAGCCATTTAAATGAAAAAAGTAATCTTGAAGGGGAGACATAACACAGGCAAGCAGAGAAACACATAATCCTAAACTAACCAGAGAAAACAAACTTGAATTAACCTAGTTGGCCTACCTCAAGAGGCTATTCACAACTGAATACAGTGCTCCAATTCATGGGGAACATTAATTCCACTGCATGGAGTGAAGTCAAGAAACAATCTTCATTGTGATTTAGGCATTTAACAGTACAGATGTGAAGCGTGCATTTTATTACATTATTGAACTGTTTGGGATCCAACATAAGTACCAGTACCCCTACTGAGTGAGTGGGGAGCGCATAATAGCTGGGTCCCTTCCCAGGGCAGAAGGGGCTCTGGGTACCAGTAGGAAGTGAGCCCACCTTCACCTGCTGACCTCAGTCATTCTGTTAGAAGTCCTACCACACTCTTTCGGTGGCTTTTCCTAAATGAGTGCAATCCCAGGGTTAGGGCCACATTGTGGAAGAAGGCCCTAGATGCCTTTCTTTCAGAGAAGCCAAGATTCAGAATCTGAAGGGAAGCATCATGGAGCAGGAGGTCAGCAGACGGGAGAAAGAAAAAGAAAAAAAAGAAAAGAAACCAACACTCGACATGATTCTCTCCGGGTGAAGAAACAAAATTCCAACTTTGGCAGCTAAGCATTTGAAATGCTAGTTGAGTGCCGTTTAGATGACGTCCCGTATTTCAGAAGAAAAACGTTTATCTACTTAATTGAGGGAGTACTCATTGTGCCCCAGTACAGTATGAAGGTTGAGCAGAAATCAGCACCTATTTATTATCTATGACTGCTTTTTACTGTTTCTGTGGGCTCAGTTGGGGAATCGTGAGGTGATTTATAAACTTTAGTCTAATTCTTCTAACATCCCTCAGATGTAGTCAAAAGGATAAACAGGGATCTCGACTCATCAGTGTAATGAAATTAAGAAAGTGAAAATTTAGGATGAATTTTACAAGGAACTTACTATGGTGTAATCCATTAGGATGAAGGATAATTTCCCAAGGGGGGGTTGATCTGTGTGTTAGAAAATGTATAACGTCCATTCATAATGTATTTGTGACAGACGTAATGCCATGTCCGTCTATAAATCAGATTTGCCTTCTGTGCAAAGCCCCAGAGTCCTTCTTACTGAAGGTTATCCTCATGGGCACTGACCTGAGAGGATTTAAAATCCAAAGGGCCCAATTACTAAAAATCCTCCATCATCTAATTGGACTTTGGTATGGAAAATAATACCAGTATTAATCCAAGTCACTTGGAAGGAAGTAGAGAGAGTTTCATCTCCCGATTCTGTCATTTGGTCCAGTATAGTCTAGGGACTGGGTCTCTTTGAGCATCTTCCCCAAGGGCCATGGGGAACTCATGATGGGAACTCACTTTTACTCTGCAGACAGCAAAACTACATAAATTATGCTAGCAATCCACAAATGAGTTACTGACCATATGAGGAACACTGAATTTAAGCTTTGGAAGTTCACAGGGGAAACATCATTTTCAATTTGAGGGTCATCCACTGGGAGCAACTCATCCAAACAAAGAATGGAGTAGAATCATCTGTCCTTAGGATCAGAGACCAGAGACCATAACTCAAAGAGCAGCAAAATGCGAGTGGGAGCAGGAGAACTCAATGCTTTGGAAAGAATAGGCATGTAGCCCTTTTCATGCCATTCCTGAGCATAGGAGCACAGCCATAGGAGCATGTGGTTTGAAAGTTAACCAAGTCGTTTTTTTAAAAGCTCAAAATTCAATTCAGCATGCAACAGTTTCAATGGTGCTCAACTCAGTTACCAGCCACCACCCTTGCTCTACCTTGCCATTCTTACTCAATGGGACTTCAATTACCTTCCCATAGTAAATACCTTTAAAAATCCCCAATTGCCCAGATATTCATGGAAAGCACACTGCAAGAACCTACAAAAAAGAGAACAATCTTATTAAAGGTTTTTAGGTCCACTCCAATTTTCATTAGGCTTGCTGCCAAGTTTTTTTATTATTTATTTATTTATTTATTGCCGAGTTTTTATTAGACTCACCCTGATTGCGCCTCAACCTACCCTGTGGTTTAACACAATATAGCACCATTGGGCATGTTTACCGTCAGAAAGGATAACATACCAGGAAATGCAATTTGGGCTAAAATTCTCTGCAGCAAAGGCCCCAGAGAAAAATGACCCAACACTGCAATGTGTTTCTAATGGCTAATTTCTGAGTCATGGAAATCTGGGATCCTTCAAACATGGGAGCCTGGCTGTTGCGTGAGGAGTTATAGCAAAGAAAGGGTGGCCAGGGCTACCTGGTACAAAAGAGGTAATTGTGCAGGTGGTGGAGTGGACTCACCTATCTCTAGGGATGGGAACACTTTCACTGGGTAAAGTCTTCAATCTCTTGTTCTTTAAAATACGTGAATTAAAGAGACCCATTAAATCAGGTCCTGTATCAGTATTTTCAGAGACTTCTGAAGCAAATATATTTCTTTTTATGTTACACATATCCCAATAGTAGCAGTGGTATTGTATGAACGGAATGCTAGTGTTCAGTTTGAACAGAATAGTTACTTACAAGTTGCAATGAACCACACTGGCCATGCTTTGTGTAACCAATAACAGAGTTGCAAGCTACTGTTAGTATGTATCTCAAAGGATAGTTTAGTTTTGAATTGTCCTATGACATCTTTAGGCATGGAAAAAGTACCACAGTAAGGAGTCTTAGACCATGGCTCTGCCCCTATCTCTATCTGTGGATGGGGGCCATTCTGAGGAACAGTTATACAAGGTTGGAGCCCGTATGAAAGGAAAGGCAGGCCTTAGATATGTGTGATGTGCATGCTCAGTGGCTTTGACTACTTCCTCTTTCCATCACCCATGGAATTTAGAGGTGGCTGCATTCCATGGTACTGCCGGTAGTAACCTCAGAAGGAAGCAGAGAAAATGTGATGATGGGGGCGATATGTCTGCATGCTAGCCACGGAGCTAGGAAATAATGCATGGCGGAACTCCAGTCTCATCTGCACGCAACCTCTGCAGAGTGGAAAACTCCTGTGTCACGATTAGGAACAAATCTGTCTGTAGAATGGCCTCTGGCATAGATAACCTGGAGCGAAATCATAGGTCATCTCTCCTGAAAATCATTTGTCTTAGGTGGCTCTTCAAAAGAAAAGAGCAAACTACACCCATTGCCAACCCTTTATACTCTTTTCTAAGCAAGAGTAGGATGCATTGTATGTGCATCTTAGAAAATCAGAAATAACAGTCATCAGGGAGGATGGGTAAGTAGCGGACTTAATAATTTGGCTCCTAAAGATTCCTGCGGTTTTGAACTAGTTAACCTCTCTGCTTTGTTCCCTCCCCCTCCCCCTTGTTCCCACTGGTCCAGCCGTGCTGGCTTCCTCACTGCTGCTCCCACATGCCCGGCACCTTGCTCACGGCTTTCCTGCTCACATTGCCCTCTTCCCTGGCAGGTGCTTCAGATGGCCACATGCTTTTGTCCCTCACTTTGTGTCCCTGCTTAAATGTCCCCTATTCAGAGAAGCTTTCCCTGACCGCCATATATCAAACAGCACACTTCGCCCGGCTACGTGTTCTAGCCCCTTAGCACAGCTGTATATTTCTTTGTGGAAATCATCATGGCACGATACTGACTCTTCACTTACTTACTGTCTCTCTCTCTCTCCTCAAAAACGTAAGCTCCATGAGGACTTTGTTTGCTTTCCTCATTGCCTAGACCAGTGCTTGGAAGACATTCAATAAGTTAATATTTGCAGGGCGCCTGGTGGCTCATTTGGTTAAGTGTCCGACTCTTGGTTTTGGGTCAAGTTGTGATCTCGAGGTCCTGGGATCGAGCCCCATGTGGGGCTCTGCACTCAGCTTGGAGTCTGCTGGAGATCATCTCCCTCTCGTTCTCCCTCTGCTCCTCTGCCTGCTCGCTTGCGCACACACACACTTCCCCTCTCCAGTAAATAAATCAAATCTTTAAATCAATATTTGCTTAAGTGAAATAGTTAAAAATCACTTTTCTACACACTCACTTCTTCTCTTGTTACCTTCCTTTCTCGTTGTTTTCTTTCCATTTTTTCTTCTTTCCTTCTCTTTCCAAACAATAAATGCACGGAGTGTTGCAATGTAAGAAGTCTTCGTAAATGCCTTTTAGATGTCTGTTAGAAGTGGCTGGTTGTCTAGTGATTCCCTTTTTTGTCTCTTAGAACATTCGTCATTGAAATCTTTGTCTTCTTGTAATTTTAGTATTTGTTTTCTTAAATTTGAAAATGATTCTGGTCACGTGGGAGTGATTTAATTAACTGTTAACGTTTTGTTATTGATTTTGAAATTGGGTGACGAATGATCTTTTTTAAAATGTGTATTTTTAAGTTAACCTGAAAAAAGTCTCCGGCCATAAGCTTAATTCTTATGTATGATAAAAGGTGACGGGGTAGAGTAGTGAGACAAGTCAGGAAGGTGATGAGAAAGGGTTTTTATTTCCAACATTCATTATTTTGAATTAACCTATGAAAACTTTCACACACAGAGATCTAGTGACTAGGAGAATAAAATAAGTCACTTAAAGCTCTGTTTAGAGTACGCACTTCATTTATTTGTCTTCTGTCATCAAAGTATAGAATAGCATATCCAGGCACTGGAGTGTTCCTCACGCTTCAGTCTCACTGCTGAATTGTTTTATTTATGATTGTTGCTTTCCCTCCGCCTTCCTTTGCGGGAAGAGAATACAAAAATTAAAATGTATAAATTCAAAATATCCACATCTTAAAGAGAATATGTCTAATATTTTCCTTGAGTGAAAAAAGAGGGATGGACATATTTTGCTTTCCTTTCTTTGCAGTGAAAGTTGAAACAGTGATTTTGTGTTATTATAACACTCATCGTTTCTCCCTCTAATTTGGATGGTTTTTAATAAAGCTCGATTGATTCCACTGAAAGGAATTCCTCCTGGCAAGAGCAGAACACACACACTGATTGCTAAATATGCAGCAATTATCATATTCAGCAGCACACTTTAATATCTTATTTATAGATGTATCTATCTGTAATTTGCTTTAATTAAGTTGCATTGATTTTAATGACAGGAGCGATCCTCAGACAAGGGGCTGGTGTCATATGCCCCTATGAGTCTTGGTCTATCAATCACTCTCTAAGATGTGGTCCTGTGCCTCTGTGACCTTCTTTAGGCTCCAGGCAAGCCAATCCCAAGGAAGTGAAATTTCAGAGAAAGTCTCAAAGTGTGGACACATCAGAATTTATCCCACTGATCAGAGGATGGTAAAAACTGAGCGGTAGCTTGGTGGAATGAAAGCGGCAGCTGAACTTTAAAATGGCCTCCCTCATGTATAGTGTCCTCACCAGCCCCGGCTCACTTTATTTTCGCAACCACTTTCTCTCAAGTGTGGCTAGCAACAGCATTTGGCCACTCCAGTAACTCAGCCTTTTTTTTTTTTTTTTCCCTCCCTGCATTTCCAATAACACCAGACAGCTCTCAGAAGGATCTTGGGACCTGAGGTATTTTTGAATTCTTGATTATTTTTCACACCCCCTCCTGGTGAAAGTTCTGGGAAAACTGGAAGCAAGAACTTATAACAGTTTGCCTTTCACAACACCCATGTTCAAAAGCAAAGGGACTCGCTGGCTCAACACAACACAAAGAAACATGAAGATAGCAAGTATATTTTTAAAGGCTCTAAAATATTATCCATCATGACCAGAAACGATTTCTCTTTCTTTTTTAATGGATGAAGAAGTAAGCACTGCCTCTATAAATCTTTGCACCTCAGAAGGTGCCAACATTAATTTTGTATAAATTATCCATGTTAGAATGCCAAGGCATGATCACAAAGGAAAACTCAGAAGACAGTTATGCCAGTGCATTCACAGGTTCTGGTCACCATTTTTCACTCACTGATTATTGCTACAAGTGTTGATTAATAGTGGTGCTCACGCTGCTAGAATGCATTTCCCTGGAGGCGAAGAAAACATTCAAGAAAAAAAAAAAAAACAGAAAGAAGAAAAGATAATAATCAACCCATCCTTCCGCTTCTCCGTAATAACCCTGCAGAGGGTGTGCAAATCATGGCTCCTGATGATCTCTGTTAGCAGCTTCTGAGCCATTTCACTAAAAAGATCATCCATATGCATCAGATCACCGATTTGTCAATCAGTTTATAAGGCAATTAAATGCTCCCTGGTCTCCCCTCCTTCCCCCTTTGGGAAAGTATAAAGTGATATAAACAGCAGGGCTCCGAGAGCAGTGTTAGGACATCTCACACCTGGTCCCTCTCCTGCCTCTTTGTGTCCTGTCTGAATTGTGGGAGAAAGCTTCCATGACAATAATGTGCAAGACTGGAATTTACCAAGGCTGATTAGCTTAGGACTTATTTTTCTCTCATCAGTAATGCCATACCTCTTATCCACGGAGGGAAACTATGAATTGGATTTAGAGAGTGAGAACATTTCTTAATAAATGCAGTATGACAGGAGATATGAAAAACGCAGGTGAGACTACTGCAGGGGAGGCTGGTATGACTGGGCTGTGCTACTTCAGACCCTGTTCAGACCTTAGCTGGACGAGCGATGGATCTTGAAGGCTATCCGTTCCTCTTTGTCCAGTTCAATACGATCATTTCCCGCCTCATGTTTCTCTCTCTGGGTGGCTTTTCCCATCTTTTCTGTGCTGTGTTTTTGTTCTTCTAACTCTTAATTGTTTCTAATGAGGAGCAGACAAGGGATGGCTACATTCACAGTTCCCTTCTTGATTTAAGTGGAAGACTAATTAGTATAAATTATGGCAAAAGAACTGCAGTCCCATAAGTTGGAAGAAGAAAAGCAAGGGAATTTACAGTATTATATCTTCTTGCACGGAATATGCAATTTATGCAATCTTCCACATGGAATCGGGTTTAAGTTCATTTTGGCTTTTCCATAAATTCTTTTACACCAGTCATGGTCAACATCAATATTGAAATCTCACCTTTGGATCATAACCCTTCTACTTTGACATCTCATCCTTCACCCACCTCCATCCTGGCCCTTTGCTAGTGATCCTGCACTCTATAATTACTTTACGATTCTTATCTAGATGACTCATGCCTCTGACTTACAGCCCTTCTTTCTTCCCGATTTCATCCAGCATGGGTCTCTGTGTGGCCAACTGGGAAGACATTTTTCTTCACGTTGTCTCTCAGTGGAAATATGGGAAACATCTTGTTGGAGATTACGGAAGAAAGGAAGTCACCTCAGCTCCTATCCCTCTAGCCACCCACAGGGCAGAGACTTTTGGGGCTACCATGAATCTCTATCTTGACTCTAGCTCTCATTCTTTGGGAAACTGCAATAGTCCTTAAGGAATTGAATGTTTCCTTTTGTAAGGAGGAAAGAGAAGTTCAAAGATTAAAACAAAAACAAACAAACAAACAAACAAACAAAGAAACAAAGAAACCCTTACCTAAATCTGGTGGGACACTTTCAAACTTTGGGTCATATGATCTGGGTTCAAAGCTAATGATGTGCTTGTCAGCAATCATGTAACCTTTCTGGGCCTCGGTTTTCTCCTGTATAAAAATGGGTTCCTGTCTTTGTTGAAGTGCTTAATATGACAATGATAATGTCTTTCAAAATTTATGGCAGTATATAAAGTATCATATATACATATATGAGATGTTACTATGAAGACAACATTGCACATGCACATTACTATGAAGACAATAATGCACAAAAAAAAGACCCCATGAGAGCGTGTTTTTGCTTAGGTGATCACAATGCTGCTAAATTCTCACTCTATTTTCTCACTTTATTTGGTCATGCAGAGACAAGCCAGGCCCCGAGACTACAGAGTAAGTGGAGGAAACAAACCAGAAAGGCTTCCACAGACGGGCAGCCGCATAGGCAAGCACACCCTTGCCATCTCGGACCAGTGCTTCCATTTGGAGCTCCTCAGATGGGACGGTGCTGTAGGAAGACAGCGAATCCCTTGACAGTTATGTTAACAGAGTCACAATACTTAGCCAATGGCACTAACCAGAGCACGCTGCATTTGGAAGGAAGCAGACAAAGCAGAAAAGGGGAATATAAAAACAAGGAGAAAGTAATAAATTGATAAAATGTCTAAGCCATTTTAGAGCAACGACAAAATCCTTATTTTTGCTACAACCGAACGGCCTACTGAAAAGCGGCATTACACGTGAATGAAATCAATGCCTTTATGATGCTGGTATCTACTCCTCACCCCAAAGTCCTCAAATCCTGTTAACCCTCTTGTGGGTGGGTGTGAGTAGCAAAATACATGTCTCAAGCATATTCGGATATCTTTTCTCCCAAACTCCACAAGCAACTTAAATGTGGCAGAGAACTCGGTTTAATATTTAACAAGTTGCAGCTGTAAGGTCAGATGTGTACAGCAATTTCTTTCCATATGCTCTCGCATGCCATTCTTTTGCATCTTGTGTTGGAAATGTGCATACCCTACGGACAACATTTCTTCCTCTTCACAGCGCTGTTGGGTGGCACCTTCTTTGCCTGCTTATACCAAGTTGGCAGTTGGTAGAGGTTCTCTATGATCTGGTATTATCTTTCATTTGTGCTACCAGATGGATACCAGATGGGTAATTGTAGCCAGGGCCTCCTGCCCCAAGTCCACACTGGAGCCCATGGGCATGGACCTGTCAGTGAGCTGACTCTAAAATGGTGCCTCAAAGAAATACTCCTTAAAACTGTATGCATCTGTTCCCCTGCCCTAATGACCCTCAAAGAAAAAAATAATAATAATAACAAGGGAAGAAAGCAAGAAAGGAATCTTGTAGACAAGTTTTTCTTTAACTAGATGTTACATCTGTAAGAAGAAGGGAAAATAACCATAAAGGGCTTGTGGATGTCAAACTCATCTCTAGCTAATGGCACCTCTAAAAAGCCACCAGCTCAACTAGCCACATCAGTAGAAAAGTGAAGGATAATCAATATATTCCTTGTTGGTGATATCCGCACAATATAGACTCTCAATTCCAGAAGGGCAGCTTCTACATGACATGTTCCGAGGTAAAAAATGAAAAGGAAAAAAAGAGAAATCTAAGAGCTTTGAAAGGCCTCAGTGAGTCCTAGGGAAGAACACAGAGTAGAGATAAAAAGAAATGCACAGAATGGGAAAAACCTACAGTAAGAACTCATCCCTAATCTATTTCTCTTAAACTGATGCCGCGGTTGTCACTTATGACAAATTACATTTAAAAAAAATATCCTGACAGATCATCTGGTTGTTTCAAGTGTGTATTTCAGCAGTTCATTATGAAAGTTTATTTTCTAAATTAACTACAAATAAAGTGAAATCTTCCAACCATTCACTCACACAGTGCTGTCAGTGATTTTTTGCAGCAGACATCAAAGCATATTCCCTATCCATGCCTGGCTCTCTTCATGCAGAAGTTATCATAAACAGGTTATGTGTTCCCTTAGGTTACTATGGAAACACTTTCTTTTCAGGTCATCCACTTACAAAGGTAACATTTGCATTAAAATAGGTTGGAAGTTAATTTTTTTGAACACTCAAGTGGGGTCATGCCACCATATCCAGATCTATTATTTTAAAATCCATGAGCATACATTGATTTAATCTATAAAAAGACTTGAACGAGGTGCTCACCTTATAGGTTTAATTGCCTGCATGTCAGGTAGCTACTTGGACCACTGTAAAAGACACTAACCAAATTAACTTTTGTTGCAAAAGAAAATGTGACAGTGACCCACTAGCTGGCATTCCTCATTATGCTAATGTGTCGGATAGTTAAGTCTGTGTCATCGCTGACATAGAAGAGTCTGGAGATGAGAACACAGGTGTCAAAAGGTCTTTGTCTTTAGAGATTACTAGATGACCATGCCTTGGTTTACCCATTTGGGCCACCAAGATTTCAATTTGGCAAACATTTGTCTAAGGGCAGCAAAGCACTCGGGCTGGGCACAGAGTAGACTTAAAACATACAGAAGCTCTCAACTGAGTTGTGTGATGGCACCAGGTAGGATGTGATTAACTTTCACTTCCTGGCGCAGACAAGGAGTGGTTAGAGATGCCCCGACAGAAGAAGGGTGATGTGGTTGGAGCACCTGGGGAAGACTATGCAAAGGAGATTATTGTGACAGTGCAGATACACAAAATGTGGGCATACACTAACATATGGCATAATCCCGGGGGCTAATGGGACTTCTATGTAACCCATCTTCTGGATCACTCGTATAGACCACTCGTTAGTGATCATTGCTCGCTGTTTACGAGGAACTCTGTCCGAGTAAGAATCTCTGTGCACTGTGTACCATGAGGAATTTCTCCTCAAAAGCAACCAACCCATCTCTGACAGCATCATGCAGTCATCAGCGACTTGAGAAAGGTAGTGAGATGAAGCCTATGCTCTACAGTAGAGGGAACTAGACTTCATATCCATGGAATCTTGTGTGTTACTCCTAAGATGCTTACGGGAGTGTCTTGATCCTCCTCCGTTGCCCGAGAGAGATCCAGAGACAGGGTGCACAGTTCAACAAGAATTTATCAAGTATATCTTCTCCACAAGACCAGCATAATGGGATGCCAGAAGTGGAAAGAAGGAGGTAGAGGTGGAGGTTGCAACAGACTGTGATAAAGGGTATGTGTTGCACCTGCCCTTCCACATTGAAGCAGAGGCAAGAGGGGGTCTCAGGGCTGATCACCATAAGGTTCTCCATGGCAGAGGAGAAGTGAGTAGCCCTATCTTTAACTTCCCTGGTCAGTTATCACCACAGAGAAGACATACTTGGTATGCTAGCCAACCAAAACTGAAACATTAATGACTTGCTTTACCAGTGTCCTCAGACCACTGTCCACCTATATAAAAGAAGAAAGAGCTAGGCTCTTTTATCCTTTACTGACTTTGGTCACATAGTACAGAATCAAAAGCCTTACTGTAGTCAAAATGTTTTCCTATCTTTTTCCTGTCAGAGGACAAATAGTCTTCTAGAGAAAGATGGTAGGATGTACTGAGAAAATTTGTGCTAACCAATGTCCCTTGTCTCCCTGCAATGTGTGTGTGAGTGTATGTGTGTGTTTATGTTTCCAAATAGATGGTTTAATTATCTGCTCCATTATCTTTGTATCAGGCATATTTATCAATAAGAAATGAATGCCATCCTGGAAACTGATTTGTTCAAGGTAACTTTCATTGTAGTTATACTTGCATGTCTGATGATCGTTCTACACTTGTGCTGTCTTATTTATACCTCTTATTTGACTTCTCCACCATCTTGAAAGCCAAATAGAGTCTCAGTGGCCACTTGTATCCCTGAATGGAATTTACATAGAAAGGGATGTGGACATATGAGTACAAGAAACATTTAAAATTATTTTTCAATCACTACTCATTATTGATGAAGATTGGTCTCCCTCACTCCACACTACCCCCAGATGCTCTGTCTAAACAGTAGTGAACAAAGGCCACAATGTTGTACTTTGGGTGTTGCATACCTCAGGAATTTTAAACTAGACAAAACTACAATAATCATTAAAGATAAAGCAGTAAGCAGAAGTTCAGTGATACTCTTGTAAGTTTAAAACTTTTCCACGTCAATCAATTGAGCATCTTGCATGATTTTCCTCACTAGAATTAAAAAGGTAGTAATATGGAATGTGGCATCTGTCAAGTTTGTTTCCTAGTTAAAAATGGAAATATGGCTAGTCAGTAAGTGCTATAAACGGGAGACAAGCAGTTTGACATCAAAGTTGAGCTTGGTATCAAACTGGAGAGTCTCACTTATGGTACTGAAGCCCGTGAGATCCTGCAGGGTTTCTTTTTCTTTTTCTTTTTTTAAAGATTTTATTTATTTATTTGACAGAGAGAGAGAGAGACAGTGAGAGAGGGAACACAAGCAGGGGGAATGGGAGAGGGAGAAGCAGGCTTCCCGCAGAGCAGGGAGCCTGATGCGGGGCTCGATTCCAGGCACCCCTCCTGCAGGCTTTCTGACTGGCATGTTTCTGGGTACACACACTTAACCAACATTTAAGGACAGGAGGCCATCAAAGCCAAGCACTTTTTATAGAACTCTACCTTGCAATATTGGAATGAACTTTGCATCTGCCACCACTTCTGCTTTGAGGTCAAGATTGTGTCACCACCAGATAGAAGGGTAGCAGTTGAATGGGACAGGCCAGTGATAGCCACCTAAGGGTGTAGAAGCACACATCCACAAGCCTACAACCAACACCCAAGTGTAGCAAGGAGTACACAGTGGGACCGAGATAAGAAGATGGGTCTGAGAGGAGAGGAGAGATTAGACCAAACTGTGAGACGGAATCCATGTTCAAGATTGTCCATGATAGGATGGCAAGCACTTGGGATCAAATTGAAATGGGTGACCAATCCAGGGCAGGGAATTCCAATAGGAACACCATCTCTAAGTTTCTAGGGGTACCGGAGGTATCAGCCTCCATGGAAATCTGATCCTCATGAGGAGGCGGAACCCCAGACCCTGAGAGACAGGAGGTCATAAAAATCAAAGTAGGACTGGCTTGAGTCTAAGAAAACTTTTGAAAAAGGTTCCCACAGATTTCCCTTCACTTTCCCAGGATGGGCACAGATCATAAACCTATAGGAACCCAAGTAATGGTATTTGCAGGGGTAAAGGGCCCAGGGGCAGGGAGTCAGCCCTGCCCTTTTTGAAATTCTCATTAAGATGAAGCTGTCACCAAAATAGAGAGTGAATATCAGTTTGATGTGAGAAAGAACAAGCCTTCAGTAATGATGGGATTCATGTGTACCCATAGTGAGAATTTTCTATATTATAAATATGATTCTGTTATTAGATTATCATCCACACTACAGACCTCAGACTAGGAATTAATAAAGTCATGCAACCAGTGTATCTATGTCTGTGGCTGGAAATTAGAACAATGCAGCTTGACAGAGGCAATAAGATATTTATATATTCAGAGGTAACTGCATATCCGTAACACTTCGCATTACATTCTAATTATTTTTTACAACTTCAGTGTAAATAAGAAAACCCACAACTCGATCCTCTGAATTTCTGTGGCCCTTTTCGCCTTAGCCCTACTGAAGTTATGCTGACGGGCAACCAGAAAGCCGGCTCTCTTGCTGCATTTTGCAGCCTTTCCTTCCAATTTGGAAGTTTTACACCATGTCTCACTTTTGCAGGACCATTTAAAGAAAAATTAGGAGTTAGTGCAGGAGGGGGGAAAAAAGCCATCATATCTTCTAGTCATACAATTAGATATGCATTGTTTTACTGTGTGTGAATAAGTATAAGCTGCAGCTAGGAAAATGGCCTTTGTGATGCAATAAAACTGTCCTGGAGCTTGCTGTGATTCATCATGAAGAAATTCCTTCTTAAAGCGAGGTTAAGCGTTAAAATGGGTATTGAATTCTGGACTCAGTGACAATATGAGTGAGTGCATTTACCACTGCTCTCCCAGATTCCACTGAAATGGTCAGCAGCATCTATAGTAGGTGAAATGTGAACCAGAACTAGGTATTGAGGAGTATCTGCTAGAAACGGTGCCACAGACCAAGCTGAAAGGGGGACATGGCGCCCACTCACAACCAGTCTTGCTGGGGAGCTGGCGGAGGAAGCTGCAACTTTTCCTTTTGAGGTGAGGCTGGAGGGGAGGGTATAGGGCGGATGAGGAGACTAGCATGGAGATTTTCTTGTCTTTGGAGTGGCCGCCTTTCCAAAAGGTCCATCTGGAAAGCAGGGGGTCCTCAAGGTGGCGATAGCAGGGGAAGCAAATCTAAGCACTAGAAAGGGTTCCCTCTTGATTTGATGGGCAACATCATGAGGATGAAGGGTAGACACAGCCACAGGTAATACAGGATGGCAGGGCTGGGACAAACAAAAGTCAGGGCACAGAAAGACGACCCTTGCTCATGATTTCAGGGGAACCAACTGAGAAACTAAGCAGAAGCAAAGTTCTCCACCAGGTATTACGTGGGATTTTGGTTCCCTTCCTGTCTTTTCAAGCTGCCAAACCTCTAAACGGGAGGCATGGCTTTATATCAGCCAGGCCCATTGTTGAGGTTTGAGAGGACTTCTCCACAAACAGTTTGCTGTAAGGAGAGGAGAACCATCGAGACTTCCACCATCTTGTCTAAGGAACAACATCTATGCTTTCAAGTAAAGAAACAGAAAGAAACCAACACAAAACTGTTAACAGAAAGGACTCAGTAAGAACCTGGCAAAATGAATGAAAAGAGACCAACAGCTAGAATAATTTGGGTGAAAATTTGGAATATCATGAATAAAGAGAGACTCCCATAAGATCCAGATATGAAAACAGGTCACTTACGAAGAAGAAAAATCAGGTTGGCCTCAGAGTTCTTTTTCCTCGATATTAAAAACCAAAAGACAATGTAATGTCTAGGAAAAAAACCTTGGGAAGCAAGTATGTCAGTCATTTAACAAATATTTATTATATACCTCAAAGCACCAGGCATTGTTGTAAGTGTTGAGATTTATACATAAAGGATACTATCAGATTTCAAGGATTTAGAAATATACAAACTCCATATCCTTCCTGAAGTGAAATTACTCAAAAAGGTAAGCCTGTTAACAGTGAGATGAATCAAGATAAAGAACTCAGTGCTGGAGATGTTGTCGCAAAGAGGGGCTGGCATTAGACACAAAATGTAATCCCTGGATGCCACATAAAAAAATATTAAAAGAGAAGACATATAGTCTTCTTTAAAGACTGGATCTAAAACAGCACAGATTAAAAGTGTGAGGGAGGGCGCCTGGGTGGCTCAGTTGGTTGGGCGACTGCCTTCAGCTCAGGTCATGATCCTGGAGTCCCAGGATCGAGTCCCGCGTCGGGCTCCCTGCTCAGCGGGGAGTCTGCTTCTCCCTCTGACCCTTTTCCCTCTCGTGCTCTCTGTCTCTCATTCTCTCTCTCAAATAAATAAATAAAATCTTTAAAAAAAAAGTGTGGGGGAGCGTTGTGATGACATATAATCATGTCACTTTGTTCCTTTTACATGGAAGGAACTCAACAGAGATGATTTCATTCTTGATGTTGATAGAAAAAACAGGATAAAAATGTTTTTATAAAGTCTGTATGAGGGAAATTACTAAATAAAATAATCAAAGAAACTGTAGCACATGGGGAATAAAATAGGAAACAGAAAAAGGTGTACAAAACAGAAAGTCTAAACCAAAATGATGGAAGGAATAAGGATGACAGTTATGATAACAGATATAAATGAGCTAAACATTTCTTGGGAAGAAAAAGCCTCAGAATGAATCAAACATTACATTTCAACCTTTTCCAAGAGATAGATCTAAAAAATGATGTTGAAAGCCTCAGAAACATTTTGTTTCTGGGGACTTTAGCCTCATGTTCGTCTGTCTTTGACAGATCAAGGAAATGATAAATAAGCATATACAGTATTGGAAATAATATAATTAATAAGATTATTTTACCAATTCACACTTAAACATCTGAGATTTGCATGGGGATGGCTCTTATAAAAGCTTGCATTGGTGGTGTCTTCTTTTTGTTCTTTTCCTGAAAAACTGTCATTAAATTTGTAGTGTGTATAATGACTATGTTGACTTGCATTTAAGGAAATATAGTGATATACGTATGTCATATACTAGAATGCAAGTACCACAAGACAGAGATTTTTGTCCATTTTGCTCTCTCCTACATCCTCAGCATCTTACCAGAGCCTGGAATATAATAGGCACTCAATAAATATTTATTCAATAATAAACATTTTTAGAAAAATCACTAGTTTTAATTTACTTAATTTAAAAACTTTAAATGACAAAGTTACATATACTGTGTCAATTTTCAGTAAATGCCCCAAGTTATAGAATTCACTATCCTTGACTACAAAATATTAAAATTATACAGTGATAATAAAATTTTAGATGGAAAAAGCCTAAATCCTTAAAAATTAAAATAATGACTATATAAGTCATTCTTGGTCAAAGACGAAATAAAATCTTAAATTTCAAAATACATAGAAAAAAAAGAAGAACATTAAGATATTAACATTTCTGGAAGTGACCAAACTAAATTCAAAACTAAACTCATTGCCTTAAAATATGTTGTCACTGAACATGATTAAAAAGTAACTGAAATAAATAAGCTAAATAATTTAAAAAGTTTGCTTTATTCCTTCTTAAAAGAAATACTAAGTTAATGAGGTAAAAATAAATATATTAGAACAGAGAAATAGAATTATTAAATATATTAAGTGACAAAAAACATAAAATATACTAACAGGTTGAAAGTCTCAATGAAATAAATAATGTTATAGAAAAATATAGTGAATTTCCAAAATTCAGTAAAAGAGGAAACATCTCCTTTCTCAAAGATTTCCACTTTGGGAAAAGTTGAAAAAGGTGTCAAAGAATTGTCCATAAAAAAGCATCAGGCTAGATGGTTCTATGGATGAGTTGTTTTAAATCTTGACAAAGAGATAATTCCTAGACTATAGAAATTGATATAACATAGAGTAACAGATGAAAAGCTACTCAAATCATTTTACAAAGGTTATGTAACTCTTCTATGTAAAACTGCTAAAGTTAGGGGGAAAAAATCCTTAGATATCAATTTCCCTAACAAATAGAGGTACAAAATCACAAGCAAAATACTTGTAATACATGCCCAGCTTTACCTTCAAAAAAAAAAACAGACAGCATGTGAGTGTAGATTTATTTTTTCAGAATTGCAAGGGCCATTCAATATTAGAAACCCTATTAATATAAATCATCTCATTAATAGAAAAAGAAGAAAAATAAATGCCATTTGAAAAAACTAACAAGAATCTCTGGTTTGTTTACACAAAAAGTAAAGCTTCTTTTTTTCTGAAGTATCATAAAGTTAAGAGACTACTGATGCAAACAATGAATCATGGAACACTACATCAAAAGCTAATGATGTAATGTATGGTGATTAACATAACATAATAATAATAAAAAAAGAGACTACTGACAAAGTTAGAAAAAAATTCTGAATGCTATTTGACAGTAAAGGCTTAATAATCCTTCTATATCAAGAACATTTACAATTTGGAAGCAAAAAAGGCAAACACTGTAATAGCAAAAAAGGAAAATTCATAAAAAAGAAGAAATATACATGACCAATAAATGCACAAAATGCCAAATCTCATTTGTAATTTAATGAAAACAAAATAATTGATATGAGCTATTAAACTGGTAAAAATTAAGAAAAATGAAAACACTCAGTTTTAATAGGTCTGGCATGAAACCTGTACAAAACAGACCATTAAGATTTGTTAAATGCATTAATAAATATGCTACTGGGGAGAATATAAACTTTTTAGCCTTTCTAGGGGCATGTTGGGTAATTTGTATCAATTAAAATTTTTTTCATCACCCTATGTTAAATAATTAATATCTTAAATTGATTTATGATAACTAATAACATAAGAATGCAAAGATTTATCTAGATGATTATTTATCTATAATTATTACCTCATTACAGGAAGTGATGAAAATAACTTAAACATCCAACAATGAAAACGTGATTAATGAATTAGTGAGTTAAATGTTACACATTTAACGTCACACTTTCGCAGATTACTTAAAGGCAGGAGAAATGCTCACAATATAATAGAAAGTGAAAGAAGAAGCTTAGGTAACAGTATATCCAGTAGGGTCTCCCAATTTAATTACTACATGTGATATGCATGTATGTGTGTGTGTCTCTATAAAATATGCCAAAGCATAAAGTGTTCATTTATTGCATGTTTGATGATAGATGATTTACATTTCTGCTTTAAGACTTTTACCAATTATGTAACTTATTACAGTGAGCGTGTATTACATTTATAATAAAAAAGTTTAATGTAAAAGGAAAAAAATCGTAATTTCAGGAAAACAAGAAAGACTAGAGTATGGCAACTATATTCACCTGGTCTTCAAAATATTTTTGTCTATATAATTGTAACCTTGCTTAAGATGTTTATTTAATAGCTACATAAACCACTGACTGCTAAACTAAAATTAATTAAAATATGTGCAAATTGTGTACCTATCTATATATCAATATATATGTCTACACTATATTGATATACAGATACAATCAAGAAAAGCAAAGTCTGTGCCATTCATAATGTTTCAGATGGGATGTATTCAACATTATTTATTCAAAGAAATGATTGAGCCCCCTAGTCTGAAACAAAAGTCCCACGTGAAATCTTATAAATGAAATGGTAAACCAACCAGACATGGAACTTAAAAGTCTAGACTACAGGTTTTCGACCTTTTAAAATCATAATCTGTAGGAATGTAGTTTACATTATGAGCTAGCAAATATGTATATGTGGGCACAGATTGGCTATAAAACAAGAACTTCACCAACCAACACTCATCTTTACTACCTGCCATGGCCTCTGATATAGCCTATTCTCTTCAAAATCTTAAAGATGTCGATTGTGACTAATTGGTTTTATGATCATCTAATAAGTTGTGACACACAGTTTGAAAAACAACCCTCTAGGGCAGGTCTCACTCAGTAATTGGGACAGACGTGATGCACAAATGCTCACATCCTCAAAACGAGAGGTTGGGCCTAAAGAGAAGTATCATCATAAAACAATAAAAACCACTTTATATTTGCTTAGAAATTACAAAGGGCAACTGGAGTAGCTTACATGGAGGCAGAATGCCCGAAATGCAGGCAAAAGGGAAGCCCAAACACACAGGGGCAACTTTGTGGGGATAAAAGCAAATCCACTGTGTTCATTGGTTAGTCCCTCTTTCCTATGCGTTTGATTATCAATTTTTTTTCCTGTACAATTATTTCTAAATATCTCATTACATTTGAAATTATGTTTCCTGTCTGCCTTTCCCACCAGATATGAAAGGTCATTCACTTTTGAATCCTCAGAGGCAAGTAAATTCCTGGCAAAAAGAGAAAGAAATTTGCCACCAAATTAAGGTGTAAGGAATTAGTTGATAAATGAATAAATGAAGAAACCATATGCTTTGAAATTTTGTTCTTCAATCTTGGGGCCAGAGTGGCACAACATAAGTGAAAATGGGTTTATTCTTTTCCATAATTAATTATAGGACATTAACAGCTTTTCTTTTTATTTTGGAGATAAGATCCTTAACAAAGTTAGGAAAGTTGTAAGAGCTTCTCATTGGGACAGTACTCAAATTTCTGATAAATTAAATTTATGAATCAATTAAGTGAAAATGTTGAATGTTTAAAACAACTTTTCAGTTCTTTCCTATTTGCTTGTCATCTTTTTCTTCCTTCGTCATCGTGTATTTGAGGACTAGATTTTTTTTTTTAACCTTACATATACACATACATATGTGGAGAAAGAAGCAGGTTATCCACTTTCTGAAACTGGGAAATTTAAAAAATAGCTCTAGAACCACACATAAACCACAAACTGCTAAAATCCCATAGCATTTTTTTCCCCCAATCACTGATTTAAGTATTATGCTAAAAGATTTCTTCCGGCCATCATTCACATTAATTGTGAGACCATGAGTGCCTCCTCTGGAATGTGAGCCTCTGATTCCCTTATGACCACATACACATCCCTACTGCAGTGCTGCCTAACAATTTAAACCTGGGAAGTTACTGTAAAGGGAACTGCATGGAAAACAGGAAACCTGGTCCATACTGAATAGATGAAGAAAGGAAAAGTAGCTGATACATATAAAAAATTATACTTAAAATAGATCTGCTATTCAGAAACAATCTGGAACTCTGGCAATTAGTGATGTAGGGAAAACAAAACTGAAAAATGGAGATTTCTCCACATCGTTTGGGGGTATCCATTATCATAGAGTGAGCCAGAAGGTTCATTAGAGGAAAGCCATCAGATCATGACAGGGAGTGTCTTTCTCATACAACATTTCCTACTGTTTCTCTAAAGGAGAAATTTGAAAACAATGTCTTTGGGCGTGCACCGCCCCCCATACACCCCAAGAGTGTGCGCATGAGCAGGTTTTCCTTCTTTGTTGTTAAGCGTTGGTGCAAATGTTGGGCTTGATGTACACTTAATATAAATTGCTAAGTATTCAGTGAACGAATAAAGCAACAAAGGAATAAACGATAGCAGAAAATCTATTTCCCTCATGTTTTGCTTTGGTTTTGCTGCCTAGGGAATGAAGCTATGCCTGAGTGAAAGACGACACAGAATGAGCTACATCATTTGAAGAAAGCTTCATGGAGATAAAACCCAAGAACTCCATTACTTTACAAAATTCTTATCTTGAAGCTGGAAAAGAAACTATTTCTCAATTGTGTATAATAACAATGTTATACCCGTTCTTCTTAGATCATTTACTTGAATAAATGGAAAGTTTTCCTGTGCCTGGATGAAATCACTGGTATCAACGTTTGCACTTTCTCATAGACACTCTGAAAATCAGCACTGTGATTTCAAGCCTCAGAACGAAACACAAAGAAATGAATGAAGTTCATAGGAGAACTGTAAAGTCACAGACTCTGATATGTGTCATTACAATTGTATTCAAATTGCATTCTTGTGGAGAATGTCAATTTCAGTACTGCCTTAGTGATTATCATTTTAGGGTTCTCTTTTATTCAGGTGTTCTTCGTGTTTCGGAGAGATTTCTACGAGTTTTCTTTTTCCCATAACACCACACTTGTTACTATTTAATAAGAACCACATGGGTCGAAATTTTTCTTAAACTGAAAGAACAAGATGGCCGCCGCAGCGACCTGATTGGCTAATTACCCCGGAACCTGTGCGAGGGGAACATTCTGGGCTCCGGGATCTGAACACAAACATGGCTCATGTGGGGTTTTAATTGTCATCCAGGTTAAGTGATACATGTGTTATGAATGCCAGTTACATGGAGTTCCATATCTTCCACTCCAAACATCTTCATTTTAAAAAATTTAGTACCCAAACTTAATTTCAGGATTTTGAGCTCTGCTGAAATAAAACATATCCAACTGATTTTAAACAGCTTTGAGAACCGTTTAGGAAATCTGGAATTCATAGGAGTTTCTGCTATGGTTTTTCGTATATTACATAAAATGGTCATTTCTCCCATTGCAGTAGAAGAAAAGAATGTGATTACTGTAGAAGTTGGAATTTTGGGTTTTAACCATGATCCAACACAAACGGCTGTGGTTTGGGGGAACTTAACCTATTCTAAACTCGACATCCTGAGCTGGAATTAATTGTTCATTAGAAGCAGAAAGAGTTCTTGTTTTCACTCTAATATAAGTACAGCATAGGGTTATTTGACATATTATGGAAAAATAATGTGGTTTTGAACTTTCTTTTTCTGCTTCTTGGTATTCAGGGTTGGGTTTAAGCCAGAGAGATAGGCTAGCTTATTTGATTATACCAAAAAAAAAAAAAAAAAAAAAGAATGATTTCATTTTGACTTTCACAGAGAACTCATACTATTTACTATTGGGTTAAAAAAA
The DNA here is from genome assembly GCF_037043125.1 of Eumetopias jubatus. Taxonomy (NCBI): domain Eukaryota; kingdom Metazoa; phylum Chordata; class Mammalia; order Carnivora; family Otariidae; genus Eumetopias; species Eumetopias jubatus. The sequence goes on from NW_028274809.1 coordinate 30,863,826, forward strand.
AATGTCAGAGTGCTAATTAAAGAGTAGTTCACAGAGGCAAAGTTTGTATGGTGCTTATAAACAAATATTCAAGAGTTTCCCTTTCTTTCAAATGTTTCATGTAAAAGAAAGTAAACAGCTGCCACAGCAATGCTCCTTTCCTTCTGTTTCCACCAGGAGTTGCGAACACAAGTTAGAATATCAGTTTTGCTAATGATTGTGTGACTATGGTGGGGAGTTTTAAAACCTTAATTTTCTCATCTGCAAAATAGGACTAAAAATACCTACCTCATGGATTTGTTGTCTGGAATAATTCATATAAGGTATTCACACATATCTGTGAGAGTCAGAACTGAGTAAGTGATGTCATTTTTGTTCTTAATCAGGCTGTAGCCTAATTTATTGAGTAAATAATTTGCATATATTCTCTTTGTATTCCCCTGTGCCTCCTATTTTAAGTAATTAACTAGACCCTGGTATTTCTTTGCTTCAGGGTTTTTGCAGAGCTGAAAGCAGAAGCCTCTTTCTTCTGGTCTTTGGTCTTTGATTTTAGCATAAGCTCATTAAAGAGATTAGGTGTGCCCCCAGGGTCAGGGATGAAAGGAGTGCCCTTTTTGAAGAAAAAGTTTGCGTGGGGGAGAGAGGGAAATAGTTATTGACCTTTTGACCAACGGACTTTGCCAAAAGTGTCTTACGATGAGGCCCCACAGTCACCACCTGAAAGGACTGTGGGTACCTCAGTGGTAACCAGAGTGTGCATGACCGGATGTCCAGGGTTTTGAAGGACTGGAATGTTAAGAGCTTTTATGGGGTAGATTATTTGCACCCCTCACCCCCCAAAACTGTAGCTGAGATGAACTGAGAGAAAGAGAACTTCGAGGGAGGAGGGGATGGGGCAGAGAGAGAACTCGGGATTCCTGAACACTCTCGGGGAAAAGGTAGGTCTAAGAGGGATGCCATGATGGGGAGTAGCAGTGATTAAAGGTCAGGAAACCCGGGGAGATGCTCCTAAAGACTGGCAGATCAGAAGGGGCTAGAGAACATCTCAAAGGTGTATCCAGGAAAGAGGGAAGAAAGGTATTTCCTTTTCTTCCCCCGGCTCAGATGGCCCCCTGCTCCTGGGCTCCTTGGTTATTGTCAGATTAGCACCAGGTTATTGGATTGTAGTGGGCTTTTGCAGACTGGCTTGGGACCCTAACAACCAATCATTTTTTTCCCCATGGGAAAACCATTCCCAGTGCCAAATTGCCAATTTCTAAATGGTTTCTGAAACACAGTTTATTTCTATTTTGGGGATTGCCTATAAACATATTGCCTTCTTTCAAAATGATTTACACTATGTTTAAAAGCTAGACATTCACTCATATGATCCCCCATATAGCTAATATGTCAACATGTTCCCATGAAAGCCACATTGAAATATAAAGGACTAAAACTATCAACCAGAAAAAAATCTTCAATTTATTTTGTCCTCTTTTGTCTTCAAATTTTCACTACTTCCTGAAATCAAAGTGAGCAAGTCCCAACTTCTCAGCTGGTATTTGATGTTTCACCAACATCAAGTTGATCAAACCTCATGCCCTTCCGATATCTACCTAATTCATAAACATGATGTGTGTTCTTCTCTTTTCTCTGCCTTGGTACCTCTTCCACTCCTCAGTTCAGTTGTTTTAGGAAATCAGGGAAGGGCGCCTGGGTGGCTGGCTCAGTTGGTTAAGTGACTGCCTTCAGCTCAGGTCATGATCCTGGAGTCCCGGGATCGAGTCCCACATCGGGCTCCCCACTCAGCGGGGAGTCTGTTTCTCCCTCTGACCCTCTTCCCTCTCGTGCTCTCTATCTCTCATTCTCTCTCTCTCAAATAAATAAATAAAATCTTTAAAAAAAAGGAAATCAGGGAAAACACTAATCTGTTGATGGAAGGACACACTGGGAAGGAACTGTTTATGGAGCTAATGAGGGCTCGTCAAGTGAGAAGGGGTTGGTCGTCCTATGGTAGAAGCTAAATTACAATAGTTACTAGATGCATACATTTGATGGCTCTAATTCTTTATCTCATTCCATCTTTTGAAGATTTTTAGAATATATCCTTACTTCAAAAATTATGATATAGTCGACATATAACACTGTATTAGTTTTAGGTATATGACATAATGATTTGACATACGTATAGAGACTATACTCTTATCACAAAACAACAATCCATGAGGCTATATATAGAGCAATTCTACCCAAAGAAAGTCACTTTTAGTCCTTTCAAAGAATTCTGTTGCCTCCCTCCGGGGCAAATTCCTAGGTCTGGGGTGAATCAAAATGTCACTTGCCTCTCTAAATAAGTAGCCAGAGGTCTGGTAATTTCTCATGAATAACACAGTAAAGCCATCTGGGTTCCTGGGATAGCTTAAAGATCCGGGACCAGCAGATAAAAATAAATCTTCTTTCTCCTTTTACCAATAATGGCAGCAAGTTTAAGACTGATAATGGGTCTGCTCTTTCTAATGATAAAGAGGAAAATACATGAAGGGAAAGGTCTTTTCTTTTTCTTTCCTTAAAACTCTAAGATGAAGAGAGTTTATATTGTTATTAAAACCAGAAGTTATAGTAGACAACTCTGAATCATGCCCAACATCCATTTTCCCTATCCCTGTTAATTAGCACTTTGATCTTCCTATGGGGACTACCTCTTCATCTAGACTTACTCATGGGATTTGTGTACGCCTGATCCTACTTTCTGGTTCCAGGGTGACCTCGTGACCTAGTTCTGGCCAGTAAAAGTACTGCATCTTTCTGGCCAAGGGAGTTCAGAAGTGGGCATGTGACCCAGGCTGAGTCAAGAAGCCATTCAGCATTGCATCAAACATCAGTTCTAACACTTCCTGGATGTACTGGGGCGTGAGACAATCTCCTTTTATAAAGGTGTTGGGTTGGAGCTGCCACTAGTTGTCTCACTACCATATGAGGGAACTCCCTGAGAATGGTGCCAACAAAGAGAATAATGATGGAGCTGGATCCAGCTTTGCCTGAAGTCAGATACACCTATGGATTTTAAAGTTATACAAAGCCAACAAAATTTCCCTTTTTGCTTGGCCAGTTTGAGTTAGATTTGTGTTCTTTTGTGACTTAAGAGCCATTGACTAATCTAGAGTTTTTCATCAGTGTCCTTAGTTGGTTTTTTTTTTTTTTTTCCAGATGTCTTTAAGGTGCAGAGAGGGAAAATACAGACAACTCAATTCTGGTGTTGGACCATTGACAGCAGGAGCTCATTTCTCTTATCCCTCATATTTAGAAAATAAGCTTCTGATAGTTTTTACACTTGTGTGGCTATAACGCATTCCATCTTAAATCCCTTTCCTAAGATGGTTAGCATGACCTCAGCATCTTGCTCCCTCTTTCCTCTGACTGCAGAATTCACCAGATGTGTCTTTCTTGTCTAGAGAGCTGCCAACTGGGTGCCTGGGTGGCTCAGATGGTTAAGCGTCTACCTTCGGCTCAGGTCATGATCCCAGGGTCCTGGGATCGAGTCCCGCATCAGGCTCCCTGCTCCTTGGGAGCCTGCTTCTCCCTCTGCTTCTCTCTCTCTCTCTCCCTCCCCCATGAATAAATAAATAAAATATTAAAAAAAAGAATTTTATAAAAAAAAATAGCTGCCAACCATGTTTCTTCAAGTTGGCTCCTAAGGCCATCTTCATAATAGGGTGAGCAAATCTTTCAGAGTGTTTTCATTTATTCACCCAACCATCACCTGAACCAATCCCCTTTGCCAGAAAGATACACTACCATGTATTCTATGACAGCAGGAAATTCCAGTACCTCCTTCCCATCTATGTGTCTATAGACCCCTTTCATAGATAAAAGTTCTAATTTAGCCAGAGAGTTAAAAAGAGGAGGAAGCATATGGTGTATGCCACGCAGCTCTTGAAAAAAGACAATAATAAAGGTACTGATATTTTTAGAAAACTCTGGAGCCATCCCATTTCTGAAATTACTTACAGGATCTTCATGCTGCCATTAAAATAAGCAGCTCATCTTTATCTGCTAATAAAAAGTACCACAGCCTGTTGCCAGAGGACTGTGATCGTCTTAACAAGTTTTTACAGAAAATAACATACTGGGAGATAACAGGTATTATGTTTTCTTTTGGCAAATATTAACACTTCACAGCTAGCATATCTTGCTTACTTAATTGGACCTATAAAAGCTCGCCAGGCCGTTTCACTTCTCGCCATTGAAATTCTCTCAACTTGTTCTTTACAGCTTTTCAGAGCCTCCATGGGAAAACAGCTACAGAACAGGCTGGCTGAAAAGATTCTTAAGGTCTCATGTCCATATTTACAAACCTTGCAATCTGTGTGTGTTCATTTATTTTAACACACATGAAGTGAATAAATCAGAGGCTCCTTTGGGAAAAAGAAAACCACTGAATCTGCGAGAAAAGGAACCAAATCTGTCCACTGAGGCAAGTCCTAAATGATCACTATAGAGTCCCCTGCAGCCCTGGCCACACACCCTTGCCTCCAGTGGAATGAAATGCTATTGCTAAGCTCATTGAGAAGCTAAGACCTCTCTATACTACAGAATTTCTCACATATATTATTGTCCTTTTTTTTCCATTTCGCCTCAGATGTCTGTATTCCTGGCTAGACTGTGAGTTCCTCCAAGGTAGCGATAATACTATATTCTTGGATTGACACCCACCTGGCCTATGTTAAAATTAGATCAGAGCCATAGAGAAAAGACAGGGAGAAGCAAGTGCTGTGGGAGCAAGTGAGAACCCAAGAGAGCAGTGGGAAAAGCCTTCAGCTCCAAGCCGCCGGACAGAGAACTGCCTACAGGATAGCCTGGGAAAATCAGAAAGTCCGAGGCAGGCCAAAGAAAGAATTATTAGTCCCACTGACAACAATATATTTTTAAAAATATTCATAGATCTTAGTAATCTTTCCAGTGATTGCTTTACTAATTTTGGCTTTGGAGACTTCTGTGAGCCTACTTTTATTCTGTCTGGTCTCTTAAAAGTAGTTCTTAGGTAACTTATCTTCCTAATTTCCTTCTTGATAGTTTGGAAGCTTCCCAGTCTAGTGACTCCAGGGAATATTTGTAGGCCTCTACATCTGAAGTACTAGGCCTGGGAAGTTCTGAGTCCTGAAAGTGGTTTTTCATGATGCTGACCCATGTAATGATTTTGTTAGAGAAGTTGAACTACTTTGCTTATTACTGCAGTGATTGGAATCAATGTCCTATTTTTAGAATCGTGGGTCCGAAACCTTGATAACCACATGGAGAAGCACCTGGAAGCCCTCCCTTGGGCCCCATCCCTCTCTTTCATGGGCTGGTGATCCAATTTTAACAAGCACCCTCTGTGATGCCGAAGACCAGACTGATTAGGAACCACAGTCTCAATAAAAGCTGCCTTGTTAGGTCTGGCTGACCGGCAGGTATGAAATGTTAACTTTCTAAACTTGCTTTCCTAGGTCTATCCAAAAGTAGCAAGAGAACAGTGTAATTTCTCAGGCCCGTGCTGGGCAAAAAATACTAGTGTTTTTCCTTGGCTTGTGGAGAGGCGAGGAAAGGATGCTGAGATTCTCATCCTTGGTTTGGAGTATCTCAGGCGATCACAAAGAGCACTAGTCTTTTATGACAGTGCGTTTTGCAAGCATTCCTTTGGGAAGCCTTAGTCCCCACTCGTCTGGGAAACGTAAAATCAGTCACTTTTGGCAACGCTTAATATACTTGAGCATGGGAAACCCAAATTAAAACAGAGATACTTCTTTACTCACTAGATTGTCTGGTTCCACATTTGCTTGGAATAAAGATAGAATCTTTAAGATAGCAAGGACCTGAGTATATGGGTTATCTATTTCAGGTTTGGTGAGGGTCAGGGAAAACTTTCAGTCTCATGAAGGTTAAGCATTTTCAGTCTTTCCCCTTGATGTAAGGAGATCACATAAAATAAAGTCAAAACAACCAGGACTGCTTAATCTAAAATTACTTGTCTTATTTTGTTCATAGGAGTTCATGGTGATGTTGAGATGGAGGACTTTTCAATGCCCTGCACATGGTGGTCTGTTTTGGTTATGGTGGAACCAGCTTCCCTTTATTTGATTGCTTGTTTGTTTGGTAGAGGGAGCAGAGCCTTATGTATACAGTCTCTCATCAAAGTTAATATGTTGATCTCAATTAAGTTTAAAACGAAGTGAATTGTTATCTAAATTGTTATTCTGTGGAAATCTTTCTCTTCCGTTACTGAGAGTCTAAGCAACCAGTTGCCCCATCATTATAAATGCCGTTCTGTTTAATCCTAACATCTGTAATAAAACCAACAAAAAGCTATTTGTTCTGATCTGCAGTTACAAAATGCCTATCTCTGGAAGAGGCCAGAGCCATTTGGCTGGAGACCGCCAATCCTTACTTCGCATTTCTGATTAAACTCTATTCTACCAGGAAGAATCTACCGAGCCGAGGAGTTTCAGGGGCTCTGCACGCCCGTGGTGGGTACTGCAGCTGGCTTTCAAACACCAGCATAAAAGTGCGAGGTGCCACCCCTGCATGCCACAGCACCCAAATGAGAAACAGAAGGCATCCACTTGGTTGCTGGACTCTACTCTCCCAACCCTGACGTCATGAGCATGAATATGAGTGTGAAAATCAGGGAAGGAAACTCTCCTTTAACAGATTTGTCCTTCACAAGAGCTGGTGTCTTTAGTGGCCACCAGGGATAAGAGAGTTCCTTAGGTGGTTCTCAAAGCAGCACTAAAAACGATAGTAGGAGGCAGTAACCATCAAAGACGGTGAGTGAGAGCTGCCCTCACTGCAAGGACATCATTATTACCACGGACAGCTCTGCTCCGATAATGTGAGTAACGAGAGCCAAGATTTACTGAACACCAACTCAGTGGCAGGCACCTACTCTAAGTATGTGACATGTACTTTAATGCAACTCTAAGTACTCTCTTCTGGTATTTTTGTGGATGCTCAAAAGTTAAGTGTATTTTGTTGGTACAGCCATGTCTACTTGAAAAAGACAAGAGAATGAATCATGCCATCCTGGAAAAGCCCACAGAATCTCTCTTCAGAGGTCACAGTGTTCTTTTCTGCTTGCAAATGTTGAAGGATTTGGCAAAGAGAACCCTCTAATACAAAAACTGTTCTTATCCCAAACTAAAGTTCTCTTAGCGTACTGGTAAGATTGGCAAAATGGGAATTATTCCGGTGCGATATACACACGACTGGTATCTCTGAAGATGACCATTCTGAAATTTACTTCTATCCTTTCCCAAAGGAAACCCATGGCTTGTGTTGCATGGTCTGTTAATGCTTGCCCAGATTCTGAAACCCAAGCGATGGGAGGCAAGGATTAAGGCTCAGTAGATTCTGTGTCCTCTTTAAAATATCGACCATCTGCTCCACCCTAACACGTTGGTATACAAGTCCAACAGAGAGTAAATATGAAAGCAATTAAAATAAACTACTGTGCATTAGTGTGGTTTGATTTATGTAAACAACTTCTGTGGAACAAGATGGCTGTGGTTTGGGTAACATTCATATCCATGAAACTCAAGTAACCTAAATAGAACTTGGTATGTCTAGAACATTCTTAGTCATGTTCTTCTGCTAGAAACTATCTCAATCGAGATGAATTCAATGATTAGAATGAGGCCCGAGCTTACCCAGTGAAGGTCATAATCTAGCCTCGCTCTTCCCTCATCGTCCTCATATAAGGTGAATCCTTCCCTCCGGGCCTGATAATACTCTTTCCGCAACTTCTGGATGCGGTCCGTGCTCCCACTCGCAGGCCGGCCACTGCAGGACATAATCAAACAAACACAGTCACACGGTGTACATCATCCTGGAAAGTCACTTTTTGATCTTATTAAAGGAGCTGACATCTAAATGTGGAAGATTCAATAATGTAATTCAAATATGCTAGGAAAACTGTAAAATCAGTAATAAAAGTTAACAAAAAATGGTCTTTATGTAAATACATTTAGCTCTAAGGGCCAAAACATCTGACTTGGGATTAATAAATGTCTTTTGAGTGAAAAGGTAAGATTAGGTCCTGACCTTTAGAGCAATTAAAAGAGCCATCCCTTTTTTCTTACAATCATCTCCACTGAGTTTGGTTAAATTTTAATGCAGTTATTTCATTTTCTCCATTAAGAAGTTGCCAATTTGAGACCAGTTGTTTGACCTGAAGATGGGACGTAGCACTGAGTTGGCATGTGCCATTCTTCATGTCAGTGACACTGATGGATTTCTGGCATGGGGGGTTGCATACATGTCAGCATTCGGGCCCACAGGACATGGGGAAAGTGAAGAAGGTGAAAGCCACATCAAGAAGTAAAAATAAAAATAAAAAAAAAAAAGGGTGATAGTAGAATGTGCCATCTTCGTTACTTGTCCAAGATTCTCCTCTCTCTACTTTAGTCACTTTTTTCTCTCAGGAATTACAGTTTCTCCAGTGACTCATCCATGCAACCCCAAACTGGTCAGCCAGTGGCTCCCTTTTAGCTTGGATTTGTCATGAACGTTTCAACAGAACAGACATCATGGGATATAATTCAGGGCCAGGAAATAAGAGGAGAATGCTAGGTACATTTCAATAACCATTCAACTTCTTTGGTTCATCTGAGACATAACTGAGTGTCTTATGTTAAGATCTAGGAAAGTGAAACAAACAGTTCATAGTCCTCGTCTGGAAAAAGCACATGGTCTGGGAGGAAGGGGACCGAAAGGCATATAGAAGGCTACAATCCAGGTGCTACAACAGCAGTCTAATAAGGGACCATGGGGACAAAGACCGCTTAAACTGACAGGGAGAGCAGGGTCATGGAAGAAGATTATGGAAAGCTCCATGGAGGAGGTGACACATTAGCTGAGTCTTGAAAGATATACAGGTGCTCAACAGCTGGACAAGTGAGATGAGGAAATTTCAGGTAGAGGGAAGGACAATACAAAGGACAGCAATGAGAAAGCATCTTGCTTTGGGGGAACCAACACAAATAAGTCCATGTGGGCAAGCAGTGATCCTCAACTTCTTCTGTCCTGGCTCACACACATCTCAGGCAACACATGTTCCCTTCCCTTTCTCATTTAGGGAGCAAGTTAGAATGCAAATAGTGCTGGTGATTTTAGGGATATTTTGAATTTACTCTAATCAGTGACAGAAGTAGATCACCTGCAAATTTGGGTACTTGCACTCAACTCATAGCAACGGGCTAATCATATGGACACTTGTGTTTGATGGGTAGGCAAGGGTAGAGGGGAGGGGCCAGCGAAGGGGGACAGGCGAGGCTGAGAATGGGAGGAAGGGACCCCCTGGGAAGAGGTGTGCTTGCCAAAAGGTCCCCCCGTAGTACAGTGGAGTTTTAGTTTAAATGAGACTTCACATTAAAGGAGATGTCTGAAAGCGGCAGAAAGAAGTCATCGACTCTTTGGTGTAAATTTTTGAAATTAGACTTGTAAACTCTAAAAAGAAAATGGTAAGTGAACACCTTTTGGAGGAAAAGCATTCTTCCCCAACTAGATTGTAAGTTAATTGGTGATGTCTTACAACATTGCTACAAAGTTAGCACAGGGCTCTGGGCTTCCTACACATTCTACAGACACTCAGCAGCCAATGCCTTTTATGAACAAAAGATGAACCCTCTGGGATCACATTTCTTTATTTTCCTCCAATATGATTTAAAAACTCTCAAGACAGTTCTGTTTCTTTTCTAGGCTTTTCTTAAAGTAAAAGTTTTTCAAGCAAAAAAGCAGAATCAGACCTATAAATACAAAGAACATCCCGGTGGTTGCCAGAGGAGAGGGAGTTGAGAGAGGGGCAAAATGGGTGACGGGGACTGGGAGGTCGAGGCTTCCAGTTATGGAATGAAGAAGTCATGGGGAAGAAAGGCCCAGCATAGGGAACATAGTCGACGGCACTGGAATAGCATTGCATGGTGACAGATGGGAGCCACATTTGTGGCGAGCACGGCACAACATAGAGTTGTTCAATCACTATGTTGTACCCCTGAAACTAAGGTAACATCTACACTCAAATAAAAAAAAAAAAGTTTTTGAGCATTTGAAAAAGACAACAATAAGAAAAATAAAGGAAGGTCTGATATGCTTTTCTGAACCATGGGATGGCAGGCAGGGCAGCCCAGCTGTCTGAGGACCAGCTTCCCTTCCTCTTGAGTACCGTGAGCTGCCTATGGTGCCTGTATGTAGTGCACAGGCTTCTGCTGATGACGTGAATGTGTGAGCCAGGCTCAAGCTCACCAGATGAGTTCAATCAACACTGTGCAAACATTGCATACATAATCTATTAGTTTACCCAAAGAAACTGAAGCACAGAATTCAAGTGGAATGAAGTCATCAGTAATAAAGGAAAAAAAAAAACCCGATAAGGCACTGTTCTAAAACTCCCCATAACTTTCCTACATTTGTGGTGAAAAAAAAAAAAATCATACTCAGACTATAAACTATTCTTCCATATGCCTACAAATACATACATTTAAAAATATGGGTTTGATCAGATTTTAGTTCTCAAATAGAGAGAATGGCAAGAATACAAAATCAGCTGTTTAGGATTCAGAAAAATCCCCTATGGCTGAAAGGAACATGACTATTTACTCAGAAAAGAAATCTGGCCTCAGAGAAAAAAAACAGGAAAAAAGTCTAGAAAGTCATGGACCATCTAAGTGCAAAACATGCTATATCTTCTCCCTTGTGTGAATATTTTAAAGAAGACGTGGGACATGGTGCAAACTTTTCATAAGGACCCGGGACTGCATCTCACTCTTATCTCTTTTTTTTTCTCTCCAGCCCTCATCCTGTCCTTAGTAACTATATCAGATTTTCCCCTTAATTATATTAAATGTTTAATAATGAGCAAATTCCGATTTCATTTTTCAGCTCTTCTCTGCAGATAATACTCACACACTTACCAGGAAGTCAATAAAAATGATAAGCACAGCTATTGTGACCGAAGCAGTTAATTGATCCCATTTTGTATTGAAGATGTAAGAAATTTGAAGAGGAACATAAAAACACCTTTGTCATAACAACAGCAATAATTATAATAGCTCTTATTTACGGAGCACTTATATAACAAACATATTGATACAGGCTGTTACTCCCTCCACTTCCTGCCCAAAGCAGACCTAAGTAATCGATTATAGCATTCTTTCCTGATGAACCTAGACGTGGCCTTAGAATCCTTCTCAACCCAGAACTTCAGAAAGCCACTACCAATCTGCCAAAAGATTCCTTAGAAGCTTCAGAAGTTTCATCAGATTATGATGTCACTCAAATAGCCTTGCAACCATATAAAATCAAAGTATCAATAACCCTAAGTTCCTACATTGAAAATTAGGCTTTCTGTATTATTTGTTCAGTGGATGAAGTAAAGGTTGGCCATTCTTCCAAAAATTCCTATTCCACCTGTATTCATATGTAGATGGTCAGCGCCCCTCCTACTCTTTCAATGTGCTGAAATTTTATGTAAAATTAATTCAAAATTATAAAAAACAGATTTATATTGTAGTGACTTCTTGTAAATGATACTGCCTTATGCCTTTAAAGGTAGATGTATAGTTAAATGGGCTCTTCTTATTACACTTCCGAGCTGGACAGAGTTTAAAGGAGTTCAGAAACCATAACCTTTTCGTCATAGTAATATATTCCCCATATGCAGTAAACCTATAGTAATACATTTCCATATGCAATAAACATCGCAGTAAGGCATTATCTGCTACTTTGAAATCTAACCTTATTCTTCCTATTCTTTATATTCTTCTAGTTTACAGTGACCTCGATTGAAGTACATTTTATTTATTTATTTTTAAAGATTTGATTAATTTGAGAGAGAGAACGAGTGATGGGGAGGGGGAGAGAGAGAGAGAGAGAGAGAGAAGCAGACTCCCCACTGAGCAGAGAGTCTGATGCAGGGCTTGATCCCAGGATCCCAAGATCATGACCTGAGCGAGCTGAAGGCAAACGCTTAACTGACTGAGCCACCCAGGTGCCCCTCAATTGAAGTACATTTTAAAATGAGTGTTTGTTTGTGTATGCCATGGTCTCCTCCCATTACTGCTGCAGGCTGGAGAAAAACTGACATGTATTAAGCTCCCATGATGCCCTAAGTTAGTATTTATGCTTTACATAGTTCATCTCATTTAATCCTCAATCAAATTTGTGAAGATAACACAGTTAGTGACATTTCGCAGATGCTGGCACTGAGGCTCAAAGAAGTAAAGTAGCACAGTCAGGTGAATGGTGGACCAGGGGTTGTGTGACTTCAGGACCAGTGTGATTTCTACCATATCACGTTGCCTTGCAAGAAAGGCATTAAAATGCAGCAGGCATTTTGTAGCAGAAGTTCACAGGCATTTCAAGGCAGAGGGAATTTAGCAGAACACATTTATAGCCATACCTTTTGATATTCTTTTATTTGCACAGAACTTTGCAACAAAAATAGAAATCGAAGTAGCTAAAGTAATAGAAATACAAGCAATGAAGTCTGTATTCGTTAAAGAATGATGTTGGAACAATTGCAGACTGAGATTTCTGGGTAATTAATATTACATCTCTAACAGGCTTATGTGGGAAAGTGGTATAAAAATGAGTGGGGTGCAAAAGAGAATCAACATAAGACAGACATCCCACATGAAAGTGAAACTCTGGAGCAAGACCAGGACTGAGAGGCATCCAGGGCTGCTCCTGGCAAAATTCACCACTGACTGCATGAGAGGGAGTTGATCACTGGCAATGAACCATCGCTGGACTTGCGAATTAATCTGCAGTGACTGTGTGTGTATGCTTAAGCAGGCACACATGTAAATACATGCACCCTATGAGTAAATTGTATATAACTAATTCCAAAAAGCTGTGTCATTTTCAGATAGCCTCAAGACATATGGTTCTCCATTTTAAAGAAGACGTGTTTGACCACAGTGAGTACAGCCCTTATTTGTAAGCACCATTGTGGGGTCCAGACTGGTGATGTGGTTAAGAAAACAGTCTTCATAGAATGGAACCTTAACAGGAATGTTCCTACCTTGATGTGATAATCCTTACAGACTCACTGCATAAAATGATTTAAATTAGATGAATGCATGTGAACAATAATCAGTAGACTCGGGAGTGTTTTTGAGTTTGGAGTTTGATAGAACCTTTAATTGTGTATGAAGTTACTGTAAAAATGTTATTTTGATGCTTACCATAAAAAAATTTAATTATGTAGATATGGTGTTAATCTTTCTATACTTGCAATAAGGTGGAATTTTAAAAGTTTTCTTAAAAAGGATTAGTTTCCCAAAAGATATGGTGCAAAGGGAAACACCTTTATACCCTTTTAAGAATGCCAAGATGCTATTCTTTTCCCATTCCCCACGCCGCGCGCCCCCCCCCCCCGGCAATGGGAAAGTTGCTCATTTTGTCTTTTGCATTTAAGGACCAAAAAATCATCACAGTTTTCAACTTCAAATTTAGTAGTACCATAGTTTTGCCTTAGAAAACAGGGCATATGTATATTTTTTTCAAAGTATGAACAAAGTCCCCAAAGTACCTGAGATTCTGTGGCATTCACACTCTTGATGATATAAATATAATAAAACCTGACTGTCTATATGCAATATCATTTTACTTTAAATCCCAAACTAGGTTCTAGAAAATAATATTCCCTTGAATTCAGATAGTCATGGACACAACTGTTACTTATTTTTTCTTGGTGATAAAGATTTCTGTCAAATGAAACATTTGGGAGATTCTTATAAATGCCCTCAGGATCATTAATTCAAAAGCATTTTGAAGATTTGTGGAAACTAGAGCCCAACAGCACTTATACTAATACTCTACAGATTTAATATTCTACAATGAACATACACTTATATAGTATGCCCATATATACTAAAGGAGATTTAATAACAAACAGTGGCTTTTAATGGGGCTTAATTCCATAGAATTCAAGTGGTATTTTAGTCCTGAGTAGTTCTGAAAATTATCCAGTGTAAATATCCAGTGAAAATTATGATTAGGTAAATTCCCCTATCTTTCCCATGCTCCCAATTTCTTGTAGAGGATACCTTCCCAAATTCACCATCACTATGTATGATGGTTTCCCCCATTTGCAATTATTTTTGCAAGAAAATTTCCCCAAATAACAAGAGTATGCCTTTTCTCATACAGACATTTAATTTCTATCAGATTTAAGTTATCTTGTTGATCAAACAATGACTCTAAGAACCCTTTGCTTACCACAACTGCTTAAAAATTCCTATGTTAAGAGTAACGAGTTTAGAGAAAGGGTAAATAATGTTAATAGACAAAATACAACTTTCACATCCAGAATCTCCTCTATTTTGAGGCCTACTTTTGTTAATTATCTCTGACATACTACTTAATAGGTAAAGAATCAATGCTCAGACATCTTAAGAGAATATTTAATGTCACATAGCAAACTGGTGGCAGAATTTGGAAAAAAGAACGTGCTTATGCTAATACATAACTTTGAAAAGTATGTATCTGTATACATTTCTAAGAGCTCAAAAAAAAATTACTCCTTTTGTCTGGATCCTGTGGAGAGGCTGAAACACTGGTCCAGAGAGGTTGATACGCAAGTAAGGTCATAAAGACAATGACAAAACCACAGGCAATGATGTATTAGCTCAGCCTGTAATCCTGAATGTGGTCCTTGCCCCAGCCATCCTGATGCTGCCTGTGGCATTTTGACCCAGATGCCACAATCTGACAATGTGACTTGGCCTACCTGGGCTCCTGATTTTGCCATGGCAACCTGAGTCTGACCTTTTGTCTTTCTCAACATGTTTTCTGCTTTTAGCATCTGTTCCCTTTAAGATCCTCCTCTTGGTATTTCCATCCCTTGCTTGGTGGAACTGACCTTCCGACTCCTATAGTTTGAAGATTTGTCCTGGAAATCTTAACCCTGGACTGGACCTTGACCCCAATGAATCAAACCTTAGTGGAAATAAAGGCCCCCTCCCCTTGGCACTTTTGATCGCATAATGGTAAGCATTTCCGCTCACACCACGAACCACAGCTACCACTTACTGTTGCAAGTAATATCACTGATGCATGAAGGACAACTTTCTCCCCTGTGATTGATTGTTGTGACTGAGAATCTCACCAGATCAATGTCATCTCCTTCTCTGATAAAAGGCATTGCTCTACCTTTGCTCTTTATCACTTGAGACAATGCGAGGCCCCTCTCTAATCAGAACATTCTGCTTCTCTATCTCCATTTCTAGCAAAAGTGGAAATTTCTTTGGAGTGACACTGTTATCCGCAATTCAACAACACACAAGTTATTATTCACAGCTTCAACTTGTCATCAGAAGCCCGTAACACATAATTGCGTTATTCTGATACTGTGCAATGACCTTCCGGCTGTGTTCAAATTTCAGAAGCCAGTTTTGCCGTTAGTCACAAAATACCCATTTGAGTTATTCATATTTTGAATAGCATTCTAATATATTTCCAATGCAGTGCAGTGTTTTTGAGCCTTAAGTGGTTTACACAAACACTGGACACACTCAGAGTTATGTATAAGCATGTGATACACAAAGCCTTGAAATATTTTGCCGAATTTATTAACAACACAAAGTATGTGGGGGTCACAGAAGGAATTTATCAAGTGTTTCATATGGCAATTTTTGTTTCTTAAGAAAGATTTTAAAATGTGATTGAAAAGTTCACGCCAGAGGGCTGAAAAAGTAGCCCTTCATTTCTACTGTACATCTTTATGAAACAAGCATGCATAGATGTGAAGAAAAATACATCTGGACCAGTTTGGAACTGTGAATCCATTATGTCTTCTGTTAAAGATGATAAATAAACCATGCTCTGTACTATAATTCAAGTAGTTACAGCTGTTCTTACATGGCTGAGGTCTAGGGACATTGCACCATTTAACTGTATTTAACTGATGCACCAAATCTTTAAGCTTAGACAAAAATGAGGGCCTGGGGCAAACAGCAGTTTACATAGTGGTAGTGTTTCCACTGGCCCTTCCATATAATGAACACGTGGTGGGGAACATGAACTGAGTTGGTTTCTCTCAGTTGGTGTCAGTTCCCAAGTGTCTCTCATTGTCTGCTTCACATTGTGCTGAAGAGGATTCCAGTATTTTAAGATATGCATGACTTATACAACATGGCCCCTTATATGTGAACCAAGCACTTCAGCTGGTGTTCAACCAAAGGAATAGCTATCTGATGCAGTGCTAAAAGAAACTGTGTTGGATGGGTACAGTGAAAGATTACAGGTAGGGTCCAATAGAGCACTCTCCAAAAGTGTTTTTCAAGGTTAATCCAGACTATATACAACTTTCATCTCCTTTAATGGCTCTAGAAACTAATCTTGAGACATGATTCCACATTAAACATTACAAGTTTTCTTGAACAGCTTTATGGTCCCCCCAAAAAATTAGCAAAACATTGATAAAAAGGTAAATGGAAGAAACCTATAAAACTTGTATTATTTTGACTCTTATTCACATTCTTGAGTTGGATGAAAATGACTTAAATAGAAATAAACTTTTGTTGCTTATACAGTACTTGAGCAAATTAATGATGTTACATGTGCGTGCACGTGCACACACACACACACCCCTTCCCAAAGAAATTCTCACCAATAATTGCAGGACTTGCAAGATAAAATTATTACATTCTAGGTTTAAATCAAACACAGCCTGAGTTTTAGGAATACATATCTGACATTTAGATGTGGATTAAACTTTCAGGGTCAATTCTGGGAAAAATCAGCCTTTGTGGGCTGCAGGCCATAAAACCTTGGGACTTCCATAGGCCCCTGTGAAATTCATTCCTCCTCAGAGGAAAAAACATAGAAGGTCTGTCTTCTCCCAGGGGATCGTGGAATGCCATCAAAGGCCACTGATTCCCGACAGCTGGACATCTCGACCTTTCCTTTCAGACAATAAGGAAATAAAGCCTAATTGACTACAGAATTTTAGAGATTCTAAATGATTTAGTGCATGGATGGTAGTTGTTTTGTTTTTGTTTTTGTGGGTTTTTCTTAGAGGATAATATCAGTCAGGAAAGGCTATTGTATGCTGTGGTAACCAAATGTCAGTAGATTAAAACAGTAATTACCTACATTACAAGACTTTTTTTTCCCCTTCCAAGAGAAGGAGTTGAGAAAATAATTAAAGTGACAAAGAGAAAAAAATATTTTTAAAAAACCCAAGTTTTTCAATTGAAAGCAGTTAAAAATTATGATTAGGAGCTCATACTAAATGTCAGGAGACAAAACCTTCTAAATGCATGCGATATGTAAGCTAGTCCTTCCTTCATATCCAGTCAAGGCATATAGAATAAGTTGTCCAAACAGCCACCATGAACGCATGGGTCACATACGGATGTGACTGTGGGGCAGATCCTAATTATCACATATATGGTGCTAAATCATACGAGCTCATAAACACAGAATTTGGTATGCAGTATTCTGATACGATTAGCATAAAAGCAATTAACTCCAGGAACTTATTGAGAACATGTTTTGATACTACCTTAATTCCTTTCGTTCCTTTTACACCTATATGCATGAATGCTGAGCTCTTCCACAATTTTAAATAGGGTTATAATAATTATCCAATCCAAATAGCTTCTCAGTTTCAAAGAGCCACATGAAAAGTTAACATATACTTAGGTCCCAGAGGGTGTCAGATCCAAGAATATCCCACAGCTCTCATTTACCTGCGTGTAAAGTGAGCTCTCGTGACCCTCTAACCTCATGTTGACCTCCTGACATGAGGGATTTATGGGATAGAGACAATGTATATTATCATCTCCTATGGACTGTTTCAGTTGTTTTTTAAAAGATGTTCAGATTCTTCCAAATCCTTTTTAGGAGCATGGTGATTTTCTTTTCAGAATGGAATAGAAAGTAATAAATTGGTACCAAACTCAGATCAACTACTTTTATAAAAGTTTTCCAATAATCCTCTGAATGTTTTCAGATGTATACATTTATTTCAACCTATATTTATTTATTCTTAAATATTGCCGTGTCCCTGGCCCTGGTGATGTAATGGTGATTAAGACCCAGACCCGACCCTCAGGGATTTCATAGTCTTGTTGGGGGAGAAGGAGATATAAGTAAATAATTACAGTGCAATGTGGCAATTATTCTGAGGAAGTGTCATGAAGGCTAATGAAGTCCTGCAGTAGCTCAGAGGAGAGGTGATTAGCTCTGCTTGTGGAGGCCAGGAAAGGCCTGAAGGAGAAAAAGGGAGCAAGGAGTGGGGGACTGAGTATGCCAGTGGAAGGCAGCTCGGGTGTCAAGGGATGGCAACACAAAAGGGTACATGGTCAGGTACAGCAGAAGTGTGGAAGGTGCGGGGAGAAATTCTGGGAAACGGAGCTGGTAGGACTCGAACAGCTCCACCTGCCAATCTTTCCAGAAGGGACAATGATGGGGAATCACTGGAGGATTTCAAATAGGGTAGGCGTCATCATCAGAATTATTCTGTCTATCAGGATAACCCTGGGAGAATCTTGCTTTCTCTGACCACACATCTCATCACTGTGAAAGGAACCAGCTGACGTCGGTGGGTATTTCTTTCACTTATATTTGATCACTTCTTGGGTGTGTATAGAGTTGAAGCTACATGGTTGACCAAACCACTGGCAAAAGTCACCTTCTATTTCTATTTCCCCGATTGTTGGGTACTGTGCCTGGAGGCCCACTTTTGTTCAAGGCAATGGGACTTTGCACCTTTCTTCCAATTTGAAAACCGAACATTCCAAAACTAGAGAGCTCTTGTTTAACCAGGAACATTAGCTGGTGATGAAGCATGACGCATTGTTAATATAGTGATAAATTTCCCATTAGGAACAGGGCACTGGCTGCCAAATCAGAGGGCAAAAAGTTAAAAAAACAAAACAAAGCCAATGAAACCAACCCATTATGGGTTGACAAAGACTTTTATTTTCACTGGCACTTTAAGGGAAAGTAGTCACAGAATCTTAATTAATAAATAGCCATTGCTCCATTCAGGGGAGGTAATGGTAATGCCTGAGTATCTGCCATGGAACAATTTGTAGCTGTCTTCTTGATCTGAAAAGTGAATGAGTCGTCGACTATCAAAGAAGAGGGGAAATTAGGCACTATGCTGCTGACAATTGAACTCTATAAATAACCCAGAGTGAAAATGAATAAAAAACATGCCTTCCCCCAGCTTTCAGTAGCCTCTCGACAGTGTGGCAGTTGCTAGTTTTTTCAATAAACATGATGTCAATTACGCCTTTTATCCATCATGGCAAAGTCACGTGTGGGGAATAATTGAGTATCTTTTTTTTCCCCCGGCACTTCATATAACAATGCTTTCCTGTTTTATTTATATCATACTGAGGCAAAGCAGCTGTCTGATCTGTCACCTATATGTTGTACTGACCCTATTCCTTCTTACGTCTTCCCTAGTTCCAAAAGCTTTATTGGCAACAGTATTTTAGTCAGCTCTCAATTATCTGCAGAAATAGGTTTGGAAGGACATGAAAAATAGGCACTACAGATGACTTTGAAAATTCTCATTTAAACCAACAACTTTAGTTTCTTTCCCAGTGAATGTTTTCCCAGAGCTGTAAACAATTCCCCAATTAATTGACTTAACTTGCACATTCAATTCCATGCCCAGCCCCTCATTTGGTTAAGGTACTAATGAGCAGAAAAAAGGCCAAAAGGCAGGCAGGACTTAGAAAAACAGAAGCGCTACAAAGACTCAAATGGGGGAAAACAGAATTTGGATGGTTGAGAGTTAATGACCCAGGAAACATTCCCCCAAAGGATTTACTGTGTTCTTAGAGAAATGTAACTTTTCAGATTAAAAAGTAACAGGTATTGGTTTTCCAAGTGAATAAACTGACAGCAAAATGCTATGTGGGGCACAGTTAGAGAGTTAATGAGTATTCACATATCCAGCTAAAAGACGCTTGTGGGTGACTGTATGTTTTTCCTGAATTATGCTATTTGTCATGAACTTTATTACTATTCATTCCACTAACAACAATTTTTTTCTCCCTATTTGCAGATGTATTAAGTATAGTCATTCAGACGTCATCAATTCATTATTTGTTAAAGGAAGAAATGGAAGGGAAGCTGGAGAACTTGTTGAATGGCATTGCGTTATTTTGCACATTCTACATTAAGATGAAAGAAGGAGGTATCACGTTTTCTTTGAGATAGTTCCTACTCAACAACAAAATCATCTTTCATCCAAGTGTAAACAAGCCCACTAGCTAGAAGCTTTTTTTCCCTCCCAAGTTCTACATAAAATATAAGCCAGAAGGCTTAAATTGAATCACTATATTTCTTTATTTATTACTTACCTTGACGTTTTTTTAACTGAATATTCCTGTATATCTAACAGAGCTTCTAAATTTATAAACTACAAAAAGAAGGGGAATTATCTCCTCTTCTTCAAAGAAGCTTTTTAATACTAGATCCAAAATATCTGGGGAATTGGAGGGAGAGAAAGGAGCGGGGGGAGGGGGCAAAGAAAAGAGCTAATGGTCAAAATGCATCCTTATAATAAAATGAGCTTCTTAATGGATGCTCACTACAGGAATAACATTAATTCAGTATTAGGACTTTCACTGGAAAAATATGAATGTAATTTATCTTTTTAACTGTCAGCTGCATTTCTAAAGCTCCGAAGTCTGTAGCTTCCAGGGGCCTTTTGTCTTTCTGCCATGGCAGGAATATCTTGGACAGCTGTAAGAGCTTTCTAAGCCATCTTTCTCAAAATCCATTAGCTAATTCAAGGAACCTAATTAGAGCTGCCATTTTGATGGAGCATACTGAATGCTTAGTACAAACTAGTAACACCATCAATGTTTATTAGAAATCACAAAACCCAAAGTGCTCCATTCCCTATGAATATTAATGGGAATAGAGCAAACAAAATATTTATTAAAACATATGCTTAATACCATCACGGTTTACAGACAGATATGGAAAGAGAGAGAGAGGCGCACACTTGAATTTGAAGGCATGTGCCCATGAATACACAATAAACCAAGATTTATATTTAAGCAGCATGTAATCATTATTTGTATGCCCCTCCCACTTACGTCCCTTGGTTTTGCACCCTGGAATTCAGCAGCTCACAGCTGGGAAGACAGATGTAAGTCCAGAGAAGTCTGAAGGAGGGGGTGGAGGGAACCTCTTTTTTTTTTAAACAGCTGCTGAGTGCCACAAATTCTTGTCAGTGGGGAAATAAGCCTTGCTTCTCTATAAAATCAGCAGCATGATGACATCAGTACTTTTTACCCTCATCTAAATGAGGGTATCACCAAATCAATCCAGCTGGCTATGATCCCATGTACCCACCCTGGGAGAGTTTCTGCCAGGGCACGGCTCTGAATTAAGTGGTGCCTAAGGCTTGATGTAATCCTGCTGTTATACAGATCGGGCCCCCATTGCCCGTGTCAGCACAGGTATAGACATTCGCACTCCTGCAGAGGCCCAGAAGACTCTATTCCTCACTCTCTTCTCTCAGTAGCAATAAAAACCCTTACAAAGTGTTACTGTCCAGGAGCCCCTACTCCCCCCCTCAAGCTGTTGCCTTCTGTCTCTCTCTTTCCCTCTTTTCACTAGACTTTTGAAAAGAATGGTCTGTGGTCTCCTTTTGTCATCTCCATCCTCTCCTTTGGGTTGATGACAATCTGGTGTGCACTTTCACCACTGCCGAAGCTGCTCTCTGGAGGCTCCGAAAGACCCTAGCCTCCCTGCGGGACAGGACGTTGGGCAGCAAGTCTCTTGCAATTCTCTGTTTCCTTCTTACTTCTTCAATCTCATCGGTTTCTTTCAATGTCCCTCTAAACACCAGCCTTCTCTAAGATTCTCCAACCCCGTTCTTACCCATATTTTCGTCCCTGGGGATACTGTTGACTCCTTGGGCTGTGATTATTCTATTCCTTCTCATGTTCACTCATTTACTGAGCCATCAATTCCACAGATGATCACTGGAGTGCCTCACTTGGGACAAGTCCTCAACACAGCCTTCCTACATGAAGATATGCATCTCTAGCCGTGATAAACTTCAAGGGAACTCCAAAGACCATGCTCAGTCCTTGCTCCACATTTGCACCTGAAATGTACCAACATCTTAACACTCCAATGCCCCAGAAACAATCTCTTTACCTCTCCCCTAAAATCCACTTTCCCTCCTATCTTCCTGGCTTTTTAGTTCCTTCTTCATGCTCATCAAGGCTTGAAACAGTGATTAGCATTCAGAGGACAGGCTACCTTGGGGAAGTTATATAACTTCTCTATCTGTGAAATGGGGATAACGATAGTAAGACCTTAGAGAGATTACATTTCAAGTAGTCAGAATGATGCCTGGCACTTGAGAGGACTCAATTAGCAAGCTACCATTGGTATCAATATTTTTTATATTATTGTTAGGTTCTTTTTTCTCATGTATTCTACGTCCAATCGGTTGTACTCAGTTGCCTCTACTAATATGCAGCCCAACCCCCCCCCCCCCCCCCCCGCCAAGCATTCCTTCTTATAAGTCCATTTCATAAACTCGTTGTTTGGACCATGATAACAGCTTGGCAACTACTTTCTCGGCTGGGACTCTGTTCTAATCAGGGGCCAGGTTAGCCCCCCTAAGGCACAGTCCTGCTTGCGTCATTCTCTTGCTTTAAGAACCTCTCTGCTCTCTTCCCATTGCCTACATCTCCAAGCCAGCCTTCTTCCCCTCCGACCCCACTTGCAGTCTGGTCTTTAGGGAAACTTTTATTCTTCCCGAAACTCACCCTCATCTTTACCCACACCCCTTCCTCCATGCCTTTGTCCATACTACCTTTTCCACCTGTAATTATGTCTCCTCCTTCTTAAACAATATAATTAAGATGATAGCAGTCTTTACTCTAAAAACATCCACTGTCTTGTCATTATGTGTGGATTCAGTCTCAAGCCCCTCCCCAAGGTCCACGTGGTCGCTCTTCACTGAACTGGACCCTGTGTCCCTCTGAGCTTCATCCATCATTGACCCATCCCCTACTGTGCTCAGCAACTTCCTTCTTATTTCCCCTATCCCTTGGACAGCCCAAGCCTGTCACAGCTCTTCTGCCTCAAGTGTTTCAGGGCACGGTCTCCCTTGCCAGGGGCGGCTTCTCTGGCCACCTAGTCTGAAGACACTTCAAGTCACTCCCTACCCAGTCAGCTTGTCTGTTTCCTTGTAGCACTGATCACTCTCTGAACGGATCTTCGCTATTTCTTTGTTCCTTTATCTCTGTCTGCCTACCTCTAGAAGAATATAAGGTGTGAGAGTGGGGGCTTTGAATGACCTGTTCACAGGTGTTTCTCCCATGTCGGTGCTTGGCAGAGCAACTACAGGAATGAATCTCTACCTGGGAAATCCTTCAAGATTCTTACATTCACTCAGCAAACACTGAGCACCTCCTATTCACTAATGATGCTTCTAGACCCTAGGAATATGGAGGGGAAGAGCACAAGATACATAACCTCAGGGCCTTATATTCTAATAGGGGGGACAATACACAAACCAATGGGAAAAGATATCAAGCAGTGGTAAGTGCCACCCAGATTCTTAAGATACAATATGGTGACAAGATAGCCACTGGGTGGCTACTTTAGATTGAGTTGTCAAGAAGCAAAGGTATGAATTATAAGTAGAAACCATCCAGAAGCATCTCAGTGAAGATATAGCTAAAGCCCAAGTCCTAAAGGAGGGAATGACTTTGATGAGCTAAAGGAACAGAAAGAAAGTACGTATGGCTGGAGCTAAATTCTCAAGAGATAGAGTTGTAAGTGACAAGGTCAAAGAGATTGGCAAGGCTGAAATCATACATGCTTTGCAGGACCTGGTCAGATCTTTGGATTTGACTTCGGATGAAATGAGATGATATTAGAAGATTTTGAACCAGGAAGGAACATATCTAATTTAAATATTTAGCAGACAACTCTGGCTTTTCCATAGGAGACAGAAGAGAGGTGGTTGCAGAAATACAAGTGAGGAATGATGGGAGACTGGCCTAGGTGGTGGTCATGGAGGTGGAGAGAAACAGATGAATTCAGAAGCATTTGGTCCCAAGCATAAGCTCTTCCATGGACCTTTCCTGGCAGAAGACAGTCTTTCCTGCCTTGGAGTCCCCACGGTACTTGGTACCTTTATGATGGCCCTTACCTTCCTCTTCATTGCATTATGATCATTCATATGTTTTATTTAGTTTAAATCTTTTGTTTAATCCCCAATCACTCATGGCTAAGCAATGATCCTTCTTGTGCCTTCTGTAGAACTTGGTACATTGCCCTCACCTGGAATGTAGTCAACAAACAAATTTTTTTGTGGGAGTTGAAAACAAGAAAGTGATTTGACAAAGCGAGCCAGGAGAAGTGGTAAAGAAAAGGGAGAAACCATGGTGCCATTTCAGGGTGGGGGAGGGCATAGGCCTGGGGGCGGGGAGCATGTCCAGGAGAGGTTGCAGGGCTGCGACCACTCAGCAGCACCTCAGCAGCTGCCTGGAGCCTCCTCCCAGGCTCATAAGCTGAATACAAATCCATCCCTCATGGTTTTGTGCAAGCTACTCTGCCATTTCTAGGCATTGCACAGATAGCTCACTATTTAAAGAAATGACAAGTTTTTGAAGTTCTGTCCATTGCATCATATTTTCATGGCTTCCTGCTTTCAGCCAGCAATTGCTGTAACATCTTGGTACCATCCACTCCCATAAGAACTGCCTAGCCAAACGGCAATGCACTTGGCTTATTAATGATCATGGAATATATCTGTGCCGAAACAGGGTTATTGGAAACCTTTTCCATGGTATTTCATACTAAATATGGCAAGCACATTTCCAGGTGAAACTGTCCAAAAGCAGAGAATGTCCAAGCTCAGACACTTTTAGAAAGGTAGGCTAGCACCATTTGCTGACCTTTAACTTTGAATTAAATTCAGTTCCTCATTCTCATTAAAACCTAATTGCCAAGTGGCACTCTACTCTGATTAATAAAGTTTTCTAATAAGCATATCACTTGCTAGTACTCTGCCAAAGTAGCTGAAATCTTGAGCAGGGCTAAAGGGAGAACTGCCAAGTGGAAATATTACATTCTATATCCAGTAAAATCAAAAGCATTCTTCTTGTTGTTAAGTCAAGTCCAGCTCTGGGGAAAAGAGAATGGACTATGATGTTATGAATGGGATACGGTCACTGCCCAGGAAGTCAGTCCAGCAGAAAACTTAGCTCTCAACCTGATGCTCCAGGTTAATTTAGAATCCAACAACCCCCATTTTGAAGTCCGCCAATTCATATTTTCAGGAGAAACTCACCTGGATCTAGCATACGGATTTAGGGCCTCAGGAAGAAGGACACAGAGGTAGGTTTTCTCAGGGTAACTGGGAAGCCCTTAGCACTTACCCAATGCCTTCAGGCTGATGCTAGAACTTCGATCTTAGTTCAACTCAAGGCTTTGATCTCCCTTAAAACATGGGTGGTATGGATGTCTATCTCTGTAAGTGAGTTAATGCTCTGTGGACAAGTTTCAATGCCAGTAGGGAAAATGGCAGAACCTAAGGGCCTTGGGAGACCTGGTAGGTGATCGGGTGAGGTGGACTGGGGCTTTCCAAACAACACCCCTCTGAGTCTAGCCCTGAGTTGGGATGTTTATGGTACTGAAGACGGGTTACTGGTGGCCAAAAGGAATTATTGAGTGTCTACTGGATACAGAGTGCTGGCCTTTGCACCAGGGTTCAACAACAAAATTAGGAAACCTCCCTCAGAGAAACCAGAAAGCCTCTCCCTTTCCATCTGTTTTACGGACACTCACCTCCTTGCAAACACATTCATAGTTCAACAACGGTAATTCAGGCAGATGGATATTGGTTCCCACACTGGAGGGCTCTATAGTGAAATCTTAGGGACCATAACAATTGAATTCCTTCCTTCTGACCTCCCTAGGCACAGGAGCAAGAAAGAGAGGCCAACATCATGTGCTTTTAAAGTGTTTTTTACTGAGCAAGAGTCTGACAACAAGGAAGATGTCTGTTTACCTCTGGAATGCTTTTCAGCTGTAGCCATTTTATTGCTTTTGTTAAAACCAATGCCTCCAATTTTTCCACTTGAGCTATTTAGACATATTCCACAACTACACACTTCAGGGCAGCTGAACATTAAAAGAGGATTCATACAGTTGAGGTATGACTCAAATTTTGTGGGAGACGGCAGCTAGCATGGCAAAGGGAGTGAACCTATAAAAAATTCAGGAGTAACGTTTCCATACACATCCTCCACTCTGTACCAAAGAGAATATTCAGAGTCGCTGGAAAAATACATAAGCCAGACTCCGTGCTGGTGTGCTGATCCGCTCATAAAATAGTTTAGATAACTAATCATGTAATAACCTGAAGCATATTCCTTGTTGTTTTAAAGGGGCACATGCAGTGAAAGCACAAAAGGGAACATTTGCGGAGTTCAGAGCTAAGTCCTCCCACAGGACTTCATGTTGAGGCTTGACACCCTGCAATTTGACCAACAAAGGCCAGACATATAGTTACTGAATTTTGTTTGAAGTGCATCTTCACGTGGCACCAACTTGGAATCCACCCACGAATAAACAGAAATGGGGAAACATGGTGGCCCCGGGACAAGCAACAGATGTTTTCATGATGCCTCCAGAACACACATGGCAAAAGGTTAATATGGTCGAGGGAAAAAATGTTAATGCTGGAACCACAAAATAACATGAGACAAATGGCACGATTAGGAGATGAACTTCACAGTTAATAAATTTGATAAATGATTCCTTGGTTTTACAGGGAGATAAAAATGGTTCACATGGGACCTAAAACCAAAACTTTACTTTCAAAGTCTGATGCATACTGTAACTCTAATAAGACGGTAACACAAAATTCGGTCATGCTAAATGAGAAAAAAAAAAAAAAGGACGACCAGGTAGATGGTCCAGCGCTGGAATCATTATGCGATGCATATAAAACATTTTCAAAAAGGGCCAATAGACCTAGCATAAGAACTCTCCATTCCACATTCATCCTGCTGGGGTTTGGTGCTTGGAAAAGTCACAGGCGACTCAGAAATGCACGCATTAAGGACCGTGATTGAAAACAAATGGAGTGAAAAGCCTACTTAACATGGTTTTCCGCTAGTGATTCTTTTAAGAAAAAAAAAAACTAAAAAGGAAACGTCACCATTCTACCTAATGCATTTGTTAGAAAAATGTTAAATTAAGTCATTTGCAGTCAAAATGAACAAATTGGAGGTCTGCCTAGGTGCACCGATGGCTCACCCTATACACGTTCCAACAAGTGTGGTCTGGCTAAGGAGATAGCTAATTGACTGTTGTTTCTTCCATTGCTTGTCCATTAGGATAAATCCAGCTTGTGGACACTGAACCTTTCAAAGACAAAGAGCTGAATTAATTTTGTACTTCTACAGCGCTTAATAAATCTGACACTGTCTGGTGGTTTTCTTCATTTTCGACCACCTGACAGCTACTGTGATCTCAAGTTTCAGAGAACCTATTTTCGGGTGTAAAATTAACAGCAATAAAACAAGCTAAATGGAATATGACCAAATCACAGAGCTCGTCCTATCATGGAATTTCAAAAAGAGTCCTGGAAGCATGTTGGAGAGGATTTGTATTCTGTGCATAAATTCAAAAGGCTGCTCAGAATCAGAGGCATTCATTTAATATCAAAACAAATATGATGCCACTTCATTTGCAGAAGCAAGCAGCATTCCTATCACCAAGGAGCAGCCCTGTATGGACGAGGCTCCTCACGGTAAAGGCTCAGGACCTTTTCTTTCTTAGGCTGACATTTGTATTGAATCAAGTAAGTTCTTCTTCATAATTTTTCTTTTCTAATGGATTCCCCCCCATATCTGTTTGTGGTGGGGGCGGGGGGGGGGGAAGAGAAAAGCAAAGGGCAGCAAAACCAGCCTTAAGTGCTTGGCAAATGATCTTCCTGAATCTGGACCTCATAAATCCTATAAAATGTTATATTTCAACAATAGGCTGCAAAAGCTTTTCTCTCTGCAATGATGAAGCCTAGCTTCAAAATTTATAGTTTCATCTCAGAAATGGACTGTAAAAAGAGACTGACCTAGCTGTCTATCAACTAAGCCTGACAACAGCAAATAAGGTGTGAGCTTTCAATGCCAAATATACATTTAATATTAAAATTCTCAGATTAAACATTGCAAAGGGGTTTCCTCTGCAACACGTGCTGATGGCAGTGGTGATAGATGGAGTCTGGGTTGTCATAGCAATGTCCAGACCCTGAGGTGACATTTCTTTCACTAGCTACTGTGAGGGTCTTATTTTTCTAATTCTGCCTATTCAGAGGGATGCTATTCTATTAGGGGTAAGGGTTAGTCGATTAAAATCAGATCTAAACAGATGTGGCTTAGTTCTGTGCTTAAAAGACCCAGGTGTGTAATCACGCATTTTTGTCAAGAGGGGTATAAAAACGTGCATCCAAATACGTCTTGATAAATCCAAAGAGATTTTTTTGAGGGAAGAAATGGAGGTTGATTCCAGTAACTGTTCCTCCTGGTAATGGAACAAGGCTGAGACAGAATGAAAACTTCTAATGGTAATTTGGAACAGACCTGAGCTTCCATAAAAATGCTTTACCTCACTAGGAAGCTAAGAAGTTCAAAGTGAAAAGATAAGGTCCTATTTTTCACCCAATTAGCAAAGATTTACGGGAGGAAAAAGAGATACTATTCAATGTTGTCAGGTATGGGGTGCAATGAACTCTCCCCTACATTGCTGGTGGAAGCATTGCTTCAATTTTCCTGGAAAATTGTTGGCACTATGTTGTAAGCCCTTGATGCAATTCCCTGTTAGGAATCTTAAGGAAATAATCCAAGCTGTGTAGGAAGATGTATGTACAGAAATGCTTATCAGGGAGTAATTTATAACACTGAAAACTTTGAAATGCCCTAACTGTCTAGCATTAAGGAAAAGGTTACATAAATTAAGGTACAGTTATGCAGCGGTGTTTTACGTAACCAGTAAGAGGGATGGTTTTGAAAAGATTAACTGGCACAAGAAAAGAGCACAGTACAATGACAAAAAGGCAAGAAACCAAAATTTATATATGCCTGTAAATATTACATATGTATATAAATGTGGCAGCACTAGGCATAAACACAAATTATCTATTTTATATACAGTGATATACTCAGAGACAAGACCGGAAATAAGCCTCTAAAATGTTAAGGATGGTCAAGTCTAGATTGTGGGATAATGGGTGATTTGATTTTTGTTTTCTGCTTTAACTTTTTGGTTACTAAATTTAATGAAAAATACTTGTTATAGAAAATTTAGAAAATAACAGTGTATCTTTAACAAAAATATAAAAGGAAGGTTTATAACATTGGAGCCAGAACTGATCATCCTGGGGTCAAAATTTGGTATGTACTAAGGGGGTAGTTGGGGAAGGAGTTTTTCTTCTATTAGATTTAGTTTCCTCCTCTTCTTTACTTAGGAAGAAAGGTAGTGGTGATAACGTAGTGGGATTGTGAAAGTGCTTTTGTACTCCATAAAGAAAGCTACATATACTAGTTACTTTAAATTTCACATAGCGAGGAAGAGAGAGAAAGCATTTCACTGGGGACTATGCGAGGTTGTGGATTAGGTTTACAGAAATATAAATTTGGTAGTGGAGGGGTCATTTAAATTTAACAAAGGGAAAAATAGTTCCCCACTCATAAGGTGTCAGACCGAATCGCAAATTTAAAACTATATACTCAAAATGGCACGTTGGGAACTGTATAGGAAAGAAGCATTTCAGTGAGCGCGTGCCGCCTTCCTGCTGAATGTTATTCCAGCTTTTACTAACGGTGTAAGATACCATCAGCAATAATGAGTGAAACATGCCCTACTGGCGGGCGGCAGAGAACCAGTAGCGTATAAACAATTTGGTATTGTAAAATCCTCTAATGGAGCTTAATAAGAGAGTGAACATTTAGACACAACAGGGCTGAGACAAGATGTGACAGTTACCGTAACACAGAATCTCATTACTTCGTTTGTCATCTGACTCATAAATAGAATTTTAAGTTTGTTTGTATTTTTCATAAGTGATTCATGAAAAATTAGCCTGAGATTTGAAAGGCAGAATATTGTAGTGTGTAATATGATAAATTTATGAAAGACGTCCTCTTTTTATTAATAGAATGGAGAGTTTTTAGAGGTTGAAAATTACCATGGGAGCGGATTATAATGGGAGACTATGGGGGGATTATATAGTGGGAAAACTATCATGGGAGACTTCCTAGCCCAGAACTCTCTCTCTCTCTCTCTTTTTGTTTTTATAAGCTTCTCAAGGAGTAACTGGCATTTGTAAAAACGCCAAGCTTCTGGCTCTGATGGGTCACTTCAACTCTCATTTTTGGTCATTCTCTTTCTTTTTAAAACTTGTTGGTCATCGGTTGCCATTTCCTCAACTCCAAGGAACTGTCCATTTCTCTATTCATTTCTGTCCCTTTCTTTTCCCTCTATTCAGCTTCTCATACTCTCACTCGTCTCCCTTCCCCCTTCTGGGGCTCACAGAATCCTAGGACTGGAAGGGATGTCTAGAGCTCATCCTTCCCTCGATTTATTTGGCTATACTATATGTTTGAGGACTAGCCAAGGTTTCAAATGGTGTTCCACAGAACCTGAGAACTATGGGGCCACTTTTCAGCATCTTGTTTTGCCCCACTTGGCTTCTGCTTCTGGGAATTTTAAGCAGCAAGTAAGTTTTAAGAATAGAGAATTATTATTCCTTGGGAATGTAATAGGTGAGGTTTTGAGAGAGACAAACAGATAGAAATCAACGTAATTTGTTTAGCCTCCCTTTTATGATACAGATTATATCATATATGTCATCGCACTCTATATGACACAAAATATTTATTATAAAACTCAATATGATGGCCCCTATGTACTCCAAAATCAAAACTTCATTGTTTTAACAATGGACAAAATTTATCCTATTTTACTGATTCTTTATAAAGTTAACATCTTGGCTCTATTAAGAAAATGAGGACAACTTTGAAAGGCACTAAAGAGAAAGTGTGTGTGTGTGTGTGTGTGTGTGATATGTGTGCATAAATCCAGAGAAGGTTTGGTTTTTCTTCTGACCTTTCCATGATTTCATGAGTTAAGCTGACAACTCAAATTATACAGTTTACATATCCTCTGTTACCTTCAGAGAATAACAATATGCATTAATCTATTTTCACCTTTCAAAAACCAGCACAAGAGAAAGATATCTAATTCCAAGACTCTAAAGGCATTGTTGGCTAGAGGGAAGCCCCGCTAAACAAAAGAGCCCTCAGACACACTGAACGCTGACAGAGACCAACCTCGTTCTTTTTTGTTCCAAGTAAGCTGAGTGATGATTCCCTCTTCTCTACAACTGTGTATCACTGGGTTAGTGATGCTTTTGTAAAGAGGGTTTGACAACAATGGAGAGTCTCCTGCCTGCTAAACAAAAACTGACAACTCCATTTGAAAGCTGTCCCTGGATGTATTTTACACGCAGAAATTATCTGTGACAGTCCCAATCAAAATAAAGTTTCATTTCACTTGGAACACAAATGGACGATACAGTATGTTACCTTAAATGTTACTGTTTTGCCCAATTAATGGTTAAGGTATTTTCTAGGGAGTTTCTCATAGGTTACTGTTTTTAAACTTAGAAAATAACAGTAGGTTTTCACTGATCATGCCCTTTTTGTGTAAGCTAATGCCTGTAACTTAAGAAAAACGATGTATGTAGAAACAGAGATTGAATATATCGATTTGAAAACCTGGCTCTGGTTACATAAAACGAAGTGTGTAAATGTAAAATGAGAAACCACATTTCTTCTATACGTGTGGCTCCACAGGTATACGTGGGCAACCCTACCATGGCCAACAACATCAACACGGATCCACCCACAAAGACGAAACTGTAAACAACACTTCTAGTCTCTGAATTAAAGGGTATGATCAAGGATACAACTTGCAATTTGTCAAGTGTCAGGCTACAGGGATCAATGCTCCCTTCTGATATCTGATACACATCATTCCTGGGCTTGAAAAATCACAACAGACTTTGTTTTAAAGAATATTTTCATGTCCACCTGTCTCTTATAGGCCAGAGTGCTGAGAAATCTATGTAAGAGTTTCCCATAATTTGATGGTAAATTCCATACAATTTTTCATACAATTTAATATAGACCCAAACATTACTTTCTCTACCTCGGCCCACAGAGGACCCTATAAACTCTCAGAAGGCAGGGCCACAGCTATTTGAAACTTCATCAGTTTTACTGGTCCATCTTCAATAGATTCTAGGCCAGAGAGCCTAAGTGGGAAAGGGGGAAGGGCGCGGAGACTGCCCTGGAAACACTGAGAATGACTTGCCGGGATTCCTATATTCCATCTCTTTCATTCAATAATAATATCAAAACCTTGCCCTTTCTTGAAAGGTTTTGATATTATTATTGAATGAAAGAGATTCTCTTTTATCTTTTTTAAGGGAACATTTCTGTAAAAACAAGTAAAGTTTATAATAGCATAGTTACAAATTTTGTTATTCAATTGCTGTAAAAGAAGTATCACAAAGTGTGTGTGTGTGTGTGTGTGTGTGTGTGTGTGTGTGTGTCTAAAATTCCATTGCCAAAAGCTTTTTACAATCTCATAACCCAAGTTCTCATTATCTAAGGACAGGACCACCTGGATAACAGACAAAAGAGATTTCCAGTGTGAGAGCTTAGGGAGCTTCACACTAATGTTTTAATTCTTGAAATCTGGGTTAGGGTAAAGCATTCCTGCAGCAGTGAGCACAGGGAGCATGAGAATGGATCCCTGGTGCTATGGTTAACAAAGAAGGTAGCAAAGAGGTCTGAGATGGTCAGAGAAGGGAACCTCAAAGGGAGCTAAGGGGCCTCGTAAAACAAATGATAATAACATTAAGGATTTATTTTTTATTTGATTATTAAAGCTACTGTGGAGAGGAATAAGAAAGGACAGGCCACTGCTGGGAGGAGATGCTTTGACATGATAACAGCACCAGAGAAAAGGCAGAGCAACCTGAACTCCTATTTTGCTTCCATTAAAGAATCGCAGAACCATATAATTTTGGAGCTGGAAAGAAGTGCCGAGATCACTTAGTCCCACCCTCCCATCTTTACAGATGGGGAAAGATGCAGAGACATTAAGTGACTCATCTGATATCTCCATCAAGGGAAGGCAGAAGAGAGGCAGTAAAGAAAACGATGGTAAGAGGGAGAGGAAAATACACGATTCAAGATGCTTTAAAGGCATCCCAGTTGCCAGTACTCACAAATTATGTCCACAGCTTTGAAAGAGCTGGGAGGTGTGCCCCTAGAAGCATAGATGGTATCTCTGAGAAATTACAGACCATGGAAGAAGTGTCCAGATACTTGAGGTGAGCTAATCACAGCCAATTTTTTTTTAATGGCCAAAGCAAACTCTAGAAAACTAGAGGTCAGTAAGTTTGGTGCTCATTTCCAGCAAAATTCTCTGAATGTAACGGTAGAGGTGACTAGAGATCAACAAGAGTCAGTGACAAATATTAAGTATGGGAAAGAGAGTTACAAAAATGCAATTGCCAACAAGAGCCTTTTCTCTTGGTGGAGCAGCCATATTGGGCTGACGGTAGCTTCTGAATAGTAACTACTCTTTGTGTCCTTAAGAAGTGTTTGAGGCAGACACCAGATGGAGGAAACAGTGGCTTGTGTGTCCTGGGAAGTCTTTCACCTAGGGGAACTTGGTGAGGAGGCATTTCCTGACAGAAGTAGGATATGGCACCCCAATCTTGAGAGACAAGGACCAGGAGAAACCTGGAGGGTCACCGAAACTCAAGCATCAGAGCAGATGAGAGAGGAGAGACAACCAGAAGGAGGCTATGCTGACCAGGAGGCCAGACAAGTCACCTCAGCCTGGAGGCCGGCCAGCCCAAGAGTGTGACAAGAAAGCTCTGTGACCTTAAAGTCATGCAGCTAAGAGTGGAGCCACTTGGATTCATTCATTTATTCAATACATATTTATTGAATACCAGATGCCTTAGGAATTGTGCTGGGATCAGAAATTAAATATAGTTCCTGCTTTAAGATCTCATTGAGGAAATAAATGATGTCTGGGCTAAATTCTGAATAACACAAACGACCTCACCTGGAAAACCAAAACCAAAACCAAAACAATACAAACAGGTACAGAGAGAAATGGCACTATGGTCAATTAGAGCAATGGTCTTGGGTCATCCAACTAAGGTTGGGGGCCTTAGAAAGTTGGGAGGATAGGGACAAGAAGAGTGTCAAACAGAGAGCTGTATTTTGAGAGGTGTTTGCAGAAGGCAATGCATGTCGGGAGCAGAAGTTGTTTGCAGAAGGCAATGCATGTCGGGAGCAGGACACACAAGTCACTGTTTCCTCCATCTGTTCCCTAGTTCAGCTACTATAGCATCCCAGATTGAGCCTTATCCAGCTTAGAGCAGCATGTCAAAGGGAAAGCACAATGGATCAAGAGAAGTTTGTAAGAATGTTGGGCCCCACAGCATTTTCTCACTGGGGAAATGCAGAGTACAGACATGACAGCCAAAGCTTCCATTGGCTACCAAAGATCCATTCTCGTGGATCTTCCTGGGAAAGAGTCTGGGTGTGGGGCTAAGGGAGATGGAAGCCTCAAGAAGGAACCCTAGATTTCTAGCTTGAGCAAGTAGGTACATAATGGTGCTCTATGTTGACATGTCACGGTCACAAAATTGCAGCTACAGTAGGCAAGAAAGGCTTGTAATTAAAAGTGGGTATTAATTAAGTGAAGACCAAGTCTGTCATTATGAAATCCTAGAGACATGACATCTCGAAAGGATGAGCAGTTTAACAAGAATAAGAGTTAAACCCAAGGAAAGAGAAGGTTCGGCTCTAAAGCACTTTCTTCACTATTCCTGGCTAGAATGAATACCGTTGGTGAGGGAGGAAGGGTTGCAGTTAAATGAGAATCGCATGGGTGTTATACTGTTGTAATTAGTTACCTTCTGCCTGAGTTAGCTGCTGACAAACCTTTATGTGTGGGGACTACCCGTACTCCTGTCTGAAGGCCAGGCTCCATTCTTCTGTCTCAGGTAGAGCCTTGTAGGCTGAGCTAGATCACTGGTTCTGTCTTCCTTCCAGGCAAAACAAGGACAGATCTGGAATGTGATTAGACTTGCGCCTTGTCTAGCTCAGCCCTTTTTGAGGTTACCTCACTGCATAGCAGCTGACACTTAAGTTGGGGTACCTCTTAAGGTAGAGCCGCAGATTTGTCTGGTCCCTGGGAATGGAAATGTATTGTTTCCATGTCTTTTTCTTACTCTAGTCTGTAAACTCTGTGAAAGAAGGGGAAGTGGTCCTTACCTAGCAGCACTTGGGGGTTTAACACAAGAAAGAGTTTTCTGCCGTGGGAAGACGAGAATGAGAGGGTCTGCCCATTACCCTGGACTCCGTATCTGGAAAACTTCAAACTGAAGCATCAGCCACCACTGGAAGTACGCTGAAGGGATTCTGGCATGTCCAATATGGCAGCCAATAGTCACATGTGGCTATTGAACACTTGAAATGCGCTAGTCCAAACTGAGAAGGGCTGTAAAGTGTAAAATACACACCAGATGTTGAAGACTTGGTATGACAAAAGGAGTGTAAAATAGTTCTATAATAACTGTTTTGGACATGTGTTGAAATTATATTTTGCATATATTTGGTTAAATAAAATATATTATAAAATTACTTTTACTTTTTTAAATGAGGCTGCTAAAAATTTAAAATTAAATATGTAGTTAACATCATATTTCTGTTGGACAGAGCTGCTCTAAACTAAGGTCAAGCAGCCCCACTGTCCTGACATCAGGTTGGGCTTAGGGATTCTGTTTTTTTTTTTTCCCTAAGATTTTATTTATTTATTGAGAGAGAGAGAAAATGAGAGAGAGAACACAAGAGGGGGGAGGGTCAGAGGGAGAAGCAGACTCCCTGCTGAGCAGGGAGACCAACGTGGGGCTCGATCCTGGGACTCCAGGACCATGACCTGAGCCAAAGACAGTCGCCCAACAAACTGAGCCACCCAGGCGCCCAAGGGATTCTGTTCTTTATTTGACTGTTTCCCACATAGAGAAGAAAGTCTCATTAATTGAGAACATCTTCCCATTTATTATGATTCAGTGACATTTTCCATAATTAATAAATATGCAACCCAACCCCCAGAAAAAAAATTCTTGTTTTCTCTCTCTTCACTGTTATAAATGGTTCTAGTGGTGTCAACTTTTGTTGTTGTTGTTCAAAAAAGGAATACATAATTTCATCTAAAATACTGGCATTTGAACAAAACATCCAAAAGGACATAGTGTAGAAACTTTTGTGTTTGTTCAGGGCGCAGGTCAATGAAGATGATATCCTTTATCAGAGGAGTTAAGATAGAATTTAGTTAAAATGTTACCAGTCCACAAATGATACATAATTGTAATATAACTACCTTTAAATCAAATGATGGAATAAGCAGAGCCCTGGAGACTCTTAACTGAATGGCGTGTGGTGGGAACAATGGATTACTTATTTGTAGTGGTAAAACTTTTCTGGGCAGGTTTGTAACAGCACTTGAGGAAAGAAATTCAAATTTATGCCTATTCAACTATGGAGACAGAGCATGTTGCTAAGATGCAAGAGGCTTCTCGGAGTCCAGCAAGAGGTCACCACATGGACACGGAGGCTGAGGGCCACATTTACAATACCAGTACACAAACAGAAAGCCATACTCTCCCCTCCAAGAAATGGAATCTGAGCAAGGAATATTCTGGCCTGTAAAGGAGTGAGCTTTCTTGGCCAACTCACAGGTATGAGGAACTGACAGCTGAAACTTCAGAAGGTTTTCAAGAGATTTGCCACATATTTATTTTACAGGATTTAAAAAATCAATACCAATTAAGCACTGCCTTATTCTAGTCCGCACCCCAGCTAATCACAGTGTGGTGCCCGGGACCAGCAGAGTGAGCGTCACCGTCACCGGGGAACTTGTTAGAAATGCAGAACCTCAGGCCCACCTTGGCTCACAGGAATCAAAATCTGCATTTTAACAAGACCCCCTGGTGATCTGAATGCAGTGCTTTGAAAAGCCAAGCTCTTCCTTTGTAGAAATAGGCTTTTTGGTCACAGCTGCTTCCTTTCTGTCTGGAAAACCCCATGGAAGGTGACCTCCCTCTTCTTACTGTGCTTATGAAAAGAGCACCAGCGAGTTAGGGATCCTGGTTGGAGGTAGCTTCCAACCCGTTGCTGGTCAATTAATGCAGCTTTTAGCTACAATTATTGGACATCACTGCTCCCCAGATGCTTCTGGCATCTGTGAACACAGTTTTTACCCTGTCCTTTCAACAGCACAGGTTTTCTCCCAGAAGTACCTGTTTTTTTTTTTTTTTTCCTTTTGCATCAATTCGATTTTCACCGGAATGGAAAAGCTTTGAATTATCAGTTTTTCTAAAGCAAACCACTACTGCCTTTTTTTTTTTTTTTTTAAGGGGAAGGGACTTGCCACTCAACTGCCCATAATTGCAGCGAGGACTGTGACTGGCCTGGGGACTATTATTCAGCAGCGCTATTACCTTCCACAAGCGAAGTTTATAGAGTTGGATCTCAGACACATGGGAGAAAAAAAGAGTCCAGAATGAGACAGAACTCTGGGGAAAGAAAATAATTTTTAAAAATGAATAGAGTGGTCAACACAGCACGGTGGTTAAGTGTCTAGGCTCTGGGCTCAGGCTAACTAGGTATAAATCCTGGCCCATCCCTAATGACATCAGACCAGTCTCTCAACTTCTCAGCAACTCGGGTTCCTCATTTGTACCTTGGGGACAGTAGTAGTACCACCCAGTCAGGTGGTCAGGACGTGAAATGATCCATGCAAAGCAATCAGTACAGCGTCCAGCCATAGCAAATTCTCAGTAATGTTTAGTGTTGGCTGTTATTAATCATCCTTGGTTTTATTACTTATCAACATATACCATTCAGTTTCTGAGTTATAGGCCACGAGGCCAAACTTCAGTGGTGTCTAACTCAATAGGTAGCTGAAAATGTAATAAAACAGCTTCTTTCAAACATGCTAAAATGTCCAATGGCTCTCCTTGTCTTTAGACCAGGAGGAAAACGATTCTGACTTCTTAGCGATCTCACAAAATCATACCGTTACAATGGTGCACGTATATAGCGTCACTGTGACAAGGTGCACCGGTGAACCTCGAGCAGCCCAGTGTTGACTAATTAACTTCTCAAGGCTTTCAAGGGGTCTCCTGGGTGTTTTACAGGGTCCACCGAGCCAAAGAAGGCTGGAGAAGAGGAAATAGGATTAACTTCTTGATTGGAAGGGTGATTAAACACTAGAACAGGATACCCAGGGAGGCTGCAGGATGTCCTTCTCTAGGGAACACTGAAACAGGAGACACAACTGTCTGGCTTGCATGATGTGGGTCTTCTGCCTGGGAGCAGGGAACTGAAACTAGTCAACTCAAAAAGAAAAATTACATTTTGATGTTAGCGTTTTTACAAAATAGGTAGAAGTGATTTCCTTTCCAATTTTATAGGAAAATACACTCCTGATTGTGCACGCCCCTCCCTGCCCACCATTGCCTAGATTCCTAACTCCCCTCCTTGACCCCTTTGACTGTATTTAGCATGGCTGTGATTTATGTGTTGCCATGCCTGTGTCTTCTCTACTAGACTACGTGGTCCCTGAGGCTGGGACACTGTCACTGCATAGGCACACACAGATAGCTGGTGCAGAAGTCGAGGAGGGTGGACACTTAATTGCACAGACGGGAAGGCATTTAAAAAAAGCCTTTGACATTCTCCCACACACAACTTTGGGGTAGCTCATTCATTCATTCATTTATTCAATATTTATTGAGTTGAGCTATGACAAATGAATTCAAAAATATTTTTTCCAATGCCTCCTATGCACAAAGTAAACCTTTCCCCAAAGAACCCACGGTAGAGCGAGAGGAACAAAATGCATTTATTTTTTTTAACCTCCAAGAGGGCTAGCAGTTTCAGACTTAAATAAGTATCAACTCCAGGTTGAAAACAATATCCTGCGATTCTTTGCCTCTCTTACAGAATTAGAGTAGCTTCTTAAAAACCCCAAGGGTTCTGCCTACCCTAACTCAGAGCTATGCAACGTGTAGAAAAATAAAATATGCCTGGCTACCTGGGATGAAGGTTTTAGATGAATATCCCTCAATATAACACTTTTCTAGTCTGTTTTCCATCTTGGCAGCTTTTATTCCAAAGGAACATCCCTGGGGCTACTGCGTGGCTGCATGGCATGTGAGAGGGGTGGGTTCCCCTACCTCAGGAGGCCCGCTTTGTTAAAATGCTCTCTTGGTAAACAGAAAGGCCACAATCTATCAGGATTGCAGTTCAGCATGCAAGTGACTGGCCTATAAACATAATTTTTTAACAGCTTTTCTTCAGCAACTCTGACTGTTTAATTAATCTTCAGCCATTAACCATTCATTTAAAATGCCACTTACGAAATCTTAATTTTGCACATTATCAGCTGGTTCACAAATAGCTAAACCATGAGCAGAAGCATAATGATCTCTCTCTCCCTGTTCTTAGAGCTCACCAAGCTTATAGCCAATTTTGGCTTCTTAATTAACCATATGCATATAAGCACTTAAATTAAATGACAGGGTTTTTTTTTGTTTTTTTTTTTAAAGAATTAATGTGCAGTGAAATGTTAATACTGACATCATTCTGCCTTTTGAAGCGCCCGAAGGCAGTGCCTGGCCAGGCCCCGACTACTCTGGATGCCCAAAGGTGATACAGGTGTGAGAACCTTCCCATTTCAGTTTAGTTCTCCTTATTGACTACACCCTTGCAATGATATTTTGCATCCATTGTTCAAATTCTCCAACTTTTATGTTTTAAGAAAACTAAGAGATGTCATCCCCAAGACATGCTTTAGCATGAGACATTCAGAAACAAAAAAAATCCAGCAGCACATCCTTTTTCAGTGGTTGACCCCAATTAGGTGAGTTAGTTCAAACCAAATAAGAGGGCAGGGAAGGATATTCAGGGCAAAAAAATAATTGTCAGCTGATGTTGAAATGACTTTTTCTCTAACTAGGCCTCTGATTGATTATTAGAGCCCACAGAGAAATTACTTGCAATTTTACAGGCGTCAGCCAGGGTCAGGGACCAAGTTAAAAACTGGGTGCAGAATTGTTCAGGATAGTTCATCACAGTGCATGGAAGGCTTTGACCCGTGAGCCAGTGCCTGGTTCCTATCCGAGATTTGATGCCTAGCCCCCATCAAAACCACCTCCAAACTTCAGGGACTAGACTAGGAGTCTGTAACTGATTTGACTGGTGGCAGTAACAGACATTACGTTTTGGAGAATTATGGTAATCTTGGGCATTTTTCTTTTTCTAGTATTCAAATACAGAGATTCCAAGGACAGGCATAAATAAGGAATCACAAATGAGAATTATGTTGCATCATCTACTAAAACTCCATGCTCCTGGAATGAGGAAAATTGTTAAGAGTGTTCATTAAAAATGTTTTACAACACTGTGGGAGTGAAAATGGGAAAAATAGCAGACCGTTTTCTGAATCACAATGTGAATTGAGGTACAACACCTCTGAATTCATTAGACACGTAGTGTAGGTGACACATCGGTGGTTACGAGACTCATTTTAGTTATATTATACCTTTGCAAATTACTGAAGCTGGTTTTGACTGAAATTCATGTGCAGGTGTCAAAAAAAAAAACATTGACTGTAATTAGAAACAGAAATGTACTGATTGACGAAAGAACTTAGAACCAAACATGCGCATAAACAATTTGAGTCTCAGCAAACTTGGCATTTTGTAATCCTGTTAGCAATTCAGTTTTTAATCCAAGTAAGTACTTAAAATACAAGCATATCTTGACTCTGCAATTTCTGAGGCTGGATTCCAAGAGAATGACAGTTTATCTTCCTAGAAGACTTTTCAGGCTGAAAGGAATCATGAGAGCTTTCCAAAGACTAATGTATAAAATCCGCTGAGCTACATCCATTCTGTGATTCCTTCACTGATCGTCCATTCACTGAACAATCATGTCTTGGGTGCCTACTCTGTGCTAAGCTCCGGGAACGCAGTTCTTTCAGGTCAGTCTCGCTCACAAAAAGGTATAGTCCCATTAGGCAGATGTAGTAGTCACCCCCAGAGTTTAGTTTTGATTTTAGTATGTTCACTTCAAAAACTCCCTGAGCAATTTTCCTTTGAGTTAAGGAACCAAAGGTGACTGGCAAATTGTAGAAAGAAGGACGACACCTTAACCTAGTGACTCACCCTGGAATGGAAGCCAGCTAGCAGC
This sequence comes from Eumetopias jubatus, assembly GCF_037043125.1. Lineage (NCBI taxonomy): Eukaryota > Metazoa > Chordata > Mammalia > Carnivora > Otariidae > Eumetopias > Eumetopias jubatus. The sequence goes on from NW_028274809.1 coordinate 30,905,186, forward strand.
ATCCCTGCCGCAGGCAGCTTGTTAGAAATGTCAGCTTCAGGGCTCCGTCTCAGACCTACTAAATCAGAAACTCTGTGGTTCAACAAGTCTTCCAGGTGATTCCACAAGCTCAAGTTTGAGAACCATTACCTTGGATGCTTCAAAGTTGATCTTTAGCTGCAGAAGCATACATGTATCAGATTAATAAGGCATCTCAAAGCCCTGAGAGTGAGTGATGGGTGGGAAATGGGTTAGGTCTCTGGGAGTGGGGACGCATGTCCCTGAATAAGAGGAGAGTGATGGGCACCCTCAGATGTGGTGGAAGAAATGGGAACATTTTCTATGTTGTGATCTGTGTTAGGGCATACCTCTTGGTCCAACAAAGGAAAGGTACCATGCAGACTGATGAATGCATCCGATTACTAAACCTCTTTGTTCTCTACCTGGTGTCGGTAAGAGAAACTTCTTTCACTTCTTCACATAAGCCAAGCTCCTTTCCACATCAGGATTTTCTCCCCCTGCTGCTCTTTTGTCTGAAATGCCTTTCATTCCCCTTTTACCACCAAACTCCTCTTAACTACTCACTCTTCTTGTCTCAACTTAAATGTCATTTTCTCAGTTAATCCTTTCTTGATCCTTCACAATGTCAAATATGTTTAGAGCACACTGTGCCTCTCCTTAGTAGTACTTAATTAAGGAGTGGTTATAATTAAGTATTTAATATTTGTCTCTGCCAGTATATCTTAAGTTCCATGACAGTAAGGACTTCGTTCAAATCTTACTCAATAAACATTTGTTGAATGAATGGGGATTTTTTTCTTTTTTTTGGAAACTTTATTTTCCATCAACCTTAGTTCCATTTTGTTTGCCTTTGTGGAAGAGCAGCTTAAGACCCCTCGGTAGTTGTTCCTATCCATTCAGTGGCCTGAGCAGCGGGAGCTGTGGACCAGTCTTCAGTGGTCGGCTGAGTGCTCCAGTCCTCAGGAGGGAACTGCTGAAGAGGCACCGAGGGCCCCTGCTCACCTTCAGACCAGTCTGCAACCTTAGGTTGAATAGCAGTGAATCTAGGAGCAGGAGCCGTCCATTCACACTGAAATTCCTCCTTGGTCACAGCCTTCTCAGCAGTGGCCTGCTCTTCCTTTTCAATCTCTTCAGGACCCTGTAGAAGTTCAGATCAGGCATGACCTCCCATGGGTGCTCACGGGAAATGGTGCCACATATGCGCAGAACTTCCCTGGCCAGCATCTACCACAGCAGACCCACTGAGTGAGCTCCTTTGTTGCAAGGCATGGCGATGTCCATATGGCGCAGGGGAGAGTCTGTGTTACACAGAGCGGTAGTAGGCAGGTTAACGTAAGATGCCTCTGTGAGAGGCTGGTGATCAGCCCTGGGATCAGTAGCCACCAGAAGTCCCGGCTCCCAGATCTCTGCCTTGATCGGATTAGTGAAACTTCCAGCAATAGGAGTGGTTCCAGTAGCCGCAGTGAACTTCAGCATAGCTCACTGGCCTGTATTCCTGGATGATATGACACTGACATCAGCTGACTTTTCAATGGCAACAATGGCATGAGCTGCCAGCAGAAGCTTCTCCCAGGTTCTCTTCAGATTTATGATGTAAATACCATCCCTTTTCCTTTTGTAGATGTACTGTTCCATTTGGAAGTCAAGGCTGGTGCCACCTAAGTGGGTTCCTGCTGCAAGGAATTTGAAAACATCTTCCTCCTCCATTTGCAGGGGATCAAGGGCTCTGGACATTGTGAAAGTTTCCCTTTAAGTTACGATGGGAATGCAAAACAACACCGTAGGGACCCCTCCCCAGGTAGTACAGAAAAGCTGAATGGGGATTATTAAACAGTAAATTTTATGGAACTCACATGAGTGTTAAAGAATCATGTTTCCTAAGCCCTGGCCTGGGAACTAAACTGGTTCAGGACACATCTTCAGTGGTTCCTGGATTCCCCTTTTCTTACATTTTTAGACATTTCTATTCTCTACTTTTTCACCTGACTGATCTAGCGAAAGAGAGGGCATCTTAACCAATAGTGGTAGAAAAATAAGAAAAAAAAATGACTAAATTTGAGCACTCAATTTGAGGCCATGCTGCAGGCATGACACACATTAACTCTTCAAGTGTCCAATTATCCTATGAGACATGGAATCATTTTCACCCTAGAGGTGAAGAGAGGCTCAAAGATGTTAACATACTATCGCCAAGGACCACAGAGTGGTAGAATTAAGACATACACCTAGGATTTATACCCAACTTCAAATTCTATGCTTTGAAAACATGAGGAGAAAGATAATCTCAAGAGAAGTAATAAACAGACAGTTAAATACTGCTCAAGAGGCAACACAATATATGTAAAATGTCTCAATACTGAGCATATATTAGGTGTAGTATTTATTTAATAAATACTATTAGGAGCTACCATCACCATCGTCATCACTGTCATCATCCTTAGTTTTGAAAATCCTCATAAATATTTTGCTTCTAGAGCCCAAAACTCACATCTGAACAGACTCTGGGCATACTTTATTTGATATAGCTAAGTTTGGAGAAATTCTCTCACAGAAAAAAAAATGACCCAAAAGGAAATGTATGAATTGAGCCTCTTCAAAACTGCATGTAGACTCCAATGATCTGAAAATTACTACTGAAGTCTACTGGTTTTATATTTCTTGTTTTCCAGTGAATTAGTTTTGAGATTTAGAAATCACATACACTTGTGAAAGTTCTTTTCCAGACTCAAGACTGGAATTAAGCACACATAAGTCTTTTGGTACTATAATGTCCCAAATTTCTAGGACACTTAGATCAAGTTCTGCTTCTTTTTCTTGGCATTTCTTAGTTTTCACTCACATAAGTACCCAGATAAACCAGTTTTTAAGACACTTGCCAGCTTTCACCAACACAGGCCTCACTGCTGAAAGAACAAGGCAGGAACAAAGCTGCAGCAGGGAGAAGCTGGGGTAGGAGTGGAGCCCTGCCCGATTAGCTATTCTTTGTGGAAGAACACAGAGGCATGAATTGCAGGAGAAAACAAACCTGTCCTCCCTCTTGCTAAATGTGGTCAACAAAATGGTGAGAATGGCCTACAGGGTCCCTGAGTGAGAGCATGGGAGGAGAGAGAACCTTTGGAAATGCTACCGAGGTAAAGGTTCGTGAGACCAATGCTCAAGAGCAGAGAGTGACTGCTATTCTGTGGGGCAGCAACAAGAAAGACCAACATGACAAAAACTGAATGCTAATGACCAATCTCTTCTCCAAAAGCAGTATATATTTAAATTTAAATATAAAATCATTTATGAGTGCCTACTATATACCAGGCCCTACACAAGTGGCTTTCATATATATTAGTTCTTTTAGCCCATTAGCAACAAAGTCTATTGACTATACATGTACATTACCATAACATTAATTCTTAGCATTAAAAATGGATAAGGGAGTTCTATTTTTGGTAATAGTAGGAGACTCTGCCATATTCTCATTTTCATGAGTAGAAGAGGAATAGCTGCACAGAGATGAGAGGAAAACAAACAAACAAACAAACCCCCAAAACCTGCTTGGAGACTTTGGAGAACTAAAGGAGCCAGAACGTGAGGGACCAAGAATGATTCTGAAAAGTAGATAAGCACATTGAATTGAGCCTAATATTCTGTGGCACTTTTCTCTGCAAGTCTTTTGCTAATTCATAAATGGTACAGAATCAGATGCTAAAAAAAAAAAAAAATGAGCAGACTTAAAGGCTAAGAGACTTGGAGACTAAGAAGAGATTCTGACATTCTCATAGGATTGGCAAGACAGAAATTAGAGTCCATGGTCTGCTAAGAAAGAAGGGTCTGAGTAAACAACTCAGATTAACAGTTAGGAATACAAAAAGGCTACATTCCAGGAGTAAGAATAAATTACAAATAGGCTATCTCTTATAACAACTAAAACCCAGCTTCCAGTCATCTAACTCTAAGACTAGAATAAATCAATATGACCCTAATCTGCTTGTCAGAAAGCAAAGTAAATCCTCTGGAAAAAGATAACATCAGCTTGAGTTTATTTCTACAATTTTCAAGTACTATGTCTAGCATTCAATCAATGCATACCAGGAGATAGGACCAAAGGACTGAAAACAAAGTGGAAATCAAACAATTTAAATAGACTCAGAGCTAATCCAGATATTTCATTATTAGACATGGTTCTCAAAATAACTGTAATTAATATGTTCAAGAAAAAGATGAGAAGATGGAGAATTTCATCATAGAAGTATAATCTCAGGTAAATCAAATGGACACACTAAAACTGAAAATCACCATAACTAAAATTAGGAGCTCAATAAATGGGTTTAATAGAAGACTGGATGCAGTTGAAGGCAAGATTAGTATACTGGAAGACAAAGCATTCAAAAATAACCAAACTGAATTACAGGTTAAATGAAGAAGAAGAAGAAGGAGGAGGAGGAGGAGAAAGCAAGAAACAGATACCTGTACAAAAAGATCTAATATTTTTACATCGAGTACCAAAAGAAAAGACAGAAAATGGGACAGAAACAATATTTGAAGAGATATTGGCTGAGAATTTTCCAAAATTGATGAAAAACAGATTTAAGAAGCTCTACAAACCCTTACCCAGTTTTAAACACAGCAACACATACATATATGCACACACATAGGCACATAACACTGAAACTGCTGAAAACCAAAGACAGAAAAATTTTAAAGCAACTGAAGACAAAAAGTATCTTCAAAGGAATAGCTAACAACAGACTTTGGTGAAAACACTGAAAGCCAGAAAATAAGGGGATGATATTTTTAAAATATTAAAAGAAGAAAAAGATCTGATAACTATATACCCAGAGAAAATATTCTCAAAAAGATAAAGATAAAATAAAAAAATTTATAAAGAAATAAAAATGGAGAGGATTTGCTACATTACAAGAAATACTAGGGAAATTATAAAGGGTAAAAGGAGTAATATTCCAGACAGAAACAAAGATATTCAGAAAGAAATAAAGAAAAATAGAAACAGTTAAACAAATAGTGGGGCACCTGGGTGGCTCAGTAGGTTGAGAGTCTGACTCTTGGTTTTAGCTCAGGTCATGATCTCAGGGTCATGAGACTGAGCTCCACGTTGGGCTCTGCACTCAGCTTGGACTTTGCTCGAGATTCTTTCCCTCTCCCTCCCCTTCTGCTCCTCCCTCTGCTCTCTCTCTCAAGTAAATAAATAAATAAAATCTTAAAAAAATAGTTACCATATAAAACAATAATTACAGTATACTTTACAGCTCAAAACAGATGTCTATTTAAAATATATGAAAACATAGCCTAAAAAGTAGGAGGGATTAAATGTAAAGTATTCCAAGTTTTATGTATTATTTAGGAAATGATAAAAGTACTAATTTATTTTGAAATACAATAAATCAGGAATGTATATTATAATATTTTGAGTAATAAAGGTACCTAAAAGGAGAATATAAGATTGCATAACAAACTCACAGAGGTAAAAAAAAAAAAAATTGAATCATACAAAATTCTTGATTAATACACTTTAAAAAAAAGAAAGGAGAGAAAGATAAACATAGAATGGGTGGAAAAGTAGGAAATGGAGAATAAGTTAGAGGTTTAAACCAAATTATATCTGCAGTATCATTAAATGTAAACAGACTAAATACTACAATTAAAACACAAATTGTCTGGATATCAAAACAAAACCAAATTTAATTATAGGTCTCTTATAAAAGACACACTTTAAATATAAGGATCCAGAAATGATGAAAGTAAAGAGATGAAAAACATATATTAAGCAAAAATTAAGCAAAAGAAAGATGGTAAAGCTATAACAATATCAGACAGAGTAGACTTGGAAGCACTAGTCATTACTAGGGAATAAAGGAAGATGAGTCATGATGATAAAAGGGTCAATCCCACAGGAATTCATGACATTCCTAAATTTTGTGAACCTAGTAACAAGCTGCAAAATATATAAAGCCAAAACTGACAAGACTAAAAGGAGCAATTAATAAATCCACAATCATAGGAAGCTATTTTAACTTTAACCAAAACGGGCTAAAACTATAAGTCAACAACAGAAAGATAATAGGAAAGTCTCCCATCATTTGGAAATGAAACAACACACTGGTAAATAGTTCATGGATCAAAGAAGTCTCAAGGAAAAATTAAAAAACAAACAAACAAACATTGAACTGAATGAAATGCAAGCACAACATACCAAATATATAGGGTACAGCTAAAGCAGAGCAGGAGGGAGATTAATAGCATTAAATGCTTTCATTAGAAAAAAAGAAAGGCCCAAATATAAAATCTAAACTCTTACTTTAAGAAACAAAACAAAACAAAAAACCCAACAAAGCAAGCAGAAGAAAGGAAGTAATAAAGAACAGAAATCAATAAAATAGGAGACAGAAAAACAGAGAAAATTAATAAAACAAAGTAGCTTCATTTTTGAAAAAATCAATAAAACTGACAAAGCTCCAACAAGACTGACAAAGTAAAAAAAAAGAAGAGACAAATTACAAATATCAGGAATGAAACAGAGGATGATATTACAACAGACTCTGCAGTTCAGTAAGAGAACATCTTAATAAAAGAACAATAAGGAAATGCTATGAACAACTCCACACATAAATTTGACAACTTAAATGAACCAACTCCTAGAAAAGTGAAAGCTACCACAATTCACATAATAGTATAGGAATAGTCTATAGGAATAATCCTCTAATTATTAAGGGCATCAAATTTATAATTAAAAATGTCCCAAAAAAGAAACCTCTAAGCCTAGATGGTTTCTCTGGAGAATTCTACCAAATGTTTAAAGAAGTAACACTAGTTATATACAATTTCTTCCAGAAAAAGAAGAGGTGACACTTCCCTTCCCATTCAATGAAGCCAGTGAACCCTGGTACCAAAGCCAATGAGAGTACAAAAGAAAACAAAATGAAACTACTGATCAATATCTCTCATGAATGTAGATGCAAAAAAAAATTTTTTTTAAAGATTTTATTTATTTATTTGACAGAGAGAGATAGTGAGAGAGGGAACACAAGGAGGGGGGAGTGGGAGAGGGAGAAGCAGGCTTCCCACTGAGCATGGAGCCTGATGGGTGGGCTCGATCCAAGGACCCTCGGATCATGACCTGAGCCGAAGGCAAACGCTTAACGACTGAGCCACCCAGGCGCCACCCCCAATTTGTTTTAAAGATTTTTATTTATTTATTTGTCAGAGAGAGAGAGAGTGAGAGCGAGAGAGAGTACAAGCAGTGGGGAGCATCAGGCAGAGGGAGAAGCAGGCTCCCTGCTGAGCAAGGAGCCCAATGTGGGACTCAATCCCAGGACCCTGAGATCATGACCTGAGCTGAAGGCAGATGCTTAACCGACTAAGCCACCCAGGTGTCCCAGATGCAAAAATTCTTATCAAAATATTAGTAAATGAAACTAAGATATGAAAAGAACTATGTGACCATGACCAAATAGGTTTTATGCCAGGATGCAAGGCTGGTTCAATGGTTGAAAAACCATAAATGTAATCCAACATGTTAACAGGCTAGAAAAGAACAATCACATGATCATATCAGTTGAAGCAGAAAAATCATTTGATAAGGCTCAACATACATTTATGATAAAAACCCTTAGAAAACTAGAAATTAGGACAATTTCCTCAATTTGATAAATACATCGACAGAAAAACCTATGGCCAACATCATACTCAATGGGGAAAAGACCAAACGCTTTTCTCTTAAGATTAAGAACAAGTCAAGAATATTTGCTCTCACCATTGCTGTTCAACATAGTACTGGAAATTCTAGCACCAGGAAATAAAAGGCCTAACAGATAGAAAAAGAAGAAACAAAGCTTCTCTTCACACAGAAATCTGTAGATGATTATTTATAGCAGGTCTATTTGTAATAGCCCAAAACCGGAAACAACTAATATGTCACTCAATAGGTAAATGATTGAATCCACACCATGAAATATTACTCAGCAATAAATAGGAATGAACTATTGATACCTACAATAGCTTGGGTGGATCTCGAGGTCATCATGTTGTGTGAAAAAAGCCAATCTCACCAGTCACATAGTTACCCATTTACTTGATTCCATTTAGGCAGTATTCTAGAAATGACAGATTACAGAGATGGAAAACAGATGAGTGGTTGCCAGGGATTGGGGATGGAGGAAAGAAAGATGTGTATAAGGGGATAGCATGAGGAATACCTTTGTGGTGATGAAATAGTTCTGTATCTTGATTGCAGCAGTGGTGACATGTGTGATAAAATTGGCATAGAACTATACACACCTGTACCAATGTCAAATTATTGGTTTTCAGGTTGCACTATAATTATATTGATGCAGCTATTGGAGAAAACTTGGTGAAGAGTACAAGGATTTCTCTGTACTATATTTGCAACTTCCTGTGACTTTATAAAAAGTTCAAAATAAAGGGTTAAAAATAATTATAACTATATAAAATAGGACTATATATAATAACTATAAGCATAGGGTTATGAAGAAAGGAAAAAAATACATGAAGTCATGTTGGCAAGAAATGTTCCAGCAAATTAAAAAAAAATCTACTAAGTGGAGAAGAACCTTTTAGAATTTTCTACCCAACTTCAATTCCTTCCTAGGTGATTAATAGTAATCTTAATGTTAGGATGATATAAAATACCTAGATAGTAACACAGATAATATTAACTTAAATGATGCTTAACTGACAGATGCTGCTTTCTGTATATATGTACACAGTATGCAGCACACACACACACAGTTAAATTATTCTAACAGTCTTATGTAGGCGCTATGCTTATGTTCACTTTAGAGGTGAAGAAACGAAGCCAGTGGGAAGGTAGGAAAATCAGTAGAGAAAGTGGCATAAGAATATCCAGTCAGGCTTTGCTCTAAGGACGGGTATGGCTCAGGCCCAAACCATCTACTGACCCTGACATAGAAAATCCACTGCATTTGCACTGAAGAGAGTATTCCTCCCAGCTTTGTGCTCAGAGATCTTAGCAATTTGGAAAGTGAGGAGCTGAGTAATGGCCAAGTTTGAGGGAATCCAGAGTGCTTGCTCAGGATTAATTAAAAGTCTGTGTAAGATTACGTCTCTTGAATTCTATTTCTGGATGGGTTTATATCAATCCTCAGTCAGCTCTCCAGAGGGGAGGGTATTCCACAGCATATAAATATTAAAATATCTCTTTAAGATGTTGGATGTTTATGAGTGCTAACATTCAAACTATTTGTTACTGCCCTTTCTCATCCCACTGATTATTTATTGTTTGAAAAAATAAATATAGGAAAGCAATTGACCTAACAATGGCCTATTCCTGATTACACATTGCATTAAATACAGAACTTATAAAGAGGGCACTTTGGAATCTGTCTTTAACATCGGCAAAGACTGTGTAATGAAAAGGTATGTGACTTAGCCTAATAGATTAATGCAAACCACAGGTCACAAGAGGCCTGGAGTGAGTGTGGTAGATCAACACAAATCTAGCACTACTACAGAGAAGTTGGTCAAAACCCAAGGATTCTGATATGTCCTTGTACCTCCATAGCCTTGAGTAGGGTGCTTTGCACAGGATAGGCATCTACTATTCTTTTAATGGAATGAATGAACGAATGAATGAATGAGGGACAATAGGATGTCTGGCAGGTAAGGAGCAACACGCATGCTTTTTGCACATGTTTACTGGCTTCCACTATTTTTTACTGTAATCTATAGTGACAAATGCATTTTGCATCATGTCCCTGTACTCAGCTACATGTATACCTTCTGTAGATATGCACATATGTACGTTTTACATACACATAGAAACTTATTAAAAATTATTAAATAATTCTTATTATAATCTAGGTAATGATCTTTTCTACCTTATTTTCTTAAAAAAATGTTGATTGAGCTCACTACACTGTTTTCAAGATGTACTTATAGGTTACAACCTGCAGTTTGAAAAAACCTAGCATAGGTGGAAGCTCACGCATGGGTTTTGGAGTCGTATCCGGGTTGGAATCCTGGCTCTGATCACTTATTACTTGTGGCACCATAGGCAAGTTTCTTAATTTTTCTGAGCTTCCAGTTTCTCATAGGTTATCTACATTTGTCACCCTGGAAGCTGACAACTTAGGCAGACACAAGTCTAGCATAATCCCAAGAGTAGGGCTCTCAGAAGATGGAAAAGAAAAAAAAAATGTAATGAGAACATCGAGTTTTAATAGATACCTACTCTACAGGATTTCTGTTGCCTCTCTAAAGCCCCATTTCAAGGCTTCGCTATTGTTCTTGAACTAGACACTAATTATTTTATCTTAGATGATATGGCCTTTAAGAATATGGCTTATGTTGACCTTCATTTCTTGCCTCCAGCTGGCTTAATTTATGTACCACACTCCAGATCTTCTGGTATATGCAATTACTACCATAAATGCACCATGTTTTCTCTTTGGGTCTTTGCACATGCTCTTCTGCCTGCACAATTGATTTCTGCCTGTTCTTTAGGTCAGAATATATATTCCTTCAAAGAGCCTTGTTTGACCACCTAGATCTGCATTCGGTGCCCTGTCAGGAGCTCCTACAGCATCTTTGGCTTACCCTTACCACAGCATGCCACCATTAATATTCCAAAATATCAGCTGTATCCCTCAGGAGGACAGAAGACTGTATTCAGTTCTATTCTCTTTGTGTTATTTATATGTCTAAAGAAATTCTGCACACTTCCTCCCACCTCCTCTTTGTAAACTGGATAAGTTAGATAAATATACCTTAAGGATCAGGTCATTTGTTTGAAAAACAGTCCAGTCAGTTCTTAAATGACAGCTCTAGGAAATCAGAGTAACCCTTTGGCAAGCACTCCTCAAACATGTCCACTTACTACCAGTAGGGCTGAAGATGGCAAGGGGGTGGAGGTCTTGCAGATGGATGGTCACTAAGTACCAACCCTCCTTGTCTAGCTCATGTATAATAGAGGAGAAGGTTATCTACATTTGTCACCCTGGAAGCTGACAACTTAGGCAGACACAAGTCTAGCATAATCCCAAGAGTAGGGCTCTCAGAAGATGGAAAAGAAAAAAATTAATGAGAACATCAAGTTTTAAAGAGTGGGGATGGAAGAAAGTAGAGTTAATGGTATATCAGTTATTATTAGCACTTATCTGGTCATAGAGATGGTTTCATTAAGAGATTTCTCATTATTGTTTAAAAGTCACTTAAAAATTGATGGTAATATGTTCTAAGAAAAAAAAAACTGATTGCTTTGTTCAACTGATGAATTTTAACTCTCTATGGAAATGGCATTTATCACTGGGATTCCCAAACTGAAATGAGATCACATTGGCTCTATCTGTAGAAACTAAAAACACATCTCCAAGTCATCACTGTTAAACTTCCTACACACAGCCTAGCAAAACTGTGAGTCAGACATGAGAGCAGAAATCCATTAAACTGAAGTAGAAATAGAAGGAAAAATCACGAGAGAGAGAGTGGGGACACATACCAACAGAGGCATGAACAGTGAATGACAGAGTTGTGCCTCAGTGAGGTGCCAAATCTCTGAAATCAAGAAACTAGATATCAATTATCCTGCATTGCCCAAATAGCACAAGATATTTTCACACCCAGCTGTTCACACAGCTAGGTGGCTAGGAAGCTTTTCTATTAACACTTTTTCTATCCTTCATCACCCTTATCTTAGAATTTTCCAAAACATACTTTTCAGTGGTCATTAAAACTAAGAATTTATGTCCTCCACCTGCTTTACTTAAGTGATATTAGAAGTTACTCAGACTGAAATATTTCTGTCTCAGCTATAAAAGAGGGTCTACGTAATAAGGATAGCCTCCCACAGGAAGTTAATAATATATTTGAACAGAGTACTATGTAGCATTAATCTGTAACTTTTGCATTATTAATGGAAGTGAAAACAAAAGAAGACAAGTCATCTAGAGGTAATCTCTTTGTGGTGGATGCCATGGGATGGTTCCCTACAAGCTACTTGCAACTCCTTTCTCCCTTGTCTTTGTTTAGTGAAGATGAAATACTATTTCTCAATACCTCTTGCACCTAGAGATTTTAAATATAGTTTTTGCCAGGGAGAATTTGTTGGGGTCTTCTGTGTGATTTTTTCAAAGGGATGGACTCGACTGGCATATTTATCCCTTTCTCCTTGGAAAGTGGACCCAAAGCCTAGAGTTGCAACAGGTTTCTTGGAACCATGATGTAACATGAAAAAACAGTCTAACTACTGGGGAAAGCAGAGGAGAAAAATGAAAAGAGGTCACTTAGTGAAGCCCAAACCACCTAAATTCTTCAAAGGATGAAACAAATATATCGGTTGGGATTTTGGTTGTTTACAGCCAAACAGGATATGATTTGACACACTATTGTTAACGACAGCTCTTCTGGGACTCACAGAAAATTGGGCTAGTTTGTCCTATGGACTGTGCATGAGCTTGAGCCCGAACCAAATGGAGATTCAAGGGGCGGGAAGACAGCGTTAGTTCTAATGACAAGCTTAGGGACATCTAATGAGGTAGGAATGGTTTTTAACAAGCAATCGACAGAGTAGGTAAATGCGTAATAACTGTGCTTTTCACATATATAGATGATATGATTGATATAAAAGAATCTGAACTGTTTTCTCGTTTCCATGCCTTTTAAACCCTCATTTTCTTTTCTGTTTCTACCTTCTAATTCTTATGATTGAAATATACCAGCAAGAGTTTGGGCTGGAATTAGGAATTAACCATCAACTATGTGACCATGAAACAGAATCTAACAGGTTCCCAAACCCATGATTTTAAGGATCAGCAGCTAAATATAATCAATAGCCTTCCCAAATAGTTGTATTTAGTTCAATAACTTTCTTAATACTTAGCCCAATAATATATAATATTGTCCAATAATACCTAGTCTAATGACCTTCTTAAATTGTTACAGTCAATATTTATTGAACCAGGCACTGGGATAATTTCATTTATTCTACAAACAATTCATAGGAAATAGGGTATACTCTTGTCCCCATTTTACAGTGAGGAAACTGAGGTTTTGAAAAATTAATATATTTGAGCCAACTACTTAGAAAGACTAATCCCCAGTCTCTGGTCTTTCCCAAATTAAATGCATATGCAATTTCATAATTTTTATAATATGTCTTTTATATACCTCTATTCTAATGGAACACATTATACTATAATTATTTGTTTATGAGGTAGTTTTCACTGTTAGACTGAGTTCTTTGAGGATAAGGACAGTTTCTAAACTTCTTTGTATGATCTATGGAACACAACTCAATGGAAGTTTCCTACAAACATTGGTGAATACCTGCTGGGAATCAAGGTTTCTTAATAGGGATACCGAGGAGCTGTGTGCTGTTGGCCACCTTAATTTCACAGCTGTAGTATGTAAGTCAGTAAGTATTTGATAAGCAGATATTAAGTGCCTAGTATTATACTGGACCACAGAAAGTCTTATTTTGCATAATTAAGTCTAAATGGACACATTGTTTGTGAATATCAGGAAGAGAAAAAGGCTACAGGATTCACCAAAAACAAGTAATTCCCTTTCTTCTAGATTGGTAAATCAAGGGTTTCTCACAAAGACAGTGTACCTTAATATCACTAAAGTATTTGACAAAGTCTTCCACAATGTTCACAGATAAACTGGAGAATGCACACTAAATAATAGTAGACTGGATTGATAGTTAACTGAACATCCCCAAAAGTGTTGATTAATAGTAGTCTTGAGTGATGAGTTGCAGGGATTATACTTGACATTGATCAACGATCTTATCAATGACATGGATGAGTCCATAATGATTAAATATGAGGATGGTATAAACCTAGGAAGGATAGCTAATATATTAGAGGACAAAAATCAATACTTTAAAATATCTTTATTGGCTACAACCACGGGCTAAACCTAACAAGCAAATATTTAACTCGGATAAAGAGAATATCCTACGTTTAAAGAGGTAATTGTAAAAATATAGGATTTTGCACAATATATTTGGGAATATTTGGCTTGATAGTAACTCCAAATTGATAGCAACAAAATAGAGCTTTTAGTTAAAAAGTGCAGTATACGCCAATAATGACAGCTGACATAAAAATTAAGGCAGCATTAATAAGTATAACAAATTAAGATAAAAAGATTTACAAGAGTCTCATTGATTTTCTATGCCTTTTTTTCACATTATATCTGAAATATGGTGTCCATTTCTCCATGCCATGCAACAGAAGGCAATCATAAACTCAATAGACTTGAGCATATTCAGAATATGGCTACCGAGAAGGCTACAGGTTTGGGTTATAATTTAAATGACTAGGACTGCTAGAGGAGTTTATACCAAATAAATGATTATACTTCTCAAGGTTATGTGCTTGTTTTCTTCATCCTTGCAAGGTGAGGTCTAAACATCGAGCCTGGTACATATTTGGAGTTCAGTAAACATTTGTTAGTGATCATAGCAATCACCTCAAATATCCAAAGGAAGGGCTACTAATGAGGCTTAGATTCTGTGCCCAGGTAGGTCAATCCAGGATCTACAGTAAATGTTACATGGAGACAGCATTTGGGTGGATACAAAGTGAGCACCTCTGTACCAATTAGAATAATCTGAAAGTAAAAAGGGATGTTTCATGAATTCTTGTCACTGTAAGTATGCCAACATGGGTTAAATGACATCCTGTGAGGGATTTTGTGGAGAAGATGCCTCTGATGGACGCGATGTGAGACTCGACCCCCTAAAGTCTCATTCAACTCTAAGATTCTGTCAAATGATTCATTCATTCATTCCAAAAATATTTATTGAGTACGAACTGCTCTAGGAACTGAGGAGATAATGGTGAACAAAAGCATGCAAGGTCCCTATCCCTGTGCATCCTGAAGTGGAAACCAATGGTCTCTGAAATGGACTGGGTGCACATTTGAGGGGAGAAAGAAAATAGATTATCACAGCTTAAAAAGTCTCATTCTTTTATTAACTTCTGTATTTTACAATATGATCTTTAATGCATATAATAATGTCATGAGTAAGGTAAGTGAGTGTATGTCACTTAGAATCAAAGGCACATATTTTGGGGAGTTAACACCCAAAAGCATTTTCACAGTTAGGGTATGTGATCAAATATATTTGGCAACCTCTAGTAAAGAGTGTCAAGTCATCATGTGAGTGAATGCAAAACGGCAGCCATGTCAAGTGCCACACACACCTTCTATTCCCCCTAGTTCTAAGCTCACTCAAACATAAAGCCTTCATGTTCTTATGCTGTGGGAGCCCTTTAAATGCTGGTGTTGCAGTGACAAACAAGCACATTCTACCATAAGCAGCTGTCATATTTGAATCCTGGGAGAACCAGCACCACGAGAATCCAGTCCTATGATTCTGTCGTAGAAATAGGGATTGGTTTTAGCCACCATCATTTACAGAGGAATCCTTTATAAGTCAGTTTTTTCTTAGAAAGGCTGTAGATTCAGGGCCAAGCCTCGAGAAGCAGGGAGTTAAGAGGCAGAAATTAGTTGCCCCAATTAGGAAGCCACTGTGGGCCACACATATGACATGTCCCCATGACACAGAGATACATGGACAGATAGAGATTTGTTCTGTATAGAGATACCAAAAAATGCAAAATGCAAAATTGTATTTGACCATTATAACATGTAAGGCTATTACGATAATCCTCCTTTAGCAAGTAAGGAGGTGAGGATAAATGGACATTTAATGGTAGGCTGAAGGCCAGGATTATGTGTCACATTAGTGAGCCCTTCCTTAACCCCAATCCTGCCCCACATCTCAGGATAAAGTCCAAACTCCCCATCAAAGCCTGCCAAAGCTGTATCTTCTGCTTTTTGCCCAGCTCTTGGACTCTCCAATTTTTATTTCCTGCCATTTACTCTCTCACTCAGGTTTCTATTTTATTGAGCTTCTTGTAGTTCCATTAACACACCATGCTTTCTCTCACCTCCATGCCATTCTCTGTGCCTCCCACCCCCAGCTCCAGCAGCACCAGGCACCCTATGCTTCCCATATAAAGCACTTTTCACACTGTGTTCTCATTACCTGTTTGCATCTTTGTAGCCTCCAGTGGACTGTAAGCTCCAGAGAAAGGTACCCATCTCCCTCCTTGTTCCCCGATGAGCTCTGCACTGAACTGATGTCCTGGCACTCAGTAGATTCAGTAAATGTTTATTGAATTATATGCATGAAGATGAAAAATGGCATCTCAGAAAAGTCAACTTACTGAAAGTCATGCAGTAATATCTGGAAGAGGACGGAACCCAGGTCAGCCTCATTCCAAAGTCCAAGATTTAGCCTGCCGTTCACATGTTGGGAGCCAAATGGATGCCAATCCACCTATCTGGGTACTAGTTCCCTTAACTAGGAAATGAGAGTATGGGTCTATATAGTCTATATAGTGGTGTAGTGTAAGGAAAAGATTGTATGACATAAAAGGAATCTAGAATAAAGTCCTTACTCCATGCTATGTGACGTTGGGCAAGTCACTCAAACTTCTCTGGGCCTCAGTTTCTTTAGTAATATGAAAAGGCTATTCTGGATGGTCTCTGGATTCTCTTTTTAACTCTGAAACACAGTTGACCCTTGAACAACACTGGCTTGAGCTGCACAGTTCCACTTATACACAGATTTTTTTTTTTTTTGTAAATACAGCACAGTACTATAAATGTATTTTCTCTTCTTTGTGATTGTCCTAACATTTTTTTCCTGTAGCTTACTTTATTGTAAGAATACAGTATATAATACATATAAAATACAAAATATGTGTTAATTGACTGTTTATGTTATTGGTAAGGCTTCTTGGTCAACAGTAGGCTGTTAGTAGTTAAGTTTTTAGGGAGTCAAAAGTTATACGCAGGTTTTCTACGAACGGAGGTGGGGGTCAGTGCTCCTAACCCTTGTATTGTTCAAGGGTCAACTGTACTATTATGTAAGGAACTTCAAAGTTGCAACCTCTTCCATCCTGTAACAACAATGCTCTCTTTATCACCAAGCTTGCTAAGTTCTTACCGCTTTATCAATTCTCCTCACATTGCAATTTCCCTCTGCCCCTATCTAGCTACTGAAATTGTTCTCTCTAAATTAGTTGAAGACCTCTTAGTGGCTATATCCTAAATCCTCTTTTTAGTTTCCTTTCTATTGGCCTCCCTGAAGTATTTGAAAGCCTCACTTCTGTGGTCTCTGCTAAAGTTTTTGGCTATTTCTTTTTTTTTTTTTTCCTGTATCCAATGCCACTCTCTTATTCCAGGCCCTTCCCATCTTTCAATACTGTAATCATATCTTAATTTGTCTTATAGTCTAATCATCTTCCTCTTTGTCTGCCATCAAACTGTCAAAGCTATTTTTCCCCAAATACAAAACTATCAGCTCATTCCCCGATTTTGACACTTTGATGGCTCCCAGTGTCCATGGGATTAGCCAATATATAAATAAATGCCGATTGCACACATCTTCAACTCATCCTCTGGAGCCCAGGGTAGACACCATGATTTCAGTATAACTTCAGAACTCTTCTTAGCACAGATTTCCAGACAGCTACTACCAATCAATATGTAAGAACATAAGACGGAACCTCTTCCTTCAGAATATGGCTCTAACCAGCTTTCCAGACACATTTCCTATTCCTATTACTTTCTTTCCCATCCACACTCCATGTTCTGGATGCTTCAGAGCTTCCCCAACATGCCATGCTGTTTCAGTCCACTTTACCCTTGTATATGCTAATTATTCCATAAGGAAAACAAATTTTCTACCAGATCTGGTCAATATTTACTAATCCCTCTAGAGCCAGTCCAAATTCTGCTCCCTTTTGAAGATCCTTCCTGACCAGCAGAGTTAGAAAAGTTTCTTTTACTTCTGTTTACATTATACCGCAACGATCTATTTCCATATGTGTCAATCCCCTTCTAACTAGAATACAACTTTCTCTGGACTGGGACCACTTCTTAATCATCTTTGTATCTTCCCTAGAACTTACTACAGTAGCTAGAACACAGTAGGTGCCAAATGAGTGTTTGCTGAATGAAAGACCAAACAGATGACAAAATGAATGACATGCCTCTAACTGTACATACGGTAGGTTTAGAACTCATGGTTCCTACTTATAGACACCGTGTGAGATATGCCCACAGCAACACTCCTCTTAGACTCACCTTGTTCCCAGGCATACCAGGGAGGTTGAGAATTTCATGATAAAGGACAGCAATAACATTAACAATGATGATGATGAGTGAGTGCGTATGGTGTGCCGAGACAAAAACTGCTCATTTTAAGACTTAAAGAACAAGTAGCAGAATGATCTTCAAATATAATGAAAGATAAGAACAGAATAAAGATAATTCTGGCATAAAGAGTCATACTTTGATCTATTATCCAAAAATATGACAAGTGACTAAAACTCCACTGAAGACAGAGCTTTAGATCATTTATTAATACAATGGGAGCCGAAGGAAAGACGATCACTTACACATCTGTCTGGGCTGGGGAGTAAATAACATTTTTTATTATATGATTCTGTACTGGCTACAGGGAACATAATCTTAAGAAATTTCTTTACGGGGCAAATCTACATGGGCGAAAATTAGCTTAGGATAGAGTCTCCTCCTGTTCCAAAGAACAACCATAGGATCTGGAAAAACAAAATAAGCGTTAGGTGACAAAAATTTAGCAAGTGATAGCGCTGATTGTTGTATGCTCCTTTTAGAGGCTTACAATGCATGTTAGCATATTGGGGGTACGAAGACTGCAGTAAGAAAACCTGCTCGGTGGGGCGTACTCCAGAATTCTCCAGATGCATTTGGCCAGTGAACTTTTTTTTTCTTTAATAGAATGTCTTGTGTTTATTTCCATGGAATTAGTACAGGGAATTATTGGCTTTGAGGTTCCTAGAAACAGTCCCTCTGTGCTGGGATTCTAGCGGTGGGCATGTGCAAAGGCGATTGCTATGAAGACCTGTCTGATTTAGGGAAAATAAGATGGGCTTTGGTCAGGGCCAGAAGAGACTCATGAGTGGTATTATCATTTACATGAAAAAAAATTCAACCCTAGATGAAGGCTTAGAAGAAAAGGCCAACTCTTAATCAGTCGTTTGAATTAACAGTTTAGTTATTGGGGCTGTCTCACACAGTCATAGGAATTTATATTTTCATTTTATCCCAAAGAAAAACTTGACCATCTTTCTTTAATACTATCAACCTGGAAGCTTGACAGTAAGGATTAAAAATTGTTCCTTCCTTCCCACTTGGTTATTGGAAAGGCTCTGAAAGGTAATCAGTCTTGTGAAGCTACACTTTACAGTCTGCATAAAAATGCCATGATTTCCCTTCCTCTCCCCAACCTAATTGAAAGTGCATAATATCACCCAGCTGGGGAAATGTAAACGGTAAACAGATGCAATATATCATGCTATCGCACAAAAGCTGGTTACTAATAGGGACTGGGTGGTTGTCAGAAGCAAAAGAAATTTGGAAAACAAGTCTTTTTTTCATCTAGAATGAGAGCTCTTTGTGCCTGCCACCCTTCCCCCTCACCTCCTCCCTCCAGAATTCAAGCTGCAGCCAGATTAAGCCAAGGTCAGTCAACTCATTCCTTGCGTGTGTAATTCCAGGGGTCACCTAACAATGTATATTGACTAAAACACTCTTATATCAGCCTTTCAAGAGATGAGACATTTTATTTGTGGCAGGAGGTGGGGCTGAAATCATTTTGTTCCCTACTTACTTCAATTGTGCTGACAGATGGTCTTATTATCTCTTTCCTTAGCTGCTAAGCCTAAAGATCCTTGGCCTTGTCACCTCTTACCTTTCTCTACTTCATCAAACTCCTATTGCCAAGATTATCTCCTTTTCTACCTCTGATAATCCATGAACATCTACATAGGATCACATTTTCCTTGAGTGTAAAATCCCAACCTTGCTTTTCAAGGTCCTCTGCACCTCTGCAGCTCTCCGGAATTCCAGCTCCATTATACCTCCGTAGAAGCCACCATTCTCTGACTCCTCACCTCCCAGTGTTAGGATATCTTCTCAAATTAG
Organism: Eumetopias jubatus; assembly: GCF_037043125.1. Taxonomy (NCBI): domain Eukaryota; kingdom Metazoa; phylum Chordata; class Mammalia; order Carnivora; family Otariidae; genus Eumetopias; species Eumetopias jubatus. Next base: position 30,925,220 of record NW_028274809.1, read on the forward strand.
TCTTTCACAGTAGGACTTGTAGGAGAAAGGACATTATTCCTTCAAAGTTTTCATTAGTCCTCTGCCACAATATCCTTTCAAAAACTGCTCCCTGTTGCACCATGACCTCAACGACTACCATTCATTCATGCCACCTTATGACTGGTTTTTTGTTTTATTTTTGATGGCTGATAGCTTACGGGTGGGTCAAAGCCTAGCTCTTACCAAGGGGACTATCTCATTTCAGTTTTAATAGATTAAAAGGATATATTTTTATTGGCTTCAGCAGGAGAGATGACTTGAAACTCACTGAATTAAAGCTATATTTGTCTTTCAATAAGTTATATTACCTGTCAACTGGCACTGGTGGATGATATGGCTTGTTGACCTTGGCATAGAGACCCTCTAAGTGGTCTCTCTCTGGAGAGAGAGGACGGCCATCCCGATGGTAACCCAGGGGTCCAGCCCGAGGTGGAGATGGTGATCTATAGACGCTTGCTGATGCACATGGTTCCCGGAAGTGGTTCACTCTGGCATAGTTGGGGTCCATTTCATCATCGTCCATATCATGCAGTGATCCAGCTGCACCAGTAGCATAATCAATAAGACCTCTTGCCTGCTTTTCCCTTAGCTCCTGATGTTTTGCTCCAATCCTGAAAAAAATGTAGAACAGGTAGCAGAGACATATGTGAGTTTTATGTGGTAATACAATGACAGACTCTTCTGAATCTATGTTGATTTCTCCTAGTCAGTCACTTAGCTGTTATTCTCCTGTTAACCCAAGATCACACCATATAGAGATGCCAATGGCGTATCAGTGGGGTTAATTTTATATCTCTGACCTTTATTTGTTAGGGGCTCTTGACTTTTATAGCCATGGAATATGTATTTTGACATCTTGCCCACAGATGAGTGTGCTGACTGCAGAGTCAGAGGCTGATATTTATTAACGTTCCCTTCCTACAAATGGATGTGCCTGTGCGAACAGTGAGTGTGGAAGATAATATGGAAGTCTTCCTCGGGAGAGGGATGTATGTTAAAGAGCCCATCAGAATCACATACTTTGGCTAAGATTTCACTATTTGGTACCCCGGAGTTCTAGTGTATTCTTTTAAAGGAAAGAGCTTGCGAAATTGATTTAAATATGAAAAAGAAATACAGAGGCTTTCTGGTCACTGGAAACAGTGGGATCCGAGGTAATTTATGAGAGACTCTAAGTTTTTTGGTCACACAAATGGGGATCATGGTGTCTCATTATATAGGGGCTAGGGACAGAGTAAAATACTGAAGAAATTAATAGGCTCCTGACAGAGATGAATTGGCACATATAAGTGAATTAAACATTACTGGCAGAACTCCACGGTGCTCAAGCCTTAAGTGATATTACAAAATGCTACTGCTAATCAGTGTCCTGTGTAGACTACTGGGAATGGGAGTAGGAAATATACGTAGGTGGATTCCAAATCCATCTGAATTTTAAGAATTTGACATTTAATCTGGAAAGTGTTAGATCAGCTCTCCTAAATTCTCAGTTATGTGTTAAAATGGAAAGGTCACTGTGGCATCTTATTGGACAATGGTGATGTGATGGTGTCAGGAGGTGTTCTGTGCTAATGAGGAAAGAAGGTAACCTTACATCACTGGGCAAACAGGGTGCACTCTGAGAGAAGCCCGGCAATGCTGGCTCTGGCAGCCAGAGGAAGAAGTCAGGAGCAGATGGGGACAAGCCTGAATCCTGGGCTCTGAGAATACAAGAGGGCTCTGGGCTAGAAATGAAGGATCTGTACATGCCTGGACACATGTATAGAGACCTTGGATGAATTAAAAAAACAAAAACTGAACTCTCTCAGTACCTTCTCCTCTTTAAGCAAAAACAGCTATTTTTGCACAGGGCAGCTAGCTTTATTTTACAGAACATCAAACTCTTTGTAAAAATCTTTAAAAGCCATCATCTTTATCTTTCAAGGTATTTTCTCTTTTGCCAGAATGGCCCCCCTCCCCTTTTTTTTAAGTGGAGAGAAGGGAAGGGGGAAAAAAACACGAAGAAGAAGGTATAGGACAAAAATCCAGCATCTATCCCCAAGTCACAAAAGATGAAAATAAATGCCAGGGTACATTATTGCATATCTCTTTGACTAAGTCAAATCATGTATCCTACACATAAGTCATTAGAAGAATTGATATTTTTGTAAAGAGGAGCTTGACTCTCCAAGGGATTTTGAATGAAGATGAAAGGAAGATTACACGGTAGGGTACCTGTTAAGAAGCCCTGCCTGTCCCCGTTCAGTGCACATTAGTCCTAGATTCACGGGTGTTTGTTTTGAATAATTTTTTATAAAGAAGATAACTTGCTCTCTTCTGCAACAAAACCGATCTTTCCGGGACAGTGCAGACTGGATTATCAGAGAGCGCTCGCTGCACTATGATGATAGGGATGGATTTCCACGGCAAAGAGAGCGCAGGGCATCAATAAGGTCAGGGGGTGGGATTCTGTGTGGTTACTACGCCTCCTCAGTGCGATACCTGCATGAGAAATCATTCAGCAGAAAGGTGAACATCTCGTGGGTGCTGCATAAAGCTACACTTGTGCGTTAATGAAAGCAGAGAACACCAAGCCTGGTTTTTAAAAGTCACAGAAATAGAACACCAGTATCTGTGCTCCTTAGCTCATCACTTCTCTGTCTTAGAGGTTTTCTCATTAATTAGGCTTGCTAGGTATGTAAAGATTCTCAGATGAAAAGTACTCTGTGTGTGCAAAGCAGTATTTTATCTTGTATTTTTTTCCTTCTAAAACAAAACTAAATTTCTCCTTGATCCTCTCTGCACCACTGAGGGTTTCAGTAACTAATTTCATATTAATCACTCAGTAGGTGAAACAGTAATTTCTCCAAACCGTCATTATTATGCCATATATCAGGGTCTCTCCACGTGGGGGAGGACAAAGCAATCTGAAAAGGGGTGTATGGAGGCAGAAGAGACTCTCGCCGGCGAGAAATGTGGAGGAAATAGATTTTTTTGTTTTTGGTAGCTCTGACCTCTCTCTGCCCCAATTCAGTGTGAGAATTCTAATTGTTTAGAGTCCTTTCCACTTCAAGGTCTTCTTATCACTGGTAACTCAACCTGTTAAAATATCTATCTTTCAAAACAGCTCTTGACAAAATATCTTTTTTATAGGATGGTACCACCAGCTTCCCCATTCTCCCCAGCACAATTTCTTCTCTCTCTTTCCTTACAAAAGCATTGTTGTTTCTTTTCTTCCATTATAACTCTTGGATATCCTCTTTTATTTCCATTTCTTTAGACAAACTCTAGTATTTAGGCATTATATTGCTTAGCTGTGCACTGTCCAATACGGTGGCCACTAGCCACATGATGCTGTATACATTTAAATTAGAATTAATTACAGTTAAATAAAATGTAAAGTTCAGCTTCTCACTGTCACAAATCACATTTCAAATGCTCAATAGCCACACGTGGCTCGTGACTACTATATCAGACAATGCAGATAGATATAGACTACTTCTATCATTGCAGAAAGTTCTATTGGATTGTGCTGGCCTAGATTATTCTAACATTTTTTGGTATGTCACCTTGTGCCACTTTAATCTATACCTTAAAAGGCTGTTGGATAATCTTCCCCAAAGAATTTAGCTCTGTCAGATCAAGGATCTCTAACAAGAGATTATAGTAAATGATGGAGTAAGAGTATGGTTACTCTACTTCCTCCCTCAAACTCTAAATGGACAAACAATTGAGAAATTGGGAAGACAAAATTCCATCTACACAATGGAATTAGCAAATGACCATAAATCTTAACACCATGCAATGAAATTTGGACTCAACCCAAAAGGGGGAGTTCATTAAGAGTTGATACATGCCTACCTCTCTAGCAAGGTATACATTTCACTGAAAGTAAGATCAAGATTACAGAAAATAAACTTCTATTTAGAAAACAATAGTTTGAAGGCAGGTTTAGGATCCTTTGTAATTGTGGGGTAAATCCTTGTGAGGTTCCAACTGAAGAGTGGAGGAGAGGTGGAGCTAGAAGAGAGATATTTCCTCTGAGAGATATAGTTCCTCCTCCACTGAAGAAACTTCTTGGAATAAAAAGAGAGAAGAGAAAAGAAGCTCCAACCTATTTTGTAGCTGACAGGCAGAATTAGCAGAGCAGAGATAAACAAACACAAACTCATCAAAATAAAACCAATAATCTAAGAGGCTTCACTAAGCAAGCTGATCTCTTTCAGCTTGATCTGCTGACCTCACTGATATGAGGAATTCTTAATCTCAGGAAACAAACTGAGTGTTGCTGGAATGGTGGGGGGTGGGAGGGATGGGGTGGCTGGGTGATAGACATTGGGGAGGGTATGTGCTACGGTGAGCGCTGTGAATTGTACAAGACTGTTGAATCACAGATCTGTACTTCTGAAACAAATAACGCAACATATTTTAAGAAAAAAGAAAAAGAAGAAGATAACAGGAGAGGAAGAAAAGGGGAGTATGTCAGAGGGGGAGACGAACCATGAGAGATGATGGACTCTGAAAAACAAACTGAGGGTTCTAGAGGGGAGGAGGGTAGGGGCATGGGTTAGCCTGGTGATGGGTATTAAAGAGGGCACATTCTGCATGGAGCACTGGGTGTTATGAACAAACAATGAATCATGGAACACTGCATCAAAAACTAATGATGTAATATATGGTGATTAACATAACAATAAAAAATTAAAAAAAAAAAAGGAAAACCATGGAAAACAAGCCCCCAGGGTGTGCACCCAGCAGATGTAGCAAGAAGATATTTTGAAAGAACATACGGAATTGAAGTTGCTGGTGACCTTAGATCTCTACATCCTCCATGTCCTCTAGCACAGATTTAAAAAAATTTTTTTAAACACTATATAACGTGATATTAATTTAATGGGTCATAACAAGCATTTGAAAAATTAAATACAATAAAAGAGAAAAATATTAGGGGTTATTGCACATAGTATGCATACCTTTTGTTTTGAGAAGGAGAAAAATCAAGTTGTCTAAAAATTCAGGCTAGCCTCAAACATAAATAAAGCCAAAAGAAGAATATTCTCAAACATTTCAGGGAGTAGAGCTTGTTGACCCACTGTGAAAAACTACTTAACAATTAAAAGCAGTCAACCAAAAATTGAATCAAAATGAGGAATTCAACTTAATAAGGCTGTGGGATGACAGGTGTGAAGGTGAGCGGTACCTTAACCTTAGGTTAAAGGTTAAATGTTTGTAGCGACATAGTTATGGAAAAACATAAATATGATAAACTCTGACAATATAAAAATAATAATCATTAGTGAAAATCAGAAACCAATAAGGATGTGTAGGAGAAAGCATTAACATTCAGGTGTATTCATTACCTCACCTTATAGAGCAGGCATTGGTAGTGACTGTTGAAAGTGGATAAAGCAGGAAACAGAGGGCGGAGTATATTAAATATTACTATAGAAAAGCTACTAAAAAAACAAATTATCAGAAGAGAAATGTATGAAATAAAACTCCAACCATAGAAAAAATAGAAAACAGGGGCTGCCTGGGTGGCTCGGTCAGTTAAGCTGGATTTTGATTCAGGTCATGATCTCAGGGTTGTGAGGTCGAGCCCTGTGTCAGGCTGTATGCTTCAGTGGGGAGTCTGCTTGGGATTCTCTCTCTCCCTCTCCTGTTGCCCCCTTTCCTGGTCTCTCTTTCTCTCAAATAAATAAAAATCTTTAAAAAAGATAGAAAGCAGAAGCAGCAAAAAAGTAACATAAAATCAGATGGCCAGATTTATCTTTTATGGCAGTAAATGAAAATGGAACAAATGTCTTTATTGTAACTACAGAATTCCAGATAAGATAAAAAAGAAAAACATACTATATGATACTGAAATAGTGAAAAAATGACAAATAGCCTAAATGTGCAGTGATAGGGGACTAGAAAGACATATGGTTCGGCCAAAAAATACAGTCGTCCTATTCCCACACGAAAAGGAAGTAACATACACATATGGGCCAAGACAGAGAGAGGTATTTGTATGAGGTATCACATAATTCTTGCATATGCACAGAAAATGTCTGGAAGGACACAAAAAAATTCATAACGGCGATGACCTCTTGAAAGTGGAATTGGAGGTACACTATTTGAATTTTTATACTTTTTTAGGATAATTTAAAAAATTTCAAAAATATGGAACAGTCCCTTACAACTACATATTGACTATTACAGTGAATCAAAACTTAAAAAAAAAAATTAAACAGGCAATAGCAGGCAGCCTTTGTCTTTTTTTTTTTAATTTTATTTATTTATTTGAGAGAGAGAATGAGATAGAGAGAGCATGAGAGGGGGAGGGTCAGAGGGAGAAGCAGGCTCCCCGCCGAGCAGGGAGCCTGACACGGGACTCGATCCCGGGACTCCAGGAACATGGCCTGAGCCGAAGGCAGTCGCTTAACCAACTGCGCCACCCAGGCGCCCAGCCTTTGTCTTGGGCAAATTTTCTTCAAATTACTGTTCATTGAACATTTGTTTGGTCAAAAACAACTGCTTTTGCCTAGAGTATCCATTCTCCATTTATCAAATATTTGACTCGATTTCTAGAATAAGGATTTAACTTTACTCATTTAAAATGCATTTTAGGCACTTTTACAGCTCCATATTGATCTCAACAATTCTCCTATTCAACCCATGTATTCAGTAAATTCTCTATTAATCTGTAACTTTTATATGTTACTTTGTAAAACAAACAAAAGCATTTTTTATTTATTTCTCCAGAACTAGACTACAAGCTCCTTGAGGGTCATGTGAGTTTTCTGTTAATTCTGGCTAATTGATTTATTCACTCATACTGATACCATATTGTATAGTAGAAAGAAAAAAAGAAAAATCCTCAGTCCCTGACTATCAGGGAGATATAAACATGTAACTACAATTCAATGGGATGACAAAGATACTACCTGTACAAGGGATCAGAGTCAGTTCAGCCTCGGGCTATGAGGGGGGATCATGAAGGTGGTGCCACATGAACTGGGTTTTGAAGGAACTTGTCCACCTCGTTCCAGGAGGACGGAAGAGATGTAGAAACGGTGTGAGACACTCTAGTCAGAAGGAGGGACACAAGCAAAGGGGCATGGGAGTGCATGATTTACTTAATGCTGGGGTGCAAGTCCGACGTGGTAGAACAGAATGGTTTGAGTCATCCACCTACAGCTCCCCCGCAACAGGAACACATTTAGTAAAAGTTATTGGCAGATTTCTGTAAGGTTTGTGTAAGATAAATTTAATATTGAAAATTTTGTTGTACCTTTTTTCATTTGTTTATTTACCCTTCCATTATAAAACGAAACAAAGATATAGAAATTTGTGCAAAACAATTTTAGTATATGTGCTGCCGAAGCGAGCACTGTGCAAAACAAATCTATGCATCCAAGAGCGGCTATAAAGCAAACATGTCTGTAACTATCCCTGAGGTCAGGAAATAGACCTTTGCAGGATACCTCAGAAAGTCTCCAGGGGGGGGTCTCTCTCCATTGCAACCACCGCTATATTTCTATATTATATATGTATCTCCTTTCTTCCACATTAAGAATCCTGCTCCTCAAGACACAGGGAATGCTAGAACTAAATATCCTATGATTACAACTTGCTCTACTCTGTATTACATAGATAACAGCTTCACAGTAGTAATACCAAATACTACCACTCACAAAATGATTATTAAAGAGTTAAACTCCGCTTTCCATATACTCTTCCTGTCATCCCTCCATTTTTGTAGTTGTATTATGCCCACATTGTTAAACATATAGCAGCTACATGCCAGAATTCAGTTCAACTCTCATTTACTCTGAGCACTACAAGTAACTATATATTTAATATGTTAAAATAAAATAAATATATATTTAATAAAGACCACAGTCCTAATGTCAATGAATATGGAGTCATCTACTAGATTCCTCAGGAAGAATTCACGGGACAGTGTTTCTTCAGTTGATAACAGTATGCCTTTTATACTTGACAGCCACTTTTGCTGAATATAAAATTATCCACCTTTCCCCTTGGATATTTAAAATATGTGACACCATTTTCTTATGACAAAATGTTGCCATTGAAAAGCAGGATGATAATCTAATTCTATTTCTCTTATAAATTACTTACAGTAACTTACCCTTTTCGCTTAGCTCATCAAATTCTTTTCTTTAAAGTCCATAATAATTTTACTTAGAAAAGTTATTCTGGCTTGATACTACTTTTGATAAACAAATTAAGCATATTTTTTGAACAGGGCAATATTCTTGAATTATAGTTTTTATTATTAAGGTCATAGGATACAAGTTGCACCTAGAAAAGTCAATTGTATTTTTTGCACTAGTAGTGAATGGTTAGACAACAAAATCAAGAGAATGATACCATTTAAAATAGGATTAAAGAACATTACAAATTTAGGAATAAATTTAACAAAAGATGTACACTTCCTCTACCCTGAAGACAATAAAATACTCCTGAGGGAAGTTAAAGATCTAAATAAATGGAGAATTCTAGCTTGCTTGTGGATCAGAAAAGTCAATATTGCAAGATGTCATTTCATCCAAATGAACAGATCAATGTCATTCCAATCAAACTCCTCTCAGGTTTATTTTCCAAAAATTAGCAATGTGATTTTAAAATTGATTTGGAAAGTGAAGGGCAAAAATAGCCAAAATAATTTTGAAAAATAAGAATAAAGTTGGAAGATTTATACTACTAGCTTTAAGACTTACTATAAATCTTCAGTAATCAAGGCAAAGACTAGACAAGTAGATGAATGGAATCCAAGATAGAGTCCAGTAATATATCCACACATATTTGGTGAAGGGATTTATAACAAACATGCCAAAACATTTTGATTTAGAAGGGAGAATCTCTTCAACAAGTGGTGCTGGAAAATACATAAGGGAAATCCACAAGGGAAACAAGAACTTTGGTTCTTACATTCTACCATAACAAAAATCAATTCAAGATGGAAGACTGGCCTGAACGAAAGTCCACAATAAAGCTACTAGAACAAAATAAAGGAGAATATTTTCAGCCTTGGGGTAGGCAAATAGTTCCTAGAGAGGACAGGGAAAGCACGGATCATAAAAGAAAAAATTATTAAGTTGAATTGAACTTCACCAAAATTAAAACCTTCTCATTAAAAAGCATCAAGAAAAGCCGCCCGGGTGGACCAGTCGTTAAGCGTCTGCCTTCGGCTCAGGTCATGATCCCAGGGTCCTGGGATCGAGCCCCACATCGGGCTCGCTGCTGGGCGGGGAGCCTGCTTCTCCCTCTCCTACTCCCCCTGCTTGTGTTCCTGTTCTCGCTATCTCTCTCTTTCTCTGTCAAATAAATAAATAAATAAAATCTTGAAAAAAAAAAAAGCATCAAGAAAATGACAGGCAAATGAGAGAAAACATTTGTAACACACATATCAAATGAAGGATTTGTAATGAAAAAATCCTGAAAAATCCTTGCAACTTAGTAACAGAAAGAAAAATGACCCAATTAGAACTGGGCAAGAGATTTAAACAGATACTTTACAAGGGAAGATCTAGAAATGTCCAATAAGCAAATAAAAACATTCTGAACATTATAAGTCATCAGGGAAATGCAAATTAAAACCATAATGAAATACTCTTATCAAAATGAAAAAGAATGACAAGACCAAATGCTGGAAAAGATGGGGAGCATCCAGAACTTTCGACACTGCTGTTGGAAATATGAAATAATGCGATCCTTTCGGGAAAAGGTCTGGGAGCTCCTTATAAAACTAGACATGCCCCAAAGCTATGACCTAACAATTCACCTCTCAGATACTTACACAAGAGAAACAACAACAGAGGCCCACAAAAATCCTTGAAGAATGTTTGGTAGCAGCTTTATTCATCATAGCGAGAAACGGAAATAAGATGTCCATCAGCAGGAGAATGGATAACCAAACAACATTGTATTCATATAACAGAATATAAATCAGCAACAGTGACAAAAAAAAAATAAGCTACTGAAATAACAACAGGGGTGAATCTCAGAATTATCATGCTCAGTGAGAGAAGCTGAACACACACACACAAACTTACATGATTCAAATGATAAGAAATTCTAGATTAGGCAAAACAATCCTGTGGTGATAGAAATCAGATCGGTTACTTCCTGGAGTGGAGGGTGTACTGAATGGGGAAAGGCAGGCGGATGAGAATGGGAAACATTCCTGGGGGATAGAAATATTCTCTACCTTGATATACATTCATCAAAATTGAATATTTCTTCTGTTTGTATGAAACCTAAGTATTTCACTGTATGCAAATTATACTTCAATTAAAAAAAGCTTAAAACAGAAAACAAATATTAAAGCAAAAAATGCCAATGACGCTATTAATACCTTTTAAAATACACGTGATAGAATCTAACAAATTAGGAGCAATCAATTCTAAGTTTACTTATATATCATTTCTTTCCTTTTTAAATACATTACCTGGAAGTAATTGTTATAACAAATTAAGACAATGGGGGTATGATTGCTGGGAAAATATCTTAATTGCTTAAGGAAATACATCCTCTTTTCAAGCAATTTGAACACTTCTGAAGTACCAATTTATAAGGCAGCTATTAATTTTGATTAAGTACATATTATTCTTATTGATCCATAAACACATCCTCTAAAGACCAGACAACTTGTTTTAAGTCTATTACAAGTTTCTGTATTCATCATTCAATAAAGATTTGTCAGGCACCTACGGGTTTTAAGTTTTGATCTTGCTGCTGAGATTGAGCAGTGCATAGAAATCCTTGTCTTTGTAGAATTTATACTCTAGTCAGGGGAGGTGGAAACAGACAACAAATTAACTAGGTAAATTAATAAATGATGTCAGATGGCAGTATGCACTACTGAGGAAAATGGAACAGGCAAAGGTGCTAGGAGTGTTGGGGGCAGAGTGCGAGGGTTATACTTCTAAATATGTGGTAAGGTAATATGTGGGAATATTAATTAAAGGCTTGAGGAGGAGGCTAAAATGCTCACAGATAACTGGGGAAGTATATTTCAGGTAGCGGGGATAGCAAGTACAAAGGCCCTGAGGCAGGCAAGTGCCAAAAACAGCAAGGAGGCCAGCGTGAGGGGGTGAGAAGTCAGAGGGCCAGAGAGGAAATTAGGGCCTAGCTCAGGTAGGGCCTTGAGGTCCACGCTAAAGGTCTGGTTTTTTACTCTCAGCGAGGTGGGAAGCCAACGGGAGTTTTTAAGCAATGAAGCAATCTGATCTGACTTACACATTAAAGGAATCTCTTTGAGTGCTATTACTGAGAAGGTGGTGGGGGTGCTGGGCAAGAAAAGAGCCACGGAGACCAGTTGGGGGCTATCAAGATAACCTGGGGGAAAGTCTGTGGCATGGGTGAAGCTGTAGCGGTGGACACGGTGAGAACTGTTTGGATCTAAAAGCTAAAAATAAAGCTGAAATTAAAAAGAAAAAAAATCCTGTAATGAAGACTGCCCTTCTGATACTCCAAATCAGGGAGGTTGTACTACAAACAAGAGCCCATCCTATTAGCATTTCATCTGTCCGGCAGGAAGAACAGACACGAGTAGTATTTGTGATGAATTTTCCCACAATTACGGAACTCACTTCTCACAAGGCACACAAGTCTCAATTTTAGAGATAAGGAAATGGATGTTCAGAAGGGTTAGGTGTTTTGTTAGAGACCATGTATGTATTAAGTGGCAGGAATTGGATTCTTAAATTCCACCCAGGTGCCTGACTTCAATATGAATGTTTCTTTCATTTATAAAAGCACAAATAATGTAAGCATGATCGTTTTTTAAAAAAAATTATATAGCGAAAGCTTTCAGGTACCCCAAAGTACAGAATGTGGTGCAATGAACCTCGATATACCCATTATCTGGTTCTGTGTTCAATAATAAAAGATGTTGCCACTGTTTGCATCTAATTTTTCTTTTTAAAAAATTTTGGCTAAGTAGTTTAAAAGCAAATCCTAGTCATTTATTCTATATATACTTCAGAAAACACATCACAAAAAAATCACGAACATTACATAACAATGACATTATCCACTTAAAAATTAACAATTATTCCTTAATGTCACCTAGATACCTAGTTCATAAACTAATCTCCCAAGTGCCTAAAACATGCCCTCTTTCTCAGTGGATTTATTTCGATCGGGCTCCAAAAACTATCCGCACATTACATTTGGTTACGTCTCTTAAGTCTCATTTCCTGTAAAGAACTGTACTCTTTTTTTCTTTTTTGCTTTTTAATTGTTCCATGCTCCTGAATTGTTGCAGAAACCAGGCCAATTGTCCTGTAGGTGGTCCCACATGCTGGATTTGTTTGCCTCTTTGTGGTGCGATTAAACTTATTCCTCCATTCCCTGTATTTCCTGCTTATGAAGAGTAGTTCCAGCACCACAATGCCCAGTAGGTCTTTCTGTGACGATGGAAATGTTCTGTGTGTCCTGTTGAACACAGCAGCTGTGTGTGGTTACTGAACGCTCGAAATGTGGCTAGGGTGATGAAGGTACAAATTTTTAATTTTAATTAATTTAAATATAAATAATACATGTGACTGTGGCTATTGTTTTGGATAGTGTCCCTGGAGACTTAGTTTCAGGTTCAACTTTTGGTGGGAAAGAGTACTGTGGTGGGTTGAGTGTTGGTCCCCGCCAAAGATGTGTCCACCGGGAGCCTGTTAATGTGACCTTATACCGAAGTGTGATTACCCTGACTTATACAGTACAGGGAAGGCAGAATACATGCTTAATTCCTTTTAATTGCTGATTTTTCAGAGTAAGGAGTTAGTGCCCTAGTAATTCCAATGCTGACCAATGATTTATTAGACATCTTTTTGGGGGAAATGAAAGGTTATGAATATCATCATGAACTCATATATTTTTTTTAATTTTTAATTTTTTTTTTTTGAGAGAGAGAGAAAGCATACATGAATGGAGGGGAGGGGCAGAGGGAGAGAGAGTCCTAAGCTGTCTCCATGCTCAGTGTGGAGCCCGATCTCATGAACCTGAGATCATGACCTGAGCCAAAACTGAGTCAGACACTTAACCAACTGAGCCACCCAGGCACCCCAGAAACTCATATATATATTTTTTTAAATATAGGGGTGCCTGGGTGGCTCAGTCGGTTAAGCATCTGCCTTGGGCTCAGGTCATGATCCCAGGGTCCTGGGATCAAGCCCCGCATCAGGCTCCTTGCTCTGTTGGGAGCCCGCTTTTCCCTCTCCTCCCTGCTTGTACTCTCTCACTGTCTCTCTTTCTCTCTCTCTCAAATAAATAAATAAAATCTTAAAAAAAATACATACTTGGGGTTTTCAATCAATTGCATTCCTTACTCTTTTTCTTGAACGCACTGTCCCATATTTAGTCACTGGAAACTGCTTCATGTTGGCTCCTTTGTCCTTTTGTCTTTGATAGCTTCTTTGCTTTTTGACAAATAAATTGTCTCAGCTTCATGTTGAGTATCTCGTGTTCCTGTCTTGGAAGCAGCCATTTCACCCAGGAACTCTTCTGTCTAGTGGGAAGTAATATTCACAGCACACAATCTGGCCTCTAGGAAGCTCATGGTCACTGGGTTATCATTGCTTCCATGCCTTTTCTATGATAGAGTTAGGAAATACATCTTTTCAAAAAAAAAATCGCAAGTTCATACTGCTCTTTCCAATTCAAATTTAACATTATGGAATCTCTACTTAACTTTTTAAAAGTTTATATAAGTTTGTTTTCTTTAAATGAAAAATCTTGATTCTTAATACCACTGACAAAATTATTTGTGTTATTATATATATATAATTTTAAATACATAGTCTTAAAATAATGCCAATATTACTAAAAGACCATTGCATGAAGTTTAGGACGTTCAGAGCTCCATGTTTTGTTAGAACATATCCCACTAAATAGGTAGAGTCAAAATGTTGTATTCTAACCTTTTTTAAATTCTTTTTCCTGAGTCCACTAGGCAGTCAGTTTGTTTTACAGTTAGGTTGTTCTGGTTGGTTCTCAATTTTTAGAGACTGCCTTTCCTTTCTCTTTTGATGTTATTTCATTTGTTAAATATGTAAAACATTTACATTTCCAAATTCAACTATATACAACATACAGTTATATAGCTTTCAATAGTCTTCCCGATCCGAAGCAATATAACTATACTTCTTTTTTCAAATGAAAGCAAACATGGTTATGTATCTGTGATCCTTCTTTCTCACACATTTTCCCCTATATGTTGCTTTTTCCCATAGCAATGTTCAGAAGACATCTCCATATTAGTGAAGAGATCTTTCTCATTTAAAAAAAGTTTCATAATAGTCTACTCTGTGGACATGCTTCTGTTTCTCTAATGAGTCCCATATTCTTTAATATTTGGGTATTTCCAATTTGTCACCATTAGAAATAATGCCATAATGACAAATCTTATGCAAAAGCCAGTCTTTATTTTTGCTATGGCCACTTTAGGATGAATTCACAGAAGCAGGATTGCGTGCTCAAAGAGAAACTCACATATAATACTCCTAGAGGATGACAAATTTCCCCCTATGCTGTTCTCTGTATTACCACTTGCAACGTGGGAGGTTGTCTTCCTCTACCACGTCACCCACAGAACACATTGTCGAACGTCGGGATATTTGATAAACGTAGGTGAGAAGTGATGGTTCAGTGAAGTTTTAATTAGCCTTTCTCTTCTTGCATGATGCTGAGTGTCTTTTCCTATGTTTAAGAGCCATTTTCACTTCCTCTTCTGTGAGCTGTCCATATCTTTTGCTGATTTTTCTATCAGATTGTCATTTTTTTCCCTCAATTTTTCAGACCTTTGTATAGTAATGATATTAGCACTTTCTCTGTGATAGAGGTTGCATGTCTTTTTGTGAGCTTGTATTTGCCTTTCATGAGTCTTCAACATTACTGATCAGTGTTTCATACTTTCTACTTTACCCGTGCAACCCTTATTAATATTGTTACTTTTGCATGTTGTCTCCATTTGTCTCATGCAGAATGTATCAACCGTACAGTTCTGACTGACCTGACTTGCTGACTGACCCGACTTGAGACTTGCGCCAGGAAGATGCAGGCACGGACATACTCTTTGTTGCTGCCGTGTGAACCCAAACAACAGAGACAGAGATGAATAGACAGAAAAAGAGGAGGTTTGCTGCCTAGAGTGGTGACAGTAGTCGGGGTCAGAGAAGGTTTTTCAGGGGAGAGCCATGGGGTGAAAGAAGTAGTACCATTAAAAGAGATTATAAACTACCTGCTGTACAGCTTTCGTTTTTGACAGTGGAGATAATTTGTCCTGCCATCATTCCTGCTCTTATAATAGAAGCTGCAATTAGGTCACTACAATTATCCTTTGTCCCACTGACCAGGCCCAGCTTCTTCAGCTTTTCCTCATGAATGCTGTTTCGAAGCCGCAAGTGTACCTGGCCAAGAACAATTACAGCTTATTATTGCTATTCTTGTTACTATTATTCTTCTCACCAGCCAATACAGAGTTATTACTCAGCCTTTGTGATCAATGTTTCATCTTTTCAACAAAACTGTTTTAACTGTGTTAATATCTTTTGCCACTTTCTCATTCCTGCCTGGGCATCTGTAACATTTCCTAAATGAGCCTCTTTGGTCCTGTCCATTTTTCTTGTCAGCCTCGACCAGACCTGATGTGGTAAGGGAACTAGACTGATGGGATAATTTATCATTCCTCTTGTAATGAATAAAGAAATAAATAAAGTTCTGCCGAACAAATTTTATATTCTACAATACTGACATGCAAATTCTTTAATGCTGTTAATTGAATCTTTTAAGTAGACTTTTTCTTCATGGTTTTCTCTTTGCATGCACACACATGTACCACACAGAGTCCCTCGTGGTTTGCAGAATCCAATGATGCTATGCCTTGTGGCTGTTGTGCCCGAATAGCATGCATGAGTTTGTGCCCAGGGTTTGCCAAATGTCAGGAGGCAAAGGGCATGCTGATGCTCATTAAAGCAGGTCGAGGCAATGAGGTTTGGGGAGGCTCTGAGAGTCAGGTGTGGTCTCAGAACAATCTAATTCTGGAGCTCCCTGAGAGCGTACCTGCTTCTTTGTCCAGTGGGATGACCACAGAAAAGACTCCCATATCTTACGTTGCCCAGAACCAACCGAGTTTCCCACATCAAATGGTCTTTGCCTATTTGACACTGAATATATTTCGTAGTATAAAATCATGGCAGTCATTTTCAATTCCTACTTATCAGTTACATTTTTTACAATGTCAAAGTGGCAAGACTCTTTAGTACCTTCCCACTACTACTAAATACTACCACTTCAAGAGACTTGCCCTTCCGTGAAGACTCTCCTATTATTGCATTTACATTTACCCTGAATTTATACCTTTCCCAGAAAATTTATAAACTTTCTCTATTGCTAATGTACTGGGTTCCTGTAATTTGTATTCTTGTGATGTGAACAAATTTCTCAGAAATGCTTAGTAAACATCTTTAGCTTTCATTGGGAAATTAGCCGCAAAGAGGGGTTGGGGGCAGGGGGACAAATGACACAGTGCTTACTATCTTCTCTGATAATGGTTCCCTTAGAGCAATTCTAGGCAGTGTCCCTACAAATGGTGTCATTAGGCAGTGAAGACATTAAAAGATCCTCCAGATTGCTGGCTGCATGAACACTGAAGAAACAGCTATGAGAATCTGCCTTTGAGTGGGCTCTGCTGGTTGGATAAACTTCGTAATTTGTTGATATACTTGATACTTGATTCTTATTGTTACTGGCACGTATACGTAGCAAAAACTAGGCCAATTTATTCTTTATATCCCTGCAGTTCATACGTGTCCCCTATTTGTAGTGCTCTGGGAAGCAGAAGGGGAAGTAGGTTTCCTGTATTAGGATGATCAGGAATAGAGCACTTATCAATCCTCAGGACTGCCAGGAGTGATAGCTGCAAAAATGAATGACTGGCCTTTGACGGTGGTGGTTGTCATCATAAGGCAAAGAATGAGGATAAATCCCTAATGCTGACTGCTTGGTGGGGGTGGTGGGGGGGGGGGTATTGTAAATCACATGAACTTCCTGCAGAGGAAACAGGACAAATACAGAGAATAAAAGGAAACAAGCTACATTTCCTTTCCTTTCCCATCAAACTCTTCTTTTCCTTCCCCTTTGTCACCTGGAATTTCACACCTGGCCAGTGCTCTCCTGGACATGTCTTTGATCTTTGTCTCTAAAAGCTTGCTCACAATAAAAATGTGCTGAAACATGGGGAACATGGACATCCACAAGGCAGATGCTGCTCCATTTCCTCTGTTTTCTCATCCATGAGTGCCAGATTCCTCAAGGCTGTGAATGTCCACCCCCCAGCTCGCAGAGCATCTTTAAAGCAACTCTGGGCTTATGAAGAGCTCTAGAGGTACTACTGACCTCCACTGGGCTTGGGAAAGCCATTTTAGGTTTGGAGGCATGATTATATCTCAGACGAGCAATGAACACATGCTCTATACCTAATGTCTCCATCCAGCCAACATGGGAGGGCCACACTCATTCTGAAAAGTCATGTTCCCTGCATGACGGAGAGTTTTGAAAGAAGCTGAAGATACAGACTTTTTCCTCTTATCCTATTTATACAAGACACTTTAAACAGGTTAATAAAATTTTTTATATATAATTTAATATATAAATTTTTATTTATAATTTATTTTTATATATAATTTAATATATATAATTTAATAATAAAATTTTTAATATATATTTATATATATTTTATATGTATATATAAAATATTTTTTAAGATTTTATTTATTTATTTGAGAGAGAGAGAGAGAGTAAGGGAGAGCACAAGCAAGGGGAACTGCAAAGGGAGGAGGAGAGGCAAGTTCTCCACTCCGCTGAGCAGGGAGCCCCATGCGGGACTCAATCCCAGGACCCTGAGATCATGACCTGAGCCGAAGGCAGATGCTTAACCGACTGAGTCACCCAGGCGCCCCTAAAAAGTATTTTATTCAACAACTATATTTTCTGCAGCGTTTATTAGGATTGTCATTTTTGACTTTTTAAGATGTGACTTTGTCCTAGAGAAACTGTAGAATATTCTCAAAAGTTCAGATACATGCCAAAAAGTGGGGCCTGTCAGTCAGTTTGGTTTCTTTGGTTCCAACATTTACTGAGTATTCAGCAGGTACTAAGAACTGTGCTAGGTACATGAAAAGGCCAGGGGACACTTGAACACCAGGTGTAAGGACCATCAGGTCTGCATATTAAGACCTCCTCCCACTTCCAGAGGGACAGGCCTGAGATGAACTGGTGCCAGGAGCATCCTTGTCATCTGATCTCCCACCATATACACGTTAAGGGCAGAGCACGGAAAAAGCCAACGAACTGTCTGAGATGATCACCATCACACAGCCATCAGAGAAGGTTTACGGTGATTCTTCCAAGGACTTCTGGGCAATTAGACAACAAGACAACTACTAGGAATGACCTCCTTCCTTCTCAAGGGTGTTGAGGAGAAATGTTCAACCATAACCGCTGGTTCTAACCTGGCTCGGTGGGGCTTTGAGGGAGGCTTTATAAAGAAGCATGTGCCACGTACATGTGGTCGTGAGAATGACAGTGAAGGATTTGTATTTTTATTTTCATTTATATAGGCAATGGGTACTTGTCCACCGGACTTTAAAATCTGAGCTGTCCCCCTCTGTCCCTCCACAGAGACCAACAGACATTATGCCACACAGCTCTGACCGCAGCATTCTGCTCTTGCCTCCTTCCGTCTCGGTCCGTCTGGGGTCCTCGGCTCCAGGTTTTATTTATAATTAATATAGAAAATCTAGGGGTGACTGGGTGGCTCAGTTGGTTGAGTGTCTGACTCTTGATTTTGGCTCCGGTCCTGATCTTAGGGCCGAGGGATAGAGCCCTGCTTCAGGCTCCGTGCTCAACGTGGAGTCTGCTTGAGATTCTCTCTCTCCCTCTGCCTCTCTCCCCACTCATGCTCTCCCTCTCTCTATCTCTCTCTGAAATAAAGAAAGAAAATCTTAAAAAAAAAAGAAAGAAAATCTCTTACCATTGTAAAGAGGCTTGGTTTACCTTTTATGGGAACCATAAACTGCCAAAAGTGTAAAGTGTTGGGAAGAAGTTAGGGATTGGCATTTCTCATTGTGGTTAGCAAGGTACTACCGTGGTCTGGGTTTTAAGATGTGGGGAAACATGCTTCAATTCCCTCAATTATACCTGAGATTTAGATCTTTATTCGGGCTCCAGCTAGTAGCAGGAAAGAAGCATATAATTTAAAATGGAGGAAGGGTGTAGCTAGCTACGTCCCTGCAGGGAGAATCCATTCTTTAAACAGCAGCCTAGATCAGTTCTTAAAAAATACAAGTTTAACTGCTTTTCTGTTGAAAACACTTCCATGTCTTCCTTTTACATGGAGGTAACATCCAATCTCCTTACTAGGAACCCATGAGGCCATAACATCAGACACAAATCCTCCATGACTTTGGTCATGCCGTTCTCTGCCTCAGTGCTCAAACTCCTGTCAGGTGGCTTCATCTGCCTCAGGCTTGATTAGCGCTTGCTGCTCTTTGTGCCTGAAACCCTCTGCCCCCAGGTGTTCCTGTGGCTGGCTCATAACTGTGCCCTGAGTCTCAGCATCTTAGACACCCTTCCCAGTGCCAATTCTCTATCGTTCTACTTTATTTTCTTCACTGTTTTCTCATTACCTGACTTTATTGTTTTCATTTATATCTGTTTACAGAATTGTAAGCTTCACAAGAGCAGGGACCTCATTTGCCTTGTGTATTGATTTATCCAGCGTGGTGCTTGGCACATGGTAGGCATTCAAAAATGTGATGAGGGAAGCAGAGGGAAGCAGGATCTGAGAGAGCAGGCCATGTGACAATGGACACACAGAGGCTGGGGAGAGGTACTTTGAAGATGGTGGAAGGAGCCATCAGCCAGGATTGTAGGTGGCTAAGAAAAGGGCAAGGGAATGGATTCCCCCCTAGAGCCTGCAGAAGGGATCAGCCTGGCCTACGCCTTGACTTCATCCCAGTAAAACTGATTTCAGAACTGTGGCCTCCAGAAACGTAAGAGCATAAATATGTGCTGTAGGCCACTAAGTTTGTGATAATTTGTTACAGTAAGCAACGGGGAATTAATACGGGTGATGAAGGAACGGACTTGATGATGGGACCTAAATCAAAGTGTTTTGGAATGGCCTACTTTTTTTCAGAGCCTAGGATGGTGTGTTCATGTTCATCTTTTCTGCAATGTAGAGATATAAGCAATGAAACCAACCTCACACCCAGTGGCTCAGAAAGAGAAAAAGCAAGCCAATTTCTGGAGCCTTTTATACCATGTGTCATGAAAAGATTAAGAATATGTATACTGTGGAAAGAGCTGAATGAGTGGCTCCAAACATCAAACATAACAATTACACTGGAGACACTGCTGTGGGTTCAACACACACAAACGGGGCCTGGCAGTGGATTATCTGTAACACAAGAAATGACTCTGCAGAAGGAGAAATGTGGATTTCAAATAGATGATGTTGGGCCTTTCCTAAACAAAGATATCTTATCATCTCCCCAAAATACATTATACAGCACACATTTTCTTTTGCATTTTTAATAAAGCAAACTTGAAAATGAGCAGCAATCTTTTTATTTCCCCTCTTAGAAAATCTACAGTGACCTGCTGGCCAATCATAGAGTAGAAGCAACCCAGAGGAGGTTCATGGTTCATTAAAATAATCAGCATATTTCAATAGGCATCCATCCCTGAAATAATAACAGTTCACTTTCAATAAATTAATTATGGTTTTAATGAGTGAAATTTACATTTGTATTTCTGTCTTGAGATCTTCACGGGAGGCAGCATCCTTACCCGGACAGTTCCACTGAAGCAAGGCCTTTTTCGGAGCAGACTAGCCGCTGTTGACAGAGATGCTAACATTCTGCTGTTGCAGAAATAGAGGCGTAGAATGGCGGGAGGGGCCAGAAAGCCTGGGCTTGAAACCAAGCTCTGCCACTTTCTACTTTTGTGACCATGGGCAAATAAGGTAACCACTCTGTCACGTGTAAAATGAAAAATAGGATAGTACCCACCTTAAAGAGAAGGTTAAAGAACTTAATACAGCTAAAGTTCTCAGAAGAGTGTGGTTGGCACATAAAAAACAACTGTTAACTGTAATGCTTGTAATACTTGGCTGACATGGGCGAAGGGAGCAACAGAGGAGACAGATCTTTCAGCGGTCTTCCCATGCACACACAACTAGCAGCACTGAAAAGCTCACACATAGTTCTGCTGGCTCCCTCACAGAACCACTTTGAATCCTACCTAGAGTAGATACTTGGAACAAATACTCTATAACCTGGATTGGCCAGAATGCTCAGTAAACAGGGGGTGTTGTGGTTACTTGAATTTTCGGCATGACCGAGAGCAAAGCAGTAAATGCTTTTAGTTTGAATCTGCTGGTTGCAAAGCTTTCTGAAGTATACGAATCCCTTCACTGGCCCTAACTGAACTCACTAAAGAGAATTTTGTTTAGAACACTGAGGAACAGGCATCATTTCAAGACCATCGTTCTCAGCGCCAATATTTACCCTGTAATACTCACGATACTGAAGAGTCACGACAGAGGAACCGAATATTATCTGTCAACTGACCTGATCCACTTCAATCTACATTTCCTGAGTGCCTACCATGTCCATGGAACTGGGGAATGTGTCTTATTTTCTCCTGTTTCTCCTCTCCCTTTTTTTTCCCCCCTTAAGAGTGTTCAAAAGAATTACAAAAGAATCTGGTTAGTTGAGTCCTGATTAATGAAGTTTTGGTATAATTACTAACCTGAAAAAGTTTAAAGGGTAAGTTAATTGTACGGAATATGGAACTTGCTTTTGTAGGCAGTCTGAGTCCATTATACCCTTGGCCATACATGGGACAAAAGGGGAAAAATGTCTTTTTTTTCACTCTTGTTGGTTTCTTTAGTTTTTCAAAACTATAATAAAAGTTCAATTTGCTCTACCTTTTTTGATTATGGTGTTATATTATCAGATAGATAGATAGATAGATAGTAGACCTTATAAACATAGTACGTAACCCACCTATCAACAGAAATATTTGGGCAAAATTTTCCAGACTACTAAAATTATTATAGTTGATAGTTTAAATATTTAAAGACATTTTTCAGTTTTCTGCAGAATAGGCAGTAATATAAACTTATGACCCAAAGTTATCTGCCTAACTAAACTGCTGTTTTCCCAGAAAGTGTTGCCCTAAACTTTTCAACTGTCTCCTTTGTCAGCTTTAGAGAAAGAAACTGTAACAGAAAGCACCCTGATTTCTTGGAAAATCCCTTGGTTTCCAAATAAATTTTTTCCCAATTCTTAAATTCCTCTCCAGTTAGCAGCAAAAATATCATATATTATTGATGGCATTAAGAACTTAAATTTTCAAAAGTCTCTTCAATTTGCTGCACAGTTAACTTGTACTTTTATAATTGATCTTAATGATTTTATTGCAAGTGTCTAGGAATATTCAATGATAAAGGAGTTCTGTTCTACCGTCCCAGCTATAACACTACGTTTTCACGGCTGTCTTCTCTGCGATCATATAGCATTTTTATGTCCCATTACAGTATTTATCACAGTTGAACTTTATTATAATTAGTTGTGTACTGGTCTCTCTCCTCTCTCTTAATCATGAGCTTGTTGAGGGCAAGGACTAGAATGTGTTTTACTCATCTTGCTATTTCCCCTAAGTGCCTAGCTGCTCAATTAATGTTTCCTGAATTATTGAAGAGTTCAGGCCAAAAATAATTAAAAAGTCAAAAGTGAATCCTAGCAGAAAAGTATCTACCCCAAATCCGCTAAGTGGAAAAATTTCATATAACTTCAGTTTAACTTCAGGTTCAAAGGCATAATGGTGTAGCTCAAGGAAAAATATCCAGGGAGGTAAAATAGATTATGTTAGTTCTCTAGATGACGGAGAATATTAAAATTCATCAAAATACAGATCTTCTTACATGCTTGTAAGACTGAAATGGGGAGCTTTTCAACGAAGTGACCAAATAAAGGTGACCTTTCATATGAGAAATGTGAAAAATCAAAAAGAAAAGAATTAAAAAAAAAAAGAAAGTAAATACAAGATGGCAAGGATTAGCAGTTTATCCAAACAAGTACTGCCAGTTAGAAAGAGACCTGCTTGTTAGATCTTCAAATGCACAGGAAGGAGGGGGGACTCCACAAAGGCCTCAGCTGAGGGCCCCTCTAGAAGCCTGGCCTCCAGCCTACATCCTGTCTGAATGGTACCTGAGACTGTCAAACACAGACCACATTCAGAACGTTTCTGTAGTTCACTGGAAGGTAAAGGGGGCTGGACTGCTCATCCAAGGAGGTCTCTGGCATGTGTTGAGGATCAGGCTGGAAGATCAGGAGGAAGGGGTACAAAGAGATGCGCTCAATCAAATCTCTAGAGGAAGGAAAGGCCACCTTGTACATAAAGATGACATGCCCCGTGCCCTCTCAGCTGTTCTCCCTGAAATTAGGAGTTCACTTGTTCCCTTAGTTTGAAGGTCTTTGTCCAAGAGAATACATTTTCAGATGTTCACCTGGGGTTGGAAGTACAGTGTTAGGCTACTGACAGGAACTGCAAATTGCTTGATGATCAAGATCCCTTCTTCATCTCTTTAAAAAAATTCATCTCTCAGTCCTTAGAACCTAGTACAATACTTGAACACAGCAGGCACTTAACTGACTTTTTTTTTATGCATCCTAAATAGTCCCTAAAGGGGGTAGTACCTTTATATAATACTAACCTCATTAGCATGTTGCCTTCATTGAGCCAACCAGCTGTAGTCACTTAACAAAATGAACACATCTACTACTGTGTGTGCTGCTCACCAGCAGGCCCAGGCCTTCAGCTGGCATTTCAGGGCTTAAGTGCTGGAGAGGGGGTGATGTCTTTCCCACAGGGTGTCCTGCTACCCCCACCCTGACATTTTTCTCCTTCTCTTTTCAACACCTCCCTCGTCCTCTAAGTACCCAATTCTCCTCATGAATATCCTTTTATATAGTATTTAAACCAATGTTGTGCAATAGTTCATTTAAGTCTGAAAAATGCTACTTTTCCAATCAATCAAAGAATGGTTAGTAAATACCGGAGAGGGGGCCGAGAAGTGTAGTCCTGGGCACTATCAAACTTTCATGCAAATTACCTATGTAAGTAACTGTCAGTCTTGCCAAGATGCACACACACAGCTATGTGCAGGAGTCACTGGGTTACAGATATTCCCACAACCAGGAAAACTTTCAGCCAGCTAAGTTCTCTTCATACTAGAAAGATGCCCTCAGAGGTCGCAGAGCAACAAAATAAAACTTAAGCACTCTTCAGCTAGTCCCTGCCTGAAACTGTCTTTAGATGGAACAATTCCTATGTCATCAATTATAAGGCAATACAATAAATAAATACATAAATACATAAATAAATAAATGCATAAATAGAATCATAAACATGTCTATAAGGTTTCATATGTTTCTGAATGCTCCAGAAAGTTATAAAAACCTACTACACTTTTTAATTTGTGATATTTGGAGACCTTCCTCAATTTTCCCTTCTTAATTGGCATGTTTTTTTTTTTTTTTAAAGATTTTATTTATTTATTTGACAGAGAGAGACACAGCGAGAGAAGGAACACAAGCAGGGGGAGTGGGAGAGGGAGAAGCAGGCTCCCTGCCGAGCAGGGAGCCCGATGCGGGGCTCGATCCCAGGACCCTGGGATCATGACCTGAGCCGAAGGCAGACGCTTAACGACTGAGCCACCCAGGCGCCCCAATTGGCACGTTTTTAACAAAATGTGTTCTTCTCTCCCACTAAGAAGCAAAATCTCTAAATATATCTCCGATAACTTAAATTTCCATCTTGATTCATACACCACATCAGTTTATTATGTCCAATGTTTTTTCTTTAAACTTAGGCAGAGGCAAGCTATGTGAGCTAAGGTAGTATGAACCACGGTAATTGATATCGGCAGGAGGTTATTTCGGATTGATCAATGAGGGTTGCATGACTAGCTCCAGTAGAGTGTATTTATTTCCTCAAAATATTTTTCATTTGATGATATAAATTGGTCATTGGTATTAGGTATCCATTTTTATCTCAAGTCATACATATCTGAGGCAGGGAATATTTTAGCATAATGTCAGTTTTCTTGGCACTGAATTTTTGTTTGCTGGTGAAAAAAATTATGCTTCCTTAGTAACTGCCTGTTTCTTAACATTTTGTAAAATGTTCTGGTTTCATTTAGTACCTTTCTTTGTGAGGCCTTACTTGTCCAGCCTTTGAAATTGGCGAGGTATATTGACAACGATTACAAATAGAATTGACGGTTAAAAACTAGAAGAATTACATCTAGTTTTTAATCTGTGTAAAAGAAGGAACATATTCAATTTGGGTTTAATGATGTCAAAAGCAGCCCACTATATTACTGAAGCATTTTGTTAAAGCTGGGATCTTGTTTTTCCATACTGGAATATTTAATGGTTATTGCAGAATTTTAAAAAATATGTATTCACTTATGTGAGTGTTAACAAAATGCAGCTCTGAAATTCAAAAGTCCAACTAGTAAATTATCCTCCTTTGACTTTCTTATTACATCCACTATGACCAGATTAAAAACATATGAATTACACACTATACATTGCCTTGACTCAGTGATTTTTTTCTTAAACAAAGTCAATTCATTAAAATATCCTTTGATGCTCATTCAGCTAAAACTTCATACTTTTTTGCAAAGACACATTATTTGATCTGAAAAATATTTTTAAGTGTCTGGAATATATATTTTTTTAGCACTTGAAACTTTCTCTGGCCATCACAGCTTCTATTAGGCACTGTGAAACATTTTAGGATTATTGAACGAATTATCAATTATGTCTGTGTCCTTAGTGTCTATCTGAACTGGAAATTTGCCATCTTTTACATCTTCACTAATAGAATTTTTAATTAGCTGTTGATACTGTCAATAATAGAGTTCACTATTATTTTAAAAGATGGTTTGTCTAAACAACTCCTTACTACTCATTTGTTCTTTCGTTTTTAAACCTGGTGCTTATTATTATAATCAGGGTAATTTTTAAACAGAGCACAATACTTCCAAAAACAGGCAAGAATTTTAGGCAAGATATTTTAATACATACTTACTAATTATTTTCTCACTGATTACTAGGAGTTTATCAATTTTTAAAATTACATAAGTAACTTATTTTAAACCTGATATTATTTTACATGTTTAGGTCAACCCACAACTTTACTAAATAGTCTTCTCTTTAGTGAGATGTAAGGAAATGAAATAAGTAGAAGTTAAAATCTATGCCTCAAGAGAGTTAGGATCTAGACAAGAAAAAAAAACCCCATGAAATTGCAGGAAAGCATATAATAAGGAATTATAAGATAAAGACACTAATTTAATGACAATATGGACTCCTAATTACGGACTAGGATTTTAGTGACACTGCCTCCCTGAGAGAGTAGCTCTATGGCATCTGGTATATTACAAATGGCTGTTGTCATTTTTCATGAACCTCCATTTCCATTATAGTTTTTTATGCTTGCCCCTGAAATATAATCTGCACAGTGAATTCTGATTGAATTGGCTCAACATGCAGCACGGAAAAGATCCTCCTTTGCTGGAGAATAAGCCAAGGACAGTGTGTCTCATCTATACAATCAAATGCAGCATTCCCTATAAAGGCAAATCTTTCATTTTAGAAGGTTGAAATGAACGGTACTTAAAAATGATTTCAGGGGCACCTGGGTGGCTCAGTCGGTTGAGCCCCCAACTCTTAGTTTTGGCTCGGTTAGTGATCTCAGGGTCATGATCTTGGGGTCGTGAGATCAAGCCCCGCATCGGGCTCCTCGCTCAGCAGGGAGTCTGCTTGAGATTCTCTCCCTCTTCCTTTGCCCCCCACCCTACTCCCTCTCTCTCTCTCTCAAATAACTAAATCTTAAAAAAAAAAATAAGTTCAACTGGTTAAATTTATGCCACTGGAAGAGGATGGGGACAAAAGCCCTATCAAAATACCCCCAAACTCTCTAGGTCCATAGCATTTCCATTTGTTTGTGAAATGGATGAATTGCATTCATTTTCACTTACTTACTTGTCTCTCAGGATCTGGTTCAGTGATGGGGAAACAGGTGTTGATAGTTCTGATGGGCTGGCCACTATGCCTCAATGATCCATTTCTACTGTTCTGCCTGTTGCAAATGATCTCATGCTTCTTGACACCATTTCATAGCTCAGGGGAAAGTCTTATTTTTCTAACGATATAGCTTTGTTGACCATTGATTTAGCCTATCCTGCCTGTTGGTTCCATTCCAGTAATTATTCACTTGAGAAATAAAATTAGAATCACTGCAGTACATTCATTCATTCATCCATTATTCAACAATTGCTTATTGAATGCCTACTCTGTGAAACATAATTTATTAGGTGCCGAGAGAAATAGAGCAACAGTTATGATGTGGTCCTTGACTCAAGGAAATTACAAGGTAGTAAGGGAGAGAGAGAGCATGTTTGTCATCATGAACATCTACAATTCAATGCAGCAAAGTAACAGTAACAATAACAACAATGCGTATCTACTATGTGCCAAGCACTGCTCTACATGCTTTAAGTATTTCATCATATGTAAATTTCACAGGCGCTCTGAAGCAGACATTATTTCTCCTTTTTAAAAAAGTTTTCCAGATGAGCAAGCTGGGGCTCGGAAGGTTTTGGCAAAACATGCACAGTCACACTGCTAGTACAAAAAATCATTAGGCTTTCAATCCAATGTTATTTGATATTGATACTCATTCTCTTTCAAATAACTACTATCTCTAAGAAAAATGGTAGTTCATCACTTACTGAGCGTCTCTATGCCTGACACTATTCTGAATGCTGCATGCACAGTGTCTCATTGAATCTTAACAACAGTATATGATGCTACGATGGTTATATAGCCATTTTGCAGTCAACAAAACCAAAGATTAGCAAAATTAAGTAGCTTAACCCAGGTTATTGAGTGGAAGAATTTTCTTCCAACTCAGGTAGTTTGAGAAGGTGTAATGGAAGAAGTGAGGTTTCGCTGACTTTCTACTGATTTGGACCAACTGAGGCAGGGGGAGGATAGACAAGGACAAGGGAAACCACATCAGGAATGACAGAGAGATGAGAAAGTGCTCTGGTCATCTCAAAAAGAGTGAACATTCCAGAGTGGCTGAGTATACGGGTCATCTGAGCCAGGAGTAGAAATTATGATTGGAAAACGAGGCTCTACTCAGATAATCAGCCAAGGAGTTTCGATTGTCTGCTGTAGGCAATAGAGAGCCATTGAAAGTTTTGGAGAGAGGAATGATCAAAGCTATTACCATTAATCCACTTTCTCCAACCTGTCACATTGAATAATCTCTGCTTCAAGAAGTCATGATTTCACAAATTATTATTTGTTAAGTTCCTCCAAGAACATGAATGCTTACAGCTTCTACCTAAACAGCCAATTGTTATTACTGCTGTTTTTTGTTTGTTTGTTTGTTGTAAGGTTCTTTTTAAGTGACCTCTTGGAAAAGCAAACGTTTGTGCCATAGCCCAAACCACTTCAACCTCTTTAACTCTCAATACTAAAATCAAAGGGCACAAAGCACAACGAGGCAGGAGTCTTGAGCCTGGGAAAGGGGTCAGATTCCTTTGGACATCAATCTGAAATCAACTCAGATGCACTGTGAAGTCATTAAGTAATTAAATTACAGAGCAAGGACAGGCAGGTGGGAGAGAGTGGGTGGGGAAGAAAGGGGCACCGTTGTTCTGTTTCTACCACAGACTGGACTCTAAATATTAGCAGACCAGAGTTATGCCCCACCCCTCAATGTGATACATGTAACAGAAATGCAAATGTGAGGATTTTGCAAATGTAATGACTGTGGTTACAAGTGTTTTCTGCAGTCACATGCCCTGTGGACTTGGAGAGGCTGCAGGCCTTGAGGCCGCTCCGCCCTGAATTTGTTTCCACGGCTGCCAGGGCCTGGCTGTAGCCAGCACTCTCTCACTCCTGTGCTGCCATCTCACGCCAAGCTCTCTATGCTCGAGGAGCAAATTCCAACGGGGGATCAATAAGAAATGAGGAGAAGCTTCTTGAATGGGAATATCTGGCGTGAGTCCCAGCTGGGCAAAGTCTGAATTCAAGTTGGCCTTCTTCATCATGACGGTATCCAGTTCACAACTTGCACAGATGGTGTGCCTCAGAGTGCTCTGGGCCCCCTCCCCAAAGGTTACTGAATGGATTATCTGGGGTCTTGAATCCCCAGAGCAGGTCAGAAAATAACACTGAGCCCCTAGAGTCATCCAGGTGCTCGCTTCATAAATACTGCTTTTCACAGAAGTCTGAGAGATAGGCTTCTCATTTAACAGATGAGAACACAGAGGCCTGACAGTTAAGTAGCCTGACAGTGCGTTCATGCAGTCAGGACTTTAACCCAGTTAAACACCCACTCCTGGGTCTTATAATCTTTCCACTTGACCACACACCTCCCCTGGGCCACCACCTAGGCCAGTTGGTTCCCAACATAGCTATAAACAACAATCACTTGAGAAATGGTTTTAAAATACACATCCTCAAGCCCACCCACAGATTTACTATCTATACCATATTTCTATCTGTATCTATACAACCATTTATCTAATTACCTATTTATCTAAAACAGGGTTTCTCAACTCAGGCACAATTGACATTTTGGGCTGAATAATTCTTTTTTGTCAGGGGCTGTCCTGTGCATTGTAGGATGGTGAGAAACATCCTTGTTTTCTACCCACCAGATTCCAGTAGCACCTCCCTGCTAGGGTGACAACTAAAACTGCCTTCAGATATTGTAATTGCCCCTGGGGGGGAAAGAATCACTCCCTGTTGAAACCCTCTGTTATAAAACAAACAAACAAACCCCAAAACAAACAAACAAAAAAGCCAAACTTCCCAGGAAACTTGGAAAAAGCATATTCAGTTTGGTGTTTGTAAATCACAGGCCTAGGTTAGGAATTCTACATAAAAAAATGTGAGGGGGGAAAAAGCAGATTCTAGCAGATAATAGGCTGAATATCTTTTCTACTCGCACAGTTTGCCAACCTATGGGAACAATAACTAATCTTGGGCTCCAGAGTAGATGTGTTGTCATGGATGCTTTCCAAAGCAGGATACAACATAGCGTATGTCAAAACATGAAATAAAGATGAGATACTTTAGAAATTCTGGAAAATGCTATTGGATTTATGAGTTTAATTTGTCCACATTTTTCACAGCACTTTTAGAGAATTAACTTTGCTTGTACACCGTCCGGCCCCAAACTGGCCCACAGCAGATATTCTGGATTCAGTAAACTTTTATTTATCCAATTGTTTTCCTCTGAGAAAACAGCAATTGAGAAGAATTCTATCCCAACAAAACGCATAACACTGAGGCCTTGAAGTATCATTCTTACCATCTCCTTTCATGGTGATAAAAAGAGGGACTTTAAGAATTCATCCTCAAAGTGAGGTATGCAAAGCCTCCATGAAAACAACTGATAGAATGGAAATGGCACCCTCATTCCTAAGTTCCAACCACCAAATGGCCTTCCGCTTAGTTACAGTCACCAAACCCTTCCTAGAAAATGCTCTCTTCAAGTTCTTTTTCCATGGCATGTAAGTTCCATTGAACCAAGTATATCTATATCTCTGATCGGCATAAATCCAGTGAATTACCAAAGTTTTTTTTTATTATGTTGAATATATTTTTATGCATATAGTAAGGCCAAACATCCAGATCAACCGAATTTAGAGCTTCTTTCCAAGTGTTTATCAGACTAGGCATTCTAAGCATTTCAATGGCATCACTGTGGGGAGGTTAGGATAATTCCTTGACTGAATGTATTTCAACAGCACTGCAATTGAATGCAATAATATAATATGTCACTCCAGGGTGCTTAAATATAAGAGTATCCTTTTAAAACACCTTTTTAAAGAGCTGGTGTACTTTAATCTTAGAAGTTTGTCTAAACGACTCTTGGAAAGCATGCCAGTCAAGTGATTTCATTTTACGTATTAATTCGGCTCGGCTGACAAGTAGTTGCTAATACAGCACTTCTAACATTGATTCAAATTCCATAAAAGGATTTTGGCTCATAAAAAATGCTGGCATGGCATCAGGATTTAGGTGTTCCTATCTCTTGTCTATTGGAATACAGTAATGTGCCAAATTTTGCCGGTGACCACAAGCGTTCTGAGAAGATGAATGTTACAAAGATCAAATAAATGTATGTATATTAAAGCCACCTGCATCTCCCCTGGGTCTCATTCCCTCATCCCTCTAAATAAAAGGAAAATTTGGAAAGATGGACACTGAATGAGGGGTGGATGGTGTGCCTTCCCCCCTCATGTCCCACCCCTCTGTTTTTAATTCTTATTCTAGGAAGAGAGGTGATCCTTACCCCAACACAAGCATCAATAGTAATTACTGGTATACGGCAAATCTCTTTTCATTTACTGAGATGATTAGTACTATGAAAAACAAAAATCTGACAGCTTCTTTCTGTTGGCCTAAAATGAGAACATGACCTTGTCCTGGGAAACAACCATCTAGTAACATTTTTCATAACTTCCATGCAGTGATGATCTAATAAGAATCTAAAAGTAATTAACTGGATCTCTTTTAGCCAACCAAAGCCTTATTCAAATACACAGTTTTATCAGGATTCTAAGAGAGCCATAAATTGGGGCATTTTGAAAAACTGGGATCTAATCCAGTCCATGATCTGACGAGGGTTCAGTGGTAATAATAAATTGGGACTATTAAGACTGGGAACCATTCCAACATTTTATTTTGCCCACACCACAGGACCTAGCAAATTCTACTGCAAAAGACAGGGATATTCAGTGAGGAGTAAAACCATGCTGAATTAATCATTTGTATGTAATCATGCCAAAACATGGGTGTTTTCAACAGTTTAAATAGTGCCAAAGTTTAAGTTCAGTAAATAATTAATTATAGAGAGTCTCTTGGCAAATTAAAGAAAACAACCTTCTGGTTCTTTAATAAAATATGCACTCTTTTTAGGATACGATAATGACAATCCTATCATTTGTCACTCTATGTATTTAGGAGTGCCCTATTTATGTAGGGTACAGCTAAAATATTAATTCAGAACCGACTTTCCTTTCCCTTCTTAGAATACAGTAAGCATCCTCATTTCCCAGGATGAACATATGCTGGACAAACTCTAGCCTTATTCTGGTTTTCATTTCAATTTCCAGTAACGTAAAAATCTCCCATAATTAAATAAAATGCTGAGAGGTTGGGAATAGATTTTCACCCACTTGTATTCTGAAACTATAAATGGTTTCTGAATGTTTTTATTTCTGTAAGATGAATTTCGTTTATGTGGGGAACTTGCAGCTGCATAATTAAATCTTGGTTTGCCAAATATCAAAAACACATGTATTGATTTAAACTAAGGGAACGGGCCACAAGCAGCTCAGCTGATAAGGCAAAGGAGAAGCCTCTGCAGCTCTTGGAAGGCTTCCTGAAGGCAAGAAAACTAAGAGCCCTCAAGTCAGACACTGAAACTGATCAGCTTGCCTCAATCTCAGTCCCACTCTCACTTAGGCATTCCGAGCAGGCCAGTTGTTGAAAACAAGAGCCATATGTTTTCATGCTCCTCAATCCTGAAGCGGGGAGGCTGCCTCTTTGCCCCTCATCTCCTCATTTATCCTGCTAAGATTCTAATAAGATCTACAAAAACACGTTTCATTCACACAGCAAATGAGCTCCCTTGCAAAATAAACTCTGACATGGTATAAGAGTAATACAAGATCTTAGAGCACAAACTCATATGTTATTGAACTACACCTGCCCTCCCCTATTTAGGAGGCAGTTTCATTTAGCAAAATTTCATTTCAGGGTCAGTAATATGGGACTTTAATGGGAGACAGCCTTTTGGTGTCAATGGAGATGTTTCCCTCAGTACAGTAATCCTAAATAAATGAGGGGGACACTTACTTTTCTTTAACCAATCTCCACTGACTTCTGAGAAGGTATTAACAATACAAGTACAACATGCATGCAGTTAGGTTCTTTGGAGGTACAAGAATCTGGTTAATTTCACACTTTGGAGCCAGTTACACACGTGAGTTAAAGTCTTAGAATTAACAACAACACGTTTACTGATTTGTTAAGACAATCTCTTGCTTTCAGCTCACCATACTAATTTATATAATCAGAATGTTTGGAAAATGTTAATTTAATTTAGCTTGATTAAAAAATTCTAGGGGAAATAGTCTTTGAATATAATATCGGATTCATCCTTCTAGCAATGGATATAGGCATTTGGAACTAATGTTTTATTATGGCCAATCTCACTGAAGCATGAACAAAATGATGAGTTTATTTAAAACAGGGCTTTGCTGCAATGGGCTGTTTGACTTGTGTCAGGAGCAGACACGTGCTCAGCTCAGGAAATCAAATATGAGACTAAGAAAAGGCTTGCATGCAATTTTGAGCAAGAAACTTGGGCTTCTCCACTCAGATAAGAATAGGGCATACACTACCATGAAGCAATACTATGGCGAGTTCAAGAAAGGCCGTTCTAGGCAATTCAAAATAAATGCTTCTATACTTGAACATATTTATTTCTTAGACTCTGAGATCTGGGGAAAACCATAGAGATCCCCTAAGGACAAATGCAGCATTAGTGATACACAACATGATTTTAGGTGATATGTGGCTGAATGTACATTAACTTCTGTGGTTTTGCATCTATATTTTACTTATTTGAATATATAAATACAAATAAGACAACAAAAGTAATATATCAATGACTGAAGCTGATGAAACTCTGATCTAGTCCAATACTTTCCTGATGCACTAATCCTTTCTCACTGTGATCATCAGCTTCTTATTAGACATTTTTCAGTGTCCACAAACTCACTCTCATGTGACATTCTAATTGTTAGGATGTTTTCCCTTCTATTTAGCTGAAGACTACCTCTCTTAAAATGACTCCCCATTAGTATCTTCAAGAAAATAAATGAATGGATGAACAAGCAAAGAGAGAGAAAGAATAGATGCTATAAAATGCATTTAATTCCTCTTTTATGTGAAGGTTCTTTGATCATGTGACATCAACTAAGTCTTACCTCTAAGACTATGTATGCCCAGGTCCTTCAACATTTTTCAAAAGACAGGATTTAGTTGGTGCTATTCTGTGTGTGTGAGAAAGGCAATGGGATATTTGAAGTGTGGTCAGAGTAGTACAAAGCAGGAATTATTGTTTCTTCCTTCATTTTGCACATGAACTTCCAGTAATGTAGCCTAGGACTGGATTAAGTTTTTGGCAGGCACATCCCCATGTTGACTCATGCTAAACTTTACCCTCAACTAAAACCATCAGGCAGTTTTTTCATATATTTGGTATTAAGTCAAACCTTCCACATCCTGTGTTTGTACAGTTCGGTTTTGGACCTAAAATCAAGACTTTACATATATTCCTATTAAGTTTCTTTATGTTTGATTCAATCCATTGTTCCAGATGATTCTGTCATCAACACATTATCAACCGCTGCAGATTTTTGGCATTCACAATCTGATCAACAGCACTGATGCCAATGCTCAGTAGGCCAGAGTTAAAAATAAATTTTGAAGAAAAACTCTTTCTCACAAGTTTATATTGATGGACTATTCATTGGCAAGCTTTGGGTACAGTTTCTTGAATAGCTAATAATCCTTCTATGGTTATGTCATCTGGTGTACATTTTTCTGCGTTATCCACAGGGTATCATGAGACAAGGAGCTTCTAATGTCCAGGAGAGTACACTTACTTGTGAAGTCCAGAGGCTAAAACAGGGGTTTTCAGCCTACACACTGTTGACAGTTTGAGTGAGATGACTCACTGTTAGGGGACAGGAGTATCTCATGCGTTGTAAATGGTCTGGCTGCATTCCTGGCCTCTACCGAGCACCTGGCAATTCCCTTCCTGTGCTTGTTCCTCCTTCGAAGTTGTGACAATAAAAAATGTCTCCAGATACAGCCAAATGTTTCTTTGGTAGCAAAATTGTCCCTCCCTGAGAACCACTGGAGGGCTCTGCATTCCTCCAGTTTAATCTTATAATTCCATAATTCTTTTTAAGATTTTATTTATGTAATTGACAGAGAGAGACACAGCGAGAGAGGGAACACAAGCAGGGGGAGTGGGAGAGGGAGAAGCAGGCTTCCTGCCGAGCAGGGAGCCTGATGCGGGGCTCGATCCCAGAATCCTGGGATCATGACCTGGGCCGAAGGCAGACACTTAACGACTGAGCCACCTCAGTGCCCCATAATTCCATAATTCTTACGGCTTTTTTTTTTTTTTTGACCTTTTCATAGCTATAGCTATGAACACGTTATTCATATATAGCACCACAACAATTCCTCATCAGGAGTTAAATATGTAGATACATTAAAATGAGATATGGAAATCATAAGAAAAATAAAGTGAGCAATGAAGAGGGATAATCCTAAAATTTGGAGTTGAGGTTAAATTAATCCTCGGGTAAAACAGTTACAAGGAAATTGAACCTTCTAACAGGAACTATATGATTTAAGAGGTCATCTATCAGGACTTTTATATCTGGATGCTCATCAAAGTATTATTTGAAAGAGTGAAAAATGGAAACAGACTAAATGTTTGACAACAGAAGATAAGTATACCATAGTATACTGATCTTGCAGAATATTAGACAGTCATCAAAATGGCATATTTTCAAAACATTAATGACATGGGGAAATGCTCACACCATAGTGCTGCTGAAAAAGTGAGACATTATATATGCAGGATGGATATCAAGTTTCAAAGAAAATATACACATAGTAAAAAGATCATAAAAATATTAATAATTGTTATGGAATTATGCATGATCAGGTTAGTCTTCTTTATGCTTTTTTATGTCTCCAAAATCTTCTTAATGAACTCACTGTATTTGTAAGTTTTGTGTGCATGGGTTGTACTGGGGGTAAGCAATCCAAATACTCTTAGGTGGGTAAGCACTGGCAAGGGTTTCTTTCTTGTTGGCAAAAAAATATGCCAGTAAGGTAGGCTACTTCAGAGAGGGCACATGAGAAAGATGACAATATTTTTAGACCGGCTTATTCAATCCTCTTGGGAAAAAAAAAATCTGTGTGTCATTTTTCATAGGATAAGGACTGTTCAATGTTCCAACCAAATCCTGTCCCTCAGGTCAAGGGTTCTCAGTTTAAAATACTGAAGAATTATGTTGGGCTTGCCTATTAAATACAGATTCCTGGGCTCCAAATCCCAAGATTCTGATTCTGCAAGTCTGGTGTGGGACTCGAGCTTACTTTCAACAAGCTCTCCATGTGATTCGTTTTGATACAGGTGGTCTATGGACTACACTTTGAAAAACACAGAGGAAGTCATATGGTTTGACTTGGATGAATCTTTATTTAGCCTTTATTTTGGATAATTTCTTCCTGGTTACACACCAAATAGAGTTGTTATAAACCCTCACTGGTATGTTGATCAACCGGCTTTTTGAAAAAACAAACTCAACTTACTGCATTTGCCCATTTCTATGGTGTAAATACTCCCACCATGACCAATGTCAAGCCACCAGTGGTTTAACAACCGGCTCCCAAAATTCTTCTCACAAGCTGATACAAGCTGGCTCCGGCACTATACAATATATTTTATTTAAGTACTTTAAATCCTTTGAAGAAGGGATAAGTGAATGAATCGCTATTATATCTGTGACAGCTAGGATGAAACAAATAAGCAATAGGAGAGCTTGAATCACCTTAAGGTAACAAATTCTAAAGGCATTAGAAAAAAAGACCACTTGGTGAACTTTTATACACTGTTTCTTATTTTATTCTATTTTTTTCCCATGGCCATGTCACAAAGTGAAACACTCACTGAGTTCTTTAAGGGTTGTGAGCTGGTTTCCTATGGATGGTGGAGAGCCAAGAAATGGAACTCTAGGTTTGGGAGGAATGCCAAATGCTGAGTCTCCACCTCTACCCTCCGTGGCCCTCTGCTCCTGAGCTGCTGAAATGCTCTTGGTCATTAATTCTAGAGCACCCAACCATAAAATCAACTCCTCCAGCTTCTTCCTCTCTCACAGGATTGAGACAACATTGTCTCTAGGAAACCTGTCTCAGATGTGTTTTACGTGTTCATGTGTGGGAAGTGGCCTAAGTAGAGGCTAATAGTACAGTTCTTTCAATATTTTGACCAGACATATTTTAAGAAAATTGGACCTGAAGCCTATATAGCCAGCGGAGGTGAATTTACAGCCCTGCTTTTAAGAACAAAACTCCCTCAGGCACCTGCTTCCTTAAGGCAACACCAGAAAGGAAATGAACTCTTGCTTAAAGACAACCCACCTTATTTTATGAGTTATCAATTTTCTAGCTGGCACACAGTTCCCTAGCTACTAAGAGGAAAGCCTCCCAACCCCAAGCAAGTATTGAGCTACAAAAAATGTGAAGTCTGCATTCCAGGAAACAGACCAGTTTCCGGAAGACGAGGCAAGGCTGTGCTGCCTCAGTAAGTGAAGTCAGGGAAGCAGCAAAGATCTATGACGTGGGCTCACCACACGGATGTCTTTGCCAATATACGCATTAAAATCTTCGCCTGAATTACATTTTACATTACAGGATTACTGAATCTTGGGCTATGATGGAGAATCATCTTCCCTGTTTTGGGGGCAGCTCTGTCAGGTGAATAGTCAACAACAATATTAAGCACTTGATTTCCTTCTAACTGCTCCACTGAGCCTGGAACCTAGAGCTTATCAACCTCTTTAAAATGAGAAAGGACTAAATGGGGTTTCTTTCGTTGCTATTGATAAAGTCAGCCTTCTCGATGGGAATAGACTACAAGACAGGAGTCAAAGGTTAACAGTAGATATTCAGCCTGCTCTGTGCTAGAAAACAGGATGAACGGGTATGATTTTCTTGGTACACATTACTAGAGTATTAAAATAAGTACAAGAACAGACTCTAAAAACTATAAGGACTATAGTTACTATTAAGCAAGTGACAAGTTGGACAAATGTGACTTCATGCATGGTGAAGTCAGAATCAAGTACTTAAAATGATACGCTAGTTTTGTCATAATCTCAGTCTTTCTCCAAGCTCCATTTAGTTGCGAAGGTGAAGCACTTTCAGGAGAAATATGAATATTCAATTACATGTTTCAAGATCAGACATTTACACATCGACTTGGGGTAAGTGCCAGAGTTAACCTCAAAGATAAGTGAAGGGCCTCTTGTCCAAATGGAACATGAAGCTCCTCAAACAGGAGAATTCAGCCCTTGCAAACTGTCATTATTTCAGTAAATGAAACCGGCCCTTTAACAGATGGGCGACATACTTTGCAACTTGCTGATAGCCTAATAAAAGACACGGGCTTTTTAAAAATGAAGGACATGGCCTTCTCAAATTACACCCCCCAAATGGATTTAGCAGAATAAAATTAAGAAGGCATACAACAGCTTGACAGAAATTAGGAACAGACTATGGAAATCTGATAGTTCTAAACATCAACATTAAAATGACCTTTTTATTAAAAAAAAAAAAACTCATTGTTTAAACCATAGGGAAAATATACACGGATATAGTCGAAACTGGGATAGCATATATTGGAATTATAAGTACTGATCTAATAAAAACATAAAGTTAATTTCTTCTCCAAATATAATAAAAATTCCCCAGAAAGGCAGGTTCCTTTTTATATCAGGTACCTTTTCTTCTGTATGAAATGCTATGCTTCTTAAAATAAAATTTCTCCAGGTTCATGGATGCAACAACCCAATTTAACATGGGCCATGGACCCTACAAAATAAGGAGCTCAGCATTTTTGCTCACCTTTCACGTTCTTCTTTCATTTTTTCCAGCTCTTCTTCCCTTAGGCCGCCATGCTTCAGAGGGCCCTTCTGCTCAGCCTTGCCACCTCTGTCATCTTTCTTCTTTCCAAATCTAGAAAAACATGAAGGAGGAGATGGCTGTTAACAATAACCATGTTCTTGGGGCGCCTGGGTGGCTCAGTCGTTAAGCGTCTGCCTTTGGCTCAGGTCATGGTCCCAGGGTCCTGGGATCGAGCTGCGCATCGGGCTCCCTGCTTGGTGGGGAGCCTGCTTCTCCCTCTCCCACTCCCCCTGCTTGTGTTCCTGCTCTTGCTATTTCTCTCTGTCAAATAAATACATAAAATCTTAAAAAAAAACACACAAAAAACAATAACCATGTTATTTATGAGCTGAACTCATCAAACCATAAGTCTTTATTCTAAGTTGTACAAGATCATTTTGCATAAAATGAAGTAAAATAAGAGACTGAAAGGGCAAAACTAATAGTCACTAAATTCCTCTCGTTTTCCTCTCTTCCTTCTTTCCTTCCATCTTTCCACTGAGATATCGATTGTGCAACATGCAAAGTCATGTGCTTAAAGAGTAAAACTCTCAAACCATTAGTTCACTAGAAATGAAAGAACTGAAAGGTTACCATTAATATATAACTAAAAACTGACCAAACTCCTCTAAACAGGCCTCCAGAGCTGCAAGTGACATTGACCTTTGAAGTTAAACTCCCGGGACTTGATAATGATAGTGCTTCAAGGGACCTCGCCAAACATACACTATTCTCATTTTGCACATGAGACTTTGGGCCTTGATAACCCAACAAGTTCAGGGAAGGGCTGGGATTAGAACTTGGGTTGTCTCCTATAGTGCCCTCTCTCCTTCACACCACCTTCACTCTTGCAGGTAGCCCCATCTTCCTAAGTCAGCCTCGGGCTTGTGCGTTCTCAGCTCCCTCGGTGCCTGGCATATTTGTAGCTAATTGGGCACAGTGGCAATTATGATACATTATTTTTTTCCTGCAGCTTTATCGAGATATGATGGACAAGTAACCTTGTGTAAATGTAATGTGTACAACTATTGATTTGATACATTTCTAAGTTGCAAAATGATTCCCACCATAGTATTAGCTACCAAGTTCATCCCATCAGTAGTCACTATTTCTTTTTTGTGGTGAGAGCATTTAAGATTTACTCTTAGTAACATTCAAATATAGGATACATTTTTATTAGCTATCATCACCATGCTGTACATTAGATCCCAAACTTGTTAATCTTATAACTGGAAGTCTTTACCCTTTGACCAAAAGCCCCTCAATTTCCCGTCTGCCCAACCCCTGATAACCACCACTCTACTGTTTCTCCGAGTTTGTCTTTTTCAGATTCCACAGCGTATATGTATATGCATATATACATGTATATGTGTGTACACACACACACACACACACACACACACACACACAATGCATCTTCTTAATCCATTCATCTATTGATGGACAATTAGAATGTTTCCATATCTTGTCTATTGTAAGTAATGCTGCAATGAACATGGGAGTAGAGATATCTCTGTGGGATCCTGAACTCAATTCCTTTGGA
Source organism: Eumetopias jubatus (assembly GCF_037043125.1). NCBI lineage: Eukaryota > Metazoa > Chordata > Mammalia > Carnivora > Otariidae > Eumetopias > Eumetopias jubatus. Next base: position 30,965,699 of record NW_028274809.1, read on the forward strand.
TGTATACGCAGAAGTAGAATTGCTGGATCATAGGATAGTTCCATTTTCTAAAAAGTTTTTATTTAAATTCCAATTAGTTAACGTACAGTGTAATATTAGTTTCAGGTGTACCATATAGTGATTCGACAATTCCATACATCACCCAGTGCTCATCACAGCAAGTGCGCTCCTTCATCCCCATCACCTATTTCACTCATCCCGCCCACCCACGTCCCCTCCGGTAACCATCAGTTTGTTCTCTATAGTTAAGAGTCTGTTTCTTAGCTTGCCTTCCTCTTTGTTTGCTTTGTTTCTTAAATTCCACATATGAGTGAAATCACATGGTATTTGTCTTTCTCTGACTTACTTCGCTTAGCATAATATTCTCTAGCTCCATCCACGTCACTGCAAATGGCAAGATTGCATTCTTTTTTTTATGGCTGAGGAATATTCCATTGTGTGTGTATCTATATCTATCACATCTTTACCCACGCATCAGTCAAGAGACACTTGGGCTGTTTCCATAATTTGGCTATTGTAGATAATGCTGCTATAAACATCAATCCCTTTGAATTAGTATTTTTGTGCTTTTTGGGTAAATACCCAGTAGTGCAATTGCTGGATCCTAGGGTGGCTCTATTTTTAACTTTCTGAGGAACCTTCATGCTGTTTCCCACAGTGGCTGCACCAGCTTGCATTCTCCACAGTGCACACGGTTCCTTTCTCTCCATGTCCTTGCCAACACCTGCTGTTTTTTGCGCTGTTGATTTTAGCCATTCAACTGGTGTGAGGTGATACCTCATTGTGGTTTTGATTTGTGTTTTCCTGATGATCAGTGATGTTGAGCATCTTTTTATATGTCTGTTGGCCATCTGAATCCATTTTTAATTTTTTGAGGAGCCTCCATGCTGTTTTCCATATCGGCTGCACCAGTTTGCATTCGGACCAACAATGCACTAGGATTTCCTGCAATTACAATACTTTAAAAGAGCACTGTGTTTCCTTAGCACTGTTAGGAAAATAAAACTGCACATTTGAAATAATAATAAAAAAGCTGTGGTTATTACTAGGACACATTCTTAAAAAACAGGCATTTTCTCCAACAGGTATTTTCTTCAGAAGCAATCCCCTATGGTCTTGGTATCAACACCCATGAAGAAGGAAAGTAACTTGATGCTCTCCTAATAACCGTTAGGAAAAAGTCACTCAATTATGCATATTCTTCAATTAAGTTAAAGATTCTTGTCAAGCTATGGAAACCCCATTTATCCCCTGTTTCTTATTAAATAGCTGCAAATTTTACTTCTGTGTTTATGTGTGTATGTCTTTAGCTTGCTTACTCTACCTCTGTAACTACCTATGTATCCATCTGTGTATCCAACCATCCATCCAACCTGAGGACCCTACACATGATCAGACTGACTGCCCACCCCTCATCCCTGTCCCTGTCCCCACCTCCCAACATACGCAGCGAGTCAGAATCTCCTCACCTGAAGACCTGACTCGTAAGTTTGAAACCCCTGTCTTCTTCAGATTTTGTAAAAATGAGTAAATATTTGTCCTTTTAGGATTGTGTTTCAATCCAAAGCAGAGGTTGTTGGTCACATGGCAGCACTGGGTATCACACATGGAAGACCTTATTGCTAATACCCATATTTCTGTTGTTACCAGAGTTCAAAGTACCCTGCTTTCCTCAGAAGCCTCTCCCAGTCTTGACTCTGCTGTAAATTTTTCAATTTACAATTTCAATGAGCAAATCCTTGCTCATGAACTTTCTCTTTCCTCCCCATTGCCAACTCACCATCTGCCTTTGCTTCTACTGCAATTCTTTTGCCGTATCCAGTTTAATTTAGGGATTTTAGTGAATCAACTATGAGTTTTCACTCCACCATCCCCAGCCTTTTTTTTTTCCTGGTCCCCCTTCTCTTTCCTAATCTAGTCCTCTCTCCCACTGAAGAAATGACCTAGTGTCATTTATAGACTAGGGAAGAGAAAAAATACTGACCAAATATAAGATCACCAACTTCCAAATATAATTCAGATTTGTTGACATAGTTAAGATCTCTCTTTAACCTACAAAGCAGCAGATATATAAATAATGTGTGTTTTCCTGTGTACATTCTTTAGCTTTTCAGACGCATGTAGAAGAGTCTAAGTTTCTTTACATGCATCAGTTAAAGAAATAATTTTCCCTCAAAATGTCACTAAATATAGTAAAATTGGGCCAAAAAAAATCAAAATTGTGGGGAGTGAGGATGGAATAATGCTTCAGGAAGTTGAAGAGGGCAAAAAGGTTGCCAAGAATTCCATAGATATTAAACATGTTTTTCTTCTATGTCCCAAATATTTCTTCTAAATTTGAAGGTTTGGATTTTCTGAGATGAAGGAAGTCTTGTTTTTGAAGGGCTAAACTAACCTATACCTGCGTCTACCCTGATCTTTATTACCACAACCAATGAATTGTTTTTTCTTCCTGTTGCTAAAATATTTCCCTCGTACTGCGGTTCAAAAACAGCTTCTTGTGCTTTCATCACAGTGGAATATGTCTGATAAAGGTTAGTTGTAAGTAAACTCTGCAAAGCATTTTCTTCTTAGCAAGAACCATCAATAATAGTCAAATCAACCAATTCCGCAAATAATATAAATGTTTTGATTTAAACTTCATGATCATTTATTAAACTTTCCAAGAAGGAGGGCAGAAATAGCTATGAAATTTATTTCATTAGACAGAGAGAACAGTCACAAATTACCTTATTTTGTAAAGTCTGGGTAGGTTCAAGAACAGAATTATAAAACAATAATCTTCAAAAGGACTCCCACATTGTTAAGACGAGGAAATTGAGACCCAGAGAAGTTAATTGCTCTTATTTATTAACACACTGAATTCTTTTTTCCAATCTTGCAATCAGACAACTTAATTACCAGTGGTAGTAGCTGCCGTGATGGGAGGGTGGGGGGAGCTGGGGGAAAAACATCAATTTGGTGAACTGTGTATGCCTTGTTCTCCTTCCCATGTCAGCCTGTTTGGGGGTCACTTCCCAGCCTTTCTTACTTTCACAGACATAGAGAAAGAGGAGCTGGGGAGGTTCAAAGACACTGAGTCATCTCTCCATTAGTTATTTTTGTGAGAAAAGTCACAAGAACTCTAAATGGCTGAAATCACTGCTTTGCATTCTAGGGTTTCAAATATCCCCTGCATTCCAGGCCTCCCATTATCTATTACCTAGGAAATTTGAGAGTTGGCCATTCCGGGCGAGGTGCCTTGAGGAAATTGCTTATAGGTCAACCTTGCTTTATATAAAAGATATTTTCCTGCAGAATTCAGTGCAAACATATGGTTTGAATCAATAAAATCTTACTTTCCATGTACCTGGGAAGCCTGTTTAAAGACTCTTATGATGGATCTTTTTGTAAAGTGGAAAAATCACCTTTCAACATACCCTTTATGTAAATTTAGATTTTCATGAATTATAAGTTGGCTTAAAACACCTGTCCCTGTTCATCTCTATACAGAGGCTACATGAAACAGCTTTATGGAAAACTAGCTTTCTTTCTGTCCTTCTTTCTTTTTCTATACGCGCATTTGTTTAAAAAATATTTCTTAGGCATCACTCTGTGTCAGTCATTACCGTAAACACATGCTTGATGTTGAATTGGGATGCAAAACCAGACACTGCCCCTATGGAATTTACATTCTAATGGAGGAGCTGGGCATCAGACAAGTACAAATATGCAATTATAAGTTGCAAAAGAAAATGCTATGAGGGGTGTTAGGAGAGACAATAATAGGATTTTGGTGGCTGGGGAAGCCTTCAGTGAGGAAATGACGTTTACACTGAGACTGCACACGTAAGAGTCTTCCAGACAAGCAGAGATGGGGGATAAGCCTTATGGGAGGAAGGCAAGGCACACACAGAGGGCGTGAGGCGGGCAAGGTCTGGTGCATTCCAAGCGGTGGAAGAAGGCCAGTGTCACTTACACAAGGAGAGCAGAGGGGACACCCAGGATTCAGATGGAAAGTGGGCCAAGGACCCTGGAATGCAGGTGTCAGAGAGGCTTGGAGTTTAGCCTAAGAGTGGCACAAGGGCTGGTCTTGGTAAGTCAAGGGACAGAGAAACTAGGTAAGGAAACTGGTACATTTAGAGTTGGTGGAGGAGAAACTGGCATAACCAAGTCATTTGAAGCAGAAGTGATACAATGTGATGCACGTTTTTTTAAATTTTTTTTAAAGATTTTATTTATTTATTTGAGAGAGCGAGAATGAGAGAGAGAGAGAGCACATGAGAGGGGGGAGGGCCAGAGGGAGAAGCGATGCGGGACTCGATCCTGGGACTCCAGGATCATGACCTGAGCTGAAGGCAGTCGCTTAACCGACTGAGCCACCCAGGTGCCCTGTGATGCACATTTTTAAAAGATCATCCTGGTTGCTGACGTCAAAAGCAGCAAGTTAGAGCAGTAAAGCCGATTAGTGACTGCCTCAGGAGTGTGGGTGAAAGACAATGGTGGCCTGGACTGGAGAAGTGAAGACAACAGTTTGGAATTGGTGGGCCAAGGGCGAGGGACCAAAAGTTCACTTTTAAACATGGTTATGATGTTAGTATGTCTTTGGGAAATCCAAATGCATGGGCTTCGGATGAGGATAAAGTCCTAAGGAATTGTAACATTTAAAGGCCAGATAGAGGGACGGGGAGGCCGTGTATAAAAGAGACAGAAGAAGAACAGCTGGAGAGATCAAGAAAATCGGGGGAGTATGGTGTAGGAGATGCGAGGGAAGTGCACTGTGAAGGGGCCATGATCACCAGGTGAAAATGCCATTGAGAAATCCACCGAGGTCAGGACTCCAGAGTCCACTGGATTTGGCACTTTGAAGGCATGGTTCAATGGAGTGCTATGAGCAGAGGCCAGGCGACAGTGATCTCGAGAGTGAATGGTAGATGAGTATAAAAGTATGCATCTGTGTGTACAACCACTTCAAGAAGTTTGGCTGGTGGGGTGATTGCTGGAGTTTGGGTGGAATGTTGAAACAGGAGATTTTCAATTTGGCTGATACTGGAGGGCCTTTGTTTGGTGAGAGGAAGAAATGTCAGAGTGCGAGAGGTTGGAATGGAAGAGAAAGGAGAATAAAGCTATTTTCTTTTTTTTAAATTATTTTTTATTGTTATGTTAATCACCACACATTACATCATTAGTTTTTGATGTAGTGTTCCATGATTCATTGTTTGAAAGCTATTTTCTCTTTTAGTGTGCTAAAATATTCATAATATGAAGTTTACCATTTTAATCATTATTAAATATACAGTTCAGTGGCAGGAAGCATGGTCACACTGTTGTGCAACCATCAACCACCACCCGTCTCCAGAATATTTTCATCATCCCAAACTGGAATTCTGTACCCACTAAAGAGCAGCTCCCCATTTCTCCCTCCCCCAGCCCCTGGGAACCACTATTCTACTTTCTGTCTCTGAATTTGATCACTCTAGTTACTTCATGTAAGTGGAATCATACAATATTTGTCCTTTGGTGTTTGGTCGATTTCACTTAGCATCAAGTCTTCAAGGTTCGTCCATGCTATAGCATATGTCAGAATTTCCTTTTCTTAAGTCTGAATAACATTCCCTTGTACATACATACCGTATTTGTTTATCCATTCATCTGTTGATGGACTTTTGGGCTATGCTCATCTCTTGGCTGTTGTGAATAATGCTATGAACCCTCGTATAGGAGAACAACGTTCTTGATAAGAGAAGAGGACAGGGGTATACAGAAACTCCAGAGAGACTGGCCTTAGATAGGAGGAGACTCAAGAAAAGCAGCAGCTAGAAGAGGAAACTAGTTCACGTACAGAGTTGATGAATGGATAGTTGAGGAGTTTCCAGGTATTATTTATTTATTAGTCAGTAGGATGCAACATATATAAGGGAAGTGGATTCTATCCATAAAATGAGACTTCTTGGTTCAAACTGAGAAATCAAAGGAAAAGGACTATACAAGATTGAAAAGAATCTCATAAAGGGTTATACAGAAAAATACCAAAACCAGACCTCTTTGGTTGTAATTTTGCCTAGGTCAGGAGGCCCTAAAAGGCCGTATGGGGAAGTAGAATTTAATAATGGTCCATTCATTCATTCATTCATTCATTCATTCACTAAGCTGCCATGACACAGCATACGGATTACTCACATGGAATGTAACCACTAACACCATCAATTGTTAGGTAAATATCTAACTCCTCAATCCAATTAACTAAACAAGCTCCCAGCATCTTATTGTTTTCCCAAATGATAAAGATTTTAATATAATTCTTAGTAGTTATCCTCTAATTTCTTAGCAAATTCTGTTTGTTTTTCTTCTGTTTCTATTTCTTTCCTTGAGTTTTCTAGGTAATGATGACTTTCGAATCCTTCCCAGATTCCCACGTACCCTGACAAATGATCCAAATTCAACAACATTATAGCTCTACCTCTGCCTTTGTTCATGTCTAGTCTCTTATTTAATTCACTTCCTCATTCTGCTTAGTACTGCCTGTCTACAGTTTTCTTCCCAGGTCCCACTGGGCAGTTTATGAAGCTGTTAGTATCCACTCATCTTCCATTTAGCGCACACACTGTATAAAAGCAATTTTGAGTGATGGTTTACGAGGACTAAAAAGTCCGGCAAGGAAAAAGTTCAAACACTCTTATTTCAAATTAGTGGTGAGCTATGAATCCAAGGAGAGCTGCAAGTGTGAAACAGAATGCATTTCTTCCTTCTGCAATCCCGAAATATCTTTGGGTGTCAATGATGCATTCGGAAAAGGCTACAAGATCCAGTCATTACGAATATTACACTTAGAATATCTACGGAATGATGTCAGATATGAACATGCACCAACTTCAAAAAAACAAAACAAAACCAACAACAACAAAAAAAGAAAATGCACCAACTTCACAGTCAAAATATGTTCTGGACTTTGATAATGGTTCATTCTCCCTGTAACCAGCTGACTTATAAGCTATGATATTGTCTTACCATTTTGTAAACTATACACTTTGAAATAGCTCAAACAAAATACAGGGGCAGAGAAGTTCACAGACCTTTGACTATATTTCCATAGTTTATTTTGAAATTCACCCATAAAAGGTTTCTGTTGTCTGATGCATTCTAAGCTGGGTTCTGAATTAGCATATGTGTATGCTGATGAAATTTACTTCCATGTAGTGAATCTCATATGGTTTTGTGCACTTTGGCGATTGCTTCTCTCTAAAACGTATGTCACAAAGGTCTTTACTTGTTTACCAGAGATGGCTCCCATTGTACTTGAGAGTTAATGAATCTGATAAAAATTCAATGAAAATTGACCAATTAGAGAGTTTCCCCCATTTTTTTCGGTACCTAAGTCATTGCTTATTTTTATGTTAATATTATCAATCAAATAATGAACAGATTTATGTTTGTTGTTAATGTTAAGAAAAAATAGTTGACTTCTATTTTTAGCCTTCCACAGTATATATGATTACCATGCTAATGCCTGTGATTTTGCAGGAGGGAGGTGGAGTGCTATAAACTCAGTATGCTTTCCATAACAGAAGGGCTGTAATTTAAACTCTACAAGCCCACTCCAGGGCATGCAAAGGGAAATAGGGATTTGCTTTATAGGATATGTTCACAAGGGGAAGCTGAGTGAGTTGATGGTTTAGTAACCAAAGAAAAACTCAGTATTAAAAAATCTTTCTTGTTAACTAAGTGGGTCAAGCAGTTAAGGCTCTGAAAATGATTTCTAATTAAAATTTTAATTTCTGGTACATTGTTTAGACACTTATTTTGGGTATGTTTATATGTTTCCAAGATGAAGACAAGTTATATGAAAACAACCATCATGTTTAATCCCACTGCTATCTTTACTACTTCCATTGAGGCCAACATTCCCGCCTATACTTAAACAGCTACTTGCCTCTGGGTTGTTGCTCATTCCCAGGATGAGATTCCTATATTGGTGGTCATGGAGACTCTTCTTTCCAAAGCAGGGGACCTTCAGATCTCAAATGTGTTGATATTTGTTTTTAGGATTGAAAAGCAGGGAGGTCCTATAACATTCTAAGATTTCTCTCTAAGTGGATAAAACATCTGCTGGGTAGAGTCTTAAGCAGCTCTCTGACTCTGAATTCAGCTGCTGGGAATCCTTGAGCTAATTTGCTTTCCCAGACTGAGGAGCTAGGAAACACAATAGATTTGGAAGTATTGAATATATTATAAATAATTCCAGCGGGTCCAGAATGCAAAGTAAAGCAAAATGTACATCACCAATAACCCATCTTCTGAAAAACAAACAAACAAACAAACAAGTAAAAAGGGCATTGGGAAGACTGACTTGCAAGAATCACTTAAGGGATCTGGGAGCCACCGGACATTCACTTTTGCTGAGCATTTTTGTAGCAAATGAAAACTTCACTCTGAGATTATTAAAGCAGCACTCTGTTAGGAGAAAGAGGAAAAAAGAATATGAAAAAGAGGCCAGAAATTAAAATTAAATGAAAATAAGCGTGAATGAGTGAGCAAGAAAGATAAAGATACTAATAAGGTATGATTTTCAGATCCACACAGGGACTATAAAAAGCTTATTAACTGTCACGACCACACTGGGTTTTAAGTTATTCTATCCTTCTGCTTTCCAGAAGAAGAAATACTCTTCAGGAGCACAGTGAACTTTGATTAATTGCTTTCATACGCTCTCACTGGCTTTAAGACATCGTAGGCAAGAGCCTTAGTGATTCAGACTAAATGCTTATGATTTCTGGGAAATATATTTAACAGGAGCATTAAAGAAATAGATCTTTTTGCATTTTTATGTTTTCTTAATAGTTAGAAAGGCTTTTTTTATTAAATGTTTACTTATTTCAAAGAGGCAGAATATGTGGCTTCTTCCTTTTTATTTTTATTACTTTTAAGTGGATCTCTGAGCATCTCTGAAGGCAGCTTGAGTGCACAGACAGCTGATGGCCTGTCCTTAAAACTCACATGCTGACTCAAACAGCACATGGCTGGAATCTAGACTTTTCATCTGTGTGCTCACAGCATCCCCTTCTTCCTCTTTCTCAACCTCCTTTGTCCCAGAAACCTGGGCCCTAGGAAAGGAGTGTTCTGAGACCAAATCACACCCCATGTGTAAACTTCTCTACCAACTGTGGGAGGTTCCCCAACACCCGGGGCCTTCCCGTGCTCAATCTGCCAGGGCTCACTCTTCAGTGACCACAGATTCATCCTGCAGAAGGAAATGTCCCTCCATAGGAAACAGCTCAGAGATTCATTCACTGGCAAATGGGGTCATTTTAGCAAACTGCCTGCGAAGGGAAAAACTGACTCATGTCAGTGAAATTAAATCCAGGGAGGGTTAATTAAAAGTTCTATGGAAACTGGAGATCTCATCTCTAGTCTCTAAATAAAATGTCAAATACAACTTATATTCCAATAGCACAAATTAACTTATGTATACTTTCTATAAAATCCCTTATCAAAAGAATGGTGACTAACTCCTTATGTGTAAAGAACAAAAGGACAATGTTAAGAAATGGCTGATTTTTGGGGGGTGGGTGGGTATAGTGACTATGCAAAGGACCATTTTAAAGGGAATCCGGGTATTACTGCCCCATCTTCAGAAGTTAAGAGAAACGGCATATCTTCTCCGGAATGCATCTGCACTAAACAAGAATAAAATGATTGAGCTCCAGACCCAGTCTAATGGGAGTAAAATTTATCGTTATAACTCTGATTAAACAAAAAAAAATTATCACTTCTTTGATGCCCAAATTAGCTCTTTTCTCTAGCATACTGAATTAATTAGTTGAGTGACAAAAGAATTAGTCCATGTAGGATCAAAGCTGAAATCATATTTATCTGAAATTTAAAATTAAGAACACACAGCTCTATCCCTTTGTAGCTCATGTAATGTTCTTTTATATTCTATATATTCTAAACCTTCTGCATGTCACATAAAGTATAACTAGGGCTTTATTCTTTTTTTCATTTCATGTTCTTCTTCTTCTTTTTAATACACAAAATCTTCCCTGAAAAGACAATGAGAACATCACAGAATATTTTTTCCTGGGGGTGGGAAACTTTTCCATTATGCCATAAAAATCTTAAATTATGTGGCTTTTTTTTGTCAAGCATTTATTGTACAAATACAAAAGAAGCAAAATAATTAATGCACGATAGAGCTGGGAAGAGAGCCTTAAACAATACAAAAGAGTTATTATATTGATTCTTAATAAATGATACTAAGTTTGTTCTTAAAAGGTAGAAGCTCTCTTAACTTTGGGCTTCTTTCTCTTCGTCTTTTTCTGCAGAAGAAAAAGCAGTTTTGAATAAGGGAGAATTGCTGGGGGTTAATTTCTTGGACGTCTCAATTCACTAGAACTCATATTTGATATATTTTTTTGATGTGTGTAACAGTTTTACTAAACAAAACTAACTTGGATAAGCATTTCCATCTTCAGCCAAGCTGCGATGGAGAGTGGATTCACGGAGGAGTCTGGAGATGAAGAGGGCTTGTGCTGATGTTAGCACCTATATTTTAGGGCACTATTTTTTTTTTTAAAGATTTTATTTATTTGACAGAGACACAGTGAGAGAGGGAACACAAGCAGGGGGAGTGGGAGAGGGAGAAGCAGGCTTTCCGCGGAGCAGGGAGCCCGATGCGGGGCCCGATCCCAGGGCCCTGGGACCATGACCTGAGCAGAAGGCAGACGCTTAATGACTGAGCCACCCAGGCGCCCCTTTAGGGCACTATTTTAACCACTGCTTACATATGAGCTCCTCAAGGGCTACGACAGACTCTTTACTTGTTTCCCTTATTTATGCATCCATGCATTCATTCAACATGCTTACAGAGCACCTACTTTGTAAATCTAGTAGATGCTAAGGTTCCAAGTAAATTAGTCAAATGTGGTCTCCACTCTCATTCTTAGTGATGGATGTATAGTAAAAATCCAACCAAGTATTGCTCAGCTGAATTAAAGGTGAGGTAGGGATTTCAGGGATTTATCACTGGTCTCTTTTCTTGATGGCCTCTATCCTAGAAGAAGGACCCAATGGTCCCTCATAACAAATATGTTGTCTTCCCATAAAGCTCCCAAACTGGAATATACTGTCCCTATGGGCACAGAAATCACCAAACTAGCTCAATGTAGGTGTGGTAGCTATAAGCTAGGCACAGCCCTGGATGCCTACTGCCACAGCAAGACCAAATAGGGGGCAGACAGTTATTCACCCAGTAAAGGTAAAAAACACCTGGCTATCCCAGTGCCATGGGGGCACTGAGTCACCTGAGGATTCTATCTCGTGATGACCAGTTCTTTCATGTTGTACAAACACCCTGTTCAAAAACACCAGGCTAAATTCTAGAATGAAATTCAAACCCAAAGCTGTTATTAAGGATGATTAATCTGCAAGATGTCACCTATAAAAGACACCATGCTTATCTCATACTTAGACCTTTAATTTCAGAGTTTCAGAAATTATGGCCTCTTTAATCTTAGGCTTCAAATAAAGACAGGCATGAGGTAGTTGCTTGGTCCTCCAGAGTTTTGACACTACTCGTCTTTGTCATTAGTCTGTCCTGTCCTTTACGGAATTCCAAATGATAATACCTCCATCTGTGCTCTTTCATAAGAGAGTTCTTTTGGAAAAAGAGGTAATTTAAAAAATCTGAGCCCTAACTTAGTTTGTAAGGCAAGGGATCAGATTTCAATACTTTTATGTTAGATTTAAAGTTAACTAATATTCCTTCTTATTCAATAAGTCCCTGATGAGTAGGCCATAAAACTGAATTGACTATCAACTATGAATAGACTGAGAGGGAAAAAATATATCTATCCTGAGTGTCTCAAGTGAAATTCTACATAATACTTTGACTCTTCTAGGGCCCAGAAGTCACAAGTCTTGGGAAATTTTTCAAAACCTGTGCTGCCTACAAGGGTCTCCATTCATTTTTTAAATGTCTAAAAATTCCCTTTCTTTAGCTTGTCTTGAATTTAAAATCTTGGGACCCATGCGTAAGATAGGGTGCCAACTACAAAATGAGGCATAATGTAATGTATTAGATAGAGTTGCTGCTTATCCACTGAGATGCATGGTGAACATCCTAGGTACCCTCCAGGTCCCAGAGCACTTTATACTGAAGGAGCTCTGCCAAAGTGACAGTCATTCAAGGGCCATCAAGCAATCAACGTTGTTTCCTTTGTCTCCAAGAGGCCGGGCAAGAGACAATAATCTTTTTCATAGGGCTAGATTTCCCACAGGATTTTAACCTTGTTTTATAAAATAGATATAATCTCATTCTCCAACAATGTAACATCCTTACAGAAAATATATCCAGGATTAAACAACAACAACATCAATCAACAATAACTTGGTTTCTGACAAGGTTTTCTAATCACTTATAATTCATAAAGACCTATTACTAGTAACACACAATCATAAAAGTATGCTTTCCCCTGGAAATGTATAGTAGCATAGCACAGTGGTGATTTACAATTTGACCAAAGAAATCAGAAATTGATTTATAGTCTGTCCAAGGCATCAGGCTCTTATTTGCTTGTCCACTAGACTGTGAAACTACTATTCTGCTATGTGAGTATATTTTCTTGTTCCTCCCTTTCCTGTACCAATGGCTAATTTTTTCTTTCCTCAATACCACAGATGAATAATTCCCCACAGATTCCTAGTCCTATTCTACAGTTCAAAATAGCTGTGATTGTTCTGACAGAATGATAAAAGAAACCAATGTTAGGAAATTTGTGTGTAGGTAATTAAATGCACACCATATAAAGTACATAATGAAATAAATCAGAGGTGTGAGCCTCTTTGTAGAACATTCTAGATGGAGTTTTTGGTGAGTACATCTTTAAAAAAAAAATGTAGATGATTCAACCAAGTAAATTAACCTGAGGGTGTTTCCTTATTGCTGCAGCTACTTTTAAATATCAGATCAATTTTGAATCACATCATATAAAAGGAATGATATTGGAAGTTTTACTTTTGCCCAGCTATGTGTTTATTCAGATGATGGAGGTGTCTCATCATCTGCCACAATGCACTGGCAGCCTACTTCTGAATGGCTCCGGATGGCTGGTGCAGGGTGCACCAGCAGCATTGCTCAGATGATGGGTGGGCTTGGCGATGATCACCCAGAGCATGGGCAACCTGTATTTGGCTTTGGATTTAATGCTTCTGGTCTCCCCCGCTTTGGTATTTCTAAACTTTGCCACCTAATATTGAAGCAACTTCCAATAACTAATCCTTTTTATAAACATTACAGTCATATTTGATTCTGTAGAAACCCACAGTATTTGTGTTTTTCATTTGGGAAGGTTATTTGGAAACCCAAGCCAATATATTATTTCAAGTGTCACTAAGCTGTTTTCATTCATTTTATACCAACCCTAACACTCTCTACGACCCATCCTGCTGAGCTCTGTAGACACAGGAATCCAGTTAATCCAGTGTTGGAAGAATCAGTTCGGATAAAAGAACAATAAATCCAACTATTACCTCAGTTTTAAAAAAGTAATATTTCAGTGCATTAGTAAGAAAGAAAGAACTTGAAAAATGTACAGTTTGGTAAGAAATTTGGTAAGCCTGAGCTTAACATGTTTAATCTAAATTTACCAAGTTAGGGGAAACAGAGGTAGTTCTAAAAGGGCCCCGGGGCACCTGGTTGGCTCAGTCAGTTAAGCATCTGATCTTGATTTTGGCTCAGGTCATGATCTCAGGGTTGTGAGATGGAGCCCCATGTCAGGCCGCACCCTGGGTGGGCAGCCTGCTTAAGATTCTCTCTCTCCCTCTGCTCCTCCCCCACTCTCTAAAAATAAATAAATAAATAAATAAATAAAAAGTCCACATTAATGGACCTAAAATCAGAAGATTAATAAATAATAACACAAAGCAATTCATTAATACGATGTGTTGAATATAATAATTTTTTGATAAGGTGGAAAAATTTTCAAGGTGATTCATAAATGCTTTGGAACATAAAATGCCATTAAGAACTGATCATATAATATATAAAGCTATGGTTTATGTATTTATTTATTTATTTATTGGATTTACATTGGATTTCTATGTGAAATATGTAATGTTATATATTGATTTAATGCAATCAGCACTGTATTAAAAAAATAAGTTTTCTCAATAAGTCCTTTTGATATATTATTTATTTAATTATCTGTGAAAAATAGTCCATTGGCATTCTTAGTTATAAAGAGATTTGTATGCAAAGTGTTCTTATGGGTTCAAAAATTGTACTGTTATAGAAAGTCTCTTAGGGTTGGAAAACTCTTCGAGATCATATTATCCAATCCTACTCAAAGCTTAGAAAGTCAAGTGACCAGGCTAAGGCCACATGGGTACTCAGGACCAAATAGGGACTTGAACCCCTCAGTTCAGTACAAAGTTCTTTCCATCTTGCTATGATCCCTAATTGTTTGTACATATGTTATGAATTACTTACCCAAAATTCTGAATCCTTAAAAAGGAACCCTACTCAATAAAAGTTTAGGGTTTCTGTGAGTTCCTATTGCCCAGAAATGCAATTAGCTATAATGACAAAGTCCAATTTTGTGACTACTTCGCCAAATATAACATGCCAACCAATGTGAGGACTTGATAACTTTCCCATTATCTTAAGCTCTCTTGTTCACTGACATTCTCACCCTGTCCACAGACAGACTCTTAATATATGCCAGTTGATTTGATCAGATTGCTGAGAAACAATTACTCAATTATTTAGCTCAATTGGTTAGAACACTGTGGTAATGGGGTCAAGGTCATGGGTTGGCTCCCCTGTGTGGGCCAGTTAACTTGGACCTATTCCATAACCACAGGCTCTACCCCCAATGCAGATGGTCTTACAAATACGTGCCAGTGGTCAAAAGGGCGCTCGCCAAGAATGTGCGGACAGGGCACCATAAATCCATCACTTTCTACAGAAAAACAGCTCAATGCCAGTGTTGTTGAACATATGTGGGTTACTAGTAACATTTTCACAGGTGAAAGACAGAATACGGTTCCAGATTTTGTAATACCACAGATTTGCAAACCTAGCGTTTTAAAAGTAATTTTTAGAAAGTAAGAAAGTGTATGGTTAAACTTAAATTCAAGCAATCATTTGAGATTTACAGGAAAAGTTCTAAGCATGAACCAGTGATTTCTACCAGCTTCAAGAATATGAGAAAAAAATTAGCCAATTTAGTCTCCCTGTGTGAAATATCTTGATTTTTAAATATTGGCTTTTTTTTTTTTAATAGTCTGTGGCCTAAACATACAGTGTCTGTGAGCCAAATTCAGCCTCTGGAATCCCAGTTTGCAAACACTGGTATATCTAAGTTCCTATGTATTTCTAAATATCTATCTATCTATCTATCTATCTATCTATCTATCTATCTACCTACCTACCTACCTACCTATCTTGTTTTAATGGCTGTAGTGACCTTAAATAAATATAATTCATTGAGCCATGCCTACTAGCTCAGCCCTCAGTTAATGTTGAAACAGGAGTCAGAAGTGACATACCAAAACAGGGTTGGGCTACCTTTCAATGGTGCCATTATTTGACTGAAAAGAAAGATTATGATTGACTAGGGTTGTTGGTGACCACTTTGTCAAGGATAGGATCACACCTGGATTCTAAAACTCAGCCCAAGTATATTGTTTTGAATACCAAACACATGAATTATCAATGTTTTTTTTCAGAAAGTCCTCTGTAATAATTTATAGATCAAGAGAGCTATAACAATAAATTCTGCATAATGACATAGTTTTAGAACTTGTATTCAAAGTCCATAAAACTAAAATAAAACTTTTTTTTTTTTAAGATTTCACACTATGAAGTGATCTTTTTGCAATCAGCCAAACCTTCCCTTCCTTGGGCAGCAAAAGAGGAAGGGGAAATATATTACCATTTCTCACCAATGTAGGCCACAGGGATTTAGGAAAGGAAGACACACATAATAAATATAAAAAGTACCAGAAAAACATACTACATATATTTATTAGCACTTGGTGATTTACTAGCTAATTGATAGATGACAAGGCTTTATGAATTCCTGAAAACTAATTAAATTATACATCTTACAAACAATCAGATTTCTTATATGAGTAAACAAAAAGTTCTATCAATAGCCTGAAATATTGCATTCATTCAGGAAGTAGTTATCAAACACTTATTAAAAATCAGGCTCTGTGCTAGGTCCTGGAGATACAGAAAGAAAAAGGTTTGATACTTTCTCTGAAGAAATTTATAGTCTAGGGGCATCTCGGTGGCTCAGTCAGTTGAGCATCTGGCTCTTGATTTCAGCTCAGGTCATGATTTCAGGGTCCCGGGATTGAGCCCCACATCTGGCTCTGTGCTCAGCAGGGAGTCTGCTTGAGTATTCTCTCTCTCCCTCTCTCTCTGCTCCTCCCCTCACTGGCATTTTCTCTCTCTCTCTCTCAAATAAATAAGTAAATCTTGGGGGGGGGGAAGAAACTTATAGTCTAGTGAATGCGTCTTGAGGCTGAAGGAAGATCTCTCAGACTAAAAAAGATGGGATCTGAGGGTTTTCAAGGTTACCATGCTAATCAGCATCAGAGGAGCTGTGGGGATGATCCTTCTGGTTAATGGTTCTTCATTTTGTTTGCTTTGCAGTTTTGAAAATCTGACTCAAATGAGGTTCCTCTCTTCCAGGAAATGCTCCTACGTTAGTACAGAAAATCTCTAGAAGTTAACAGATTGTCAAAAGACTATCCATGTATGTCTATCCATGGATGTAAGATACAAATATCTGCTTTAGTGCAGTTAAGATTCTCCCAGTGCCACAAATCAACGCCGTATTTTGTAGTGAAGCATACATAGAGAGCAAAAAGAGACAATAGAGCTAGGAAATTGATATGTTCTGCATAGGATTATATATTCTTTTAGGTGGACTTTTAGGACAGACCACAAGTCTATCACTGAATCAACAGGTGTCAAGCATTAAATGGAAATCTAAAATATGTCAAAGATACATAATCCCTAATCAGATCTACTTTACTAGAGTGCAATCAATTCTCAGTGACTCAGAGGCTTTTTATCTACTATGTAGATTACCCACAGCCTATGCTTCCCCCTTTTCTCTGTCTTTCTATTTTTATGGTCACCTGAGGACTCATTAGTGCTTCTACCAGAGGATAAGTAAAGGAAGGCAAAGGATATAAAACTTAAAATGAGTCAATTTTGCTACCTTTAAGTAGTTGGGGGAAGAAGTAGCTATTACAGGGCTTGTAGATTATGTGAAGATTTCAATTATCCACACTCTCCCTGTCAATCTTACCAAAAATAATTAAAGATTGGCTCTAAGCTTCCTTGAAATGTTAAAATGATTGATGGTCATAGGAAATAACCATAGTAAATAAGATAAAGTAAAATAAACTCTATGCTAAAAAAAAAAAAGATGAAAAGCATACTTTAAAAGTCACAGTTTAAGGGTCCCAAAAAGGGTCTCATCAGTCCAGTGGGCAATTTTACAAATGTAAACATTAGATGCATGGACAAGGATCACAAATCATGTCATAAGAATGAAATACAACATCCACACAATGGAATACTACTCACACAACAACATAGATGAATCTCAAATGCACTTTGCTAAATGAAAGGCGCCAGATCCAAAAGGCTGCTATTGTCTGAGATGGAAAACAGATCAATGATTGTCAGGAGTCTGGGGTAGGCTGGTTTTGGGATCATGGAACTGTTCTGTATCATGACTGTGGATATGTGACTCTTTGTACTATCAAAAAACCCTGGAATTGTATACAATAAAGAGTAAATTTTATTGTATGTATGTTAACAACAATCAATCAACATGTGGGGGGAACCCCAAATAGGAATACAACTATAAGAATAGACCTAATTATATTACAAATAACTAACCTCCCACATTAAAAGGCATGGGGAAGAATTTAAGTAACATTGGCAAACTAGATGCAATAAGCTTAAAGTCAGAAAGAATTGTACACAAACTAGACTCTTGTCTCCGCGAGGGTATGGATTAACAATTCTGAAACAACATTAAGCATATACTAGGGTTGAACAAATAAGTAAATATATTGTAAATAATGAGAGCCAGCTTTCTTGCTGAATGAAAAAGAAATTACAAATAAGGAAAGGAGGAAGTCTACGGTAAACACTGTGGTATTGGATTGGAATTGGAGGTATTAGTATAAACTCATGCTTTTTTTTTAAGATTTTATTTATTTATTTGAGAGAGAGAGAATGAGATAGAGAGCACGAGAGGGAAGAGGGTCAGAGGGAGAAGCAGACTCCCCGCTGAGCAGGGAGCCCGACACGGGACTCGATCCCGGGACTCCAGGATCATGACCTGAGCCGAAGGCAGTCGCTTAACCAACTGAGCCACCCAGGCGCCCTAAACTCATGCTTTTTTAATGAGAATCTGAAATGTGAGATTCAGAACTCTGGATATGTGTGTATGCATGGGTTAGTACATACACATATATTTCCAAGTTCTGTCTGCTGAGAGGGTCTAGAAACAATGACACCTGGCAGTGAGCACTCCTAGAACCCAGTTCTTGGCCTCTGAATACAATTCTGCCATAAAAGAAATCAGGTCTCCTTGAAAAAGTGTTTGATTCCTTGACTGTGGCAAGGAAAATATGAAATGATCCTGGGGCACACCTCACGGTGCCAAAAAGTAAGAAGGTTCTCAAAAGACCTAGGTAAGTCAAAAGGGAAGAGGGGTTATCCTGAAAAAAAGCCCCCAACAGCCAAAGTTGGAATAATTTGAGCAACAACGATAGGATTGGATTATAATTTATGAATCCATGAATCTAAAATGATAGAAATAATTGAATAAAAAATTAATGGTCAGGGGAGAAAGGACAGCTCTTCACTACAGAAGAATTCCAATTAATGGATGTGGGAGGGATGAGTGACCTGAAAATGACCACTAGAACACCCCGGTGGTAACTGTGGTGATAAGAAACACGGATGGATACTAAAATCAGTGGGTGAAGTATGACAAGAAACAGGATATTTGTATGTTCTCAGATATCTCCCACAAGATATGCATTAATTAAAGAGGGGAAAAAATCCAGCAGACACCACTTTAATGAAACAATCAAGATTAACTTCACCATTCAT
Organism: Eumetopias jubatus; assembly: GCF_037043125.1. Taxonomy (NCBI): domain Eukaryota; kingdom Metazoa; phylum Chordata; class Mammalia; order Carnivora; family Otariidae; genus Eumetopias; species Eumetopias jubatus. The sequence continues at coordinate 30,984,828 of NW_028274809.1, forward strand.
GGGACAAACTGACATCATGGACTCCCGGAGAAGGGCCCAGCCCTTCTGAAGCATTCTGGTCAAATATCTACTCATGATCAGTCACCAGACAAACCCAAACAGGGGAATGTTACACAAAATAACTGACAAATACCCCTCAAGGGGTCAAGGTCATGAAAGACAAGGAAAGGCTAAGAACTGGCACAGAGGAAAGGAGACCAAGTAGACACCATACTAAGGCAATGTGGGATCCTGGGTTGGATCGTGAAACACAAAAAGACATTAATGGGAAAACTGGTGATGTTCAAATAAGGTTTGAAGTTTTGTACCAATGTTAATTTCTTATTTTAGTTCTTTGGATCACAGTTACACACCATCTTAACAGCGGGGAGAGTTAGGTAAAAGATGTATGGGAATTATACTTTATGGGGGTAACTTTTCTGTTAAGTCTAAAATTATTTCAAAATAAAAAGTTTTAAAATAAGAAGGAAAAGCCGAAGGTGAAGGATGAAGAGGAAAAGCTGAAGAAGGCAACACGTAGTTACTTTTCTTCGGCTTTGTTCACCTCTCTTATTTCTTGTTGGACCTCTTACTGCCCCTCTTCCCTGCAGTTAAGGGCAGACCTCCCCTCAACAGGAGTAGATATGTTGTCCACATGTTTCTGAGACTTCCAGAAACAGGTCCATTTATGTAACTGCCTTCCTAATACGTACCCTTCCCCCCCTTGGCTTTTTTTTGTTTTTTGTTTTTGGAAATTCACTAGATTCAAAGGAAAAGTAAGTGAAGCTCAAGTGTAAGCGCTGGCATTAACATCAGATGTGAGGACCAATCTAAAAGAGTACAGAGATGCGGTGAGGATGAGAAGCAGAAATGTGTAGAATGGAAGGGGATAAATGGTTAAATAAATGCATGTCAACCATACATATTCAGATACTCAGTACCTTCCAACCTTCCAGAGCTTTGGTTTTACCTACTTTGAACAGCATCCCTTGAGGAAGTTCTATTTAGGCCATCTGTAATTAGCAAATCTACGATGGATAACTTGATTTTGACTGTTAAGGTTGAGGAAAGGCAAATGTTAACACCAGATGTCATTCTGACAAAATTTTAATTTTGAATTTTATGCATACAATATGCCACAAGCAAATAAATGTCCACACATAAAACTGTTTCTAAAGTGAAAGGATTCAAATATGAGGTCTCAGTTTAATACCTGCTAAATTAAGTCATGTCTGAGGCTGCCATTTTTTTCTTTCCCAATGTCTAGGATTTGACACATGCAGTACACAGGGCAGGGAATCATATGGAAGGTGTTTGTGAAATTGTATTTTAACACAACAATATGAGATAATCATTGGTATCTTCTCTTTGTCAATATCCTTAAGATCAGACTCTGTTTGCTTAAAAAAAAGTTAGGGAGTCTAAAAATAACATTAGACTTCACCATCCTAGAGTTTGGACACATTTGAAAATCATCTCTACAGATTCAGCACGCACATATAGATTTCACTTAATAATGTTTTTCAAATGCTCAGGTTCACTGGAAGCCAACAGCCTGAAGCTCTGGGAGAAGGGATCTGTCCGCCTGTCACTACAGCAGCTATAAATTATAATCGTGTATTTGATTGCCCCTAACATTTTTGGTGGTGGCAGGGATTTGAAGCAAGACCAGAGGTGGTTCAATGAATTTGTAGTGAACTAACTGAATTATGGAGCCTTTGAGAACAACCATTGCTCATACACTTCAAATTCACTACAATTTTTCAATCAAAGTCTATGAGAATCAGTACTTAGCCCCTCAAACTCCCCTCCATATTTTTCCTCGGATGCTTTTTCATGGCTTCCCTTTCAAGACTTTGAAGGAACCCACTGATAACTCTTAACTAGAGCCCATCAGCAGCTGCCTTAGAAGGGCCCACAGATTATTCTCTTATTATTTTTTAAAATCATATCTCTTTCTGCTGACTTCCAGTCCTTCTAGCACTCTCAAGCTACACTCCCAAAAAGCTGCACCCAGATGAGCTCTAGCACCAGAAAAACACCCCAGCGTGGAACGTCCATTTGGCTTTTTTATTTTGAATGTAAACAGTTCAGTCTCCGGCCTTCTTAGGTAAAACAAGGAAAAACTGGAATTTAGATTTGCAACCTTCTTCCTTTTGCCCTTCCAACGTTCTTTCCTAAGAGAGGTGGCTCTCTCCCGGTACCAATCCCTCTCATCACACTGCCTGCTGGGGACACTCAGGCCAGCTGTTTACACTGGTTGATGAATGGATTATACCGTACTGCGAATAAATTTCAATGCGTCCTCTCTTCCTGATTTTTGCATTTTAAATCTCTTATAACTGAGAGAGAGCATGGGAGACCCTTGGTCCTCAGCAAGGGATTTTAGATGTCTGTAAGCAGGTATAAGTTGTCTTTTGGGGCAGTGGGGGTGGTAAGGTGGTGATTAAGATACAGATATATTTTAGTTGTAAAATTAAATTATACCATTGTGATGCCTGGCCTTGAGGTCAAACTGATTAGAGAGACCCAAAGTGCTGAGGGTTCTGATGTCATCTGTGAAAGAACAGAGCCAAGAGACCCCACTTTGCTACTGGGGTTGGCTGGGGACCAGTCTCCAGGACCCTGCGGGCTTCTGCCGAGACTAGATGCCCCTTCCCTCTGAGCACAGGAATGAGGACCCTCCTGCTCCCCCTTTAGGTTCACCATACTACTGGTTCTTTCTCTCCTCTCTCTCCATCCCATCTCTCACTTCCAGCATCCTCTTCTGCTGACCTCACTCCCAACCCTGGTGATTACAACCCATGGTAGTGCTTTCCAAACCTCCATAATCATGAAGAGCTCATTTCAGAAGGATTCCAGGACCCATGCAAACTTTGAATCAGAATTTCAAGAATCAGAATTCTGAATCAGAGTCTGTATTTCACTAAGAACCTGAGTGATAACCCAGTTTCAACAAGGATGGAAAACACCGACCTAAGGCCTACCCATTCTGCTTTTTCTTCTAACTCTAAAATTGCAATTGCTTTTCACTAAAACTGCTTTCCTCCAACTCTCATTGTAACTGAAGCTTGGCTTTGCTGTGGCCCTCACAAACGCGAGCTGCGTAAAGCATATAGAAAACTTCCAAAATGTCCTAAGTGCGCAACTGATAGTAGCTACTATTTTCATTCTGAGCCGAGAGGTTGTTCCAGTATTTCCCTGTGGCTAGTACATACTGGGCTTGCTCTTCCAGACTTACTAAAACACAAAGCCAACGAGGTAACAGAGGTCCCCACCGTTCTCACGGCAGACATCTAGTCTGCCAGGACTCGCAGGAATTCAGACCCGTTCCCCCCAGGCCCTCCACCACACCCATAAAGCTGCAGCCACCTAGGTTCTGCCTCCCATTCATTTCTTCCTGCCTTGGAAATGCTCAGCGGTGATTTCACTTACTCCTCTTCAGCTCTTGTTTACATTCCCCATGGCAGTGATTCCAGATTTTACGCTGCCATCAAACGACAGGCACATCACTTCCCTCTCGACTGCGTGCGGAGCTGCAGCACATCAGCCAGGATTCCCCTTAAAGCCCCCGCCATCACCCTTTGATTTTTCTACAGCAACCAGCTGACCACCAAAGCTACCCCTCTCTTCCTTCCCACCCCCACTCAGGACCTCACGGGGCCTGGACTCCCCGGGTTCTCAGACATTAACACCGCCCATGTGCCTCCATGTTTCCTAGGGGAAGTTACTAACAACTCTCCCAGTCCCCGCCACCCAACCCTGCCAAATCTTGTTTTCTCTGCTCCCTCAGCTCCCACATGTTCTGCTCATCACTCAGTGTGGTGAGGATGTGCATGGGTATCCAGGTAACACTTGACACTGAAACTGATGTTAAGTCCTGGAAAACAGAGAGGAAGAAAATGGAAAATTCTGTTTGATCTTGTAAAGGTATCCCTAATTATATTACAGCATTACCTTGTCAACATTTACTCTTTATGCCCAATTACCATACAGGACTGTTAAAATTTTGCATATGATTAAGTGGATCACATTAATTTAAATTTTATTTTAATCAAAATAATTTTAAAAATCTGTATTTTAATAAGAACTCAAGTGATACCTAGTTCCAGCAGGTATGGGAAACACTGACTTACGGACTACTCATTCCTGCTTTTTTTTTTCTAACTCTAAAACTGCAATTTCTTCTCTTCACTAAGACCTTTACTCCAACTTTTTAACTTTAACTGAAGCTTGGGCTCTGCCGGCCATCTCTAATGATCTGTTGGCCTTCTGTATTCCTCAGCCCTTCAAACCTGTTTTCTCATCTGTAAGGTGGAGATAATTATAGAAAATATATCATGGCATTGTGAAAAGAGTTAAGTGAAATAGCATCTGGTAAAGTGCTTGGAACAGTGTCCGCACGCAGAGAATACCCAGTAAGCAACTGTTATGAATGTCTGAGTTTTGCCTCAAATAACATTCTTAAACTCCTCTTGCTAAGGTCACTGATGACTTTTGGGGTACATTTTTGGAGCTTATTCTTTGTAAATCTGCTGCACTTGAGCACTGTCAAGCACTCTATACTCTGTGACGCTCTCTCCTTGCTGACAGGGCAAGCTCTCTTGGTGTGTCTGCCTTTCTGCCTTTTCCTTTGTACTGCCTAGAAGGACTTCCTGCTCCCTGTCTCTTTCCATCTACCATCTAAAAACAAGACCTCTCCACTCGTGTGTCCGGAGGCTCCTCAAATTCAAGTAAAAGCAAAACGTACTGCCTTTTTCCCTAAGCCGCTTCCTTTCCCTCCTCCTCCGTAGCTTATCACAGCATATCGCCAATCTCCGAAATTAGAGACTCGGGAGTTGTCTCTTTCTCCATTCCTTCCCTTGCCAGCACCTTCTATCACACCTTATCTTCTTCTCTCCGGGCCTTTCCATCAGCCTCCTACTAACCCTTGCCACAGATCTCTCTTGCTCCAGTCCATTCTCCACATGGTCCTCAGCATTTATAACCGTGTATGTGTAGTCAAGCTCTGCTGAAAGACTTCTGTGGGCAACCTACTGCTTCTGAAATCAAGTTCAAACTCTACCCGGTCATGCAAGGCCCTTCTCCACCTCTCCCAAACTCACTTTAGTCTTATTTTGTATTACTCTCTTAATAAATGAATGAATGAGTAAATTAATGAATGAGGTACTCATCTCTAAGGTCACTTGAAATCAGGAACTAGATCAATATTATTTGTGTCATTTATGTTGCATTTAATAGTACTTTTTCCACTGTATTAGAAATATTTATAATAAATAAAGAAGTTTTGTTTGGGGGAACATATAAATCAGGACAGTTGGATAAGACAAGTATCAGGGGAATACTTGACATTAAAACTGATTTTAAGGACAAAAACTAAGAGAGAAAATTAAAATTAAAAATTCTCTTGGGTCATGAAAAGGTATCCCTAATTATATTACCCTATGTCAACATTTACTATTTATGCATAATTACCATAAAGAGCCATAAAAATTTTGCTTATAATTAAATGTATCATATTCATTTAAATTTTGATTATAAGTTATCCTATTTATCACCTATTCTCAGTCTTCTTTTAAGATTCATTTATTTTTATTTTGGAGAGAGAGAGCACGTGCAAGAGAGCACAGGTGGGAGGGGCAGAGGGAGGGAGTCTCGGGCAGACGCCCCACTGAGCGCAGAGCCGGACACGGGGCTTGATCTCATGACCCTGAGATCATGACCTGAGCAAAATCAAGAGTCAGACGCTCAACTGACTGAGCCACCCAGGTGCCCCCCACCTACTCTCAGTCCTTATTGTACTTTGTGCTCATGGTGATCTGCTCAACCTTTGAAGTAGAAAGAATTCTGCTCTAAAAACTTTCTCTTAATTTTCTTGGTTTGGTTCTTTTTATTTATTTATTTATTTATTTTTTAAAAGATTTTATTTATTTGTCTGACAGAGAGAGAAACAGCGAGAGAGGGAACACAAGCAGGGGGAGTGGGAGAGGGAGAAGCAGGCCTCCTGCTGAGCAGGGAGCATGATTTGGGGCTTGATCCCAGGACCCTGGGATCATGACCTGAGCCAAAGGCAGATGCTTAACGACTGAGCCACCCAGGTACCCCTGGTTCATTTTATTTTTATATTCTTTATCTTCTTTCTTTGTACACACTCAACACTGCCATAGTAAAGGACACTAATTAAATTCTGTTGCTTTGACTTGGAGTATTATATAGCCTTTAAAAATGATGGGCATGAGGACTGTAACAATACGGAAAACTGGCTATATCGGATTAAATATTCAAAACAAAATTATATGTAAAACAAGGCAAAATATATAGAACAAAAGGCCAAAGGAAAATATTAAAGTTAAGGTGGTTGTGTTATAGTTATGGGATTATGGGAAAGGGTCATGTTTTCTCTTTTTTTATTTTCCCCAAGCTTTCTGTAATCTGGTTATATCAATTTTAAATAAAACAAATAAAAATCCAGACACTTCTTTATCTTTTGCCACTAAACCTCTATTTTAGCCTCCTGTTTTCTTCATCTTGCTTTTCCCCTAGCATCAAGACTTTCAGGATATTATATATTTTTTGTACATACACCATCCAGTACAGTCACCACTAGTTGCATATGGATACTGAGCACTTGAAATGTGACTAGTCCAAACTGAGATGTGCTATATGTGTGAAATATACAGCAATTTCAAAGACTTCATACCTTCTCCCCCAAAAGAATGTTACCTACTCGTTAATCATTTTATAATAACTACATGTTGTTTTATTTTGCTAGGGTTGCCATAACCAAGTACCACAGATTGGGTGGCTTAAACAACAGGAATTTATTTTCTCACAGTTCTGGATGCCAGAAGTCTGAGATCAAGGTGTTTGTAGGGTTAGTTTCTTCTGAGGCCTCTCTCACTGGCTTCTCTTTGTGTCATCACATGGTCTTCCCTCTGTGTGTGTCTGTGTCCACATCTCCTCTCCTTATAAGCACACCAATCATATTGGACTAAAATCCCCCTGATGGCCTCGTTTAACTTGATTACCTCTTTAAAGAATCTATTCCTAAATACAGTCACTTTGTGAGTTACTAGGAGTTAGGACTTCAGACAAATTATGAGTGGACACAATTCAGCCCATAACATCTGTAAAAATGATAATATTTTGGATATATTTGGTTAAAAAATTATTAAAAGAAAAAAAAGACTCTCCTGAAGATCATTACTGATGGTTATTCTGGCCTCTTACCTGAACATGCTCAGTAAATATTAAGAAAAAGTTTACAGAAGACAGAGTAAGAAAACAGTGCCCTGAAAATAGATCTCAGTAATTAACTTAACAATTTGAAATGATTAAACATTCCACCTTTTAGCATGAAGAAATGATAATCTCATTACATGATTCTATATGGTCATAGCAAAGGGAACACAACCCAGTTACCACGCTGATCAAGGGCCATCTTTACTGGGTAGTCACTGGAGATCACAGTTATCAACCCAGACTAACTATCACTGTGCTCGAGGACTAGATATTAACTCTTCCTGTAGCTTAAAATTATCATGTATAACTGACGGTGAGAAATGTTGCCATGCAGTTAAGATTTCCTCTTTATTCTTTATATATATATATATATATACACCTTTACTTTTTAGTCATAAAACTCCAATAGGAGCTTTAATTGTTTAATTCATCTTGTTTTGTTTTGTTTTTTCTTTCACTTGGAATTTTTTGTAATGTTGTACTGAATCTGTTTGAATTCTAGTAGTTTCTCTCTTGCTTCCAGTCGAAGGCACAGAGGAGGCACTAGTAGAAACACAGCAAAAAAGTACATCATAATCCATTTCTGTGGAGAAACATTCTAATAGACAGAGTTCCTTTAAAAAAAAAAAAAAGATTTGCTTATTTATTTAGAGAGGGAGAGAAAGTGGGAGAGGGACCAAGGGAGAAGGAGGGAATCTCTAGCTGATTCTCTACTGAGTGCAGAGCCCAATGCGGGGCTTGATCTCATGACCCTGAAATCATGACCTGAGCCGAAACCAAGAGTCAAATGCTCAACTGATTGAGCCACCCAGGTGCCCCCCGCTTTTTGAAAGATTTATTTATCTATTTATTAGAGATAAAGTTCTAATAAACATATATTTTCTATAAAATATCCCACAATGTTAGGGTTTATCCTTCTGTTCCATAGTCATCAGGGAAATGCAATTCAAAACCACAAGGATATACCACTTCAAACCTATTAGGATGGTGATAATACAAGAAAGGTAATAACAACAGTTGGCAAGTATGTGGAAATATTGGAACCTCATACACTGCTGGTAGGAATGTAAAAAGTCACTTTGAAAAACACTCTTGTAAAACTTTGAAAAGTTAAACACAGAGTTACCATATACCCTAGCAATTCTACTCCTAGGTATATATCCAAGAAATGAAAATATGTTCATATAAAAATTTATACATGGATATTCATAGCAGTGTTACTTATAATAGCCCCAAAGTGTAAACACAAATGCCCATCAACTGATGAATGGATAAGCAAAATGTGTTTATCCATACAATGGGATATTATTCAGCAACAAAAAAGCATGAAGTATTGATATATGTTATCATGGATGAACCTTAAAAACATAATGCTAGGTAAAAGAAGCCAGTCACAAAAGGCCACATAGTATATGATTCCACTTATATGAACACACAAATATATAGGAGGAAACACATTAGTGGTTGTCCAGAGCTGGGGAGGAGGTTGGGGGTAGATGAGTGTGGAGTGACTACTAAGGGGTACAGGGTTTCTTTTTGGGGTGATAAAATATTCTAAAATTGATTGTGGTGATGGTTGCACAAGTATTTGAATATACTAAAAACCACTAGATTGTACACTTTAATAGGTGAAGTATATGGTCTGTAAATTGTATCTTAGGAAAACTGCTCCCCCAAAGTTGAATGACCAGGTTACAGTGAGGTTTAAGCCGTTGATAAGATGATTTCTAAGATTTTCAAAGGAAAAAAAACTCCAAATGCTGATGCTTTGAATACAGGTTTTTTCTTTCTCCAGAGGATAATCTTGGAGTACACAAGTCAGACAACTTCCAACCTCTGATGCTAATTCTCTAATTTTATACCAGCACAGTGACCAATCAATAAACAAAGACATTAAGTCTATATGTCACAATCACAAGTCACTTTTGGATTCTCCAGGCCATAGCTCAGACCTTGGAAAAATCTGTCCACCTACCATATTTAATAAATTCAACCACCAGAGAAAGGAGGCCCCATTTATGATAAGTTTCATTTCATGTGGCTATTTATATTTTATTATAACAATATGTTAAAATTTACAATGCCAGGTTGAAGGCTGAACTATTTATAACTTTACTGATATTTTTAAAACAACTGAACGTTAGAAATATTAAAACCATTCATTTCTCTCTCAAAACAACAATACTTAGCTTATAGAGTGATGGAACAGACTCCCATTTTTATGAGATAATTTTCAATTATGAGAATCAAAATCACTAGAACACTGATCTATAACGAAGAATGTCTGTTGGTCTTGGTAGGATAAGGTGCTGATGGAAAAGCTAGGCAACACCACACAAGTTGGCTGGGGGGACTTTAGTAATACCCAGAGCCCACAGAAGATCCTCTAGGAGAGCTTGTGGTTGAAATGCCATGTGTAAGAAATATGGACTCAAGACCACCCACAAGCTAAAAGCAACACATGACAAGCCATACATGGACATAATTATTTTTAAGTTGGTGGTTGCCATGCCAATGCAAACAATTACCTTACCACCCACTACACTATCAACAGATTTCAGTAAGTAACCAAGATGACAGAAAGCACTTAAAGTGCTCTTTGCCTTAAAGTTAAAAGTGCTACTGTCATCCATTGATACTTTTAGAAATTCTTAGGTAATGGCTTGAATTCAGCTTTTAAGTTTTAGGTTCCCCCTACTCAACCCAAGAGCACTTCTTAACAGTGGAAGCATCAGGAAAAAGAATGAGCTGTGTCTCCCCACCGCCGGCAACTGGCAGTTCCATAAGGTCAGTTATGAGCAGCAGGAAGAAACTCCTTGCTACTCGTCCTATCCTGTGGCTGTCCTGCTGTTTGCAGGTCACTCCCCACTTCCTCAAGAATACTACATGTTGCAGGTGATCCCACGCTAGTTCGGAATAAATTTTCACCAAATAGCAACACAATGAGACAAATAAGTACAACTTCACTTCATGAAAGTCATTACATTTGCTTAAGGAATTTTCCTACATTCTGCAATTATATCCTTCCCATTCTGTTAATATTTAAATGTTCTTTTCTTTATGCAACAATGGTTATAGTAGTTGGGGACTTTTATTTGTTTATGCTTTTACTTGATGAAATAAACACTTGGTTGCCGTATGATGACCTTCCATTTTTAAAAAGTTGGTCAGCCCATGAAAAGTTTAGGAGCTGCTCTTCCAGAAAACAACATATGACTCTAATTTCACCACATCATTAAGACAACTAGTGAGCAGGCGCCTGGGTGGCTCAGTTGGTTAAGCGACTGCCTTCGGCTCAGGTCATGATCCTGAAGTCCCAGGATCGAGTCCCACATCAGGCTCCCCACTCAGCGGGGAGTCTGCTTCTCCCTCTGACCCTCCCCCCTCTCATGCTCTCTCTCTCTCTCAAAATAAATAAATAAATAAAATCTTAAAAAAAAAAAGACAACTAGTGAGCAAGGTGAAAATGACGATGTGTCTTCTGCCTTTTTTCTCCCTACAGACTCTTTCCTTGTTTATAAGGGTCCCCCATGTCACTGTGAAGGTACATCCTCGGGGTATTGAGGAAAAGATGTTCTTGGGAGCAGTCCAGCAGGGAAGGCTCGGGGGACGAAGTCTCTAGGAGTTCTCATGAACCAGGAAAAGTTAAGTCTATGGTATGACTTGCTGCTAATGACTAAAGCTCATTTATTGCCTATTTATTTTAAAAGTGTCTAATTTCTATTTTATTCTAGGCTCTTTTATTAGTTAATGTATTAATTTGACAAAAAAAAATTTACTTCTCAGCTGGTATATTCTGGGCTCTGTCCAAGGTGCTAAGGATGTAAAAGCTAAGCCCTCAGAGGCTCAGTGTTCCACAATGAGAAAGTCATGCAAACAAATAATTCCATTGTGATTGTCTGTAGGAGCACTAAGGTCTTACTGAGTAAGTGGAATAAGACTTCACTGGGTGTAGAGGGAGACTTGGTGTGGGTCTTAGAAAAAGAGAACACATTGCTCCTCAACCCCATTGTCAAGAGATAGCTCCAGACTGAAGAAACATTATTTACAACTGGAGAATAAAGATGTGGTGAGACAAACAGACAGGATCAGAACATGAAGAAGCTTATAGCTTGTCTAAAGAATTTACATTTCATCCCGTATGTGAAGGTGAGCTACAGAAGTATGGTGACATGGCTACTGGAATGTGAGAAAGATTATTCTGGCTGTTAGCTGGAAGATGGAGCACAGGAGAGAGATGCGGAATGTTGGTAGACCAGTTAGGAGCCTATAACACTAGTCCTGGTGAGGGATAATAAGTGTCTGCATTGGAAGAGTAATGGTGGTGAGCAGAGGCCGGACATCAGGTATATGTAATGGTAAGAACTGGACAGTGGGTCAAATCCAAACTCACAATTTGTCCATGATAAATTTCATCACAGGCTATGCATGTTAGTACTAATGTATTTTATACAATCCTCTCAGTAGATGGCTGTACACTCTCTAATAGTACCTTTAAAACACTGAATTTCTCTTGCAGCCACGGAAGAGAGGGCGAGCGTTTGAGTAAATAAAGCTCTATCTACACTTGAAATATGCAACAGAGTCCCATCAAACTTAACAACACAGGAACTTCCATTTTAAAGTGTTTTGCCAGGAGAAAGAACTGAAGTATGGGCCCTGAAGCATACTAACTTCTGATTCATTCCCTGAGTCCAGAGGAAGACAAGTGATAAAGGAGAGTTATGAGAGCTCTTCAACATTACAGGTTTTCTGTTGTTACTGTTTTTCTTGTCCCCTCTCCCCACGCTCCCTGAACTGAGCATACGTAGATAGTTTGCATTAGAAGGTAAATACCAGTGCCTCTCTGAGGGCAGTAAAACACCTAACACTCTAATGTTCCATAAATACTTTAGAATATTAGAGAGCGATGCCTGGCTGGCTCAGTTTGAAGAGCATGTGACTCTTGACCTCAGGGTTGTGAGTTCGAACACCACTTCGGGTGGAAAGATCACTAAAACCTAATTAAAAAAAAGATTACTAAAATAATAATAATAATAATAATAGTAACAAACTTAAAAAAAGAACATTAGAGAGATGATCAAAAGACCACAATGAGGATGTTAGTTTTGTATCTGAAGTACTGAAGTATGTGACTTAGTTTTCAGATTTGAATTTTTTTTTTGAGGTATAACTGACATATATTAGCTTTGTATGTACAACACAATGATTTGATATTTGCATATACTGTGAAATGATCACCACAATAAGTCCAGTTAACATCTGTCACCACACAAAGTCAGAACACTTTTTTTCTTGTGAGGAGAACTTTTAAGATCTACTCTCTTAGCAGCTTTCAAATATGCAATACAGTATTATTAACTATGGTCACCATGCTGAACATTACTCCCTCATGACTTATTCATTTCATAACTGTAAGTTTGTACCCCCTTCACCCATTTTGTCCATCTCCCATTCCCCACCCTGGCAACCACCAATCTGTTCTCTGTATCTATGGACTTAGATTTGAATTTATTTTATATTACAACTTTTCTAACAAGATAATAAGAGACATTCATATATGCTACAGAAAATCTGAAAGACCAAAAATAGAGTGTCAAGTGAAAATACAAAAGCTCGATATCCCGCCAGTCTGATATATTTTGTTCCCAGATTTTTATTTCCTTGTATGAAGACATTGGGAATCATGCCATGGATATAAATTTGTATGCTATTTTTTCCCATATAAAGCATTTTCCCAGGTAATGAAATGTTCTTGAAATTTTAAAATTTTAATGGCTCCACTACATTTCATCATCTGGATATACCACAATTATTGTGGTAAACCTCCTCATGTTAGGTATTTACGTTGTTTGTAATTTTTTGCTCCTATAAATAAACACCATAGTGACCGTCCTTATTTATAAATCATTTTATAAAACTGAAATAATTTCGTGTGAAAATTTGAGCATTAAAGGGAAAAAAAAGAAATAAAGGGAAGGAACAACTGATTTAACTATATAAACTCAAAAACTCTACACACATAAGAAACACCCCATAAAAATAAATAGCAGAACAACAAGCTGACAGAAATGTTGCATTTCTTAAACTTTTAGTGCAAGTCTCAGTGCAAGCCCACTTTAACTGGTAATTGTGAAGTTGATTATTTGTAGGGTCAAGATAGGTTTTGCCATGCAATGTTTACTGATTGGCCACTTACTAATACTCTCAGCTCCCCTTGTTTATCATGGCGCTAGAAAGAACCTTAGAAGATAATCTAATCCACTGAGAGGTTTATTTAGTGCTGTCTTTTCCAAACTATCCCAGACAGATGGGAATCTACATTGTTTTTACACTTCTCTAGATAAGAAGATTCCATAACCTCTCTTGATAACCCGCGCCAGAGTTTGAGAACTGTATTGTCAAGAAATTCTTTCTTTCATCTCACTTAAATCCCCCATGCTTTAGTTTAAACCTATTCCCTTCTTCTGCCCTCCCCTCATTCAGAGGAGGGTGGGGGCGATCTGATCACCTCTCTTTACAGAGTAACTCATCATATAAACACTACCGGTAGAGGATTATTATATTTCTTCTTGGTTTTCTCTTCCCTTGACTATATAAACTTGGTGCCTTCAATTTTTGGGATTGTAGGTCCTAAGTGATTAACTTACAAAACATTTAACCAGGTTCCTGATAACTCTTTTTTAAACGTCTCTAAAGTTTACAAGTTTGACATACCTCTAATCATCCATGAAGCTACAAGGCACCAAATGTAGGTATCAGTAAAGGTTGTAGAAACAGAGATCATCTTTCTAGAAGCTCCTGCGTTCAGCAAGAAGGGACTTTGGGAGAGTTCACACTTGTTGGTGGACAAAGATATTGGAGGATGTTCACAATAAAGGAGAGGGTGGGCTATGTGGAACCACACGTTTCGTGTTAACAGCTTCCCAGAACTAAATGTGATGGTTCAGCTTCTGCACACCCTTAGGAGATCTGTGGCAGCGACTAAAAGCTAGACCCAGTTATTGTTGCTGACACCTTCAGTAGTATAGCATCAACTGGTTATTAGCGAGGGAAAGCACATGGCTTTGGGGCCACCCCAAATGCCCGCAGGTGCAGAGACAAAACTTCAAAGGATGTAGAATCCAGATGGTTGGTGACTAAATGACGGATATCCCAGTTGCCTCTGTCCACTGAGATTCAGGCACAGTGTAGGAAAAAAAAAATCTGTGAATTTACCATTGAGAGAAGACAGATTTGAGTGTCATCTGTATGCTGACAGGTAGCATGATAAGATAAAGTGATAACCTGGAAGTTAAGAGAGCTATGTTCTGGCATTAGCTCTGTCCCTCAGTCATGACATGACATTTCTATTCCTCTGGGTCCCCACACATAAAATGCAATGAATTACAGAATCTTTTAAACTCTTCAGAAAAAGACACTTCACAAATATAAGCTGCTATAATAATTGCTGACGGAACAAAACATTAGGTTGTCATCGTATTTGAGTTGGGAATTTTTCACCTCTGCCCATTTAAGCACTGCACAGCAAAATTAAGAGTTGGGTCAATATCTGATTATCCACCTATGGGGATTAGTCAGGAATCATTTAAAATTCTAACTCCTTCAACCCCCAAACTATGGCAATCTTTCCTTTCCATCAGTGTATTCATGCTTATGGAATGTTAATGTTTCCTAAGTTGAATATAATGAGGAAAGAAAAATAACAGTTTAAAGGAATTCCATAGAGTTCCAGCTGAATAAAAATAGATGAATGGCTGGATGAATAGATAGATAGACGGAAAGATACATAAAGACAGATGGAGAGATAATCTCGTTTTGCTTGCTTCGGCTGATTTTGTCACTGACTTCCTTCCAATGAGTATAACCCATAAGAGTTGACCATTATGCTTATTTTCCTTCTACCCTTTTCCAAAAAGACTAGAAAAATCCTATTTCAAACCCTACTGAATTTGCACCCTGTGATTCATATGTGTGGTAATATAGCCAAAGTCATTTTTCTTCACCAGAGTTTATTAATTTATTCATCCAAAGACTATCTTAACTACATCAGTGTGAATAGTAAAAGGAAAATAATAAATGACACGAGCAGCAACACACTGTGCTTGGAATGCCTATCCTTCTATAAAGACAAATGCCCGTTGTTGTCTCTAACACACCTGGGCACAAAGATTAAGTCCCCAAAGAAGATACATTTAATGAAAGCAAACTACCATTAAGATAAGTTTTCTTGGGCGCCTGGGTGGCTCAAGTCGGTTAAGCGACTGCCTTCAGCTCAGGTCATGATCCTGGAGTCCCGGGATGGAGTCCCACATCGGGCTCCCTGCTCGGCGGGGAGTCCGCTTCTCCCTCTGACCCTCTTCCCTCTCGTGCTTTCTATCTCTTATTCTCTCTCTCTCAAATAAATAAATAAAATCTTTAAAAAAAAAAAAAAGATAAGTTTTCTTCCCCCAAACATATTAGTTTTTTCTATTCCTATAGCTTTAAAAAAAAAAAAGGTTGTTGGGCAGGTATGGCCCTGAGGTGTTGCTGGAGGGCAGGGAGAAGGGAAGGAAGGTGGGGGCTGTATCTATAAACTGGTTTGATGCTACATGGCAGAAAAGAACGTCACAACCTGTCAGGCCACAGCTGACTTCCGAAGACAGGTCTCGAGGCACAGAAGACAACACTACCAATGGAGTGAGCAACCTCCCATGCTTCTTGAGAAATGATTACATAGGAGTCAGAACTATAATTAAACTAATTGTACGCCTCCATCAGTGTAGCCACGGCCACTTGACATTCCTACCTAGACAGTAAGTGTCCTCGTTACCAGAGCCCAGGTTAAGAGCTGAGGGAATTCGTGGCCCCTCTTGAGACATCCATACACTTCATTTAAGCATACTCCAGTTGACAATAAAAATCACACTCTGCCTTGTAATACAATATTCAAGAGTTGCAAACAGAATGAGTCTTTGCAATTTTGAGAGGGCTAATGCCTTTTTTGCACCTTCCTCCACACAAATAAAAGATGGAGAGGATTAAAGTCTGGGAGATTACCAGCCCAGTCCGAGCCTGTTTGACAGGCTGGAACCTGAGAACCTGACTGCATCAAAATGTAAAACAAATGCTGTTTGTCACCTGTAACAAGAAGGACTCAGATGTAATTTCTAGGCTTGAATAATAGGGGACAAAGAAAACAGTACACTGGGGAGTGCCAGGTCTCTCATTTACGTCATGATGAACAAAAAAGAGATCTAAGAAGAGGAGATGCTGAAAATGAATGGTTCTCTAGGAAGTTCGTACAGGAAATCTCTACCCTTTGGGACTTCAGAATCTTGAAGCCTGGTCTGAAGATCAGTTTATTTACTTTTGAATACCTATGAGTCTCTTAACTCCTGAAACAAAGTCAATGGACAAACACAACACTTTCTTCCTTGTTCTGTTATTCTCGCATGGCTGATTTGCTCAAAGATTTCTAAGAATTCTGTATTTCAGCTCCATTTTAGAACTGACAGATGTGGGGCGCCTGGGGGGCTCAGCCGTTAAGCGGCTGCTTTTGGCTCAGGACATGATCCCAGCCCCATCGGGCTCCCTGCTCCTCAGCGGGAAGCCTGCTTCTCCCTCTGCCACTCCCCCTGCTTGTGTTCCCTTTCTCGCTATCTCTCTCTCCGTCAAATAAATAAATAAAATCTTAAAAAAAAAAAAAAAAAGAACTGACAGATCATTTAACTCTCAGAAAGGGAGTCTGCATCACATTCACCATGTGGGCTGGGAGATGGGAGGAGAAGGGCTCCTGAAAAGAGGCACATTTTGTTTCTCGCCCTTCCCTATGTGTTTTTTCCCAAGGGCGAATTCTAATTTCTGTACAAGTGTGCTTCTTTGCTTTTTTACTTGCAAAGAGAAAGTGAGGGTTTACCGTGCTAGGCACTATACTAAATGCTGGATATGTTTTACCTCATTTGACTTGACCCTTACTATCTTACTCTTTTTACATTGGCAGATCCTGGTACACAAAAGAACCAGGGTTGGAAAAACCATGAAATTAGTTGGGCAGCCCTCTCCTCTCCAATGCTCACCCTGCCTGGGCTTCCTGTCAAGGCATCCCACTGTGGTGGCCCTTCTGGAAATAGCTCTCTGGTTTTGTCCTGCCCGGACTTCTCTTAAATCTTCCCTGGTTCCTAGTCTCTGAGCTCCCAGCTGGGCTTGAGGTAATCTCAGGGTGTAACACGGTAGGCTGTTAGCATTGCTGAGGGCTCTTTGTACCCGCTTTAGCTGTGAATGCAGCCCTTGACAGGGCCCTGTGGGAATCGGAAGTACCACAGCTTTGGCAAGGGTTAGGGAGACTCCTGACTTCCCTGGTGTCAGTACTTGGGGGAAGCCTACTTCCCCATATGCATTTACAGGGAAGGTTCTAGACCTTTCTAATGCTGTCATGAATGTGGCCTTGCAGTGAGTGGGAATCACAGCGTTTCCTGAAAGAAGAGCGCCGCCATCAGGAATATGGTGTAGAGGCATATGGGAGGGCAGAAGTCCGAAGAGCAGGCTTCTAATTTCAACACTGTGAACGAAGGCAGGCCATTTATCCCCCTCTGCCCTCTGTTTTCCCAATTTCAAAATACAATAATAATCCATTCTTGATTTTATGTCGCATAAACTAGCTAGCGTGAGCTAATGAAGGTGACTACTTTGATAAGTTAAAAGTATATAAGTGTAAGCTACTGATGTGATTAAAATTACAGACCCTGGTTACACCTAATAGGCTACCTACAAGATTATAAATGTCCAAATACAGATGGCATAGAAAAATCACAAAAGGGGCTGGGGTATTTTCCTTTATGACCTGGGCCTCTCAAGATGCTTTCTGAGGAACAGAATACACAATCTGTGCCCTGTCTACTTCATTATTGTCTGTTTACCTGAATTAGAGCAGCATGACTGATTGAGATGAGACATAATGTTATTTAACTGTAAATTTGTTGCACAACCTATTGAACACGAAGTCAAAGTAAGTTATGATTGAACAATAGAAATAAATAGCTATAAGTACAATGGCAATGTGAAAATCAAAATAAAGCAGGCTATTATTTTGTTCTGACATTAATTGTATAATAATACCTATATTTAATGCTGTGACTCAATTTTGTGTGTCAAGCCAGAAAAACAATTGATATAAAATATCTGAATCAGTAGTGACTGCTTTTCATTGTCACCAGCTTTTTCTATCTAAGAAGCCTTGTAAATAAATTTTGATGCTGCAAACACGCCCAGGGTCATAGGTTCGACCATGGTTATCTACAGCAAATGGGTTTGAATGCATTCAGAAAAGGTCTAGCTGCTTGAACACAAAAAAACTGTTACTCTAAAGATCATAATTCTTTGTCCTTCCAACTCTGAGACACTAAAGTGCCACCAGACTGGGCACTGATTTAAGATAGAGGAAGACTGGCTTGAGGTCTGGGGAGGGTGCAGAGGTGTGTAGGGCTGGGAAGATGAGTAGGGTAGAGACAACTAAAGGACACTCAAAAGAATGTGTTTGGGAGATTTGTGGGTGAGAGAAGACTTTAAAGGGGAGAGTGGGAAGAAGCCAGATAAAACAAAACTCGATTCTGTGTGGCCACGATGTATGACATGGAGAGAAGCAAAATAGGGCGATGGGTAATCTCCTATACTTGGAAAATGGATTGTTCTTCTAGCTAAACTAGCAAAATCTACCCACAGTGGATGAGATTTGTTATCTGAAGATGTTACTTTATGGGGCAGGAGGAAATCCAATGACTAGAAATCTAATCAAGGTGTGTGTGGCTGGAATGTGGGAAGGTGGTCCAGGCTTTATCAATGGTGTCGATAAACCTGAAGAGACAACATGTGAGAAATAATGTGATCTACTGAAATCTATGCAAGGATGGGGGCAGAGAGGGGGAGTGGACAAAGAAGAACTATACAACTTTTTGCCCTACTTGGCAGCTAAGTATATTGCCACTGTGGGCACTATATTTTATAGCATGCGTGTCTCTGACTATGCAGTGTGATGACATTATATCTTCCATCTACCACCTTCTCTGGTTCCATGAGCTCCTGACCCTGAAAAGCTTTGCAAATATACTCTCCTGCAGGGAAGAATGTGCAGGTCCATCAAGAAAACCAAGTACCCAGGTCTGCTTGGCAGTAATGTATCTCACCGTAAATTAATAAACTACATTGGCAATCTGCTTTATGCATTAATTTCCTCCAAGATTTTTTTCCTTCCCTATAACAGTTGTCCAAATTATGTCCAATTAAGGAAACATGGACAATATCAACTTTCTCAGTCTGCAAAACCGAGGAGGTAATCCTGGGCAGGGGTAGCAAAAAAATAAAACCAAAAAAGAAAAGAAGAAGAAGAAGGAGAAAGGAATGAGGAAGGTATATAAGACATATTAGAAAGTAGAAAGGCACAGTTCTTACATATACTGGCACAAGAAAAAAAAAAGATACCAATGAAACTGAGTAGAGAATAATAGAACTGTAATGGACCCACGTATATAGAAGAATATATACAACAAAATTATATATTGATAAATGACAATGAAAACAGTATTTTCAGTATGCCTGGGACATCCATTTCTTCCTCATTGAGACTTGGAGACTGTTAAGTAATTGCTTATCTCACAAAGCAGGTGTATGACAGAGCTGGGATTCAAACCCGTAGTCAGGCCCTAGAGCCCATGCTCTTGACCCCTGCATGGCATGCTGTCTCAGGGCATCACAGTCCCCAGGGAAATGAATAATATTCTTTAGTGGCTGCTGCTGGGAAAATGTCCTTATTGTGTTAAGAAAAGAAAAGTCAAGGGCGCCTGGGTGGCTCAGTTGGTTAAGCGACTGCCTTCGGCTCAGGTCATGATCCCGGAGTCCCGGGATCGAGTCCCACATCGGGCTCCCTGCTCAGCAGGGAGTCTGCTTCTCCCTCTGACCCTCTTCCCTCTCGTGCTCTCTGTCTCTCATTCTCTCTCTCTCAAATAAATAAAATCTTAAAAAAAAAAAAAGAAAAGAAAAGAAAAATCAAGCTGGATTACTACATCCCTAGAGTACACTATAAACCAAAATGGAAGGTAAATGGACTAAGGGCCTAAGTATGAAAGGTAAGCACATCAACCAAATAAAAGAAAAAGTAGGGAAAATATCTTTGTGACCTAGGAGTGGAAAAAGATTTCTTAAGAGTCTAAAAGCCCAAACTGTAACCAACTCCCTTGAAAATGATATGGTGGACTAGACCACTATAAAATTAAGGATTTTTGCTTTATAAGGTATACCCTTGGCAAACTTCAAAGACTGTGAATTAATAAGGAAAAGGAAAACCCCAAAGAATAAAGAAATTACAGAATGAGAAGCCTTAAGGGTTAATAAGCCTACAAAAAGATGCCCAAACTCTCTTGCAATGGGAAAAATCCATATTAAAACACAATAAAATACAACTTGATATGTATTAGAATGACAAAAATTAGAAAGGTGGATAATACCAAGTATAGGTGAAGACCTTAGGAGATGGAAATATATATCAACATTGTGATTTTGGGTATGCAACCTGCCAGTACTTAGTAAAGCTAGGATGCATTCATTCTACAGCTCATGATTCTGAGCCAGAGAAATTTCCTCAGGCCCATTAGGGAGTATGCATGAGGATGTTTCCCATTATCTTTGTGTAGGAAACGGAGCTACCTAGATGTCGATCGTGAGGAGATACAGAAGTGAAAGAACAAACATACTATAAAATATAATTAAAGGAACAAGTTAGATTGATGTAAAACTATTTGGAATAGGCATGAAAAACAATGCTGAGTGGAAAGAAGGAAACAAAGAGATTTAGAGCAAAATATCATTTCTGTGAATTAAAAATAGCTATACAAACCAAGTTTGTTCATGGGTATAGACTAAGCACTTTACAGTGAGTATACGTGAAGGAGATGGGCATGGGGTGTGGACTGTAGATAAAAGGAGAGGAGAGAAACTCAAAGAAGCAGGGTAGATAAGTGACAGAGCTGTGAACTGAGGATTACTTCTCACTCACCTCTTTGTACTCAGTCCAAAAAGAAGAGACAAAACCAAACTCTTATGCCAGGATTCTTTTTTTTTTTTAAGATTTTATTTATTTGACAGAGAGAGCACAAGCACAGGGAGAGGGAGAAGCAGGCTCCCCGCTGAGCAGGGAGCCCAATGGGGGACTTAATCCCAGGACCCGGAGATCATGACCTGAGCTGAAGGCAGCCGTTTAGCCGCTTAGCCGACTGAGCCACCCAGGCGTCCCACTAAGGTAGGATTCTAATGGAAATGTGTCACAGACAACCTCACCAGCCAGAGGACGTGCAGAATATTTCAAGATCTAGTAGTTTTAGAGAAATCCAAGTTATTTTTCAAAAGTTGTACTCTCTTAAAAGCAGCGCAACAGATGAATTATTAATTTGTTGACAATTTTATCAGAGATTGGAGGGTTAAGGAGAGGAGTTATTACTCTGGCCCAATGAAGCAAAGTTAAAGTGATCGAAAACTTGAAAGGAAGTGCTACTTAGTGTTCATAAGAGTCAGAAAAAGGACTGCCGGGTAGAGTCATTTCTAATCTTTCAAATGTACTAATCACCAGATTCCCAGGAGCCACCCTGGGAGCTTCCACAGGCCGTGGAGGACCCAGACATTTCCTCAATTTTAAGGCAAGCTGTGCCACAGACTACACTTCTCACGATTTGGGGCCCAAATTTCTGGAAGTTTAGAGGAAAGAATGATACGGTCCCATGACCAGAGTCTAAGGAAAAAAAAGATGGCTTAAGGGAGAAGGGAGGCATTCCACAAGAACATGTTGACAGTAAAACTGAAAATTTAATATAAAATGCAATGCAGGGAGTGGGAATGTAAAGAATGGCATGTGGCTGATGAAACAGGAATGATACAAAAGGAGAAGGAGTAAAGCACATAATTAAAAACCAATACAAAGAGGATTGGCTTAAGAATCCTGTCGGGAGGGGTTAAATGTGAGAATGAGCTCAAGCTTTAGAAAAATGCAGAGGACAATAAAAGGAATTGTTAACGTATGTTTAGAGTAAATGCAAGGAATGATTCACATCCCCCTTGGGGCAGATATTATAGTATTAGCAGATGATAGTAACAGAGAACAGAAACTGTTAGCATTCTGTTTGCTCCCACCTTCTCTATCAGTGAGAATCATCTTCAAACCAAGCCACAAAACAACAGATTAAGAAGGAGCTGAAGCCTGAGAGAGGTGATAAAACTGAAAGGGACCATCTAGCTGCTTTATAGAGAGGTTCATATCTCCAGGCCCAAATGAATCTTATCCGAGTTCCCTGAAGGAACTGGAAGATAGGGCCATAGAGCTTTTGTGGTGCTCTCCGAGCCAGCCCAGAAGACGTGGGGAGGGCAGAAGAGTAAGCCTCGACACACAGTCTGGTTTGTAAGAGTGGTGCCAAGTGGGTGGGGTGGGGGGAGGAGAGACATTTTAGAAAAATAGCAGGAGAGTGAATTTCAAGTTGCTGGATAAATCATTAAATAGATGGCTTGCAGAAACTCCAGAGAAAAAGAATGAGAATGGCGTTAATTGCTAGGGACTCAAAAGGACTCATTAATAACAGCTCGTGCTAAACTCACCTCCTTTCCACCTCTGAAAGATTCACCGTAGGGGGTGAGGGAGTTGGAAGCTCTTTCAAACGTTCACCAGGTGATTCTGCAGTTCAGCCAGATGTGGGAACATTGCTAAATAGGCATGAAGACCCCTCCAAAGCCGAAGATCCAATTACAGGATGATTTTTCTTTTTTCAATGACATCACTGCATCTATGGCTTCTTGTTTTATTTCCATTTCTTCTGCTTTAACTTTTCTTAGAACTTTCTAACATCTCTGACAATAAAAGGAACATGACACTGAGTCTTTACTCTTTATTCTCACAGCTACTGGAGACGCCATCTCCCTTCTCTGTCTGCCTTTAGAGCCATCTGCATAATTACTACCTATAATAACCTAAACTCTGAAATGTTTTTGCATTTCCACAGCTAAAACTTTCCTTCAGAACTTCAGAATCTTTCACTTCACATGCTTAACATTTTCTACCCTCCACTGCTATTTTTCTTCCTTTTTCTCTGCCATTGTGGGCACAGTGAAAACAGCCCTCTGGCTCCACTCACTCAAGCAAGTTCTTCCACCTTTTATTAAACACACGTCTGTGCCCGTGTCGGCCCCTCTTCACCCCTAACTCTTCCCCTTTGAGTTCTTAATGTCTGTGGGCCAGAAAGTCATTCTACTTTTCCTCCAAACTGAATTCCACCCAAGACATTTTTATGGAGCATATTTTGTTCTCGATACCCAGTCCAAAGTGTGTAAGACACATTTTGTCTTCGAATGCTTCAGTATCACCAAAGAAGTACAAACACACACATCTGAAACTCCCGGGGAACTATCGAGACTAATTATGATTAAGTAGTAAAATATGTGCGTCCCTCTGCCTCCTCCACACCATGACTAACATTTAGCAGGTACTCAATACTTTTGTTTTATCAATGAATAAGTAAACAGATGAACATGTGTTGGTCCAAATTCAGTATTACAGGAGGCAAGAAAAGAAAAGATCACAATGCAGAAGAGGTGCAAAGCAGCTATACGATTATTGCTCAGATAGATAAATGTAATACTTTTAGTCTAGGGGAAGAGAAACTTTTCCCCCAGAAGTATCTTGTGTTTGTTGTGAATGGACTGATATTCTCTTATGTGTACACTAAGCAGAGCTTCCCCATAAAGGATAATATCCACATCAGTTTCAGAAATAATCCCAACAAACCCTTTCCCTATTATCATCCTCATATCTACTATAAGGTGGATAAAATACGAAGATACAGTTTTTCAATTTTCTTGCTTGGATTTGTTTTTTGCCAAATCGTCTCAAGATAGAAGTGAGCAGTAATATAAAGCTGTTTTCATTATTTTTTTAGTGACATAAAGTTTGATAAAGATTCCACTATCAAGGGACAGCAGGAAGCAGGGGAGGAGAAGGAACTTCCATGCATCGGGCAAGAAGGGGCAGCTGTGCTGGCTCAAGGGCTCTTGATGATTTCATCCTGGCTCTTTGAAATTTCTGGGTAAGCACACAAGTGCTTTAGAAGAAAACCGGCATCTTCACCCACATCAAGTTCTCAGGATTGTTCAGTCACAATCATTTTCTCAATATGAAAAGAGCAATCACTTACTCTACATAGTTGAAGCGAAGCGCAAAGATTCAGGATAAAGGATTTAATTGATCATTTCAAAAATCCTAATTCTTGACACATGATCATTTGCCGATCATTATTAAATTCCTAAAGACTGAACAGAATCACTTCAGACTTATCATTTTTGCTTAGTTTTCATTTCTGCTACTATCTTTGCAATCTGCTCTAGTTTTTGTTTTATAGAAAGCATGCATCATAGTTTAAAGATTCCTCTATCGTAAAGAATGAATCACCTGCAAAAGATGGAAAAAAATCCTGCATAATTAGAAAATAAATCGGCAAAGCCCTAGTTTCTTAACTAAAATGAGCTACATCATTTGGGGGCCTAGTGTGAAATGAAAACATGCAGCCAAAGGTTATGCATGCATTCAAAGGTTATGAAGATTTTTGAGAGATCAACAGCAGGACATTAATCTGAGTGAGAGACTTTTTTTTTAAAGATTTTATTTATCCGAGAGAGACAGAGAGAGAGAGAGAGAGAGAGAGAGAGAGAGAGATCACGAGGAGTAGAGGTAGAGGGAGAAGCAGACTCCCTGATAAGCAGGGAGCCCGATTCAGGACTTGATCCAGGACGCTGGGATCACGACCTGAACCGAAGGCAGACACTTAACTGACTGTGCCACCCAGCGCCCTAAGTGTGGAGACTTTTTAAGTGTGGGGACCCGCGCGTGCAAATGCCCAGCCTGCACGTCCACAGAGTAGGCCTGCTCTGAAGGTATAACGAAAGGGAAGCTCTTGGCCAATGTGAAGGATGAAACACACCAAGCTGAGAAGTATCTTCTCAAGAATGTTAAACAAGGACATATTCTATTTTATATCAAAGATGCCTCCTTTTCTTTGGACGCTGATCATATAAATCTATCATTTCTTAGTGATGTTCTCAGTGACAATTCTCTGGGTTTTTTCTTTTTTTTTCCATTTTAAAAGGTCTTACCTTACTTCGCCCCACTCTATCGCAGGAGATTAACCCCCTCTAACACTGTAGCCCTGCTTCCTTCCCATTCCAAATTCACAGCCGACCCAATCCTGCATGAGATTCATTTCTAAAGTGTTCTGGAAAGGGCCCTGCCCAGTTCTAATATTTTTTTGTGGGAGGGGGAGGGGAGAGAATGGTAAAATCTTTGCAATCTCTGTAATAAACCCTCATTGGAAATATCAGTTAATTCTCATAGCACCAGAAGCAAACTGCCTGAAAGAAAGAGCCTTTATTGGAAAATAAGGATTTGAGTCCTAGCTTTTGGGCGATCTCCACTTCCTCATCTGTTAGATAGGAATACTATCTTCCTTATTGATCTCATTGCAATAGCACAAGAAGCAAGTGAGAGAGTGTTTATTAAAATGCTTTGTAACCTCTAAAGTGCTTTATAGACATAAGATATTATTTTGGTGATTTTCATTATGAGTTTGCATCTGTAATGCAGCAAACTATAGGCAGCTACCAATTTGGAGTGAAAAGAACATTGAGCCATAAATCAGTGCATCTGGCTTTAATTCCAGCTGCTAATGATGTGCTGAGGGATGGTGGGCAAATGAGTCCACCTCTCCAGGCCCCAGTCTGCTCATCCGTGAAACAAGAGGTTTCAATCCTATCACCCAGAGTCTTAACAAGTCTAACATAATTTTATTCAATTTACTTCCTTGACAAAATGTTTATTGGGTTCCTTCTATGTACCAAGTAATAACCTAGAGTCCTTGGGATACAAAGACAGGCCATTTCTTGAAGGAGTTAACTAGATACCCCAGCATGTTCCAGAGAGCATGCTTTACCTTATGGACCAAAGACGAGTTAAGATCTGGTCTATATCTCAAGGAGCTCAGCAGGGGGATAGCCAAGTAGGTAGAAAATTACAATATTCTGTGACAAATGTGTTCTATAAAGACTTTCTCACAGGCTCTAAGGGCAGAAAAGAAGTGTACCTTGCCTAGTGCAAGGCTGGGGCTGGGGATTTGTTCATGGAAAGCTTTCTGGATAAACTTAACAAGTGTTGCTCTTGTCTAGGAGCACATTGGTACTCCTTTTGCATATGTTCCTTCTGGTACTCTTAATTTCTTTCATTTATAGTTTGTGGAACACATTACTCCCAAATGGTGGCACAGGCTGGACATATTAATGGTTTAAAGGAATCTGTAGGATCCGACGATGCTAGTCTAGACAAATCCTCATTCGACTGTCTAACACAAAATCTACTGCTTTGAAGGGTAAGGGGATTCTGTTGATTCTTGCCTCAGTACATTTTTGGGAGACTTTTAAAAAACAGAAAGATGAAAAATTGTTTTTTTTTTCTCTGTATGATGTTGCCACTGGGGGAGGGTATTCTTTCTACTAGAATAGGGTACTTCTGAATTATATGATAAAATGCAGACTGATTTTCACAAAAGCAATGAAACTAGATGAATCGGCAGACACAGGGAACAAGTCAGGGGCATGGCAAAGGGATGGCGCATGGCTGCAAAGTTCTGAACGCACTTTAGGTGATGCAGAATAAGGGGGTGAGTGAGCCCCGAGGTTATGGAAGTCTGGTACTACTTGTACGTCTCGAACATCTCAAAGAACCCGAAGGGTCATTTGGTGCCAAGACAGAGACTAAACGCTCCTGTGTATATGAGCCCCAGTGGTTACTCTTGTTATCCTTTTGTGCGTGAGTGTGCGTGGAGTATTTCAGTGAAGGTGATACAGAGGTAAATCAAAGCAAATATTCTGTTTTCCTATAGGTATTAACCAACCTAATAAAATCCTACATAAGTAAATAAAAATTACTTCATTCTGTGAGTGGCATAGATCTGACTGAAAATTATGAAGTTAATTATCTTAAAAATAGAGTCCTTCGGGGTCACCAACTACCATATGAAACCCATTTACAAGACTCCCTATAATCCAGGACATGAGAAACCACAAAAATCTGAAATAAATATCCAGCCGGCAAAGATAATCCATGACTGTACAGTGCAAAGAAAAGCTCTACTATGTTTCTTTTTCCCTCCTTCACACATGGTTTAAATATTCACTCCTCCATGTTCACTTGATGTAGGATTCTGTTATCATTATGAGGGAAACCTATAATATGCCGACCCTACAAAGAGTACTAAGCTCAATTACAAATACCATCTTTATACAGACACAAAATCCAAGGCTTTTATGGATATCTGTGTAATGAGAGCAAACGGGGTAGAATTTGGCAGCTGTAAGACTATTCATCTAAAAATTTCCCACATCTATTTTAGTCTTATAAAAGAGCTTACTACTCCATAAAGAATCATTTTCTTTTAAACAGTTGGCTTTGGTTGTGTTTCCTCAGCAATATGCATACACTTGGGAGGCAGGAAGTTTGACAGAAAGACACGGGGATGCTCCGTACACAAACAGAGACAGCAGATGACATCATATGCCTCTTTAAAGGAAGTCTCTTTTTTTTTGTTGTTGTTCGTTAAAGTTTTTATTGTTATGTTAATCACCATACATTACATCATTAGTTTTTGATGTAGTGTTCCATGATTCATTGTTTGTGCATAACACCCAGTGCTCCATGCAGAACGTGCCCTCTTTAATACCCATCACCAGGCTAACCCATCCCCCCACACCCCTCCCCTCTAGACCCATCAGTTTGTTTTTCAGAGTCCATCATCTCTCTGATCTCTGGAAATCAATGTTTTCTTGCGTTTCTGCCCTACGTTTCACTTCTTTTAATATTCTTGAGATACACTAGCAACCAAACTTACTCACAGAGCTACATTTTGTAATTTTAGAATTAAAACCATATACAGATTGGAAATAATTGCTTCCAATTTCCAAGGCAATTGCTCCTTTCTTAAAGCTCCTGGTAGGCAGCAGAACTGCAGAAATCTCTGCCCGTGGAATATTTTTACTGTCAGCTAGATCCTTATTTTCTTTTAATTTAATTTAATTTTTAAAATTTAAATTCAATGAACATATTGTGTATTATTAGTTTCAGAGGTAGACGTCAGTGATTCATCAGTCTCATATGATACCCAGTGCTTATTACATATCGTGCCTCCTTAATGCCCATCACGTAGTTACCGCCTCCCCCCACCCCCTCCCCTCTGAAACCCTCAGTTTGTTTCCCATAATTAAGAGTCTGTAATGGTTTGACTCCCTCTCTGATTATGTCTTGTTTTATTTTTCCTTCCCTTCCCCTATGATCCTCTGCTTTGTTTCTTAACTTCCACATATGAGATCATAGGATAATTGTCTTTCTCTGACTTACCTTGCTTAGCATAATACCCTCTAGTTCCATCCACGTCATTGCAAATGGCAAGATTTCATTTTTTGATGGCTGAGTAACATTCCATTGTGTGTGTATATATATATATATACACACACCACATCTTTATCCATTCATCTGTTGATGGACATCTGGGCTCTTTCCATAGTTTCCATACTATGGACATTGTTTCTATAAACATTGGGGTGCAGTAGATCCTCATCTCTTAAAACCTAAGTTTCTGCTGTAGCGTCCTCCCTCCTCTCTCACTCTTGCCTAATACTCTACCCCTCACTCAGCTCTAGGCACAGTTGGTAAACACTGTTCCCCCACCAGTACTTAGCCTGAGGACATCCTTTCATGGTTTTCTGAAAACCCACCACTCCTAGGCCAAAGGAGATGATCTTGGCTCAACTCTCAAGATTAATAGGCATGGTGAAAAATTTGAATATGGCCAACTAGGATTAAGAGATTAAACATTGGTACAACTCCTCCAAGGAGAGATCTCATCAGAAACCCTGGTTTCAAAAGTATATTTAGTTTCATATCATAAATGGGGGGCAGGGGGAAAAAAACAAAGTATAGAAAACAGAGAGTGATGGCTTAATAACCATTGTCCCAACACCTATAGCCCTGTTTCCAGCCCAACTCTATATTTTATTCCAAAAAATAATATTCCTCTTTGAAATATAACAAATAGAATTTCACTCATTTTGAAGAGAAAGCCAGGAAGATGAACCAAGAATGTAGTTTAAAAAGCTGCTCTTAGCATTAACTCAGTGTACAATTAGTAAAATTTAATAAGAGTGCTATGGCCAACAAGGTATAAAATAAACAGTTTCTAACAAAATATGACAGTCATTAACTGTATAAGTAATGAAAAAAAAAGAGAAAGGCCAAAAATATACTTTTATAATTGCTAGAGACAAACAATTACAGAAATTAAACAAGAATGGATAGTGCACAGGCTTTAAACCTAAGAGCAGAGATTTTGATTCTTAGAAATATTAAAAATATTGTGGAAAAATATAAAGGAGTATTTTGGGGGACAATCCAGAGATACCTTTTTCTTACAGTGCATTAGGGTTATAGAAAAGTAAAGTAAAAAATGATTTAGAGAAGAGAAAAGGCCACTTGTGACTTTGCCTTAGGCTATTAAGTACCATAAAAAACACGATTAAAAGTTATAAAAATACAATAAAAAAAGAAACAAAAAGAAAATAGTATTTTGGGAAGTGCCCATAAAAGTGATGGTGGAGGGGAACCTGAACAAAAATAGCATTTTGTAGGGAGGGGAGAGTCATATTTTGAACAAGATTATACTGTCTCATAAAGCCAATATTATTTCAGTGCAATCAAGTGCATCACTAATGTGCAAAATCTAACTTTATGAGATGCAGCAAAGCAGAGGAGAAAGTTGCCTTTGAATGATTACTCTGAAAGTCTAATCAAAGACATTCTCTTGTGTTATCAAACACAGATGTGCAAACCAAGAGGCTAGAGATGGTTTCTTATTGAAAAAGATTGGCAATAAGATTGAGTACTATGAATTGAATTCATCTCCTCATCATACAAAATCCTACATATACCTGGGAGGCTCTTCAAAGTCTACATGCACAGAATAATGTTCAACACATGTTTGCTTGTGATATGCTTTTAACCTAAACCCAAATCTTCATAAGCCAATCCAGAAACCTAGGGCTTTCTGCTAAACAGCGGCAAACAAAGACTACTGACCTAACTCAAGAAACATTCAGATGTTAGGATAGAGCTGAAGGGGAGCCAGTTGAACCACTACAAATCATGGCTGCTTGGTGTTGGCTTGGGTACATTTTGGTGCATTTTTACTGCTTGTTTACACTCTGGGTAAAAGAATTCTAACAGGTCTGTGCTCCATCAGATGACATAATCAAATAAAATACTGTGGAGCATAATATCACATTTACCTTTCTCCCTTTCCTTAAAAAAAATAGATCTCTTTCCTTTTTAGCTAAAATATTTCTTTCATAACATTTTATTTTATGTTTGGGAAGATGTCAGGTAGCTGAGTGCTACCTACTCACTAATTAAACCTCATTTCATTTAGAAGTTTAATTATATCTTCAATTCTTATCACTGTAAAATGCTAATGGATGAAAATTTTAAATACAAATGAATAATTAATACAGGCATATTTCTTTTTAAAAATTGTTTAATTTAGGTTTTATTTTTTAAAATCTTGTGTTGTAGTAATGGTTGGGTCATGCAGGGAAAGTAGATTTCTCTTCACTATCTGCTTTGAAAAAATAATAATGTAACACGAAACATGAACTTGGCTTCTATTTACTATCTGACTATGGTAGACCTCTCATAAGCCGGCAGAATTTGGATAGGCTGGCTAGGAAGGTCCAAGGGAGGTTACATATGAAATGACTGTTTTTGGTGTTTCCTTGCCCCCTCTCCTGGATTCTACCTTGAAGATTTAGTTGTAGCACCTACGATACATTTCAGATTCCCTGGACCAACCAACGGTCAACAGAACAGTGTAAAAGAGCAAAGCCAAAGAGATTACCAAGTCTCTCCTTTCCTGCAGCTTCTTTCCAGATATTCTTCTTCTATCTTTCTGCCCCAAAGTGAAGGCATCATTACTAACAAAGGACAAAATACAGGGATGTGCAGGAGCGGCCAGTTGTTCAGGAAATAGCTATCATTTGGCAAATGGCATAATAAACACATTATGATCTTTGATGTGGTGGGTAATGAGCCAGTATATACACAATATCAAAGCTAAGATTATTCTCTATCTCTGTTATGTATTTTTTTCTTATTTTACCTGAACCTCCCTTTTTAATTTGTTTATATTTTCCAGAATTCAAGATGTCACTTTGTAACATCACCTAAGAATTATTATTATTCTTTGCCGTTCACTATTTTGTATCTCTCCTACTCTGAAATAAAAATCTTCCTTATCAGCTAAATGACAATGTTCAAAGGCAAGATTCAGTGTTATGAGAACTAGTGGGCATGCACGTCTCTCAAAATTAGGGTTGATTCTGAAAGATTAACACTCCCTACCTACTCTCTCTGTGATTTTTTTTTTTTTTTAAGATTTTATTTATTTATTTGACACACAGAGAGAGACAGCAAGAGAGGGAACACAAGCAGGGGGAGTGGGAGAGGGAGAAGCAGGCTTCCTGCTGAGCAAGGAGTCCAATGCGGGGCTCGATCCCAGGACCCTGGGATCATGACCTGAGCCGAAGGCAGACGCTTAATGACTGAGCCACCCAGGGGCCCCTCTCTCTGTGATTTCAGTGTTGGGAACTAACTGTTTTTAAAAGGCAAATGTCGTCATTTTGTGTCTGAAAGGAAAACCAATATTTGAGACAACCACGGTCCACATCTCATTCCTTGGTCATCTACCAGACATGTCCTTTTCATCTTCAGGTAGGGTCAGTGCTTGGTGAGTCTGTCTCCTATCCAGCTCTGTACTGTTTTTTGCCCATCCTATTCTTGCACATTTTAGTCTTACTGCTTCACGCAACACTTGGGAACTATTGCATGTCTTGGTAACTTCATGTCTCTTGTGACTACATTACTTTGGTACAGAAGAGTAGAATTTTCATGGGTTGGTGAAAACACTGAAAATAAGAGGACAAGAATGGCAAAACCATCCCTAGTTAGTCGTCAAATAATAAGGGGGGTGTTCTATGCACAGCATTGGAGATACACTGCCTGTGTCTCTTTAAGAAATAACCCATCATTCAGCTGCACAGAACACGGATGTAACTGACAGCCTCTAGTGATTTATGTTTTTAGGAGTCTTCTTAGGTTTTGACTTGAGGACATACTCTTCTGAGGTAGCCACCAGTCAGTGACTGAACACAGTAGGGATCCAGAGCCTGTTTCTGCCCACTGTAAAAGTCATGCAATCTTGGCTCTGGAGCTCATGTTGGGTTGGCCAAGACTCTGTCAGACTTGTGCCGTGGTAGAGGCTCTCCCCACCCGATCCTGCCCGATCTCCCTCCCATTTTTATCTTTCACAGGTTACTTCCTTAATTAGCCTTTTGCACTCCTACTTTGTGTTAGCTACTGCTTCTGGGGGGATCCAACTGGTAACCTCTGATTATCATTATCTATCCCCCGAAAGCTTCCCTAGCTTAGCTTAGACTAAGTTCTCAAATTCTCCCTACATCACCAGGCAATAGGCTTAGTAACAAATATTATTTTATATAAGGAGATAGAGACACGTAACTCAAATGTTAATAATGTTTGCCAGGGAATCAAGCGAAATGGAAAACTTGCAGTTCGTTTCTCAGATTATCCTGAGTTTGACAAGAGTATCTGTCATTAATCCTACTACTTTTATGCTGTTTGTACAAAGGGCTGCATGTAAAATGCACTTAGGATTCTTCCTTACTCACTTTCCCTCTTCTATTATGGCTTTTTACTTCAGATTATTTGGGATTTGTATTTCCAGGAATAGTAAATATGGTAAGTTTTTACATCCCAGGTGTTCTTATATAGGTTGGCCTTAACCATGTTTACTTAATAATAAATTACAGATTATAATTAATTCAGGCTACTTAGCTACTCTAAGTAATTGGTTAATGCACTTAGAGGTTTAAAAAAAATTTTTTTAAACCACAATTTTCAGTAGTTCACTGGTAATCTTGAGTTGGACACTTTGTAATATTCTACAGAGATTAGCCATAGAATCTATATTTAATTTCATGTTTTGGTCAATATTATTTCATAAGTTCACATTTATAATTGCATATTTCATAGTACATGTAATTTCAGATTTGAATGACAAATTGCCTCATTACAAAGTATGATAATTACAAAAATTCAAAGAGAGGTAACCAGCACCTTTGGCAGCAGTAGGAAAAATCAAAACATATCTTGACCGATTTGGAAAAGTGTTTTTGAATAAGGAATATGATATTTAATGGAAATAAGTGGAGGGCAAGTCACTTCAGGAGGAAAACCCAAGTGCATAAATACAAGATGGAAATGTATTCCCTGTGTTCGGCCACAGGAGAAAAATACACAGGAGTCACAGAAGTCCACTCTCTGAGAATTAGCCATCAGGAGAGTGGTGCTCTTTAAAAAGGAAGCAGGGCACCAGGATGCATGAAATGAAGTAACCTGGGTGACAGCCATGAAGTCATCAACAGTCATTCCTCATTGATCAGGCCCTCACTATGTGGAGAGAGAAAATGTGGAAATCAAGAGCATGTGGGTATGATCAGAGAAATGAAGACTCAGGTCTTTGGAGACAGTAATCCGAAGAAGAAATAGCTGCAGGGTGACAAAGTTTATAAAATTTCTTACAAAAAGGTGACCCCCATGAAGGATGGCATCCGCACTTTGAACGAAGCTAACAAAAGCTTGTACTGGATCATCAGGGATTTTAGACAGAGAAATTCAATGCCTGAAAAGCCAGGCAGGTGATCCAGTGGAATAAGCCAGGAGAGACCCAAAGTCCTCTTGGAGTCTGTTTCACTGTCCTACTTTTAATGGAGGCATGAGCACAAAATTATTTCCCTTTCTTCTTAACTCTGCAACAGGTAAAAGGACTACATAATCACAGCGCAAAATGACACCTGACACAGTCTCAGCTGCAGGGAGACAATAGGGCAAAGTAGAGACTGTAACAAGTTGGCTAGCATGTGCTTCAACTAAGTGGAACAAGCCATATTGTCAGATGGAACAGACTCCAGGGGGCCAGATGGTTTAATTTTCTAGGAGAAGCCAGACATCTGCATTTATGTTAGTTTTTTAATAGAAGAAACCTAGTTTTTTAAATTTTGAAAAAGATTTCATCAAAATACTACATACAAGTAATTCATAATTTTAAAAGTTAAAATGCACCAAAAGCAGTATTTTCCCTGCTCACTCTGAGGCCTGCTCCCCCGAGGCAACCATGTTGAAATCTTTTAATGAATACCCACCCTTATAGAAAATGAGCTTACAAAGTGATTTCCTGGTTAATAAACTTTAGTCATTATTTGGTGTCCTTCCGTGATGGGAGAATAAAGATTCAACTGTCTGTGTTCTTCACCCTCCTATATACTCCCAGACTTCTAATACAATTATATCACAATTTGGCTTAAATATTACTTAATGCTTATATTATTATAACCTGATAAACACTGCTTAGTCCTGAGGCAAACAGTGTCCTAACATCATTTCTTCTTTCCTGTTTATTTCCCTCCCTGGAATTCGTCGTTGCCTCTTTCAAAATTTGGCATAGTTTTTATATATTGTTACTGATTCTTTCTGGCCACTCTGATGCTGCCATTCCAACCAAAAATTTGTCAGTCCTGCCTCTTTCCTGGGAGCTACTCCTTTTGGAGCATGCGTATCACTGTCTCCCTCACGGTGCTGTCTCTCCTGGTTTGGTTGCTGCTGGGCCTGGCTACTTGGTCGTCAGGTAGGTTTCCCTTCCACGCCCTTTGTTCTCTGGACTGGATCCTGGTTTCCTGGACCTGACTGACATCTTCCATTTTCTTGATTTACACCTCTTTATCTGGTGGAGCATATCCTCCAGTAAATCCTGAGGATGGATACATGAGAGAGAAAGTGCCTGATTCCTCATGTCTGATAATGTTTTTCGTCTACCCCTACATTTGATTGATAGTTGGCCAAATAATGCACGTTCAGCTAAAAATTGCTTTTACAGAATTTTGAATGCATTTCACCACTGGTTTCTAGTTTCCAGGACTGCTGCTGAGAAGTCCTATGCCATTTGTATTCCTGATCCTTCTTAGGAAACCCATTTTTTGTTTTCTTTCTTCCTTTTTAGACATTTTAGGATTCTTTTCTTTATTCTTAGTGTTCTGGAATGGCATGAGGATAGGCCTTAATTGTGCTGGGCATCTTCTCTTTTTGACTCTCTTTTTCCCTGTTCTCTCTTCTTGAAATTTCTACTCCACTAGAGGTAGGACATCTTGGCTCCATCTTCCAGTAACCTTCATTTTACCATTGTCCATGTTTTGTCCTTTTGTTCTTCCTTCTAGGACAGTTCCTCAGCTTTATGTCCCAAACCTACTATGAAATTTTCTTAATAACTTATGATTATTCTTTTATAATTGCATCTAGGTTTTGCTCAATGATAAAATGTCTTTTCTTTCTGGTAACATTATAATTATATGGTGACTTCCTTGGCCATTGGGCATTGTCTCTTTTTCTTCTTAATTTGTGTGTCTGTTCATTTATTTTCTTATTATTATGTTTTTTGTTTTAGTGTCTTTCCTGTCAGAGGCCCTCCTCAACTATCTGGTGATCCAGGGTTGTTCTCTAACTCGTTACTGTGTCACTAAAAGGCCACTTAGACTTTCTATGGACATGGGTGAGTCTCAGTGAGCCTCACTATAGCATAATGGGGTGGTGAGCCAGGTTTGTGTTGTGTCATCTCCCACTCTTAGATCTGTAGCTCTTTCCTCCATGACTGTTCAGTTCTTCCACAGAATTCTTTGGAGAGAATAAACTGGGGCTAGAAATCCCAGATTTTCATTTGATTCTCTGCTTTTAGTCCTACTCTGCTTCCATTGTACTCAGTTTCTCTGAACCTGAGTTCAAGTTCTCCAGGTTCCTGAGGAGGTGGAGGGAGGGGTGACACTTGGCAGCTTGAAATTGGGGGAGGGAGTGTCTAACTTCATACAGAAACCTTCAACCAAACAATTTATTTTCAGCTCTACGCTGATGTGGGTTCTCATTTGGTAGTTAATACCTTTAAGAACTGTGGTTTTGAAATATTTTAAAAACTGTTCCTTTGGAATATGAAAATCAAGCAGTAGTTAGGTGCTATAAAAGGGGAAGGAAGAGGTAAAAGATAAAATTCTTGATTACTTGACTTTTTTTTTTTTTTTTTAAGTAGGCTCCACACCCAGTGTGGAGCTCAACATGGGGCTTGAACTCATGATCCCGAGATCAAGACCTGAGCTGAGATCAAGAGATGATGCTCAACAGACCGAGCCACCCAGGCGCTCCAATTACTCAACTTTTGATTGAAAACTTTTGAGATAAATTTCCTGAATTTAGAATACTTTCTTTATTTTTATTATTTGGCACTTCTTCCCCTCCCTGCAATATCCATACCTACGCAAATTTACATGTAGTTCAAGTAGCTTAAGTGAGTGCAAAATGCCCAGAATTTCAAGTAAAGACCCAAATGCTGCTGAGGAAGACCATAATGGCCACACCGCAGGAATAGAACGGTGGTTCTCCAGATATGCCACTAGTGAGAACCAGAAATGCGCATTTGTCAGCAGAGATAGTGAAGACTCTATCCAATATTTCTTAGGAATACCCGTAGAGAAAGCCTGAAGTCAGACATAACATCAAGGACCATCTGGCACAGATGTGGTTTGGTTTGTGAGTGCTCGGTCCATAGTCACACCAAGGAGATGTCCTGAGTTGCTAGCGTGTGAGTTGCCCACAGCCTGTGCAGAACGAGAAGGCGGCATAGAAATTATTTCACTACTCCTGTCACTCTCCCTCCAGCATCAAGCCTGTTTACCTCTCTCCTCCCTTCAGAGTATCACTGGTAGGTCCTCATTTAATATGTTTCTGTGTGTCTCATTTATTCCGTATCAACATACCCCTATTTCTGTTTCTTTTGACAGTTCCGCAGCTTTTTGTCTCTGTGGTCTCCTCTATGTTACGACACAAAACAAAAATCAACTAACACATTTCCCACCTCCAATGCTCTGATTTCTCACCATCTCCCATGTTAAAAAATATAGTAGGCCCAGTGGCAACACCATTAAAAGATCAAACACCGTATATCCGCTGGAGACTCTAATTTCTTAAATGTTCTTTCCCTTACCCCCTACCACTTTTCCGCTGCCACAAAGAAAACAGCCTCCTTGCTGTTGGCGCTACTCTTCCTCGTTTAAAAGAGAAGAAAAGAAAGTTCATGGCTTTCAACTTCAATTTCCTTTTTCTTCCATGTATATAGTATATTAAAACATCCTGTATTATACGGAGCTGGAGCAGGTGTGAGGAGTCAGGTCAGGCCTGGCGGGGGGGAGGGGAATGGGGAGGGGGGCCATTTAAGGAAAGAGGAGATACTGGGGCGGTCAGGAAGGCAGGGGGCAGAGGGACAGATAAGAAAACATACGTTAGGAGGCCAAGACACAAGCGTGCTGTTCTCCACAGCTGTGAGCCAGGCCAGGGTGGCTGGACTGTTCTTTTATACGGAATGTGTCAGACGCTTTGTAGTTACTTCTTAATTTTACAGATGGTCAGAGAAAGTGCTTATATTACTTGCCTAGAGTTAGCACTGAAGGCTGATTAATACAAGATGTCCTGACACAGGACCTATGTGTAAGGCAGAAGAAACAACTGAAAGAATACAAGTGTCCCTGTAGGATCCAAAGTTAAATGTTTGAAGCAACAAGAGCAAACCATGTCTGAAGGCAAATTGGTTAAAATAAATCATGTCAGAACCATGAAAGTAAAGAATCTAAACAGCCCTCTAACTCCCCTCTAAGGCTGGCTTTTCTAAGAGTCACACCATTTTTATCCCCTTCATGCTTGGAGTGCATGTTATTGGCTATCAGCAGAGAGCTGGGGAAGGTGCCAGAGATAAGGCTGAGCATGAAGCTGATTCATTGAGGGCAATTAGGAGATATTTGACAGGAAAGCTTTCCCGTGGGGGGCTTGCGGAAGGGGTAGCTTTATCCACTTGGTCATTTGGCATCGCCTTCATTAGCAACTGAGGTAATAGAACTGAAATGACCTTAGTCATAATGACGATATTTATTATAAATAGACTTGAGACACAAGATTTAGCACTGAGGAAAGGCCTGATAGAAATGAATTTGGGGAGTTTCTCTCCTAATGAAAAGCCAGATAAAAGAAAAGAGATTTAGTCATTCTGTGTTGCCAAATTGGTAAAAGCTTTTGAGGACAAAGTAATAATATAGATATC
Source organism: Eumetopias jubatus (assembly GCF_037043125.1). Classification (NCBI taxonomy): domain Eukaryota; kingdom Metazoa; phylum Chordata; class Mammalia; order Carnivora; family Otariidae; genus Eumetopias; species Eumetopias jubatus. The sequence continues at coordinate 31,023,410 of NW_028274809.1, forward strand.
ACCCTGGTAACAGACAAAAGAGATTCCAGAGAAGATTGTGAAAAGCAATTTTCTGTTAAATGAATCCTGTTTTCCTATTGACTTACATTATAAAATCAAAGATGCGTGGTGATGAGAAAAAAATGTTGGCACCTGGATGGAATAAGGCTTAAAGAGTATAGTAAGTCATGCAAAATGACATATTTTCGGTACAACTTTTTAGGTCAAAAATAGTTCTAATACTGAATAGTAACATATTACTTACAATACCATGCTGCAATCAAAACAAATCACAAAATAAAACACCAACAATGAAATCAGAGGACACTTTCAGAAATTCTCTGGTAATACAGATGTACATGTTGCCTTGCCTCAGATTGTTCTCATTTAGAGCCTTGCAATCTCCAAAGTTCTAGTAATTTGTCCAAGCTTTTCACCAGCCTTATAGCACCTGAAGAGTTTTAACTTCATATCCAAGGTAATTTTAAAATGACGTGAGGTCTCTATTTTATCTCAACTTCTAAATGCTTCGTGTTGGTCTGGTTTGAAGGTGTCACCTTCTTCAGAGACATGCTACTCTAGTAAAGGCATCGGATTCATGTTCTGTTCTTCACTCTCTTTCTGTATGAACTACTTATAAGTTCTTGGGGCTATTTAATCTCATGGGAAAATGAACTTTTAGAGAAGGAATATTAATGTGTTTTGTTCACTTAGATGTCCCTCAGATAGATGAGTGCCTGGCCTGTCCAAGGCACTCAGTAAATATTAATTAAATATACTAATGAATACATTTTTTGACTCTCCTTCCCATCCATTCCTTCCTTCCTCTAATTATAAAAAACAAAACAACATTTTCTGTCAGACACTGTGCTAGAGGCTAGGGACTGAACAGTCAATGACTAAAACAGACAAGCCTTTGCCTAGATGGAACAGAGAATACTTTTTTTTAAAAGGTATTTTAAAAATTACAGAAACAATGTGACAAGTGTCACAAGGGTGAAAGTACAAGGTGCTTGGAGAGCATTCAGCAGGGGGAATAACTGGTCCATGGTGTTCTAGTTTTTATTTGGAAACCTCTAACTGTTAACTCCTTACTTACAGGAGAAGGAAGATTTATGTCAGGACACACGTAGTTTATTTCAAAGCTCATGTTTATATTTAGTAAGGATCTATCTTCCCAGTTATTGCCCCTATTAATTGCTTTACTTCTGCCACCTTCTTAATGCCCTTCCAAGGGACAGCCCTTTGAACACTTGAACATCACTATTATGGCCTAGGTCAGATGTTTCCAGTTTTCTCTTGCCCAGGTCAGATGTTTCCAGTTTTTTTTTTCAATTATTGTTTATATGAAATTGGTTTGAGCTGTTTCATCATGCTGGTTAGTGTCCTTGATATATATATTCTTAAAGTAGAGTTTAAAGTACAGTGCCCAGAACGGAGAAAACTGACCAGGGTAACCAGTCTGGTTATCGTCTTCCTCTGGATACCATGTGCTTGTCAACATGGTCTATGCTCATTTAATTTGTCTTGTCAGACATACCACACCACTGATTAAAAACCACCCACTTCTCCAATTTTAAATTGCATGTAAACCACTTGGTCACAAACTCAAATTTGAACTCAAGAAGCCTAACGTGGGTTCAGAGATCATTTCTAGCAAGCTCTCAGGTGATGCTCCCAGCTGGTGGTCCACAGACCACACTTTCAGTAGCAAAGAACTGAACTAAGGTCAAAGCACGGCAACCTAGAGCTGAGTCAGACAGATTGTTTTCGGAAACCTATCTGATCCTATTAAAATTCTCCTTTTTAGAATTAATTCGCAGTTTCATATTTTTGAATCTCGATTCAATAATTCTACCTATGAATCTATTGCTCCTAGTTGTGTGGTTGGTGACCCTACTACCACAAAAAACTTACTTTCCTCAATGGTAAAATGAATTAATACTTGCTTTAAGGTACCTCATAGATGATGAACTGACATTCAAAGTGAAGAATATCCTGTATAAATATAAATTATTACTGTGTCAAGAAATCCTTCAAGCTTGATTTTAGTGCATCAACTTGAAACAAATAGTGCTCAATAAACTTCAAGTTAATTTTATAGGTTTTACATATTGGTAGAAGTTACCCATGATACATAACTATTTGGGGTAATATATATTTCACTGGACCATTAGTTACATTTTATCCTTCCACCTTCAAATTTCTGGATTCCTTCCAGACTTGTTTTCCAAGGAACACCTGTTCAATTTGTTATGGTGTCCCTTCTTATGCAATATGCATTTTCCTCTGGGACATAAAACTCACTACAATTCAACAAAGAAAAGTTACTTAGAAGTTAGGTCTTTAGAATTCTATTCCCACTTGAATAGGTTGCTCATGTCCACTTCCTTATTAAAGACAAACTCCATGGAAAAACATTATATTATTAAATATCTTTTCAGAATTCTTAGGAATTAACCAGGAGTAAGTAACATTAACTGACTTGTGACAAGATGATACTAAGACACAAAGTAGTGAAATGGATTATCTAGAGTAGGTTGCTTAGTCTCAAAAATCACAGCTAGTTAATTACTAGAAGCACTAAGAAGCTACAACATACATTGCCCGAACTCAATGTGATATAAATAAACTTATGTTTTCTCATGGTATCTGGAGTTTAACAATTTACTGGAAATGAAAATCATATAAAAGAATGGGAGCAGATGACAACGTGGAAACAACAAAAAAATGAACTAAAATATCAATAACCACATATTGGTAAGAGAGTTTTGATACAAGACCATGACAATTCGACAACGGTCTTCTTTATACCTCTTGGCAGATGCTGTTAATGTATAATGAGAAACTCTACAATCTTTATCCATCATGTCTAACATGCCACAAACTCCTTCACAAAGCCTTTTGTTATTTGAAAAAAAAGAAGTGTAACACTATTTTGATAATTATATCCAAAATAAATGTGATAAGCCAGGGATTCTTGACATAGGCAGTCGTTAATTTCATTTATAAGGTTATTAATGCCTGTCACAGACACCAACACAAAACATAGTTACAGTTAACTTGAAAGTAACACTAGGGAATTTTTAAGTGACTCCACTATAAAACTTGGGAGAGGGTGAACGAAATATTTCTTATGTAAACAAACAAACAAAATCTTTGAGTAGTATTAGTACTCTCATCAGAGTAAACGTCTTTGATCTCCAACAACCAAAAAGTTGAAGAAGATAGAGTAGATCAACTTTGGAATTTCAACTTTAACAAAGCTCTATCTAATAAACAATATGCAGTCTATGAAAACATTAACTGATGCCAAAACATTTTTCCAAATGCACATGCTTTCTAAAAGATATAAAACATCATATTGGAATTGAGACAACAGCTAAGAAATATGTTCCCAACACATCTATGAACATTCACTCAGGAACTTCAAATACATGGAAGCATACAAAAGGTGCATGAATGCCAAAATTGGACATCATATTCCAAGTCAGCCAATTATTATTGCGTATTACATTAAATGAGCTTCATGTCACACAGACACTTTCAAGCAGATGTATCTCCACCTGGTTGTGTGGCTGAAAGGGCCACTAGTGTTCGCACTGTGACTCACGGATCTGGATTTCTTTTAGACTTGGAATTGTCTACACAAGTTATCCAATTAGGAAATGACTGCCTCACAAAGACCGAAATAGTCACAAAGAAGCCTATGACAACATTTTTTTCTTGGACAATGTATTTTTTTAAATGACATGGGTTAGGGTTAAACTTATAAAAGGTTAGGGTTGCCTCAAAAAAAAATTTTTTTAACAGCAGTTTAGTAAGAATGCTCCACTAAAGAAAGAGCTAATCCTAAAATTATTCCTTTAGATACTGACAAAATAGCTAAAGAGCAAGTTGAACTGAGCCCTAATTCCGCATAGAGGCTGAATTTGCAACTTGGCTTTCATAGCGGTCATTGTTCTTCCCCCACCCCCAGGGGATTTGGGGCCCTCACTCACGTGCTGTTTTCTAAATAGTGCTTACTGTGTACTATACCAATGACCTGTTTATTATTTACCTTTTCCATCAGAAAATAAGTTCCTTAAAAGCAAGGACTGCAGATTATTAATTAACATTTCCCAGGAAAGAATAGGCATTTAGCAAACGTGTGGTGAATGAATGAATGAATTTCATCAGGGTGTGGAAGTCGGTACCTAGACCTGACTATCTCTTGCATGAGAGCTAAGAAAAAATGGTAATTGTGCAACCAGTTATTAGCTTAAGTGGAAGTTAAAGGCAGGCACAGAGAAGAAATTCAAGGCATAAACATTGCCGTTAGGGCAACAAGAGCAAAAAGTCTAGGCCCAGTTTAAGAATCAGAAGTGGAGCTGCTCATTTTGTGCATAGTCTTTTTATAGTTTTTAAGGATAAAGGCCCAAGAAATAACTATGCGTTGACTTGCAGATTGGGATGGCCATTTTTATGTATCAGCTTAGGCTAAGGGTTGTCCAGATAGCTGGTAAAACTTTTCTGGGTGTATCTGGGAGGGTGTTTCCAGAGGAGATTATTAGCCTTTGAATCAGCAGACTGAGTAAAGATATGCTCTCACCAATGTGGTGGGCCTCATCCAATCCACTGAGGGTCTGCATAGAACAAAAATGCAGAGGAAGGGAGAATTAGCTCTTTTTGCTTTAGCTGGGCCATCCATATTCTCCTAGTTCTTAGGTCTTTGGACCAGGACCAGGATGTACACCATCTGCTTGCCTGATGCTCAGGCCTTTGGAATGAGGTTTTTTTTTTTTTTTTTTTTTTAAGATTTATTTATTTATTTATTTATTTGACAGAGAGAGACACAGCGAGAGAGGGAACACAAGCAGGGGGAGTGGGAGAGGGAGAAGCAGGCTTCCCGCCGAGCAGGGAGCCCGATGCGGGGCTCGATCCCAGGACCCTGGGATCATGACCCAAGCCAAAGGCAGATGCTTAAAAATGGAGCCACCCAGGCGCCCCTTGGACTGAGATTAAATGATACCACTGGCTCTCTCGTTTACAGATAAGCAGATTGAGGAACTTTTCAGTCTCCATAATTCCCTGAGCCAATTCCTGGAATAAATCTCTTATATCTATCTATATAGATATATCCTAGTGGTTCTGTTTCTTTGGAAAACCAAGACTAACACATATTTAAAGTAAACTCATGGGCAAATAGTATGATGGACACATTCCAGATTTCACATATATCCTGACTCATGTGAAATTGTCTACTAATTCCTTAATGCTGTTTCTTAAAAGAAATATTCTTAACCAAAGAGAAAGGGCTCTGAGCTCAGTCTTAAAGGCAGGATGGAGTTCAGGGGTCACCATCTTGCTATATATTCTGATAGTGAAATCTCTGTTCACCATCTTTCATAGAACCCTAAATATCTGAGGTATGGAAGAAGAGTTATGATACCCAAGTTTAAGCTAGTTACAAATCTGATATTGTCTAACCTGAGAAGTTATGTGACTCTGACAAGATGACTCCATGTGTTGGTGGAATAGCCATGTTTAGAATGTGTACCTCCTGCCTTTAGGTACCACTGCTCTTCCCACTAGAGCTCCCTGTACCTCAGCGGAACACACATACATGGCTCACATGGCATGTAGGACTTAGTCATGTCATGTGCTAATCCACGGTAAAGAGATTATTAACAGACCTGACGATTCCACACTTAGCATAATCAGTCCCTGGGAGCAGAGACTTTCAGAGAGCATGCTGGTTATCTCTGAAGATAAACAAGAGCAAGTGGACATGGTAGATATCTGCTGTTTGTTCCTGCAACTTCCCACCCTGTCCCAAAGGAGGGGCAGAAATAACTATTTGGATTTGGCTTGTTTAGTGGCAGAGCTACTAATGCTTACATGCAGATTGGATCAAAACTCCACAGAAGGTAAGCTCCGTGTGAGGGCCTCACTTACATCTATAACTCTCATAGAATCTAGCACCGTTGGTGCTTTGAAAAGGAAGGGCGGAAAGAAGGAAATGGCAGAAGGAGGGAGGGAGGGAGGGAAGAAAGGAGATAGGAAGGAAGGAAAGAAGGCAGTGCATAAGGTGTGGGCTTGTTCCTTATTTGAAATTTCAGATAAATCTTGCTTTTAAAAGAATGGCAAAATAAATGCTTCATGTATAACTTCAAGATAGAATTCATTCCTTTTTGATCATGGAGAAATGTATAAAGCCCACATTTGAGGGAGGAACATGTCAATTATGTTATATCACCAAGTATGCACATCTGCCTGAGGTAAAAAGACACATGAGGAGAAAATTACCAGATCTAGTATGTTCTCACTTATGCTCTATCCTTCACTCTGATGTGATCTATGGATTAACATTTCACAGGAAAATGAATTCAGCTAATGATAAACAAACTTTCTCATATCAGAAATCCTCCTTTCCATAAAATGTGTAAAACTCATCGGAGAGAAATCCATGGGTTTTTTGGAGGACCAAGTGGAAAGGCCATGGAGGAAGAAACACTCTAAGCTTTCCAACAGCACAGATGATATTCTAATCAGGAAACCATTTGTCCTTTACCCCGGGTCCCTGTATCTACTCTCTGACAACAAACACATACAAATACCCCATAAGGTGCCACTGCTATTTTTGGTTGCAATTAGTGTCAGGGAAATCAATCGCTTTTTCACAATATGCCACTTGCTCTTCTCCTTCCTCTATTCACTTGCCTCACTCTCAAATTTAATTCACAGTGTACCTTCAGGTGTGTGACCATGTGTTAATTTTATTTTGAAGAGGGGGTGATTAAAATGGGTAGGACTATAATTTATTCTTAGGAGGATAAAATTTACAAAGTAGTTTAAAAAGCTCTTCTCTAAGTTAGCAGCTGGATTCACAATTAAAAAAATATGTGTGTGTACACACACACACACACACACACACACACACACACACACAAAATTATGAGCTGAAGAGACGTCAACACCCCTTAGAGGTTACAGGTTAGTTCACTGGTTAAAGAAGAATGTGCTGAGTTGAAACTGATCTTTACATAGGTAAATACATATTTCCACAAGAGACCACTCAATCATCCTCCAATCGTGGTTGCTAAGGGGGTAGGGGGAAGAGGTCTACATTTTCCAGAAGAAAAAGAATTCTTAATAAAGACCATCTGTAGCTTGGCCCTCCACGCTATCAATTAGGAATACTTAAAAGACATTCCATTGCAAATAAATTTCTGCAACTTACAGAAAAGGGGTACAATTTCACTAATAAATAAACCTTTGATGAGCTCCCAAAATAACAAAGAAGAAAAGTGGCCCACTAGCATCTTATTGGGAATCACAGAAAGACCTTGTAGCCCCCTTTGTTAATGCATGGGATGTAGTGACAGGGGATGGAGAGAAGTATTTGCATTTATTCTCACTGTACATCTTCAGAGTAGATGGAAAACACTCCAAGACTAGAGCTGTCAAACATTTTGGCTGAAGAATTCTTTGCTTCAAAGAACTTCATAGCCAGAAATATGATTTGATAAATAAACAAATAAGGGGTTTTTCTGACGTAATTGATTGTGGCTCTCCTTCTTGGTCCTTGGCTGCCACAGGAAAAAGTCCAAGGTCATCAGGAACCCAGTTTGAAAACCTATGGTCTAGAATAGTGCTGGCCAATAGAGCTATAATGTGAGTTACACGTGTACTTTTAAATTTTCTATTGGCCGCATTAAAAAAAAGTAAAAGAAACAGGAGAAATCATCTTAACTATATATTTTATTTAACCCAACATATCTAAAATACTATACTTTCACTACATAATCAATATAAAAATTGCTGAGATATTTTACATTCTTTTTTCCATGCTAAGTTTTTGAAATCAGGTGTGTATTTTACACTTCCAGCATACCTTGATTTAGATCCATCCCATTTCAAGGGGTCAAAAGCCACATGTCATTAGTGGCTACCATACTGGACAGTGGAAGTGTAGAGTATTTCCCCTATAATTTGTCCCACTTTCCTCTCACCTACCCAATGTACCCAGTCCCTCTTCTTTTTTGTGTTTACCTGGGGCAGTGTGTGCTTTTGTAAAAGTCCCCTACTAATGAAAATTTTTGTTTTGTTTTGCAAATTTAAACCATATTTAAGAGTTATTATTAATTTCTATTAACCCTCTTACTACCCCAAAAGTAGAGCCTTTTAAACAGAAGAATAAAATAGAGGGCTTAATATCCAAAATCTATAAAGAACTTTATTTTTTTTTAATTTTTTTAAAGATTTTATTTATTTATTTGAGAGAGAGAATGAGAGAGAGAGAGAGAGCATGAGAGGGGGGAGAGTCAAAGGGAGAAGCCGACTCCCCGCTGAGCAGGGAGCCCGATGTGGGACTCGATCCCGGGACTCCAGGATCATGACCTGAGCCGAAGGCAGTCGCTTAACCAACTGAGCCACCCAGGCGCCCTCTATAAATAACTTTAAAGACACAAAATCTATAAAGAACAATTCAGAACCAAAAAAAAAAAAAATCTTATTAAAAAATGGGCAGAGGACCTGAATAGGCATTTTTCCAAAGAAGACATACAGATGGCCAACAGACACATGAAAAGATGCTCAATGTCACTAATCATCAGGGAAATGCAAATCAAACCACACTGAAATATCACTTCACACCAGTCAGAATGGCTAAAGTCAAAAAGACAAGAAATAGTAAGTATTGGTAAGGATGTGGAGAAAAAGGAACCCTCACGTGCTGTTGGTGGAATGCAAATTGGTGCAACCACTGTGGAAACTAGTGTGAAGGTTCCTCAAAAAATTAAAAATATAAATACTGTATGATCCAATAAGTTCACTACTAGGTGTTTACCCAAAGTAAAAAAAAAAAAACACTAATTTGAAAAGATATGTGCATCTTTGTGTTTAAATGTTAAATGATGCAGTATTTTTTTAATAAACAATTTTTAAAGATTTTATTTATTTATTTGATAGAGAGCAGGAGAGAGAGAAAGAGAGAGAGCAGGAGCAATGGGGAGGGGCAAAGGGAGAGGGAGAAGCAGGCTCCCCGCTGAGCAGGGAGCCTGACACGGGGCTCGATCCCAGGACTCTGGGATCATGACCTGAACTGAAGGCAGCCGCTTAACCGACTGAGCCACCCAGGTGCCCCTGTTTACTGCAGTATTATTTACAGAGGCCAAATTATGGAAGCAGCCCATGTGTCTATTGATAGATGAGTGGATAAAGAAGATGTATATATATGTATATACACACACACATACACTCTCATATAAAACGGAGTATTATTCAGCCATGAAAAAGAATGAAATTTTGCCAATTGCAACAACATGGATAGACCTAGAGAGAATTATGCTAAGTGAAGTAAGTCAGACAGATAAAGACAAATACCATATGATTTCATTTATACGGGGAACCTAAAAATCAAATCAAATGAAAACAAAACAAACAGACTCTTAAATACAGAGGACAAACTGGTGGTTGCCAGAGGGGATGGGAGCAAGGGAGGGGAGAGAGGGATGGCTGAAATAGACTAAGAGGATTAAGACATATAAACTTCAGTTATAAAATGAATAAGTCATGGAGATGAAAAGTACAGCAAAGGGAATAGAGTCAATAGTATTGTAATAATGTTGTATGGCTAACAAGAATAAACTAGAAAACCTGTTACGTAACACAGCAACTAAGGAATAAATCACTTTCCTTCTCCAAGGTACATTTCCTCGTATTTGCCACGTGCGTAGTAATATCCTCCTTGCACGGGGTCATGCGGAGGAGTTGAGAAAGAAATCCTATCAATTACCTAGCCAGGTATCTTGCAGGCTGTGAGTGTCCAGGGAGAGGTGGCGCCATTGTTTAGTGCAAGTGGGTCCTGCGCAGTATCCTGACTGCCCTAAGTCCACGGGAATGGGAGGAGGTGGCAGGCGGTCCAGAATGCTTCCTAACCTCCCCTCCCAAACCCTCCAAGAGTTCCGCTTAAAGCCTTTGCATGGAATAAGTGGCAAGAAGGGGTAAAGGGGAGAAAACAATAAAGAGTGGGGAACCATAAACATTTTCCTTCTTTTCTCCTATTTTTTTTTCTTTACTTGTTCTCATTGCTCCTTTTGTTTCTCTTTCCATCCTCTCCAGAGCCTCTTCCTTCCTCTCTTCCTCTTTCCCTTTTCTTTTCTTTCTCCCAAGCAAGGGGTGTGGGGGAAATCCTTAACTAGTTGGAGCCACCCATCTCTGACAGCTCTTATTAAGATTCCAGTACCACTTTTGGAATTATATAGAAATAGTTTATGATTATAGATTGTTATAATTGCAAATTGTGAATGAGGAAGTTTGGCTAGCGTACGTTCAGCTCTAGAAAGTAGCTAAAATGATATGAGAAAAGCATGTTAGCTGAAAAGACGAGTGAAAGTTGGGGGCTGAGAGAAGGTCCGCAGGAAACATCTCTAATGTTACAAGAATATCAGTACAGGGATTTTGGAGTGCAGAGAAGATGGGTGGAGACAGCCCGTTGGGAACACAGCACTCTTTAGCCCAGGTGAGGCTGCTTCGTGGAGAAATTGTAGCCTGGGTTTCCAGGAAGACTCCTGCTTGCTCAAGAGTTTAAGAGCCCAGGAACACTGAGACCTGATCTTTCAGCTATGGTGTGTGTGTTTTTAAGACATATGTGCATGTGTGCCTGTCTGTATATTTTTATATGTCCATATATTTGCTTGCAATTATGTATGTGTGTGCAGACACATCTGTGTTCTGTGTGTGTATACAGAATGGGGGTGGAAGGAAGCCGTATTCTTTGCCAACACTGAAGCAGGATCGGGGGAGAGACTGCACGCTCAGCCCTTCCCACCTCTCTCTCTCCCCCCTTTCTTCTTCCTGGAGGAGGAGAGAGAAAGAAATGCCATTTGGGAGAAGTCACTGGCTTTGGTCTAGGTTTGTCTATCAATAGCCCTGGATAAAATTATGTCTGTTTCTGGGGAAAAAAACTAAGGAACTTAACTATAGTTGGGAAATTAACGCCCAACTCTTTGTGGTGTATGATGAAATAATATATTTTATTTTATTTCAAAAGTCATCCACTGTCTGAACTAAGAAACTGGCCCGGTGGCAGATGGTAGTGGTTTTTCCCAGGCCCTGTATATGCTAATTCTGTTTTAGGAGTGGGGCAACATAGCTTTGCTCCCCTGGATGGTGATTGTTTCACTCTTTCAACTCAACATGCCTTGAGCATTTGCTAGGTAAAAAGTATACTGAAAGCAAATTGGCTTTAAATTGCAGTCTTTGCTCTATAGAAGACACAGACATATGAAAAACAACTAATGATAGAAGCTAGTCAGTGACAAGTTACTATATTCTACGTTCTCTGAGGGTAGGACTGCATCTCATTCATCACCGTATGCAGTACCTGTGCATACTTGGTGCTTAACATATATTCATCAAGTGAATGAATGGTGTGCCAGGAAAGGGGCAGGAGGATGAGAAGTAGAGGAGCTTTGTCGTTAAGGTTCTATAGGGCAGATGAAATATCCTAGGGGAGGTGGGGCTGTAGGGTTGTGACTGGTAGTGCAAATGCATTGAGGAAAAGGTTTGAGAAAAGATGCACCATTTCAGGGTCTGAAGTGCTACTTTATATTCCTAGTAGCTGAGGGCCCCATTTAACCAACATAAACAAATGAAAATATACTGACCTTTCAGGAGGTGTGTGATGGATTCCCTTCAAGAACCTGATTTTATATGAGTTCCAATTACAGGGAAAGGGACGGTTTGGGTGAAACATAGGGCAGCACTCTGAAAAACCAGCTCTGTGGTGATCCCAGATGCATTATTTTTAATTTTAAAAAGGGGAGGCTACTATTTAAAAAAGCATAGTGAAATTTTAAAAGTATAGTGGACTGGCCGGTTTTAAACTATAAAGTCGAACACTAGTTTCAAAATAATGAATTCATTTGGTTTTTGAATATTTACGATTACTTTAGTATTACTCTCTTGTTGTCCTTCGTATAGGAAATTTTCTAATATTGATTTTCTTGCTCTGATAGTTTCACACCAGTATTCATTTATAAAAACCATTAAGTTGCTTATTATCTGCAAGAAAAATCACTGATGGTTATACAAGGTAGTTAAAAAAAATGAATCAAGGTCTAATACAACCGAAAATTGCAAATTGTAGCAGTTATTACCATAACATTAGCAGCATCTAAAGCTCACAAGGCTAAGGTGACAGTGAAAGATAATGATACGATGTCAATCTCATAATGCAATAAAGAGAAAAGCAGGGCATGAGCAATGAAATATGACAAAATAGTTTTCTTTTTCACTCTTCTTAGAGTATATACTTTGGAAATATTGGCGTTTTGACAACATATAACATTCCATGGATTATCCTATGCATTTTTTTAAATTTCTATTTTAATGGTATAATTGGTATAATAAAAATTTAATCTTTTTCTTTAGCCTGATGAAGAAGGCATGAGGGTGTCTGATCCTGCAGAAAGAACCCAAGCTCTACTTGTAGACTATTGAGTCTCCTTCTTCTAAATGAGCTTCTCCAAATAAATCATGGAACTGGGAATGATCAACTTGTGTATCATCAATGATCAGTGATCAACTATGCATCCTTATTAATTAATTCTTTCATCTAACATTTATTGATTAAATGATAGCAGTAAGAAGACAAATAGCTAACATGAATAGTTACTACGTATCAGTTACTGAGTTAAGCACTTTACATATGTTCTACCATTTAATTCTAACCACAATCCTACGAGGTAGAGCTTATTTTTGTCCCTTTTTTTTAACCTATGGACAAGGAAACTGAGTAATTGAATAGCTTTAAGGTGCCCAAAGTTGTCCACGTAGCAAGGAGTCAAGCAGTTATTATAAAGAAGTATAGAGCCAGACTGCTGGGGTTAAATCCCAGCAGTTCTGCCCAATTAGGATTTTTGCATCCATGGGTAAGCTATCCTTTCTAGGTCTCAGTTTCTAAATCTGTAAAATGGGTATAATAACAGTGCCTACTTCATAGTGTCATGTGAGGATTAAATGAACTAATGGATGTAAAGAACTGAGAACAATATCAGTATTTAGCAACAAGCACTATCAGGGTTAGTTGTTGTCATAGACTATAATACACCAGGGACTGCCACAACCTTAGTAGTGGGAGTAGGGGGTGTCCCCATTTCCTATAAAAATGGGAAGAAGCAATTAAGAGCCATGTCTTCATAAAGAGAGGGCAATGGGGTGTATGGGAACAAATTATGGACTGAGTGTTCAAGGTTTTCGAAAGAGATGGGCAAGAATAAAACAGTACTAAACTCTTCCATCAGCTTATCTTAGGATACCCAGGAGAGAAAATAGCAGCCAATGGGTATGTTGAAGATCTTTAAAGAGAAGTTTCATACTCTTTTGATGTCAGAAGCAGAAAATGTTTCAAAAGAAAGAAAGAAAGGAAGGAGGGAAGAAAGGAAGGAAGGGAGGAGGGAAGGAGGAAGGAAGTCACTGAGGAGAACACCTAGGGCTTGAGAGTTTTCAGCTATTCTTAGAAGCATTTGTCTGCTCTTATTAATATTGATTTTTATTCTGCCTTGCTAACCCGATAGTTATCTAAGTATTTACTACCGTATAAGAATGTATCAATGATTTCTCCTAATGAAGAACCGTTTCCAAACCAGGTGGATGCTACAGTAAATATTCCATACTGGGTAGTCAACACTGTTCTTTATAGATTTGGCCTGAGACCCTAGGAAATTATTCAGATAAAGAAATAAAATGTTACCTCATTTAATTAAACCAAGCCTCAGACTACTGGGATTGCTTGTATTTTTTTTTTTCAATTTTCCTCAGTAAAATAATATGCTTTCTGTTTCTTTATTATTGAATAAAATGTGGTCATAGAAATGATAACTGTTGAATAGTTCCCTAATTCCAGCTCTTAGAGTTAACGCTTTTACTCCTATTCCCTTACTTGGTCATCTCTTTCTTCCCAGGCAATGATGCCCTAAAAAGATTAACCCCCTCCCTGGGGTTGGAGCCAATTCTTTCAATGGATGCCCAAAGGTTCACCAAAAAATTCAATTGTCGAACTGTGTCTCTAATGGAATACGATTTTTGTTTATTTTAGATGATGCACTTGAGGAAGTTGTGGCTGAGTACATCGGCAGAATATAAAGTGTCATTAAGACATGGTGTCACTGTTTCCTGCTTTGCTACATAAATGCATCCATCTTTGGAAAGCACTCTCATATCTCCAGCATACAGTTCTTAATAGTAATTTTCAAATAAGAGCTGCAATAAAGGCCAAATCCATTTTGTTACAGCAGCGGGAACTAACACCAGTTACCCGCTCAGAGCTAGTAAGCTACATGCCAAATCAGTTTCCACCACCCACTGGGAACAACACACTTCACATGCAAATCAACAAATTAGGCAGTTTTCACAGATCCTATTCTCTCAGAATTTAAAGCTTCATAAAATGCCACAAGATTTTCACATTAAGATATATAAGCAATGAAGTCTAAGATGATATTATGTATTCATGTTTATTTACCCTCATAATTACAGGTAAATTATAGTAACGGACTATGAAATTCAACCACGTCCTTTGTAGCCGGAGACCCACAAAGCAGGACCAGAAAATTTCTTGTTTCAGTAAAGGATGTCTGACTGTTCAGAAGAGTGGAATGACATTAGGAACATACCTTGCCAGCCTTGAGCGAGGCAAGAGTGGTTGTCAGCCATGTTTCCCAAGGGGGTGATCCTTGAACTCAGCATTTAAGCATGACCAAGAGTTGGCCAGAAAGGAATGTGGGTTGAAAGTTGGGCAAATGGCATTTTATTCACAGATAACAGGAAGGGCGCAAAACATTGTTGTCTGGCTTAATGTGCTCATGGTACATTCAGGTAACTGCATGTACTTCTCTCTGGCTGCAGGGAATAATAAAGGGGGGTATCATTATGAAAACTCGGAAATTTAAGCACTTCAAGGCACTGTAAAGCCACTGCAGAAAAGTGGGCATATCAGATTTATATTTGGGAAGATCACATGGGCAGCACTGTGGTGGGTGGGTTGGAAGAGAAAGTCAAGACTGCTCAAAAGGCCACTGCTTCGATCTGGGAAGAAATGAGAGAGAATCTGAACTAAGGAAGTACAATGAAGATGGAGAGAAAGAATTCAGATGCTTAGAAAGTAGAATTCATGGGACTTGGTAATGGGCTGGATTTAGGGGCGAGGGAAAAGGATATATCAGTCTCCTTTCCTCCTAGATAGCCTCAGTAAAGAGAAACTAGCGAGTCCGTCTCACAGTGCACAAACTATGCCTGAGGTTTCTATGGCGGCATCTGGGAAAACTGATTAGTAAGTTTTGTGTATATGGATCCAGCACTTGGATGAAAAGTATGGTTTATAGTTGAGGTTGCTGGGTGGGGAGGTAGGAGTCAGGAGGAAGGGGGAGAAGGGGGAGGGACGAGGGAAGAGAAAGAGAGAGAGAGAGAGAGAGAGAGAGAGAGAGAGAGAGAGAAGGGTGACAGGAGAGGGCTGCCTACAGAGGTCCAGAGGATATCAACTTTTAATAAGAGACTAGAATGAGGATCTAGAAGTGGCAGCCAGAAAGCCAAAAGCAATAGCTTGAGTGAGCAGCATCACAGAATATAGTGGCAGGAAGAGTGTTAAGAAGGATGGAGTGATCTACGTAGAAATGAAACAACTCATTTTTCAAACGTTATAGGAACTCTACCTATATCTCTAATTGCCTACCCTTTCATGAAAGGAAATTACCATTACTTTTTTGAACAGTCATTTGTGTCAAATAGGATATCCTTGTTTTTTGAGGAAGTACCATTTTTTTTTTTATTTTAATAAAAATGAGCAGTGCTCTACAAGGCTAAGCATCAAGTATTTGACTATACTATAAGGCTAAGCATCAAGTATTTGACTATACTACAAGGCTAAGTATAAGTATTTGACTATAACATTGAAATTATATGCGTAAACTTATCTATACATTTTATTTTATTATAGCCACTTATCTTATGTATATTCATGTTAAAGATTTTCCATGTATAGGATTGATAAATTAAGAGAAGAATTTATTTTATAGATTCGTAAGTCCCAAACATAATCCTTTTTCAGTTTGAAGTATATTGTGCAATGTAGCAATACCCAATAATCAAATATGATATTACAGCCTAATTCTATTAGATGTTGGGGTTAATGTAGAGCATGAAATCATCCATAATACCGGACTTGCTAAAATGTAACACGGAGGCCCATGGGGGCAGGGAAGGTTTCGGAGAAGGGCGTAGGCCTTTGGAATGCGGATGCCCCAGGGAGTTGCCTGCCCCAAGCTCTCTTAGCCGGAGCCAAACAGCCGAACAGCCGCCCTGTGATCTAAGAGATGTATGCATTGTCCCCTAGGCTATGTTTTTTTTAATGTTTTTAATAATTTTTTATTGTTACATTAATCACCATCATTAGTTTTTGATGTAGTGTTCCATGATTCATTGTTTGTGCATAACACCCTGTGCTCCACGCAGAATGTGCCCTCTTTAATACCCATCACCAGGCTAACCCATCCCCCCAACCCCCCTCCCCTCTAGAACCCTCAGTTTGTTTTTCAGAGTCCATCGTCTCTCATGGTTCGTCTCCCCCTCTGACTTACTCCCCTTCATTCTTCCCCTCCTGCTATCTTCTTCTTTTTTTTTTCTTAACATATATTGCATTATTTGTTTCAGAAGTACAGATCTGTGATTCATCAGTCTTGTACAATTCACAGTGCTCACCATAGCACATACCCTCCCCAATGTCTATCACCCAGCCACCCAATCCCTCCCACCCCCCACCACTCCAGCAACCCTCAGTTTGTTTCCTGAGATTAAGAATTCCTCATATCAGTGAGGTCATATGATACATGTCTTTCTCTGATTGACTTATTTCACTCAGCATAACACCCTCCAGTTCCATCCACGTCGTTGCAAATGGCAAGATCTCATTCCTTTTGAAGGCTGCATAATATTCCATTGTGTATATATACCACCTCTTCTTTATCCATTCATCTGTCGATGGACATTTTGGCTCTTTCCACAGTCTGGCTATTATGGACATTGCTGCTATAAACATCGGGGTGCACGTACCCCTTCGGATCCCTACATTTGTATCTTTGTGGTAAATACCCAGTAGTGCAATTGCTGGATCGTATGGTAGCTCTATTTTCAACTGTTTGAGGAACCTCCATACTGTTTTCCAGAGTGGTTGCACCAGCTTGCATTCCCACCAACAGCGTAGGAGGGTTCCCCTTTCTCCACATCCCCGCCAACATCTGTCGTTCCCTGACTTGTTAATTTTAGCCATTCTGACTGGTGTGAGATGGTATCTCATTGAGGTTTTGATTTGATGCCAAGCGATGTCGAGCACCTTTTCATATGTCTGTTGGCCATTTGGATGTCTTCTTTGGAAAAATGTCTGTTCATGTCTTCTGCCCATTTCTTGATTGGATTATTTGTTCTTTGGGTGTTAGGTTTGATAAGTTCTTTATAGATTTTGGATACTAGCCCTTTATCTGATAGGTCATTTGCAAATATTTTCTCCCATTCTGTCGGTTGTCTTTTGGTTTTGTGGACTGTTTCTTTTGCTGTGCAAAAGCTTTTTATCTTGATGAAATCCCAATAGTTCATTTTTGCCCTTGCTTCCCTTGCCTTTGGCGATGTTTCTAGGAAGAAGTTGCTGCAGCTGAGGTGGAAGAGGTTGCTGCCTGTGTTCTCCTTTAGGATTTTGATGGACTCCTGTCTCGCGTTTAGGTCTTTCAACCATTTGGAGTCTATTTTTGTGTGTGGTGTAAGGAAATGGTCCAGTTTCATTCTTCTGCATGTGGCTGTGAATTTTCCCAACACCATTTGTTGAAGAGACTGTCTTTTTGCCGTTGGACATTCTTTCCTGCTTTGTCAAAGATGGGTTGACCATAGAGTTGAGGGTCCATTTCTGGGCTCTCGATTCTGTTCCATTGATCTATGTGTCTGTTTTTGTGCCAGTACCATACTGTCTTGATGATGACAGCTTTGTAATAGAGCTGGAAGTCCGGAATTGTGATGCCACCAGCTTTGCTTTTCTTTTTCAATATTCCTCTGGCTATTCGGGGTCTCTTCTGGTTCCATACAAATTTTAGGATTATTTGTTCCATTTCTTTGAAAAAGGTGGATGGTATTTTGATGGGGATTGCACTGAATGTGTAGATTGCTCTAGGTAGCACTGACATCTTCACAATGTTTGTTCTTCCAATCCATGAGCATGGAACGTTTTTCCATTTCTTTGTGTCTTCTTCAATTTCTTTCATGAGTATTTTATAGTTTTCTGAGTACAGATCCTTTGCCTCTTTGGTTAAATTTATTCCTAGGTATCTTGTGGTTTTGGGTGCAATTGTAAATGGGATCGACTCCTTGATTTGTCTCTCTTCTGTCTTGTTGTTGGTGTATAGGAATGCCACTGATTTCTGTGCATTGATTTTATATCCTGCTGCTTTACTGAATTCCTGTATGAGTTCTAGCAGTTTTGGGGTGGTGTCTTTTGGGTTTTCCACATACAGTATCATATCATCTGCAAAGAGTGAGAGTTTGACTTCCTCTTTGCCGATTTGGATGCCTTTGATTTCTTTTTGTTGTCTGATTGCTGTGGCTAGGACTTCTAATACTATTTTGAATAGCAGTGGTGAGAGTGGACATCCCTGCTGCGTTCCTGACCTTAGGGGAAAAGCTCTCAGCTTTTCCCCATTGAGAATGATATGCACTGTAGGTTTTTCATAGATGGCTTTTATGATATTGAGGTATGTACCCTCTATCCCTATACTCTGAAGAGTTTTGATCAAGAAAGGATGCTGTACTTTGTCAAATGCTTTTTCTGCATCTATTGAGAGGATCATATGATTCTTGTTCTTTCTTTTGTTAATGTATTGTATCACGTTGATTGATTTGCAGATGTTGAACCAACCTTGCAGCCCAGGGATGAATCCCACTTGGTCATGGTGAATAATCCTTTTAATGTACTGTTGGATCCTAATAGCTAGTATTTTGGTGAGAATTTTTGCATCCATGTTCATCAAGGATATCGGTCTGTAATTCTCCTTTTTGGTGTGGTCTTGGTCTGGTTTTGGGATCAAGGTAATGGTGGCCTCATAAAATGAGTTTGGAAGTTTTCCTTCCATTTCTATTTTTTGGAACAGTTTCAGGAGAATAGGTATTAATTCTTCTTTAAATGTCTGACAGAATTCCCCTGGGAAGCCATCTGGCCCTGGGCTTTTGTTTGTTGGGAGATTTTTGATGACTGCTTCAATTTCCTTAGTGGTTATAGGTCTGTTCAGGTTTTCTATTTCTTCCTGGTTCAATTTTGGTAGTTGATACATCTCTAGGAATGCACCCATTTCTTCCAGGTTATCTAATTTGCTGGCATAGAGTTGCTCATAATATGTTCTTATAATTGTTTGTATTTCTTTGGTGTTGGTTGTGATCTCTCCTCTTTCATTCACGATTTTGTTGATTTGGGTCCTTTCTCTTTTCTTTTTGATAAGTCTGGCCAGGGGTTTATCAATCTTGTTAATTCTTTCAAAGAACCAGCTCCTAGTTCTGTTGATCTGTTCTACTCTTCTTTTGGTTTCTAGTTCATTGATTTCTGCTCTGATCTTTATTATTTCTCTTCTCCTGCAGGGTTTAGGCTTTATTTGCTGTCTTTTCTCTAGCTCCTTTAGGTGTAGGGTTAGGTTGTGTATTTGAGACCTTTCTTGTTTCTTGAGAAAGGCTTGTATTGCTATATACTTTCCTCTCAGGACTGCCTTTGCTGTATCCCAAAGATTTCGAACAGTTGTGTTTTCATTTTCATTGGTTTCCATGAATTTTTTTAATTCTTCTTTAATTTCCTGGTTGACCCGTTCATTCTTTAGTAGGATGCTCTTTAGCCTCCATGTATTTGAGTTCTTTCTGACTTTCCTCTTGTGATTGAGTTCTAGTTTGAAAGCATTGTGGTCTGAAAATATGCAGGGAATAATCCCAATCTTTTGGTACCATTTGAGACCTGATTTGTGACCTAGGATGTGATCAATTCTGGAGACTGTTCCATGGGCACTAGAGAAGAATGTGTTTTCTGTTGCTTCGGGATGAAATGTTCTGAATATGTCTGTAAAGTCCATTTGGTCCAGTGTTTCATTTAAAGTCTTTATTTCCTTGTTGATCTTTTGCTTAGATGATCTGTCCATTTCAGTTAGGGGGGTGTTAAAGTCCCCCACTATTATTGTATTGTTGTCAATGTGTTTCTTTGCTTTTGTTATTAATTGCCTTATATAATGGGCTGCTCCCACGTTAGGGGCATAGATATTTACAATTGTTAGATCTTCTTGTTGGATAGACCCTTTAAGTAGGATATAGTGTCCTTCTTCATCTCTTATTACAGTCTTTGTTTTAAAATCTAATTTGTCTGCTATAAGGATTGCCACCTCAGCTTTCTTTTGGTGTCCATTAGCATGGTATCCCCTAGGCTATGTTTAGCAGAACTCAAGAACACGCAGATTAGCCTAGCACATTAGCATATCGTATCTTTCCCTTAAACAGATCCTCCTAGTTCTTGTAAGACCCCTTGTCACACAGCACATGCTTGAGAAACAGTGATAAAGATTTATAATTATCCTGAAGGACCAATAAAGGTGGGAGCAAAGAAGAGCAAAGGGTCTTCATCTCTGAGCTCTGAGCCCCTTGCCTTCTCCTCTCTTTCACGGCAAAGTTTGGAGTCATCGTTCATCTGGCCCTACAGGGATTACAGGCCATTCCCGGCAGTTAGACATTGTAAAGACCCTAATAATAGGAGAAGGTGTGTGATACGGTCTCAGTGATATGAAATGCAAGGAACTACCTAAGCATACTTGATATTTTCCTGGTCTGAGTTGTGACAGCAGAGAGGAAATCTCAGCTTTGAGGATCCCCTGAAAAGCACAGGTAAATAGAAACAGAGAGAGCCTCCACTAAAAAAAAAAATTCATATTTCTTATTTAGGTTGAAGAGAGCTATGCTTCGTTTGCACTTGAGGGAACCTAGCTGAAGAGTACCAGAAAGAAGATAATCTTTAATGAATACCTTTCCATGGTGGACCGTGTTGCTTCCCATGATGCTGTACTTAGATGGGTATCTCCAAACCAGGCTCTGTCTTGAGGGGATCCCTGGGGCATAAAAAGTGTGGAGAGGGTCCTTCTATATCTCCTTATCCCTTCCACAGAGAGTTACCTTCCTACTCCAATGATTGATATTATATCCATCGAGGCTCAACGCTGAATACATTAGTGAAAGGAGTCAGAGACGAGAAATAAGCATATCAGCCACTTGTCAGGCAGAGAACAGGGCTGGCCTTGCAGACGCTGGATTCCATTATGAAGTGGTTCTTAACTTTTTGGAGAACCGAACCCCTTTGAGAATTAGAAGGAAATTAAGGACTCATTCTCCATAAAAATATGCATACCCACTTATAGACCAAATTTTGCACACAATTTTTAGACAGTCCAGGACTGTGCCTTCGATGTTTAATTCTACATACTTTATATGTATACACACACTTTACAAATACCATGTCATTGTATGTGGATTCTCAATGAAAATGGAAACATAAGATTTCTTTTCTGGAAATTCTTTACCATTAGCCTCGACAGAATATAGTTTACTAATAGAGTAAAAAAAAATGCTGACATACTAACATTCACAGACATTTTATAATACCATCTACCATATTTAATTTTTTAAAAGTTAAAAAGAGGTGTTAAGGGGCGCCTGGGTGGCTCAGTTGTTAAGCCTCTGCGTTTGGCTCAGGTCATGGTCCCAGGGTCCTGGGATCGAGCCCTGCATTGGGCTCCTTGCTTCACGGGAAGCCTGCTTCTCCCTCTCCCACTCCCGCTGTTTGTGTTCCCTCTCTCACTGTGTCTCTCTGTCAAATAAATAAATAAAATCTTAAAAAAAAAAAGAGGTGTTAATAATGGTCTACCAACACATACACAAAACTACCTTTTGCCTGAAAGTTTCAAAGTGCTTCATAAAGTTGCATTACCTTTTACATGGAAGATACTCAGTGCACAGACATTCAAACACACATTCAGTTGACAAGAACAGAGTAGATTTCAGCAGCTCTGAGTAATTAAATCCTGATATGCAGAAAGAAGAAAAGGATTCTGTTGAGTGTTTACACTATTTCTTACTTTTTTGTCCTACCCAGAAACAATTCAGCAACATGTGGTCAATGTATAGGAGGGCTGTTATCACTACATTCATGTAATTCAGGGACAGGCCTGTGATGAAGAACATACTCAGATATTGCTGCTTTATTCTTTGTGAAAGCCGAACTGAATGTTCAGAGAATTAGGGATTTTTTATTTAAGTAGCGATTCCCAACAGATGTGCTTCCTCGTACCCTCTACGAGCTACACCTACATATTATATTCGACTATAATGTAATATAACATATTATATGCCACACTTATATTACTGTACCTTGTGTTGTCTCTCAAGACACAAGAGCTTGACTAAAGTCAGACACCCTTGGAGTGGCCTCTCCGACAGAAAGCATCCCAAATACCTAACAAATGTTATTAAAAAGATTGGCAGGATACACCCTATTTCTCCAAATCCCTCTTCCTGGTTAGGCCAATTAAAAATTTCATGGATGAATTGAACTCCACTATGGCTACCAGATTGCATTTATCTTTGTACATTTTTTTTTGTTTTCAAACTGTGTTTTTAAATGCACAGATATTTGTAAGAAAAGCTCTCAGTGATCAGGCTGGTATTGCTTCTCTAGCTCCCCCTCCAGTCTTATCAATAAATCACCTGCAGCAAAATGGAAAGGATAAGTCTGAGAAAAAATAGTATTGGATTTCTAACAATCCTTCTGTAGCACAATTTTAATAATAATCAGCAGGACATTTTCCTATTTATCATCTCATTCAAGCACATTGGGCTAAATTCAATGGTTAATGAGGCCTCATCACATGGATATTTGCACCTTTTTGCAGAGGTCTTACTTTTAAAGTTTCATTAACTGTCAAAGAAATACATCTCACTCTTGGAAATGTGTACTCATTTACCAGAAGTCAATGCTGACTTAATTCAGGTTTTTAGATTAGGTCGTGACAGTATCGTCCATGAAAACAAAAGAATATCACATACTGGTTTTCTTGACTTGTAGTCATATTTGAAATCATCACCTTCTTCATTTTATAATTTCTGATTTTACTGATTTGAGGGTGAATTGAGGCCACCGGTTTACTTTTCTCAAATATGGGACACAAATTATACAATGAGGCAAGCCTAGCTTTAAAGCAAGTTTAGGGTATCAGGTTTGCAAATACTCAGAAGTTATTCAGAAAAAAGAAAGGAATAGATGCCTGTATCTGTATATATGTCCCTATGAAGAGAAAGAAAAAGAGAGAGAGAGAGAGAGAAAATGCTAGTGCTAATGTGGCAAAATGTTAACATCTGAGGAATCCGGGTGAAAGGTATATAAGAATTCTTTGTACTATTTTGGTAACTTTTATGTGAGTCTAAAATTATCTTGTAATAAAATTAAAAAGAAAAGATCTAAGCAAGTTCTGAGGTTAAAAAGACATAAATGAGAAACCAGATCAAAGAATTTATAGACATGGTATATAAGTATGCTCTCAGACACAATTACTATTGGCCTCGATCTTGTAAATCAACAATCAATACCCAAACACTTATGTTGTTTAAAGTCACTGGTCTATTGGCAACATGCTGCAATATACATTACAAAAACCATCATCCCTAAATGATATTAATGTTTCAGCTACAGCTGACATCAATTATTTAAGACCTATTTCCTAAGCAGGTTGGTAGGCTAGAAGGCAAGATTTTCAGAGAATGTAGGGAGAATGGGAAGAGAACCAAAAAATGATTTTATCCTAATAAGAGAATGCTTTCTGAGCAATCTAGAACCCCAGTGAATATATACATTAAGGACTATTTTCATCTGGTGGTCTACCCACCAGAGCAAAATGATAGGACTGCCCAAAGGAGGCAAATTTCCCCCAGGTGATGTATACCGGTTAAATAAAGGATCAACTTATTGAAATATTGGCCCAGCTAGACTTTCTTCCATTAACAATCAGTTGAGACACATTTTTAAAGCAACAGCTTAAATGAATGGCTGTGTGTCTATAATAATTTTGACTTAAAATGTCAACTGTATTTGAGATGCCATGTGCATTTAATCAATGTCTCTGTACTGTAAAATAAATATACTTCAGTGTGACTGCTGTGCCAGTCATAAATCATAATTCACAAAGACAAGAACATCTTATCCTCTCTATTGATAGTCATTAATGACAATACTGATTAAAATGGTATCTGCCTGCCATATTATTGTTTAACAGTCTATTAGAATTTCTATTACAGCCTATAACCTACCACCATTTCTCCTTATGCTGATACATTTCTTATGGAATAAAACATGATAGACAGTTAGATTTAAAGTTTAACACTAAAATGCAAAAGTAAAGAGCGGAGCTTATTAGTAGGTTTTAACCTGTATTTTCAAAATTAAGAGAGTTCCTTCTCTTAGAGATTTCAGTATTCAATAAACTTGTTTTTCTCTTTTAGAATACTTCAGTTTTACAAAATGAATACTTTGGATAAAAAGAAAAACTACAAGAGTTAAAACATCAACTGTCATTTAAGAATCACATCAGCCTAGGGGCACCTGGGTGGCTCAGTTGGATAAGCACCTGACTCTTGATTTTGGTTCACGTCGTGATCTCAGGGTCATGAGATCGAGCCCCGCATCAGGCTCCACAGTGTGGAGCTTGCTTAGGATTCTCTCTCTTCCTTTCCCTCCTCCCCTCCTCCCCCATTCGTGTACAGGCTCTTTCTCCCTCCCTAAAAAATAATAAAATAAAAAAAAAATCAAATCAGCCTATGGAAGCATGACCGCTAGTTATTATTTCTAGAATGGACTTCTTTTTTTTTTTTTTTTAAAGATTTTATTTATTTATTCATGAGAGACAGAGAGAGAAAGAAGCAGAGGGAGAAGGAGGCTCCCAAGGAGCAGGGAGCCCGATGCAGGACTCAATCCCAGAACCCTGGGATTATGACCTGAGCCGAAGGCAGACGCTTAACCATCTGGGCCACCCAGACGCCCTAGAATGCATTTCTTGAAATCAAGAATTAGTTCAGCAATCCATCGTTGAATGTTGAATAAACTACGGGAAAGACAGTGAGCATTAGCAAATTTGTTGTCAGATACACCTAACAAAATAGGATCAGTGGGGAAGGGGATTAGATAGAGTGCTGCTAACCAGGATGAATAATGGCCAGAGGAATCACATAAAGACAAAGAGGCTGACTTAGAGAGGTCAGCCAGCTAGTCTAGAAGTGGTCCATTCAGGCATATTCCATTAGCAGCACAGGCCATGGCAGTGAGGAAAGCAAAGACAGATGCACACTTGAAAGGTAAGATACGCAAGGTTCAAGGAAAACTACCTTGTAACTAGACACATGGGGCTGGAGACGGAGCCAGGAATGAGTGTTTTGGGTATGACCTGTCAGAAATAGCAAGTTCCACTATATCAGTGCTCTAGTCTAAGACAACAGGGTTCACGCTGAGGCCTGCATGGGGCTGAGGGTTCTAGGCAATGCCACTGGGCTGACCAACCCCGTAGTAGAAACCAACAAGGCAGGGATGTAGTACTTTGTTTAAGAGTCGTGGTTACTCAGAATTTCATAGATTTACTGAGTTCTGTGGGTGGACTACCAGATGCCAGATGTGGAAAGCACTTACACAGAGATGACCAGTGTCAGGGGAGAGATGCTTGAAAGTCAGTCTAATTTTGTGTTTAGTTCAAGAGACCAGGACCAGGAGGAACCTGAAAATTGGGATTATATTTATGAGGAGATATGAGGGGAAGGTAGAGGGAAGAAAAATGAAGCCAAGACAGAGATACTGGGAAGAACACAAAAATTCATAAAACATGGTTCTTATATTCAAGGTGGTACAAAACCAGTGGAAAATACCAAGATGATCCAGGTCAGCTCTAATGCAAGTCTTGAGGAATCGGGCCTGGCCAATGACTTTTCTATGTGGCCTGAACATGTTGAGCTGAGAAGATGCTGGGTTAGCTGGAGTCAGAAGGAATGAGAATGGCCTACCACGTCCCCGAGTCTGCATTTATTGCAACAATGCCTTGGCATCTTCACTCATTTTAACAATGGAAACACGATTATCTGTATAAATGTTAAATGTCTAGGTTTTTGGAGAATTCTTTGTGTGTGTGTGTGTGTAAATTTCTTCCTCTACCTCCCTCTACTCACATCACAATAGAGAGAAGGAAACTGTAATTGAATATAGTAAAACAAAATGAAGGAGAGAAGGTAGGATAAATAGGAAAAAATGTTCGGATAGCAAGTTCCAATTAACCTTGTCAAAGAGTCTTTACAAAAGTGTTTCAGTAATCATATCAATGTAGACATGAAATACTCTACTAGAGCGGAAATGGCGGAGGCATGAGAGGCATGGAGGACATGGTGCGGGAAGTTTGGGTCAAAGTTCTAGGGAATTGGTCAAAGCCACTCCTTTCATTTTACAGTCCATCTTCATCATAAAAGCTGTTCTTTCATATACTTTGAAAATTCCAGGAGGTAAAAGGAAAGCAGAACAAATCTATGATATTGATTTTCTACTATACATGGACTAGAGTTCAAATTTAAAGTGGAAAATTATAGTCCCTGGGGGACAAGAAGCCTATCAATGGGATGAACTAATACCGAAAGCCCTAGAATTAGGGTTTTTACTGTTCACTGGTGATTTTGTCTGCAATCAGAGTTACAACCATTATTTTTGGTCGATGTGCCCTCCAGCTCTCTCTTTCTGGAGTTCTGAATTTATATAATTTTTTTTAAGGATTTTTTTTTGTTGGTAAGTGGGGTGCTGGCTTTTAGTCATTCTCTGCTGAGACATTTCTACTTTGATTCCTGGAGCTATATGGTGTTTTCAGATACCAAGAAAGCCTTAAGAGAATTATGACAGCTCAGGCTAAGGCAAGCACAAAAAAATTAATGTAATAGAAGAGTTCACTCAACTTTTCTCTTAGAGCTTCCACTGTTTTATATGTTCTTTTAATTTGTAGTATACTTTTTTTTTAAGCTTGTGGTATTACAAATAAAGTTAGTTTTCATTTTGTGTTTTCAATGAATTTTTATGACTGTGGTAGCATATAAACAAAGGGTAGAGAGGGATGGAGCGGGAGGATCAGATACAACTGAGAATGCAGACTAGGGCCACCGTTCTGATTTGCTTAAAACTGAGCAGTTTCCCAGGGGCATGGGGCTTTTAGTGCTCAAACTGGGACCAGCTTGTTATGCTAACACAGAACAAAGGACACACCATGAATATGTTTAAAGGCCAAATTTTTCATTTTGCCTCTAATTAGGTCTTCTATTTTGGCAAGTTACATGTTGGGAGTCTTGGGCTATTTCTCTCAATTCAGTGCCATTTCACTTTGTTAAATTGACTTTTCAGATTACCAACCCTAATCTACTTTAGTCTATGGACACGTCTGCAACTATAATCATTTTCAGCCAATGGCCAAGTACTTGATCATCACGATGATCGTTTATACACACACTGCAAGTGTATACAAAGTGTGTATCTCCCAGGCAAAGGAAAACTTCCATTTAAGAAGGCAATTGTACAACTAGGTTTAGACGTCCCACTTTCAATATTTTTACTAAGTACACTGCAAATGGTTTAACCATAGTTTTATGGGATCCATGGTTGCTCTGTTTATTTAAAAGGAACTTAATACATTTTATGTTATGTTAATATTAGAACTTCTATGCCCTACTATCCTTTAAGGAAAGATTGCAGGTGCCAGGTAAACACATCTGAGTTGTTCACTGTGGTTACCTCCAAACTGAGCGCTGAGACTGTTACTTATAAGACAATCCATAAATATTTGTTGAATGAACGAAAGAGGATGTCAGGGAAAAAACAACTGGCCGTTTACTTACAACATGCTCATTGTATACTTACTGGTGGCTTGCTCGAAAGTACTGAATAAATTATTTCAAAAAAGATTCAGGTTTATTCCAGTCAACCTAGAAAAGCAGTTTGGAAATAGATATAGAAAATCTATATATTTAAAAAAAGGCCCGGGGTAGGTTTTTCTAGGGGTGAAGAAGTAGAAAGGGCATGCATCTGAATTCTAACCACAATCATGGTCATAATCTCACCATTTGGCTCTTAATTTTAAATCCCCTTTTCATTGCTAATCATTTTGTATTTATGGGTCATCTTAATTTGATATTGAGCCTAAGCAAAAGGTTCATGCCGTGTATTTTTTTCCGGGTTTCCCCAGAGTAGTATTTAATAGATATTCAAGTAATAATAAACTGATTGGCAAGTTTTTTCATATCATTTTAGATGGCTATTCATCTTTCCTACTTTTAAAGTACTTCAGGGAGGTCAATTCTACAACCTGTTCAGAAACCTCATTCCAGTGCTTAACAACTGTCTTCTTTTTTCTGTCTAACCTCATTTTTTTCTAATAAGGATTTTGGCCGATTTTCTCTAGCCCTGTCCTCAGTGGAGATGGAGAACAGCTGGTTACTATTACCACTTAACTCATCCTTCAACCTTTTCTTCAAGCAGAAATTAAAAAAAATAATTAACTCCCAATGCAGTTCACCGTCTTTCTGATTTTTGAACCACTTCCCCTGTTTTCATTATTTTCAATACTATTATCTAGAAGGACTAAAGGGCACAACAAGTTGACTCCGATGAGCATGTCATCCGAGCCATCGGTCGGTCAGCACAAGCTTAGTAAGGGCTAACGCTGTGCAAAAGCACAGTGAGGAAGCCCTCTTTAGAGGAATTTCTGACCCCACTGAAGGAGACAGACATGTAAAGCCTAAACTAAACCCCAAGTCTGCCTATGGGAAGTCCAACATGAGAACACTTGGAATGTAGGAGTTTTGAAGAGAAAGAATGCAGGTCAAAGAAGGATATATAAGGGGGATGGGGCTTAAAGTGGACTTCAGAAGTCTGGCAGGACTCAGAGAGAGAGGGAGATGTGAGAGAGGGAGGCAGGAAGAAAGAGAAGGGAGATCATCCTAAAAGAGGGTACCATCTTAGCGTTCATGAAGCTTGTTTTGGGTAATAGTGAGTCATCGGGTCAGAGTGGTCAGTTTGCCCAAGGGAACAGTGAAAAACAAACTGGGATAAGAATACAGAAGGTACTGAATGCCGACCTAAATAGTTTGAACTTTAGGAGTTAACGGCTCCCAAGTGGGAGTTCCCAGGACTGGCTGCATCAGAATCATCAGATACCCAGACGTCATCCTAGACCTAATGAATTAGAATCTGTGATGTAAGATCCAGTGATCCCTAATTTTAACAAGCTCTGTAGAGGGCTCTCGAGGACAGTGGGATTTTTGAGAACGACTTGGTAATTGGCAATGTCTTGGCTCCTAGAGCAGAATAGGTTATATATTAAGAACATTCTATGTGCCAGGCATTTTTCATATATCATCGAACTCACTCTCAAAGCAACTCTATTAGGTAGAGGCTTTTATTCCAGTTTTACTGAAGAGGAAACTGAGCACAGGGTAGTCAAGTAGGTGCTAAACGACCGACAGCTACAAAGAAATGGAGCTGGGATAGAGCTGGGATTTGAACCTAAGCAGATAATGGCCTCAGAGGATCTGTCCCTGGCCACTAGGCTATGATGCATTTTAGTGCAGAAGGTTTTCATTGAATATCTGATAACCGAAGGAATAAATGGATGCTGGCTATGCCTAGGAGGAACCGGAATGAAAAAAGGAAGAAAGCAGGCAGCTAGGCCTTTGTTCAAAGAATCTAGTTATAAACAACAAAGACCACGGTTAGCGAATGGCAGTGGAGACAGAGAAGGCAGTCGAGACGTCAGAGACAGCGTTTTGCGAGTATCAACAGGGGTGCTGGCTAATGGAAGGGAGGGAAGGGCAAGAGAATGGCATCCCGGACAGATGCCACTGGATTCCTGGCAGTGCCTCCTACAGAGTCAGGAACATCAGGATGAGCTGGTGACTTAGATGGGTGGATGACGAATTAGATTTTAGCCCTGTTGAAGCCGAGGTTGAGGCAAGGCCACCACGCAGAAATGATCAGCATCGGGCTGGAGAAGCAAAATTGGAATGTCTCCAAAATCCTGTTAGATATTATTTAGCATGGTTACGATAATAGTCCTAGATGTGCAGTCCAGTAATATTTGTGTATCTCTTATCCATTTTTCAATTTGTGTATCTCCTATATCTGTCTGTAATTGTTCTGGGAAGCCTCTCCCTCTTATATGGTTATTATGCCAAAGATTCAAGTCTTTTCCCTTAATTATAATCTCTTGTTATTAAATTGCTGTTTCATAGATTGACTTGGGACAGGAAAATCCAATGAGTAGCAAAAATAAAAAAGTGTGGGTTCTACAGGGTGTATGAAAGTATATACAAAACTGTGGCTGGGGGCACCTGAGTGGCTCAGTCGTTAAGCAGCTGCCTTTGGCTCAGGTCATGATCCCAGGGTCCTGGGATTGAGCCCCGCATCGGGCTCCCCGCTCCACGGGAAGCCTGCTTCTCCCTTTCCCGTTGTCCCTGCTTTTGTGCCCTCTCTCACTGTGTCTCCCTCTGTCAAATAAATAAATAAAATCTTTAAAACAAACAAACAAACAAAACTGTGGCTGGTGTCGATGCATTTTTAGATGCTAATACAGTAGCAGCAATGATTAAGAGGGGACTTAGTATTGCTATCAGTTCAAAGTCTGGCTCTAGGCAGGGGGATTCACTTCTCAGTGTCTCATTCTTTATTACCTGCAGAGTAGAGCTACTATTTGCCACCCTCATATCCCATGCATCTTAAAGATGGATGTTGGTAAATTACACTGACGTTCTCAGATAAAAGGTGCTAAACAAAGAACTAATTTCATTTTTTCCCTCAAGCAAATTATTAAATCTATACATGTCATTATCTAATAGTATTAAGTAAACATTGCACAAGGACATGACATTGTGCTGGACATGGTACAAAGCAAATTAGGCAAATGCGGTCTCAACTAGGAGCTTGTGAGTGTTTATATATGAATAAACTTGTTGTTAATATGTTTTATTAGTTATTTAATATGAGTATGCAAATAGGTCCATTAGGAGATCCTTTGCATTTTCTTAATCCAGCATTTTAAATGATTATATTTCACCTTAAATGCTAACGAAGTTTATTTATTAATGTCTATCTTCCACTTTAGCGCCCGTGAAAGTTCTTTTTAGCATATCAATTTCTTTAAAAACTTAAGCCATTTTTTTTTCCACTGGACTTTTGTTCTGATCTGTTAACAAATCTAAACCTCATTATCCAAGAAAAGTAATGAGATAAAGGGGTCTATTTTTCTTCAGTGCTCTTTCATAATTCACATTAACATTAATGGGAGTTGTGCACGCATATTAAGAGAAGAAGAGAACCCTAATTAAACAAATCAGGCTTTTGGTTGACACTATACGTGATCATTTGTTATTATGGCAAGTATGAGAAAATCATCCTGCTTTGGACAGCCATAAACAGAGCTCCCGAGGAAGCGAGATTCCATACAGTAGGAGGGAAAGGCGCTGAACAGCAATCAGCTTTTCAAATGATTTAGAAAACAAGCTACCCATACATTTGTATACTAATTAACTCCATCTATGCCCCTCGCCCCTCTATGAACATATACTCAAAGAAAACAGATAGAATGATAAACAAACATTTGCAGACAGGCGTGACAGCTGAAAAAAATTATTTAAGTCAGACACCAAACAAACTCTGGATTCTGGGCACTGCGGCAGCTCATTTGTCTCTGCGCTGAGCCTCTCAGCCTATCAGACAAGCAGCCTGTCTGGCTCTGGGTCTTCCTTCACTTAAAAAATAAATGCTGGCCACACCACCCTATATTTGTCTGATCCAAATTTAATCTATACCCTTTAGTTACCATACTTGCCTCTACCCTCATCATTTTCTCTCACTTGCCCTATTTACAGAGGCTCTCCCTCCACTTTTTTACATTCTCCTGTTTGCAATCTATTCCTATTATGATGCTAATTTTCCTCTCTGGTGCTTAGTTGCAAATGAACAAAAGCTAGGATGTATAATACATAAATGTATAAATATTATCAGCGATCACACCACTGGGTTTAATGGAAGTCAATATCGGTATATTACACTCTCTACTTTGCAATTCCATTATGGGCTCAACACTGCTGGTCATAAAAAGTAGCATTCTGAGCCCAGGCCTGTGATAGTAGTAATGAAAAAAAAGGGGGGAGGGGGTCATTGCTCTTCCTAACTCGAATAAAAATTAAAATTGCTAGGGTACTTAGCTCAGAGGGAAATTGGTAAATTAACAAAATGAGGAAACAAAATATTCATGGCTCATATCGTGAAAGAGAAGGTAAATAATTTAAGATGGACTGTGAGGTGAGAAAATTCAGTTACCAAAAGGGCAAAAAAAGGAGCCTAACAAAATTTCAATATGTTTTCAGCTTCTATTCCTTTCCTGCTCAATCATAGTGAGCCATGGAGAAGGATGGATGGTTGCACCTGAGTAGCTTTTGACATGCAAATTCATTTTTTTGCCAGTCATATATTTCTCTCAGGCTCAATATATGCAGCCATTTTGCCCTGATCCCCATAAGGTTCTCTGTTTTCAATGTATTTCTATATACGCTTGCAGCTGAATTAAGAACTTCGACCTACTTTGGCTTTCTTTCATTTTTCATCTGAAATTTCATGTTTCAAACTGGCCTCTACTTCATGAAGTAAAGCACCTCATCTCTAGCCTGTTGTTGGCCTTTTGCCTTTGGGGAAATGACTTTTTAAAATTTCATTGGCCTGGCTACATTAGATAGGTTGCCCTTCATACCCATAAAGTTGAAGGGATACCCAGACATTTTACAACCACTATCTAGAAAGAGGTAATGACAGGCACAGCCACATTGCATTTATTGTACATGAGACCTACAACGGCCGTTATGGGATCAAGGTAAAGAGGAGAAATGTACGACAGATGTCATGCTCCCTGGAGATTTAAGTATTCAGTCTCTATCTAACCTAATTTAAAAATCAAGTCAAAATGTATCTTTATGGGTAATGTATTATAAGACAATTTCCAAGGCAGCCCAATGAAATAACTATGAGCCATGCATTGAGAATATCAAGTCTAAAACCCATCCATACACTCTGGTCTGAAATACATGAAGGAAAAAAATAGAAAAGGAAAAAACCTGTTCCTCCATCTGAGTCCCCTTTCTATTTGTATTCAATGCCACCAAATGATTAGATAACCTTTCAAAATAGTTCAAGGTTATATTTAGAAAGGAGTGACCCAAAGCTTATAAAATAAAAAGGATTGAATAATTTTAGTTATGTCATTACTTCTTACAACTTATTAAGCAAAACTGTCCAGTCTAAAGAAAACATACCATGCTCATCTGAAATACAAAATAGCAATGAGAGGAAAAATTAAAAATTAAACTTAAAAATTAAAAATTACCTTCAACTTCACAATTGGGAGAGGGTATGTTATTATCCCCAATTCACTGCTGAGCAGACTGACTCAAAGGGATTCATGAAGGCCACAGAGGTTGTAAGGGACAGGTTTTTATCTATGTTAAGTATAAATTTAATGGTGATGATGTCTGTGTTGTTTGTGGTGGAGGAGGAAGGGGTGTGTGTGTGTGTGTGTGTGTGTGTGTGTGTGTGTGTGTGTGTAAGTGTTCTTTTTAAAATGGTCCACAGCAAGATGTCATTATATAGAATTGCCTTAGTTTCAATAAAATAGTATGTTTTAGTATAAAACAAAACATAGATGCTTTAGCACTTGCAAAGCTTAGAAATAAAAAGTTGATGCCTTTAGATTAAAAAAAAAAACCCTAATGCCATTAGGGTTCATAATTTAGTCTTCTCTCTGTAGAAACTGAACCAGTGTATCCTTGAGGTATACCTATGTTAGCTAAGGTAAGAAGAAACTATGAAGACTAGCCAATTGGGGCACCTGGCTGCCTCAGTCAGTAGAACATGTGACTCTTGACCTTGGTCGAGGTCATGAGTTCCAGCCCCACATTGGGTGTGGAGCCTACTTAAAACAAAACAAACAAACAAACAAAAGGAACAACCAGCTGATGGGCCAGGAGGAACAGAGTGGACGTACAACGGCTGCATATCAAGTGTGCTATTTAGATTAAAGCCCACGTGTCTTCAGAATTGTTTAGCTCAGGTCTAACAGGGCTTTGTGTACTAAAAAGGACAGAATTTGGGTTAGCATTTTGTTATAGCTTTATGTGAAGTTGGTTTAAAAATAACCTTATATTCATGTGCTGCAAAAAAAAGCATAAAGTGATTTGGCATTAGTACCACAGCATGCTAGGTTCTGATAACGCATCTGCTGACATTAAGTGTAGCCTGGGCAGAGGCACAGTCTGTTAGGCAATTAGTCCCTGTGGGGAAGAAGACACCATCCCTTCTGACTTCACCTTCTTCATAACACCTACTAGAGTCCGAAATAATCTCAGTCGTTTTGAGTTAGTGTTTGTTCTCTCCTCGTCACTGGGACGCAAATTACACGAGAGCTGCCGCCTGCATGTCTTGCCCAGCACCAAGATAAACTATTGATTCCCTCAAGTTGACAAGGTAGTGCTTTGTCTCAGAGGTAGCTGAGGCCAATGTCCCACCTCTCCCTGGGAAATCCACTGCTACGAGGAGTTAACATGTTTATGTGATAGTTTGCTTGTTTGGTTTTAAAATCACCAAAAGAAATTCGAAAGTCTTTGAGTTTCCCTTCCTTTTTTAAGACCAAAAAAAAAACCAAAAACAAAAACTTATAAAAGCAAGGACTTCATTGCTGTATGCTGGGGGTCTAGAACAATGCCTGATGCAAAATAAGCATTCAATAAATAACGTGGAATAAATGAAGTCTAATTAGGAGGGTGCTTGGCAAAGAGTAAGCATTCGGCATAGGTTATTAATCAATGACTAAGGGCAGACAAATTTTTAAAACAGATGAAGTTTTCTATTGGCAGGTATAGCACTTTATTATTTGTTAATCCATTAAAAAGGAATTTAATAGGCACAATTCCTTTAGGTACCAAAGCACACAAAGGGTATAGAAAAGGTACTTGATCAACATCAAGGTTTTCCATTCAGAGTCCAGCACAAGTTGATAATTCAAAGGTCTTTGAAGTGAGTGGCCTATAATATCAAAAGGGAACAACAGCAAATACGATATAAAGGAATAGATTTTAAACACAGACCTGGGACAGAATTCAGTTTAGAGAATGTAAAGATCCACATGGTTACTAAACAATTAAGAAATCAGGGGCTTAATGCTGGGCTTTCTGCTCTAGACAGGGCAAGATTTCGTTAGCCAAAGGGTATTTCTCTTCAGTGCTTAAAAAAGATCTGCTAGACCCCAGGAAAATGGCCGAGGGCTGATAGCAATTGGCTTCTCTACTGAGGGGGTCTGAGCTTCACCCTTTGGCTGCCAGGAGCCACAAGCATTGTTTCTACCCGCTAGCGCCATGAAGAGTACAAGCCCTAAGGAAAGCCAAACACATGAGGAAAAAATGTAAGCATCTTGATGCCCTAATGTCCTCTTTCAAAGGCAGGTAAACAGAGGATTCAGGGAAACTAACAAAGTTGGTAGGTTCTTGACTTGCATATTTTTCCATAATAATTCATGGCTTGTGTCAGAGCCACAGGTGAATCTACGAGGATGTAATTCTGAAATCAGCAAAGCATTAAGCATACTGGAACCACAACGCACATTTAAAGATACGAATTAACGAGATCCCCATAATTTTTTCAAAAGGATCAGGAGGAGGTCAAATTAACTAATGAGCTAACCTGTATGACTACAAATTAACATGAATGGACCGGCTAATATCAGAAAAGCACACAACACTTAGCTTTTTACAAGCCAGAGCAAAGCCACTGCTAACACATTCGCACTTCCACGACGCATGGTGTGGTGAGGAGAGGGAGACGACTCTGGTCTCCGCTCATGCCCTTGGCCAGGTGCCACTGCCCATGGCACAAGCTGCATTAAAGCTCCATGACAGGGGAGTGGGCTGTGAAACGCAGATAATGGAAAAAAATAATACATATTTAAGCCACACATCTACTTCCTAGAGAACCTTAAATCAATCAATCTTTTTTAAATAAGAAAGAAACTAAGTCAACAGCATCTGAGCAACAGACGAGAATTAAAGCAAAATCTGCTGGCTAATGGTAAGAGCTTTTGGGTTCTTTGTTGTTGAAAATGTGCATGCAGCAGCAACTCCAATATGCTCACAACCTCAGATGCAAAACGCTATGGGCAACAGTTGCTATTTTTACACAGGAGATAAAATCAAACACCACCTTTCAGATCTTAATTTTGCTAAAACAGTAGAAGGAAACAAAACGGAGTTGCTAGATGGCTAAAGGATCTAGAACCTGTTCTTTCCACCACAGGCAAATACAGCCTATATTGGACAACAAAAGGAATAGCCTGCTCTATATTAAGGGCAACAGAGCATGAACCTGCCACATCAAGTCATCTGAAACAAACTGTAAAGTAAAGGCAATATTCTAGAAAATGGGATATGTGAAGCTCTAATAGTTTTTTTTTAAATTTTTTATTGTTATGTTAATCACCATACATCACATCATTAGTTTTTGATGTAGTGTTCCATGACTCATTGTTTTGCATAGCACCCAGTGCTCCACGCAGAACGTGCCCTCTTTAATACCCATCACCAGGCTAACCCATCCCCCCACCCTCCTCCCCTCTAGAACCCTCAGTTTGTTTTTCAGAGTCCATCATCTCTCATGGTTCGTCTCCCCCTCCGATTTCCCCCCCTTCATTCTTCCCCTCCTGCTATCTTCTTCTTCTTCTTCTTTTTTTCTTAACATATATTGCATTATTTGTTTCAGAGGTACAGATCTGTGATTCAACAGTCTTGTACAATTCACAGTGCTCACCATAACACATACCCTCCCCAATGTCTATCACCCAGCCACCCCATCCAGCTCTAATAGTTTTTATATTTATAGACTACTCTAGTTAAATCTTCATGGCTTTTTTTTTCTTTAACACCTTAAAGAGGAAATTGTTTCCTTATACATTACTACGATATTGTAGAAGTAGTACTAGTGATTATAACAACTATGTTAGTTTTCTACTGATGCTGTAAAAAAAAAAAAAAGTACTGTAAACTTAGTGGCTGAAACAACAGAAATGGGCTGAAGTTAAGGATTTGGCAGGCTGGGTTCTCTTCTAGAGGCTCTCCAGACAGAATCCACTCCTCTGTGCTTTCTAACTTCTAGAGGCTGCCCTCATTCCTTGGCTCATGGCCACCTCCCTCCAACTCAAAGCCGGCAACATTGCATTTCTCTGCACCTTTCTTCCACAGTCACACCTCCCTCTTCCACTTTTAAGGCTTCTCATGATTACTTTGGGCCATGGGGGGGAAATCCAGGATGATCACCTCTATCTTAAGGTCAGCCTATCAGCAACCTTAATTCCATCTGCACTGTAGTTCTCCTTTGTCATGTTACATGACATATTCACAGGTCCCAGGAATTGACATATGGACATCTTTAGGGGGCCCTTATTCTGCTTACCACAATAATTAACATCTATTTAGTGTGTATTTCTTGCCAGGTGCTGTTTTATAAGCGTGTTACATGTAACTAAACAAATGTAATTCTCATAATAATGGTATTTTCTATTATTATTCCCATTTTTTCAGATGAGGAAACTGAGGTACAGAGATTAAATAGTGTGCCAAATGCTACCTAGATAGATAACCAGAAGAGCTGGGATTGAATTTAGCATTTCACGTGCAGAGCCTGCACTGTTAACCTCTGACTTCCATAAATTCAAAGGCAATTCTCATCTATATATTTGGATTGTGTGTGTCATTATTATCAGGATGGTTAAAGCACAGCCCACAAATTCTGGCAATCATAATGATTACCTAGAAAAAGGGCAAGTTTAACATTCAAAATATCAAATGGGAAGACAGAGTCTATAGAGACCACCAGGAAAAACAAACCAACATCTATTGAGAGATTTGTCTTACTGGAATCAATATTATCTGTGTTGACTAAATGTGATTTTGCAGTTTCAAGGTCTCTCTCTCTCTCTCACTTTCCATATTTATATATAATAACATATTATATTTATATTCATATGTTATATATGAATAACAGATATGGAATAGAACTTTCTGTTTCTGTCTGGAATTTCAGTTGAAAATCCTAAACTTGGGGCACCTGGGTGGGTCAGTCGGTTAAGCGTCCAACTCTTGGATTTGGCTTAGGTCATGATCTCAGGATTGTGAGAATGAGCCCCACTTCAGGCTCCATGCTCAGGGAGGGGTCTGCTTGAGACTCCCTCCCCCTCTCACACTTAATGTGCTTTCTCTCTCTTTCTAAAATAAATAAACAAGTAAATAAATTTTTTAAAAAAAAATCCCAAACTGAAGACATCTGATGACAAATGCCACCCAGTATTCTTAAGAGAGATATCTCCTAAGAGTTGAATAAGAGGTAACCACCATCACCTCCCATCCCTCACCTTCAGTCCCTGGAAAAAAAGAAGGGCAGAGACTGAGAGAGTGATTTTTTGTGATGCAAAGTTGTAGGAGTAAAGAAAGTAATGGGAAAGGGGTGCTTCCCCTCTTGCCCCCAACAAAATAAGCAAGCAGGCTGCAAGATTACACCTGAGAGAATTTGAAGGCAATTGTATGAAAGGAGACAGTCATCCTCCCTGTTTGCTTGAGACTTGCAGACATTCACTGGCCCCCTCCCTTTCCCGTGCATGAAAGCTTGGGTTTGGCACATGGCTCTAGAGCTGGGGAGGCACAGAACAGGGCTCGACTCTGCCCTGGAGAAATCTGAACATGCCAAGCTGGTTGGGGCACCACTTCAGCATCAACAAAGCACATTTGGAATTAGCTTTAGGAGAAGAGACAAAGTTGGTTTCTGATTGTGCCCTGAGGGGATATGCCAAATGGATGGGCGGGCTGCATCTGAAATCTTGTCTCACAACCCCACTGAGTCAGGAGAGCAGGTCCGCTAGCCTCACTTTGAAAGTGAAGACAGGAAGGCTCAGGAAGTTAAGCAACACATGAAGCCTGGCAGCTCAGATGTGGAGGGTCCCAGACTGAGAACGGGGTTGTCTGATTCCAGACCCAGGGACATCCCCGCCGACCTCTCCCAGCTTCTGCAGGTGCTCACAGGCCTGGCCATGCATGCACCTCCAATTACGGGGCGGCTGAGTGAGGTCCATCTACTCTGTCTTCTCTAACTCACACGGGGGTGTTGTAGACGCGATGGTTGGGGACTCCCTCACCTCTTGCTTTCCCTACACTGATGGAAGATACATTTAATTCACGCGCATAATGCTTCGGTACCAAGGGCCGAGCACTACCCATGCCTCTACCTGGCGTTAGCCTTCCGTTTGCGGCAAACTGATCACAGCCTTCTGGGATCTCCAGGAGCCTTGGGAGCCACCCAGGAAGGCTCCTTCTGCTTCTGCAGGAAAGGAACAGGCGCCTTCACAGTTGAGATTTTTACGCATTTAGCTAAAAAGGAGGGAAAGCTTGCTATTGTTTTCTGGCTACACACAGAGGAGTGATTTCACCAGGAGAAACCAAAAAGCAAGACAAAGCCCGCTGGGCCTTCCTAGCATGCCCATACCTCAGCATGGCACCGAATCCTTTCTTCTTGATTTTCCTCTCTGGGTCTTCATTTTCTTCTTTCAGCTTTTTCTCCTTGACTTTCAGTTTGCCCTTTTCCTTCTTCTTCTCCTTCTCTTTGGGTTTTTTGATTTTCCTGGCTTTCTGTTCCGCATCCTCCAGCTCCGAGTTGCCCTGAGGGGCAGATTCACAATTCAGAGCTCCTTGGCCAGAGTGAGAGCTCTTATCAGACAGACGGTCTGTACGGAGAGAAAAATCAATACGTGTGGTCAGAGGCACTCACTGTTAGTAGATCAAGAAAAGTTAATTGTAAAATACAGGAATGAATAAAGCACTCCAGAGTTCTACCCTTCCATGCAGCTACTTGTACCCTTTGAAGAGACAACTGCCTAAATCTGGATACTTCAGGTAAGGTTTGCTGTTGGGAGGAGGGAGCAATGGGTGGTTCAGCCGGTGGTATAAAAGGTTTGATACATGGCAAAACACAAATATCTATGAAAGCCAGCTTGGGAGCCTCGATCGGCTCCGAAAGCCCATATGCTGGCAAACAAACAGGGCGAGTTTATTTCCAGGAGAGGTTTCTGAGGACACATGTAACCCAACTGCTTCTACCCAATTAATGCAGTCAGTCCTCAGGTTGAGGCTGCTTCTAATGACTCGAAAAAAGAATGTCAGGAAATGCATACTTAGTGCTCCTACCCGTCCTTGTAGGAAAGTGAAGGAGAACATTTCTTTGACAGTTTGCACTGTCAGATAAATTGCATATTGTGTTAGCCAATTCCATGTTCGTTAAGCCAAAGGGCAAAACATATCAGGAAAATGAATTACTTTTAATATCAAAAATTTAATTGTGATCCTTAAATCATTTTTCTTTGTCGTTAAGCACACATCCTTGCCTATGATTCGCAGATGATAATGAAATGAAGAACGTGGGTAAGGAAGCACTTTGTCCTACCAGCTTCTAGCTCTTCGGGTCCGTCATAGGATTTGTCAATGGCTGCCCGGAAACTCTCGTTGCAGCCTCGGCCGCGAACCATGTGCGGCCGGGGCCTGTGGAAGGGAAGTTCGTTCTTCCTGACCTCAGCAACTGCAGTCTGGAGACTCTCCAAGGAACTGGACTTTTTCAAACCCAGGGTTGGACCGAAATCTTTGCTTGGAGATTCTGGAAAAGAAAGGGCAAAATGTCACCCTTTCCCTAATGAGGCACGGTGTGGGGTAGTGGAAAAGTCTGTTGTTCCAAAAATGTTTGTTTGGGCATCTTAAAAAAGGGGGTGTTGAGTGAGTAGGGTTTGGGGTTCGACCCCAGTTTTGCCAACTTTTTGTGACTTTGAACGAGTGGTTTGAGTTCTTGGAGTCTTGGTTTCCTTTTTCGTAAAGTTGTGGTTAAGATTTTAAAAAGATAACATATTAAATAAATATGCCTGTGTGTATATGCACACATACACAGATATATATGAATTTGAAAGTTTCTAGCAGTCTATAGAAATTGTACATGCATACACACACACAGGGCATCTAATATGATGAGGGCTTCTCTCACAGTGCCCACCCCAAGTGTTCCCTACGTTGTAGCTTTTTATTTTTTTACTTTTTTTTTAAGATTTTATTTATTTGACAGAGAGAAACACAGCGAGAGAGGGAACACAAGCAGGGGGAGTGAGAGAGGGAGAAGCAGGCTTCCTGCCGAGAAGGGCGCCCAATGCGGGGCTCGATCCCAATCATGACCTGAGCCGAAGGCAGACGCTTAACGACTGAGCCACCCAGGTGCCCCACGTTGTAGCTTTTTAAAAAATAATTAATTTAATTTAATTTCTTTTTTAAGATTTTATTTATTTATTTGAGAGTGAGAGAGCATGAGAGAGAGCACGAGCATGGGGGAGGGGCAGAGGGAGAAGCAGACTCCCCACGGGGCAGGGAGCCTGATGTAGCGCTCTATCCCAGGACACTGGGATCATGACCTGAGCTGAAGGCAGCCACTTAACCAACTCAGCCACCCAGGTGCCATGTAGCTTTTTTTTTTTTTTTTAAGATTTATTTTTTTAGAGAGAGAGAGAGAGGGAAAGCATTGGGGGGAGAGGGGTAGATGGAGAGAGAGAATCTCAAGCAGACTCCCCACTGATTGTGGAGTCCAATCTAGGGCTTGATCTCATGACCTTGAGATCATGACCTGAACTGAAATCAAGAGTCAGGTGCTTAACTGACTGAGGCACCCAGGTGCCCCTACATTGTAGCTTTTACTATTTCCATGACTATTTTTATGATTATTGAGTAACATACTATGCATAGAAATCAACATTGAAGTGATTATAATTTTTATGATTAAACACTTTACTCTAGTGGCTATTACTGTATCATGAATGCAATTCATTTAGTCAATAAATAAATAAAGCAAAGCAAGAAAGTAAACAACTTTTCTGTGTCAATGCTTATTGTTCCAAATTGTATTTCTATTTGGGTATCTAGAAAAGGGGTAATTTTTAAATGAAATATATAATTCCAAAAAGAAAAAAAAACAAGTGAATTTTAGTAATTTGTTCTCCGATATATAATATATATATATTTTTAAAGATTTTATTTATTTATTAGACAGAGACAGACACAGCGAGAGAGGGAACACAAGCAGGGGGAGTGGGAGAGGGAGAAGCAGGCTTCCCGCGGAGCAGGGAGCCCGATGTGGGGCTCGATCCCAGGACCCTGGGACCATGATGCTTAACGACTGAGCCACCCAGGCGCCCATCGATATATAATATTTTTTACTCGCACTGTTTGGCCATGTAGCTGTCCCCTTCCCCCATGCCGCGACCTCCATTCCCAGCCACAGCCAGGCTTCCAGTTGTCTACAGCAGGATTAGGCTCTCTAAATACCAGCAGCACAAAGATTATTTTAAAGATGGAAGGAATTCTATCAGGCCCCCTTTCTACCAGGGCGAAATCTCATGATCCTCTCCAGTTGAGAAGGAGGTTATTACTACTTGGAAGCTAAATTTGCATTTCTGGGAATAAATTACTTTGCAGTTTTTCAATAGCTACAGATGGAGTACATACTAAGGATTACATACATAAACTACCTTACTCAATGCCTCTTTTCCATATGTTCTAAATATGTTAAAAGTAGTCAGAATAATGACAAAAATTCTAGTAGCTAACATTGCATGGCATGCTTCGTCCTGTTCTAAGTGCTTTACCTGTATTACCTTACTGTAATCCTAACAGTTATTATTGTTAACCCCATTTTAGAGATGACAGAACTCACAAACAGAACAGAGAAATACTGGTATAAAATTACACACTCACTCTGTATCAGAACCGGGAATGTCCTCAGGCAGCCTCATTCCAGCATTTCTGTTCTGTACTGCCTAAAGATAAACTTGGCCTCTGCCCTCTACTTGATGACTCTAATGAGTCAAGCTACTTAAACTGGCCCACTGTGTCCTCATCCCCAGAAAAGCATTAGTCTTAGATTAGTCCTGATAAGACTGGCCAAACAGGCAAACTACAAAGATCAGATGTTGCTATAATTCTAGTTTCATCATTAACTTACAGGAGGCAATTTTGCACTTTGAACAATACACATGATGACAATAAACACTGCATTTTG
This sequence comes from Eumetopias jubatus, assembly GCF_037043125.1. Classification (NCBI taxonomy): domain Eukaryota; kingdom Metazoa; phylum Chordata; class Mammalia; order Carnivora; family Otariidae; genus Eumetopias; species Eumetopias jubatus. The sequence continues at coordinate 31,066,707 of NW_028274809.1, forward strand.
TAGGTGACAGTGTATCTTTGATCAACGAAACAGAGATGAGATTAAGCGAAAAAAAATTACAAGAAATTTCAGGGACAAATTTCAGATGCCACTTGCAAGTCACAAACACTGAGACTATGTTACTACTAAATCCACAAAGAGGCATACTTCTAATATTCTCAGGAAAGAAGGTAAGTTGAAGAAACAGAAAGTGGATAAGATTGTTTCTGACAAGAAAACAAAAGGCAACATAGAGGTTTGGGGTATTGAAGCAACAGTAAAAGCTTTGGAGTTTACAGAAAATGTTTTACACCATCAACCGCTAGGACATCTGACATGAAGTTTGGTGAAAACAAGAAGATGAAGAACACTATCTGAGAAAGCTTAGTTCTCTGTCAACAATAGTAACCATTTTTATTTATTAATTGCCATTCAGGAGATTAGATTAGAGCCCAAACTGCAAGTATTCTTGTCAACCTTTTGCAATAAATTCTAGGGAACATGAAAGTGAATAAATCATCCAAGATATAAGGCACGCTATCTAAGAGGAGCTCATCTAAAGCTCAGCAAGAAGTCGTATTTGAGAAGGAACAAATACATTGTTACTCATTCTAAGCAAACTGAACATTAAGGATTCATGGATTTGCTGGATTAATAGAGCCAGCAATTAATTCACTTTACAAAAATAAATAGAAGCCACAAATTAGAAGCATCAACTGACATTGGCCAAAATTACCACCTAGCTGTATTGGATGTAGTACATGGTAAAATTAAAAGCAAAATTAGTTGAGTTCTAGGTTGTGAATGTGAACCCAGGGGTCTTCAGGCTTGGAAAAAATGTTTATATTTATTCCTGGGGAGTCAACAGGATGTAGCAGTGGCAGGCTGATGTGAGAGAGGAAAATCTGAAATCAGGAAAGCCTCTGCAAGGATTCACAGGGGCACCGAACTGAAGTTCCAAGTGAAAGAAGACTCTGATGTGGGCCTTGACCAGGGTTCCACATCTCCTGTAGGTGTCCCAGGGCTTCCGATAGAAGGACAAGGTCGTGTTACTGGTTATGGGAGGGATTATTTTATCAGTCGATGGGGATCAGCACTAAATTCCAACAAAACACTTAGAATGAAGTACCCTACAAGGTAAAGATTGTACAGAGCACAATAAAGGGGCACATTCAATCCCTCTTCTCTTAGTCTTACCCTCACCAATTCAAACTTAGGTTGACATTACCTAGGAAACTCTGTAGCTTTTAGAATGGGAAGATTCACTGTCTATTGTCAGCCTAACCATTTACACAAATTATATTTTTTCTAGGCTCCCATTAAAAATAGAGGTCTCTCTGAAGGGATAATGTAAAGTAATTAATCAAATTCAAAACCTCAGTCACTCTATCCCATTGAAGTCATCCCAAACTATGATGACTCCTCACATTCTCCTTGGCAGTTGATGTGATATTGGCTGTGGCTGATTTTAAGCAATTGTCTGAGAGAGTGATCTATGAATACCATGCGTTGTCATTCTCAGGGTGGGTGGACTCTGTCCAAATTTGAGCATTTACTCGTCCCATTTTGAGCATCTACAGAACTAATCTTAATATGATTGTTCAGTGATTTCCAGGCCAACCTCACTTACTTGCCTATGCCAAGGAATAAATCTTCTTTCAAACTTTACTAGTAAAGCTTTATTTTTTTTTAACTTACGACTTCTACATCCAGTGACCATGTTCTCTAAGATCCAGATAAACTCATCTTCCCATCAGAAACACGAACTTGACATACACAAACTTCTTTAAACAAATGATATAATAGTTATCAAGGGTGCTAAAAGAGGGATCTTACATGATAAAAATGATTCTCAACATCATATAATAAAAATATTCTCAAAGTTCCATGTGCCAAATTTTTCCTTAAAATAAAAGCCTCATAAGGAGATATCAGTGACATTTTTTTAAAAGATGTTATAGCACTTTCAAAGATTCATCTGTTCCCAAATGAAGGAAGGACTCGCTTGACTGAGTACCAGAAGTCTTCCCCACAAAGAGTAGAGGGAAATTTCAGGATCCATGTCTTTTGGTTCACCAACCCTCAGACATACCTACTACTCCCTGTCATCCAGAGAAATACATTGTTATGAAGAGAATGGATGCACACAACAAGACTAAAGATTTAAAGGACTAAAGACTTCTCCATGTGAGAAATGGGCATGAAAGAGGTGGTCTCATAAAACAGAGAGCTACTGTCTAGGTCAACAGAATCGATCCTTCACACCCTTAGAAACCATTGCCTCCACCTTCTAGGTAGAAAGTCCCACGTCAATGTATCACAAAACAGAAAGTCCTTCCTGGAGGATTGTCTGGATGTGGACCTCAGTTTCCCTGACTCAGTCTTAGATTCCTGCCCCATGGCTGCAAACTGCTGTTGGTTCCCTACAGGCAGGTGATTCAGATAATAGAGAATAAAAGTGTAGAGTATCATTAATAGTGAATGATTAAGAGGGGAAGCTGTGAAACATCCCAACAAACTCCACTCTGCCGCTTATTTCCCGAGTTATTAACCCCTCTGTGCTTCAGTTTCCTTATGTGTAAAATGAGGGTAGGACCAGCATGGAAGAGTAACTGCCGCATAGTCTATGCTCATAAAGCAGTGGTGATAATTACTGTCACTATACTTTTGTGTCACCTCTATACATCTGAATAAGTGAAAGCCTAGCCCAATTTAGTTGGTTGAGTCCACCATTGCATTCTTTTTTTTTTTTTTAAGTTATACTTATTTATTTGAGAGAGAGCGTGCGCGCACGTGCTCACGAGCAGGGAGAGGGGCAGAGGACGAGGGAGAGAGAAATCAAGCTGACTATGCGAAGTGTGGAGCCCCACATGGGGCTCGATCCCACGATTCTGAGATTAGGCCTGAGCCAAAACCAAGAGTCGGATGCTTAGCTACTGCACCACTCAGGTGCCCCTCCACCATCGCATTCTTAACTACAACCATCCCTTCTGCAAAAAGTTGAAAAAGGCTTCCTGAAGAAATAGCATCATTTCTTTTTTATTCAAAAGTTGAACTGATTTTTTTTAAACAACTCCTTACTTTTTTTTTCTTTTGAAATAGGGTATATGTACCCATCTGTTCACTGCACCTAGAGACTATCACTGGGAAGACTGAGAGTGGAATCTCGGTTGCCCTTTCCTTAAGGCTATAATCATTTAATTAGTCTGAGATTTCATTGGCAATATTTGAACTTCCCGTTCTAGCATTAAAATCTTGCAGTAAAAGAATGCCTTAATCCAGAAAAACAGTAATTGGATCTTCCATTATTGATGAAATTGCTTCCAATACATTCTTATTAGAACATAAGGAATTATTTTGGGGAAGGTATTCACTTTCAGATATGTGGCAAGTTTTTCTCCCAGCTAGAGCTTTATAATTAATAAATACTTATGATAAATTAAGAATAAATAATGTATTAATTTGCACATTTCAATAACGTCAATGGCCCTCAAGGCACTTAGTGAAAATTAATTAAGTTAGTGCTCCTCCCTCTAAAATAAAGGAATTGTGCCCAGTAGTAAAGTGGAGATTAAAATGACTGCAATGCTATTCAGGGGTCACAGCATGAAACTTAAGAAGGCCGGGAATTCGGCAAGATAGCTTGCTTTCATTACCAATTTGGCATTGCTGTATTATGAGCAATGAACTTGGGCAAATACAATAGAAACGCTTTACTTGCTTCATGGGGAGTTGTGATGTGAAATTAATAGCCTTAAAACTCTTTGAATGAAAAACTATTATAAATTCCAAGTAGGAAGTCACAACACCACTTTATTCGCCAATATATCCCGCTTTGTCTTTTTATTTTAGATTACACTTAACTGAAAATTTTGTATATTTTATTTTTTTAGTAGTTTCCCTAGAGGCAAAATGTCTTATGTGCTTTAATAGATATCATTGCAAATCCATTAGACTAGAAAAAAAGGTCCCCATAATATCCAAATGTATAATTTCCTAAATTATGTTATCTGTGCTAACTGTGTCCATAATGGGCCTAATTACCTTCTTGCCTATCTCAGTATTCCAAATATTGATCATCATTCTAAGCTTATCACTGTGCCCCGCTTCCTATTCATTACCATAGGGCATAACGTAATCTGGTTTATACATTATCTGCTGTCAAATGGGTCTCAGTTCTTTTACTGGCAATTTCCAAGTTCTCCAGGAGCAGAGATTTTTCTTTTAAGTCTCGTAAATCCCAGGGTCTTTTATCATTTCTTGAAATTCACGTCAAATGTTCAATAATGAACTTCCCATTAAGATTCATACATTTGCATAATCTCTCCTCCTCTGTCTCCAAACATTGTCTATTTTAAAGTGAAAATATCTAGAGAAAATATGGGAAGATTAGGTGAACAAATACAACACACTGCTTTGATGATGAGTGTGGGCATGGCCCTCCCATAGTCTTCAAATCTCTGCCAAGTGTTGTTACACAAGCTAATTGTTACTAAAAGTTCCTTCTTTGATAAACGGAAAGTCGAAATCTTTTGCCCAATTTTGGTTCCTTTCCTGGACTCAAATTATGTGAAATAAATGTAAAGAACTGTGAATTTATTGCACCAAAATCATTCTTGTGACACTTTTTTTCATTTATTGTCTATTTTGTGGGTAAGGAAATATTTCCTGGTTCAATTTAATGGGTAAATTATTTATTTATGTACTTATTTATTTATTAAAGATTTTATTTGTCAGAGAGAGAGAACACAAGCAGGGGGAGGGCATGCAAAGGGAGAAGCAGACTCCCTGCTGAGCAAGGAGCCCAGTGTGGGACTCGATCCCGGGACGCTGGGCTCATGATCTGAGCCAAAGGCAGATGCTTAACTGGCTGAGCCCATAATGGGAAAATTATTTAAAAATATGTATATATAACCATATTTCCGGGCAGATTCTTTTAAGGCAACTGAAGAACTCAGACAAACCCATTCCCAAAAGCCGGTTTGTTGTGATCTTTTGCTTGCCCTCTTAACTAGCTTATTAGGAAAACTCTTACCTAATTAAAAACAACAATAACAACAACTCACAATTGGCATCCAAGATAATAATGAATTTAAAAATTGGATAAATAGCACTGGTCTCCAAAAGGGAATATAGCTACTTAGAGGAAACAAAACAAAACAACTTTAATTATTTAACTGGGGGAAAAAAAGACTTGTTTGAGAGTCCAATAAACTGTCTAAAGTAGCAAGTTTTTCCACCTGTGAAACAGGATCAAGAGGATCGATAAATGCCACCTATCATTTTCTTAGTCCTGTTGACTTGGTATCCTCAGCACAGGGACGTACTACATAAATATTTGTTGTAGGGATAAATGAAGGTGAAGGCAAAGGGTGGTTACAGCACGTGGATGCCCCTTTTCTCCAGGGCTGTGAGGGGGAACCAAATTTTATTGGGAGAAACACACCTCAGAGTTGTGTTACTTCCTCAAAGCGCTCACACAGTGTCTTGTTCTTTGTTAATCCAGCCCTTAGGTTCTTTGGTGTCACTTTCAAGGGTTTAATAATTTCTGCCCTATCCATAATTATTCATTCATCTTCTCTATGTTTTGCCTTTCTTTTTATACTAGTCATTCCCTTTGCTTAACTTCTCTCTCTGTAATATTAACCTTTTCCGCCATTTCTATCTCCTTGAGTGCACTTTAGTCTTGTTTTTACCCACTGCCAAGAACACCTTTATTTGTCTTCCAGATCCTTCTTGTACACCCTGGGAACAGGCTTTCACTCTGAATACAAAGTACTTCTGTGATTCTACTCGCCACCCCACCCTTTCTTTTTACCACTCTGTCTGGCTTGCTTCAGCAGCACATCTTTCTTCTGCTTTTGATTGTTGAGTGGTTTATGCCCTATGTGGTTGTATACTATAGTACTCTCAAAATAAAGTATAACAGAAAGAATTCTAATAAGTCTCTTTAAAACCATTAGCATAACTAAAAGTTCAAACCAATTGATTTCTTGGATGAAGACGCACAAAGATGTTTTTACATGATGTTATGTAAATTTAGTACCTGTATTTTTTAGGGTCAAATATTATTTTTGCACTTTTGCTTTACCCTTTTGATAGCTGACTGTACTTAAAAGAAAGATAACACTTCAATTCTCAGTTACTGAGTTATTTATAGAACTGACAGAAAGTATGTTTTTTGGTTTGTTGTGAATATGAATAACAATCTCTCTAATGGATATATTTGAAGCAAGATTTCAATCTAATGTTAAAGTGTCGAGCCAAAATTAAGTCAGCTATCAATGAGTGTTTACTGAATATGTTTTATGGCTCAGAACTGTGCTTGGTCCTAGAGGTAACAGAGGCTAAGTATAATAGTAACAGACACTTGCTTGTTGCTTTATAATTTACAAAGTTCTTTCCTATACAACATGAGAGCGCATCATACACCATTGAACTTACCCAAATTCACTTGTACATTCATGTCCAGAGAGAGCTCAAATGAAGAAGGAGGGTGGGCGGGCAGAACAAAATAACTTATGTAATGGGAGTAATTTCACTCACCATCCATCTCAGGGAGAGTAGGCTCTAGAATGAATGCATCTCAGAAAGGGCAGGAGTTTGGAGAAATGAACTGTTTCCTGTGAGTCTCTGCTTTTACTTTTTACCCTGGGTAAACATTACATTCTTTTTAATTGAGATATAATGGATACATAACATTGTGGAAGTTTAAGGGGTGCAAACGATGACTTGATACACATACATATCATCAAATGATTACCACACGAAGGTTAATTATCACCTCACATCATTACCATTTTTTGGTGTGTGTGGTGAGAACATTTAAGATCTATTCTCTTAGCAACTTTCAACTATATAATACAGAATTCTTAACTATAGTTTCCATGCTGCACCTAGATTCCCAGAAGTTAATCATCTTATAATTAGAAGTTTGTACCCTTTGGCCAACGTTCCACATTTCCCCCATCACTAAGGTCCTGGCAACCACCATTCTGCTCTCGGTTTCTGTGAATTTAGCTTTTTACGATTCCACATATAAATGAGATCATATAATATTTGCCTTTCTCTGACTTATTTTAACTTAGCATAATGCCTTCAAGGTCCATCCATGTTGTTGAAAATGGCAGGATTTCTACCTTTTTTTATGGCAGGATAACACTTCCTTCATGTACATATACTGCATTTTCTTGATCTGTTCATTCACTGATGGTCACATGGGTTGTTTCCATGTGTTGGCCATTGTGAATAACGCTGCAATGAACACAGGAGTGCAGATACTCTTCAAAATAGTGATTTCATTTCCTTCAGATAGACACCCATAAGTGGGATTGCTGGATCACACAGTAGCTCTATTTTTAATTTTCTGAAGAACCTCCATACTGTTTTCCATAATGGCTGTACCAATTTACACTCCCACCAACAGTTCACAAGGTTCCCTTTTTCCCACCACCTTGCTAGCGCTTGTTATCTCTTGTCTTTTTGCTAACAGCCATTGTAACAGGTATGAGGTGACGGTCTCTGCTTGCTGCTTATGTCATAAGCATCCTATCATAGGAAGGGTCATTCTTGAGTTTCAAGATTTCTATCTTCTATGGGTCCCCATGCTTTAACCCAAGCCGATCACTTCATCTGATGCTTGACTGAAGAAACAGCTATCTGTTGCAGGTAATTTTGAATTCTGTACTTTAAGGTGAATTTGGGTGATTTTCAATAATATTTTATGATTTTCCTTTCCCTGATGACTTGAGAACCATTCTTGAGAGGTGGTACCTCAGTACTGTATCTCATGTAAATCTCAGAACCACCACTCAACTCAATTCTCTTCCACTTCCTTTTAAAATTCCCTGAGTTTGCTGACAAAGAAATGTTGGCCTTTTGACTTGGCAAAGCCATTCGGATGCTCTGTAAGGCTTTCTTTACTTTGACAACCCAGGAATTAAGCTCCTCCCACTTTTTTTGAAGACTCAAAATAAAAGATAAGGTACCTATTTTCCTCCAAGGTGTTATAATCCATGTGCTGAACAAAGATGAACACACACGCAGTGATAACACCAGATAATGACTAGGAGTCCCTTCCCATTTGTGAGGGAATATATCCATCTGAGGATATACATAGATCCCCAAAGCTTAGAAAATAAAAATGTTTGATTCCTGGCTTCTTTGGGAGTGGTATTTCCAATGGGCGCCATGTTTTCTCTTCACTCCACTAATTAACTGCTTTTTTGGCATCCAGTAATAATTTACTCTTTAGAGCAATAGCTATAACAAGCACCGGTTCTGGCGAAAGACCGCTTAGGTTCATTTCCCAGTTCCATTCTAAACTCACGGTGTTACCTCTGATGCTCTCGCCCCTCCGTGACTCAATTTCCTCATTTGTAAATTTGTTACAGATTTTTACAATTTGCTATGATGACAAATTTGTAAAATCTGTAACACAGAGATAATGATTGCACCTTCTTCACTGGGTAGTTAGGGGGACTATCTGATACCGAGCTCAAACATGATGCCTGGCACATATAAGTATTCAGGAAACATTAGTTTGTACCATATGTCTTCTTTTATGAGTAATGTTTACACTCATTAGGAGGATTTCTTTACAACCAACAGAATGCCGAGAGGATTTCTGTTTCCATAGCCATATATCATGGGCCTGGGGCATCATTAGCTTTGACTTTTCACTCTTCATTCAAAACTAATTATTTTTTGTATTGTTTAAGACTTTTCATCACTTTTCAAATCATCTTCTACACCCTTCACTTCTTTCAATAGCCCAAAAGCCCTGTTTCTTACAGAGGTATTTTCCATAAAGAAACCAAATTCTAAAATCACTTGCTGGGAATACCCATGTCTGGGCCAAGTGAAGAGCTGGGTGACTCTTCTCCCCCAGACCAACCCATTACACCATCAACAAAATGACAAGCCAGGAAGTGTCATAGACTTTTGGGGTCACGGGGCAATAGACAGTGCTGAACACTATAGGGCCAAGGATGCTGACATATAGCGTAGTTCTGGGCTAGAGCAGTGTGGACACGTGAAAGTCCAGAGAGGACAAAGCACCCTGATCTTCGGTCACTGGATAAGGCTACATGAACAAAGCAAGACTCATCCTTGAAGACAGATCAGACACAGGCAGGAAAAGTAGGAGGTGAGCAGGAGCTCCACAAAGGAGGAAAAGCATGAGGAAAAACCTGACACGTCGCTTTGGTGGTAGGGATATAGGATGGATAGAGTGACCGGTAAGGGAAAGTGACTGTATTGGGGATTGGTGGAAAATAAGTAGATGTAAAGTAAGATACGAAATCTGGCTGAAAATGTGAGACTGCAGCAGGGGGCAACGGGAATCCTTTAAAAGTTTTTCACCAGCAGAATGGCTTGGTAATATTGGTATTTTGAGAAAAGAGAACACGGAAGAAATATATAGGATAAATTAAGGAGAAGAAAGACTGTTGTATTATACGGTAATGGAACCCACTGCAAATAAAGTATCTTGGTCTTTACTTTCATCCTTTTAACAATTCCAACTTCAGGCCTTTGTGAAGCAATTTCCTCTAAAACATTTTTAGTATGGTTAGTCATCTTTCCTTACAGTGAATGGAGCTACTTGCCCTAGACTTTTCTCTGACCAACTGGGAAAGGCTGAAGAAACGTGGTCTCGTCTTCTTGGGAGGCAAGAGGTGCTCCTGGATGTGTCTCTGTAAATGGGTAGGACAGGGGCACCGCCTGCCACCCTTAAGCTTCCTACTGGCATGGCTAAGCTGTGATTGCTGCAGCCAGACCCAACGCTATCTCCTCTTAAGCACACTTTATTATATTTTGTAATATATAATGATTAATGGACAGTAAAACTAATAACATGGGGGCACACAAAATAAATGAGGTGGCAAATATGAAAAGGAAGTCCCACTTAATGTTGTTGTGAAATCTGACAACATGCTGGAATTTCCAGCATGAGGTATATCAGCCTGAGGAGCCCTCGCCAGCAGGAAACAAGGTTACAAGAAGGTGGCATTTCCATTAATAACTTCCCCTCTGGGAAGTCTATGATCAATCTTTCTTGTGCTGAAATTCTTCTCAGATTGTAGTGAAATTTCAGAGTAATGGAGATAGTGCTATATTCCATCTCAGGGAAGCTCATGGAAGAACAACAGGAAGACTATCACAACTTGCCAGCTATCCTGATCTGCCCATTTTACCCACCCCTGGTATTGACATTCATTTTTTTTTTCTACCCAGCATTCACCATTCCTGATGGAATGAGTATCCTGTTTTTTGGGGGGAGGTTTTACTATGCTCCCCCCACTTTCACCCGAAAGTGTGCCTATGACCCAGGCCTAACTTATCAGTAAATTTCATCCCCTCGTTGGTTCAGGGATAGGCTGTTGGTCCACACACAGCTAATTAGAACTAACCCTGGTAGAGCAACCAGGAAAAAGTCATCTTCTTTGCTACCAGGGTTGCTGGGGGGATAAGCCTGGAGCTGCTGATAGCCATCTTGCTTTTCCATGAAAATGAAGTCCAATGAGAGGAACCAGAACTGTGAGAAAGAGCATTGTTGACACCGAGACCCTAGATCCAGCCTTGTCTTTATGTAGATGCTCCTCTGAACTTTTCAGTTGCCTGAGTCAACAAATTATCTCCTTGCAAAAGTCAGTTTGAAATTGGTATTTTCAACTGTTACCTAAAGAGTTGACTTAATACCCTATCCTCTAATGTTTCATCTCTATACCAACAACACCAGTTGTTTCTCCTCAGGTCAGACAGACACTTGAGCAACAGGGAAGGTTGTTCCTTGGCTATAATGGTGAAGAGATCATAAGTACAGAGCTGATCAGAGCTGATCAGAGCAGGCCCCTCATGTTAGTCTATAAGCGAGCATGTTCTAGTCTGTTACTGGTTGGGTTTTACAAGAGATAAATTCCCCAACAGAGAAGATTGTATCAAACTGATCTTCTCATCTTGGCCCCTGACTCCTCTGTGAAGAGGGGACCATTTGCCAGATCATTTCTACCAACTGTAGACATACAACTAATTCCTATACACTTTGCAAAAATAGAATGGCTTTTGAAAGCAGAATAAAATGAATTCTTGCTATGGTTAACCAAGGGTTCAAACAACCTATCTGCAATTGCACTAATTAAATACATTGCTTTGGATTTTAAAGTTATGAATAAACTTAATATCACTCATAAGGGCCTGTTCTTCCCATTGCATTCCCACGGCTACTCAACAGAGGCCTCACATGTGGGAGGAGATGGAGCTGCCTCACAGGGAGGAGGTGTCTGTTTCTGCAGGAGGGTTTGTGTTGTATGAGTATGTTCCTTTTCAGCTTCTCTTTAATGGAATTCTAAATAAATGTGAATCCCAAAGTTCTCTGTAAAAACCAAGGAAATGAGAGGCTAACAATACACATTTTTAAGTAAGAAGCATTTTTTTTTTTAAGAGAGGGAGAGAGAAAAAGAGAAAAAGAGGGCAAGGGCAGGGTGGCAGGGTGAGAGGGAAAGAATCTTTTTTTTTTTTTAAGATTTTATTTATTTATTTGAGGGAGAGAGAAAACAAGCAGGGTGAGGGGCAGAGAAGGAAACAGACTCCCTTCTGAGCAGGAAGCCTGATGCAGGGCTCGATCCAGGGATTCTGGGATCATGACTTGAACTGAAGGCAGACGCTTAACTGACTGAGCCACCCAGGCGCCCCGAGAGAGAGAATCTTAAGCAGGCTCCACGCCCAGCACAGAGCCTGACCTGAGGCTCAGTCTCACGACCCAGAGATCATGACCTGAGCTGAAATCAAGAGTCAGAGTCTTAATCGACTGAGCCACCCAGGGACCCCTGTAAGAAACACCTTTGATGTGGACGTGGCATTGGAAGACTTGGGGTCAGGCAAGTCATTTTCCTTTTCTGGGCTTCATTTCTTCATCAGTAAAAGTGGAATAATGAAAAATATAACATTGATGATGATGAAAACACCAGCAGCAGCTACCTGTACCAGGTACATTCCGAGTGCCTGGGCGTCGGTACTCAATTATGTGAGGTACGTATTATTATTATCCCCATTTGGTAGTTGAAGAAATTGAGGCACTGATAAGTTAAATAACATATCTAAATTACCAGTAATGCCAATCTCATGGATTTTTGTTGTGATCAGTTGAAATTACACATGAATGAGAAAGCCATAAGGCTGCAATATGTATATGTGTGTCATTATGTTGCTACTACTAAAAAAAAAGGGGGGGGGTGTTTTCCTCCACAGCCGTTACAGACATTGGACTTAATTGATCACAAGAAGATACAGAGAGGTATCTCTCTGTGAATATGTGCTTATGGAGAATGAAAATGCAGAATTCAAAGGCATCCCCAAACAAGGTGGAATATGGTAAGATGTAGAGTGGGGGATAGGCGTCGGGGGAGAAAAAGAAGACTCTCAGCTGGAACGGACCTCTGGACAGACCGGGAGATGGTCCTAGAGACAGAGTGGGAAAGAGGGGAGAGCACAGGCCTGATGAGTGGTGGTAAACCCACCAATCGGTCTACTGTGGAGTGTTCACGTGGGGCGGGAGGCACGCAGAGGTGAAGATGGGCAGAGAGGATGGAAAAAGAGCAAAGACCACTCTAGAAGCCAGATGACCAGGTGCATGACTGATCCCACCAGCAATATGAGACCTCTGAAGTCCGTGACTGTGTCCAAACACAGTCACTCAAATACACATGCTTATTTCTGGGGACGATCACCAAGGCAGGGGCTTTCTAATTGTACCGTGCACTAGGTGGGACTCATTTGCCCCACATGTGTGTGACCTTAGGACCCAAAATTGGGATGGATTGTTTTTTGTTTTGTTTTGTTTTGGCTCAACAACAATAACAACAAAGCTGATCTTTATTTAGAACTTACCGTGTGGCAGGCTTTGTGCCAAATGCTTGTAATCTTTGGATAGTCCAAGAAAGGGTTATCATCATTAATCGCCTTTTATAGATGTCAGCCTCCCAGACAGAAGCCCCAACTCTACCCCAAACATTGCAGAGCCCTATTTCACTTTTGATAGTTAATTATAATAAAATGCAAAAATGTATGGCTTTTCTAAAAAGTATTTATATCAAAAAAGAAAGGACTATTGGTTTCACTGATGATGCTCCCCCACGAAAAAAAAGTTGCTTTTGTTCTTTTTATTTCAACTTTTTGAGCAAACCAAATGTCATGTGTTATTCTCCCTGCCTTGTTCTGGGTAAGAATTTAGAAAGGAGCTGTGATGCATCATGAAATAGTTTTTCCCATCATCTTATGACTGAGTTATTGGCACTAGATATAGCCATGGGGGGAAAAATAAATGTTTATGATGATTTAAAAGACCAATTATAAACCTTTGCTTTATTCCTTACTCAGCATCCTGCACGGCATGTAAAAATGGCAATGAAAAAAACATACTACGTTTGAAATTTTAGCTGAGCAGAATGTCAGTTTTCAGTTACACTTAAAGAATAAAAAACATTAGGCTGCCATTAACAGTTTCAGAGTAATGGAGGCAAAGTGGGATTGTTTTCTATTATTATTATTACTGCCATTAATGGGTCAGAGCATTCCAAGGGAGAAAAGCTGGGGACAATCCACACACTTTCAATAAAGCATTAACTCTTTCAGGTCAAAAGGGGCCCATTCAGTGGACTGCACCAGGCAGTTACTAAATGATACCCTGGTGGCCTTGAAGAATTTATCTCCTGTTGAAAGAGCCTTGCTTACACATTTGTTTTTTCTGTATTCGATCCCAACAAATATTCCAGTAAGAGAAAAGGTTAATTTGCAGATAATTATTTACGGAGAGAGGGAATATTTTTTAAAGCAGAAAAACAAAAACAACCTGTCACAATGCATCAGTCACTGTGTACAAATCTGGAAAAGGATAATGAGTCTCATGAAGTGACAGAATTAAGACGAAGAATTAGAGGTGCAAGATGGAATGATTTTCTTTCAAGGGAAGTACCTGGTGAAATAATTTTTTCTCCCATTGTTCATTTCACACGATTTATATGTGACTAAGTACAGCTAATCCTGTCTCTTTCCAAAAGTTAATGTCAGCGACTAGAATAATCTGCTTTCTTGATTTAATTGCATAGTTTAACCTCTGACATAACCTTTTAATTCACACCATGACAGCCACCCCGGCAGAAAGTTTTTCTAGAAATCTGAGTAACTTCCCCAAGGTAACAACTACTTTCCCTTTTGTGGTTGTAGAGAGGAATATTCCACCCAGGATCATCAAATCCACCAGAGCTGCCCTGGCTGTAGAGGTGCTGCCTCATTGCAGGGAGGGGGACATTTATCGGGATTATCTGGATGTTAAAACTTATATGCACAACAGTGTCAGTACACTTAACATTACTGAACCATACACTTAAAGATAGTTAAGATGGTAAGTTTTATGTTGTGTATATTTTACTACAATTAAGATGTCTTCTTTAAAGGTGGTTCTTTTTAAAAGCATGATTACTAAAAAGGGGTAGGATATAGAACATTGATCAGATGATATTTTGGTTAATAAAAGTGTAGTTCCACCTTGATTCAAATAAGGGTGTAGGGAAAAAAAAACCACACTGTAAACATTTAAGTATTCTGCTGCTTGTTTAGTGAATGGAACTGAATTTGGGGAACTGAATTAACAAGAATACTTGGCTTCTTAAAATGCTAGGAGAGGGGCGCCTGAGTAGCTCAGTCGGTTAAGTGTCTGCCTTCTGGTCAGGTCATGGTCCCGGGGTCCTGGGATTGAGCCCCGCGTCGGGCTCCCTGCTCAGCGGGGAGACTGCTTCTCCCTCTCCCTCTGTCTGCCGCTCTGCCTACTTGTGCTCTCTCTCACTCTGTCAAATAAATAAATAAAATCTTAAAAAAAAAAATGGTAGGACAGAAGTCTTTGGCTACAGTAGTATAAAGACTCACACCCTCTGAAGGCTTTGGTTCTAAGTGAAGACCAAACAATGATTCAGGCAGTGTGGAACCAATGGACTGTAGGCAATTTTTAAACTGAAAGGTGGTAAAATTCTGATGTTGTTTTAACACTGATTTGTTTTTTCAAATTATTAAGAAAGTTTTTCCTGTTTTAGCAATTTAAGAATGACGATTTAGGGAAGCAACTTAATTTTAATACCAAGAAATCTAAATATGTCTTGTTTTTCTTATTTAAGTCCCTGAAATATTCAAAAAGGAGACAAATATTAAGGGTTATGTTCAAAGAGGAGACAAATATTAAAGGTTATGTTCAAAGGCTGAAATGCTGGGACAGAAGTCTCTGGCCATAGGTAGTACAAGGATTCTTCAGTAGGCTATCATCAAGAGAAGAAAAAAGAGATTAATAAGGTGAATTAACAAACCAAGTCCAAACACATGCCATTTTGGATTAAATTCCTCTGCAAAGAAATATAAAGATGGGAGTGGGATCTACTCATTCAATATTTCTCTTTGTCTGTAGGCATTTTTATTTGAATTATTTCAGTATGAGTTTTTTCTCCTCGTAGCTTGGATTTTTTTTTTTCCTACAGTGAAATGATAATTCTTTGCTTATATAACCTCACTAATGCTGTATCAGAGTTTTGCTGCATGATCAAATAAAAGGAAGTCTAGAGGTTGAGAAAAGAAAATTTGTTTAAACAAACATCTTGATAATTAGAAAACTGATGGGAAATTCTCTGCTTTTCTGCAAAGAAAACCGAAGCTACCAATGTGAGATGTGCATAAGTAAAAGGCTGGAATCCTCACAAGTACAATGTTTCCTTCTGTCCTCAACTCTAAACACAAGGCGTTCTCACACGCTGATACATTTCAGGGCTACATTTGTGTATATTTCGTTCTCTTCTTTTGTGTGGAAAATTAGGCCCTTTCTAGTGTATACACCTGGCCAGAAGATGCATTAGTGGGCTATTTTAAGATGGAATGGTTTTGATTTGCTGATCAACCCGAAACAGTTCCCCAACCTCAGAGGACAGTCACGGTACCTTCAAAAAGTTAAGCACTGACATTCTAGAAAAACTCTCCCCTGGATCATGTTCAAATCAGTCGATGATCAGAAGCATATATTTTCTCAGCTTAGGAAGAAAAGTAGATTTCTCGGTTTGTCGTAAATCCGGAGAGGAGGGCTGTGCCTGGGACCTTCGGACTTATCCAAGACTAGTCTCGGGGACTGGTCTCTGGCTCCATCCTGCTCTTTGGTTGCCTGGTACTCTGTCCCTCTCTCCCAAATAGTGTTCAGTATGTGAGATGCTAAAGTAAATGTTTATTTAACGTGATCAACCCAAATCCTTTTCTCTTTCGGCCTGCCCCTACTTTCCTGCACCTGTCTGCTATCGCATCGCGGAATGCAATACCCCTGAAATGTTTATGACTTCATTTTATAGCTGCCTTTGCCCCTCCCGACCAGTAGAGCAGCGACTCTAATTTAAGAAGTCCTAAATATTGTTTCCATGGGTGACACAAGAGCATCAAGAATGGTGAAGCTCAACTAATAAAAAGGCTTTCACAGCATTTCAGCCTTTGCTCATAAGTAAAGTTAAAATTTATGGCTTTTAAAATACTGGATCTGGAAGAGGTCAGGTTAAACGGCTGCTCGTAATAAAAGGAATCGATACACCACAGCATCTTGAAACAGCCAGCAAACTAAATAAACACTCCATCCAAATCCACTTGGCCCTGAATTAAAAGAACATAAAATACTGTATTTATTTGGTTTGTTCCCCATTCATCAAAAGCTTGCTTCTCTAGTTCTCAACAAATTCCACCCAAGAAAAGTATCAAATGTTTGTTAGCCAAATGGCAATTACAGAACGTGTCAAGGCTTTGGGTAATTAACTAAGTGTTAACTTCATCAGGGAAGCACTTGTAGATGAGTTTACTATAAACACACAAATAAGACAAACAGCCTGGCCTAAAAAGACAACAGATTTTCTGATCCTTACTTACAAAACTGACATGGGAATTTGATATCCTCTGAGAACCAAAGCCTTCCTCCAGGAAAAAAAGAAAAGGAAAAAAAAAGTGCCTTTTCAATAGTTCTTTTCTCCCATTCTGAACTCTGAAATTTAATATAGATTTTTGAAAGAAAATTAAACCGTTTTAATAAGGAACAAAATCACAAGTCTGAAAATCAAGGGTAATTGTAAATTACATTGGGAAGAGAGAAATTAGTGAATTTTGAAAGCAAGGCAAGTAAAGACTATCCCTTTGATGATTTTTTTTTTTCTGCTACAGATTATTCAAGGTCCAAAAATACCATCTGCTTTTCTTTGGTGACAAATAGTTTAATAATCTGTTAATGTTATTTTTCTGTTCAAAAGTTCATGCATGGGGAAAAGGAGTAGCGACTGTATTTTGTCCTAAAGCCATTTTTTCCCCCTCTGGAAGGTATTATATGAAAGCTATTTATGTCAGAGAAAGGTGATGGCTATTCATCCCTTCAGACAGAAGAAATCCTGACACAAAGGGGTTCTTCTACCCTTCTCTAATAGCTTATGGTTTAATATTTTAAATGTATTTTTGCTTTTCATGGTTCAGCACAAAGTATGACTCTGGAATGAAAATAAGTGATCACAATTTATAGACATCACAGGTGAAACAGGAATACTTCTTTCTTGGTAGCTTCGGCCTGTCTTTAGGCTCCCTGCTGGGAATCATCTTGGATTTCAGAAACCCAGTTTGATGGCCAGAAACACCGGAGAACTTACTTTCCAGAATGTGCTTCTCTTTGGTCTGGTTTGACCCTATTAGAAAACGAGAACTGTTCTCAAAGTGGGGGTTCATTTTAGGGAAGTGATGTCCTTCCACTGAAATGGGACTGGCTGAGCCACTGAAGACTGCCCCCGCCCTCCTCCGAGGGTCCTGCGTACTGTGAAAGGACTCAGCAGCAGCTTTTCAGGGTTTCAGGAGAAGACTCTAAAACGAGGCTGAGGTCATTCTCAGGTCCAAACTTCAAAAACATATAAAAGCAGTGATTTAAGAAGAAATTCACCGAAGGATGGACATCCATTTAGCTTTCCCTTTGGACAATATGATGTTTTAATAACACCCTTGTGAAATTATGGCAAATGTACATATTAAAAAAAAAAGCAAAAAAAAAAAAAATCTGAAAACAAAACCAAACCGAACCCTGAACATACAGAAGAATCTAACAAGAAAAGATGGTGACAGAGGAAATAACATGAGTGGGACTAGTCCTCCACGTGGTGAGTTAATGTTAGTGGCGGTGAGAACAGCAAAAACACGGTCCCAGCAAACATGATAGAAGCTGTGTTGTGAAATCTAAGTAAAACATTTGAAAAAGTAAAGAATTCTGCTTGTATTTAAGGTGGAAGGAGAGAATGCACTGGCAACAAGACCACTTATCTGGCAGTTCTTCTGAAAGGCAATGTGGAATTTCGGGGAAACTTCAGTATAACTAAAGGAATTGGAGAATGAACACT
Organism: Eumetopias jubatus; assembly: GCF_037043125.1. Lineage (NCBI taxonomy): Eukaryota > Metazoa > Chordata > Mammalia > Carnivora > Otariidae > Eumetopias > Eumetopias jubatus. Next base: position 31,085,117 of record NW_028274809.1, read on the forward strand.
TTTATAAAGTTCCGTCACCTCCTGAAGTTCAGAATTAGACTTGAATTTAAGTTTCTTAAGGAATTAAACGGTCACCATTTTTCATTCTCACAGTGACAGAGGGCTTACAGAGAAATTAAATTCATTAATTTATTGTGAAAGAGTCGCACCCAGCCTCCCGGGCACCCTGCAGCTGTTTGATTCATTTCTCATTAAGTCCCCGAAGCCTCCCCCATAGCAGTTGACAACAAAACCTTCCATGACATCAAGTCTCCTGTTTCTGTTTCCCCTCATTCTCGGGAAATAAAACACGAATCCTCTAACTTTCTCCTTTGTCAACCTCAAAAATGATCTCTGTCCTGCATCCATCCTGCCTCCTGAGCCTCATGTCCATGAAAGAGTGACCCCTCTCCCTTCTGAGCCTGTCAGCTACCCTGGTTCTCTCCATCCATCAGAGTCTACGAATACCTTCTCTTCACTGAAATCATCTCTTGGGTCTCCCCTATTCAAAAGACCCTGCCAGTCTTCTAACTTCTTTACCCTTCCTCTTCTCTCATGCCTAGTTGGGCGCACCTGGGGGAGTCAACTTTCCCCTTGGTCCCTGCATCCTCTGCCATCTGGCTTCCAGTTCCAGTGCTTCCTCTATGCTCCAAGGTCACCAATTACCTCCTAATTGCCAGAACCAATAAACTTCTCTCCAGCCTTATTTTGTTTGATCTCCCCGCAGTGCTCCATACTCTCCTTAACCCCTTCTGGATGAAACCCTATCCTCCCGCTGCGGCCAGGCGTCCAGGCCCCATGCTACCTGGTTCTTCTCCTGGTATGTCAGTTCCTTGTCAGGCTCCGTTACTGGTGCCCTTTCTTCCCCTTTTCCCCAAACTCGGGCCTGCTCCAAGATTTAACCCTTGGCTCAATGCTGTCTTTATTCACGTTCTCCCTCTGGGCATCTGCTTCCAGGATTTCTGATGACTTGATCAAATTACGCTGCCAGGCTCCCCACTGCTTTTGGGGAGAAAGCTCTAACGCCTTAGGATGGTTTGCAAAGCACTTCACGATCTGTCCCTCCTCCACATCTCAGCTGGCCTCTCTTCTCCTCCCTTTGTTCTTGCCCATGTATTCCACCTTGTAGCCGTTTTGAACTAACTGCTGCCCTTCCGTATTTGAGCTCCCTCCTTTGGGACAGTTGCACATGCCTCGCCCCCGTCAGGATTCTCTTCTCTCCTCTCCCACCAGCTCTTCCTCAACCTCACTTCTTTAGACAATCCTCCTCCCACGAGGCCTTCCCCAACCACCCTTATGTCAGAAAAGAAAGGAGGGAGAAGACAGTGGTCAGCTTCCTCATTTCTGTTTCCATGTTATAACTAGAATTTACTGAGTGCTAAATAAGCACTATTTTAAGCACAATTCAGTTTTCACAAGATTAATCCTCACCTCGACTCTTGAACTGAGGTGCTCTTACTACTGTCACTTATACAGGGGGAAACTTAGGCACAGAGAGGTTAGTATCTTGTCCAAAGTCACACAGCCAGTAAGCAACAGAGCTGGGATTTGGACTCAAGGACTCTGTCTCCAGGTTTAGTGACCCAGATAACACCATACAGCAGCAGAATTATGCATCACTTGGTACACTGTGTATATATCTGTTTTCCTTATTAAAGTCTAAACTCTTTGAAGACAGGGACAAGTAATGGTCACCTTTGTATCAATGCCTGGCATAGTGGACTCTCAATAATTACTTGTTGTCTGACTAATTAATCAAACCTTCCTGACTGTGGTCTCAAAGACTGCCCCTCTTGATTGCTCACAGCATGGATTCTGATTTCATTGTATCCCTGTTGTTGCAAATATGCAGATCACTCAACTGTGGTAACAGTGACCATGTTTGGAGGTTGTCCTAAATTCTAAAACTCTTCACCTATGAGGCCGATACTATTATTATCCATGGTTTACCGCCAAAGAGGCTGAGACTCAGAATGACACACTGAGCCAGCTGTTGAACCAGGACAAACCCAGGGCTGTCTGCCAGTGACAGTCATGCGGCCAACCGCCAATCCACAGGTCTCCCTACCAGGATGGCAAACTCCCTACCAGTCAGAGAGAGCCCTTTGGTCTCCTCCTGTCAGAGATTTCACAGAGCTCAGAGGCAGAAGTTGCTGTGCAGGTGCTGACTGATAACTGCTACAAGCCACAGTCTGGAATCCTTGTGCTGCCCTAGAAAACATACTCCCAATATTCCCAAGAGAAGCCATGTATGTGCTGGAAGGTGCTGCCCTCCCCCCCCCCCCCCCCCCCCGGTCCCACAAACACACCTCACGCCCCACTCCTGCTCCTTACTGGCAAACCTCTTCTTCCCTCAACTCCTCCCCAGTAATGCTTTGCTGGACTCCTTTGTCTTCTTTTAAATTCTCTCAAAAAGCCTTTTCTTGGTGAAGCTTTCCACCAGGTCTTTCTGTCCTTTCTTTGAACAAGGATGAATAAGAAAAGAGAAAGGAAAATACCACAAATCCTGTATAAACAGTAAAGAACTGGAGATCTTTGAGATTTAACTACCTTTTCAGAAGGCGTGTTTTCTCTCCAGGTTGTTTGCCAAAGCTCTCCCAGCACCAGACATCCTGCTGGCTCACCACAAAAGGAAGGAATGGTGGCTGGAAGGAGGCTGCTCCATACTCTCCCACCCTGACTTCCACTGCCCTCTGTTTCAAACGGGACGTCCTTGAGTCAGCAATTAATGTATGCTACGTGGAGCTTATTGTGTACCTGACACATTTTCAGGAAGAGAACACCTCAACGGGGACAATGGCTTCATTCTTGTGTCAAGACTGTGTCTTAATAGATTCCTCAGACTAAATGATGCAACACTGCCGAAGCACCTGAGATTGTTAGCCTCTGGGGCTACTGCTCTCCTAACCATTAAGAGCACGCTTCATTAGTATCTGAACAACTGACCTGATATGAAAAACTCCTTGCTGAACTTTTTCTCTCCTAAGAACATCTCACCGAACTTTTTGTCTATAGCTACTCTCAACTGACAGAATACAGAGTTCAGGATTAAAAACAATGACAACCCCAGATTTTTTTTTATATTTTATGAAAGCACAATCACCTCTTTAGGGTAATCTAAAGAGGCAGGTGGCTCCTGATTTTTATCACTGGATCTCTTAAATATTTTGAGATAAGACACATGAACTTGTGTTTCATGGCCTCATTAGAACGTGCTTTTCAGAGACTAATTTCTCTTTTCATTATCTTTCTTCTCCCCATACACACTGTTAATTGTATTTTCAGTGCATGGTAAATACAAGGAAGTTTTTGTTCATCTGTGAAACTCAAGAGATTTTTCCTTTCCAACAGGGTACTGAAAACAGCTTAACACTGGGCCTTGGGGTTGATTTGTGATTTTATACTACCTCTTTATTCACTTCCTTCTCAGACTGCAATCATGCCACAGTTAGCAAGTATTACTCACATTTTTTTTTCTCCTGTGTTTAAATGTATATGCAAAAGATACACAGGCAGTTTGAAATTTAGAAGCAAGTGGAGACTAAAAAGAAAAGCCCTCTGAAATAACATGCGGGTCTATGATACAGGATAACAAAAATTGAAGGAATGATAATGATGGGAACTGCTTTTAAAATATTAAAAGAATATGTAGTGAAATGATATTTCTACAGTTTACCACAGGTTGTTTAAATAGTTTAAATTACAGAGTAACATTAAGACAGACATATTAAAGACAACTTGTTGAGAAGCCAACAAGAGAAAATGCTATGGATCATCTGTAAATATAATGATTTCTAAAGAGGACTTAAAAGTTGCCATGATAAATTTTGCATTTGGCAGTAATCGAAGACAAATACTGTACCTAAGAAAAGGTGTGATGGAAAAGTCAAAGGTATACTGATATAGATCCCTACCTAATTTCAGACAGAAGTTAAGTAGAAATGTGTCTTGCTAAGTCACCACTATAAAAGTATATTATATAAACTAAAGAATATAGGAAAAGGAGAAAAAGGAAAACCAATGTGATATGCCACACATCTGCTTAATAATAAATATTATGAAGAGTTCTCACTAGATCAGTCTAGTGAGAACAAGACAGCCAGTTATTTTTCTCAGTAATCTCAAAACAATATAAGTTCCTGAAAGGGCTTGAAGAATGGAATATCTTCTTCCATATCAGGGAATTAAATCAGTTGGCCAATACTCCTACACATTTTCTAAGTCTGAAGTTTATAGTATATCATAATCCCAATGTGTTGTCGCAAAAGCCTGTAGACATGTTGTCTATGCGCAAGAGAATAAAGAACATAGATACTAAATTCTCTTAAGAGAATTTAATACTTAGGAAATTAAAGGCAATATTAACTGATGAGGAAAAAAATGACTAAAAGAAAACAAAACAACAACCCTTTATTTGTCCAAATCTAAATGATCTAAGCTAACGATATGAATAACACAAACCAGGAACCAATCCTCAAATGGGCACTAAAGTAACCGCATACACTCCTATGGGTGCGGGCTGTGCCACCCCTGGGGAACCATTCACGTGACTCACATGTGGTCTACACCAATAACTCCCTTCCATCCTCGCCGAAGAGCTCTACAACGTGGAGGACTTGTTTGTAACAACAACAACAACAAATAAAACACACAGGTAACTCATGAAAGTCACATTTTTTTTTTCCAAACTACATGTACAAATATTATTTGGTTTGGCTGCAGAATACAGTGGGCCTATATACATTGTGAGCTCTGCATGATAGACAGCACATAGTAGGAATTTAACAGGTGCTTCTCAAACGAATATATGCTTGATTGAATGAACAAACTGAGCGTCTTCCAAACTGCAAGCCTAAACATTTCCAGTGAGAAAGTGAATTAGAAGTAGTTGGTAAATCCTTAGGCAAATGCACTTTATATTCTTACTCAATATTTCTCGCCTTGATTCATAGCCAGGATCAAGACTGGCCCCAAAGTAGCTGCTCCCTTTTAGATAACTGCTTGTGGGTTTATACCTTTGCTGGAGGAAGGGGAGGTCATGGGAAAGAGACTCTTTACAGAAGCTGACCAGAGTGTAGAGAGGAAACTAACATATGCTTCCACTCAAACCTTTGCTTTGCTACAGCAAGAAACAGAGTTAATTAACAGAGTAGTAAAATCTTTCCACTAGGTGACAATGCACAGAAGAAATGGAAAGCCAGATTTTCCAATAATGGGAATTTAGAGAATTCACCCTTTGGTAATTGAGAGTTGATTGTATATATGAATAGTTAGTTGCAACTGCTAGAGTGAAAATTTAGGTTAAGGAAAATCATTGAAGCAATCAACACAATTTAATTTCATATTCATTAAATTCCTGGAATGTATGTGTTAGTTGCTGTTCAGAGAACACTGAACTAGTTAACAGATAATTTTTGGTATCTACATTGCAAAACTGCTTTATTTTCAATGGCTTCAGGCATTTTCAGTTAAATTTCAGGGAAAAAATATATAATAAGGAGGACAATTTTTATTTGGTCCACTCATCTGTTTTATGTACAGCTCTTTGTTGTCTCTTCAAATCTTCTCCCACCTTCTTCCAAGAAAATCCTGGGGTGCCTGGCAGGCTCAGTCAAAAGAGCATGCAGCTCTTGATCTTGGGGTTGTGAGTTCAAGCCCCATGTTGGGGGTAGAGATTACTTAAATAACATAGATAAAAAGAGATAAATAAACAGATAGATAGATAAATAAATACATAAATAAATTTTAGAAAAAGAGAAAAATCTTAGATTTTGTTTGGAGAATCATTGTACTAGTTAAAAATGTTCATCTCTTCCATCACATATTCTCACAGCTCTGGGTTACCAGGAACGGTTTTGAATAAATAAGATGTAAACAAAGCATCTCAAGTCAGTTTCTGGAAAGCTACTGTTTTCCAGATAAAAGGGGCAGAATCAGCTGTATGTCTGAGGCCTTTTGTCTTTCGTCTATCTCCTTCTTCCTGCCCGGTACAGGAAGAGGCATCAGCCATCTTGCAAACATGAGGCTGGAAGCCACGTGGTGATGGATGGAGAAGCAAGAGGCCAGGAGCAGGCTGGTGCTTTGATGGCTTCTTTGAGCATGTGTGCTAACCCTGGCCTGTCTGCTTCTGCCCATCCTGCTGCCGGAGAAAAATAAACCCTTTTTCAGAGAAACCACCGCCATCAGTGATCTATAACTTGCAGCCAAACACACTGTAACTGCTAAACCAACTGTTCAGAAGTATTTAATGGTTCTAATATACAATATACTAAGGTCCACCCATTTTAACACCAGCTATTGGTGCTATTTATTTATGGCAAGTATGGCCTATCAAATACAAATATAATTATGGGGGAAAATAATTATGGGGACGAGGGGACAGATGATCTGAAATAGGACTATCTAAGGACATGGATGGCAAGGTGGAAAGACATATATTGCAGTACAGAATTCTGAGAAGTCAAATTCAGCAAAAATTCACAAGAATCAAACTTTTTACCTTCATCAGAGAATAAGACAAAAGAGAGCATTTTTTACTAATCTTATCACAGGAGCTAATATGCTGTTAAAATGTGGCTAATTTATGATGAAATAACTTTAATGTCTGATGCAGTGTTTTCTTTTTAAAAAACTGAGATATAATTAACATATACAACATATTAGTTTCAGGTGTACGACATAATAATTTGGTATTTGCATATATTGCAAATAGATCACTACGGTAAGTTTTGTTAACATCGATACAATGTTTTCCTTCAAATACAATGTGAGAATATCACCAGAAAGTCGGGAAGGCTGGTTTCCAATCTAGAGTTCCTGGTGTACATTTGGAGGGCCCTTAAGGAAATAGAAGGCAACCACGGCAAGGATGTGTGAATTGCTTCCACATATCAAAATTATGTGTGTGGGCACATATGTTATTATTTATAGTTAATAATATAATGTTATAGTTGTAGTATATACATATAGTTATTGGCATATTTACTTAAATGCCAATAATTAAAAGTTGAACAATCACTCATTCAATGACTATAACTTGTCAGTACCTTTTCTTCATGCATGAGATTCCTCAAAAATGGGGAGTGTGCGGGTGTCCTGCACTCTCTGCAGCAAATGCTCGACACTAGAGTTTCATATATTCTCAAGTGATTCTGAAGATCCTTGTCTGGAAGCAATCCAATATTTTGCTGAGGCATAAATCTGAATCACTTTGCAGAGTGCACCTGGCACAAAGTCCAGGTTCTGAAATCTTTGGGAGGATAAATTTGCTGTGCTTGTCTTTGGCTATATAGGCATTCATTTTCTAGATCTAGGTAAGCTCCCAGTGAATGCTGCAACTGCAATGGGGTGATGTGATACATGGTAAAGTTTATTTTATTGGCAGAATTTATTTACGTTTTGTGGCATGGCAGTCCTTGTTGGTTGCTTACCCCATCCCCATTCCCAACCGCCTTTTCTTTCCTTGTCTCCAGAGCAGAGGCTAGAAAATGGAGTACTTCCGAGCCTTACTGTCAGGGTTGGTGATGAGCCAAGTCTGGGCAACGAGCTATGTGTGGAAGGGGTTGGAGCCTTCCGAAGGAAGGCCTTAGCTTTTACTGGTAAGACAGATGAGGCTGGTAGTATCTTTTCCCTCCTTTTACCTCCTCCTGTTCTCACCATGGGCCTTATAGCCAGAGCTGCCACAAGATGATTAAGAGGGAGAAGCCAAGAGAATCAGAAACACAACCAACCTAATATCCCCTGAACTCTCTCTCTCGTTCACTTCCCTGCTAATAGGGGCCTTTATTAGACTACTCATTATGTCAGAAACATAAACCCTTCTTCTTTATGTTATCTATAGTAGAGTTTCCTGTTATTTCTAGCCTATAGCATTCCTAACTGACACAGATAGTATCATGAATTAATTTAGTCCTGTACTTAAAACATTATTGTCTGAAGGGTCTAAAGATGTCCCTTAAAGTCATCAGTTATTATTTCCTCTATTTCAGAGAAAAAAAATTACATGTTTTACTGACATTTTGTGAATTAGGAGATTGGTGGGGGTATCAGGAGAAATCCCTAGAAAACATTTAGTCTCTGGTACATTCCAACTGTGAAGAGGCATATAGCTTCCTTTCAGGTAATCCAATTCCCTTGCTTGCTGAACTCCTTCAGATCTTAATTTGTTTTTGCAAGTGCATTTTCTTACTAGGAAAAAAATATTTCTGACAGCTAAAATGACTATTCGAGTTCAGAGGGAAATTACTAATTATACCTTGTCACAGGGTAATACATTTTTGTTTGTCAGATATGACTTTGGTTATTGAGAATCAGCGGCCCAGGAGCTCAATTGCCCCTGGGGGAACTTAAAAAAAAAAAAAATCAATGAAATTCCTGAATATAAATTCCTGAACATAAAAGTTCTTAGAAATTCTAACAAGGTGCCAACATTGCTTTCTCTCTCCTTACTCATGAAGCATTACCTGAGAAAGCCCCCCTGGCTTCCTTTATGATGACGGAATGATATTAAAATGGAAAAAAAAAAAAACAAACACCCTGAAATTAGAAAAAAATTAGAAGTCTATTTATAAAAAGCTGCCATTATCTTCACAGAATTAAATACCAACAAGTTTTTACTACCAAAATCTAAATGATATTTAAAGACACTCAAGAGACCTTCAATCATTGAGAACTTGACTCTGAGGAATGAGAAAATTATAATAAAATAAATTTCTGTTTAGGTAGGAATTTATCTACCCTGTTTATATGAAGTCAAATGCAAAAGTTCTAAAAGTTTTGAGTGATTTATGCATTAAAAATAAAGTGGAAAGGGACTCAGGTTCAAATCCAGACTCTGTCCCTTTCTCTTTGCATTAACATTTCAATTTCCTCATTTATAAAATGGAATAATATCTGCTCTTCCAACCTCGCAGATCTTCTGAAGCTGGGTGATTTATACCCACTTTAATATGGTGAACCACTTGCTTGGAAATTCATACTTGAGCGTATCTTTTACACAAGAATGTTACATTTTCTTCCTTTTGAGAAATTCCAGTCCACAAGTGAGTCATTAGTGAGGTCATTAAAATGATGTGATTTCTTCTTTTACAACTCATGCTCCAGTCATGATCGTATGAAAAAACTTCACTCACTTCACAATTTTCCCCAAAGAGTCAAAAGGTCTTTTCTTTTGCCAAACTTCTCCTGTTTTTCTCAAAACTATGCATTGTTTTATTTTTTTAACTTAGTTTGGACTAGTCATATACCTCAGAAATAAAATTTTAAAATATTACTTGCAGACCTATCTTTTCACGTTTTTACTTTTTTTTTTTTATCTGCAAATCACTACCTTATAACACCAGTGACATTAGAGTACAAGGCTCTTTCTACCTCGTTTCAAATTGAATGTTTCTATGTACTTGAAACTCAATTTTCTTTCTCTTATTTTCCCACTACATTTTTAATTTAAGTAAAAAAAAATTTTTTTTAAGATTTTATTTATTTGCGAGAGAGAGAATGAGAGACAGAGAGCAATGAGAGGGAGGAGGGTCAGAGGGAGAAGCAGACTCGCTGCTGAGCAGGGAGCCAGATGTGGGACTCGATCCCGGGACTCCAGGGTCATGACCTGAGCCAAAGGCAGTCGCTTAACCAACTGAGCCATGCAGGCGCCCTTCCCACTACATTTTTAACACCTACAAAAGTACATCCACTTAAAGAGTGCTGATCAGTAATGCAAATCAATACTGGCTTCTGCGACTATCTTTTACCACAAACCTCAAACAGTGCTTCTCTTCAGTGTTATAAGAGTCAATGTGATTTCCAGGTTGATGTTAATTTTCCCCCTAATATATTAGAATAAAGTGTTCTCAGGAACCAATTATATGAGCAGACCTTAATCAGTCTGTCTTCATGCTTATTTACTTTTACTAATGCGTGTTCGTCACAAGACATAGTGATGCACAAGCTCTAATTTACTTTGTGATCAAATCCCTGATGATCAGCAGTTCCTACTTGGGCACAGTATTAATGAGTTCTTGCAGTTGACTCTAAAACATTTTGGTGTCAGCATTCTTTCTCACTGGAGAAGTCAAGGAGTTGAATGATGGTTATGTTCACTCAGGCTCACTCACTAAAGGCCCTGGGATGAGAGCAGGGCTGCAGTTTAGCCTTAAAAGAGTTTGATTAATAACAGAGTTGGTGCCATATAAAATATGATGGTGGCTTTTTTTATTACAGTATTAAGAAAAAACATCCTTCCTCTAGTTTAGAGATTAGATTAGTTACCTTGAATGCTTGAGTTTCTCTACGATGCCCTAAGAATTCTGTCTTCTTAAAACCAAGACCCAGACTAAAGAACATGCTTAGAATAGCTAGAAACTGAAATTTCAGCTTTTTCATATTTTTATTTACTGTGATTATTTGTCAAAGGTATTTCTTCAGTATCCACGCTTCAATCTTCCTTCTCTCTAAATGAAGCCAGCTACTAAATGGGAATCTTTTGCTGTGGGTATAAATTACAATGAGATCAAAGTCACCTCATAGGACTGCAGAATCATTAGAATTAGGGCATGCTATGACATTTGCATGGCATTTCTGCTTCTGAGCTTGCTCTTGCTCTCCCTGCCGCCTGGAATATGCCTTCCCCTCTCCTCACAGGGATCCAAATCCAACCAATCCTTCAAAGCTCAGGCCAAATCCTTCCCTGATGAGTACAGCCCATGCGGTCTTGACCATCTCTAAGCCCTGTTGCCATGCTGTCTGTGTCACACAATCTGGCACTTTCTATTTCAGAGCTTAGTATTTATAAATCACTTGTTCTTAATTGTTTCATATGCATAAGTTTTGCCTTCTCTGAAGAGTCATCTAATCCGATGTTTTACTTTTTTTTTGCATCCTCATGGTATCCCAGGCCGTATCAGGACATAGCAAAAACTCAAGAATTACTACTTAATGTCATAATTTGCATGAGTGTATAAATGTTAAAGGAGTTCTGTTACTAGTGTTGGCTGACACGGAAAAATATTTTTGAAATTATAAAAAAAAATTAAGAAAAAGGGGAACTTAGAATGAATTATAACTTTTGAAAAGCCAAGGCAGGCATTAGTAAAGTTTCAAAGTGAGTTAGATTAGCTTAGATTTTAGTAAAAAACAACAACCAACCCCCCCAAAAAACAAAAACAAATGAGAAAAGTAACTGTAGATATTCTAAATCTTTTGGGAAGAATGTCTTTTCTTCTTTTTCTTTAGTGTCATTAAGATTAAGAATGGCATTCTTTTTGTTGAAAATGCTTTTAATAGCCCCGGTAGCTATTAATAGCCCCGTTGTTTAGACAATTCAACAACAAGCCTGAAAAGTGGCATGTCTCATTGAAAATCACTTCTAGTCCTTGGTCCTGACTCTGAAAACCAGGCATGTGAGATAAGTCTGCAAGGAGAGCACCATAATTGCCCATCTCTTCCTCTTTCCTCAATGATGACTGAAATAGGGCAAGATATTGAAAAGAATGTTTTCATTGCCAAAAGAATAAAATCAGTTCTAAAATCTAGGTAAGCTTTTAATCATACTTTTTGAAATTAGAGTGCAGTAAGGGAGACAGGTGAAGGAAGACAGGATGGGACAGAAAATTGCGACAAAAACCATAGTACTCACTAGCATTTATTGAACAGTTACTGTGTTCTAGGTGCTATGCTAAGTCCCTCCCATATATTAACTCTCTCAGTGCTGGATGTTAGCAAATGTGCTTGCAGGGAAACTATTAAGCAATAAATTCCTTATGACACCAATAAAAACTCCAACAATTATATTTCGACCAACAACACTGCATGGGATTATGGGCTAAGAAATTAAATTCATCCTATTTTATTTATTATATTGGGTTGCCATCTAACTATTATCCCTCCTTAAAATAGCACTACATCTTGAAAGAGATAAAACGGTGTTCACTTATATCTTGTTCTAAATTCAGTGAACTTTCTCTGCCCAGTTAAATAGTTGCCAAATTCCATTTCAGCTGCCAAAATTTATTCTAGAGGTAACTGCATTTTAGTCTTAGATAAACTCTATTTGGTGAGTCTGGGAGACAGTAAATCAATAGGCATTTAATCAAAAATTACTTTTCCTTCCTTGAAACGGAAGTCTAAAAGGCAAATATTCAGATAAGAGCTTTCAAGAATATAGTGCCATAATCTTAGTATAAAAAACATTTTAATTTTTTGGTGTGATGTTTCTAATGAGTCTTCTGACTGATGCCTTGTAGGATGTGTGGGTTACTTGCAATAAAAATCAAAAGGCCTTCTCTCAAGATTTACGTTTTATTTCATTAGCAAGGTCCCAAATGACAAAAGTCTGTGTGAAGCTTTAGCTGATAGCCTGTTTACCTTAATAAATATGTATCTGGTAGAATTTACTTCTGGAAAATCCAAAGACTTGAATATCTCTTAATTTTCTATACTAGCATGCGATTTGCATCTACTGTAGTTAATCAATATCCAGTGTTAAAAAGAGCACCGAATATTAATTAAAAAAATAAAAATCTCTCTTCTTGTTATCAAGGTTTCCCTAGAAGATATTTTTTCTCCTTTTTTTGAGACTAAAACAATGAAAAGTGACATCTACACAACTCCACCGCATTGCATATCTCTTCAGTGAAATCTCGGTATGTCAGTGGCAATACTGAAAATGATGTATCAAAAAGCATCTGAGATTTTGCCCTAATCTGCACATATTAGAAATTATCCCATTGGTAGACAGAAAAGTAAAGTCATATTTACATGAGCACATCCAAAACTCAATGAAGAAAAAGCTGCAGAACCTTCACATCAATTTCGAAAGTAAATATTCCAGATTGTTACTAACATTTAGAGACTGATTATCAGATTTTCACTCTTGAAAGTGCATCTATTCTGTGTACCAGCCCAATCTTCCCCAAAGGCCATGTGTAAGTAGGCATGTTACACTCATTCCATGGAAGTCTTTTGTCTAAGACTAAAAATACATAAAATATTGATTTATCTTGGAGTAAGCCTTTGGTGCTGTCGCCGCCCAATTTCAAGGTTGATATATTTTGGTGCTGCTTCTTCTGAGGACAGCAAAACTTAGAGCAATTTTTGTGAAAACTTTAGCATTAATACCAGCAAACATAAGCATAAAGAGGAGGCAAACTAAAATACATGATTTTTTACGTGTGTAATATGAATTACTATTTTATAATAGATATAATAAAGCCACTCTTTGCAAACCTGTACCTTTTATGTATGTGTGTAAAAAAATATTTCCAAATAATAAGAAAATCTGCCTGCTTATCACTGAAGATGAAAACTGGAAAAAATAGAAAAAGCAGTATATTTATATCACTAACTACTTTAGGAAGAACATATCATTACTCATTCAAATTTATTTTTACTAAGTGGAAATATGTGCATAAGCTGACTATTGTCAGTTGATCAAAAAAAGAGACAACTATGTAATATGATAAGTATATAATTGCATTTTCAAAGAAAATACAGGGCTATCTTGGCAAAATCAGTACAAACTCCATTGCAAGATGACTTCTATCCCACTAATACTTAAAAACTTGAACAAAGATTTCATTTATGTGTTTAGGATCCTTTGTGAATATAAACATGCAAATTGATTTAACTTGGTATTGCATTTGTAACTGCTTGGAATTTTGCATTTCCACACAGCTGCTAATTTTCAGAGGAAAATCTTAGTCATTTCAGGCCGCTGAACACGGTAATAGCAAAAATGAGATTGATCATTAACTCTAGTAACTGCCTTCGCTTTCACTTTAGGGTTTTAGTTAACCAAAGGAATTAATGGCTCCTAACTCTTTTAAAGAATTATTACTTAATTTAATCTGTGCAATCTTGTGAACAAATCCAAGATTCACTATCACCTCTATGCAGATGACTTCTAAATCTACATTGTTAACCTTGACCTCTCTCTAAAGTTCCAGACTCATGTTTTCAAATGCCTCTTCCTCATAATTTGACCTTTCGTCAGGGAGGTTTTGGGTACCTCCATCTCTTGTCCCCAAATATGAGAAATTCTCAAGTCCTATATACCCCATCTCTGCAACATCTTCATAATTCGTTGACTGATTCCATCCTATTCTCTCTCACAATCTTCTTCAGTCTCTCAATGCTGCTTATCTAAAATAATTTAGTAGTCTAGCTGATCCTCTGCTTGTGCTTAAACACTGCTGTTCCTGGGGTCCAGAAATTTTATATAGTCTATACAGACCCTTGGTTGGATATATATTTTTCAAATATTTTCCAAGCTGTGGCTTGCATTTTCATTTCTCAACAGCATCTTTTGAACAGAAGACATATCTCATTTTGATAAAGTCTAATCTGATAAAGTCTAGTTTGACTTTTTTCTTCTATACTTCATGGTTTTTGTGTCTTAGAAAAAGTTCCGCTTTATCCACTACCACTAAAATGTCTTCTATTTTTTTCTAGAAGTTTTACAGTTTTAGCTCTCACATTTAGCTCTACGAACCATTCTGAATTTCTATGTAGTGTAAAGTAATAGATGGGAGTTCCTCTCTCTCTTTTTTTTTTCTATTTTGCATGTGGTTATCTAGTTGTTTCACACTAAAGGCTTCGAAAAAGGAAAATGACATGGGCCGGTATTTATTTTAACATGGCTACTCTATCTGTTATTTAAATGATAAAGTGAAACTCCTTAGCAAGGGAAAAAGAGCCCCCAGGACATCTGCACTCACTACTACCCCTGCTTTTGCTTAGACCCCCCCTCCTCCGTTCTCCCCTGCTTCCGTCATACTCCCACTGTTCTCACCCCACCACTTCTTTTTCACCTTGATTATTCCCCCTTGGATTAAAGGGAAAAGCCGATGATGATGGAGAATATGAAGATGGAAGAGAAAGAACCATTAATTGATTGAAGAAGGAAGAAGAAATAGTTGGGGATAAATTCAGAACACAAGTGACAGATTAGCTTACGAGAGGGAATGATACATCTTTTCCTCTGATAGCCACCTCTTTTTCTTCATTTGTTTTTGCTATTGATATTTCCCCTGATCCGAAAGCATTCCTTCTCAGCAGCTGGATGGTAACCCCGGGCCTCAAGTTAGCCCTATGTCGCCTTTTGGTAGCATTCTATAGTTTCCAGAATCTTACATTTTTACAATTTCAAAAAAAGCCCTAGTGGATGATATTCTCTGAAATGAACTGATTACTCCAATAAGTATCTGCATATAGAAGTCAAATTTTTAAGGAAAATTATTTGTCAGCACTTGAAAAATCAATACAATGTAAAGCAATAAATGGGCCTTACAGGTGTGGCTGTAGTCATTTCAAATGACAAGTAAGTTCCCTAGCAATAGAGGATGGGATTTTTCTTGTGATGTAGTCTTACTACATAGTACTTAGTATGCCTTCTATGACTGTAAGGCATTCATTGCATTTTAACTTAGTGAAAACAATTCACAAGAAAACAGTTGTACCATGCCCTTTTAACACTCAGGTAACAACTTTATGACCACACGAAAAGGACTTTCTCCTTCTTACACTTTGGAAGCATTACAGAGATGATTTCTAATCTGCCCCCTCTGCCACAGCCATATGCTCGGAAATGCAAGCTAGAGGGGCAGATGTATAATCTGGGAAATGATCCAAATTCATGACCTCTTAGGAGCCAAGGGTATTGTGTGTGCCATGCCAGCCTGCACGCCATGCCCAGAAATTCTAATTCATAGAAACAAAGTATGAAAAGGTACAGAGAAAGAAGAAGAAAAATAAAAAGTCAGCTGCTATAGGCAAGTACACATCATCTGTTTTACAAGAGCTGACCAACCTAGTACTTTTATTCCAGAGAATGAATAGGGTTTTCTTGATCCTTGTAGGCGCCAATAGCAAATACAGCTCTTCCGTAATATGACTGAGCTGACTTCATCCAAATTCTCACGTCATTCCCTTGGCCGATCTCATCACCTACGCTATGGCAACATGAGTCTTATGTAACTGATAAGTTACATAAAAGTTCTGTGAAAGTATCAGAATTTCTGGTCTTCAGAAAGAAGAAAAAACAAAGAGCATTTGGTGCAAAAAAGGAGAACATACGGGAGGACAGCTTTTGTTAGAACGAACAGGGTTGGTTTTGATTTGTTTTAGTACCTAGGGGACCTATTAAACAACCTTCTATGTACTATTCTGTGGGTGTGGTCATGACGAGGAATTCCATCTGAAGGGCATTCCAGAGGTTCAGAAAGAATTGTGAATTAGAATTAGTATCGGATCCATGGATCATGTAGGCAGTGACAACAAATTGCCAGATAAGCCTCTTCTTCCCCACTTTATGGCAGCGTACATTATAATCTGATAAAAGCTCCTTTGTGAACCCTATTTGATTTCTTCCTAGAACAATGAATCATTATAAGAATCTCTAGACAGAGTAATAAACCATAGCTTGTAACTACAAATATAACCAGAACTTTTTATTATGTGGTTTCTTATTGAAGAGAATTTTCCATTTCAAACTTCTCAGCATATTATGGATATCATCTCCCAATTTATTCCTATGGTATGTGGCTTTCCATATATTTCTAAGGAATATTTTAAGTTGGTTTGTCAAAAGTAATCCAGACCTAGTGAAATAAAACCATATCTGGCTTAATGTATGTTCCAACCTGCATTGGACCCACTGGTTAATTTGAATTCAGCCATTTAAAAAAAAAAATCACCATTCATTTATTCTTTCATTCAGCAAACAATTAGACTCTAGACTTCTGCTTCCAGTAATGTATCAATTCCCAAAATTCTGATGATAAAAATATAAATAGATCTCAGATAAATGAAAACAAATATACATCTAAATGCATTGTTGAGCTCACAGGAAATTAAGGGAAATCCTTAAGCAAAGCCTTTCAACAAACAAAAAATAATGAATAAAAAACCAAGAGTAAATGATGCTATGTAACCAAACTTGCAAGTTGAAACTTCCCTTCAAGTAAATGCTGATACTAGGAATCTGAAGCATGGGGAGGTAGTATGATGGTGATATCTTAGAGGATCTGGGAGAAAGAGTCAAATGTAGGAGAGTTTAAAAGTGATCCCCAAAAGGACCTACAACCCTGATAGAAGAGTGAGCTGAATAAGCTCATACCCTCAATACACTTCCCTCAGCAAAGGGAATCCAAGAAAATCTGCCTTTACTCTGACTTAAATAAGAAAAACAGCAGTTTAAAAAGTCACCATTCTCTTTAAGAATTTACAACCACAGGGCTGTCCCCTTATAGGAATGAAATGAAATTTATTTTCTCCCAATTAATTAAGCAGTCAGCCAAGAATTTATATGAAAGTGGTCCTAGGTTAGTAGTACTCTAGTACCCCAAAAGAAGCAAATCTAAATCTTCTCTAGAGAAAAGCACATGCAAATCAGACTCCTCAAGATCCTCACACATTCAACCCAGCCAAATATGACATCCCAAACAGAAATGACCAAATTCATAAAAAAGAAAGTCACCATGAATGAGAGTCAGCACAAACATGAAAGAAATTTAGACACCAAGTTGGAATTAGAAGATAGGTCTGTAACAAGCACCTTCAATGAAGTACAGAATCAGGGAGATAAAAAAATATGAAGTTGTGTGTAAGAAACATGGCTGAAGAGTAAAGTCCAAGATACATCTTGTTAGAGTTCCACAAGGAGAAGACAGAATAGAGAAGAGGCATATTAACAGACATAATTTCCCAGAAGTGACGGAAAACATTAATATGCAACCATAGGAGACACACCATCTACCAAGAAGTATAATATAAAGAAATGTATAGCAAGACCTAGACAATAGAGAACATCAAAGACAAAGAGAATTTAAAAGTATGCAGAGAGAAGAGACTGACCACGGGTAAAGAGATGTCAATTAGGCCCATGGCTGACTTTTCAAAGGAGAAACCAAAAGACAGTCGAACATCGTCAGTGTGATGCCAGCCTAATATTGTAATACCTAACGTGAATAGTTGTCGAGAACAAGACATCCTCTTTGACAAACAACAGAGTGTAATCAGTAGACCATCATTAAAGGAATATCTTAAAGGCACACCTCAGAAAGAAGATAAAAGACCCTAGAAGGAAGGTCTGAGATACAAGGAAGAACAGTAAGAAAAGAAACTGGTAAATATATGGGTCAGTTTGAACAAATATTAAATACGTAGAACATTTAAATTAATAGGTAACCTGTGGGATCAATAACTAAGAAATAAAATGGAAAATATATACAAATTGGGAGAAGGTGAGGAGTGCTAAAGTGTTCTAAGTTCCTTGTATTGTTTGGGAAAAGCATTTAGTGTGGATCAATTTTATATTTTGTTAAGTATGCATGATAAAAAGGTGGTGTATGATTGCCAATTCAATGTAAGAAAAAAGTGGGATCATAAAAGCAAAACAAAACAGGAATTCGTCCTCAAAGGATAAGAAAGAAGAAAAAGAGACATTAAGAAGTGGCTTAAATATTACAATAAGATGATAAACATAATCTAAATACACAGTAATCTTAATAAATGTAAATGTGCTAAGCTCCCATCACAATTCAGATGGACAGAACATAAGAACAAAATCCAGCTATTTGTTAGGACAATACATGTGCATAAAGAACATGGAAATTTAAGAGTAAAAATAGGCAAAAGACATATCAAAAGAAAGACTAAGCAAACACTGAGTAAAGGACACCTGCTCCATACCAGACAGCTCTTGGACTGAGGTTCAGGGTCTCTGTCCTTGTAAAACTTACATTCTAGGGGGAAGGGAGATAGGAGATTACACACACACACACACACACACACACATACACTCTTACTACAGACTGTAATAAGTCCTATTAGGAAATAAACAGAGTAAGCAATAGAAACTGACTTATTTTCTATTTTAGATGGGGTGGTCAGGGAAGGTATGTTTGAGGAAACAACATTTGACCTGAGAACTGAATAAGAAAAAACCCAACCACATGAAGTGGAGGGGGATCATTCTGAGCAGAGGAAATAATGTGCAAAGGGCCTGGAGAGAGCACTTTGGCCTGCTCCAGAGATAGAAAGCAGGCAACACAAGCCAAGTGTCCAGAAGGAGGAGGAAGCGTGGGGATGGGGTCAGAGAGGTAGGCCAGGCAGAGGAAAATAGGCTTTGGGGATCATGGTAAGAAATCTGATTATTTTCTATGAATGATGAGAAGCCACTGAGGATTTTAAGCATTTGAGGGACATGATTTGATTCATGTTTTTCAAAGATCCCTTTGGCCCCTGTGGGGAGAGCAGAACTGTAGAGAGGGCAGAAGAGCGTGGGTCGGTGAGGAGGCTCCTGAAGGTATGAGGTAATGGTGGCTTGGGTGAGGGTGGGAAGTAAAGCTTTGGGATATATTCCTATGGGTCTACCCTGATTTTCTGCTGGATTAAAGAAAAGCATAAAGGCAAGGCTAACTCTGCATTTGGTAAGACTTTTCCAGACTCACAAGGAAGGGCACTATTGTATCTCTTACATTCTTGGTTTCCTTCTTTGATAAGATGGCTTGCTGGAGGAATATTTGAAAAGATAATTCAAGTTTAACTTGATTAAGAGTTACCACGGTAAGAAATAGTGGAAGCTTTGGGCATTTATTTTGCTGAAAAAGCCAGTGTTCAACTGGAATTGAACATGTTTGCGTATGGACAGGAAATGGGGCCCAGACTGTGCGTATCACATAGCCTAAGGACATCAGAGTGGAGATACTTTTCTTAAACTAAGATTTTTTGAGCTTTGCGAAGAAGCATGCTGATGGAAACTGCAGAATGCTGGTGGAAACATAGCATCGTTCAGTGTTTCCTAAACTTTAGCAATTGGTGTCACTGCTCCATAATATTTTGCCATGTTAACCTATCATTTTACATCGCCTTACCAAGAGTTTTCAAAATCTCAGTTTTTATGTAAAAATTTTATTTAAAAAACATGCAGCACTACCATAAATGGAAAAACTGTTTTACTAGTATATTCTCATATAGATATATACTTTAAAAAAAAATAAGAGGTACCTGCCCATATAAATCATTACTAGAGTTCAGGGACCACTGCGTCTTTACACTAGCCAGAAGAATTTTCTCTGAGGTCTGTCAGTATAGCACATAAGAAGCCTCTATCACCAGTTTGACACCAGTATTTCTAAATGCCTCCAACAACTCCCTGATGGCATATCATGATATTTTACAAAACTATCTGCTTTTTCTTCCCCTCTTTTTTGCATTTGTGCTTTGCCTGCTTTAAAAAGGCATACACCCTTTTTTGGTGGTTTTGTTTTTTAACTGACTGGTTAATAAAAGGGTTTTTGTTCAAAAGGCAACTTTGAACAGCTTTGTTGTATTTGATGGGGTGGAATTGGTAAGTTGTTTTGTGTGGGTGTGTGGTTTCTAATTATCAATAGAGTGGGAATGAATCTGCATTTGCTTATTTTAGCAAGGAGAAGTAGTCTAGGTTGCTTACAGTTTTCTCTTTACTTTTTACATATTCATCATTAGTCCTTTTATTATAATTCTGCTTTTATTGGACAGAGTTGGGGCATTGTGAACTTTTAAAAAAGGCCCTTTTTTGTATATGGCGTTGTGTGGCTGCCTTACTGAATGAATTACAAGGACTAAGTTTCTACCATCTGGGATACCAAAACTTGAAGGGGTGTTAAAACTCCCTAAGTACGTTTTTCACTGGCACTTTCTCCAGCTACCTACAAATGAGGTGTCTCGTGGATAAGCCCCTCTCCATTCCTTTCACCCTAAAATATTTCTGGGCCTCAGGCAGGTCCCCAGCATGACTCGGGGATTCAGCCTCCTCTCTCCTTCTCCGGAAGCTTCCCTTGTCCTGTGCTTCTGTACACAGTCGGTGACAGTCCCCATGCTCAATCCTCCCTTTTGTACAACATTGCCACTAGTAGACTCAGCATGTGAAGGTTTACAATGTTTAAAAATGTTCTTATTTTTTAAATCCGTAAGTTATTCATTACCCAATTTGTACATAAACTTAGTCTCAATGTAAAAATTCAGATACTGTAGCTAAAGCAGAAGTCTCCCTTGTCCCTCAATGTCTATCTTCTTCCTCTCAGTAAAGGTAAGTACTGTTACCTTTTCTATGTATTTGCATTTATATGTAAGTACCTGGAATTTTCGCTGTTCACATTCCTATCACTGTTACGAAGCTGTAAGCACCTTAGTGGCGGAATCTGTATTCGACATAATTTTGTGTCTGCAGTACCTGGCTCGGTGTCTGGCACATGGCAGGTGTTCATTAAACATTGGTTTGGTAAATGGCCTATCCTTGCTTACTCCCCCTTATGTGCTAGATAATCGAGTTCTGCCTATATATGAAAAGGTGGGCCGTGGGATTCTCAATACTGTAAGGAAGACACACAACTGCTGATTAAAGGAGATTGATAACAACCTGCGGGAGACCTTGGGGGCTGACCAGCTCTAGGCCAGAAGTGTGAGTTAAGCCAAGAAAGGCTGAGGGAAGTTAAATAGTATAAAAGCAGAGCCTAGAAGACACTGAAGTTACCCAAGGTTAGCTCCCAGAAGGGACCCTTGCCTGAGGGTGGTGGGGAAGGCATCTCAGAATGGAGTTCAGATGGGGCTCTGAGGTGTGAAAGAGTAAGACAGTCTGATGACAAAAGTGAGGAGCTCTTGGGGCACCTGCGTGGCTCAGTCAGTTCAGTATCCGACTCTTGATTTTGCCTCAGGTCATTATGTCAGGGTTGTGAGACTGAGCCCCAGCATGGAGACTGCTGAAGATTCTCCCTCGCCCTCTGCCCCTCCCTCACCCTCCAAAAAGTAATAATAGTAAAAAAGAGTGAGTAGCTCTGTGAGTGGGGAACATGGGTGGCGGGTGATGGTGGCAAGAGCCAAGCCTGGAAGGGCAGGCCATGAGAAGGTGATGGAGGGAATGGTACGACTTGTTAAAGAGGCTGAAATTTATTCCTGCCCGTGGAGCCTAAATACAGTAACAAATGCGTGTTTCCTAAGAAGGCAATACCCTGCTTGAAGTACACGTCTTTTAATGCTTCCCTTCCTCACCTGCGTAAGACAGTATTCATTTGTGAAACTCAAATGTGTATACACATAAACATATACGCATAAGTCACCTAATATAAAGTAGTACTGACATTGTCAAGCCAATATATCCTAAATGTTTCTCACCATTAGTTGACAAGTGATCAGATATTAAAAGATAAAATTTAGGCTTTTGGTATACATTACTCATCATAGATTGGGTAGTGTATCATGTAGGAGCTCATCTTTAAATTCCCAGGCTGGGTTTTAAACCTGTCCTTCCAATATCCTCATTGGCTGATTTTTAGCAAGAAAACTGAAGAATTAAAATCACTGCTGGAATGAGTAGCCATTCAGTTAACACTGGCAGGAAGATTTTGCACAAAAGTTGGAAAACCCTCTGGGTCACTGGAATCAGAGAGTCTCAGTCTTTTCCTCCACAATAAATTTACACATAAAATCCCTTCCTTAGAAGAGTGATCTTAAATTCTAGGTCTCAATGTAGATGTTTCTAAGATAATTATGCAGGACTGAAAAGCCTTCTAGCTCTTTCCAACTCTCCTCTTCATGAGGGGCTGCCATTAGTGAAAGCTAGTAAGCACAGAGTCCAGGGTTTTTATTGCCACGGTTTCATTGCAAGAAGTTAACTGAAGACATCCTAAAGCTGAATATAAAGAGGACAGAACCAATGCTCATATTGTAGGTTAAAATGTACAGTTGCTATGTCTTCGAGAATATGATTTGTTTTTGCCCACGGTACATCCAAATTCACACAGTAATATTCTGACTACTGGTAGCATTTTAGTGTACTTTTTATGTGACTTGCTGTTTTCTGTGGCTCCTGCTATCATTGTTCCTCTCTGGTTGCAGAGCTGATCCAAAGTTGGGCACAGACAGCTCGGCCCATAGTACAGTGCTGATGTCAAACATTCACTTTGTGTTTATCAACCATCATGTAATCAGCTAATAACATTTTTCACCACAGATGTTCATTCTAGCATTTAGAAACACTATTAGAATTGTCAGTTCCAAACCGCTGTTTCTAAATGTACAAGACACATATTCCCCATGGATGGGGAAGTTTGAGAGTTCAGCCACATTTGAAGGGTTTGACATATATAGAAATATGCTCTTCTCTTTATAAAATTACTTTTCACTTGTTCAAACAATTCAAAACATTTTAGAAACTATAAATTGTCTAAATCAACACATACTTAAGCATACTAAATTTTATCTCCAAAGACAGGTTGTCATATTCTGGATAATGAGAGAAACAGGATAACAAAGAATTTTGTTACTATGAAGTTTGTAATGTAAATATGGATATATGAGGGCAAAGGGAAAAATACATACCGAAATATACCACATCAACAAATACCTGCTGGAGCTTAGAATAGTTTGTCCTGTGCATTTTTATTTATAGGAAAAAGAACTAGAACACCATAATAAAAGTAAAGAGTATAATAAATAGCAACTATACATAAGCACAGATTTTGTGACAGTCGGTATAAACTTGGGACGCAATATGAAATTTTGTATAAAGAAGCTTATTCAATCCCAGTGGGTTTCAATGTCAGAAACTTAAAGGAAAAATGACTAGTCTTGTGCCAAATTACTCTATCTTTCTGTTATCCATGCTGAATTTGGGGAAATTCTGAGGATTTTAATGATACTTTAGGTTATGAAATCAGGCAAAACTGGTAGCAATGATGTTGGAATTCACAAAGCAAGAGACTGCTGAAATAAGTTAGCAGATCTGAGCCTCAGTTCTGTCATTGACTAGCTGGGCCTTTGGTGGGGGTGACTTTCCCTCTCTGGGCCTCAGTCTACTCTTTAAAAAAAGATGGTTTTCCTAGAGATATATACTGCTCCACTTAGTCCTAACATTCTTTAATCCCACCACAAATAGAGAATTGAAAATATAACTGCAAGAGAGAAACAGCATTTTAGCTCAGGGAAAAGCTGCAGGTCCTCTGCAAGCCAACTCTTGACTGTAGTGTGTGTGTGCATGTGGAAGTGTAAATATCTTTCTTCCTAGTTTTCCATTCAATTTTGCTTCCATGACTTCAACAGATTTCAACATAGGTTACCTACTATCTGTAGTGTTTCTTATATTTCTTGGCCAGCTATGACCAATCCTGTAATGCCACCAAGTAGACTTGGACACTATCAAGATGAGATCATTAACATCCTTCATTTCTCACCCCTATTACCTACAAATTTATCTATGCCGCATGCATGACTGCCACTTTCCCTACAACCTTGGCTCATCCTCTTCAAGGCCAACTGCTATAACACCACAGTCTTAACCCTAGGCCTTTAGCAATTCCCTCTTTCCCCTTTCTTCATTCTCTCACAAACATCTCTTTCCTCTCAGTTTATAAACACGGTTCAGTGTTTCTCATTGATAACATGAAGTAGAGCAATAAAAACAACTTCACTTCTCTAGATATATCTCTTTTCTTTCTCTTAATATTAAACTTCTAGAGAGATCACCTTTCCACCCCCATTCCTCCTCAGGCCACATCATTTTGTTTCTGCTCTCCTGCCTGCCAACACTGGCCATCTCTCAATTTCCAAACCTAGTGAAACTTGGGCATCTTCTCAAAACTTCTGTAACCTTGGGACATTTCCTCCTGGAAATTTTCATCTTCTCATTCTTCAGAGATATGACCTCCTACAGGAAATAACTCATCCAGGTCACCGCTGAGTCTAAACTGGCCCCAGCCTTTTCCCTAGTCCCTGAAGAGTAAAGAATAATCCTCTAGACAACCGCAGAGCTAGGGAAATAAACCAGACCCATCACTCCTGCCATCCTCGGTCATTTCCCAAGAGGTAGAACCCTGGTCACCTATTGCCCCCCGGGCGGCCGCTCTACACCACTCTGGCCATATCCCCGTGTGACCACTCTCCTGCCTTCCCCTAGACCCCAGACCCTCCACTTGCCTCCTTTGTGTCCCCACTATCCTTCCATGGTTGACAAGATGCTGTTCACTTTCGACCTCTTCTCTAAAAATTTCCTTGCCTTTTAGCCTTAATTGAAGTCTACCTCTCCGCTAAGAAATCTGCTTCCCCTGCCTTCTCATTCTCAGCCATATCAAGCAGGTCAGGGTTGGGAGGGGGGTTCAGTGGCCTCTTTACTTCTCACTTCGGCTTTCAAGCACAATGCGCATCTAGTCACATATAAAATCCCTACTCCTTCTCAGCTCGTGCCATCCGGCCACACTTCCCTCTACTCCTGCCTCTCATTCCCCGCTACTACCTTCACTGTCACGTGAGTTAATACTCCATGGCTCTGACACACAGCTTATGGGTCCTTTCTATCTACCCTGTTTCCATCTTATCACTCTTGTTATCAAAAACACTTTCCTAAGGAAATCACTGTTCCAAGGAGAATAAGAGACGTATAAAACCTGGACCTAAACTGTATGTTGGAGGTAAGCCCGGCCAAACATTTCTGAGATCGGCAAATCCCCGCCCACATGAAGATATGTGATCAAGAAATACATGTTTGCTGTCGATTTTGTTATGCAGCTTAGGTATAGCAACAGCTGACTGATACACTGAGAATCAAACCGGATCTTCTTCCTCACTCACCCACCAAGTTTAATTAAAAAAAAAACAAAAACCTTCAAGCTTTATTTCCTAAGTATGTTTTACTTTTTTTTTCCATTTCCACTGTGATTCACTTGAATTTATGCCCATATCATCTCTTATCTGAACTCCTGCAACGGTCTTTTAACTGTTCTCCTTCATTTTTTGTTTTTTGTCCTTCAAGCCACCACAGCCAACAGAGTAATGGTACTACCTCGCTAACCCCCTCCTTTAATCCTCGTGATCTGATCTCCTGTCTACTGGCTCAACTTCGTATCTGTTACTGTCCACTTCCATTTGTGCCACACTGAATTGCTTATTAGTTTCATAAACATACCATGATGTTTCAAGTTGTCATAACTTTCCATACGCCTGAAATGTGTTAGCTGGTTGACCTTTTTTATTTCTTAAACTTCTATTTATCTTTCAAATCCTGCTCCGGAAACAGTTCCTTCCTGAAATATGACAGCCATCCCCCAATCCCATTCAGAGTCAAGCAGTATTTCCTCTGTGAGATTTTTGCACTGTACTCTTTAGCATAAAGGTACCAAACCAACATTTAATTAGGCATTTATATGACTTTCTTCCCTACCATTTCAAAAAATTTTTTCTAAGACAGAGACCATGTCTTATGTCACTTTTTATCTCTAGACCTTGATATAACACACCTGTCACAGAGTGGGCATTTAATAAACATGAGTGGAACTAAAATAATTAATTTTGAAATTTGATTTGTAAAAACATGTGGACTCTATTTACTCATGACATTCAGAGATGCACACACTTGCACCATATTTGAGTAGCAAAGAATTGAATCACATTTCTAAAAAGACTGATATATTTGTTTCTAATTCAATTGGATTCATTGAATTTTAGAGACCAGAGTATTCAGTAACCTTTTACAATTTAGGAAATACTATGTTTTATAATCTGCTTTATAATCAAGTTTGTATAGGAAGAAGCCTATACATATTGCTATTTTTTTAAATAACATCCTGAATCCTATGGAAATGTAAATCAAGCTGGAGGATGTGAGAATGTATATATTTCTTGTGTCTAAAGCTGTATTTATCCAACATAACAAGTGACAAAAGCTTAGGAAGTACCTAATAAGGATTTTTGTCCAAACGTATAACCATATAATGTTACCTTAACCAACTGATGAGAAAAGAAACAGAGGTTAAGTCCACTACCCACTAACTCCAAGATTTAGTTCCTCATCCACAGTAACAATAAAAAGCCAGGAAAAATCCAATTCAGACTCATGAAAAATGGCTATAGTTTGTGCTCCAAATTTTAAGTGCATACTCAACAAAATTTATGAAATGTCATTTAATAGCACATTACTCTTGTATTAAAGTAATAATCTGATCACCTAATGCTTTTAAGAGCTCTATTTCTTTGGAAAGATCTAGAGATTTCTTTGGCCACACTCAAACATTCTAAATATAAAGTTTACACACAATGCATTTAGAACAGAATGTAAGGTCTGCCAAGTTAGCAACTTACATATTAAACTTTCAGCCTTTGCCATAAGGATACACATCACATGCACATTTGCTATAATTTATACATAATACATGCACATCACATACATATTTTCTCTCTTATACATCTCTTAACTTGGCTCACATTTTCATATAAATATATATACACATGCATACATACATGCAGGGAAACAAAGTCAAGAATCATCAGATTAGATGTCCTTCTCATGCTCATTGAGTTACAATCGTTTGCTAGAGAAATTATACTTATGGTGTTCCTTGTTCAGTCAGAGGTTGCAAAAGGTAAGAATTTATGGGATATTTTGATATCTGTATCATGTCTTCCAACTAGAATTGTATTCTTCTCAGTCCCTGGGACTGAAGTGTTAGACACAGGCTGGTGGTAATGCATAGGCTTTACCATATAGTATCTGGGTTCATAATCTCACCCATACTAGGTACCAGCTAGGAGAACAAGTATTTAAATGCCCTGAGCTTCAGCTTCCTCACTAGTAAAATGTGTTAAAAGATCCACACACTTAGTGGCTGCAAGGCACCTATACAGAGCTATCTCCCTAGACTGTTAATGAATATTTGTTCATTAATTGATAAACTTATCTCAGAAAAGGATCTGGACTTACTGCCAACCATTACTTTTACAGACTTGCCTGTTTTACGGCTATATAGACAGGTGTTTGAGAATGTAAGAAATTAAAATAGAAATCGGAAAGCTTTTTAGCCCATTTTGCTAATTAATATGTCAGAGCTCATAAAGAAGAACTCATCGGCTTTCTTCAGTACTGCATCATCTTAAAGAGCTGGGTCAGCAAAGATCTCCGCAGACAGTCAATACATATTAAAACAGTCCCAAGCAGTAAATCAAAACAAAGAATTTAAGATACAGTAAAAAAGTAAAATTTATAAGTCCTTTCTGACTAAAATGTGAAGGAGCATTAAACTATTAGTTTAGGTGTCAGCTCAGTATGTAGGGGAAAAAAAAGAAATGATTTCTTCTCAGATATAGTTTATGAGTCTGTATAATCAAAATTAAAGCATAATTTAAAAGAAGAAGCTATGCCAAATTGGATGTCATTTTCTTTGGATTCTAATGTTCCCTCAGAATACTGAAATCATTAAAAACTGGTTTCATTGCTTAAAATATATATTTTGCTGAAGTTTTCTCAACCCCCTGCATTTACTAAGATTTGGATTTTGTTAGAATTTTGTCAATTAACAAGATAAGGAAAGACACATTTTTGATTTTTAAGGCTCTCTGAAACTTGTGATTTTTCTTAAAGGAACCAATTAAAAGGCATTTTTGTTCTTAACCTCTCTGGGTAGGTCTCAACCACTCCAGAGACATTGATACCTCTCATACATGGAGGAGGACCCTACAAGATTGACAAGAGAACATCCTGCCTGCTTCCCAGCTAAGGTATGAGATGCTATGCACTCAGGGGGACCCCTGAGGTAGGTTGTTAGAAAAATCTCAAGAATACTGAACTGATTCCAGAAGGGGTAAGGGGACACTACAATTTAGGCCAACAATATTAGAAAGATTTATCTTACCCGAGCCTTTGATTTGATCTAGGCTTTGGAGAATCAACCATTTAAAGATTAAGCCAAGGAAAGGGTGCCAAAAATATTGTCACAAATTTGGGAGGTACCCAAGCCAGACCAACAGATGGAACTTGGCATGAAATGGCTCTCTACACACTAAGTAGCTGACTCAGAAGAAACTTTAACTCAGATGAATTTATTAAAATGTTGAATATCATCCTAAACAAGAAGATGGATGATAGATTCAGGTCAGCACATGCAATTTAATTTAACTTCCTGATGGTCTTGGATGGTATGAAAGCTGCCTGCATTTCTATAATTAAAAAGAGACAGAGGGAGATACTCTTCCTTTTTAGCAAAAAAGATATCACCTTTTCACTTAAATACTCTGAAGGAAAGATTTGGGGAAGGGAAAGGTAAAACGAAAAGACACCGAATGATTTCTTTTAACAACGGCGAGACAAGTATGATCACGGACCGTTAGACATTATAGCTCAGCTAGTAACTTGCTTAGTGGTCACAGATGTACCAGATTGAGACTACGGTTGTATAGATTAGGTGAATTTTCAAGCTGATTTGTGCAACTGAAAGACATTACCAGACACAAAAGGACCCTTAATCCTCTTTTACCATCGCAGGCCCCTCCTCAGAAACTGCTCTAAGTGCTGCACGCGTTGCATGTTACGTGAGCGATGAGTTTTTTGAGGATCATTATAATTCAAGATAAATTTTCCAAAAGAAATAAATATAAGAAATGGGGGAGGGTATATTCTTGGAATATATAAATTTATAACCTTCGTTGTAGATTTTTCTTTAATGCCGCTTTGTATTTCTCAGGATGGTCACTACAGTTTTAGAGTGCTCTCACTTAATACAACTCTAGGGTGTAGAATTTTAGGTAATTGTTTAGCCCTCCTGATTGGGTTTTCTCAAATGCCACTTTTGCTCCAGAGTGAGCAAAGTTCTGGTTGTTTTCAGCAATTTGCACTGATTCTACAGATGGCCAGTGAAAAGCTCAATGACGCTGTGAGAGCGTATACGAGGACTCCGAAATGTAAAATGGTGAATGTTGTACTAGCAGTTCATTAGGAACCAGAAGTCTTTAAAACACACCAAGCAGCATGGTTCATATGATATAAAAATTAACAGGTTTAAAATTATGCCATTTTTGTCATTTTTTTTTCAATTTGGAAATTATTTCAAGTTTTGTACTTCGGGTAATTCTTTTTTACTGTGTTTTTATTTTATTTTATTTTTTTAATATGGAATGCTTCACGAATTTGCGTGTCATCTTTGCGTAGGGGCCATGCTAATCTCTGTATTGTTCCAATTTTAGTATATGTGCTGCCGAAGTGAGCACTCTTTTTTACTGTGTTCTATATCACACTACATAAAAGCATATCATTCAACTTAGTAAAATACTGTAGTGATATACAAAGGTAACAATGTTCTCATTTAAAAAAGAGTGCCAATAACTTTTAGTCACTGGCTGACAGAAACTTGTTTGGAAATTAAGATCAGAATAAGATTTGATTTTCTGGAAAAAAGTCAGAAAGTTCATTTGCTCATTTTCAAAAACCAGATTGATAAACAGTCTTAAAAACTGCATTTTTTTTTTTTTTTTACCTTGAAGCCTATCGCAGTACATAAAAAGGCTTTAACCTTCAAATGTTAATCTGTGTAACAGAACTAACAATAAGCAGTACCATTTAAGATGCACTGAAGATGAAGATAACATAGGCTATCCTTGGGGCTCCTTGGTCACGAGAACTTCCTTTTCAGACTCCTAAAAATATTTCCAGTCGTAGAGAATTTAATGGACAAGGATGATGGGGAAAAGCAGCACTCTGCAGTTTATCACTCTCAGAGAAATCTTTTTCCTTCATGGTGATCTAACGTCTTAGGCTCTTTATTAGGAGCAGCAGAAAAGAAAAAAAAATCTAAGAGTTGTGAACCAGCCCTTCCCTGCTGTTATCACAAGAGAATCTGGAGAAAGAGGAAAAGAAAAAAAAAATCATAATCTTGCCCTGGAACACGATGGAAGTAATGAGGCATTGAGGCCACTTACTGCTGGAGACATAATTAGCACATAAACACAGGAGACACTTGGTGACGGGAAAGACTTTCTTTGTTTCAGAAACAGAGGGATGTCAACAAATTGTAACTCTTCTGTTATTTGAAGTGGCAAGCCTAAGAGTAAAATGGATATTCTTCCCCAAATAATACACCCGTAGAGGAAAGAGATCCCTGTAGTATTTGTAAGCTGGGTAACTCTTAAGTGTTTTCAACTAATGTGAAAAAAGCCACGATGAAGGGCAAAGGGTGAGAAGCAAACCACTTGGCAATGAAGGAAAAGCTTGGATTTTTGACTGGAAGGTATCTCCCACATAACGGA
Organism: Eumetopias jubatus; assembly: GCF_037043125.1. Classification (NCBI taxonomy): domain Eukaryota; kingdom Metazoa; phylum Chordata; class Mammalia; order Carnivora; family Otariidae; genus Eumetopias; species Eumetopias jubatus. The sequence goes on from NW_028274809.1 coordinate 31,116,128, forward strand.
GAAAGACCCAGGAAACTCGCAGAGATCCTTGTGAACTTCCTGGAGAACCTCTAGGAATGAGGGAGCTCATTCGTCAGTCTAAAGAAAGATAATATGGCCATCTTGGGTGTGATCCTCTTTGATGACAAGCAAAATAACTATTCCTTTTTTAAGGAGAAATGATCACATTTTTCTTGTTGTGGAGCTCTTTGTTCTGCCACTGTAATGTGAAAGTTATCATGGGAAAGAGTTTCAAACTTTCTTGGATTTTCCTTATAATTTTTTTTGTTGTTTTAAGCATTCAGCTGGCAAACAGGTTTAAGATTTTTGGTTTTATAATTAGTACTTTTTGGAAACCTTTATCCTTTCCTCTCAAACATTTTGAGTCAGCATACATTATGCCACTACACACACAGCCAAGCAATAATTCATCTTTGTGGAAGTCAGAGACATCTCATGTATTAATTAGCAAGCCTTTCAGTGACTAGTGGATGGAAATAGGTTCCAACTGCTACTCAAACACAGCCAGCAATTTCCAGGAAGGAGAATATAAAGTCAGTTACAAGGAGTTTTCTTACCCGATTTGTGGGCAGCCAATGAGTGGACTTTGCTTTCATCTGGCACTGAGAAGAAATAAAAGAGACAAGGATCAGGCCTGCTTGTAAATCAGCCATTTTTGAACAATAAATTGAAACAGATTCATAAGAAGTTAAATCTTTTACTGGAAAAAAATTGAGAAAAAAATGTTCCCTGGCCCTACCTGGGGTGCCTCATTTCTTTTGGTAGATATTTTAAAGGCAGCTATGAAGAAATATATATATATATTTCTTGTATATACACACACACATTAGATCATCTATGAAAATAATTTTATTTTCTTTTGATTTTCAGTACTTTCAGCTCTGTTAATTGGGCTACTGTTTTCATGCTTACAAAAGGAGAAATTAAACTCATGGGCCTAGAAATGTATAATATATAATAAAATTTATGAGTGTAATAGCTATATATATATATATGCTCTCAAGGACTGGACTTCTATATCTGGAGTAAAAGGGAACACATTTACAATCTCTCTTGAAAAAAAATTAAATACATAAAACATGAAACAGTGGCAATCAAGGGATTAGACATTAGGCAGCAGAGACAGAAAGCAAGTGAGTTGAATCCTATAACTGCTCTAGCTTATTGTCTGGAGAAAGTTTCCAGATTGTGGTATAGGGAGGGAAACAGAGCAGAGCCTGGTGACATCCCAGCCTGAGCACATGGACCTAGATGTCCAGGGAAGCCAAGGCAGATGACATTTGCAGGCAGAGAACCAGAGAGGAAAGACTTAATCCAGAACTCCTGCTGAGATCTGCTGAGGATCTCCTTATGTATTTAGTTGAATATACTGATGATCACACACATGTGAGGAAACTACCCAAGACCTGGGAAAGAACCACCCAAAAGTATAATGGGAAGAGTGTCTGAAGTTCACACAGGGCTGAGAATAGTGCCTAGTCCTAATAGCCAGAGTAAAGATTCATAATTCAGGGCCATGAAGAAGATGAAGAACCATGTTTCGGTAGTGAAAAAAAAATTAACCCCAGATTAACACGGCTCTGATGAAATAAATTTTTGAAAGACACAAGTTACCAAAACTTATGTAGGAAGAAACAGATAATCTGAATGACCCTATAGTTTTTATTGTTGTTGCTGTTTTTAATGAATTTATAGTTAAAACTTTCCCACACAAAAAAAACTCTAGACCCAGATGGCTTCACTGGTGAATTCTCCCACACATTTAAGGAAGAAATCACACCGATTCTCAGAAATTCTTTCAGTAAATTCAGAGGAGGGAATATTTCTTAACTTGTTCTATGAGGCTGGTATGATGCTGATACCAATACTAGGCAATGACATTACATGAAAGCTATTACCCAATACCTCTCAAAAACATAGATGCGAAGTTCTTAATCCTTAAGCTGTCTGCATGGATTATCATTTCAATATCCAACAATAGTTGTTCACTATTTGCTATGTGCCATTGGCTATGTTAGTCTATAAAAATCTGATGCTCAAGGATTGAGCAATGTGAAGTGAACTCTGCTGACAAAGAAGACCTCTTCTGTTTTTCCTAACACTAGAGGTCTCAGAGGAGTATGCCCCTCCTTCCTTTGCCTACACCCTTCAGTCATATTTCACCAACCCAGTTATTATATACAGATCTCTCCACTCCCACTATCCCTCCTTTTCTAAGCTATTTCTTTATTTTCTAGACAACAACACTACTTGTCTGTGATTCTTCTAGTATTTTATTAACTTCTTAAAAATCCTATCAGACTTTTCTTCATATTTCTAGTTGGATATGTCAGTCCATACTCATCAGGCTCCAATTGTGGGCCAAATTCTGGCTTTTTCAGGTCTAAAAATATTTACAGTAGAATCTACAGTATAAATAGAAAAGTACTGGAAAACAATGATGATGATTTAAAAATAATAACACTAGTGGCTAAAACTTATAGAGCACCTGTATTGTGTAGGTTCTGTCCTATGTACTTTATAGCTAATAATTCACTTAATCCTCACGATGACCTATAAAGATAGGTATTATTATTATGATCTTTACTATACAAATAAAGAAACTGAAGCATACCTCCAACGTGGAGGATCCAGAACTTAAATATTGCAGTCTTAACCACTCTACTATACTTGTGGTAAGTCATAGAAGAATTTGTTATATTCTTTGAATCATCAGTTGCACGAGTAAAAAAAACACTTGACAAATACTTTTATGTTAGAAAACTATTATCCTTTTTGTTTGAATATGTTATTAATAGAAGTCTTTCTGTGGTGATAAATATCAACAAGCATTAGCTATAATTTTGTTTTACATGTTTGGAAATTTAGCATTCTAATGAGTTTAAGCTAAAATATTCATCCCCATTTCACAAATGAGAAGTCATTTGAGTTAAAATCCTGACTTGGAAACTTACTAGACATATGCAATTTATTTAAACTCCCTGAGCCTCAATCTCATCATATATACAATGAGGATAATATTGCTTCCTCCATAGGCTTGTAGTGAAGATTACGTGTGTAAATTTATGCAAAGTACTTATAAGATCATATAGTAAGTGCTTAATAAATACAGACTACTATCATCATTATTAACAGGAACCTAAATAGAAAGGCAGAATAACATGATAGTCAATAATGAGATAGATACGAGTTGAATGTCAGCTTTACCAGGCAAGTTGCTAAGTTGTTTTCAACCTTTTTCTTGTGTGAAAAATTTAGATAAGAACACCCCACAAGGAGTGCCAGGTACATAGTTCTCAATAAATGAAAACTTTTGAAAAATGAAAACCGAGAGTGGTAAAGGTTGTGCATTTGATGATGGTGGTGGTGTTTATTTCACTTCCTGGCATTATAAAGGAACAGAGGGAGAAAACACTTGAGAGAATACAATGCCTTCAGACAGGTACTTTGAATTGTTATTGCATGGATAATCCAACACCCACAGCAGGTTTCACCTCTCAGTTTACCTGTCTCCTAGTTCATTTTGTAGAGGAAGAAAAGCAAAGGAAATACAGTATTCAGAATGTATGGTCTTATTATGTGGCTATTCTGAAAAAGGGATTCATACAAAGATTTTGTTATTTTGCATTTGTCTTTTTTCTTTGACAGACATAAGTTATCCCATTAAATCTAAGCCAATTTAAGTACTGCAAACTCAACCATATTAGGTTAAACATGGTACTTCCTTAACTTTTTGACTGCACACTATTATTCTTAGTGGAATACTTATCATTATTTTAATTGACAATTTGAAATTCTTTAGAGCACTATTTCAAAAAACAGTACAAAAAAACCCAAATGGGTGATAGGCATAAAAATTAGAGGTCTTTCTCGAAAATATTCAGTGACACAGATGTCTATCTTTAGGATAGAAGATAAATGAATAAACATAATGGAAAAGAGAGGGGACTGTAATGACTTAATTAATAGAATACACTTTATTTAAAAGGTTAAACTGGGAACAGTCATCTTTTATGCACATGCTTAGTGCTGGGAAGTGATTTAAATAAGAGTAGCAAATGAGAAAATGAGGTAAAATTACACACACTACCACCACTTTTTAAAAAATGACAAGTGTTATAATTAATACTCAACTTCCTTTATAACTCAGATTACCTTTGAGCTACTCTAAGGTTATCTCTTGGGGCTGGAGCTTAAGCCTACTCATTTCACTGCATAATATTTGGATTGCACAGCGATTGGAATAGTAGCAGTAGGAATATGACAGGTGTGTCATTTCAAACTAAAACCTTATTTACAAGAGATTGAAAAATGAGTGAGCTGGGTGTTGTTAAGGTCTTCCATTCTAAAATGGTGAAGCACCAAAAGCATCTAGTCAGAGAGTGTTGATGGATCAAGAGTCAAAGTTTCTTGTTCTGGTTCTGATGACGGATTCCTTTTTCTTTTGTTCGTTTGTTCTTTTTTTTTAAGTTTCCAGAGCCTATTATATTCCCTTTCTTATCCTTCAGTTTTACACAAGGACGGGTACTACTTGTTCTTGATTACTTAAAGGGATATTACAGTAATCAAAGCATTATCAGTGAAATGTTGAAACCCTCTGAAGATGAAATTCATGGACATTTTTATTGTAACTGTTATTAAATACTTAGAGAGCACTGTGGACTTACTCTTCTTATCTCTGAATTTATTTAGATAATGGGATTTCTATACTAAGCTCATGCTTCTTGGCCTTCCACTCAAGATTGACGGACAGTGATTTAATTCTTGTAAAGTGCTTCATAAGGAGGACACTCTTTGGTTTGGGTGTTTGTTAATTCCCTGGTGCATCCTCTGGTTCAGGAAGACTTGCTTGGGAAACAGCACCCTGATGGCCTCTGTTTCTAGCTGTCTTTGCTGTAGCCCTTTGAAGCTATTTAGAACTGCTCAACACTTATGTCACCTTTTTTAAAACTGTGGATAAACACACAGTGTCTTATGATTTAATCTCAACCAGGCTCATTGTTAGAATTGAGAGAAACTATAAACCAAGAAAATATGGGGAGAAAAACCTGTGAAAAAGATGGCACTCTGAGAGCTTATTAGCAGCAAATATTAAAGGGCTTATAATACATACATTGGATTCCCAACAGGATACATTTATACTAGTACAGTGATCACTTAAAATATTTTATTCTTTTGTCAAGCCTTCTCATGCACTTCAAATGCATTCTCACTGGGGGAAAACAATTCTCTTGCTTATTGATAGCATTTGATACGCATTCTATAACATAAGTGACTATTAGGGACTGCACTTGCTTAATAAAAATTTCCAGAACAGTGGCAGATTTGGTGAGTTAATGGGCCCCATATGCTCTACTTAAGTTGACAGAAGACAGTATATTGCTAACATGCACAAATCTCTTCAGATAAAAATTGCCATCAGCTACCGTTACTCTTGAGAATGCCAACACTATGTCATGAATGGGAATATGCAAATGTGTTCAGATTCCCACTACTTCCTACTGAGATACTTTGTGCAAAGCATCACTCTAAAATATGATGCAATGCTTGTCTTTTACATACAGAGCTCTGTTTCATTTAATTTTTACTTCCATATCTTTGACATAATAGAGATCGTAGTTTTGAAGGTGATGCTTGGTGCAATAAAAATCTATCCCCTAATGAGGCCATAAATAGTTCTCCTTGGATAGTTTGCAAGGAAACTCAATATCAAGTAATTCCTTGATGGTTAATAAACTTCTTTCCAAGAGCTGTCCCTTCAGAACCTAAAAAAAATTGCTGTAGTTGCCAATATTAAGAATCAATTTTCTTCTCTTTTAGTAGATCAATTTCTGTACCACAGATTGATTTCCAGAATTTCTAAGAAATACAAACTGATTTCAAGTTGTAAATTAAGTTCTCTTCTCAGTAACCATGAACTCTCACTGCATTAATTTATAGTGTTTTCTTACATCAATGACTATTTGGCATACTGTTTCTCCTTGGGGAGACGTTTTGAGTTTTCAGCACTATGAATACTTAAGTGTGGAAAAATTCATGCATCTCTTGAAACAAACAAACAAAAACCCCCACAAAACTAAACAAACAAGACTAGGCTTTTGCTGAAAAGAGGGTTCGGGAATTAGTACAAGATGACGATGCAAATGTTTATTTCACCATTTCTCTTAGCAAGCTTCCCCTGAAGCACCATGCTCATCTCTGGGTATGCTGCTACTCTGACAATAAGGTAATTGGAGCTCAACAGCTGAAGTTTTCTCCCAATATTACCCTCCCAGGGTATCCCCCAGCCACGGTGCCACGGGATAAAAATGAGGGACCCATGCGCTCATAGTTATGCATCTAGTCACATGTTCACAACTTTTCAGGGATCTCTTTAGAACTCCCTTTCTCCATGAATCTTTGGAGATCTTAAATCTAAAGTTAGGAAAATCCAACACTTTTCATACATTTTTACACTATTGTCTTGATCTCATTAAAGAACACTGGAAAAACCAAATCATTCCTTCATAAATTTATTAAGTCATTGGTTTTGAGTCCCATGCAATAAATACTGTCTTTCTCAAAAGAATCAGATACTTAAAGCTGGGGGGTTTAATGAGGAGAGGCAAATAAATAATACATTGATATAATATAATGCAATACTAGTATAATACAGGAAGAAGGATAAGCTTTAGGAATACAGTAGGAGGTTAGACAGACATGAAGATCCACAAAAGTAAATAAAGGTTTTAGGTGGCTGAATATTTGAACCAATTAGTCTGTTTGACAACTTTTAGCACCTGGGGCATCTTTTGTCATCATGGCTAAGGAGTAGCATGAAAAGAGCTGAAGAGCTCAAGGTTTGATGTCAAAGGGACCTGGACTGTGACACTAATTACATGCGTGGCTATGGACTAATTACTTAGTCTTTTTCAAGCTTATTGAACTCATTTGTAAAATGTAGATACTGCCCCTTACTTCTATCATGGGGCAACTCAGAGCATGGCAAAAACTCATCATGGGGTCTAGCAGGGACAGGTGCTCACAAATGGATTCTGACTTTTACACACCACTAGGCTTGTAAAAGGTTTTCTGCGCTCCAGCACAGAAGAAGGATATTTCTGAACAGGCTATGCAACTTCATACCTCTGTACAATATACAAGTAGCACATACAATTCCTTCTGAATCGACATGAAAATTCATTTGTTCTCCTACTCTGCAAATATGTTTTAGATTCTATTTAAATGTCACTTTCTCCAAATCATCTTCTCAGGCCTCCAGGCTGAGCTTAGGGACCAAAATTTGTAAACTTCTCGATTATTTGTGTATGAGTCTGTTGTACATTAAAATATGAACACCTTAAGGAAGCTATATGTCTTTTCTCCTTGTTAGCCTAGAATCATGCTTAGCACCTCTTACTCATTAATGTTTGTTGAGTGAATGGAAGCAGAATATGTAAGCATAAACAAAGCAGCAATTTGAATATGTCCCTTTACCACAGGGTTCTAGACTAATGAATGGGACATATGTTTATTGAGCTATGTATATGGTTATATGAATGTTGAAACACACATGTCTATGAACCTAGTAAAATTCTTGTGGTGTAATCTGCAGACATGTTCCTGGCAAGGAAGGGGTAGAAAAAGGTGACCGGAGTCCAACTGTGGGATACGTCTGGATAAAAAAACAAAACATGTTAGAACTGTTTGGAAAAAATATCAATTCACTTATAAGTGGTGAACTGTAGAAAAAAATAGAGGTGATAGATTAGTTATACCTTATTGTCCTTCTCTAATCAATGAGTTATATGGAACTGACCACTGGGGTTTTAGTGCTTCTGTATTTAGTTTTTGGCTTGCTGGCATTAACCACTAAGCTCACTGCTGTTCTTCACATGGTAATGACACTTAAACAAGCAGTTCATTCTGTTTATAGAAAACATCACGTTACATTTCAAAAAAACCCAAAATGCTTGGTCTTACAGAGGATACTCTTTTCAATACACAAATGTGATGAGTTTCCAAAGCTGCAAACAGAGTAAATAGAAAATAGAGGTCTTTCTGTTACATGACAATTTCAGAAACAAAAACTCCCACTAGAACTGAAAGTTGCTTTTATTAAATATTGCATTAAAATATCCCTAACATATGTGTGAGATATAAAGGACAATAAAATAGGCACCGTGTTTCAGCTACTAGGTTTAAGAATTTTATTTTACCTTCGAAACACATGGGTGTTTCATTCCAATCTTACTCCCTTTCCTCCTTACTCAAAGGTAACCACAGTCCTGAATTTTGCATTTTATCATTTTCTTCCTTTTCTTCATAATTCTACCACAAATATGTTGCCAAACAATATTCTTCAATTTTTTTTCTTTCATTAAATGATATTGGATTCTTTCAAATAACTTTTTCTGTATCTACTGATGTGATCATACATTTGTGTTTTAGTCTCTTAGTATGTGACTTACATTGATTTCAAATGTTAGACCAAACTTGCATTCCTAAAATAAACCCCACTTGATCATGATCTTTTTTTATACACTGTTGGGTTCAATTTGCTCAATTTTATAACATAATTTTGAATCAATTCATGAAGGATATCAAGTTAAAGTTGTTTTGCTTTGTTTTGTTTTGCTTTGGTTTTGGTTTGGTTTTTGTTGGTTTCTAATGTCCTTGTCTGGTTTTCATATTATAGTAATGCCAGCTTCATAGAATGAGTTGGGGAAGTATTCCCTCCTCTTTCTTTATTTGGAAGTGTTTCTGTAGAATTCATATTATTTCTTCCTACTAACACTTAGTAGAATGCACCAGGAAAACCATCTGGACCTAACGATTTCTTTGTAGGAAAGCATTTAACTATAAGTCAATTTCGTTAATAGCTATAGGACTATTCAGACTATTTCCTCTCGCATGTGTTTGATAGTTTGTCTCCCTCCCTCAAGTAATTTGAAATTTCATTTCATGTTAGTTGTCAACAATGTTGTTCATAATAGTGCTTTGATATTCTTTTATTATCTGTAGAATCCATAGTGATGTCCCTTCTCTCAATCCTGATAAGGTTCACGTATCTTATTTTATCCTGATTGGTCTTGGTATTGAGGCACCATTTTTCTTGACCTTCTTTAAAAACTAGACCTGGGTTTCACTGATTTTCTCGAAACATTTTTCCAGTTCATTGATTTCTACTCTTTTATGATATCCTTTCTTAAGCTTAATTTGGGTTGAATTACTCTACTTTTTCTATTTTCTTAAAGTGAAAACTGAGGTTATTGATTTGAGACCTTTCTCCTTTTTCTATATAGTTTGGTTCTATAAATTATCCGCTCAGTGGCATCCCACAATTTTTTTTATTGTTGCACAAATCCTAATACTCAGTGTTTTCATTTTCATTCAATTCAAATATTTTCTATGTTTTCTCTTAGTTTTTTTCTTGATCCAAGTATTTGTAGATTTTCCAGGTTTATTTCTGTTTTTGAAATTTTAATTCCACCATAATGAGAGAATATATGTTGTATGACCTGAATCCTTTTAACATTTTTGAGACTTATTCTTGGATTTGGGTTTCTAGCTTTCATTAAACTTGGGAAAATTTTGGCAATCATTTCTTCATACATTTTTCTCTGGTCTCCCTTTTCTCTCATTTGGGGACTCCAATTACATGTCCCTCAGGACACTTTGAAGTTGTCCTTCAGTTCACAGTTCACTATTCATTTCTGTGTGTCTTTTCTTGGTTTTACTATTGCTATGCCTTTTTTTCCTACAACGTCTAATCTGCTGTTAATTCCATCCAGTGTATTTTTTATTTCAGATGTTAAACTTTTTGTTTCCAGATGATTTTTTAATATCCTCCAATACCTCTACTTAACATGTTCAATTTTCCTCCATGTTTTTGAATGCATGGAATACAGTCATAATACTTTTTAAATGTGCTTGTCTTCAAATTCTAACATCTGTATCAGTTCTGGTTTTAATGATCAATTTTTCTCATTATGTGTCATATTTCTATAGTTCTTTGCATACATGATAATCTTTTATTGGATGCTAGATACCATAAATTTTACCTTGTTGGGTTCTTGGCATTTTTATATTCCTTTAAGTATTTTTATATCTTTGGGATATTAGTTGAATTACTTGGAAAGAGTTCATCCTTTTGGGTTTGTTTTTAAGATTTTCTAGGTAGGACCAGAATAGCCTTTACTTTAGGCTGATAATGCCCTATTACAGAGGCACTGCCCTTATGCACACCCTATCCAATGTCTTATGGATTTTAAGATTTTTCCGATCTTGTTGGTGGGAACAGGTACAATTTTTGGTCCTGTTCAAACACTGGGTACTATTTACTGGATATTTTGGGGAATTATTTTCCCAGCCTTGGTAGTTTTCTGACATAAGTGCTCTGATCAGTACTCTGTGTAATATTCAAGACAGAAGCTCTAAATACACCTGGAGTTCAGTCTCTGTGCAGTTCTCTCTTCTCTGGTACTCTACACAATCTAAACATCTTGCTTTCTCTGGACCCTCAGCTCCATGGTATAGTATTGCTTAATTTCTCTGGAATGAGTAGCAAAATAGTTCTAATATTTTTTTAAAAATTGCAACATCTTTGTCCTCTTTTGAAACTAAAGCTTCCTAAAGCACAGAACCAATGACCCTAGGACAACTTGATTAGCTATCATCAAGAATACAATGGGGAGACGCTGAGCTGAGAATGTGACCAGGGACTGAGAGCAATATTCTTTGGAAGTCTCATTACCCACTTTTCTCCCACAAAGGGATACCATATAATCAGTGCTGAAAAATAGGATTTTTAAAAAAATTTTTTGGGATATATAACCAAAGAGAATGCAGTTGTAGACTAAAGAAAACCATGTCTAAACTCAGGACTATTCCCCGCCCAGTACACATGTTATCGTCATGAGCAACTGTCACAAGTCTTCCTTCCAAGAGTCCTTACAACTGGACCCCAGGTTTTAACCATTCCATGGCTGAACTTTGGCAACTGCCTCCAATTTCCTCTTGACCTACCTCCTCTCCCCAAGTCTACATTATTTACCATATCCAGATTGATCTGTGCTAAGTATCATTTTCATTATTTTTCTAATCTACCCCCAAACTTTCACTAAATTCAAACTGCATAGAAAGTAATTTAATCTCCTCAGCCCTTATATTCATGGTTTGAACTCTATTCACATTTTATCAGAGTCATACAGGGTGATTCCCATCTGCCTTTACCTCAGTTGGAAATGCCTCACATGTACAAATATACTTTCTTCTCCTGGGCCAAGCTCCCCACTATAACTTCCTCTTTGTAGAATATTTTCTCCCATTTCTGTCCCCCTCCTCAGAAGATACTTTAGCTTTTCCTCCATCCAAATGTGCTATTTTCTACTCTGTATCATGTTGGTTTGTGAGCAACTTCAATGAAGGGAAAGATAATATTTTATTCATCTTTACATGATAAACCATTACAGATTACAAAGGTCCTCAAAGATTAGTTGTATGGAGTCTCTCAAAGACTACATGTGTGAGTTCCCTCTTAGGAAACCTATCTGTGAATTCTTGGGATCTATCAGGGATGGATTATTTCTACTACTCACACTATAAAAATGCTCATGTTTCTTAGACCCTTGATAAATATTTCTATTATCAGCAAGAAATTGATACTGATTAAACCACAGAAAAAAGGGGGCACAGGCTACCCTGTGAGTCACATAATAAACCATTACTATACACTATTAGCCAGCAAAACCACACACCTGTAATTTCACTATTTATAAATGTACATTTTCACAAAGTGATTCTATCTTTAATGGGGATAAGGTGGAAGGAACCAAAATGTATTACATCTGGCAAAAATCATGCTAAGTATTTTAACATATGTTATCTTATTAATCCTTACAAATGTTCTGTGAGTTGGGCTTATTATCTTCACTTTACAGAGGAGGGAACTGAGGCTCAGTAGGATTATGTCATAAAATTACCAAGTGGGGCAACTGGAATCTGAAGATTTCCTGATTTCAAAGCACAGATTCCTTCTAGTATGTGAGTCTAAGAGGTAAGATTTTGCTAATGGTTTTACCACCAAGCAGAATACATTTCACTAGTCACCACTACCTGCTAAAGTAGAATTTCATAACAAACTACATGAAAGAGCACATGATGTCTCTTAAAATGGTTGCTGATGTTCTCAGAAGACATAGAGTTGTCCTAAATTGTTTTGAGCCTCATATACCTGGAAACTGTTACCAAGGAGAGGTGGACCAATGTTCAGATGATGTCATCAGAGCAGTGGGAAGGGAATAAAAAGAGACAAATCCAAGTGACGTCATAGAGAATTTATTGCTTGAACATAGGAATGAAGTAACAGAGAGAACCACAGAATCCAGTGTGGGGTCTTGTGACTGAGGGATGCCATAACTAGAAAGAAGACGGGGCCGGGGTGGGGAATGGTGTAGGATCAAGTCAATAGTCTTGAAATAGTAGAAGCAGCATGGAGTGCCCTGGGACTCATATCTCCCTTTTTCACCTCACTCCCCCACAACCCCTGGCTTTTTAATGCAACCGAAGACCAGAGTAACTCTTTGGCAGGCAAAGTAGGCTACTATCAACTAACATCCTGAAGTGTTTTTTGTATTAACTGCTCTTAAGCCAGGTGTTTGTCCCACAAAGATTTATGGAGAGATGATGGTGTGTCCAGCATCATGCTAGGCACTGGGACTGTGGAAGAGAACAAGTCAGTCTGAGCCTGGAACCCGCAGTGTTTCTCTCACACAACTAATCACAAATACAGTGAGAGTAATGTATTAGCAAATCTTCCCACTCAGAGCTACCTTCAGCTCTCACCTTGACAGATCTAATAACCCCCTGACTGATCTTGGAGATTCTGCAATTACTCCCTATAATCTATTTGCCACACAGAAGCTACTGGGTTCTTTTTTAAAATAATAAACAAAACAAAAATCGTATCATAACAGTCCCAGGCTCAAAGCCTCCCAGTAGCTTCTGCTTACGTTTAGAAGGAAACCTAAAATCTCATGATAGCCTCCAAGCCCTGCCTGGGCTGATCCCTGGGGGTCTTCCAACCTCATTCAGCACAGCTCTCACCTTGTTTAGCATACTCTGCCGATTCCGGCATCTCTGCAGTTTCCCAAATGCTGGGCATGTCTCTCTTCAGAGCTCTGGGACATGATCTTCCCCCTGACTGTAGTGCCATTCTCCCAGAGAGCCACATAGCTCACGGTCCTCCTTCATTCACATTTCCATATTCATTACATCCTCAGAAAGGTCCTCCTGGCCACCTTACCTGTGGTAGGGCTTCCAACTCCAGCTCTCCATTGCTATCTTCTCATTCTGCTTCAATTTTCTACAAAGCACTCATCCCTGCCTGACATCTTTTCCACTGAGATCATAAACTCTATGTGGACATGGGCTTTGTTTTGTTCCCCATTTTATCCCCAGGGTCTAGAACAGTGCCTGGGACATCGCAGGCATTTCACTACATATTTGTAAATTAAAGAAGGATGATTAGGGAACCTCAAAAGGGGGTAATGAAGAGACTAACCCTAGTTTATGGATTGGGTCTTCCTGAGGGCTTTAAGTAGAGATCCGAAGATGTACAGGGAAGTGTGAAGATGACGTTTGGATAGAGGAAACGTGAAAGCTCCCAAACAGGTCCCATACATAGACCCCAAAGGTCTTCCATAGAGTTGGAGCACTCAGTGTGAGAGGGAGATGGGTGGGAGACCAGCTGAAGTAGAAAGAAAGGGGTCAGTCATGGAGGAACCCAAAACCACATCAATGAGTTTTATCTTTAACCTCAAGGCAATGGGATGCTGTTAAGGGCTTTTTAGCAAGGAAGTGACATGATCGGATTTGTGTTTTCAAGAGATCACCCAGACTGTAGTGTGGAAAATGAGCTGGATGGGAGTAAGGCAGGAGGCAGATGTGATCTTTTTTTTAACCCAAGTACAGGAATTTACATTTATCCCTATTAAATTTAATCTTCTGAATTGTAGCTCATCAGTTCTCTCTGTTGAGATCTTCCTGAATCCTGATTCTGTCATCCAATGCATTAGCAAACTGCGGAGCTGTGTGTCACCTACACATTTGACAAGTAAGCCTGCTATATCCAGGTCATGTGCAGGGCTTACGTTACTGAACACCATCCCTGCTCTCTTCCTGGTACTTGTGCACATGCGTGTGAGAGAGCCAGCTGGGCAGAAACATACTCTCCCATCACTCAACATTGTTTCCTCTTGTAAACTTAACTGGACAGCAGGGAACTGAACTGTAACCCTCAAGATCTCCTAACCCAAGCTACTCAGGATTTATGTGTGCATTTCTCCTAGAGCTTATGGACTTTACACTAAGACAGCAACCCATTTTATTCTTGCATGTATTAATTTTGGCACCTGGTTTCTGGCTGGGGATTGCATAGCTGCTTCTGTTCTTGGCTACAATAAGTGCTATCAAAAGATTTCTCTTCTGGCATGAATTGAAGTATATAATACTGTCTATATTTCTGCCCAGAATTGACTATCATCTGTTTAATATGCAAACTGTGCAAAACCAGGGCTACTAGTATGTAATGGATTTTGAAAAGTTGTCATCCAGATTCATTGTTTATTAGAGGATATTAACTTTGGAGGTTTATGTGCTGTCTCTCCAACCCAGAGAACACACCCATTCCCTTAAATGGGAGGCACGAAGGTCTGCACACACTCTAGTGAACTGATCTGGTATTTTATACTGATCTCTTAGATAAGCTCACTTAAATCGGGCTCCTTTTTTGCAGAACAGATGATTACACATACATATTAAATACCCACTATCTTTTGGGAAGGTGTTGAGGTATATTAAGAATCTGGAACAAGGTTGAGCTAATGGAAAACACTAATAGGAAAAACAGAAAGCTGACAGACCCAGAGTCCAAAGTGACTTCATAGGCAGCAATTTTTTAATCTCTTTTCCTTAGACCAGGGGTTTCTTTGGAGGCCTCACAGACTGTGGATGAAAGAAGGGAAAGTGCAGCATCCCAACCTAACAACTTTCTCTCCTCCCCCTGCACCCTGATTCTTAAAATAAACTTTCTTGCTGTAAAATTTTAAAAGAAATTTGGAACTTCATTTAAAATTATTTGGGTATGAATTACTCATTTAATAGATATTGACTGATGTTTTTTAGCAATCTTTGTGAATACCTAGAAATTCTTGTGAATTGGAATAAAAATCCCAAAATAACTGTTTTCAAATGCAATGATTTTTTTATGAATTATAAATGTAATAATTAGTAAATCAGCATGGGGTTACATTTTAGGGATATTCAAACATTTATTAATTTCAAATTTCTGGCTTTATTTTCATGCTTCAGAGCCAATAATTTTTTCATGTCTTGGATATTTTTGGTAGGTTCTGGTAAATCTCATAGGCTCTAAACCCTGCGCCTTTAGCAACTAACAGGGAAAAAAAAAATCCTTGCCTGCTTCAACCACAGAAATTGTTTCAATAACTCAGGATGTGAAAATATAAATTTAAAACTACTGCTTTAGGTTATTAAGAAGAAAAAAAATATTTTGTTTTTGTTCCATCTGGGTTATCCCCTTCCTAAATGTTGTGCCTTCATGAATTCTCTGGTTTGAAATGGCATCATCACTGTCCTTAACAACTCTTTCTGCCCTGCTCCAACCTAAATACAATTAGTCAAGCTTGACTTTGACCATGGATGGGGAATCAGGTCTTTGCTTTCTTACTGCTTTTCTATGGATTATACATTTCTATCAAAATGGGATTGGAATAATAGTCTCTACAGATGAGCATCTGAAAGAACTCAGAAATTCTGCCCAACACATACAAGGCTCTCTTTGTCCTTCTATATACTAGAGTGACCAGAAGCTCACCACCTCATAGGGAAGCCGTGGCACACACTATGGCTGGCTGGCCCAGTGCCACCAACAACCTCAGTCTCCTGGTCAAAGAGATGATGGAAGTTTGCTGGGCAGCACTCCTTATACAATGTTGGATTTCCTGATATAGAGGGAAGAATGTTGGCATACGTGGGGCATTATTCTCTGCTCTGCCCCACCTTTTTTTCTTTTTGCCTGGAACATGGACGTGATTGTTGAAGACACAGAACTGGACACTGACATAACAAATATGAGGACAAGAGCCAGAAAATCAAGAATGTCAGAGGGGAAAAAGAAAGGAGCATAGGTCTTTGATGGCTACACTGAGCCACTGAATTGGCCCTATTTGGATTTCATGTTATACATGACCAACAAACTCCTGTTTCTTATACCACTGTTGGTATAGTGAGCATTGCAGGGGAATGTGCTCTTGTTTAATACCATTTCAACTGGTAAAGAGTTACTTTCTGTACTGACCTGAAATCTGTTAACACACATTATCATTCTGCCCATAAATATTCTTATCCTGTCGTCTAGGTGATAGTCCTCAATGACAGGAGATCAGCCAATACATTCTACACTCCTTTTCCTTTTCAGAGTTAAATATCCACAATTCTTTCTACCATGAACAGAATTACCTGATTTTTGATCCTACTTTAAAATTATTTTACTTCTGCCAATTGATTTTATTCGAATTGTAAATGTAATACATATTTGTGTTAGAAGATTTAAAAAGTACAGGAATATATAAAGATAAAAATAATCCTTGCAACTACCACTAAGAGAAAAACTGATGCTAACATTTCGCTGAATTTCCTTCCATCATTTATAAATGGATGTATTTCCTTTACATCACTTATATATGCATATCTATACATACACTTATGCAGTAACATATCTGAATACTCTTCTCAACGGATACTTTATCGTTAAGATTTTTCATGTCATTAAATAGTCTTAAAATTTTTATCGGTTGCATAATAGTCAATTTTATCTATTAGATCAATAGCCTATAATTTCACAAACCCTCTAATTGCTGGGAAATTAAGTTCACTATAGTGAAAAATCCTTAAATTTAAATCTTAATTAAATCTTTAATTTTTTTTTTGTAGGATAATTCCTCAAAATGGAATTACTGGATAAAAGATAAAAATAGTGCTAAGATTCCCTATGGTGGTGCCTTATACAATTATTACATTGCCTTGCAGTAAAGTAGCATTAATTTAAATATCCAACAAACACATACTGTGATACTGAGACGTGTGTTTCAGCATCTGCCAGTGTTTGCCAATATAATATCTCAATTGTTGTACTGACTTGTGAGGTCGAATATATTTCATATACCTTAGCCAACTGAATTTCTTCTCTTGGTGAACTGAGCATATATTTTTCTAATTTTGTATTGAAATATTTTCTAATAACTACTAAGAGCTCTTCATATATTAAAGGTATTCTTTGTCAAGTATTTTATAATTATTCCTTTATTCTCGTGAACAACAAAGAACATGTGGATAATAGGGAGTGATTATTAGTGTCTCTTAATCCTATTTTAAGAATGTGGAAGTTCTAAATTAATTAACATTTCAGGAAGTGGATTTAAAAAGGAACAATGTAATCCAAAGTGAACTTGTAGGATCATCTCTTAGTTTTACCTATATTATCCATAGCTAATGTCTTTTCCAACTTAAGAAAAAAATACTCTCTTTTCACTCAAATAGGCTTCTTTAGGTACTCCTCTTATATACCAGCATTTTATCTTCAAAATGAACTTCTAAAACATGCTTAGAAAAGTACACGGTAATGATATATTGAACACCTGTTCAAAATTATCACCTTCTTTTACAGATATTCCCAATCCATTAATGATGAAACATATAACCAGTTTTTTCCAGTGGGGTGGATGATTACACTGAGCTGTCTTTAGAAATTCTTGCCCTTGATGACCTTGTGACCTCATTTTCAATATAACAACTTCTCTAAAATATGGCTTGGTCATGGATAAGCACTTTAAGTATTTTTTATCAAGGAATACAGATTATATATTTAAGGGGTGAGTTAATTTGGCCCATTTAAGAGTTAACTTACACATCTATCCATAACAAGTAGCTATGTTGGACATTATACAAATCAGGTAACATGAATATAGGGCTTTTTAACGTTCCTCATTTGTCTTAGCATACTAAGCTATAGTAGATTGCACTTGTATTAATAAATTTTTTGATTAAACCTAAATACAAAAATTGCTTTGTGGATAAAAATGTGCAAAAATTATGATGCTGTAATGGGTGAGTCTGTACCAGGTATTTAAACTACGTACGACATTTTCAATTTATTTTGAGTCGTGTTCTTTGAGTAACCATTTTTTGGTATCACTTCAGTATATTTGCCATGACAACTAATACTTTGTGACCCAAGGTGAGCAAAATCTCTGAATATTCAGCTTATACGACATTTGTCACAACTCACATGCAATCCAATTGCTCTATAGTAATGTAATTCAATTTCATGTTGCTGCAGGTAAAAGCAAGCAGTTCAAGCATGTTTTGAATATAATTCCCGTGGCACTAGGTTTGTGCGCAAACTACACTATTCCTCTGCACAAAGATTTATGGAAAATGAAAATGGGATTAATAAATAAACATACAGATGTGTTGCAAAAATATTTATCTTCAACTTTTTCTAATTCTATAAACAAAAGGAAAAACTTTTTATAAATTAAAATTAAATATAACTAAAATATATATACTTCTTGAGATAAAATTTTAAAAAACAACAACAAAAGGAAGATAAAGACCAATACAAAGGGAAAAGAATGTCAGTGGTAGAAGATGAAAAAGAGCCTCAAACAATCTGATCTAATTAACCCTCTCTGGCAGTGCAAGTGAATTCACATGATCTAAATCAATTATGTCAAGTGATTGCCTAATTTATTCATAGATTCCTCCAATTAGGAAATAAAGCACATAGCCCTTTTCTTCAAGTTTTGAACAACTGCTTTCACTCTTTTCTATGGAATGAAGTTAAAGCCCTTGGCCCTTCTACATTTCCTGAGTTTGACTCTCTCCTTAAATCTGTTCATTTTTATGAACCTTCTGCAAACACTTTCAAATGAACAAAACCCGTCTGGGCGAGTGACTGAGTGTAGAGTATTTGGCACCCTCCTGAAATAGCTTTACCCCTATTCTATGTTGCCATCCAAACCATTTATTTGCACTTTCATTCATTTATCCTTTAATTATTTGTTTGCACTCTTATTCAACTATTCGAACTTTTGATGTAAAAAAAAGGGGGCCCCGCCTACTTAGTAAGATCGGCCAAATTAATCACTGAGATCAATGGGTTTCTGAGATTGCAGCCAGATTGTTCGGACACTATCTGTCCATACCATCCATCCTGGATTTGTTCGGCACCTGCGCGTCCTAAGCAGTGAGTGGGGTGCTAAAGAAGTAAGAAGCAAGGCCTCGGAGGGGCTTGCCATCTGATTAGAGTGGGGAAAAAATTCTCTCTCAGCACATACCCAAAAGTGTGTGCAATTCTGTGCTAAAAATAGTCACCCCAGTGGTAACTGCTTTAGGAATTCAGAGAAAGAGCTTGAAAAAAATGACAGCCCCCTGGAACAGGCAAGACTTGAGCAGGTCCCGAATGAAAGACAGAATTTAAGGAGGAGAGGAGGATGTGTCTTCTATTTTTAGAGGGAAGACCGGGAAATTAATAAGCCTCCCTTGAAAACAGAAAAGCATCAAAGTTAAATTACCTGAGTTCAAATCCTGGCTCCACCACTTAGTAGCCATGACACCTTACACAAGCCAATTTCTTTAAGTCCCACGAACATCATCTATAAAACGGCAATAGAATGGCAGTGCAAAAACCCATGCCCGGTATACCGTCAGTGCTCAAAAAATAGTCGTTACTACTATTAGAGTTCCTGTTAATGCCTCCCCTCTTTTTCCTATTCTAGATTAACAGCCATCATCTTGGATTCTGGGATTGAAGTGTTTAATCTGTTTGCCACGTGTAAAGCAAAGTCCGTGGTTTCTAGCCACCGATCGTTCAGTACTGTATCCGAGGTTACTCTGTGAGTCATGTGCTTACTGCTTACTGCATACTGCATGCAGGCAGGCACATTCTGCCATCAGAGGTCCATTCCTGTCTTGTTACAGCACAGTCTGTTCTCTCATGTGGCTCTGCAGTCAATTCCTACCTATTTAGCGGCTGTGGACACTTCTCTGTCCTGGAGATTCTCCCTCACTTTGCACCCTGCCTCCCAGCATCGCTCCACATGTCCCAGCTGGTTGGTGACCCTCCCCTCCTCCTACTCTGGCTGCTGCACGTCACCTTTAAACCTCACAGACACAACTTCTCTGTGCCCAGGACACTCCCCAGAGGACTCGTCCTATGGAGATTGTCTGTACTCAAGGTTTCTGTGATCAAATGAGTTTGGGAAACGCTGCATATATCTTGAAGACCCATGGAGACTCTTAAAACCCAACAATATACATAAAACATGTTAAAGATTGTGAGCAATCCTGTATTTAAGAAACCTGTTTAACTTGGCCTTTTCCAAACTTACTTGACCATTCTTTCCTATATCAATCAAATCACTGCTAAGACATGTCATCTATTTTCAATTATATTTCATGCTCATCTACTTTTATATTAACAAACGCTTTCTTCATTCTTTGATAAGGCTTCATTACTAGCCTACAGCTAGAGGACTTGTCCACTTGTGATTTTCTGTTCACCTTCCTGGGTACAGAGAAAGCACTGAGATTATTTACCTGGCATCTATTGATTTATTAAGTCTGGAAATAGGAAATCTCTGATGTAACCTAGTTTGCACTCAGTTTGGATGCTACGATCATTTTTTCCCTCAAATTTAAAAAAATGCACTAAATGTTTTCCTACTCCTTAGTATACCCTTGTTTTACTTTTAAGGAATTTCAGCTGGAACCGTATTTACACGTTCTCGGGCTTTTTTCAAGACAATCCTGAAGGGCTTGGGGATTATGCCAGTTAGTTTCTGGATCAGCAGAGGGTAGATCAGCTATTCCCGGCTCACCTGAAACCATCACTCTTGATTAGCCAATTTCCAACTTGATCTCTGTTTTAATTTTCACTCTAATTTTAATACTTTCATTGAATAGAGTTCCTAGTAAGTAACCTTTCCTTATGAACACTGGAAACCAAGTGGGTACTGAAATATTAGCCTTTCTACTCATGTTTCCTCTCTCCACAATTTGTAGTTTATGCTTATTATACTAAATAGCCTCGGCCAGTGTGTTTTTAATATCTGGATATTTGTACCTCTTAATCCCCTTCACCTATTTCACAAATACTCCCAGCCTTCTTTCCTCTGGCAACTGCCAGTTCATTTTCTGTATTTATGAGTCTGGTTGTTTTGTTCATTTTCTTACATTCCACATATAAGTTAAATCATGGTATTTGTCTTTCTTTGTCTGACTTATTTCGCTTAGCATAATACCCTCTAGGTCCATCCATGTTGTCGCAAATGGCAACATCTCACTTTTTCTTTTTGTGGCTGAGTAATATTCTACTTATAACTATATAGATATCACATCTTCTTTATTCACCTATCGATACTCAGGGTGTTTCCATATCTTGGCTATGGTAAATAATGCTGCAATAAATATAAAGATGCATATATATGTTTTAAAATTTGTATTTTCATTTTCTTTGGGTAAATACCCAATAATGTAATTACCAGATCATATGGTAGCTCCCTCTTTATAATTTTGTTGAAATTCCATACTGTTTCCCATAGTGGTAGCACCAATTTACATTCTACTAACACAGCATGAGGGTTCCTTTTTCTCTACACCCTTGCCAACATTTGTTATTTCTTGTCTTTTTGACAGTAGCCATTCTGACAGGTGTGAGGTGATATCTCATTGTGGTTTTGATTTGCATTTCCCTGATGATGAGTGACGTTGAGCATTCATTCATGTGTCTGTTGGCCATCTGTGAGTCTTCTTTGGGAAAATGACTATTCCAGTCCTCTGCCCATTTTTTAATTGATTTGTTTTTTTGGTATTGAGTTGTATAAGTTCTTTATATGTTTTAGAGATTAGCCTCTTATTGGCCCTGCCATTTGCAAATATCTTCTGCCTTTCAATAGGATGCCTTTTTGTTTTGTTGATGGTTTACTTTGCCGTGCAAAAGTTTTTTACTTTAGTGCCGTCCCAATAGTTTATTTTTTCTTTTGTTTTCCTTGCCTGAGGAGACATAACCATAAATATGTCGCTAAGGTCGATGTCCAAGAGATCAGTGCCTATGTTTTCATTTAGGAGTTTTATAGTTTTAGGTCTCACATTTAGGTCACTCGTCAATTTTAAGTTTTATTTTTGTGTATGGTGTAAGAGGTCCAGTTTTCCCAGCACCATTTATTGAAGAGACTGTCCTTTCCCCATTGTATATTCTCTCTTCCTCTGTCATAAATTAATTGACTATGGAAGCTTGGGTTTATTTCTGGGCTCTCCATCCTGTTTCATTGATCTATGTGTCTTTTTGTGCCAGTACCATACTGTTTTGATTACTACAGCTTTGTAGTATTATCTTGAAACCTGGGATTGTGATATTCCTAGTTTTGTTCTTTTTTCCTCAATATTGCTTTGGCACCTTGGAATCTTCCACACAAACTTTAGGATTATTTGTTCTAGTCCTGTGAAAAATGCAACTGGAATTTTGATAAGGATTGCCCTGAATATGTAGATTGCTTTGGGTGGTATGGACATTTTAACAATATTAATTCTTCTAATCCATGAGCATTGTATATCTTTCCATTTGTGTCATCTTTAATTTCTTTCATTAATGTCTTATAGATTTCAGAGTATAGGTCTTTCACGCCTTGGTTAAATTTTATTTCCTTTCCTGTATCTTTATTCACTTGTTTTATTAGTACCATATACATCCCTAATCTTTCAAACTTTGTTCATAGGACTATTTCCACTAGACGTAACCTACAGAAATAATCTATTACTGTCATCACTGATATGTCTCCATTTAGAACATTACCTGGCACAGAGAAAGCACTCAATAAATATTTAATGAAGGAAGGAAGGAATAGATGGACAGATGAATTTTAGAAGAGACTGAAAATATTTTTCCAAGTGTTTAACAAATTTTTAGTCTTATAAAAAACAGAGGAGGTTTTTCTGGTGATGCTAGGCTTTATACTAATATATTGTAAATCAGCCAGAACCACTGTATATAAAGTATAATAGCTTTAGTGTTCCAATGAACAGGTAAAAACATATATAAATAAATGTATAAATATATAATAATATACATATATATATATATATATTTTTAAAAGACTGACTTACCCTGGATTAAGCAGTTTTTATAAGTAAGTCTGAGCTCTGCCTTTGCCCCTGATTCATGTTTAGCTAGATATTTTTCTAAACATTTAATGAAATTCACAGATGTATTAATATGTACTTCGGAGTGGATAACATACTTAGCTTTAGGAAATTAAAAGCAAAATATCTATTTTCCCCTATGAGCAAGAGTTGAGATTTGACCTTTAATGTAGAATAACATTTTACTTTCAAAAAGTGATATTTAATTTAGAAATGTTTGGCCTTACAGAGGAAATGCTCAGATGGTTCACAATAGAAAATACACAGTCAAAAAATATATGAAAAATGTTTAGCCACAGAAGTAATTTTAAACATAAAATTAAAATGCCCCCTTTAAGCCTATAAAATTGGTGAAAATAAAAAAAAAAAAAATGACTCCCAGATTCTTCCATATACTACTGATAAGAACAAAATTGCTTTTCTGGAGGGCAAGTGGTCATACACATCAAAAGCCTTAAATCTTTATATAATATTTGGCCAAGAAATTATACTTATCGAAATTTATGAGAAAATAATCATGATTGTTTATAAAAGTTTATGCACTTTCAGGCTCAATTCATTGCTATTTCTAAGAGCAAAGAATTGGAAATGACTCTTATGGCCAAATAATATATTAGGCAGATAAATCAATTACATTTATTCAAGAGCAAACTTTACAATTAAAAAATATTATAGAAGCAAAGACATAGAGAATAATATTCAAGCTAGGGGCACCTGGGTGGCTCAGTTGGTTAACATTCTGCCTTCGGCTCAGGTCTTGATCCCAGGGTCCTGGGATGGAGTCTCACATCAGGCTCCATGCTCAGCAAGGAGACTGTTTCTCCCTCTCCTCACTGCTCATGCTCTCTCTGTCTTGCTCTCTTTCTCTCTCTCAAATAAATAAATAAGTAAAATCTTAAAAAAAAAAAAAGAAAATTCAAGCTAGCTTGCTCTAAAAGGCCATAAATTTAAAAGCTCATGTTTAGTATGTTTAGTACAATAACTTTTGGGAAAAATTAGAATATAAAAATATGAATATGTGTATATGAGAATAAAAATACACAGGAGTAAAAATGCTTTGCTTTCTAAAAACTGCAACTGTACCTAAAAATGAGAGTTATACCTCCCTACAGTAGTTCTAATCTCCACAGCAAGTATTGTCAATTACAAATATTTATCATTCTGAATACCCTTCAGAAGAGATAATTATGAAACTGCCAAACCTCATCTAACATACACTTATATATTTTGTGTAATATGCTGTTACATTATATTTAATTGTATATTTATATATAGGATTTTCAGCTAATGAAACTCTCACTTTAAAACAACTAAAATGGATTTGGTTCATATTTGTAAGGAAAATATAAGTGTTTTGTTCCATTCTTTGAATAGTGTTCTTTGCTTCATATTTTTATGAAGATGTTCTTATATTCGTACAAAAGTTCTTTAAAAAGGAATGCAGAATTTCATTTAAATATGAACAATGGTTTAGAAAACAAAGGCAAGTGAGAAAAAAAGTTCATCTTTAGCTTTGTTTAAAATGCTTGTATGTGTCTGAGATGTAGAGGTTCACCTGGGTACAAAATGTAAAGAAGAAAGCACTTCATGGGCTAATGCAAGTTTTAAGAGGGGCCTGGAACATCTCAATTCTAAAGGACAAGACAGTTTCTCCATCGATGAAGATTTCTCATCAAAACACAAATAATGCTCTAGATAGAGGCTAATTTAATAAAGATCTGCACGGGTTATTGGCATAATATCATTAGTTAAGTTTCAATTACAAGCATTTCTAAACTTTATAGTTTTCTTTATATCTCTTGTGGGAAAATAGAGCTTTGGGTTTCTCTTCCAGACACTGATTTTTTTAAATTATCTTCATCTTCCACCAAGCAATGTCCCCGTTTAAGAAGATATGAGTGTTGTGTAAAACTATATGGCAACAGCTGAGACCATTTGTGATCTAGTGATTGAATTAAGGATCTACACACGAAATCCATAGGCCACCTTTCCCCCAGATTTTCACAGTGTTTACTTGAGGAGAATTTACTTACATCAACAGGTCAAGTCAATCAACAATGACAAGAAGAACGTGTAGGAGATGTATAGGCTTGCTTGTAATGCCCCACTAACATTACCCTCTCTGTGACTGATACTATTACTAAGTAGCACTGAATGCCATATGTCCTAGGCTTCAGGTTATGTATTTTTATATTAAGAAAGACACTCCTTGCTTTGAAGATTCTTTGTTTTCTGGATGGGGGCATATGAGAGAGTTGGGCTCTTAGTCATTCGTTCTACAATGGTAAATGAGAGCATCTGTGTTCAAGTTATTTGTGAACACTTGCTTGTTGGAGAGTGTATGAGAGTGGTGGCCTGGGATGTGCTACACACAGCTTCCAGACAAGTCTAAGACACATCAAGAACAGGCCTACGTCAGAGAGATTGATGCTCAGTTCTAGACCACCATAATAAAGTGAATATAAAGCATGTTAAAAGAATGTTTTAGTTTCCCAGTGCCCAAAAAGTTGTGTTTACACTAGAGTCTATTAAGTGTGTGACAGCATTATGTCTAAAAGGTACATCCCTTAATTTAAAAATGCTTCATTGCTAAATACACTACCCATCATTTGAGCTTTCAGCAAATTGTAATCGCTTGATCACAGATCACCATAACAGACATTAAATAATGAAAAAACCTGAAATATTGCAAGAATTACCAAAATGTAACACAGAGACATGAAGTGAGCAAATGCTATTGGTAAAATGGTGCTGACAGACTTGTTCAACTGAGGGTGGCCACAAACCTTCAATTTGTCAAAAACACAGTATGGGCAAAGGGCAATAAAATGAGGTATTCCTGTAGTATAAAAGTACACTTGCTACACAAAAGGCATTGTTTTCCAATTAACAGTAATAATGAACACAATGTCAAATGATTCTTGAGCATACTTTTTGAAAATATATTTTTGTAGGGACTGCAAAGAAATAAAGCAGGAAGAAAGCGCATATATAGACTTATAAGGAGAGAAGCATATTCTTCACAGAGAAGAATTTTTATGCGTTGGCTTCCAACCCAACTAGTTATTCTGATTAATTTTACATGGAATCTGCCTTATTCTGCTTTATGTAATATCATGATCTAGTTGTATTACAGGGATAGAGAAGTGATCTATGTCTCTATGATTCGGTTGATAGTAATACTAGACTTTGGTACATTTTCATTCTTAAATGCAGCAATTACCTAAAATGTGGGCTAAGTTTTAGTTGACCCAAATGTTGGTTTTCTTGATGTTTTGAAAGAGGCTGGTTTTGGATGGCAGTGCTGTCAACTGTATGTAAAGTCAGTTACTCGAAGTTTTCCTTAGTTGTTCTTCTTTTCTCACCAGCGACATCTCTCTACAATTCAGCCTGAGTCTTGACATATAATTTCTGTAAATTCACTTAACTTGTGTTCATCTAGCCATCCACTTCATTTATAAACCTGTGTGGTTAACTATATAAGCATGTTAAGATGCACTAAGGAAAAATGAAAAGAACTTATATCCCTTATCCAACACTGAAAAATAAACTATGGTCCCTTTCCCGCAATTCTGGTGAATTTTGAATTTATATTTCTACTTTTTCCTTGCATACCAAATATGCTACAAACCAGGATTCCGTTTTGCATTATCATCTTCATAGATTTCAAAGCTTGTAAATGTGGTATATCTGCTGGTGTGGCTATCATCACCTGATATACCTGAGGGGCAGATTCAATTGTAAACAGATTTGAGTTTCTTTTTTTAAACAAAGATTTTATTTATTTGAGAGAGAGAAAAAGAGAGCGAGCGTGTGCACATGAGTGGGGGGAAGAGCAGAGGGAGAGCCCGACTTGGAGCCCAATCCCAGGACCCTGAGATCATGACCTGAGCCACCCAGGCGCCCCCAGATTTGAGTTTTTCAGTAGTAGCCATGAAAATATCTGGGGAGGGCTCTCATAGGTTTCCTAAGCTGTCTCTCTTCCAGGCAAGATATCTTTCTTTCAACTGCTTTTTATCAGACATGGTTTCTAGGCCTGTCATCTGGATGCATTCTACCCTGTTTTTATCTCTATTAAAATACCATATCCAGAATTAAATACAGTGCTATCGATGTGTTATGATGAGCCCAGAGTCCAGTGAAATTGTCGTCTTCCTTCCTCTGGCAACACAGAACTACCTTTGGGGTTGGCCATATCGGGCAAGCAGCTAAAAACCAGGGCATCCTCACTCACCGTTATTACACCAGGTCTCCTAAATCCTGTACTTGGACAACTGATTTCTTTGAACCTGACTTCAGGACATTACCTTTATGTTTCACCAACCTATCTAAAATAGCTTCACCTCTCCCCAGTCTTCATCTCGACATGAATTTGGCTTCAGAGAAATCACCTCTATCTGAAATTTTATGATATCTTTACTTGGGTAAAACTCTATCATCAATTTACCCAACATGAATGTAAACCCCACAGGAGAGGAACTTTGGTCTTCTTCACCGAGGACATGTCCTGGGATATAGTGAGTAGCCAACAAAGGCCTGGTAGATGGAGGAGTCATTCTTTGTTAAATTCTGCCTTCTTCAGTTCTGGAGAAATCACCTGAATGCTAGTTCTGTCAATCTAACATATTACCCAGTTCTCTGGGGCAACATCCACTGAAACTTTGGTAAGAATGCCTTTTGTAACTTCAAGTCACACACCTCCACTCTTCATCAGATTCTGTTCAGAATGCAACGAGAAGCTCCCAGTCCAGAGTCCTATGAGTTATTTCATTCCTTTCAGGATGACAATGAGCCTTAATTAGCACAATTTGGGAAAGGGCATTCTAACGCTTTTTCCTACTTTCCTGTATAATTTGGCCCATAAGTTTCAATCAGAAATTGACATACCGTTACGTTAGAAAGATCAAGGTAAACTCTAACATTTCCCTGAATTAAGTCTAGAAACGCAATCAAAAAAGAAAAGGAGACCTCAGTTGTTTCCGAAGATCCCTCTCAGGGAGGTTGCTTTTTTTGCCTTTTTTCTTTTCATTTCACAAAGATGGAAATTCTTTGCAGATCAGTGTTGAGATCAGTAATTTCACCCGTTGTTTCTGGAATTCATCATCTCTGTGAAAATTGGTAATTTGCTTCCGGTTCTCCACTGTGAGGCCTACTTTTCGTAATTTCTAATGATCAGGGACAGTTGTTCTAGAAGCACGATCCTTTCAGCATACAGGAATAGAAACGGTGTCCTTGCATTCGCCGGCAGCCGTGCTCTTCCCGATTGAACATCACTCTGTTGTGTGCATGAAGGTAAAATTAACACAGGCCCGGGCGGGGGGGGGGGGGGGGGCTCTGCGTTCCACCTGACAGCTGTTAGGTGCTCTAAACAATGGGCCCCTCACACACTTTCTTTTTCGTGCTCTTAAAATAGCCTGGCTGTCTGACTCTTACAGGTTTTGCGAGCTTCAAGCAGCTGTTCGGCTCTTCCTGCATTTATTCTTTTAGATGACTGCTACTCTCTCTCGTTTTCCTCTTTCGTTTTAACCATTTGCTTTTCTCTTCCTCTCCTCTACAAAGCCAAGGTTATCAGTAAGTTCTTGAAGCAGCCTTGCTGGTATCTTCCGATGCCTCTCCCTTTTGTTCCTCTTGGCGATAAGGTATCATCATCATGCCACAACTTCCTCTTGGGAATCTTAACTCTTGGGTTTTCCTTTCTAGGTACAGGCCGCAAACACCGTTTTCTCTCATTCTCTGCTGAAGCCTCCATGTTTGTTTGTTTTTTTAATTTTGAATTTAAATTCAATTTAATTAACATAGTGTATTAGTTTCAGAGGTAGAGTTTGGTGATTCATCACTTGCATACAACACCTAGTGCTCGTTACATCACATGCCTTCCTTAATGCCCATCACCCAGTTACCCCATCCCCCCCACCCACCTTCCCTTCAGCAACTGTTTGTTTCCTATAGTTAAGAGTGTCTTATGGTTTGTCGCCCTCTCTGTTTTCGTCTTATTTTTCCTTCCCTTCTGCTATGTTCATCTGTTTTGTTCCTTAAATTCCACGAGTGAAATCATATGGTATTTGTCTTTCTCTGATTGACTGAATTCACTTAACATATTACCCTCCAGTTCCATCCACGTTGTTGCAAATGGCAAGATTTCATTCTTTTTTGATTGAGGCTTCAGTGTTTAAAGTACACAATACGCACTCCATAAACATTTGTTTAATGGATGATAAACATTATCTACAATCCCTTAATTTTGACTTCCTAAAGCTTAGGGCATACACCTATGTCCTTGTACTCTTCCTTGTCTTCTAGAGATAGTTAATAGACACGTTCTGTTAGTGTTAACATTAATTCTTCTTTCCCAGTTTTGTTTTTGTTCTTTTTTCTGGTGAGTCAGTTATATCTTACACAACAGTACTCCCTTCAGCTCTCACTATCGTCAGAGGTGTTACTTATTGATGGACAATGACGATGATCCGCGGATATACATATTTATATTAAGATATATATTAACATATTACATGGCACACATAATATATATTAACTGATAAACCAGCATCACAATTATCTGAACAGTTTTATAAAGATTCTATGTATTTAGTATTCAGGATTTTTGTCTTACTGCAAAGAATGCATACGGAAGTACCCCACTATACAAAAAATTATTTTTTTGTGTGGCAGTGGGTGCCGTGTTACGCAGGCCCCAAGGATTTGGGGTGAGGAGGCTTTGGGGAGTCTTGACTCTCCACCCCACCCCTGGGCACCTACAGATACAGGCCAGGCAGCTAGCCTTGCGAGGGAGTGGGGGACAGAGCCTGCCCTGAGTCCCTGTGGACACTTGCACATGCATGCCCAAAAAGTAATTTTAAGAATAAAGTGTTAGAATAGTAGAGCAGGGCTAGTTAACTTTTTGCATGTCCATCTTTAATCTAATACTAGAGATACTTAACTTTGAGAGGAATGTCTGACATGTATGAAAGGGTTATATTCAAAACATGACCCAATATTTATCTGTTGATATTAGAAATCAGTTTATTTACAATTTCCTTCAACTGTGGGCATCTGCAAACATTTTCTATCTTAAAAAAATTTAGAACAAGCAACTAACAGAAAAATAAGATTGCTGAATTGTAGATCTTGGAGTCACCCAAGACACATGTACTTTGTAAAGAGACCATGGGACATGGAATTTAACAATCTTCATTGTCAGGGAACTTCCTAAACTTCTGTGTGCCTGCCTCATGGATCACTTAAAGCTCATTTCCTCTCATTGAACAGGCAGGACAGCTGGCCAGGCTTCCATCTGCACTGTCCTCAGCCCTCCCTGTGTTACGGAACACCCTTCTGAAATGGGAGAAGGCCAATTTGAAACAAAAGTAAAAACTCAAAACAAAACAAAACAAAACAAAAAAACCCCAAAACACCAACCAACAAAAACAACAACCTTGTGGGAAATAGTATTTTAAACTGAACTTTCAATGGGCCCATAGATTAGGTCAGGGGAATGGGCCAAAATAGTGAAGCACTGTCCCTTGAATAATTCAGGTTAAATTCTTAAATAATATTAACGGGGTCATAAAACACCAGGCTTGGAAATTAAAGATGTTTATGTCTCATCAAAAAGTCTTTGACTGTAACTCTCTGGCATACTGCCAAAAGGGCAGCTCTTTGGGGGAAAACCCTATGCCAAAGGCCAAAGAGGCAGCTGTGTTATTCAGCTCCTGAGCGCTTCCAACTCAACACCCACACAAGCTCAATTATGAGCAAATTAAAGGGATCCAGACTGAACACAGTAATTCTGGTAATTCAAATAAATAGAGGAAAGTCTACAATTAGGAAAAGATTGATTTTCTGGAAAACCCAGAAAATGACACCCTAACCCCTTTGCATAAGCATAGTTACATCCAATTATTTAAAAATAAATTTCCTTTTATTCATCATTTTAATAACTTCTGTTCTGTCTTAAAGGTGGCCACATGCATGCCAGCAGGAGTATTCACAAAATACGGAGGCAGAATGGCCTCAAAAAAAAATCTATAATGGATATATAGGAATTAATGAGATTGAGTAAAATGGTAATCAAAGTTTTATACCTACTTTTAGAGCACACAGATAATGCACTGTTCATTTCTACCTTTTCTGAGTACAGAGAAAAATTTCAAGTCATTCAGAAAGAACGAAGTTTGACTACTGTGGAATCTATTACTATAACTCATTATATTAATAACGAACAAAATACACAAGGTCATTCTGTATAGATCCTTAAAACTCACTTAATAATATTCAACATCTGATTAATCTGACTGAGTAAACTTTTTTAAGAAGGTAGGAGTACAAGGACATTTATGTAACGTGATATAAACATTTCTTCTATCAAGAACCATCAGTGAAGTCATAATTAATGCACACACACAGTGGAAGCATTCTTGTTTAATCTTTAAATTCATTTTGTTGAGCTGATCTAAAGTTCATGTGGGAGAGTAAATGTATATGAAGAGCCAAAGTGATTTTACAAAAGAAGAAAAATCAGAGGAAGTTTTTCCTGTAAGTTATCAAAATAGAGTGTAATAGCATATTGATAATATAAACAAGGTGACACTGGCATGGAAGAGACAAATACGTCAACAGAATATGTCTAGAAACTGACCAATGTATGTAAGGAAACTTAATATTCAATGTTAATGTATTCTACTTTAATGGGGAAAGGATGTAAAAATCAATAAATGTTCTTAATAATCTGCCTATTGTCATGAATAAACATTTTTCCACCTTACACACCACGGATAAATATATTACAGATTGGTAAATATTAAAAAAAAAGCCTTCAAAAGTACTAGAAGAAAATAATGTGATAAGTATAAAACCCAGAAGTCATAAAGGAAAAAATGGAAATTTTTTTATCACGAGACTAAAGATTTCTTCATAGTAAAGGATATCATAATCAAACTAAGATGACAAATAATGGATTGAAAGAAATTCTTTGCAACATACATAACAAAATTCTTTTTAAAAAAAGATTATTTATTTGAGAGAGAGAGAGTGCATGTATTCGAGAGTCGGGGGGGGCAGAGGAAGAGAATCCTCAAGCCGACTCCCTACTGAGTGGGGAGCTTGACATGGGGCTCGATCTCATAATCCATGAGATCATGACCTGAGCCAAAACCAAGAGGTGGATGCTTAACTGACTGAGCCACCCAGGTGACCCCATAACAACATTCTAAAGACAAAAAGAATTAAGAAATGGAAACATTTTTGGCAAAGGATATAAATTAGCAAATCATAGAATGTGAAATACAAATGGATCCCCTGAAAAAACAAAAACAAAGCCAAAAAATACCCTAAACTCTCAATCCTAAATTCAGTCAAAAGGGGAAAAGCAAATTGTAAATCCAGATTAATTCACATAAAATTGTACAACTATTACAAAGAAGCACAATATGTGATATAGATATATGTACATAGATGGTGCAGCAAATAAAGTGCTACGTAGGTATACATAGCAAACTATTTTTAAATCATGTTTCTATCTGGGGATAAGAATACTTTTTTCTCACAAGAGCTGCCTATTTTTTGAAATATAAGTGAAATTAAGTAAATGGAACTCACCTTTAAAATAATTTGAACATAATATGCAAGTTAAAATGCTAGCCTAGACTCAGCAACAAAAATGAAACAAAAACAAAGGTACTAATTGGGACCGTTAGCCTTCAAAGACTCCTGTAGACTTTGGAAAGGAGAACTATCCAACATAAAGGACTAGATAAATAAAAGGTTTTATCTTTTTAAGTTTTGAACCATATGAAACTGCTAGTTTTCCAAGTCCGAAAATAGTCAAAAGCACTGATTTGATATTCAGCCTAAATACCTTAGGATGGATGGCTGGATGATTGATTTTTTGCTGTTTGAAGACTGGATCTTGACCCTGCTATCTTTATAAGCATAGCCACCACCCTTTTTGGTAAATATAATAATTCCTTAGGTTGCCCACTGCTACTTATAGAAAATGAAATGACTTAACAATAATCTTTTCACCTAACCAAACAGGAAAGACACTTCCAAATGTTTACCATCTGGTATCGTCTGAGCTTATGCGCTAAGAAAATCAACATGTTTATTGAGCTCCCTCAACTGTTTTGGGGACAGGGGTTCAGAATGGCTCTAGAACGCTGCCCTCTGCAAGACTGTTAGCTTTAAACTGGCATTTCCTGGAAGAGACCAAACTTTGATGGTGTATAAAATATTTGTATACCATATTTTACCACTTCTGCTGTATGGTGCATTTAAGCCACAGCTTTGGTCCCTGTGTCCTGAAAACAGCTCGGGACCTCTACCCAATGAGGCAAACTGAACAAACATTACTATTGTCGTTTATGGTATAAGTCCAACAGAATGCAATGAGTGACTTCTAGCTATACATATTTTGGAAGGGCCGTTTCAATGTAAAAATAGAAAACTTCTCAAAAACAAAACAATGTAAACAGAAATACTGTTTCTGGATACACCTTAGACTTTATTTTTACAGATTTGATAATAGTTTTTCTTTCTTAAAATGGGCGCCATTTTTTTTCTTTTGCAGATAGTTTTTGGGAACTTTTTGTTTTAATTAAATGAGGAAAATAGTAATATATTCTTGCCCCAAATTAAAAGAGATTTTTATCTACTCGTTTTCTTCATAGAGTAATTGGGAAGACAGAACAAAAGATGTTTATCAAGCACTTTATAAAAATCAATTGCTCCTCAAATTATTAGTAATAACCTTGGTCACTGTCACACATGATTCCTTTGGTTTGTCAAAGGTTTATGCTGGAGAAAATCCCCTTTTCTGACCAGGGCTCAGCTTTTCTATCCCTCTCTTGCTATAGGTGATCAGAGCAAATGTATCCTAGTGATCTAGTTAATTTGTAGAAAACAGAATCAATTTCTCTTGTTTCATCATGACTGAACATTTTTCTGAACTCCTGTAAATGAGTAAGAGATAAGCACTATTTATCAGATTGTTCTGTGGAGCACATGGTTTTGATTATTCTATATTCTTGTTGCTAACTAATGAAAAATGCAATACATCTCAAGAGAAAACATTTGCAAAGCACGGCCTGTGAGCACCCAGCAGCAATGAATGTTTGCTGGGGATTTATTTTGCACTTGCACCCTTCTCTCACATTCCTCTCTCTCCAACAGCCCATGAGAGCACAGCAATGCGCTTGGGTGTCTGAAATGTCTTCTGGGGTCCCACATCCTGGGACCTGGAGAACATCATTTCCAGGGGGCCCTCGTTCTGCACTAGCAGCCAAGAGTCACCCTGAAATTTCCTGCGGAGCTCAGAACCTCAGTGAGGTTCTTCAGGCATGGACCCAGGGTACCTCGACAGCCTCCATCTGGCAAACTCAAGGAACCCTTTCCCCGCCAGTGTTAACAGGATCTGAAGATGGGCATTTCAAGAGATAAATCTTCCCTACCGCTGCCATCCCTGTCCACTGCACATAGAGATAGGAAACCCCGCGGAAGACGATTCCTTTAACCCTATTATCTTCCCGGGCCCCGCAGCGGGTATGTTCGTGAGAACGGCAAAGTCACTGATAGAAGTGAGAGTGCAAATACAAAGGCAGGTGAGTCACTGATGCTGACGGCATCCAGATCATTCAGAAGGAATGATCATATTTTTCTGACCAATATGGACCGCCTTATAAAAATGTCATTCACCTCTCTTTTAAAAGAAAAAGGGGTAATCACAATTAAATGTGTGAGACCAATATCCCCTCCCCCAGGCTGGGGCCGACTTCACCCCCTTAGGTTGGAGCTGAGGAAACAGAGGGAGGACATTCAGGAAGACAGATGGGCTTAGGCTGGTGCGCTGACCTGGATGTCACTCACCCTCACTTACCAAGGTCCATGCTCTTGGAGGCTTTCAGATTCATCGATTCGGGCTGCCTGGCCGGTGTCACAGATCTGAAGTGGATGTGCTGATCTGGAAAATACACTGCCGAATCCACCTCAGAGCTGTGGAAAGAAGCCATACGCCGTATTTAGATTTAGAATAAAAAAAAAAAAAATTCTTTTTTTCTTTTGGTAAAGGAAGCAGTTCTCCTTTTGAACCCAGCCCCACCTCATATCCTCTCCAGCTCCCAACCATGTATTTTCAACTGATTCCGGAATCTCGGGTGGTTTTTATGAGACGTAGCAACTCTATTTTTATGTATTTTATCACACTCTACAATTTAAATAAAATATTCTCTGGCTAATGCCATGTTTTCCTCTTCACTGATTTCTGCTAACTGGGATCCTGCTGTACAATGTATAGCTTCAAATGGGAAAGCCGGGCCTGGAAGGAACTGGAGGAGGCTGGCAGGTATTCACGGAGCCTAGAAGCAGGGTTAAGAGATCTCTGAAGGCTAAGCATGGCCCTCCTTTAGAAACAAGTAAAAGGCTTGTGTACTTTAGAGAAGACCATCCTGCTGAAAGACTGCTGGCTGCAGTGGTTTGGTCTCCGACTTTATTTAGGCCTATTTCCTAAAACTAACGTTCATACTGAGCACACAGTCTACTCATTAATAACACAACAAGGAAAGAACAAGAAAAGCACAGTTTCAGACACCAGATATGTTAAATGCCCTTATGGGCTTCCCAGTACTTGTAGTCAATCTCAAAGAATTCTGTTTCTGCTAAATATTTTATTTATTTGGCTTGAGGATGGAGGGGATTATACAAGGGAATTACAGACAATGCTTTATTTCCTGGTCTAGAAATAAATCATATTTATAAATTTTGTAAGTTAAATTACAGCTGCTTTCTCCCCTCGTATTCTCATATATTGAGAAAGTTAACACGGTAGCTCATTTCAGCATAACTTTAGTCTTAAATACAGTGAAACTCAAATCAAGTGTCCGATAAATCTGAAAGTACTGAGGTTGAGGTTTTCAAACAGTTGGGATTTGACACTGTAAACAGTAAAACAACAATAAAAAAAAATGAACCATTATGAATGAGAATCCTTCAAAAATGTACAGGGGATCTCAATTTCTTAACCAAATATACCGAAATAAGTTTCATCTTTTCTTGAAACTCATTAGTTATGCACATTCAATACTGCCTTGCAGCAATATTAAAATTAAAATGCAGCAATAATACTGCTGAGTGAATAAATGAACCCCCATTATTGCAATATGGTGGGGGGCTTCCGGAAGTACCCGCATCAGGCAGCAGAGCACAGAGCTCAAGGGCCCAAATGCCAAAGCAGCGCTGCTTAGTTCTAAATCCTGGCTCTGCCCCTGACTAGCTGTGGGGCCTACGCACAGCACTTAACCTCTCTGTGCTTCAATTTCCTGATGCGTAAAATGGGTCTAACTCCACTCCTTACTTCACGGGGTTCTTAAGAGATACAATGAGTTTGTAAAGTAAAAATAAAAAGATTTGTAAAGTCGGGAGAACAGATTCTGGCACAGAGTAAATGCCAGTAGAAGCATTTAGGAAACAACTAAGCAGGTAAATAAATAGACCCGCTTTTGCTTCCCAAATGACCATAAATTTTTGCTTTTCGAGTCATCTATACGATTTTTTCCAGTCTCTTTCTTTCTCTGTTTTTGTCAGGGTCTCGGTAGACCTGGGACTAAGAGCCCTTCTCTATTTATTTTCAAGTTTTTTCCCTTTTTTTTTTTAACAAATATTATTTATTTATTTTTAGTGTGGTAAGGTTGACACACGATGTTACATTAGTTTCAAGTATACAACATAGTGACTCCAACAAGTTTATCCCTTCTGCTATGCTCAGCATGAGTGGAGCTAAGGGTAATGTGCCGTGATGGTTAGGAGCCTGGGCTAGAGAGCCCTGCGCCAGGGCACGTGGCCTCAGTGCACTAGTCCCCACAAGAGATAGTATTAGGATGTATAAAGTTGTTGTAGGGAAATGAAGATATGGTATGTGCTAACAGTAATGCCTAGAACACAATGAGAGCTTGATCAAGGTGAGCTGCTAAATCCTTTCTTTATTTCTGTAGGTTAGAGAGGGCCTGAGACACTCTTCAGTGAAGAAATTATACAAGGTTTCATGAAAGTTTCTCAAGAAATTCAAATCTACTCTTTACAAAGCTTTTTTGTTTGTTTGTTTGGCTTCTTCCTTGGTGTCTGGCTTATATTTTCAATAGATAAAACCACTGGCATATATGGAGTATATTAGATGGGGTAGGGAGTGATGACAAAATACGCCCGTTGTGAGCAAAACTCCTTGCACCACGGGGCTACGGACACTGGCCTTCCATAACAGCATCGCTTGGATTGTTTTGGCCCATTTTAAAGAAGAATTCTGAGAGGCTACTGTGAACATGAGCTTCCCCCTGAGCCTTGATGTTTTGGAAGCACTTGCCTTTAAATGTGTTATTCAACCTTTATTTGCACTTAGTTTCACATCCTTTGATCTCTTGTGATGATGTGGTTTTAATGTCAGAAAGACTCATGGCCTTCAGAGACTCCAAGAATTTAAGAGCCGGGAGGCATTGAAGGTCACCTCTAACTCCTCATCTTGTAGGTGAGACACTGAGGCCCAAAGAGGAAGCTGCTATTCCAAGGTCACACAGCTGGTCAGTGGCAAAGTGAGGACCCGAACTGTGGTTTCTTCATGTTGCCTTTTCTCAGAGCCACAAAAACTTTGGCTGACATGGTGGCCAGCCTGGGGCACAGATATGGACTCTGCTCATATGGACTGCTGATATGGACTCCAGGAACATCCAAACGTTCCCTTTTGGGGCAGATTCACTCCCTCTCTTACGCTGCTTGTGTTTTAGGTTAGCTTTGTGTTTCAGTAGAGTGCTACATACCATGAAATAAAAGGAAAGCGAAGAGTTAACCCAAACAGATGCCCTGTGTTACAATGAAAGCCATTTGGGGAGGTGGTTTAGGACCAACATG
This sequence comes from Eumetopias jubatus, assembly GCF_037043125.1. Taxonomy (NCBI): domain Eukaryota; kingdom Metazoa; phylum Chordata; class Mammalia; order Carnivora; family Otariidae; genus Eumetopias; species Eumetopias jubatus. The sequence goes on from NW_028274809.1 coordinate 31,154,276, forward strand.
AATATTCCTCATTAAAACTTAGGTAGCACTGCATTTAAAGAGTTCTGCTCAAGGGAGACTATGGGAATCTACCCAACTGAGGCACACACTGGTTAACCCACTTTATTGTCTTACTTTACCAAACTAGGCACTAATTGACAAATTAAATACAATAACTCAAATTTTTTGAGATTCTTGGGAAACAATGATCCCCATTCCCACTTTAAAGAAAGCAAGGTGGCAATGCCCTTTGATGCAATAACATCAGGTAAGGATCAGTCTAAATAAAGTGAAATTTTTGGTATAAATGTTTACATATAATGAAGGCTGATAAAAGAAATAAAAAAGCCACTTTCTACAAATGAATGTAACAAATGTTCATATATATGTGTGTGAGTGTGTGTGTGTACACACTATACATACCTGAATATACCCATTAAATTGATGATAGCGGTTTACACACCAGTTGCCATTGCTTTGAATATGACCAAGTGTACGTTTGGAAACCTTCGAGAGAAGGACCCATTTTGCCATGGTACAAAATTAGAAATAAGGCAAGATAAGGCTGATATTTAAGGAGGGGAGTGTAATATGATAAATTACAGGATTAGAGCCAATATACCGTGCATTGGCTCTATGAGTTTATACAGTGCACTTAAATAATGAAGTGTAGTATTGAATTAGTTAGTGTGAAAATATGTTAGACATGTAAGTGAGACTAGTAAGACCATTTGTAATTCTATTGGAAGTTTTTGGAGGGAAAGGGTGACACGGTGATTAACTATAAAATCTGACATATTTTAATTTTGAAGAAAGTTAGCATGTGCTCATGGCTGAGTGGGCTCCAGTGGAGGCTGTGGGAAGCTGCAAGTTGACAGCGGGCCAAAACCACGTTTTAGATTAAGGCCACATTTTCAGCGTGAACAACCAGGGGATCTATCAAATAGAAATGATACTCAATGTCAAATTATGCTGCATAATGAATCAATAAAGGTAGCAGGAAGCATATGCCAGTGTCCTGAATGTGGTGACAAATCAGGAATGTGAAAGACATATAAGACCCAGCCATGAATGTTCAAGGAGAACTGTCAGAAATCAAAAGGAAGGAGAAGATTTTGAGAGGTATGGCAAAAAAAACAAAAAAAAACAAAAAAAAACAAAAAAAACCCCTGAGGTCTCAGGTGTCCATCCATGAATAGGCTTCAACAATTGGCTACTATGAATCAGAGTAGATACTGAAAGGAAGGGAGGGAGGGAGGGAGGGGAGGAGGGAGGGAGGGAAGAGATGAACCCAGGGGAATGGAGAGAGAAAAAAATATGAGCATGCAGGGAATAACCAAATGTTGTCTAAACTGTTACTACAATTCAGTATATTCTGTCTGTTCCTAATTTGCCTTAAACCCTCTCTGAGAGATCACAGTAGAAAATATACTTCCTTTATATTTATTTTTTTATTCAGACACACATATTCTAAACTTTTGTCCATAATTGATGACATCATAACTACAGGTAACTTCCATAAATTCCTGATGTCATCTTGGTTCAAGATAACAGGCATGAAGTCTGATCACGTTTGCGTCTCACTTCTCATGTAATAGTTGTGTTCTGTTTCAGAAGGCTGGTTACATCCCTAAAGCACCACTTTTCCTTTTTAGAGGGCTTTTAACTTTTTTTTTTTTTTTTGAAAGCCAGGGTGGCCTCCCTTGCTCAGCCCTCCTGGTTCCCTTCCAACCTTTCCTCCATCCCAAGTTCCACACATCCAAGCCGCCCCCTCCCCCGCCCCGCCACTGCTGCCAGTCACCTAGGCAACGCAGCAGCTTGCAGGATGGTGCAGGTCACGAGATCCCAGGGGGAAGTTTCAAAGCTTTACATTTGTTCCTTCCATCTCAAAAATGTCTTTGGCTCTGCCCCTTCCTCTCCAGCCATGCTGTTCCCTTCTTCATTCTGGCCAGCCCAATCTCTTCTCTTGCCAGTCCCTACCCTTGTTTACAACTTTCCCCATCCACAACTGAACTCACTCAACCTGAGACTGTCATCAGCACCTCCCGCCACAAAACCCCTGCTCCAAGAAATTTGTGGAGACACCGAAGAAGCCAAAAAGGCCATTGCTAATTCCTGATAATTCCATCTCTGCAATATCTCTGATGCCCTCTCTCACCTGAAGAGGTTTCTCATCTGAAAGCTTCTCCCCACCCTCCCCAGCACAGATCCTTAGTACCTTTCACTGCTACTGCCCTAGAAAATGTCCAAAGAGTCTCTGGCTTCCGGTGGATGTTACCCTTTCTCCATCTCCCTAATGCCTGTTGTGCACAACCAAAACCCAGGTCTTATCATGCTGTCTGCTGAAACCCTACCACAAGGTTTGACCATCTAATGAAGGAAGTCTGCATTCCTTACCTTTGCACTCTGCACTCTAGCATCTGGCCAGTCAGCCATGATACAAGTTGCACAAATCAACTTCCTTTTCCAGCTGCCATGCTGTTCCTTCTACCCTTTCCTCTCTCTGAAATTCCCCTCCTTCCTGGGCTTTTCTCATGTCCACCTCTGATTCATACTTTGAGGTTTAGTTGAAATGTCACTTTTCCCATAACATTTTCCCTGATTCCTCTATCTGGAAGCATCCTCCCCTGCGGTGGATGTCCACAGTATTTTCTCTGTACCTTCTGGTAAATATCACTTTGTCCCTTGCGTGCTCGTTGTCGTTTTACCTACTGGCCTACCATCTTCTTGAGGGTAGCGTTTATATCTGATCCATCTTTGCATTATTCCAACACTTTTGCATATATACACAGAATAAACAGTGAAGTAGAACGAATGAAATTATTTTTTAAATGCATTTTGTTATGGCCACCAAACTGCCATTTTTGATTCAGATTTGAGGCAGGCAATGGACATGAATGGACAAAATTAAATATGTCCACATCTTCTTTCAAGAAACCCCTAGAAACTGATCTAGAACATTACTGTAATTATCCACCCAGTTGGCGAAACTGGATTTGAGTCAGATAGCGGACTTCAAAGATGTAGGAATCAGAGGTAGCTAAGTACAGGTAAGCTCCCAGCTAATAGAGTGAGCTGTACTCTTTTGGTGTTTTATTTTTAGCAGATGGTAATAAAAAGCATAATAGGAATGACACCAGCGTTGCTGCAAGAAAAATGAAAAAATTTCACAGGATTATCCTGGGACACAGAATGGAATAAAATACACAGTTTTTAACAGCCATAATAAATACAGAAAATAGCAAAGGGACAAGTTAATGATTTTTAAAACTCATCAGAAGAACAAAATCTATGAATTCCACTAGTCAGATGGTGTGTATACTTAGTAAATCTCTCTCTCTCATGCTTGTGAGATTCTAAAAATTATTGATTTTTTGGTTTCTATTACAGAGTGGATATAACATTGGGCACTCTTTTCAATATTTTAGATTATATATGGTGTTGCTTTAATTTTTAGATTCCATTAACTTTCTTGGAACATTTATTTTTAAAATACCTTTAGGGTTTGCCAATTACAAATGAAAAAAGAAAAAAAACCAACTAAGCTTTATGTCCTCTCAGTTTTGTTTTATACCTTCCCATAGAACCTTTTGAGTCCTCTGGTTTTTCAACATGATAAAAGAAAGTTCAACAATTTTCTTAAATATTTTATAACATATGACAAATCTTAAATTCCAGGAAGCAAAATATGAACATTCTAAACTATTAATTTTACCTATGAGGAGTTTTCACTGAAAAGGAATTATAGATGCTATGAGATTTCCATTCTGGAAAGAAATAGAGTCAAAGTCAGGTTGCTGGGTTTTTCTAGAAACATTGTACTGGGGAACGCTGATGATCTCTCATTTTATCAGTACCTGTGGCTGTAATCTTCAGTGCCCAGTTCCAGAATGGGATGTGGTGGTGGAGAAGGCGGGACCTCAGCCTCGGCCCATCCATCACTGGGGAGCAAGAGCTCTAAAACACAAAGAACCAATGAAGCTGTGGTCAATGGGAGGCAGAGCTATTTGGTGCCTGGCTTTCTTTCAGTACATCTCACAGATGCCATCTGCACCAACACATTAACCAACCTGAAATCAATAAGTCCTCCTACAGAACTGATTCAGGATTTGTATGGGAGCTAAGGCAGCCCTGGGTGAGGAAATCTAAGCCTGCTAATAGGTTTTTACCCTATTAGCACCAACCCAAGGCAAGTCAAGGCCGTGCATCCTGAATATCATTTCCCGGCTACGGAAGGCTGACAGTTGCTCATGACGCGTGTTCTGTGGAAAATTAACAAACCATCTCTTTCATGCCTTAACAGTTTTATAAACAAGACTCTCTCATGAATATGCTGGGTTATGTGGTGATTTAGGTATTTGCCTCAGTGACAAAAAGTACTTTAAAAAAAAAAAACCCAAAACATGAGATACTTTATATCTACTCACCATTTAGAGATGGTAGAGGGGAAAAAATACCCTTTTTGCATCTGTGCCACAATGGAAATATGTGGGTTTGAGGCCTTGGAAGCAAAAGACTAGGGTCAGACCTGGTTTTCTCACCTACTTAAAATGTACACTTTTCCAATCTCTTCTACTCTGGAAGAACTAGACATGTATCCTGAATCTTACTACAACCAAGGTTTGTAGTAACAAGCAGGTTTGTTGAGATCTTATCGTGTACCAGACATTGTGCTAAGTATTATGTACATTATGTCATCTAATGCTCATCCTTATTACCAGCACTAACGGACTTATGAAAAGCATGAGAGAGTGGCCTGGGGGAGAGTCAAGTTTGTGCAGCAAGGCCGCCAGGTCCCCAGTCACGGCTCCCACTACTGTGTGAACTTGGCCCAACTATTCAACTTCTCTAAGTGTTAGTTTTTGAAATCTGTAAGGTGGGAGTGAGAATAGCTTCATTAGAGGAATATAAGAATTATATAAGATGGTGCATATTCACACAGATTTATAAATGCAAGGTGCTAATAAGCAACTAAAAGATTATTCTATACCTCCTAAACTCTACTGTGTATCTATTACAGTGAGAGATTTGGTAAAAGGTGGACCCTACTTGTGTTGACTGCTGGAACAAGAGAGAAGTGTCCCTACCCCTGTGAAATGTTGCTGGTAAAAGAACCTGCTTGATTTGCCCACATGCCAGGTGTGATGGTTACTTTTATGGTTAACTTGACTGGGCCCAAAGTACCCAGATAATTAATCATACATTATTCTGGATGTGTCTGGGAGGTTGTTTTTTGGGTGAGCTTAGCACTTAAATCAATAGAGTAAAGTAGATTGTCCCCCCATAATGTGGGTGAACCTCATCCAATCATTTGAAGGCCTGAGTAGGACCAAAATGCTGACCCTCTTCTGAGTAGGAGAGAATTCTTCCTGCCTGACTGTCTTCAAACTGAGACACTGGCTTTTTCCTGCCCTTGGACTTAAACACAAATACTGACTCTTCCTGGGTCTTGAGTCTGCTGGCTTTCAGGGCAGGACTATACCGTTGGCTCTGCTTGGTCTTTAGCTTTGCTCATTCACCTTGCAGATGTTGGGACTTGCCTGGCTCCATAATCATGCGAGCCAATTCCTTATAATAAGTCTCATTATATCAGTTATTATATGTTCTTACGTATATGTCATATATATTATTATATATTATACATTATATTCTATGTTTTATGCTGTATAATATAATGTCTATTATACATTAAATACATATAAATACAAATACATCCCCTTGGTTCCTCTGTGGAGAACCCTGTTCCACGCTCTGCTCCAGGGCTTAGTAGGATATGCAGGTAGTTCTAGCAGTGCCCTCACACCCCTGGGCAGGAGGCTGGATGCGCAAGATCTGATAGGCAGGGTGACCAGGGCACAGAAGCGTGGTGAGCGAAGGCAGTCAGCACTGTCCCCCTGCACCGCCTCCCACCCAAGTGATCTAGTGAGTTGGTAATACAGTGGCAATCAGGCAGCCAGAGACTTGCTGAGAGAAACAGAACAGAAGAATACACTGTAATCTGGAGACAAGGGACATATTGGGACGACATTTTCCACTGGCTCTAATCTCTCTACCCTCAACTTCTTAGCCCATCTTTCACACTGGTGATAAACACGGCCGTGATCACGTATCCTTGGCCTCTCAAAACATTTCAGCTGCACACAACAGCCTAGAGAATAAAGGTCTACGCCCCTGGCAGGCGACGTCAGCTCCTTATCGCACACCAGCTACCCAAGACTACTTACTGTTCCCCAACCACAAGCCTGGGCCCTCTTGCCTCAGCGTGTCTGCTTACATAACTGCAAAATCCAGTCCCATCCATCAAAGGCCCACCCTTCTCTCAAGATCCACCTCAGTATTTTTATAACAGTGGCAGAGAACACTAGTGCTCACTCGATCTGTGTCCCTCCTTTCTTCCTGCACATACAGACCCCATTTCCCAGCCTTCTTTGTCCCTAGACTTGTTCTTGCCAACAGCAGGTGAGTTGCTCTGGTCATTGACATCCCCAGTATCAGTGGTTATGAAAGGGTACATTCTCTCCACCTGTCCCATCTCCCAGCTGCAAGGAGAAGGGGATGAGGCTCTAGAAAATGGCCTAGCCACCAGTGGAAGGAACCCAGGTCCCTCCATCACTGCAGGGAGCACAGCCCCCATCCTCCAGCTACCATACCTCACTGGGCTGTGGTAAGACAAGAAAAATACTTTCACTGTCTTTATCCCCTGATATTTGGGGTTTATCTATTAATATTATGGAAAATTATTCCATTTGTAACATTTATCACATGCGGCTATTGCAATGAGCTATCGATCTATCATCTATGTATCCATACCTGTTTCTCTGACTGGACTATGGAGAAACTCCTTCTAGCCCTCTTTCTCCTCTCCCTCCTCTTCTTCAGCATCTTCGCTGGATTCTTCAAGTTTTATTACAATTGTTACCTTTAGATTTTTTTTTAGAGAGAAAGATTGCACTGGGGGGCGGGGGGCAGAGGGAGCAGGAGATAAGCAGACCCCTCGCTGAGCAGGGAGACTGACATGGGGCTCAATTCCAAGGCCCCGAGATCATGACGTGAGCTCAAATCAAGAGTTAGGTGCTTAACCAGCTGAGCCACCTGGGTGCCTATTACCTTTAATTTTTGTTTCATCCACATGAACAATCTACATATTTTTAAGTATCTGTAGGTACAGAGGCAAATACCTTCTTTGTTGACTCTATCCATGGTATATTTTTAAACATGTTCAGATGTTAAAAGGAATTTTTCTTTCTCTTGACCCAAACACCTCTATTAACCCTCTGTCAGTGTGAAAATATGGAATTCTTTTCTCCAAAAAATAATATTTCTGGATTTCATCACATGTACAAGGTTAAGTTTTGATGGTCATCCTATATATATATGCCTGTGAATGTTGACAGTGCAGCCTCAGGTAACTACTTCATTCATGACCCAATAACCCTTATTTTAATCTTTTTTTTTTAAATTGTTGTTACTTGTTTTACAGATTCTGTCCTGCTAGGGCCGGATCAGAAAAGAAGAGTGAAAGGGGCTGCAACTTGAGACAAGGGCTCAGCGGGCTACGGCCCTGGTCCAAAACAAGCCTGCCATCTGGTTTTGTACATAAAGTTTCATTGAGCACTTATGCTCACTCATTTACTACTGTCCATGGCTGCTTTTGGACTACAGCGGCAGAGCTGAAGAGCTGAGACCGAGATCCCTTGGCCTGCAAAGCCTAACCTATCTGGCCCTTTACATATAAAGTTTGATGACCCCTTGTTTTTTATTTTTTTTAATTAGAAAAAATTTTAAAGCCTATTCTTGAGGGCTATAACAGCATTGTATTCTTTTTTGAAACCCTGATGGTGTGTTCTACACAATGGAGGTATTCAATAAACAGCAGGCAAATTGAAAAGTATAATTCAATTTCTGAACACCACTCCAGAGGGAGTGTCTTACGTGCTACAGAGGGGTGGACACATGCTGTTTCCCCAGAGAAGGCACATTAGGAATAATTATACATTATGTGTCTGCCCAAAGGACCCCAGGGAACATGGATCCAATGAGACAGGACACATAACCGAAGGGGTTTGATTTGCGGTGGGGATGGAAGTCCTCCAGGAGCCCTTCCTGGATGGTGATCCTGAGCGGACTTAGGACAATGGGTGACTCACACATGGGGCTGGAGTGCAGTAGAATTGAAAGGGGAGGGGAAGCAGGAATAGAGCACAAAAGGGGGAGACGAGAGCAATGAAAAGAGAACTAATAACAAACCAGAGGCAAATGGTGCTTATTATTATTACTTACTCATTACTTGGCCACGGGTGAGATCTAGCAGCAAAATTCTTCAGAAAATACAGTGTTGGTATTTCATATTCTTTATTACCATTTAAATGCTTAATAGGATTTTATAACTAAACTGTTGGGACACAGCCCCCGTCCTGACCCCTTACCATTTGGGGCACCACACTCATTCTACTGCAGGCACTGCTAGCAATTCTCCAACACAAATGTGAATTTTCTGGTGTTACAATTTATACAAACGTTAGTTCTAAAAATGCCTTTTCCCTGTAACAGCTTGACAGGAGTATGTGTGTGTGTGTGTGTGTGTGTGTGTGTGTATATATATATTATATATATATATATATATATATAATATATATATATAAATAACCGAGGAACTGTGGGTGGTATGTACTATTATTACAAAAAATAGATGGAACCCAGCATATCAACATTGGATTTTTAAATATACAAAGGAAAGGAAAAAAGGAAGAGAAAAGAAGTGAATGTTTTGGCTGTAACAGTTCCTTTCCACACTAGACATTACATTTTGTCAACTCAATCTTGCTTTTCTGAAGGGGCTCCGTAAAAAACTTGGTCATGTTGAGTCAACACTCAGGTTTCACGAGGCTTACTGGCCTCTTGCTACCTCATGTGCAACTGAAACTCAGAAACTCTCAATGGTTCCCAATATTTTAAATGTTTTTAGTATGACAAAGAGATGATGATCATGATATTCTTCTCCAGCATCATGTTTACAAATTCTATTATATATATTCTTATCTCTAAGTCAATAGGCTTACATAAAAGTAAGACAATTTCATCTATGGGTCTCTTACGATTAAAATTTAATTAGTCTATGCCTTGATAGGCCTAATTCTTTAACTGAATATTGTATAACAGATCTACAAGGAAATAACAGCAATAGATTTTTCCTGCTTTAAAGAAAAATAATGTTCAGTGCAGTCCTTGAAAGAACTGGATTTTTTTGTCACCTTGGAAAATTGACATGGGGGGAGGAAGTATAGCAGGAACCTTGTAGGTAGCTGACCTGCACAGTTTTTCACTGGTGTAAAATGTTGTTCTACCTGGAGGTAAGTCTCAAGAGGAAGGGAACAGACAGACTCCCAGTGGTTGTCTATGGCCACATGTACCCAAAGGACCTAACTGTTCAGTGGAAATACAAACTCAAAACATTCTATTGAAGTTTCAAAGAATTATGACATTTTATTTTTAGCATGTGCTTCGACTGGACTCTAATATTTGAATTTTTTTTTCCACGTATATCCTTACATTTTAACAAGTTCTGTAGTTTCATTATTTTGGCGTTTGTTGTCCCTTCTAGAGATACTGTCCCATTTCCCTATCTCGATGTCCTCTAAAAATACTCCATGTAATTACCACTCCAGTGTCAGTATTTTATAGTTATTAAAAATGAGGGGCATCTGGCTGGTGTCGTTGGTGGAGCATGTGACTCTTGATCTCAGGGTTGTGGGTCCGAGGCCCACGCTGGGTGTAGATATTACTTAAAAAATAAAATCTTTAAAAAAAAATGAAACAAGATAGGGGATAACATGCCCACTACTACTTTGGTATAATTAGGAATAAAACCTTTAACTTGGATTGTCACTGTATCACATGTTGCTTGAGAATTAAACGCCAATCAAATTAGGTAAAGCCTAGATATTTTAATACACATGGCAATGTTCTTGATCACTATATGGGCACAGTAGAGAGAAGGCTGTTCTAGTCTGTGGAAAACTTGCTGTTCCTTCCCCAGATTCTCCTCCTACTGTGATTTAAGGTCTCAGAAAGAGATCTTGCTTTGTCAAGACAAATTTTAATTTCTTAAAGAAGATGAGAAAAGACAGGGTATTTTTTTTTATCTGATACAAAGCCAAGTGAGCTTTTAGTGACACTCTTGGTATCAGGTGAAAGGACTTCAACAGTTTCAAGAGACCAATGTAAGACAAGGTCTGTGCTGTGGTTTAAGGAGTGAACTTGAATCAGAGAGATAGGGGCTGAATCCAGGCTCTACCCAGATCAAGTATGTGGTCTCGGGTTAATTATTTACTCTCTGTTTCTTCATCTGTAAAATGAGGATAATAGTATTACCCACTTCCAGTGTGCATGTAAATTGCTTAACACAGACTCTAACAGACAGTAAACACTTAATAAATAAATGGCCACAGCTGTTGCTGCTACTCTCACTAAAATGGATGAAATCAGAGGAAAAAAACAGCGTCCCATTCTGATGAAACAATTTAATTCTAGAGGAATCTGAGAGGTACAAGCCTGTTCTGATGGAGTTCTCAGAGTTTAGAACTTGTTCCCATGTAGTTAAATTTTGGTAACATCTTAAATGTAAATAAGGGACCGATTACATAAATAGTACCTGCGTTCAACAGATTACTATGCAACCACTGAATGTGATGCTGAAAAGTATTCAATGACATAGTGAGATGATCCTAATGTGTTATTAATTAAAAGAGCAATTTCCTAAACATTATATATAGTATATTTCATTTTCATTTCATTTTACATATGCATGTTTGCATGAACAAAAGACTTGAACTACAGACGTAAAAATGTTATCGATTAGTATCTTTGATAGAAGTATGAGTAATATTAAATTTTCTTTTTATTGCTTTCCCCTAATTTTTCTGTAATGAATATGCATTGCCTTTGCAATACAAAAAACTTAAAGTTGTTTTTAAAAAAAGACATGCAGGGAAATTAAAAAAAACTTTTTTTCTTGGTGATCTAAAGTATAATTTTTTAAAAACAAAGGAAAATCCAAATGTTTTATATCTAGAGCTCTACTAGTACAGGATAATAAGGGAAAGACAATGTAGTAAGGGAATAATAAGAGCATTCCAACTGTTACACAATGGTCTCGGTTCATGGTATTTACCACACTCTTCCTAGAATCTGTGAATCATGTTATGACCATCTTATGGTTTAATACTAGTCCATACATTTTTTTTAAGTTTAATAGTTATTTACATTTGGTAACTTCCAATAATTAAAAGATTGTTAAAAAAATAACAGTTTGCCATTTTGTTTCTCCATTCTGCCATTTTGTTTTTGTTTGGCTTGTTTCACACATCATCCTCCGTGTTTGGGGCAGCAAGCATAGAAACTGTCATTTAAACTGGAGGCGATGCCAGGAATCTGCTTCACAACTTCTGAGTCAGCTCTCCCACCCATCATCTCTCCGTGTTCATGACTCAGAGTAACAAAGCCTGCACTTAGTGTAATTAACTTCCCTTAGTCCTTTTTTTTTTTTTTTTAAGATAGTCTTGTGTTTTCTCATGCCATTTGCAGTAGATGGAAATGGACAGACTCTTACCTTTCTGTTTGTCTTGTGAACTGTAAGTGCCAAATGGATGCAATGAACTATTATCATTTCTCCTGGAGGTGGTTATAGTGTTTTGACAATTCTCAAAGCATGGCTTAGAAAATGCCCCACACTCTGCAGGCTCCTAAGGGATAAAAATAAAAATTACATTTGCTTTTTTAATATGTTCGAACTTGGTCAATGACAGCAAAGTAGGAGAATGATCAATTTAGGAATGATCTTCCAAAAGTCTACTGCATATACACTCTCAACTGGAAAATCAAAATGGCCTTATCAGTGAAAACATCTTTGAATACGAAATACAAAAAATACTGACAATGTGGTGCTAAGGATTGGGAGTACTCATAGCCAACACCAAAGAGGATTAACTTTATTACTCTTTCCCCCCACTTACAAATGGCTTCTTTCAAATTTTCTTCCATCTGGGAGTACAGCTTGTGGCAGTGTCAACACAAGAATAACGGTCCATGCCAAGGGTATTTGTCTGCCAACCAGCTGGTTCCTCTCTCTCTCTCCCTCAGCGACTAAGTGCATATGCTCTAGGACAAGTCAGAACCTAAGCAGGTTTGCCACTCAAATACCATGAGTGTGTCCCGCTGCAGACACTGGGTCTGTTGCCCAGAAGCTAAAACAAACTCTGTGACAATACCAGACAGTGGTCCTCCTGAGTTTTTGCCCACTTTTTGGTATTTTCCCCTCCTATTTGGATGTTGACAGCCTGCAGACAAATTCATAGTGTCCTCAAGATGGCTGTATCCAGAGTAACAGGCCCACAAAGCATGTTGCACGGGTGTGAAGAGGTAGCGGCGGGGGGCCAGTTTCAGAGGGCTCCAGCTGTTTGTTCAAGAGGACTGAGGCACACAGAACTGGGGGCTGCTCTTGCTTAGACTGTGTGTCTTTCTAACAGATTTCAAGGAAGTCATGTGGACGCCATCTCACCGTTGTGCCTTTGACCATTTGTTTTTGTTTGTTTTTTTTAAGATTTACTTATTTGTTTGTTTGACAGAGAGAGAGAGAGAGAGAGAGCACAAGCAGGGGGAGTGGTGGGCAGAGGCAGAGGGAGAAGCAGGCTCCCCGCTGAGCAGGGAGTCCCATGTGGGACTCGATCCCAGGACCCTGAGATCATGACCTGAGCCGAAGGCAGCCACACAACCGACTGAGCCACCCAGGTGTCCCCCCTTGACCATTTGTGAGAGGAACAGGCCACATACAGAACACAGATCTGATCCCCAAAGCTCTTTACTTCGGAGCAAAGCATTTGGCCCAAACAATTTTATTATACTTTCCTCTCAGTTCCACAAGCTTGATATCCTGCTAAACAAAATATTTAAAACATTCAATTTATGCATTCTAAATAATTAAAATATTTTCAGCTGCTGAAGTTCTGTTAGCTTCTTGTTGAGGCTTATAACACTTTTCCCACACCCAGTGTTACCCTCTGCCTCTGTACTGCTAGTCAAACCAGACTCAGCAAACTACTCCTAAATTAAAGCTGGAGCCCTGGCAGGCAGGAGAGGTAGGACTGACTGCACCTAGCCTTGTGCTTTAACAACAACGACAAGAACCAAAAAAAAAAAAAAAAAAAAAAAAAAATTCCGCTTTCCCAGCTCTTTGATAAATGACACAATCGATATCCCAGCAACTGATCAGTAACCAGCCTAATTAAAGTATTCAGCCTGTAAAATAGGGCTGTTGTGGAGCCCTCCATTAGTGTCCCAGCCAATAAAAAACATAATGGGTTTTTAAACATATTCTGCTTCTACCAAGAGGAGCTTGTAGCGGGGAGGGAAATGTTTTGGGGAAGGGGAAAAAAACAGGTCATAACCCATTTTTTAATACTAAGTCTCTGGGCTCAAATAGAATTACAGTTGAACCTCAAGCTCATCCTTTGAAAAACATGGTTCTGTTTAAAATGATTCTGATTCCATCAAGGACTCATTACATATTCTTCACGAGGTCCTCATCAAAACTGTTTATGTATCTTGAACATCTGGGTAATGTGGGAAAATACTCCAACAACTATATATTTTGACTTTTCTTAAGTAGCTTCTTCAATTTTTTTTATATCAATATAATGTTCAAGTAACCATTTTGGTATTCTTGCCAAATCTAACTAATTGATTTGCCTGAATGTATGAGCAGTGCTGAGACCTTTTTCTCGGTGATGCTGCTTTTTTATTGTACCTGAGAGTGATTGCTGCACCGCAGAAGACACCAAAAGCATGAGTGCACAATATATGATTTGACACAGTAAAACACAGAACCGGGGGATCATATAGCTCCAGACGTTTTGTTTTTGTTTTTGTTTTTCCCAATTTAATAAAGATTAGTTGTACATTAGAGGCTGCTGTCTTCATAAGACAAAAACGCTCTTTAATCTTCGTGGGTACCACAGAGATTCCCGATAGCTGAGAGCGTCAAGTGCCTGCTCATTCCCCATGGAAAGCATGTAAATATTAGGGAAACTAAAAAGGGACCTTGTTTAAATGTCCTCATCAAAATTGCTTTTTGTCCCATTTCTTAATTCCCAATTAATTTCCTAGTGAACTATATTAACAAAACACTTCTGAGGATGGGCAACAAACCGAAAGTTTAGTACTTTCTTCTGATGGAATAATTGTCAACCCATCTCAGAGTTGGAGAGTGGAAATATGTGCAATGAAGAAGAATGTAAATGATAAAACGTCTCAACTAGATGAGCCCAAATACAGAATGTTTACCCACCAGGCACGCGCCTGTTTTAGAGAAAGACATGAAATTAGGAAAGGGGAGGGGTAGCAAACATAAAATGCCTAACAACCATGTTCATTTTTTCTTTCTTTTCTTTTTTCCTTAACTTTTGCTATTTGCACAGGTGTGGTACTCTACAGCAGTGCCTTCCAGACTTTTCTCTTAGTTGAAATATCTTTGTTCCAAGAAATCTGAAGGGAGACATAATAAACAGATGCGCAGAGGGGTGGCTTAGGGGCCCACGGGCCATCCTTCACACCTACCCCAGCCAACTGGGTACCATGAATCCCAAGGCTCTAGAGTAAGAATCAAATTAAACCAGAAAGGAGCCAATTCCATCGTGGATGGAAGCAATAGATAAGGGTTTTATAACTATGTACATAAGTAAAATCCATTAAATATTCATGGAAGCCTCTCTGTCACTTAAGCAGACACAAATGTTGAAAACGAGTTGGCTCATTATATATAGTCTCCAGTAATTGGCCAATTTACATTTATTTAACATTTACAAGGTTATGTACAGAAGAGTAAAAAGGTACAGTTACCCTCTTCCAACAGCTGATAATACAACGAAGTGAGATATAGTTTATAAGTTTACTACTTCAGCTGACCCTCTCAGATAAAGTAGGTCTCAGATGCATCTTTTATTCATTCATTTGACAGTATTTATTAAGTGTCTACTGTGTGCTGGGAAATGAGGATACATTAAGGGATAAAACAGACTATAGTATCTGTCATCTGCAAGTACTGAGCACTCAGCTATGTCTTCCCATAGCCAGAAAATGGACAATCTGGGAGTTTTACTCAGGTAATCCAAAACTTTAGAACCTAAGCTTTTAACTACTATGAGTTTCAACTACCTTCTACTATTGTTTAATTTGAAAAATCCTCTCTTTTTTTAAGTTGAACATATTATTAAAACTAATATTTTATGTTAGTGTGTTATTAACAGTATTCTATGTTAACTGCCTTTTACTGTATTACACAAACATTACTTGTCCTCAGAGAATATTTGTGTAATGTGCTCATGTTTTTCTTAACTCTTAACTATGATCAACTGTTTTCTTATCTTTTCTTAAAATATTTTTAGGAGCATTTAATAATGATTTTTCATATATAAGAGAAAATAATGTTTTCGGAATATTTTATATTTATTATAAATATGTTAATATACTTGTATAATAATATAATTGTGTAATATAAATATAGTATAGTTGTATGTAAGTGAAATGTTTAGGGATATCAGCATTCAAGAATATTTTATGCTTACACCTCATGGGTAGGCAGAAATATTTCTTACGTTAAAAAAAAATCCCTAAAAAATCATGATAAAATACTGTAAAAATACTTATTTAATTAAAAAACATTTATTTAATAACATGAAGCAAGCAGCTTGCTTAACAGACCAAATTTTAAATTAGTTAACTTCCAGGTCTGTATTAGCTATGTGCACATTTTGGGGGAAAATGTACTGCATTATAACAATCTTCACATTAAGCACTGTATGCATCTGATTAAAAACTTTCTAAAGTATGGACACTATACGCACCTCAATCAAAAAGTATATAAAGATGCTACATAGTTTAATAGTTTATTATATGAATGAAGTCCAAAGCTCTAGAAATTTCTGAGGGGAAAAAACTGGAAAATATGGACCTGTTATATTTGAAAAATTACTTACTTTATATGCACATTCTTAACACCTTCTAGTTATACCTATAATATACAACCATATGTTTGCCGCATAAATCCATCAGAGCCCTTCTGGGGCATATTTTTCCAAAATTTCAGAATCAGTATGATACTAAGTGACAGAAATCTGCATATTCTAGGTGGCCATTTGGCAATTTGCTGAGGGAACTAAAGATATGCATCACCTCCAGTGGTCTCTCTGGTCTCCGCAGAATTACCAACTGGATCATCCCTCGAATATTTCCTTCCATGGACATTGATCGCCTCAGTGTCTCCATAGCTTCATGGTTGGACTTTCCCAAGAGAGATTCCCCATTAACGGCAATCAGCTGGTCATTCATCCGCAGACGACCATCCTAGGGCAGAGGGAAGAAAAACAGTATTAAATAGAGAAAAGTATGGTGATGATGGATGGCTATTTTGGAAAAAGTTCAAGTTTAAAAAGAAAAAAAAAAAAATCCAGCCATTAGGAATGATTTATTTTCTATGGCAGAACAAGGTTCTGGAGCTTATCAAATAGTCACAAATACTAACAATAATGAACTGTGTGAAAGTATGTTTTTGAAATCTCAGAGTCCCAAGCTGCAATAATTTAGACATTTGTATAATATCTCTTACCTAAATCTTTGGCAAGCATGCTAACCTAGCCCGATTCTGTCATTTTCTCTGGCAGGGACCATACTGGCTCATGGAAAGGGGGTTTGGAAACAAAAGGAAGTGGTCACATCACTTGAAACAAGGGCTTGCATTTGCGGGCACAGGGAGACATTATGCTTAAATGTTGCATGTTTGACAGTGGTAATGTGTCTCCTAGATCCTACCGCTAGGTCTGTTGAACTGTACTGGAAAAAAAAAAAACAAAATAAAAACCACTTCATGTAATTTTCTCTAATACAACCAAAAAGTTGCTAGTCTGCTAGTCTGCAAAAGAACACAGAGGTGTGCAGTGAGGGACCAATTTGCTATGACGTCTTCTGGCAGAAAAAGTGTGACAAAAGAGACTGTCAAGCATTTTTTGCAAGGAGGCTCTGACCGATGAGTACTTTTACCCAGAATCTTCAGAAGCCACATACTACAAAGTGCACAGAAGCTCAACATGTGGATCGGCAGCCTGGACTCCAGTCTGAATCACTTCTAGACACTAGTCATCTTCAGCCAGAAGTATCACACAAGCTAGAGACTGGGGTGCCATCTCTGCCAACAAAAGAACTTGGGGGGGACCACAGTGCCTCTCCCCCATAGGCAGCCTCGAGGGAAAAATCTTCAAAATACCGACAGTCAGATTAGGGACATGCCTCAGACCTGTTTTCACACTAGGGTAGAAAGTTCTCACTACGAGGTACAGGTGCAGTTTTAGGAATGTTATGATGTAGGGGCGCCAGGGGGGCTCAGTGGTTAAGCGTCTGCCTTAGGCTCGGGTCATGATCCCAGAGCTGGAATCGAGCCCTGCATCAGGCTCCCTGCTCCTCGGGGAGCCTGCTTCTTTCTCCCTCTCTCTCTGCCCCTGCCTCTGCTCGTGCTCTCTCTCTCTCTCAAATACATAAATAAAATCTTTTTTTTTTAAAAAAAGGAATGTTATGATGCCACTGCAGCTAATAAACTTAACCAAAATACCAGGAGGTTTGTATGACAAGTTACCTTCCTAGAGAATTCCTCCATAAATTATCTCTAGTGATTCTCACAGAACTCAAGAACTAGAACGATGCTTTTATTCACATTACAGATAAGGAAACTGAGGCAGGGAAGGGCTGCAACTTGCCCAGGTCACAAAAGCAAACCAGAGACACAATGACCCCAGTTCTGATATCATGCACTTTGGCTCTTCAGTCTCCCTACTAGAATTCTCTTTATTATTTGGTCTCTAGACTACAGTCGTACAACTCTAAAATAGGAAAGGAAAATATTGGAGAGTTTTTACAGGAGTAAGTAACTGGGATCCATGTTCAAGTTAAGAGAATAAAATACAAAAGATTAAAACTTCCCTAAGAAATGAGAAAACCAGGCATACAATGAACAATAGGACCAACTGTGCAGCTTTGGGAGAGAAATCCTGCAGACAAGTTGATAAACTTTGACAAATTCGGTAGCAGATGGTCAGAGGAAGTTCTTCCCCTGACAGCAGGGGAAAGGCTGAGTGGTGAAAGCTGCTCTAGAGAGCTAATGCTGTGATGGAGATGCACTGCACGTGCCACCTGCTGGTGAGGGCGCTGGGCGCGCGGGCTCGCAGAGGCTGCCCAAAGGACCATATGCTCCTGAATGAAGAAAGTGGGATGTCAAGGCGACGAGATCGATCCAGAAGGGCATTCGATCAGAGCAGGAAAATGTCTGAGTGGACTGCCTCCACAGAGCATGATGTCTCCTCCCTTCCTCTTGTTTTCCCACTCCACTTAACCTTTACCCTAATTTGGAGCAAATCTGGAAATGAGATTTACAGGAAAGGCCAAACAAGAAAGAAATCTCTCCATTTCTATGATCTAATTTTGAGTGGGGCACAGAAAGACTGAGGTTAAGGTTACACAAAACAGGGTAAAACAAAAACAACCTTAATGGCTGAGTCATGTGAAGTGAGACACAACTCGAGAAATCATTCTGGTTTATTTTGGCCTTTAGTGGAAGGAGGGCTCATGGGTTGAGTCTTGAGAAGGAGGCTGGGAGGGTCACTAAAAATCGGATGTAAGATTTTTAAAGAGGAGGAGGAAGCAGAAGACTTGGATCAAGATCCTCGCCCTGTTAACAGGAAATGAGGTCTAGCATTGGATTTGCAGAGGTTTAGTCTTGGCAGAACACCTCTTCCTCTATGATATGAAGAAAGATAAAGATTGAAACTTTATGGGTATCTCTAGGACGGAGGAAATAAAATCTGAGTGAGATTCCACCTGGTAACCTCATGTGAACCTTCTCTGTGAAGTATGGTGCAAGGTCTATGTGAAGAGGTAAATAAGAGATAAGGAGATATAAGGACTTTTTTTTTGATAAAATAATGTCTTACCAACAGGTACTAAGCACAAACTTTCATTTTTAGCTACATTCCAAGTCTCAAGCACACAGACCACTACATTGAAGTAGAACATGTTTGCTGTATCCAAGTCCCAAACAAAAAGGCAGGTCAGGTCACCCTGGGGCAGCTGGTATTTTTTTTTTTTTGGAAGAAATACACATTTATCACAAGCATCACTGGAGAGCTGTGGGCATGATGGAAATCCACACACTCTCATTTTCAGGCTTGGCTGGTCTGTTGCTCTTGGTGTGTGCTTTCTCTGTATAAGATAAATGATGGGTAATTTCATTAATGGTGATGCCAGTAAGTGCCATGTTGTCCTGACATTTAGAATATAATCACAGAACTTAGAGCTTGATAGGTCCTTTGAGATCATCTTGTCCAACCTCTTCTGTACATTTAAATAATGTGATGCTCAAAGAGGATGCAAGGCCATTTATTGAACTCATCTTAAGATAAGGCACTTCCCCATGGGCTGGGACTTGCTCAGCTCGTTAGGGTCAGAGCTAGATCAGAAGAGCCCAAGTCCTGGCTTCTTAGCATTCTCCATTCCTAACCATTCTCTCTGCTACATAGATGACGGTGACTAGTTCCTAAAGAAGTAACGCTTCAAGAAAAAAATATTCAAAACCGGCGAGGACAATATGTCACCAGATGTCTCCTGGAAGAGAGCCTGATACAAAATCCAGAGTCAGATGGCAGAAGATATGGTGACCGGTGCCTGTGCTGGGGGATGGCAGGACAACTGTCTTCTGCAGAAGCAGGAGACAATTTGTTCACCTCTCTGGCCATAAGGAGATAAATGCATACCCATGTCTGGGCTTGATCAAAAATGAAAGCGATTCAATGGGAAGTTCATTAAATATCTCCAACTCAGACTCATTAACTATCCTTCACAATTGTATATGCCCATTGTGTATACTTTGGGATAATTTTGACCAAGAAAAGCACTTTTTTATGGTTGTATCTTTTTCTTTTAATACTATGTTTAAGTGCATACTTAGACATGAGAATGCTAACTCTCATCAACTGATTTTATAGAAGAGATTTCAACTATCTGGGGATATAACTCAGTAATTTTAGAATATTTATTTCATTGTAATTTGGGTCATGCTTGTGTCTGTTAAAGAAAAAAAATCCTGTTCTGCTACAGACTGAATGCTTGTGTCCCTCCTCCCTCATCCCTCTTCCAAATACATATGTTTCGAATATGTGAGGTTATTAGGAGGGAACCGTCATAAATGGGATTAGTGCCCATCTAAAACAGGCCTGAGAGAGATTCCTCACCCCCTCTGCCATGTGAAGGTGCAGCAAGCACATGGCTATCTATTAATCTGAAATGGGCCCTCACCAGACACTGAATCTGCTGGTGCCTTGATGTTAGACTTCGGCCTCCACAACTAGGAAAAATAAACTTGTTTTCTATAAACCACCCCATCTATGGCAGTCTGCTAAAGCAGCCCAAACAGACTAAGACACTTTCCTTCCTATTTTATTGCCATCAGACCCCTAACTAACAAGACTCCTCACCTCTGGCAACTATACTCTTCATCTCTGGTCAACCCCATAACCAACTCTATCCATCCTCAAGCAGGAGGGAGTAAAGGAAGTTCCCCAAAGAGGAAGGAGAACAGAGTAAAGATAAAAAGTAACTTCCTTAGGACACCTGAGGACAAATAAAAACTGGTACAAGATTTAGGTCTTCTCCATGTCCTGGGATTGCTTCAAATCTCATCAGCCCTAACCCAGTTCTAATGCAATAGGATGAATGGCCCAGGAGACAAGATGTTTGAGTATTACCGTCTCCCTTTTACTGAGCACCTAACATAGGCCAGTCTTTATGCAAATGTTTCGTATATGCTCTCTCATTTCTTTCTCATGACAGTCCTGTGAGAGATTTACTACTCTCCACTATTTAAGAGATGTAGAAATGGAGATTCAAAGAGATAAAGTGATTTGTCAGAGGTTATTGGCATGGCTAGGTGTCCCTGTCTCTGAGTCAGACATGTACCTGTTATGCTAAGATCAGAGTTCTAGAGATGATTAAAGACACTCCAATTATTAATGACAATAATTATTTAATGAGTTTCTTCTCTGGGTAGTCATTGTGCTAAGCCCATTATGTGCACTAGACGATTTAATCTTTACAACAATCCTATACATTGGGGACTGTTGCCCTCATTTTATAAAAAAGAAACCAAGAATTAGGTCAGTTAAATGCATTGTTACAAGTCAATTCTAAAGCAGATTTGAACTAGGACTGGGTCACTCTGAAGGCCATGTTTCCAACTATTTTGCTAGTGATTCTTGACTTTTATGGACTCTTAGATTCCTTTGAGAATCTAATAAAGGCTACAGATTCTCACCTCTTAAAAATATTGACACCACAGCTTCTCCACAGCTGCACATTTAGACCAGATAATTCTTTGTAATGGGGGCAGTCATATATTTTTGTAGGATAGTCCATATGCCCACCGAAGTATATCCACAATTTCCAGGGCATCTAGTGACCTTATATTTCAGCACCTGTTGTAGTCAATGGTGCCCGGGTACCACCTCTACCATGATTACTGGTGACGTTGTATGGCTTAATCCACCTCTTTGGGCTAATTTTTTTGTAAGGTCCCTTTACCTCTGAAGTTCCAATGAACACAGAAGGGAGAGTAAGGAAGCCTAAGCAAAGAACTAGCCTCTGCAAAACATGAAACAAGCATGAGAGAGTGGGCTGGCTTTTCTTGGGAGTAGCTGGCTGGAACCCAAGGCCAGTCCGCATTAGGCCAGGGTGTTGAGAGGATTAATCATGACCAGATGCCGGCTCCTGCCTCTGCATATTTCTAATGGGGCCCTCAGTAAAGCCTCTTGGGATATTATCAACACCCAGAGCCCAAATCCCAAAGCCTGACTTCAGACTGCCAAGCAGGATTTCCCTAGAGTGGGCTGGGACTCCAGGCAAGATGACACCTGATTGAAGGAAAGGATTGTCCTGAACAAATCCTTCACAAGGCCCTAAAATCATTCCCATGACAACATCTGCCTACCATATTTTTGCAAAAAAAAAAAAAACACACAAAAAACCAACCTACAGGAGAACTTTGCATTCCAGATTGAAATCATTTGACTTCATTTAAAAACAATAGCAATGAAAGGAAAAGAATAAATCAAGATTTTCAAGTACAGTTTTTAAAACAAAGAAGGGGAATAAAGAAAGCTGGTAAGACTAGAAGCATATAAGTTCTTGTCTTGAAGAGTATCTACCTACATTAATCAACGTTTTACATCAATCTGTCCTAACACAATTTCAACCACTATGAACAGAGCCAATTCTTCCCAAGTAAGAGCTCTATTTTCCAGGGACAAGACATTGTATTCTGGGGTAGACACCATGGTGACATGGCCTGTATTTCTCCTTCTGTCCAAAATATCCTTTGCATTCCTACTCACCCACTGAATATCTCTCTTTCAAAACAAGGCTCAGCAACTGCCTTCCAATCATAGATTTCTCCATAGATAGAATTAATTGCTCCATCATCTCAACACCTATGAAACTTTAATAATACTCATCTACCATACTTCTATCATATGAGAGTTGTTTATATTTTTAACTTATTATGCCACCAGCTTCCTAGGTTATGGAATGAGTTGTTTCAAGTTCCTGATCTCCAGTCTATACTACATATTGCAGAACTCACTAGAGATGCTCAATAAGTGCATGCTAAGTCGAGTCACTTGAAAAACCTTTCATTCTGGTGCTCTGGACCTGGTGTAAGTTTCATCTACAATGAACGAATGGTTTATGTAACAAACTGTAACTGTGAGAGATTAACGAACCCAGGCTGGCCTGAATATGCCATCACATGTTCATAGAACCTTTAGACTTCTAGAAGTGAAGCTTGATTACTTCCTGTGTACTGGCCCAATAGTCACTTCCTCAATGACTGTAAAATTTAAATTTACTCATTTAATTCAGTATTGTTTTAAAAGCTTCACTCCATTATTATGTAGCAAACTGGTGAAGTCTCAGGATTATGCCATTTACTTGGTATTTGTGGTATTTGAAACTGTTTTTGCCAAAGATAACAGAAAAATATTATTTAGAACGTCAGAATATATATATAATCAAAACCGTTCCAATACCTTCAGAATGTTTTATAATTCTTTCATTTTAAGCTCCCTCTGGAAAAATGCAGGGCATAAATATATCCCAACTTATAGACTCTACTATACTCATTACCGATTCTTATAATTTCCTCAGCAAAAAAAGTTTGAGAAGCACTGACTTAAAGGGTTATCACAAATATTCCCTGGACTACTATGCAGTAATAGCATTTTGTGCTTATCTGACACTTCTGCTTCCTGTCATTTCAGCTTCCTCGCCATATATTCTTATCTCCTTCCTGATTTTCTGTTTTTGGTTTACTTTGGCCTAGGAAACTGGATAATAAAAAGCTTATTAAGGCATATGTGTTTTATATGAGTTAAGAAGATTCTGCCATGAGTGCCTAACCAGGCTAGAATCTGAGGCCTTTTCAATTTACTGAACATCATCTATTTAATTAACAAAAAAAAGAACTATACTCTTGTTTGTGCTAAAATTGCTTAAATTCTTGTCACTGGAAGAATGGGTCCAAAGCAAAGTGCCAAGGACAAAATTTGGATCATGTTATGAATATAGTTATATATATGAATATATAAATACATATAATAAATATTAAAAATATATAGTAAATATATAAAAATACATATAAATTCTCTCTCTCTCTCTCTCTCTATATATATATATAGAATATATATCTATTCTATAAATACCCATAATGAAGGTGACTATAGCTTTACAGGTGAAAGGTACATCTTCAGAGTCAAAGTATCATCATCATGGTATATCAACTTTCACAGATTATAATTTCCTTTTTGATTAGGACTACCAATTCTTACAATTTCTTTCAGCCCATGGAGATAATCATGGAGTCCAAAATACACTTCAAAATGATGTAGGTTTCCAAAATTTTATCTGGCATGGTATGGATTTCTTATTTGATTTCCATGCATAAAATAAAAATGTGTAAGTGATAAAGATCAGCAAGAAAAGCAATGATTAATGCTGATATTGTGAGATTTTAAAAATAATGTTATAGTACCTCTTTATAAAATAGTTGCTACTGGAGAGAACCCATTAAATGATGAGCCTGACTATCTGAATTAACATATGCCAACATTTTTGGTTTTTTTAATGAAAGGAAATTGGGTTAAATAATTAGCATAACAATAGATAATATTTTTCTCGTGTTTAAGTTAATAATTTCATTTTTAAGGTAAAATTCTTATTGGATATACAGTGATTATGAATTTTTCCAGGCAAGTTTCCTGCTTTTAGGTATTCATAAAATGTATCACATTTTTGTGGTCAGGATGAAATGTCAGAGTTTGGCTTCCCACAGTTGAGGATCTGCAATGGAGCTATTGACATCCTTGAGTGTAGGGTCCGTTGGTCAGAGGTAAAAACCTGGAAGATGTGACTGCTGGTAACAATTGTTATGGTTTTCCACCAACAGAAAACATTTATCAATTTTAAGAAGAATGGGTAGTTGAAGAAATCATGTAACATTTAGTGTTCCTTAAGAGCTGTCCCTTGTAACTTCCTTTGAATTCATTAATTATAGATCCACCACATGATTTATAGATACCAGTAGAGATGGAGTTGGAAATGACTCACGCTGGGAACTCCTACCGGACTCCTGTTGAGTAGCTTGACTGCCGCTAACTGTTCCAGGTTATGAAGAGACATGAAGATTCAGGATCAAGCACTATATTCCCAGAAATTCTAGAACTGTATACATTCACTCTACAAATTCACATTTTAGTCATTTCAAAATAGGGAGATTGCTTGTATTAGATCATTTTTTTTTCTTTTACCTCATCCTAAATAGGGTAGATTATGAAATTCTGCCTCTCTTTCTCAGAGGGAGTATTCCAAATTTCCTAAGCACACCAGAATCAAATTACTTAAATTATGTCTATTTCATATTCTGAGTGCATGCATTTGCAATTAGCTATGTCAGGCATTTTTCTTTCATTTAATTTCATCATCATCAAGTAGTATTTATTAAGCACAAACCTGGCTAATTAATTTTCTAGAGAATAACACGTATTCTTAAATCCATTCTATTTAAGAGATCTTAAATAATCTGACACATGATATTTTTTCCCTTAGCAAAAATTACCTTTAAATTTTAATTTTTACCTTATTATTTCAAGTTTCAGTAGGACATATTCTACTCCCAAAGTCTGTATATTCAAATAAAAAATGTCATTCAGAATTAATATAACAGATTCCATAAGATTTTTATTCTTACTACAGCGTACTAATATTCTATCTCAATTTTTTAAAAATATCACTGTTCTAGTTATATTTTTTTCTAAAAGTGATTCATTTTTAAGGTAGAAACTAAGAAATAGGCAGCTTAAGTTATTATACTCATTAGATGTAAAAATGCATTTCTTCTTAAAAATTCAGTTACTATAGTTCATGAAAAGCAAAGCAAAAGAAAGCCACTGATCTCAGAATTCAAACTGTTTAGCCACTGAGGATGAGAATATTGAAGGTCTTCAAACCTATCATCAAGACGTTGTGTATGCTTTAGTGGAGGAAAGGAAAAACTAATTTTTATGTGGATTTGGGGAAAGGAGAGTATTCTTCTCAAGGTACTTTTTTTCTAACTGCAACAGAGACAATATTCCTTTTCATTTAACAATAACCACACTACCACATTCACTTTAAATTCCAATCACAGAACTGGAATTTTAGAAAAGCATCCTCAAGAACCTCATAATGCCACTTGGGTCTTAGTTCGTAAGACATTAAACCCGTAGACTTCTATCTAGTATTTTTGGGTTCTGGTAGCAATTACCCTGTACTTCAGCGGCCAATGCCCAGTAAGAATGACAGAAACTAAAACGGAACTACAAACATGCAATGCCTGTTACTGTTTAAGCAAATTGGCATCAATCCTCAGTCATATTTGGCTACTGAGGTCAATGGTCACTTTCTACTTTGAAAAGCAGAGCTCAAAGTGATGCTTCAGAAGGTCCACCAAGAACTCCGTGGGCTGAAGAGGTCTGAAATGGCAGATGTTGTGTCCTGACACAAGTGGGGAAGAGTTTCTGGGATTTACTTCTTGATACGCAGAGTGGAAATTAAATATTAATGAGATTATGCATTTGGATAACTCTGAACAGAGTACAAATATTGTTCAGTTTGCCCCTCGAGCGAGAGGAATTCACTTCCAAGAGGGAATTTTAGAAGAGCCAGGTGCTTTCATTTTCAAACAGAGATTTACATCTCCATTAGAAATAACTCAAATAAGAGAGGAAATGATAGAAAGCAGTAGCCCAAGAGGTAAATAAAAACAATACAAATAAATAAAAAGAAAGAAAAAAGAGGCCCTCAATTATAGTCACAGTCACACAGTGGTTCAGGGGTTTTGCGTCTGGCAAGAAGTAGCCTATCTTTGTTTATACCAACGGAAGCCCCCAGGAGAATAGAGCACACAGAATCCACAGGAAGAATTTGGTCATACTTTTCAAAGTAGTTTAGTCTTCAAAAATCCACCTTCCCTAAAGGGAAAAACACCTTGAGAACCAATTAGTGGTACAAAGGGCCAGGAGAAAAACACTGCGCTCTGGCAGAAAGATTATTTTGTTGATTTCAGGTAAAAACCTAGGGCCAGATGCTAAAGTGGATGCTCCCCATGCCTATCCCCCGTTTGCCCCAGGGACACTGCAGTCTGTTACACTTGTATCTTCTCAAACAGGGACAGGAACAAAGTCTCAAAACAATTTTTGTAAGACATAATCCTGAATCACAGAACAGGTGGCAATTTTCTGGAGAGTAACAGTGGATTATTTCAACAGCCGCAGAAGAATAAAAAGATACTTCCTCTCTCTCTTTTTCTGGTTAATCAGATTTCTTGTGAGCAAAGCTTAGTCCTCTATCCTTTACTCTGCAAAAAGTAAACAAGACAAATGGATACTAAACATTCACAATAAGGCTAAATTCATGATTGATGCCTCTTACTGTTTAAGATCAGCTATAAAAATGCTGTCCAGTGGTTTTTAGTGGTGTGATTGTCTGACTCAGCAGACCAGTGTCAGGAAAGAAATTTACATAAATGGAAAGTGAAATCTTTCTTCAAGAAACAAGACTGTTAGAAACTGCTTAGGTAAGGAGATGCTCACTTACACAAACATGGATATACATATTAAACCTGCTCTCCAATATCTGCTTGAGCTTAAGTTATTGCCCATAAAGAAGCTAAGATGTTTGCTTTTAATTTCCAAAAAATCATTTCAGTTCCAATTTTACTTGGAATAAATTCTGCAAACAGAACTGTTACTAGGTATAAGAAGAATAATATCAATCTGGTATCCACAAGCATGACCAAGACTCATCCTTAAACACAGCACATGTTTAGATGGCTTGGCTAAGGGTGACAAGCATGATACCAGACAACTCCAAGGTAACAGCTCCTGATCTCTAGGAATATGAATGGATGAGATGAAGGAGGTTTCACTGCAGTGCAGTAGAGTGCAGGATCTGAAGTCAGAATGCCTGGGTTCAAATCTTAGTTCAAGCAATTCTTGGCTCTGTGACCATGGGAGAGGCACTAAGCTCTGTAATCTGCAATTTCCCTATGATGGAACGGCATGGTAATCATCCACTGTAAAAATGAAGAATAAAAGTAGAGAATCCACCTAAAGTACTTACCACTGCATCCAGCATACATTAAGTGCTAAGCACAACAAAGGTTAATTGCTGCTATTGTTATTATTACTATTATTTTCCTTTTGCTCCTGGTTCTGTGCATCTGAGCAAGATGGGAGAGTTCGACAGACTGAACCACTGACCCCAATTCTTCACCTTTCTCTGGATTTCCACCTTTGCCACAGCCTTATCAGCGGTCGACTGTGTTTCTCCAGGCCTTGACCTTGGACTCACCCACATGCCTGCTTTGGTCAGAGGCGCCCATGCATAAGTGTGTGTGTAGGTTGTGTGAGCGGATCAGTGCCTAGGATTTAAGAGGCTTCACTCTTTGCTGCTGGCCCTCTGCCACCTCAGGGCATGAGAAGAACATGCTCCAGCGAGCATGCTGGTCCAGGGGTAGGTGAAGTACACGGAGGACATTCAGACCTGCAGATGTATGGTGTGACAAGAGACACAGCAGCCTGAATCACAGCCCCTTCGGTTGTCCTGCAGAGCCATGAGGGGCGTAAAGGCTTACTGATGTATGTTACTGAAATCTTGTCATTGTTTATTATGCAAAAAAAATTAACTGATTCAAGGAGTACATTAAAAAGTTGTCTACCCACAATGAATTTCTTATTTCCCAAGGAAAAAGGCATTAGCTCAGTGTCTAGGTCTGAAACAAATGTGGAATGATAAGGGAGAAGAGACAAAGGCTTCAACAAAGCCAGGATTCCAGGATCAGAGATGCTCCTGTAAACTCTACTTAGGCCTTCTTGGCTTTTATTTAGGGAGGGTCACGTGTGATTAACGTCAGATTATTTTTAAATGGCTAACATTTGTTGAAAGGTTCCCATAGGTACCGTGCTAGACAATATACATACAGTATCTCTCTTAGTCCTCCTAAGAGCACTAGGAGGTAGGCTCTATTAATTTTACTCATTTTACAAATGAGGAAACTGAGGCATACGGAGACAAGTAACTTGTCCACATTGACAGTGGGTGAGAGTAGTCTGGGCAGGATGCAAACTCAAGAAGCCTCATGGCATCGCATGAAATGATGATGGTGGGAGGAGAGCTGGTGATAAGGACAAACATGGTTCCCCCCCAATCACTTTGCTGTTTTAATCACAGCGTGTGTGTTAATTTAATCCTTAGGACACTTGAATTAGGTGTTACCTATTATATGCACCCTCCAGAGATGAAGAAAGGGGAGCACTGCAGGTCAAGTTCCTCGCCCACTTTCCCACGTGGCTAGCACGTGGTGTGCTAGTTGGAGCACATGGAGCTGAAGCTGGATTTGAACCCAGGCAATCTAGTTAACCATTACACTATGTTAATAGCAATGATCACACTTCTCACCCCAATGTGAAAAGGCAGAATCACGTTCTTTCCTTTTTTTTCTGGAAATCTGTAAGCTTTTCCAAGTTCAAAGGCAAACATGCATTCCTGGCACCATGGCTATCTTCAAGTGCATATAATGTGATAAATAACCTTTAATTTACACTACAATCATTCTCAGGCTCCACTGAGCTTTCATTCTTCCAAGAGCAATTTCCTTATTTGCTGCTTTCATGTTGACTTGATTTTAGTTTTGTTTTTCTGAATGTATTTTTAGGTTCAACTCTGTCAGGTTACAAATTCAGAGGAATCTTAACAGAGTGATAAAAGGAATGGGAGAAAGAGTAGTAATCATGATGGGTTTAGAGAACAATGTCTAGAAAATAAAACTAACCACACAGAGTGTGAACGCAGATGATTGTTGCCCAGATCTGTTCACACATACACTTCCTGCACCTGCAGGAGAGCCTCGTGGTCTCATGTCTTCAGACACTCTCTCCACCCAGTTCCCAAACAGCGACATCCCAAGCACCTTCACACTGACATGCAGACAGCAGTCCTACTGACCTTGAAAGCAGCACCTCCATGGATGATGGATTTGATAAAAATTCCCAAGTCCGTTCCAGTTTCTCGAGATTTGTTCCCTTTCAAGCTCACGCCAAGACCAGCAGAACCTGAATCATTCAGGGGGATCTCGAAGGTGAGTTGCTCAGTTGTTTCCAGTGAGAGTGCATAGCAATCAGGTTCTCCTTTCTGTTGAAGTATACATGGAAAGAGTGAAGGGAAGAAAGCGGATTAGTGTTTACACCCAAATGGCCAAACACAGAGGCAACTGGCAAGACAGGTTGATTGGACCTCTAACAGGCTGGTCTTCTCTCTCTACAAGGGGCCACCACCATGTCAGTGGGTGGTAGAAGAGTTCTTGAGAGTCATATTTCCTGATGGTCAACAGAGAGGATCCTTTGGCTAGGTGGAGTCATGCCATTTGAAACATCCTGAAAATATATGGAAATTCAGCAGAACAGTCTCAATAATTAAAGAGGCTGGATATTACTTAGGGGATCTTAAGTACCAGAAAAGACCTTAGAGATAAGGTGATCTTACTATCTTCATTATACAGATGAAGAAACAGAGTTTAGTGTAGAAACATGCTAGAATTTGGGGGAACTATTTGGCTTGTATAATTTAAAACACATCATTTACCATGGAAAAAATGTTCTTGATCAAGAATGTCAATTGGATAGAGAGAACTGAAAAAAATGTTATCTTAAACTTAGGGAAATGTGATTTATAATGAGAATCACTGAATTAAACTTCACTTTGTCTAACTCATGCCTTAAGTTTGCTTCTTTGATAGCATAACTCACTGGCAATCAGATTTTGAAGCTAAACAAAAATGATAATGCACGACAAACATTTGTGTCCACCTAGCCACAAGCACAGCTGTTCTCAAAAACACAGAGTAACAGTGTACGGAGGCAACAGGCACACTTAGGGTTCAAGTTTCCAGGGAGAAGCATAAGGTTAATCAGACTTGGCCCCTGATGTTTTCAAATATACAGCAGTGACTATAGAAAAGTGCTGTCCATATGACCATCTTTGCAGGTGTCCCTGCTGCATCCCTCCCAAGCTCGCAGAAACGTGAAACTCGGCCACAGTGTTTAACTGGAAAATTTGAGAATGAGATAGCCCTAGAAACCTTCAAATCATTCTAGGTCGGTAGTTCTTTCCTCTCTGTAATTATTTCTAGAAACTCTCATCTTAGGGTCACTTCTATAAAATTGCATATTTTAAAAATGACTGTGAATGTCTGGATATGTCACCAAATAACTATAAAATCAGAACTCGCAAAGAACCCATAATTAAAACAGGATTAAGAGGCTGATCATTGCCAGACCCACTGACCTCGTATTTCCAACTCCTACCAAAATAGAGAAAACCCATGTCTACCTTTAAAGAAATAGTTCCTTCATTTAATTTCACTGTAAATGAAGTTAGCTATAAAAATTTGGACAATAGGTGGTTTCAAAGAAATGAAACTTTACTGCTTGATTTAATAAACCCATTACTAGTTAGTTCTTTTAACAAACTCATTATATTATTATCTAAGAAGCAGCCCATTATTTGATTCAAAGTAGCTGCCCTTTTTTCCCCTCCATGGGAATGCCATAGTTAAATATGGAATGTAAATTGTTAGCCTTCATCTTTGTCTTCTAGAATGTCCTATTTAGAACATTTGATAATCATTTATGTTTCCCAGTCTCTCTGGGGTTTGGTTAATTTTAGTCTAATAAAGTTCCACTGAATTAAAGTACAAATTAAAGAACAGCTGTTCTTCCTAGAAGTTTGTGAACACCATTTTAGAGGAAGACTAGAAGCTTCTTTGGCTTTTTATCTACTAGAGACAAAATGACACAAGGCCAAGTTTTGCTTGAGTAATATTTTCAAACCACTTTATTCTGTGATCAAATATGATTTCTTTGGCAACTGTATTTAATTAAGATTGACAATCACTATTTGTACCAACATCTTTCATTTATTACATATGTGGTAAAACAAAATAGAAACCAAGTCATTTATGGCTATCTTGTCATTTGTGTGTATGTGTTATTTCATTTTTTTAAGTTTTGTTTTAATTCCAGTTAGGTAACATACAGTGTTATATCAGTTTCAGGTGTACGATATAGTGATCCAATACTTCCATACATCACCCCCTGTGCTCATCACAAGTGTGCTCCTTCATCCCCATCACCTATCTCACCCACCCCTGCACCGACCTCCCCTCTGGTAACCATCAGTTTGTTCTCTATAGTTAAGGGTCTGTTTCTTGGTTTGTCCCTTTCTCTCTTTCTTTTTCCCTTTGTTCATTTGTTTTCTTAAATTCTACACCTAAGTGAAATCATATGATTTTTGTCTTTCTCTGACTTATTTCACTTAGCGTAATACTCTCTAGCTCCATTCACATTGTTGCAAATGGCAAGATGTCATTCTTTTTGTGGCTGAGGAATATTCCATTGTACACATATACCATATCTTCTTTATCCATTCATCAGTTGATGGACACGTGGGCTGTTTCCATAACTTGGCTACTGTAGATAAAGCTGCTATAAACATCAGGGTGCATGTATCCCTTTGAATTAGTATTTTCGAATTCTTTGGGTAAATACCCAGTAGTACAATTACTGGATCATAGGGTAGTTCTATTTTTAACTTTTTGAGGAAACTCCATACTGTTTTCCAGAGTAGCTGCACCAGTTTGCATTCCCATCAACAGTGCAAGAGGGTTCCTCTTTTAAGTCCCTGATATACCTGACAGCCAGAAATAGAACAACAAAAACAATCTAATGGCTAACAATGGTTCTAAGTGCTTTACACATATTAACATACTTACTCTTCATAACAATCCTATGAGGAATATTATTATGCCCATTTTACAGATGAAGAGACTGAAATGCACAGCAGGTAAGTACCATGATTACAGTCCATGAGACTTGACAGTGTTGGAGTTTTGTGAGGTCCAGGCAGTGTGGTTCCTGTGTCAGACTCTTAACTGCTATGCTACGTCTCAACCTCTGTGAACCACTATAACTTGGCCTACTCACAAGAAATCCCAAGACTGATTCCCACAATGACAGTGAGGCACGATGCAATTTCACATATTCTACTCAACTATAGTTCTGTTTTATATCTTTCTGACACTATATCGGGCTCAAGGCATAATAGTGGCATTATCATTGCTATTCACCCAATGGTGAAGGAAGCCATTATAGTAGTTAACATAGCCATTTCCTCTATTAGAAATAAATGTCCCTTTACCTAATGTACAAAAAAATCAATATGCTGAATGCCTTCCTTCAATAATCTTGCTTCAACAAAGAACTCTAAAAATTAAACTCAAATCTTGCCAGAACACATTTTGGAGAAGAGGAATTAAGGCCTCACAAATGCCCCAAATGCAGGACCTTAGCGATAGGATGATCCCAAAGGCAATGACATATCCACATATCCACACTTTGGATCCTTCCTTGCTTCCTATCTTTCAGACAAGAGCTCTTTCTACAATACCCCTTGCTTTTTACACTCACAATTATCCAGAGGGGGGAAAAAATCGAGATGCTGGCGTAAGAAAGGAAATCTTGTGAATTTCATTCATTTTTTTTTCCTTTCATTATTTCTTATTCTTTGCCATAGAGGCCATGTCTCTAGGTACAAAGTCTGTGAGGTTCCTTGAGCCAGGCCCAGGATGGATGCCCAAATGCCCCTAGTGCATATGTCTTGGCCTAATGCACTGGTACCCACCCCAGTGCCAGCCTTTCAGGGTCCACAACTAAAGCTTTCTCAATCTCAGCAGTATTGAATTTTGGGGCCTGATAATTCTTTGTTGTGGAAGGCTGTCCTATGCATTAAAGGACAGTCAGCAGAATCCGTGGCTATTACCTACAGGATGCCAATAATACCTCCTTCCCCAGTTATGATAACCCCAAATGCCTCAGACACTGCCAAATGTCTCCTGGGCTCAAACTCACTTCCAGTTGAAAACCACTGCTCTGTACAGTCAACTTTAACTGCCAAGTACTGTCAAGTTTAAGGCAACTGCCAAGTATAGTCAAGTTTAAGGCAAGTAGGGTCCAGAGAAGTATTTGGGATTGCAATGCTGCCTGCTGATATGTTCCCAAGTCCCAGAAATGGACTAAGTCTCAGGCTACAGGTTTGTGACTGACCAATTAGTTGGTCACGGAATTCTGCACTTAGTTACGTCTCTGGTTGTATGTCTCTGATTATTTGGCAGCTAATTTTCTAGGGGCAGAAATACAGTCTTTGGGGGATTAACAGAGTAAGAAAAGTGATAAATATTGAATTTATTGTTATATATACAAAATGCTGACTTTTATTAATATAAGCCAGAAGAAAAATTTAGCCTATGAAATGGTGTTTGTTAGGTGAGTTATGCTTCTGTATATGCTGATTTGTACTTTTTTTATTTGTTAAGAATCACAGACTTCTATAAAATAGTATTAACATAAAGACTTCTACTCATTTGAGAACATAACATTAAGTATAATAATGTATGTGCACAGTACATTTCAACTATATAACATATACACTATCTACATAATGACACCTACCCATCTACCTATTACCTACCTGCCTCACAACCCTGTGAGGGTTGTCTATCCGCATATGTGTATATGTCTGCATAGAAAAAAAAGATAGTTATCCACTGGCACTGCAATATGGACCACAGTTTCCTTCTTTACAATTCTTCTGTGTTTTCTAGACATTTGTCCATCATTATAAAAAGATAAATGTTTTTGAAAGGAATTTATGAAGGTATAAGAACCATTTGCTGTATTATTGCACGGCCAACTAGAAAGATGTAAACACATCTCCATAATGACACACACACGTTTACACATATGCATTTCTAATAATACCTATACTATATGTAATATGTATTGCCCTATAGTAGTATATATACTATATGCATTCTTTAAAAATACATAGTATATAATGTGTATGTGTATTCTCTCTATACATATATATGCATGTATGTTTATGTGTGCATGTATGTGTGTAGTACATTGATATCCCTCTTAGATCGCCAATGACTTCCATGTTATGAAATCCGATGGTCAATTGTCATCTTTTATCTTTCCTGATCTACAGGAGCATTAGACCAAATTGATGAAGCCCTACTTTTTGAAATATCTTCTTTTCTTGGTCCCAGGACATCACTTTCTTATAGTTCCTCTCCCACTTCATGGTAGACTCCTTTGCAATTCCCTTTTCTGATTCTTCCCCATCTCACCAAGCTTTAAGTATTAGTGTCCTAAGAATCATTTTTGAAGTTGCCTCACCTAATTTCATGGTTTTAAATATCACTGACACACTC
The DNA here is from genome assembly GCF_037043125.1 of Eumetopias jubatus. Taxonomy (NCBI): domain Eukaryota; kingdom Metazoa; phylum Chordata; class Mammalia; order Carnivora; family Otariidae; genus Eumetopias; species Eumetopias jubatus. The sequence continues at coordinate 31,189,263 of NW_028274809.1, forward strand.
ATGAGGCATAAATTCCTATCTCCACCTCTCTCCCCTAAACAAGACTCCCATAACCAATTCTCTAGTGAACAATTTTATAGGATTTCTACCTTGACATCATCACATTGAAGTAGATCATCCCTTAAACCTGTTCCTCCTGAGCAAGTATATGGAACTGTATTCTTTCAGACATTCAAGCAAGAGACCTCAATGTCATTGTTGACTTCCTTCTTATCTCACACTCTATATCCAACCCGTCAGCAACTCCTGTCAGCTCTACTTTAAAAACACACCCAGGACGCCTGGGTGGCTCTGTCAGTTAAGCATCTGCCTTGGGCTCAGGTCGTGAAGCCGGGGTCCTGGGATCGAGGCCCACATCTGGCTCTGTGCTCAGCCAGGAGTCTGTCCCTCCCTCTTCCTCTGCTCCTCCCCCTGCTCGTGCTCTCTGTCTGTCTCTGTCTCTAATAAATTAATGAAATCTTAAAAAAAAAAACACCAAACACCCAGAATTCTATCACTTTAACCATCTGGGCCACCACTGCTTCTCTCCTGACACTCTCTGTCCTAGTGTCTCCTTTCTGCCTCCCTGCTTCCACTTTTCTCCTCTTCAGGATGTTTCTCAACACAGCAGCCAGAATGGTCCCATTAAAACAAATACTCAAAACCTTCTGGTGACTTCCCACCTCATTCAGAGAAAACGCCAGTGTCCTACAACTTCTAAGCTGAGTGCCCTGACTCTTCTCTCCGCTCATCTCTACTACTACTTATCCTATGCTTGCTGCGTTGCCTTTCTTCTTTTCTTCAGTACATCCTTCATCCTTCATGCTTCTGCCCCAAGACCTCTGCATAACCTCTTCTCTCTGCTGTGAATGCTCCTCCCCTAGATTCCTGCAGACCTCCTTCCCTCACTACCTTCAATTCTCTGTTCTAATATCAATTTACTAGTGAGGTTGTCCCTGACCATTCAGTTTCAAATTGCTTAAATGCCCTCTGAATACCACCCTACCCATGTCTACTATCCTGCTTTTCCTCCACAGTACTTATCACATATCGTATATGTGCTTATTTTTTTTTAAAGATTTATTTATTTATTAGATAGAGAGAGAGAGAGCTTGCGGGGCAGGAGGAGAAAGAGAGTCTTAAGTAGACTCCATGTTGAGCATGAAGCCCGACTCAGGGCTTGATCTCACGACTCTGAGACCACCACCAGAGCCAAAACCACTTAACCACTTAGTCGTTTAAACAACTTTACCACCCAGGTGCTCCTGCTCATTTGTTTGTTTGTTTGTTTGTTTTTTCTTTTTTTTTCTTTTATGTTTTTAATAGGGTCTCTTGAATGTGGGAACTTTTACATTATTCTGATTCTTTTTCCACCAATTTATTGCCAGTGCTTAAAACAGTGCCAGACTCAAAAACAGGCACTGGATAACTATTTGCTGAGTGAACAAACATACACAGATAGATACAGATGTTTGTGTGTATGTCCAACAGTATGTGCTTGTGTATATGTACACGTGTATCTGTAAATACGTATTTGTGGGTTGTATACATATATATGTAAATAAATAAACTGCAGCTATCACATTTGATTTCTACCATTCCAGATTTCACTAATTTAAACGTTTATAAATTAGTACATACATTAAAAATAATAAAAAGCACAAAGTATAATAGTTTTAAGAAACTTAAAAGTAACCTCGTCCAATTTCCCTTTTCACACAATGCTTCCAGTTCCTAGGAGAGATGATAACATAGCTCAGTGTCAGCATCCGATCCTCAATGAAGGCATCAAGAGGTGTTACTGCTACCAATCTGTGATGAACACTGGACTGCTCATGGTTTTAAATTATAACATGTACTTCAAATCTTTAGTGAATACTGCAAACAGCAGTATTCATGGTACATTTCATCAAGTCTGGGAAGCACTGTGATCCAGTACCCAAAGACACATCAGCCATCTTTCTGTCTGTTTACCCTCCAAGCAAACACATATATGTGTACACATACACCTATAAACAAAAGTTTCATGAAACAATACTTAACCAGAGTGCAATGCCTTTTAGAGATTTCTATGATATCTTATTTAATTTTTAATTTGGTCACAATCCTCTACATTAATTTCATAATCCAATACTGGGACATAATTTTCAATTGGGAAAACACTGAAATTATTTATATATATATATATATATAATTTTTATTAAATAAAAAAATAAATGAAATGCAAAACCAAATGGTGAGTAAAATGTTAACTGTCTTATCCTAATTTTTATAAGCCATTTTAATGTTTTATCCTAACCACCCCTAGCCTTAATTAATCCTTTAATCTCTTTTACACAAACTTTCTTCAAGTTCTTACAGCTGCTGTTCTGTTACCATAATTAAATATATTTTACCTTATCCCTCCCATCCAGTTATGTCTTTCCCTATTTTTCCATTCCCTCACTTTGTTCTCTGTAACACTATCTCTATTCCCAAGCACAACAAATAACCTGTTAGAGCTGGAATAAAGAAATGAGATTGGTCCGTTCTGGCCTGAGTGACAAGAGTCACTCTTTGCAAAACATAGTGATCCAACAAATATTTATCAAGCATCTTGTATGTACACAACACTGTTATATGAAGTGGCCAGTCTACATAGAGATAATTGGCAAAAAGTTTACTGTACAATATGTGAGGGCCTTTCTGTTTCATTCACAAATTATCTGGAAAGGAAGAGTCGAATTTAAGAATAGAAAAGAAACAGAGGCATCTACATAGGTGGACCTTGTGAGATATACTAACCATTTTTATCAAACAAATATCATAGAGAATAAAGAAGCTGAGAAAAAGAGAGATAAACTACTGGATCATGAGGGGAGAGTTCAAGAGATAAGTGATATCATAAAGCAAAACAACATTAGAATAATTGGGATCCCAGAAGAAGAAAGAAAGAAAGGGGCAGAAGTTATATTGGAGCAAATTATAGCAGAGAACTTCCCTAATTTGGGGAAGGAAACAGGCATCAAAATCCAGGAGGCACAGAGAAACCCCTCAAAATCAGTAAAAATAGGTCAATACCCTGACATCTAATAGTAAAACTCACAAGTCTCAGAGACAAAGAGAAAATCCTGAAAGCAGCTCGGGACAAAAGGTCTGTAACCTACAATGGTAGAAACATTAGATTGGCAGCAGACCTATCCACAGAGACCTGGCAGGCCAGAAAGGACTGGCATGATATATTCAGAGCACTAAACGAGAAAAATATGCAGCCAAGAATACTATATCCAGCTAGGCTATCATTGAAAATAGAAGGAGAGATCAAAAGCTTCCAGGACAAACAAAAACTAAAAAAATTTGCAAACACCAAACCAGCCCTACCAGAAATACTGAGAGGGGTCCTCTAAGCAAAGAAAGAGCCTAAAAGTAACATAGACCAGAAAGGAACAGAGAGAATAAACAGTAACAGTCACCTTACAGGCAATACAATGGCACTAAATTCGTATCTTTCAATAGTTACCCTGAATGTAAATGGGCTAAACGACCCAATCAAAAGACACAGGGTATCAGAAGGGATAAAAAAAAGCAAGACCCATCGATATGCTGTCTGCAAGAGACTAATTTTAGACCCAAAGACACCTCCAGATTGAAAGTGAGGGGGTGGAAAACCTTCTACCATGCTAATGGACATCAAAAGAAAGTTGGGGTGGCAATCCTTATATCAGACAAATTAGATTTTTAAACCAAAGACTATAATAAGAGATGAGGAAGGACACTACATCATACTTAAAGGGTCTATTCAACAAGAAGATCTAACAATTGTAAATATCTATGCCCCTAACATGGAAGCAGCCAGTTATCTAAACCAGTTAATAACAAAATAAAAGAAACACATCAACAATAATACAATAATAGTAAGGGACAGTAACACCCCCCCTCACTGAAACGGACAGATCATCTAGCAAAAGATCAACAAGGAAATGAAGGCTTTAAATGACACACGGGATCAGATGGACTTCAGAGATATATTCAGAACATTCCATCCCAAAGCAACGGAATATACATTCTTCTCTAGTGCCCATGGAACATTCTCCAGAATAGATCACATCCTAGGTCACAAATCAGGTCTCAACCGGTACCAAAAGATTGGGATCATTCCCTGCATATTTTCAGACCACAATGCTTTGAAACTAGAACTCAATCACAAGAGGAAAGTCGGAAAGAACTCAAATACATGGAGGTTAAAGGGCATAAAATCAATGCACAGAAATCAGTGGCATTTCTATACACCAACAATAAGACAGACGAAAGAGAAATTGAGGAGTCGATCCCATTTACAATCGCACCCAAAACCATAAGGAATAAAGCTAGGAATAAATCTAACCAAAGAGGCAAAGAATCTGTACTTAGAAAACTATAGAATACTCATGAAAGAAATTGAGGAAGACACAAAGAAATGGAAAAACGTTCCATGCTCATGGCCTGGAAGAACAAATATTGTGAAAATGTCTATGCTACCTAGAGCAATCTACACATTTAATGCAATCCCTATCAAAATACCATCAACTTTTTTCAAAGAAATGGAACAAACAATCCTAAAATTTGTGTGGAACCAGAAAAGACCCCGAATAGCCAGAGGAATGTTGGAAAAAGAAAAGCAAAGCTGGTGGCATCACAATTCCGGACTTCCAGCTCTATTACAAAGCTGTCATCATCAAGACAGTATGGTACTGGCACAAGAACAGACACATAGATCAATGGAACAGAACAGAGAGCTCAGAAACGGACCCTCAACTCTATGGTCAATTACCCTTCGACAAAGCAGGAAAGAATGTGCAATGGAAAAAAGACAGTCTCTTCAACAAATGGTGTTGGGAAAATTGGACAGTCACATGCAGAAGAATTAAATTGAACCATTTCCTTACACCACACACAAAAATACTCAAAATGGATGAAAGACCTAAATGGCAGGCAGGAATCCATCAAAATCCTAGAGGAGAACACAGGCAGCAACCTCTTCGACTTCAGCCGCAGCAACTTCTTCCTAGACACATCACCAAAGGCCAGGGAAGCAAGGGCAAAAATGAACTATTGGGACTTCATCAAGATAAACAGCTTTTGCACAGCAAAGGAAACATTCAATGAAACCAAAAGATAACCGACAGAATAGGAGAAGATATTTGCAAATGACATGTCAGATAAAGGGCTAGTATCCAAAACCTATAAAGAACTTTCAAACTCAACACCCAAAGAACAAATAATCCAATCAAGAAATGGGCAGAAGACATGAACAGACATTTTTCCAAAGAAGACATCCAAATGGCCAACAGACACACGAAAAAGTGCTCAACATCACTGGGCATCATCAGGGAAATACAAATCACACCAGTCAGGATGGCTAAAATGAACATGTCAGGAAACGACAGATGTTGGTGAGGATGCGGAGAAAGGGGAACCCTCCTACACTGTTGGTGGGAATGCAAGCTGGTGTAGCCACTCTGGAAAACAGTATGGAGGGTCCTCAAAAAGTTGAAATTAAAGCTACCCTACAACCCAGCATTAGAGCTACCCTACAACCCAGCAATTGCACTACTGGGTATTTACCGCAAAGACACAAATGTAGTGATCCTAAGGGGCACGTGCACCCCAATGTTTATAGCAGCAATGTCCACCATAGCCAAACTATGGAAGGAGCCTAGATGTCCATCAACAGATGAATGGATAAAGAAGATGGGGTATATATATATACAATGGAATATTATGCAGCCATCAAAAAAATGAAATCTTGCCATTTTCAACGATGTGGATGGAACTAGAGGGTATTATGCTAAGTGAAATAAGTCAATCAGAGAAAGACAAGTATCATATGACCTCACTGATATGAGGAATTTGAGAAACAAGACAGAGGATCATAGGGGAAGGGAGGGAAAAATGAAACAAGACGAAACCAGAGAGGGACACAAACCATAAGAGACTCTTAATCCCAGGAAACAGAGTGAAGGTTGCTGGAGTGGAGGGAGGTGGCAGGATGGGGTGGCTGGGTGGACACTGGGGAGGGTATGTGCTACGGTGAGCGCTGTGAATTGTGTAAGACTGATGAATCACAGACTTTTACCCCTGAAACAAATAATACATTATATGTTAACTTAAAAAAAGACAAAAAAAATTATCAAAGTAATTACTCGGTGTGAGAAGAGGAAAGGGAGGTGGAAGATGACTTGCTAGGCATCTATATTATTTACTTAAGAGTATTCCAAGTAGGGCCATCTCTGGAATCAGAAACGTTCTTTCGTGCAAAGCAGTACTTGATTCACACATGCAAGTGTAGTAATAGCCCAGCCTTCCAAACCCCAGGGAATCCACCGGTCTGCAGGGCCAGTGTGCAATTTCTCAGAAGCCTAAGTCAGACCTGAAAGCATCCATGCTGAACCTTTTATGGCCCTCATTTCATTAAATGCTGTGCTCTTGGCTCAGCACAAGCAAGCTCTGGATGTCTTTGCCTTGCCTCCCAAATGTGTAATTAGTCTGTGTTGTGAGCTTACTTTATGCAAGAGTTATGATTTACGTGCAATCATTTTGTCAATTACCAAAACTCAAACAAGAGGGCTTTAAGGGGAAAAAATGAATATATATAAAAATATATGTGTGTGTGTGTGTGTGTATATATATATATATATGTATATATATATATATATATATTTAATATAAAGCAAAAGCTATACGTGGCAATTCTGCCAGGATATTTTATAATAAGCTTAAGCACTATTAACTTTTGCCTAAGTAAATTCTAAGGAATTTGAGGTGATAAAACTTTTGTTATAGCTAAATAAATTTTCGTTACAATGAAAGGATAAGATACCTGCAAGACATGTAATTTTCTGAATTTTTAACATTTTCTAAAAAAGTATGGATAGCTATTATAAACATGAAAAGGTTTTGGTCAATTGGATTACATAAAGTTCGGAATGTGAATATCACCCTTGAGTAGGGATAAGAGGCTCTTTCCAACAGCTGGGAGGCATTCTATTTTAGATTGTACTTTTCAGGGAGTAAAGAAAACACAGCAAGAGATGAGCAGGCATATGCAAAGGTAAATGGCGATCCAAGGATGATTATCTTAATAAAGGTAAAAGACTTCCCCCTCCAACTGTTGCTAATATATAAATGAAATCAGCAGAACCCTGGGTGATTTATAAGTGGACAGATTATTTTTTAAAGTCTTTTGCCTTCTGGGCAACATAGACAAATCAGAAGAAAGAGCCAGAGGTCATACTGCAGGTAGTTTAAAAATCTGAGTCATACTGTAGGTTGTTGATAATTAACCCAATCATTGGGGGAAACTTCCTTAAATGTAGGTTTCTTATGGGTAGCTCGATTATCAATATAGTAAATATATGTCCTCCTTATGTAATCTCCTTAAGTAAATATTCATCTACGTTCAAATACTTTATAACTAAAGACCTGAATGAAGAAAATCCTACAAAATGTCTGTAATTGAGACACTTTTTTCATGTTTTTTGATATCCATTCTCTGGAAAGGATGAGGAAAAAACCTACGGAACATAAGAGCTGACTTCTGACTGCACTTATCAAAATTTTAAGTCAAAGATTAATCTAATACCAGGAAACAAATGTCAAAGAAAATGGCCATTCTTCATTGTCTGCTCAATATAAAAATGCCTTAATGTAATACTAAGAGATTAAAACTAACAGAAGTAAAGTAAGTCAAAGTTAAGATTCCTGTAGCTATCCTTTTTCCTCTCCTACTTAGGGTATATATACTTGAAAGATCAGCAAATTCCATAGTTGCGTAACACTGGCAAAAAACACTGTTTTTTCCTTTTTCCGATAAACATGGAAGAAATGAATATAATATATTGTGTCATGAAAAGTAGTATAAATGAATACGTTACAATTCAGACAGCATGGATTCTTTATAAAACTAGAAACTGCTTTGTTTACATGGGGAAGAAATAGGTCCTTTTTGTTTTGTGTTTATTCCTTCCCATTAAAAGTGAACTACAGAAACCTGATTATAATGTCTTAAGCCTTTTATAGACAATCATTCAGTGTTTAAAATACAAGAATACACGCTTTTATATGAGTATAAGATTTAAGAACAAACAGTACGACGTAATAATATAATACTCTAAAAAGGAAGCATAGAGGGCCTGATTCTTAGAGGAGCAGACCTATTTGAAAACCTGGAGTCTTAGGTGAAATACTTCCAATATCTTTGCCATCCCAAATACTCTGTCTGCCAAGCTATCTGCATTTAACAGTTTTAAAAGACAACTCAACTCTCCAGGACAAAAGCTGAACATGAATAAAAAATACGGAGCACTTCATGGAAGTGAGCTACCAATTATGGTGCCTGTTCCACACACAGCCTGTCACTGTTCAGGAAGGGTTAGCAACTCACTGAATTGGAGGTGCCCTCTGAAACCACGACCGTCAGTCCATAGGTGGCTAATGCTTGCTGCAGGGGTCTGGCCCAAGGCCACGCCCAACTAGAGAGGGTTTTAGAAACCAACTATGCCAGTGAAATTGGTTCCTTCTAAGACTTGGATCCACGTAAGGTCTAGAACACAGGGTCACAGTCATTGCACGTGAGGACAAATACCCCGATAGTTTCTATTATGAAAAATTCTAGGGAAAAGGTTTATTTTAGGACTTCTGACTGCTTTTAAGAGGTTAATACATATTCCCTAATTTCACTTGATCATGGTAAACACCTTTGCATGAAGCATATTGGAGGAAAAGTATTCCCCCCCTACACTTAAAAGACATGTTGCTTTAGAGAACACAGGGGAGGTCAAGGTAGAAAGGAATGGAGTGGGGAACAGAGAAGGCTCAAGAGAGAAGAAATCTTGTAGGTCATGAACAATGTCCTAGAGATACCACACAGCCTCATGGTTAAGTTTCCAGTTCCATTTCTTCTGTGTCATGCTTCTGTGTACATGCCATATGTCACAACTTGCATCATCGATAACAGAGTATCATAGAAGGAAAATACAGACTCAGGCCAGGCTTCCAAAGACATAGAACAGCAAGCACATTCTGGAGCCCTTATTCCATAATGGGGAAAAAAAATGACATTTAGTTTCTTTATGAGAAATTAATTTATTTTTAGTTTTAGTTTTTAGTTTTGGATTGGGAGATTTCTGCAGATAATATAAAGACAATGGATTACAGTTATTTTCACTGGGATCTTAGGAAGTCACAGAATAAGATATCTAGCCACTACAGTAAAAGTATAAAAATGTTCTATCTAACACCCACCATTCTGAGTATGTGTGTCATTATTTAGGGCACAACAATTCTTTTAGTAAAGATAATATAGTTTTCTTCCCAACTCAAGAATTCTAAAAGCAGAGATTATGTCTCCAACACCTTCATTTTCTCTAGAAGACCCAATAAATGTTCTTTCACTTTGAGGCACAGAACTCTGAAGGGCAGAGTCGTGTTTATTAAATTATGCTACAATGTAGTAAAGGTACTACCACAGACTCAAGAAAGTAGTATTTTTGTGGGGGCTGGAGGAGGGGCTAATTTGTTTGTTGGTGAAGGCTTTAAAAAAAGGAAATGATGAAAATATAGCCATTTTAGCCCTATCCTTCATCTGATGTTTGAGTTGTACCTAATGAGACTCCAGCTGGAAACCAATCCCCTTTAGAACACTATCCATGATAAATAATCCTAAATTCCAAATAGAGATTGAGAAATCTCTATGGGTAGCAAGCATTTTAAATTCACAGCACATGTTATGTTTACTATTGTAATGAGAATGTTCTTACCATATATGTAATATGCCCTTTATATATGTAGATGAAGGCATATAATTTGCATTTTATCTTAATTAAATCAATTATGCTATTAAAAATTAATTTTCAGATAAAACTGACTTCAAAATAAGAAGTCATTTATGTTCTGTAGAGTATGAAAAATCCATCAAAATTAAAATGTGGATCTATCTTCCCTATCCCCACTATGACAAGCAAATTGGGGAGAAAGGAAACCTATCCACAGTTAATTAATGGGGAAAAGTGTATCAGTCAGTTGCTGTCACAAAAATGTTGCATAACAAACCATGCCAAATTGGGATACGAGCAATAAGGCTCACATATCTGCAGGTTGACTGGGGTTTGCATGACCAAGGCTGGACTCAAGTAAGCTTGCCTTCAAAGTGTGGGGCACATACATGTCTGCTCCATGTATCTAGCATCTTCCTTAGACCACTGGATATCTGAAATATGTTTCTTACATGCTGAAAGACAGGAATGCAAATATGAAAGTATCTTTAAAGCCTTTGTTCACATAACATCCACTAACATCTAATTGGCCAAATGAATTTGCATGGCCAAGTCCACAGTGTGCGCTTGGAAAAGAACTATCCACATACACATAATGAGATATGACAAGAGGATGGATATATAATGCTACTATTTGGAAGTGAATTGAGATCGATCAATAATCCCATCCTCCAACGGAGTGATATATATATATATTTTTTTTTTCCATATATGGGAGATACCAAGGGTTAATAATATATCATAGGGTTTTTATTTCTTTTAATCATATCTTTCCTTTCCTTTGGTATCACATTTTCTACTGACACATATATTCATCCATCGTTATCATCTGAATGTTGGTGTCCCCCCAAATTCATATGTAGAAATCTTAATCCCCGTGGTGATGGCATTCAGAGGTGGGGCCTTTGGAAGGCAATTATGTCATGGGGGTGGAATCCTCATGAATGGGATTTATGCCTTTATAAAGAGCTCCCTAGACATTGTCATCATATGAGGATACAATGAGAAATCTGTGATGCAGAAGACAGCCCTTACTTGGTCATGCTGGCACCCTGATCTTGGGCTTGCAGCCTCTAGAGCTGTGAAAAATAAGTTCCCCTTGTTTATAAGCCACCCAACCTGCAGTATTGTTACAACAGCCCAAATGGACTAAGACACCATCCTATAGTCTGTACTTGAGAGTGGCTTCTATGTCTGTGTGATTTTCCCAAGGTAGAGGAAGTCAGTAGCCTAGATCTGGGAAGATTCCTGCCCCTGCATCCCTGCATTGTTCCTGTCAGGTTCTTAAAAGGGGCTCTTCAGGTGGCTCCAGAGTCCTAAATAAATGGCTTAGGTTACTGAATACGGCCTTTCACTTTATGTTATTCTTCTTCAGTATTTATCTTCCAAATGATCCTCTCCCTTGCTGTTTTTATATATGTGAAAGCAGGACAAGGGTAAGGGAGCAATTTCTTGCAGCAATTTAATTCCTGTAAATTCAGTGTGTAATTACAAGAAGTTTAAAAGTTCAGCACACTTCCAATCGGTGTTTCCCTAGATGTAGGTTGAGCAGGATTTCTTTCTTCCCTGAACTGATGGATCTTCATTTTCCAACAAAGTCAAGTATGCATCAAAGACTAAACAAGGACTATCTCATGCCTAAGGAATTTTTTTTTAATTAATCCGACACAACTCCATTTTTACTTGCTGATACATGAAAAAGGAAGACTCATCTAAGTACAGTGAGTGAATGAATCACTTTAGTCAAGCATTTTCCCGACAATACAAACCTACAAATTTTATGATACTGAAGTCAAGCATAAGAAAAAAAAAGCTTTATTTTACATGTATGTGTGTATATATCAAATACAGAAACTATTTTCACCTCAAAAGAAATTTTGCAGTGAAGGTATAATGGAGTAAGAGACTCTTTACTTAATATCTCCAAATATCCTGATTTTGTGTCTCAGCATATAAGCCACTTGTTCCTTTCCTGATTTTACCAGTGAGAAAACAATTTGCCCTCCTCTGAACTCCGTTTTATTTTCTTTTTCCCATTCTTATGATTCTCATCACTTCCTATTCCTCCTAAGAGCACTGCTGATAAGTGCTGGATCAGTTAATTCTCCCATTGTAGTTCAATATGGACCACAGTTAATTAATATTAAAAAATTATTTTAAAAGCTGCTAATTAAGTTCCACTATCACCATGACCACCGTCATCAAATGGGATTTTGGGTAGTGGATTTGGGATACATACAGCAACAAATTCCCCTTCCTCATTTTCTACAATGCTAATGAGCTTAATCATGACCTATTGCCATACTGATGCCTATGAAGGGCTGAGCTATGCAAGAAAATAGCTCACAAATGCTTCTAAGAACTCACATTTATTTTGGCTCATCTGATCACCATATCCGCTCTTGAGTTTTGATATGGGGTGGAGTAAATCTGTCATTCACTTCTACTTTATTATGACAGCTGGTGTTACTTGGCAACTACTCTGTTCAAATTAACCCCCAAAAAAGCAATTTTTCACATTTAAAACAAAGATCGTGTCTCTATCAACTCCTAAACAATTGGGTGAGAAGTTTAAATTCACTTACTAAGTGACTTCACTTACTCTAAATAAAACTGGAAAGCAAATAAACCAAAAGTTGCTTTGACAGTTTTTGTTTGTTTTACTAAATTGGGCACCATTGTGTACAAACACCAAATCAAACACTCTCAATGTATCCGGTATCTCCCTGTCTTTGACTTTCAAATCCATTGCATATTAGTCATAGGTAACCCAGAATATTTTTTATATGCTATTTGACCCGAAGGAAGAATCAAAGTCATAATTCAAATATGTTAATGACTGCTAGAAGAGACACCTGACCAATTACTTTCTTGTTAAGGCAGTCCTTGATCCTAGGCTTTGTCTCTTGTCGATGTAGAGTTCGTCCCATTATTTCAGCCACATCAAAAGTAGGGCATTGGCTAAACAAACATGCATGATTTATAAAGGCAGCCGTATTTTACTGGTAGAAAGCAAGCCGTCTAGTGTTTAATGGGGACCGTATGTTCAGATGCCTCCTCAACTTATTTTTTTTTTCTGTTACACTAGGGAATGGAAACCCAACCTCCTAAAAAAAACAAGCTGAGAAACATAAAGAATAAAAAAATTCTAGAATTATGAATAAATGCGATTTATTTACTAATATGTTATAACAACAGAATAGGGATATATCAATTTTAACCATTCTTCAGCCTATCAGGACACGTTGTGCTCTGCCTTGATCTCTAACTTCCAACAAAAATATCTGTATTAGCAGAAAATTCAGCTGCAACTTCCTAAAAAAACATGAATGGTGTTCTAAGAACATCGTGTATGAGCGAAAATTCACTTTTTCCCTCCTAGCGGTCTATTCAAATAATCTCCCCACCTTCTCTTAAAGGAAAGCAGATTTGGGAACCTAAAATAAATGGAATGGTCTTCCTTCCACTTTCTTCACTCTCTGGTCTGAGGTAATTAATGTCTACTCAATACCATGCTCAATCATGTTTCCCCTGGGACAGTACTTTCAATTAAACCCTTTATTTCATCCAGGAACGCCTGGTCTCATTGACCACTGTACTTTTTATCCGTGGATTTATGATAATCTAATGCACATCTCCTCACAGGCAGAATGGCCTTATGAGTCCTTATTGTTCTGATGCCAAAAGAGAAGTGAAAAACAAAATTAGCTCCTGCGGAAGCCAGGAAGGAAACCACATTTGTTTAACACAGCAAGAGGCCTTTCACTACCTGACCAATGGCCTTGACCATCACACTGCCCTGGCCTCTCAATGTGCTGGCTGCCCTTGTCTGGCTGCTCCAGTCTGATAAGACCTGCCAACTCCCTTGAGAGCTACTGGACGCTGAGGGGTGAGAGGCAAAGCCATCCTCGGGTTACATTTTCAAAGGGTTGCGAAGGAAATCAGACATTTACGTGCTACTGCTGCTATTGCTATTCTTTTCTGTAAGAAACTCTACCTACCTAGGTTAAAGAGGAACCTCTGAACTACTATCGGAGAGCAAACGCTGGGCTTTTCGAAAAGTAAGCTGCTAGCTTGTTTGTAGCTATGTGCCTTTACTTTCATTCCAACTAGGACCCACATGATTCGGTTTCTGTTTCAGAAGTACACAAATTATAGTGACATGTTATTAACTTAACCACTATGAGAAATTACACATATTTTTTTAACAGTCATACTCTGTTATGTAGCTGAAGACAAGGCTCGATCTAGTGTACTTCCATCTCTTCATGATATTGGGAATAAGTCACTGTTATGTATATCCTCAAACACAAGTTCAGCAGCCTTCATCTTTAATTTCCTTGCATGCCAACATAGCACATAAAATTATCAAGTTAATAATTACATTAATATTTATTTATATAATTTATTTACAACCTGTCTCATACCAAAGAGGAATTGAGGTGGCTCGCATTAATAATTACATTGAAAATATCTGCCAAGTTTTCAACAAGTTGCTAGTGCTGACACAGTCCTGTTTTTCAAATTGAAGAATTCAGAACCCAGAGATTTTTTATTGCATTAAGGATGGCCAAAACCTTAATGAATAGTGTTTGCAATTCATTCACTTTTCTTCATGTGTGATGGAAATGAGCTTTAAGTAAACTATGACGGTAGGGACAGACGAGACAATTTCTAGTTAAAAAACACGTTACGTTTTTTAAGTTTGTATTTAAAGTTTTTAAGTGTGTATTTAAGTTTGTTTGTAAACCTGCTTCTTATATAACGTGAATTTTTCCTTTCTGTCTGTCAAAAGGAATGCTGATAAATTGTGCCTGGGTTGCAAAGAGCCAACAGGGTTTATTCACTGCACAGTATCTCCAGAGCATAACACTATGTAATAATTTACATTCTATCAGATGGGTTATATTTAAAAACATCTTACGGGAAAATGCACCGAAACTTCCAATATTGGAAAGAAGGAATACATTTCCTTCCAAGCTAACTACAGGAGTGAAGTCTCTTATGGTACCCACAGCCATGGTGGCATCAGAAGATTGCAGGAAGGGCTACACCTTTGTGTATTAACCACTATAGCAACAAGATACACAATGGCAAGGGGTCAAAAAGGTGGCCATGAGGGAGATCTCTGCTGGCAGTATGTTATTCTACATTTACTTAAGAGAAGTCACTCTTTATGTCAAATGCTCCCGAGGCATTCTGAACTGTAGAACAAACAAATGCTCAGAGGCACACTCCCAAAGCCCATTCATATATATAGAGATCATTCATAATTCAGGTGCTATCTGTATTGAGCGTCATGCCAAAATTTGATGCACAGAAATTCAGAGGATAGTATTTTGCTGTAGGAAGTGGTCTAAGAGACCAATTAGTTCAATCTCCTCGTTTTGTAGATAAGGGAACTCTTCTCCCTGTTTACTGTCAATTTTTTTATTTTGATAATTTTAGTATTTATTAGTTTATCACTATCTCCATAATCCAACTCTTATTCCCAAGTCCCCAGTCAAGATTGTGGTTATCTACTGTAGAAAGGTAAATCTACATGGGCTGGGAAGAAAAGTCACACGAAGAGGGCCAGGAGTTTATGTTTAGCAAGAGTGTCATGACTAAAAATATTGCTGAACAACAAAGTTAGGGAAAAGGAGAGGCCTTCTCTACTCTGGCTTCTCTCACACTGTATTTTCATCAAAAAAGAACTCAATAAGCTCTTCATGAATGGAATTAAGAAAGATAAGACCCAAGAAGTTAAATGACTTTTCTAAACTTGAACATCTAGAGTGGCGGTCCTGCGTCAATAATGGGCATCTCACATCCCTGACCAATACTCATTGTGCTATAGAACAGTGTTCTCTTCAGCTTTCCTAACCAAATGTGAGAGACTGTAACAATATTAGCCCCAGTGAGTTATGCCTCCTGGAAGTGTGACTCTGCTGCTCTTTCCAGGCAGTCATGGCATCTATCTACCCATCCCCTGAATCCTAATGGGCGTTGTGACTTCCTTTGACAAAGAGAATGAGGCAGAAGTAACACTGCAACCTGCAAGGCTAGACCTTAAGAGCCCCTGCAACTTCTGTTTTTGTTGTTCTGAAATGTCCTATAAGGAAGCTGGACTAGCTTTCTAGAGGATGAAAAGACACATTAACTAGAATCAAGGTGCCCCACCCAACAGCCAGAACCAAGTGACAGCCATGTAATGAGACCATCTTAAACCTTCCCCGTTTGCAGATGCTCCAGTTGAATGCAAGCCTCAGGAATAAACCTAAACCCAGAACTTAGGGAACTTATGAACACAGACTTTATAAAAGAAGGCGTCAAATGGATCTTAAATTTGATGGATTTCTATATTATCCTTGGAAATAGTCTGGTTACAGGCATACAAATTTTGCTCGCATGATAGCATAAGTAGCCAACAGTATCATCACTATGACCAAAATGTTCCTTTCCTCTACTCCTCCCTTTTCCTCAGTCTTCCTTCCTGCCATTGGCTCATGCTTTTCCATATCCCTGGACTTCCTACTTTCTTTGAATCTATCCATGGCCCAAACAGAATCCCACCTCATTAATGAAATTTTTCATAATTTTAAAGTTCTTATTGATTTCTTCATTTTATATAACTTCTGGTTCGCTATTAACCTCTTAGCTTGTTCCTTCAATTTCTGCAACTAAAAAAAATATGTGTACAACTCTTCCCCTCCCAACCACCTTCCCCACAGAAGGTAGTGTGTGCCATATTCTTGTTTCTCTAATGACACTCAGCACTGTCTTTAAGTTCTTGGAGTTCAGGGATCATGTCTTAATACATTTTAGAGTACACAGTATGTGGCGCAACTCTAGCACAAAATAATGTTTACTAAATATTTGATCAGCTAAACTGGGAATAGGTGTTCAGTATTTGCTGAACAATTGAGTCCTTTCATCATCAATATGGACCCAGAAATAGAGGGCAGTAGAGGGCTGACAATTCTCCTGGCTACCAGTCTCTGAGTATTAAAGAAGAGAAATATTTGGTCTCAGGGAGATGGAATGCAAGCAAGTAATAGGTAAGATGTTTTGGTTGGGTTTTTTTGTGTTTTGCAATTTTGGGGTTTGTTTTTTGTTTTTTGCTTGTTTGTTTCTGTGTGTTTTTCTCCTCCAGTGGGAAGTCAAGGGTCTACAGATGAAATATGTAGCTTCTGGGAAGGAGAGGAGGGAGAAGGTGAGCTCTTTCAAGTTAAGCTGAAAGTCCATAACTCCCCTGCAGGGTGCTAAGGTCAACAGTTCCATATACCAGGAGCCACAGACTCCAATATTTATGAAATAATGACCATCAAGGGGAGGCTTTGTTGTTCTTGGGGATATTTTCTCCATTCTCCTACCATTACCTCCATCTTCATCACCACCTGGCCTTTTAATGTAAGTTAATGTAATGTACCATTATCTTCCTCATCATCACCACGGAGCATTTTAATGTAGAAACATAATGCAGAAATATATTCTGTAATAGAAAGATACCAAACTGAGTATCATTTGCTTCCAGAAAAGCAGGATGATAGGTCAGAAGAAAGAAGAGAGGAAGGAAAAGGAGAGAATGAGGAAAGGTGGGAAACCTGAAACAACATATCAAGCTGTTAAACAATCCTTCCTTTGGTCGTAAGCCCCTAAGAAGTGCAAAGAATTAATTACGGAAAGACTAGGTGATAAAATTCCTTCACATAACTCAATAAGTGGCCAGGAAACATAATTGAACTCGTTTATAATTGAATATCCTGCCATCAGGGCAGACTTAAAGAAGGGTAAACTTAAAGAGACATAACAATATTAAATGTTCTTTTGTCTTTTTAGTGTTTGTGCTTAAACATTCTTTTTAAAGAGAGACCCGGGATAGTGGTGGGGCTTCATTTAGGCAGCAATAGGAACTGAATAGCATGTGATTTGTACTTGGGCATCTTAATTTAAATAATTATAATATCTTAAAGAAAACCGTATCTTAACTCCTTCAACGTTTTATTACATCTGACAAGTTCAGTACAAGGGCACCTATCTATTTGTGCATTACGCGTCATATGTTCTGCACACTCATTAAAAATAATGAGAACATATTGAAAAGTCATTGCCCAGAGAATCTTTGGGGACGGGGCATGGGAAGAGGTAAGTGGCAACAGATTGTGATTTAAGTGTCTATCTCTGTTTTATCAGCCCTTAGGAGGAAGAGAAAAAAAAAAAAGAAGTAGCAATCCTAAGCTGATACTCTTTAATGATAAAGATCACACATTTTCCTGAAAAACAGGCAGATGAAACATGTTCAAACCTCTAAGTACACTTTCAAAATGAGATGGACCGTAGTGGCAGTTTCACAACTATGGTATTTAGCTAACCACGATCAATTAAGGCTATACTTCTCCCTCCGCCCCGCCCTGCCAATCTTTAAATATCCGTTACAAAATGAACGCATTTCCTTATCTTACACCAAATGTACCTTAACAAACGTACTGATCACAGGCAGAGAGGTAATTAAGCAAATCAAGGTCATCCCCCGAGTTCCGTAACCACCTTCTTACCCAGCTGCTCCCTATCAACACCTGGCATGAATTATTGGAAACATTTGGCTAACTGGATAATAAAAAGAATATAATCTCTGGTTGGTTACAATCTTGCTTTTTCTGAGCTGTTTAAACATGTATGTTTAGAAAATTCTTCCTTTTAATCGAACCTCCAGAAGCCTAATCATGGCCACAGTGGCCACTAATAAGACATACGTCTTATACCACAAGAGGAGAGCTGAATCTCATGGCCCTTCATCCTTAACACTGCAGGAGAACGTAAGTAGGCCCCAGTCCTCTGAAATGTCATGAGAGCTTCTTTTCAGCGTAGAACACTTCTTCCGCTACCTTCCAATCTCCCAACAAAACCAGTCTTGTGATAAAAGTCATTAAGTATTTTCATTCTGACACCTGGAAGCCATACAACCAGGCAAAATGACCAGCACTTCCTCCATCTGTTTTAATAATGCTGAACCAGAGCATTTATCATCATCTATTTTATCAAGACTAGATTTTGCTGACAAGGGTTCAGTAAAATTCTTTCAGGTATAGGTACTTCCCAGGGAGTAGCAAATGACTAGGTATCCCTCGGCCTTGTGGGTTATTGAATGCATTCAAAAACTTGGCAAAGAAGAAGGACTCAGTCACTTAGACACAGCACAACTTGAAAGAAGGTGTGATGTGCAGCCCAATGAGGTAGAAATCTTAAAAAAAAAATTCTGATTTTGACAAACAATGTAAATTTTGGTAAGGGGAAATGTCTCTGTGTCTCATTTTCCCCATTTTTAAGATAGGAATAGTTAAACACAGCTAAACATAGTTGCTTTGTGACAGTAAATGAGGATCACCTTCTTAGGAGCTTTGAAATCTTTGCCATGAGTTCAACCATAGCAGGGGGGTAGAAAATGGTCCATGTAAGGGGCCAATGGAGCATATCTCACCCTATAGTGTCCCATCTTGGAGAGAGAAAGGAAGGGAGAGGGGACAGAGGTGTAAGTGCCAACAAATACCAATAACCCAATCTTCAAAACTGCCCTAGAAGCACCTCTCTTTGGTATGTGCTTAAATCTACAAGTTACAAGGTGGCATACAACAAATTTTGAGCACAATCAAATCGAGTGTAGGAATTTAAAAGCACAATCGAGTCGGGCCTGAAAAAGTCAAGTACAATTGAGTTTGCCTAAATGAATCAGGAGTAATTGAGTTGAGTAACTGGATTGTGCTCAGCACTGGCCCTTTGCCAAAATGAGAGGCACATGACCAGAGACGCAACTCAATTGGTCTTAAAATTTTCACAGGATATTTCTTCCAGAGCAAAAAATTGTTGCAGAATAGAAAAAGTTGAAAATTTGGTTATTGGAATTAGTCAGATATAGTCACTAAGTTATCCTATAGGCCTTTATGCCCTTTATAACAAAACCACTATTCCAATGGTTCTCAAACTTGAGTAAGCATCAGAACTATCTGGTGGGCTTATTAAAAATATGTCTTTAGCTCTAACCCTAGAGTTTCTGATTCCTCAGGTCTGAAAGGAGCCTGAGAATTTGCACGTGTGGCAAATGGTATTGAGGTAATGGTATTCTGCTGATCTGAGACCACACTTTGAGAACCACTTCAACTGAGATTGAAGCACTTAAAAAAATACTTGAGGTTGGCGGGGTCTTAAGATGGCTGCCGGGCGACTGGCTCCTACAGAAGAAAAGATGTGGAGTGGGCTGCTACCTCCTGGCCTAAATGAAAGTGATATTGAGTTGAATTCTGAAGATGAAGCCCCATTAGAGAACTCTGGACTTAACTTACAGGAAGCTAAAGAAGATGGGGCCATTACAGAAACAGAGATCTCAGATTTCCCTACTGATGGACCAAAGCCTGGAGTAGAAGCAAATGTAAATGCATGTGAAGAATGCCCCTCTGGAATTCCCTTAAATATGTAGCATAAATTTCAAGAATTGCATAAAAAACATTCTGAACAGAAAACCTCAACTTCGGGAATCAGAGGGGAAAAAAGAAAACACCTCAGGAAAGGTAAATTGAAGAATGAAGAAGATTCTCATAGTGAACAGACCTCAAGTGAAACCCAGTGGAAGGAGCTTACTCAGTATTTTGGATTCAATGATAGGTTTGACCTGCGCCGCCCCCCCCCCCCCCGTTAAAAAGAAAAAAAATTGACAAGTCGGGCCTTGAAAAGAGCATAGACCAGGCTGTGGAAGAGTGGAACATTGAGAAGGCTGAGGAACTCAGCAACCAGCTAGCTACTCGAGAGCTTGGTATAAAAATTGCCAAGAGGGTTGCCTGCCACAACTTTGTAAAAGCCAAAAAGGATGCTGAAAATTCACAGGTTGCCCAAAAAAGGAAGAAACTTGCATGGGGGTTTGAAGCAAAGAAGAGATGGGAAACCAAGAGCAACATGGGATATATGTAACTTGCCCGAGTTCCTCAAGACATTTGAGTCTTGACTTGGGTTTTTGCTTGAGTCTCCAACTGCTCAATTTACTGAAAAGATTTACCTGCTTATGTTAGCTATGTCAGGAAACTGACAGAAATCGGAAAAATAAGCATAAAATTTGGGAGTTGATTATTTATATCTTTTCAGTCTTTTTCTAAAAAAAATACTTGAAAATACTTTTAATATTTTAAGAAATAATATTTTAAAATATTAGGCAATGATACTTATTGTCTATGTCTTTACAAGTAAACTGTACAACTAGATTATGCAAATGTATTCCGATAATTTAAACTACCTAAATTGTCATTTATATTCTAGACTTTTGTTTAGGGGGGAAGAGACGGAAGGAAAGGGAGAGAATCTTAAGCAGGCTCCACACCCAGCGTATGAGCCTGACGCGGGACTCAGTCTCCTAACCCTGAGACCATACCCTGAGTGGAAATCAAGAGCTGGCTGCTTAACCCACTGACACACCCAGGCGCCCCTGATTTACATTCTCTCAGTACTATCCCTAACCTCACTGTCTTGTGTAGCGATAACGAGAGATTGCTAATGCTCTGAAGTTTGAGGAAATCTATGCCTATTATTTTTATTTGGTTTAAAGTAATTGTATCAGGAAGGATAATGCATTAGATACAGATTAGACATAGAGGAGGAGCCACAGCACCTTTAGCAATACCCTTTCCAGCCTTCTATATCATCTGCTTTAATAATGCGTAGCTTTCATTTATTCAGTCAACAAATACTTACTGAACATAGAGTGTGCACCAGGCACAGGAAATAACAACAGAAGATAACATTATTTGACACTCACTGTGTAGTAGCATCTATGCTCAGCTAATTCTCACAACCCTACAAGATAGGTGCTGTTATTATCCTCATTTGACAATGAGGAAACTGAGACACAGAGAGGTTGAGTAAGATTGCAAAACAAGGATTCACATTCTATGTGCCCTATTCTAAGTACTTTATACACATCTCTAATGCTGACAGTCTCTTAGGTAGATAATCCTCTGATCCCTGAGTTAGAAGTGAGGAACAGGGCTGGGCGGTGGGGGTGGTGGCTCAGGGAAGTAACTTAATCAAGACCATTCAGCCAATAGGTGGTAGAGCCAGGATTCAGCCCGGGTCTGACTGATCCCAGATCCCAGGCTCCTAATGATTACATTATAGCCAAATACAATAAGCTCTTGGCAGGTATCTGAATGTCTTTTCACCTCTTCCAATTTATTCCAAACAACACTATTTCTCATGTTAGCCGTTGCTCAGTAAGCTGATGAGTTGGGCTGCCTACTATCTCCCTGATGTGTTTTATGTTTTCTAATCTCAGAGTACTTGAAGATGCTGTTTCCTTCCCCCCTGTATCTCTGCATTTTGGAATCCTACTCAATCAAGATCAAGACCTTTCTCAAACACTATCATGATCTTAAAGGTTTTCTTGGTCCCCCAACTTTGAATCCCCATAACACTTCACTGAATAATTTGACCAACTCATACTCTTCTTTATAGGCCAGAAGCTCCTTGAGGACACAAATACATCTTATTCATCTCTGGAGTTCATGTTGCAGAACCTTGACTAGGATTAGATGAATACCGCTTGAATGGAATTGCACTAAATGGGGAAAAATATGGTAGAGAGAAGGAGAAATGGAGACTATATTTTAGCAAGGATTCCATCTTAAGTCACAAGAACTGTGTTATTTGGAGAATTCATAAAATATAGCTGCGTTTTGATTTCTGAATAATTATTTAAATTCCAAAACGTAACTCCTGCACTTTGGTTTAGGTAGACAAATCATTCTGAAATCATCCTTCAATTTCTGCTACTTATCCACAAATAGCTGCTATAATATTCATTCTTCCTCAAGTACCTTGGTTAATTAAGCATGGAATCATTTGAATCTAATAGCCAAAGGGAATAAAATAATATATCAGTTAAATGAGGTTCATCTAAGATTTCAAACGAAAATTCTTGCATGATTTATGATATTAAATAATTTGACATCTGAAGGTATGAATTTCTCACTTCCTAAGAAGATAAACAGTAAAGGAACAGGAGCCACATGTCATTTGCAAAGGCAGTCACAGGGATTGGTAAATATGGTGGCCCTGGACCACACTAAGCTCAGCAGCTATTCGGGGAGCGTCCACACACGTGTGTGGGGAGCATTTTTTTTTTTTTCTCCTCAGCGAAAGCAATATTCTTAAGTGAAAGTCACATCAGCATGACAAACATGGCTGGCTAGCTTTTGGATCTCAGTCATGCCAGGCAGCGGCAACTTGCTTGCTTGAAATATATTTAATCCCACTTGCAGAGGCCAGCATTTAATACAGGCAAACTTGGCAGGTAGAAATTATAAATACATTTGAAATGTTCTCAGCTCACTTTACCCACCAGGGGTTGCTGTGATTTGCAGGATAATTTAAAGATAAGGCAGCAGGTCAGAACATGAAACATTAAAGAGGTTAACAAAGGAATGGCACCATGTTTGTTTCTCCCAGTAAATGAAAAGAAGACATACACACATGTGCGCATGTATATGCACCTACATGACAAACAACAGTCTCTCGCTTGCTCTCACTCTGAAGCTCTCAAAAAAATAAAGGCAGCACCTCAAGAGGAAACCTTTAGTTTTTCATGATCTTTCCTAAACTGACATTTTGCATAAGAACACAAGAATTTGGGGTGCCAGGGATGGGAGAGAAGTCGTAGAGCGTGTCTCTCACAGAACACACGCCAAACAAAGCACTGATTACGGAGCACAGTGTTCATTTCAAGTGCAGACGCAGACGCAGCACTTTCACCTTGGGATTCCATTACCAACACTAACCTCAAAGTCCCTTTTGCAAAAACGTTCCTTATGTGAACACCTCTTTAATAAACTCTCACCCAGTCAGGGGGTGAAGACATCAAAGCGTCTTCCAGCTTGGGATTCTGGAAAGATTGCCTTTGAAACACAGTTCCTTTGGTAAAGATACTAGAAAGAGCTTAAACAGTTGTGATGCTAGTACATGAATTCCTCTCATTTGATGTTCATCCCAGCCTGCCGCCGATGGAACGAAGGTTGGCTAAATGCGTCGCTGCATTTGTGATACTAACCAGTTGCTCAGGAGGAAGGACATGGAAAGAAGTCAGCCCAGCCCTCCCGTGGCAGGTCGGGAGAAATAACCAGGAAATGGGTGCTCAGGCCTCTGCAATGACAGAGGGTCACATCCGAGAGAGACCATCCTATATTGGGACTTCCTGTAAAAGTGCTGACCACATGCTCCCTGGACTCTAAGTGTTAAGACTTTACAAGGAGCGAAGATAAGCAGGAAGTAAGGAAGATTTAACTGTCGGAAACCAGGCAGAGCAGTGCCATTCAGAGAGGATCCAGCTCCTGAAACAGCAAGGCTTGAGAGAAGGGAGAGGACAGTTTCTCAGAACAGGAAAACAATAAACACTGTTTGTTTTCTTCAAAGGAGATAGAACAAGACAAAAGCAGGAAGTGGTGTCCTTCCTTCATCCTGCCAGATTTTCAATGGAAGTTAAGTGTGTGCCCCAGTCACGATAAGGTAGGAGAGACCAAAGTGGTGACACCTTCATTTTTTTTGAAAGAAAAACACAGAGATGCGTCACATAGCATACTGTTCTTCTTTCTGTTCTTTCAAATAGTCCCGTGCATGTCACCCTACGAAGTGATTCACAGTGAAACAGTGCTGTGCGTGCCAAACGTGACCTCTCTTTAAACTTCCTGTATGGTTCTTGCCACTTAGCACTCAAGGAAGGCATTTGGGCTGGACAAAGAAGACTATTCCATATTTCTTCAAAACAAGGATTCCAGGTCTACATTAATTCGGTGCTTGTAATCCTCAAAGGCCTTGCTTTGCTGTGGTTACAAAGAATATTCCACATATTTAGATAATTAGAAGTCAAATGTTTTTTAAAGAGTCTAGACTGTTTGCCAGAGAATTCTAGGAGAAGGGATACTAACCACATGACTTCCAAATTTGGTACAAAACTAAAAACAATGAGAACAAATAATTTATTGGCACTCATAATCTCACAGTTGCACAATTAATTTAATATGCTCCCTGGGGGGCTTGGCCTATGATGTCACTTTCTGGGATAGAAACCAAATTTCACTAAATTCTACTAAATGAGAGTGAACTAATACATATAGGCTGCCTGACTTATGGATTTAGTTTCAAACCAAAAAAAATTTTTTCTCTATTTTGTAATTCAGTATTTTGGATACCAGTATGTATTTTAAAATAATAATTAAAAAATGGTCAAAATAATGGTTAGTCGGTCCCAGGCAAGCCTGAATAGATCTATTTTCCCCACAAGGTACCTAAAGTTTAGTATTGTGCTTTTATTGTATTTAATACTACAGAAGTGGCAAGGTACTAGAATGATTATAGCTGACATATATTGAGAACTTATAATTGGCCAGGAACTATGCCAAGAGCTTTGCATATATGATCTCTTTTAATCTTCCAAACAATCTTATGATAAAGATGAGTCAAATGAGCCTTAGAATGATTTTGTGAGCTGCTCTAGATCACACAGAAACATTGTGTGATGTGGAACTTCCAGAGTTGAACTCCAGAGATAATGCACAAAGCGTTAAGAAACTGATGCCTCCAGTTCCTGAGCAATGCAGGACCATTAACAGGTTACTTCACCACACTGAACCTCTTTACTCATCTGCAAATTAGATTTGGACATACTGATTCTTTCAGCTCCCTTTACTTTGAAAATTCTATTTTTACATTCATTAACTTCCAGCTGCAACTGTCTGTGATTGAGAATGCATTCAGAATTTCAACCAGGATAAAGTCACATCCCTCTCCCCCTTACCCAGGAGCAGGGCGGGGGGAGCTTCTAGAACGAAGGAATAGCTGTGAAGTTAAGAATTCTAGAAGACACAGACACACACACACACACACACACACACACACACACACACACACACAAATTCTAGAAGACACAGGGAAAGGGGTAAAAGGAACTATTAGACAGGAAACTGAGGCCTCATGAGGGTATATGAGTTCTCAGCTGGAGCTCTGTTATTAGGTTCTTTTGTTGGCTAGAATGTTCCTTTCTCTTCCTTTCTTTTTTTTTTATTAAGATTTTACTTATTTATTTGAGAGAGAGAGAAGAGCACTCATACAAGCCGGGGTGAGGGGGGCGGGCACAGGGAGAAGAGAAACAAACTTCCTGCTGAGCAGGGAGCCCCCCATAGCAGCTCAATCCCAGGATCCTGGGATCATGACCTGAGCTGAAGGGAGACGCTTAACTGATTGAGCCACCCAGGTACCCATAGAATGTTTCTCTTTCTAGGCAGGGTTTCACTCATTCCAGGACCATAGTTCAACAGAATACACAGTCAAAACTTCTTTCCTTATTCTTAATCTCAGGAAACAAACTGAGGGTTGCTGGAGTGGTGGGGGGTGGGAGGGATGGGTGATAGACATTGGGGAGGGTATGTGCTATGGCGAGCGCTGTGAATTGTGTAAGACTGTTGAATCATAGACCTGTACCTCTGAAACAAATAATATATGTTGAAAAAAAAGAAGATAGTAGGAAGGGAAAAATGAAGGGGGGGAAATTGGAGGGGGAGACGAACCATGAGAGACTATGGACTCAGAAACAAACTGAGGGTTCTAGAGGGGAGGGGGGTGGGGGGATGGGTTAGCCTGGTGATGGGTATTAAAGAGGGCACGTATTGAATGGAGCACTGGGTGTTATATGCAAACAATGAATTATGGAACACTACACCAGAAACTAATAATGTAATGTATGGTGATTAACATAACGTAATAAAATAAAATTAAAAACAAAAAACTTCTTTCCTTGTTCTCCTATCCCTGACACAAGCACATAGTCCCACCAAAGTTTTCTAAGAGTTTTATCTTTAGCAACCAAAAAGTTGGATAAGAAGTGAAGGGCTTCCTGTCATATGTACATGCTGCCTCTTTCTAATTGTTTCTTCTCACTGTGACCCCTGTAGAGAAAGACCAAGGTGTTTGGATAAATAAAGGATTAAAAGAAAAATCCATCTGCATTTTAGGAAAAAAATCTGGACTCTAAGTTTCTGCAGCATTTCTTTTTAGGAAGAGTAAGGAGCTTAAGTGAGGAAATGAGAAGGAAATTCAAGATTCTGCCTTCCAAAATGGCTGGCAATGGAGGAGTCAAGAAGAGGAAAGCAGGCGAGGAGTATAGTCTTTACGGCTCATACCACCTAATCTTCTTCCCTTCACTGTTTTACTGCAGATCTTCCCAGAGCATTCAACAGGACAAGGGGAAAAATGGACAAGATGATGGGAAGGAGAAGGAAGGACCAGAAACATGGTGGGAAGGGGGTCCTTTGGTCAGTACTAAGGAGCATTAATAAATGAGAGAGGTGTTTC
Organism: Eumetopias jubatus; assembly: GCF_037043125.1. Classification (NCBI taxonomy): domain Eukaryota; kingdom Metazoa; phylum Chordata; class Mammalia; order Carnivora; family Otariidae; genus Eumetopias; species Eumetopias jubatus. Next base: position 31,216,394 of record NW_028274809.1, read on the forward strand.
AGGAAGGTTGTATATTCAAACATGAATATAAGCATAGATAACAGAATATTAGGCTTACGGTAGGTATCTTAGAATTTATCTACTCTTATCACTGTATCAATGGGAGAATTTTTTCTAGAGCATCTCTGACAGATGGTGAGTTTGGCTCTGTTCCAACACTCTAAGTTGCCCGTTTTCTTCTTGGACAGCTCCAACAGTTAGAAACTATTGTAACTTGTAACATTATCACTTCCAAATATTTGTTCTGGTACCAGCTCAAGGAGGGCAGGAAATGAGTCTTAATTATTTTTGTATCCCCACAACCTCCAACTTAGTGCACAGCATGTATTTAGTAAATTGTTAGTCAGATTAATACATAAGTACGCTAGTGGATAGAAACTACCTGAAGAAATATATTAAGTCTACTTTCTTGATCCATACAAAAACTCCTATGTACTTGATAGCAATAAAAATGTGTCCTAAACTTTCTCTTTTTCAAGCTAACTACAGTCAGTTTTCTCAACTAACCCTCACTAGTTCTGATGATCTAACTCTGGGAACCTACCTTATTACCTATATGTAGCTTTGTCATTTCTTATATAGATTCAAAAGAAATAAAATTTTTAAAAAGGGGTAATTAAAAATCCTTTTTGTTATTAGCCATAAAGTCCTTTGAATTTTTCTATAGCCTTCTTAAATACATGTCAATAATAAAATAATAGGCGTTCATTATTTTAAAAATGAGAAAATTAAAATGTCTCATAATCCCAACCTTCTGGGTGCATCTCCTGCCGGTTCTTTGTTTTTTTTTTCTTTTTATTAAGATGTTTTAATGTAATCTGATCATGCTGTCTATATCATTTTATAAACTACTTTTTTTCTTAATGCTCTATGAACGTTTTCTCATGTTATTATCAGTTCATCCCCAAGACCATTTTAAGTAACTATTACATTTCATTGGAGAGCTATCTAGTTATTTATCTAACCAATACTTCACAGTCGTACAGCGTCCAATAGATCACTAAAATAAATAGGACTTGAGAAAAAAAAATCAATGTACATGAATTTTTTCCACATATTTGATGATCAGTTTAGGACAGATTACTAGAAGTATAGTTAGTAGGTCAAAGAACATACATTTTCACAAGACTTTCGAAACTCTCTTCCTCAGGGTACCGTTCCCGGCCCTCATGACTAGGTTAAATGCCCTTGTGACATGTTCCTATAGCACCCTGCAGTTCTTTTTCATCACCTTCATCACCATTTTGAAGACTTGGTTATATTTTATTTCCTTTTAGACTGCAAACTGCATTAAGGTGGTGAATGACCATTTTTGCTGACTGTGTTTTGCATAAAGCTAACATATAGCATAACACTCAAAGTATATTTTATTTAGTTGAATATTGTTAAATTGCTTCCTTAAAAGGGTGCTTGAATTTGTATCCCGGAAGCACTGTTGGCATATGTCCAACTTGCTGCATTGATACTGTAAAGCCATGACACCCCCAAATGGGACCAAACAAAACCTCTTAGTGTGATTCAGTTCTTGTTACAAATGAAACCTGTGACTTAGAACTCATCTCTCAGCTACTATGAATTTACTGAGTATATTAAAAACTCTGCATTGAAGATTCAGTGAGACTGTGATCTGAACATTACCAGCTCTCGGGGAAGAAAAGTTCCTTCTTGACGGGCGATGACCAGTGATGCGGTCTCTCCTTGCTTGGTGCTCCTCAGCATGGCCACAAGCTCTTCCTGAGTTCGCCCAGTGACATCTCTGCCATTTACCTAATGGATGCCATCATATGAACAGATTATAACACTCCCCATCTTCTTTCTATACTAGATGATTTCTGAAAGTAAGTAGCAAGTGGGCTCCTACAATGAATAAAGCTCTGAAAAGATGAAAACTGAACACATGGACCCAAACCAACTATGTTCAAAGGACCAGTACTACACTGGCCATCGTTATTATGGTGCTAGATCATTTCAGATCGTCAGTAATAAGTATAAGCAGTTTCTCCTAAGATATCATAATCTTACGAGGGGGACATCAAACTGACAGCAGAAAATAATTCCTTAAAAAGAAGTGGATTTCAGATGCTGACCTGGAAACATTTTCTACCTAATACAAAAAAACAAAATATGGACCATAATCACATGGCAAATTCCTTTGGCAGCCAAAGTCTTTTGTTATAATTAAACAGTGTTCTTCATGTTTAGAAAGTTATAGTCTCCTGGTTAACATAGATTATTAGAAATTATAATTTAGAGCTATATTAGTCATTTGATACATCTTCTTTCAAAATCTAGAATTATATAAAAATGTATAGTGTTGCTTCCATGCCATGAAAAAGTTAAATTGTACCAGCCAGTCTCAGTGAGGAAGATTTCTTGAAAGGTAAGTTGATAATATATATTTAGCCAAGAAGACAATGCTACCAAACAAAAATACATGGGGTGGGGGGAAGCCTCTCGCTTTGGGTAGTTCCAAATACTTCTTTATAGGTACAGATCAACCGGAGACAGGCTGGCCCAGCCCTACGAGAAGTTTAAAGAAACTGTTATCAGAGTTTGGCTATCAATCTGAAATTCTTAGCCCTAACTGCATTTATGATGACTTCCTAGATTTGATTCAAATTCCACAGGGACCCTAATATGTGGAAGTAAGGCAGAGAAGATAGGGAAAAGTTTGCAGTGTTACTTGTCCTTATATTGCTGGCCTTATGGGGAACTTAGAAGTTAGGCTTCCCATTAACTGTTGTTTTTTTTTTTTTTTTTTTTTTTACAATTAAAGTCCTTATCTTGTCTACAAGTGATAATTTTCAATATATTATGTTCAAAATATAAATATTAACATATTTATTTAAGCCCCAAGGCTATTTTATTGAGGATATTAATTCCAATTCTTACCTCCAAAATTCTGTCCCCTGATTGTAGGCGGCCATCTTTTATTGCTGCTCCCTTTGGTAAAATGTTTTTTACAAAAATGGGACCAGGCCCGTGTATGGAAGAGTCTCTGGTAACCACAGTGAAACCCAGTCCTTCAGGGCCTAGTGTGTAAGACCAGGAAAATGCATGGTCACCTTAAGTAGAAACCTTATAGTCGAGTCTACCTAATTTAGACTAATGTAGAATAAGTAAAATATTTACATTCCAGCAAATATTTTAAATTCACTTCAGTTGTTCTGGTTGCAAATACAGATTATAGTTCCTGACAGGCCATGATGGTTTCAAAGTGCATTTAGGGCCCAATGCAGATGTGTAACACTTTCGTTTATTGAGGCCCCAGAAGAAATGCCACATGTTATCCATAAACTCAGGAGATTGATTTCTCGGTAAACCATGAGCAGCCGAAGGCCACCTGACATGAGTTTCGTCAGGCACTCACTCAGCTAGCCACCCTGCAGCTCCCCCGACCTGGGCCTCAATTCCTCCTGTGCTACACCCCCTTGCTCCCTCCCTCACTCTTGCTGTCCCATTCTCTTGCATCTCAATCTCTCTCTCTCTCCGAGGATGTGGTTTTCACTTTATCTGAAGGTATGCTCAAAGATCTCTGCCCTAAAGCATCCTTACTTCAATCTTACTTCTTCAGTCTTCCACCACCAATGACCTACCCATGACCACATCCACTAATTTTTCCTCTTCTGATCTGTCCCTTTCACTAGCTTGACACTTCTCACCAATTGTTCTCTTGAAATTAATGGCCCCTTCTTTGGTTTTCATGTCTTTATTTTCTGATTATTTTCTTACCTCTCTGATCACATCATGTCTACCACTCTTCTCTTACTGTTCTCCCACATGAACAAAGATATTCCCCAAGGATCTGCCTTAGAACAATTTGTTCTCTAGATTCTCTGCCTTGGCCAGCTCCTGGCTCCAACTGCCATCTTCCTATGGATGACACCTAAATCTCTTTGGCCCTAATCTCTCTGGTGTTAGCTTCTTTGTTAGGACCATGCACACACTTTTACCAGCATTTCAAACTTCACTATGAATCTCCTTCTCCAATTCAGATCCTGGTCTTTTCACATATACTCATCTACAAAAAATTCTAATTTTTAGTAATGGTATCTCCATTGAACGAGCCACCTGCATCTCCTCTCTCTCTCTCCCCTCCTATATCTAGTCAGCAGGCAAGGCATACATATTGTATTTAGACAGGATGCAACATATCCTTTACTGATCCTTTGTTGTTTGATCTCTTCTTTGGTATACCTTTTTGCTGTCAGAATAATCTTCCCGAAGTACAGCTGTGATGGCATATTCTTTATTTTTGCATTCAAGGCTTTCTGATGGATTCTTTTTTTTAAGATTTATTTATTTATTTTGAGAGAGAGGTGGGGAGGGGCAGCGGGAGAGGGAGAGAGAGAATCCCAAGCAAACTCCCCGCTGAGCGAGGAGTCCGATGCGAGGTTTCACCCCACAACCCCAAGACCATGACCTGAGCTGAAATCAAGAGTCAGACACCCAAACAACTGAGCCACCCAGGCTGCCCCCTTTCTGATGCATTCTTAAGGTTACCTTCTGTGTCTGATTTATCTATCCTCAAAGCACTCAACCCCAAGTCTTATAGGTAGCTGGATAATTTGTACAAAAAACATAACTGATACATTTACATAAAAAGCCTAGGGGTGCCTGGATGGCTCAGTTGGTTAGGTGAGCTCAGGTCATGATCTCAGGGACCTGGGATCGAGCCGTGCTCAGTGGGGAGTCTGCTTATGGATTCTCTCTCTCTCTCTCTCTCTGCCCCTCCCCCTGCTTGTGCACGAACATGAGCATGCTCACTCACTCTCTCAAATAAATAAACAAATCTTTCAAAAGAAAAAAAAGCCTAATTTTTTTTTTAAGATTTTATTTATTTATTTGACAGAGAGATAGAGAGCACAAGTAGGCAGAGTGGCAGGCAGAGGGAGAGGGAGAAGCAGGCTCTCTGCTGAGCAGGGAGCCGGACATGGGGCTCGATCCCAGGACCCTGGGATCATGACCTGAGCCGAAGGCAGCCGCTTAACCAACTGAGCCACCCAGGCGCCCCCCCCCCCAAAAAAAGCCTAATTTTTAAGCACACAGGCAAATTTGTGTCTCCTAGTCAGTACAGAATTCTTAAGAGGGAGAAAACTCTGACCAGAGGATCTTTCAGAATAACCACTATACTCTAATTAAAGGTGCATGTTATTTGTTTTTTATATATGTTCATAACTATTTTAAAACTACCTTGTGATCATTAAATTCTGTATTAATTCAGACAAAAATTTAAGTCTTGAAGATCACATCAGAGTGCAGAAGGTTGAAGTGGGGGAAGGGATTACCAGGAGGTTACAAATAAACAAAAGCACAGAAGTACACGAAGGCTTATGTATATATAATGTTGCATAAAAATTCATGTACACACATGTCCTAGTCTCATTGATCTGGGTTTGAAATGTATAGAAAATTGGAAAAGATGAAGACAAGGTTATACATGCTTTTGCAATTAAGTATGTTTTGAAAAATTGCTTGTAATGCTGAATTAGTGAAATTTCAATTATATAATTATATATAATAATTATCAATTATAATTATCACATGTTTGCTTTTTGAGGACTAAATGTTTTGCCGGTTTAAAACTGGCTTAGAGAACTAGAAACAAATATGTGCTTTTTAGACTTGACCTAAGGGTGCTACAAAAATCACTAATTTTCCTCAAAATAGGGTTCAGATGAATTTCAGTGCTTCTTTAGTACTGTGTTTCTCTCAAGTTTGTAACGGTTCTTTCCATTTTCCAACATGTCTTTATCATTTTTTTTTGTTTCAAATAATCTATACTCTCCAGAAGAAAAGAATAAGAAAGCAGTACAATTTCAAGAGAGTTAAGTTACCTACTTAAATCTATTCTTTGATACAATTAAGTGAAGGGAGAATTAACGAAATTAGCCTTAATATGTTTCTCTTAACCAATTTTACATGTTACAATAATAGAATGCTATTAAGCATAATTTAATAATTACCTTTCTTTAGGTCAATCTTAATTTTCTTTGCATTCTTCTTGCTGCCAAACCCCATGAGAGGGGAGAGTGAGGGAGAGGATGGCTTTCTACCCAGTCTTGGTACCCGGGGGCTCTTGCTTTGTTGCAGAGAGGTCAATGCATCCTCTTCAGGACTACCTGTTCCTGTGAGATTTATGGTTTTTATTCCTGATATTCCGTGGACAGGAGGCGGCAGCTTTGTTCTCAAAATGCCATCGTTGTTACCAAAAATGTTAAGTGGTCCAATGACTGATTTTTCATACTGTTCACGGTTTTGAGGTGGAAGCACATGGAGGAGCACACTGGGAGATTTCATCGCCTGACGGAAGACATCTTGAGCCCTTCAAAGAGAGTTAGTAAATATGTAACAATAACACGTTCTAGCACGCCACTAAAGCGCCCTGCATCGTGGCAACAGGAACAGCACAGTAGCATAAGCATGGGGAAAACTGTCACTGTTACCACCAGGATGACTGCAAACTAGATACTAATTACCACTTATGACTTGCCCACCAGGCGCCCTGACACTGGGCTCCACATGCATTAATAACTCGCACAATTCTCTCCTTGAATCTTTTTAACAACTTCCTCAATCTTCTCATTTCGTTTTAGGTCAGGACAATTCACTTTTCTTTTGCAAAACGAGGAAACTGAAGCTCAGAGTTATTAGCTAACTAACTCTTCCAATGACCCACAGTTTTTTAAGTATTTCTAAATCTGAAAATCCATCCAGAAGCCATTACTAAAGTTAAGTATAAAAGCAAACTTTAATTTTGGATGGAAAAAATCCTTTTGTAGTGTTGATCAGAATATTAGTTAGTTCCCTTTTAGGGCTTCGTTCTAAAGTACAGGTCCTCTCTAAAATGCGTTGTATTCCAGCATTTCAATTCTTACACCAACATTTCCTCATGATGATATTTGGTGTATTGGCTGTGCCCAACGTCATAGTGAATTATCAATCCAATATATATACCCTCCCTTTATTCTATTATAGAGTACCTGTATCTTTTACTTTTTTGTCTTAGCACTTGGTCTTTTTCCTCAGATTTCCTATTACCATTTCTCTCCATCCTTACCCCTCATGACTATGGAAAACAACTACCTTTCCCAGCCTTTCCTGCCAATATTTACATAGAAGGGCTACAGGAAAGCTGGGAGCCAGAAAGTTCTTTCTTCTCCCATTTCTCCAAACTCAGAACCCCAGCAGCTATCTGGTGACCATGACACAACTTAAAGAGAGTAGCCACTTAGTAGGGATGGAAAGAGGGAAAGAGGGAAGACTCCCCATTTGCTGATGCTTGTGGAGCTGCCACACCACCTTGGGACTGCCATCTCCACACTTATTTGTCCTTAGGGGGGAAAATATTAATCTTGTTTAAGGTACCTCTATTTTAGGTCTCTGTCAGTAGCAGCCACATCAAATAATAACGAATCATAATTCCAACAACTATCTGCCCTGCCCCGCCCCCCCTCCCCCCCCCCCCCGCCCCTAACTTTACTGAATGAACTGCTTACTCTCCATGTTGGTAGGGGAAGGGCAAGAAGATCCCACAGAGGCAGTCCACCTCCTCTGGTCAGTCCCCTGACTGGGAGTCAGTTTCTTCTTCTTTTTTTTAAAGATTTTATTTATTTATTTGACAGAGAGAGAGCACAGGTAGGCAGAGAGGCAGGCAGAGGGAGAGGGAGAAGCAGGAACTCTGCTGAGCAAGGAGCCCGATGCGGGGTTTAATCCCAGCACCCTGGGATCGTGACCTGAGCTGAAGGCAGCTGCTTAACCGACTGAGCCCCCCAGGCGCCCCGGGAGTCAGTTTTTACTCCACACTGCCTTCAAACTGAATTTGTATAAGCCTCAGTTTCTACCTTGCATACCTATCAAGTCCTTGTAAAAAGTAGAGTGGTATTATTATTTGAAGAAATAGACTTTTCAGTTTTCATTTCTTTCCACACTTAAGCAGCCAGTGCCCACAGCCCTTCTCACTCACAACCATTCACCCTCCCCCCCCACACCCCCCAAAAACCGAACATACAGATATCGACAGAGAATGGTTACAGAGGAATATATACGATGCCTTGTTGGGTCAGAAACAAGAGAAGCTGTGGTCATTACTAAGGAGTCTTAATTAGCATTGATTCCCTTGTTCTAGAGCCCCACTGCAATGCCAACATACATTTAAAAAAATATGCATCAGACTGCTGCATACTCTAATTCTTAGCTAGAAGAACCTATTCCCATAACATGTGCACATGCAGAAAAATGATTACTTGAGGGAGAATATTTTAATTTTTTTATTTGTTTCTATTACTCAGTGAGTCCTCACAGACATCTCTCACAGACATTTAGTTTAAGGAAGACCGCTGACACAAAGCTAGTTAATTAATATGCTGAACTAACAGACTGTGAAAAGAGTTGTTAAATACCAGTCTAACTGACCCACAGCCCAAGCAAAACAAACCCATCTACGGATGATCCAAACAGACAACCAGGCGGTAAGGCTTACTGTATTCTTCAGTTTCCTATTCTTGGGGTTGCCAGGGACATGTGCAGGCCACCTTTGCGGATGCTAACACCTAAGATGCCTTTGAAAATGGATGTCCTGGGGTCATTCAAAGGGGACTGACCAGATATTCTAACAACAATTTTGATCATCAAGAGATTATAAGTATGCCAGAAATCAATACGGTAAATAAAACAATGAAAAAAAATGCTTACTGAGCAAAGGTTTTGTCTACAAGGTCCACGTTGTTGATTTTTACAATACATTCATTTTCATGAAATAGTCCCTCCCGCTTGGACCTGCTATTTTCTTCAATGCCGCGGATGAAGAGTCCTAGAATCCTAAATGCAAAATTTAGGTTGAAACAGAATTACTGAATAATAATATGCTAATTTTTTCTCTACTCGCAACTATTCAGAAATAAGTATTGGTTTCTATTTATGAAAGAAATTATGCTTTATATTCAGGCAACTGTTTGTTGTTTAAATCCTTAGTAAAAAAAAAAAAAAAAGTCCAGTGAAAGAGAAAAAGACCTTCAAGACAGACACACATAAACACCGACCCAGAGTACACTGAGCCAGGCCTCCATTGCCATGCCTGCAGTATTCTTGGAAAAGGCCACCACAGCTCAATGGAGTTGAGGACACAGAGGTGTCTGATTTGGAGAAGGGTGTCAGGCTGACTGTAATAGGTTTGAGTGGGTGCCGAGACAACTTGGAGCTTAATGATGGAAGAGGAGTAGACACTCACCAGAGTTTTTTGCAATCCTACTACCTGTTCCAGTAATTTGCATTTTAAGAAGCAAATACTTAAGCACAGATCATATCGCTCAGTTTAAAAGGCAGCTCCGTCCCATTTAGTTAGTGCCCCTGAATCAAGTACATGTGGGGCATTTCCAATGCTCAGGAGGGAGGAATGGGAGATCTGGGGAGAAAGTGGGATGTACAATGGATCCAAAGAATGAGTAGGATTTGGATAGGAGGAGAGAGAGAATATACACGGGGGCAGGCTGAACCCTGTGTGTTTGTGTGGGGACCTCACACTGGCTGGGGTAGCCAGAGCCATGCAGAGGGGCCTTGAACATGAGTTGCTGGACTTTATCTAATCAGACTAGAGCAGCACACCCACCACTCACTGCTTCTGAGGGAGACAGAGACATGATGGGGGCAGGGCATGGGGAAGACCTGTCTGCAATTTCAACCAGTAAGACTCAAGATTCAGAGAGGACAGTTGGAGGCTCCTGGTGCTTTGTGGCTGCCACTGAGTCAGGAGAGGGGGAGTTGAGAAAAAAGGCAGAAGAAAGAAGACTATAGCAATAATGAAATGCCTGGTGTGTGCATGTGATTCTGTTGCATTTTAGTAGTATTTACACCAAGAACTTTAGTAGTATCTATACCAAGAAATCAAACTTGTATATATATATTAAAGATTTTATTTATTTATTTGACACAGAGAGAGAGAGAGAGCACAAGCAGGGGGAGTGGCAGAGGGAGAAGCAGGCTTCCTGCTGAGCAGGGAGCCCAACGCGGGGCTTGATCCCAGGACCCTGAGATCATGACCTGAGCCAAAGGCAGACGCTTAACTCACTGAGCCACCCAGGCGCACCCAAACTTGTATATATTTTAGCTATTTCTCATATGAGAGATTTCCCTTCCTCTTGTGGCTTGTCAGGGGTCCTAGCTATGCCCTCGGAATAAGACAGACAGATATGTCCTCTAAGAGGAGTCTGCTGGGCGTGGGAGATACAGCTACCTCCTGCCCCTCAGCCTCTTATTTTTCTGCTTTGTCATTCTTTTTTGCATACAGGCCTCCTACACTATCACACAGCCCCTTCATATTAAATCTCTGATCTGAATAAAATAGAGCATTTTACAGGTGAATTACAGGGTCAGCCACGGAGAAAGGGCTGTCTCTAAAGAAAGTGGAGGAGAAAACTGTCTTCCTGTCTGGAGCAGCCACACAGTAGGGCCTCTGCCTCCAGGGCCCCTGTTCATCTAATAAGCCCCTGTCCTCAGAAGATGGCAAGAGGAGGGGCATCTGCGGTGGTCTTTAGGTCTCTGCTCCGATGAATACAGTGTGCTGATGCAGGAGAGAGTGTCACGCCCCCTGTGGTAGGGAAGGCTCAGGGTCAGAGGCACGAGCGTGTGGGGCAGTGTTCGGCTGCCTTGCCTATAAGAGGTTAGTAAATTGATCATATTCTGCGTGGAAGAGGAAAGGGGCCAAAGCTACTATTTGATAAAGGATCTGAGATTCAAATTAATATTTTTGAAATACTAATCCTACCTTAATCTCATAACGTAATATTAAAAATTGAGCTATTGGACATGCAAAAGAAGAAGAAGAAGAGGAGAAAGAAGAAGAAATAGAACCAAATAGTGTTTCTTTCCTAAATTAAACAACTCTCTAATAGTTCACATTTTGGGTTTTTTTTGTCATGGTGGATTCACAATAATATGATCCATTAGGAGGCTCACATGTGGTTATAAACTAGTTTATGTAAGTGATATTTTTTTAACAAGCATTCAAGTCTTCCTTTAATTTAATTCAGTACATCATCAGTCATGTAATGTTACTCCCTAGGATTTAATTTCACATTTTGGGAGATGAATTAATTCTTTCAGGCCACTGGGTTGCAATTTAGCTGGCATATTACAGCTGGAGTATGCTATGTGAACCTCACTGATCTAAATAACCTAACTTTCCATGAAAAATTTATTGACAGAATAAGCTCAACTGTAAAACCCGTGTGTCAGAGGTAATTTTGGTAAAATGTAAAACTGACTGATTTTATTAGTTTGGTCCCTGGCAACAAACCACTCCTGCCTTCTCTATTCCATAAAGAGGGATGGATTCCCTCCAGTTTGATTTCATCCAGACCAGTATGAGAAGGCTCAGAAAAGAATCTCTCATTTTCCTCTCTGCCCCAAACTGGTGGGCTGTGGTAGTGGTCTCGTCTGGGACCAAGGCCCTAGGAGTTAAAGATTAATGCTGTTGAGGAATTACAGGCTCAGAGGAACCAGTTAATTCGCATTAATGAGCAGTGATAAGAGAGGCTGAAACCCACTGCCCCACAGAATTGCTTCTTTTTCTTCTAATAATCATGTAGACACTAACCCACCCACTCCTTGCCCCCTTCTGCTCTCCCATCACAGGCCTTGGCCATTCTACCAGCTTTGCATTTTTATCTAAACATCGCCTCTCCTTACATTACGTGTCATTCCTCACCCATCCCTTCCTTCTTCTCTGTCATATTTAGCTGTCTTTACTAGGAAACTAAGGTATATTATGCTATCTTTATTGAAAAACAGTCAGATTTCATGCTTTTAATTCTAAAACAAAAGTACCTTAATTTTTTTTTTTAAGTCAATGAAATAAAATTGCTTTTTACTTGCAGGAACTCAGTTTTTTTGTATATTTGTTTTGTTTCTTATGTACAAGCCAAGGGGCCTCCATACAAGTGGCATTTAACACCCTATGCTGTCGTACCTAATGAATCTACTGAAGCCTTAACCAGTACAGCAGCCACTATATTGTACTCAGGGCATTCTGAGATTACATCTCCTATTCAACAACAGGTGTGGCAGTATTTCTCTAAAAAAAAAACCCATATATATATATATATATATATATATATATATATATACACACACATATGTGTGTGTGTGTGTGTGTGTGTGTGTATATATATAAATTGGAGGCAAAGTCAATTACAGTAGTCTTAGTAAAGAATTAAATGTAAATTCTAATTTAAAATAATGACACAAACCAATAAATGGAAGGAAATTAAGAACTAAGTATACCACTATGACCTTAACTCACCCCCTCAAGCCCCTGTGCTCACACACTGAAACCATATGGTGTTATGAAGTCAGACACTTGTCTGACATGCTCTATACTCAGTTGCATCTAAACACATGGGTTGAGTTAAGTGTGCTGTTTCAGCCTGTACTCATTACTTCTTAACTTTTATTGGCTCATGTCTCCACTTCCATATTATTTTTATGTTTTTTAATTAAATTTCCTTTCTATAATACTAATGGAGAGCAAAAAAAATTATACAACTATTTCATCACGTTACTGAACAGCTGACCATGAACTTATAAAAGTTCATTTCTGAACCAGGCTTTTTTGTTTTAGCCATATTAATAATACTGAAAATTTACACATTCATACGTTGTGTGCTTTACAAGGAGTTTTCACATTTTTAATGTCATTTAATCCCTACAAACTTGATGTGAAGTAGGTATTCACAAGAGGCAAGTTTAGGGGACTTGCTCAACGTTCTAAAAGAGAACACTGAGATTCAAATCCAATTGTTCTGAATACAAGTCTAACATTTTTTCTATTCTTCAAGGCTTATGCTAGAAATCAGAGCCAGGAAGGAGAAGGGAAGAAATCAATATAGTTTAGTGTGTTTCTCTCATTTGACGTAAGAGAAGGTGCTTTCTCATCTACAGGGTCAACTAGTTTTCCGAACTATTGAAAGTGAAGTATGGCGACTGTCACATTGTACATTTCTTCATGTTTTGGAAATTGGGATGATCTTGTGTTCTATTCCGGCTTCATTAAACTAAAGGGCCTGGTAATTTAACCGCTCTGGTATTTCACAAAGCTCTATCAGTACACTTCTGCCAAAAGCCATTAGAATTTCTCATGACAACTGGGTAAATACTCTTCCTGTCTATCAAAAACAACCTCAGCTTGTCCTGGGACATAACCCATAACATTTATAAACACGCTTATTAACACATACAGGAAATGAAACAATAAGAGCCACTGGCTTTTCAGTTCATTTCTTTTTAGAGAACATTCATTCCAGCAAGAGCTTGGCATCAGATGTTATTTGCAAAAAAAGGTGATGACTTTGCAATTACAGGTAGCAGGTGGCTACCTGCTGAAAATGATGCCAACCAAAATATCATGACTAAATCTGCTCTCCCCGCTATGTGGCAGACTAAATTGAATAAATATTCTGAACCAGTAAATTAATACTATATAACCTTTGGGAAATTTTTGCTCTAGAAAGAGCAATGGAGTAAGGGGGATTGGATCTGGATTTTGTGTGACCTTGAAAAAAAAAATCAATGGGCTTTTCTGGACTTTGCTCTCTTAAGCTAAAATAAGGTATTCTGCCTGAAATTTTCAGTGATGCACTTAAGAAAAATAAAGTTAGCAAATTAATTAAAATCATATCATGAGTGAGAAACTGATTTTAAGAAAAGCCCTTTTAAGATAGCCCTTGTCAGTATCAATCTAATGCTGAAGGCAGTCATCTTACTGAACAGTGACAAAATATCTAATACTAGTTTTCTAAAGTTGTTATAATAGTACGAATATTAACTCTCAGGCACAAACTTTAATTTCCAACAGTAAAACAACTTTTATATCCAGTTAGGTGGACATGAATTTCAAGAAATGCTGACATCTAAATTACCATTTGTCACTGTGAATTTAGTAATAAAATGTCTTTAAAATTTCAAAAGGAGGTGGCATACTGTTTTTAATTGATTACCTTTTATTTTAGAAAAAAAGCACAATGGTATTTTACTATCATAGTTAAAATCATGAAAACATATAGCTTCTGATAAAGCTACTTACAGTGCTAGAATATTTATTATCCTAAGTTCCATATACCTGAGCAGAGTCAGGAAATATCAATTTGGATTACTATATTCACTTTTTAAAGTATATTTTGGAACATTAAAAGATTCTGTTGTAATATTTGTCTAACAGTATGTTAAAATCCTTCTCAAGGATTCTGTTTACTACATGTCACTGACAAGAACACTTTAAGAAGATACTTGAGGGGCGCCTGGGTGGCTCAGTCAGTTAAGTATCCAACTCTTGATTTCGGCTCAGCTCATGATCTCAGGGTCATGAGATCGAGCGCCATGACTGGCTCCCCACTCAATGGGGAATCTGTTTCCTCCTGCTCCTTCTCCTACTTTCCCTCCCCTGCTTGTTTTCTCTCTCTCAAATCTTTTTTAAAAAATGACAATACTTCATAATTAATTATAAATGCAGAAATTGTGATTGATACTTTTGCTTTTCCACTATATGTTAGAAGTAAATGACTTTGTTTCTAACACTTAAGTGGACAACAGAAGTATATACTGAGGTATCTGTCTGAATAAGAGAGATACACATTTAATCCTCTCCTGACTATGTTTGGGAAAATGAGCTGAAGTCAAGTTTTTCATTAGCATGAGCTTCTGATATAAAGAAAACATCTTACCTTCCACTCAGAGATGAAAAGAAGGGCACTACATGTATTCCCAAGGGGCCTCCTTCCCCAGAAATCTCCACTGTTCTTGTCATATCACTGGGGCAGAAAAAAGTAAGAGCACAGATAAGTCTCTGCTTAAAAAAAAAAAAAAAAAAAAGGCAGCACATTAAAAAAAAAAAAAACCCTAAGATTATATCAACTGCTGTAAATTCAACGGCAGAGATGAAATCAAATGAGTACATGATTTGCTGGTATGTTCACAAGATCCAGGAAATAAAATGTTTAAAAGACTGATTTCTTATTTTTTTTTCCCCCAGAAGGGAAACAAATGGAAATAACGACCCACAAAAATAACTTCCTACTTAACTTAATCTGCATAAATCAACATATTTAAAAGGATATACACAAAAATGAAATTTCTCCCCATTGAGACACACTTGACAATTACTGTGCAGATGATAAAATACATGGAACTAAGCTTAACTATGCTTAAGCATAAAGTAGGCTTCCCCCCACTCAGAACAGGAAAAGTGAAATAAAATATGTATTTATTAGAAAAAGCACAGAATTATATTTTACAACAGTGAAGCCCCAGTTGGTAATACATATGGGCATGTTTGGAGCATTAAAAATCAGAACTCAGACTTGCCTTTCAATAAAGCATCGGTTGTATACAATGAAACAATTCTAAATTTTCACCTCCTCGTTTTTTTAGAGGTAGAAAAAGAAGTTGTAAAGCCTGGAGAAAACGTATTACAGAAAGAAATAGAAAGCCTGACCCGCCTAACCTACTCCAGATTAAGGAAAGGATGAGCTAGAAACATTAATGGATAGTGTGTATGACTGAAATATACAAGATAGTGGGAAACTTTGAGTAATAAAGAGTGGAACTAACAAGTTTTTATAAAGATGAAAAATAATAACCATGAACAATTACTGGCTCATTTAATCCCACAGAGAGAAAATAAAATTGCCAGAGGAAAAATAATAAAGTTGAAGCAAGCATCCCTGTTATGGAAATTGTAAGCAGGTCTCTATTGTTTCCTATTTACATGAAAATGACCTGAAACTAGATGTCAAATTAAGAACTACAGCTGCTACAAATGCTTTTCTGTTCCCAAATTGAAAACGGTGAAATTTTGGCTCCTTGCTAGAAAGTTGAGAAGAGCGTAAGAAAGCAAAATGCCTGATGAATTCACTCTGCGTGTAGTACTCTCTGAATTATCAGCAATCTAAAACAAATACATCAAATATATTCTCATCAGTGGACTGCGCTTATTTTTAATGTGTTTTCATTGCAAACTTATTATCATTAAGAACTGTAAAAAAGAGCATGTCAGTTTCTAACATTTGTAGACTATGATGGAATTTCAAATCTGATAATAAATTTCAAATGAGTTTTGCTCAGATATTGCTGATATATTTAAAACTTGTTCAGTCAAGCAGGTTATATCAGAGGCCTGGGGTAAAAGTCAGAAATAAAACAAATCTTAGAGTGATAATATCACGGGATAAAATAGATTCTTCTTGACACTTTCTGTGTGGGAATACAGATATTATATGAATATATACATATGAAATACTATATATAGGTATGCATTATACATCCTGAATATAAACTGTCTGATGGGCGGAGAAAGTTTTATACTCTTAATGGACCACAAAGCAATAATTTTTATATAATAACAGATTTATAGTGCATTCGTAGCTGTTTGAGAAAGACTAAACCCAGAGCATTACATTCTAGGGTTACAGTACTGTTTTAAAGACTTTTAAAAACAAAGATGAAAATCTTGTTTAATCATTAAAACTTTGTTATCTCTACCTTTACAATGTATTTTTATAGTTTTACACTTAGAGCATAACACAAATCTTTCCTAATAAATGTATTAAATATCCACATGCTGATAGATAGCACTCATATGTATTATACAGAGTATTTAGTATAGAGTTCAAGATTTCAGCTTAAGAATTTTTAGGATGGTTTTATGGAATTTTTTTTGTCTATTTTGCAAATATTTTGTTACCCAACTCAAAACCTTTCCTGTAAAACATAATAAATTCTATGTATTATACAGATACATACTCTTTAGGAACTATCAATCTTTTATTTTTACACTCAATAAAGTAAATCTTATAATTTGTTAAAGCAATCAATCTTGTTTAAAAACACTATGACCTTTCTTGGGGATGCAATTTAAAGGTTCATTCATACTTTATAAGATTCTCTTTTTCGAGACCTCAGAATAAACTATGAATAAGTCAATCAGAGAAAGACAAGTATCATATGATCTCACTGATATGAGGAATTCTTAGTATCAGGAAACAAACTGAGGGTTGCTGGAGTGGTGGTGGGGAGGGATGGGGTGGCTGGGTGATGGACATTGGGGAGGGTATGTGCTATGGTGAGCGCTATGAATTGTGTAAGACTGATGAATCACATACCTGTACCTCTGAAACAATATATTATATGGTAAAAAAAAAAAAAAAAAAAAAAAAAAAAACAAGAAGATAGTAGAAAGGGAAAAATGAAGGGGAGAAAATCAGAGGGGGAGATGAACCATGAGAGACTATGGACTCTGAGAAACAAAGTGAGGGTTTTAGAGGATGGGTTAGCCCGGTGGTGGGTATTAAGGAGGGCACATATTGAATGGAGCACTGGGTGTTATACGCAAACAATGAATCATGGAACACTACATCAAAACCTAACGCTGTAATGTATGGTGACTAACATAACATAGTAAAATAAAATTTAAAAAAGAATAAACTCTTATGCTATCTATATACATGGCAGTCACAATTCTTTGTCTAGAAAGACATGTGACAAATGCTAAATTACTATCATACAAATATTATCCCAGAAAAAAAGCATAAAAGATTTTTGATTTTGTAGACTGTAATATGTAGGCAGTTATAGAGAATTAAATCTATTTAATATAGACAAACATTACAAAATTTTTCTTTATAAAGATTTTATTTATTTATTTGACAGAGAGAGACACAGCGAGAGAGGGAACACAAGCAGGGGGAGTGGGAGAGGGAGAAGCAGGCCTCCCGCGGAGCAGGGAGCTCGATGCGGGGCTCGATCCCAGGACCCTGAGATCATGACCTGAGCTGAAGGCAGATGCTTAACGACTGAGCCACCCAGGCGCCCCCAAATAGTACAAGTTTTATACAAGCTATGTTTTACTATGTTCTTTATAAAATGTTATTCATTATTTCAAAACGGAAAGAAAAGCTTTTGAAAAAGGAAACCTCATAGACTGTATATTTTTACTTATTTTAAAAGGGGGGAGGAGAACCTTTGCATTCCATATACCTGATGGAATTCTGTAGAAATCTCTGTATGTGTATACATATATATATATATATATACCCTTCATGAAAGATAAATACAACAAGTAGTATTGGACACAATTATTTGAATACTTATAAAATGAGATTTTACTAAGATGTGGAGATACACTATTAATGCCATTTGTTTAGTCCAAGTGCAGACTAAGTTTCAGCGACCAGTAAGCAGGCTATGTACACATTAATTTATGTTTTGGAGGCAGACTGAGAATGGAAAATTTAAAGAAGCAGGTGGAGAGGATATTCTAGCAGTGGAAAGAAAAAGAGATCGGCAGCTACTTGTAAAAAACAGACAAAAAGTGAAATGTGGGGTAAAGGGAAAATACTTTAATTACACAAAGAAAAGCTGAAAGTGTCACTAAGATCAAAACAGCTGACTTTATACAACGGGAAAACCAAAGCGGACAGTCACAGAACATCAGGTCCAACAGTACTAATCAAGCTGAATGTCCTAAGATCCAACTGACAACACTGATTCAAATAATTCCTGGGACCAGCTGCTACCTATCTAAGATTTTAGGACAAAACTCGGGGTGAAGGTACAGAATAAAAGGTTCAAAGTGAGCTTGTCATGAACAGCTCCTCTGCAGGAACTCCACGGCCAAGTGCTTCATTTGGCTCCATCCAGAAGAAACACATGAAGCCTGAGGGACAGAATATAAGAGCTGCAGACAGCTGCAGGTCCAATTCCTCACACGAGGCAAATGGACAGCATTTTTAACATTGAGATTATTAAGCTCAGTCACAAGCTACTCATTTAGGGTAAGAGAGGACTCAGGACAGGTTGGCGGGGGACATCTCTTGTTTCGGAAGAAAATCATGATTAACTTATGAAATTAGAGAAACAGTGTATCTTAGTGGTGTCTTTGAGTCAGATACCTGAGTAATCATTTAAATGATGACCAAAAGTATTAGTTTCCTTATTTGGACAATGGGGAAATTAAGATAAATTCCTAATAGAACTGTTGGTTTAAAAACAATTAGAGGACATAACATGTACATCATACATACAATATCTGGTGTATACAAGAAGTTCAATAACTATCAGCTATTAGGAGGATTATTAGAACTTTATGAGGGAAAGTTTATGGATTAAAAGGAAATTATCTCAAACTTTCCATTTTTTTCTCAACTGATTTCCTCAGTGAGACTTTTAAAAATATCCTCAAGTCCTGTAGGGTTGAGGAACATGTTTTCTTCACGATTAGACGGCTGCCATAGAGAAGCTGATGGGTAACAAATGGAGAGAAGGTTTTAGCTGGAGGTGTTCAGGCACTAATGCACAGGTCTGTCATATGGAACAGTGTGAGAGATGGACTGACTAGAGACCTCCCAGAAGAGTTTATTGATGGCATGTAAGTATGCTTGATCGTGAAGTCTTGTTGATGCAAATATACTGAGTAAAAACCTAACAAAAAACTTGTTATTGGGGCGCCTGGGTGGCTCAGTCGTTAAGCGTCTGCCTTCGGCTCAGGTCATGATCCCAGCGTCCTGGGATCGAGCCCCGCATCGGGCTCCCTGCTCGGCAGGAGGCCTGCTTCTCCCTCTGCCACTCCCGCTGCTTGTGTTCCCGCTCTTGCTATCTCTCTCTGTGAAATAAATAAATAAAATCTTTAAAAAAAAAAAAACTTGTTATTGATGGTGGTGGGATTCATTTAATACACCTGAATTCAATGTATATTAATTGAGTAGTTCCAATGAGGAAGTTCTACAAGGAAAACACAGAGGCCAATGTCTGAGGAGTTCTCCATCTGGCGGGAGGTTAAGACAGGTAACAGGGAATAATACAAAGCAACGGGATGGTGGTAGTAATTGTAGTATATTTTCAATGATTATAAGCTATTATTTGGGAGGCAGTGTGTTAATGGCCTTCTAGCATTATACCATGTATTCTTACCAGAAGTATAAAGTAAACATATCAGACCCATTTTACGGATAAGTAAACTGATACTTAAGAAGGTGAAATAAATCGCCAAACCTCACACCATTTCTACAAGGTAAGGTCAGGACCCACACTGGAATTTATTGTATTCTAGAGCAGGAGTTTTAAGCTACTTTCACATGAGTTTCAAAGTAGAGGCACTTCCTGATGAGGCTCAGAAGAAATCAGTACAGGATCAGGAAGGAAAGCTGGGATCAGGAAAATCTTCCTGAAGGAGGATTTTAGATGGAAATGAGAAGGGCTAATGGAGGGGCGCCTGGGTGGCTCAGTCGCTAAGCGTCTGCCTTCGGCTCAGGTCATGATCCCAGGGTCCTGGGATCGAGCCTGGCATCGGGCTCCCTGCTCAGTGGGAAGCCTGCTTCTCCCTCTCCCACTCCCCCTGTTTGTGTTCCCTCTCTCTCTCTCTGTCAAATAAATAAATAAAATCTTAAAAAAAAAGAACAGCAAATGGATCTTCAATCAGAAAAAATAGGAGAGGGGACAGAGGGGGCAAGTAGATGAAAGAACACAGTCTGCACTGAGAGACACTGAACCAGGATGGTCTGTAGGCACACAGACTGGCTGTGATATTAAAGAAAGAGGCTAGTGAGCAGGGAGAAAGGAAGGGAAAGACGGGGAGGTATTGAGAAGAGAAGGTTGAACCATCAGCTTGAGATCAAATCTCAGAGTGATACGTCAAATTCCACACTGAAAAAAAAAAGCACTTAGTTTTGTAGAAAATGGAGTCATTAAAGGTGTTGGCACTAAGAAGTGGGGTGATAAATGCTGTGGTTTAGAAATATTTATCTGGCAGTGATATGTGGGATCGATTAGAAAAGAGTAAGACAAGATAGAGATTGGTCCCTGAGACAGGAATTAGTACATTATTGCAATAATTGGAGAGATAATAAGGCTTTAGCAATAATTACAGGAATAAAGCATGAATACCTGGGGAAAGGTTTAAGGGATTTTTTTTTTTTTTTTTTTTGACATGGACTCTCCCAATAGTTTGCCAAATGAATGGATATCAGAGGCAAAAAAGAATAAAACTTGATGGCCATTTTAAGCGTGGGAGAAGAGGTAAGTATGGGGATAAGGCTAATTTGGAGATGTGTCAAGGAATAGGCTGAGGTCAGGAATGAAGTTGAACTTAGGGAGGAGGTGAAGGTCTTTCGCCTGTATTGCTTGCTGTTGAAACAGAAGCTGTAGAGCACCTGGCTGGCTCAGACAGTTAAGCGTCCAACTCTTGATTTCAGCTTAAGTCATGATCTCAGGGTTGTGAGATCAAGCCCCGCATGGGGCTCCACGCTGGGAGTGGAGCCTGCTTAAGATGATCCCTCTCCCTGGGCGCCTGGGTGGCTCAGTTGGTTGGGCGGCTGCCTTCGGCTCGGGTCGTGATCCCAGAGTCCTGGGATCGAGTCCCACATCGGGCTCCCGGCTCGGTGGGGGGCCTGCTTCTCCCTCTGACCCTATCCCCTCTCATGCTGTTTCTCTCTCTCTCTCTCAAATAAATAAATAAAATGTTTTTTTAAAAAAAAAAGATGATCCCTCTCCCTCTACCCCTCTCTTTGCCCCCACCTTCAAGAAAGAAAGAAAGAAAGGGGGGGAGAGGGAGGGAAGGAGGGAAGAAGGAAGAAGGAAGAAAGAAGAGAAGCTTAAAGTGTAGTTAAAAAAACAAAACACCCAGTAGAAACCTTTAGCTTCATCATCTTAAGATCAAGGTAAATTGAGGAGTGCTTCGTAAGAGATACATATTGTAAGACTATTTGGAGAACCTCCTCTTATGGTTATTTTTCTTTAAATAAAAATGGGTTAATACTGGGTAAGCAGCTAATAGGTATGCTTATGATTTATGGAGCAATGTGTTTTAACCATTCACTGAACAAATATGCTGCTGGTATATCTGTATGACGTGTCAGGAATCCTTTGGAGGATTCATAGTCTTATATGGGAGAATGATAGTTACAATAAACCGTGGTATGTGTGCTAATCATAACTGCAGTAGCAACTAATATTTATCCAACCATTCATTTAGTATTGTGCTAAGTGCAACTGCCTGTGATAAATCTCATTTAATCTTCACAATAATCTGTGTGATCATGATACCCATTTTCCATATTAAAAAAATTAAAGAGGTAAAATAATTAGTCTACAGTTACATAGGTAGTGTTCAAACCCAGGATTTAACAAAATTCAATTGGAATGAAAGAATGGTTTGCTGAATGCTGTGGTTTAAGAAATTTTTACCTAGCAGCGATACATGAGATCAATTAGGATAAGGAGATTGATATTCAAGAGAAGAGACAGTAGGTTACTATAATAGTCTGAGAAGTAATGAAGGCTTGAAAAATGACTGTGGCGATTAAAATATAGGAATAGGTTCAAAACATTTTGAGATGGACTCTGCAAATTATGTGCTGAGCTTCTATGCCACCTACATCAAAGTGAGCCCAAAGTCATATTCTTGGGCCAAGCTCTGTGGGAGAGCATGACTTCCCTGCCCCAGGAGAATGATGACCACATAACTCAGCCCTAAGCAGCTTCCTGATTTCTCTTCCTTGGTTTCTTCATTACCCCAGGCCAGCTAGAACCCATTTCTTCTCCTGGAACTGTAATCGCCAAGCTTCCTGCCGCTAGCTGTGCATGCTACTATGCTCTTAAGATCCTTCTCTTCCCCCCTGTACCCAAGAGCCTGCAAGTGCTGGGAGTATGCACTTACTCTACTTTCTGAACTTGGCCTCAACCTGATTTCAGCTGATTTCTCCAAACTGGTGCTCACCACATGAAGTTCCTTAGCATGAAATAAAATACCAAAGAATAAGGGAAGGTGTACACAACAGATAACACTGGAGTCGAAGTATTTGGAGACAAGAGTAGTGGATGCAGATTGGGTCTCTACAAGTTACTTAATTGCTCTGAATTGCAATTTATTAGCCTATTAAACGTGATGGTAAAACTCTTGCAAAAATTATATGTGTACACACATATATTTTAATTAAAGATTTTTTTTTAAATTCCTATACTCCATTCCTCTCAATTCTTTGTATCTGGAGAAAGTTTAGTTCATTTGTTCATGTAGCCATAAATCAAACAATGGTTCACTCAATGATGTCTATCCACAGAACATTTAGCCAAGATGCCAGCAAGCTTTTCAAAAAGCTAACACTGAAAAAAATGAAATTAAAGGCAAACAGAAGAAGAGTATTATGTTCATTATGCCTACCTCCAAAAACAATCTTATCAAGCTTCTAAAAAAACAGTGCCCAGGAGATTTTCTTTACCAAATTTTGAATATTGTGCATCTCATTCATCAGAGCAACAGAATCTAAATAGAGCACCTATGTCATGTGGCTATAAATTGTGTGAGGGAAGTCCACACCGTAAATCAATGTGGTAAATGATGATCACATATTTTTTTAAAAAGCTAATTCTATGCAAAATGTTTGGCAACTGTTAGTAATTGGACTGAATGAAAAGAATATGTTGAGTAAATGAATGGATGGATGACCATCAACCTTAGAAGCATCACCTCTGAGTGCTGAAGCCAACAATCTATTAAACATGGAATTACTTTTCTAGTGCAAAATTTGAAGCAACTTAGAAAAAATGATGGTAAGAGTGGTGGTGGTGGTGGTATCATCATCATCATCATCATCATCATCACCATCACCATCATCTCGATAAGGACAATACAGTGGTAGCCAATGGCAGCAACCATCCCCATGACTTAACTCTGGCCCAGGCACTGTTTGAAGTGCTTTACATACATGAATTCATTTAATCTTCATACCAACCCTCTGAAGAAGGGTTTCATATTATTTCCGTTGTACAGACCAGAAACTAAGGCAAAGAGAGATGAATAACTTACCTAAGCTCATAGACTAGCAAGCAGCAAAACTAGGAATGGAACCTGTGTAGTAGCTAAGGCAGAACTGGAAATTAGTGCAGAACAAAGTAAGTATTGGGGAAAATGAGAGCAAATGACTTCATATAATGAGTTATTTACATTAAAACCATGAAAAATTCTAGGTGATAGACTGGATTCATTTTATAAAAATTGAGTAAAATATTGCAAGATGGTTAAAACAAAATGCAGAGAAATAGTCAAAGAGCTAATGTCAAAGTAGAACAGTCAACCACAGTGAACTCTGAAAATTCACTTTAAACTGTTGTTCAAAGAGAAAAAAAGCAATTAAGAAATCCAGGTTGCAGAAGAGTTGAAAGACTTGGAGGCTCATTTATATATGTTTGTCAGGAAGTCCTTCTATCATAAAAGAAAATAAAAGAGTGACTAATTTTAGAATTGGGACAGGTTTCACTCCATTCTTCTACCTATCCTGACCTTCCCTATAAAATAAAAACAACTACAAACTATTAAAGAAACATTATCCTGTAATAACTAAAATAGTCTCATTCACATAAAGAGAATACCTCAATGCATCCTTGGTTTTCGGCGACGTCAGTGGTTCTGTCTGTACACCATTCATAACTTCTCCATCTTCTAAGTTCTGTGTGGAATCCTGTAGTCAAACAAACCCATAAGCATGTGGATGCTATGCATATCGAACTGAGAATTTGAATAAAATGTCTCAATGTGAGACAGCAAGTGGTTTTATTCTCGATATATATAGTATGCTCCAATTTCTTTGAAGACTGGAAACAGGTGTTAATCTTTTCAGTGCTTTCAATGTTCTCTTCTCTCCTGTTTGGCTTCTGAAATACTCAAATGGGCCATTTACACAAGGCAATTTGTTAAGAGCTTTGGAATACATCATTTAGCTTCCTGCTACTCAACCATAAGCTTTTGGGACTGAGTGTTTTAAATCAGCAAGGAAAGGGGGTACCAAAGGGAAGGTGCCACTGACAGGTGGTGATGTATTAACTTTAATGTACTGTACTTGCTTGCACCCCCTGGTGACACTAAAAACATAAAGAAAGCAAAATCCATGAAAAAAAAGGTTGCCTGGCAAGGTCACTCCTGTCAAAAGTGTAACAGGACTAGGGCAGGAAAAGAAATCTGGAGGTCTTACTCTGTCATAGACTTTCATTCTGAGGATGATCTTCAGCAGAGGGAAACTACAATTAACCATTTAATTTCTAAAATGGTAAACACTCTTCCCCTACAGAGAGCTAAGAGGGCCAGAGGAGGCAAGCACTCCAAGACAGCAGCCACGCTGAGTTGGATGTTACATAGAACGGGTTCTATAAAGCAGGCTTGATTTAGAATCTCATTTGTAAGGCATCAGATTTCCGGTAGGCTTTGGAACTGCACTGGAACAGAGGGATTCTGCAGATATACTAATCTTCAGAAGCAAAGTCATAAACCGTGTTACTCGTGGACTCAGGTTTCACTAAGTCGACAAACCACATGGAAAAAGACCCATTGTCAAGCGCCACACCTGTAAACAGAGCATCCATGGATCTGAAAGCATTATTTCAACAACAAAAAAAGACAATATATCAGTTAAGAGGTGGGGCATAATGGAATTAGGTTAATATCTTGAAGAAAACAAGGCACTGGACTCACAATTCAAGCAGTTTGTCAGTGTGAAATGATTTAAAAAATGTATTTCACTTTTAGACAGAATAGCAACATTTCACATAGGGGTTCTGGCCTTTGTGAGGGACTTGGTCCACACTTGATTTTTTTTTTTTTTTAATTTGTTTTCGCCCTTCCAGAGGGGATAAAGAAAGGGAAGAAGATCTAAAAGGTCAAAGAGTATGTTTTAGTTTAAGGCACCAAATCTTAAAAGATGAATGTCTTTGAAAGCTTTTAAACATCCCTATTATTATGAAGGACTTGATCTATGCTTACAGAGAAAAAACTAAAATAGTCTCATTCACATAAAGAGTGCATAGGGCTGGGCAGCTTACAAAAATACTTAGGTAGGTAATTTAACAAAATACTTGAGCCCATGACTAGTGCACATGTCAGAACATTTGCACCTTCTTCCCTGTCTCTCTTACACAAGAGGGAGTTCTAGGAAGGGTAAGGGCATGTCTAGTCCTCTATTAAGTACCCAACACACAGAGCTCATTGCGGGGATGTTAATGAATGCATGAGCAGAATGGCATTGTATTAGCTTCCTAATGCTGTGTAATAAATTACCCCCAAATTACATGGATTAAAAAAGCCTATTGTCTCTCAGAGCTTCTGTGAGTCAAATATTTATAAGTGGCTTAGACGGGCGAGTTCTGGGGTAGAATCTCTCACGAGGTGGCAACATATCAAGATGTCAACAGGGCAGCAACTTCAATCAGAGGCATGACTGGGGCTTTAAGACCCACTATTTTATTTTTCTTATAAAAATTTTATCACGATATAATTCACATAACACTAAATTTACCTTTTTAAAAAGTACAATTCAGTCTATTTTAGTTGATCTACAGAATTTTGCAATCATCAGCACTATCTAATTTTAGAACAATTTCAAAATCTCAAAAAGAGACCCCCACACCCATTAGCCATCACTCCTATTCTGCCTGCCCACCCCCACACCCCTGCCGGCAATCATTAATTTACTTTTTGTCTCTAAGAATTTACCTATCATGGACATTTTATACAAACGGAATCACAAGATATGTGGCTGTTATCACTGAGTACGAGGTTCTCAAGTCTCATTCATGTTGTAGTATATATCAGTAGTTCATGAATTTTAGGGCTAAATAATATTCCCTCATATGGACAGACCACATTTTGTTTACCTGTTCATCACTTGACAGGCACTTGGGTTTTTTCCACTTTTTCTGATTATAAATAATGTTGCTACAAACATTTGAAATAATATTCAATTGTGAGATAAATGCTGCTAAGAAGGACAAGTTCTTGTGGACATTTATGTTTTCATTTCTCTTTGAGATCCACGTAGGGGTGCTGGGCCATATGGGAACTCTGTATAACATGGTGAGGAACTGCTATACTATTTCCATAGTGTTGCACAATTTTACATTCCCATCAGCAATATATGCAGGTACGAATTTCTCTGAATCCTCACCTATTGCACTTTTAATTTTCCTTTTTTTAAATTTTAGCCATCATGGTGTGTGTGAAGTGGTTTTCTTTTTGCATATCCCCAGTGACTAAGGATTTGAATTTCTCTAATGACTAATGATGCTGAATATCTTCTCATGTGATTACTGGATACTTACAGATCTTCTTTGAAGAAATATCTAATTATTTTTTTATTATTGAATTGTAAGAGTTCCTTAAATATTCGGTATACAGATTCTTTAGATACATGATTTGCAAATATTTCCTCCCTTTCTGTGGGAGACACTTCTTGAAATTTTTCCACATGCCCTTTGAAGTACAAAGTTCTTAATTTTAATGAAGCTCAATTTATTTTTTTTTCTTTTGTTGTTAGTGCTTTCTGGTGTTGTATCAAAGAAACATTGCCTAATACATGGTCACAAAGATTTACTCCTATATTCTTCTAAATGCTTTATAAGGTTAGCTGTTATATTTAGACATATAACTATTTTGAGTTAGTGTTTGTACGTAGTATTACTCACCATTTGTCATAAAGACAATTCTTTCCCAATGAGTTGTCTTAACACCCTTATCAAAACTCAACTGAACAAAAATGTAAGGGTTCATTTCTGGACTCTCAACTGTATTCCACTGATCTACATACTTATCCTTATGCCACTACTACCCAGTCTTGAGTATTTAGTTTTGTACTAAGTTTGAAATCAGGAAGTGCAAATTCTCCACATTTGTTCTTTTCTAAGTTTGTTTTGTCTCTTCTGAGTCCCTTGCATTTTCATACAAATTTTAGAATCAGAACATCAAGTTCTGCAAGACAAAAAAAAAAAGCGAGCTGGATTTTGGTAAGAATCACTCGAATTGGACATCAACGTAGAGAGTATTAGCAGCCTAACAATATAAAGGCTTTGCATCCATGAACAGTTAACAGTGGCTATCAGTTGAATTAAATATTCTTTTTGGTTCTGTAATTCTTCATGGATATATATCCTCAGAATGTCAAAGAGAAAACTGGGATATATATTATAAAATGTTAAGTATTTTTGCCTCTTTGCTTCCTACTCCAAGTGGAATTTTCTTGTTGATCCCTTGCTAAGATAAGAAAATAGCACACTTTCTGGTTCTAATCAATATTCTACAAGGTTAAAGTAACTTTTTTCTAGTTCCAGTTAGATAGTAAGTAAAGGTTCTATTTATGTCAACAACATACTTAATGCTCTAAGTATATGGAAATGTCAATTAGAATTTGAAAGCAATATTGGGCCAGTTGCAATGTGATACTCTGCTCAAGGATAATTCTGAACTGACTACGGTTTTATAGCAATCATGTCAATAACGACAGACTTAAAAATGAACACACACGTTCACAGACTTCTCTAAGACAAGAGTCCCACTATTTTAAAAGGAGCATTGAAAAGTCTTTGCTTCGCCACAGCTATCGAAAAGGGCAGTGACTAGAGTTTATCATCTCAACTAATGGGCAGTGTGTGTCACTTGCCAAAATCATTCCTATATATTGCAACAACAGAATTCTTTGCTATTCTCTAGAGACGGGGCAGGCAGACAGATACTCAAGGCACCCTGCAAGGACACAAAGCCAATTCCAAATTGACTTCAACAACACGGGAGCAGTGCAGTGCTTCCAGACTTAAAGACAACAGCAACTTCTTTCTTGACGGGGTCCATAAAATCACTTTTTCCAAAAATTACAAGATACCCGACAAGCAATAATTTAGGGGCGCTTAGGCTTTTCCTTCACTAAATAACATGGTGAAGAGTCACGAAATCACACGTATCTAAAAATGAATTTTTTTCCCCCCTCATAGCTTATTTAAATAACTTTGAGAACAATCTGTGAAATCTGACTTTTTAGTTGGGAAGTAAAGGGGCAAAAATAATCTGATGATGAAGAGCTGGAGGTATAAACAAATGGTGTGGAACAGACACGCTATTTCTTCAACTTGAGACTTGAGAAATATTCATTACGCGATTTCAAGTCCCCAAACTTGCCTCTAAAAAAAGTCAACGGTTTGGGAAGCTCTATGCTTAATTGTATTAATAAAACTATTATAATTTCTATTTTTACCGTTAACTTAAAATAGCCAAATGCGATCCACTGCCTCGAATATGAGGATCTAGAGCAACTTCAATATTTTCTTTTGTCTCCTCCTTTTGCCCAGATTACAATTCTTTGCTTTCTGGTAAAGTTCAGCAGGAGGTGGTGTCTGGCAAACCCGGCAGAGGCCTTGAAGAAGCTTGTCCTGTATCTCTTTTATCAGAGCAGGGAACATATCATATGTGGCTCTCACAACAGACAAGTTTAATTACTACAATTTTTAAAAAGTGAACATTTTTAGCAACACTTTCAGGATCATGGGAGCATTTCTGACAGCCAGAATGAGTCGGATTTAAACATCACTGCACTATTTTTAGCCTGAAAATCAACACTTACATAAATATTCCCAAACCAATTAGCGGCAGCTGGAAAGTAAAGGTGTTTACATTTAGTTAGCGCTGGCGCTAACAACTCCAAGGGCTCACAGGCCGCAGGAAAGGGGCGCAGCACTAAGCAAGGCACTCCTCCCCAGGGTGATCATGGTGTTGGCACCAGGCTATCATTTCATATTCCAGTTGGTATAAGTCACTGATTTCATACAGGAGAGCGTATTCGTCATGTAGCCTCATTAAGTTATACATCTCCAAATAAACTTAACGCTCTTGATAAAACTTTTTTGGAAGAAAATGGTACCCGAATTCTCGTTGCTTTTCCCTGAGCCGACCACAGCTCTAAAACAATACTAAAAACAGTTTTACAGCTCCGTTTTTCATCTCTCAGATGAGAACTAAAATAGATGTCCCGTTATCAACAGATGTCTTTGACGTATAGGTGAAAATATATGGCTTTGATGTTTTCCCCCTCAGTGCTCTTTAGCCACATTTGAAACCACTTGCCCACAAAATTTTAACAGCAATTGAGTGACGTTTCAAAGCTCAGGTGCATATTTTAACAATATTTGCATTCTAAAAAGCCAACTGCAAGTTTCTTTTGAAATTGCACATGAGTTTTAGAATGAGAGTAATAGAAAAATTATACAGAGAGGATTTGAACGTCAGGTTACGTGCCTGATGCTCATACATAAACATAATGTAAATTTTAAAATTAAAATTCTGGGCATAATTTCAGAATCTTTGTTTTTACATTTTAGAACAAGAATATCTGTGCTAAGTAAAAACAAGTTGTATTTGATAAGCACACATATGAAATGATCATGCATTTTGGTAGTCAAGCACTGTCATACAAACTTCACCTAATATATATATTCTTCGTGCTTGGGCAACACTTTACCATGGGAAATCATGGCTGCATAGATACCACCTCAAAAGGTTTCAGTTCTAGCAATTTAACATGCTCATAATTCATTTTATTTTTTCATATTTTTATTTATAAATATATATTAGATTGTATATCCATATGTCTAGAAATTGGCAAGAAAATTGGAGATTTGATGCTGAATTTCAAGTTTCTTAAGAATAAGGACAATTTTAACAGAGAGCCTCAAATTTTAGCATGCATCAGAATCACCTGGAGCCTTGTGAAACAGATTGACAGGGCCCATCTGAGGTTCTGATGTAGTAGATCTAGGGTAAGCCCTGTGAATTTGCATTTCTAACAAGCTCCTGCTGCTTCTAGTCAAGGAACCACACTTTGAGAAACACTGCCCTATAGTAACTAGTGCAGATCTTCAGAAATTGTTAACAATATTAATTAAGCACTGGAAAGAATGGTGCTGATGAGCTAGTCCACTCATTTATAGCTAAGAAAACTGAGACCCAGAACAGTGAGGTGATTAGCCATTTTTACTTATTGTGACAGCAACAAATGCAGAATCCAGGATTCCTGATTTTTGGTTCAGTGCTCTTTTCTGATTATCATGGTAATAGCTACGGACTTAATGAATGCTGACCTTATCATTCATTTTATCGATCCTGCGTTCTTTCAGTGACATTAACAAAAACTCTAATAATGTCTTGAGTATATTTTCTTTCTTTCTAAGATCTCAAAATATTTCATATATAACTAAGATGCATATTCATGAAAATCCTAAATAATTTCTTGGGATTCGTATTTTAATTTTATGCATGGACATATCCAAAAACAAAAAGATTAATGTCTTGTCCAAGGTGAAATGAAGGGTCAAAGAAAGAACCAAAATTACTTAGGACCTATGTCTCCTGAGATTTAGGTCTGCATGCAAGCATGTTAAATATATTTACATTATAATGTCTCTCAGTTACAGATTTTGTGCAAATAGAATAAAGAAGCAACATCCTATCATGAAACTTTAAAAGAAATGATTTATGTGGAAATCTATCAAGTGTTTCATTATTCTGAAGATTGAGCTCTAATAATTCTATTTTTTTAAATAAAAAGTTACTTTGCAGAATACATTTAATTAGATCATAAATAATAAGTCCTCAAACCTTGGCTATGAAGTGTTCGTGCGCATATACACACACACTGCTAAGCCACGAGTAAGTTACCGGAATAGATATGGGGTAAGACTGGACTGGATTTAAATAATTCTGGACTTTGTAAAATACACAAGTCAGAAATCTTCCAGTGGACTGTCTCCCAGAGATGGCACAGTTATGAATGATGTGCTGCCCAGGTTCAACCCCACTGACAACACAGAGTTGGCTATACCTTCTCTTCATCTGGTCTATGTCCAAGAGATACTGCATGGTTTTAATAAAAACAAATTTTAAAGGGGGAAAACTAAGGTACTGTAGTAAAATTAAGCTCTGGTCTAAGACAAAGGAGAAAGGTTCCAATAGAATTTCTCTCATTGCTTTGCCTAGTGACCGGACACCCAATTTCCTGGCTCTCATTTTCATTATCTATAACAAGGAGACAAGAAGATTTCCATTTCCATTCCAGATCTAAAATGTCCCAGTACTTAGTGAAGGTACCACTACATAGTAAGGCATGCAAGCCCTCACTGAAGAAACATACTTAGAAAAATTCTCCAAGAGATCAATTAAGAGGTGATTATTCATTTGAACAAATGCTTTCTTGGAAAGCTTCTCCTGAGAAGCAAATTCTCACAGAAATATGTAATTTTATACTTTCTTCACATATGGATTCTAAATAACTTTTGAGGAACAAATCTATGGCCTGAGGTAAAGCATACTTAAAATAAAGCTCTCCCATCTTTACCTCATTATCTTGTTATTTTCTATGATCTTTTCTTGGATATTTCCTTTCCTTCTTATTGTTAATTAGCACAGTTAGAATTCACTGTTATGATTTCCCAGTATCCTGAATTAGGTCTGAGAAGACAAATGAAAAAAATTTTAATAATGATTCTTTTAAATGTAGACCCTTTACACATTTTACTTGCTGGGTGGGTGGGTGGGTGTGTGTGGGTGTGTGGGTGTGTGGATGTGTGTGTGTGTGTTGCTTACGTGTTTCTGGTAGGAATTTATAAAGTGGCCTCGACTAAACCTGATACCAGGGAGTTAAAACCCAGTATGAGTCTAAAGAGTTTAAAGAAGCAGGGGGGATTCTGTTTTATTTGTGAGATCTGAGTGGAATAGACATGTTGACCAATCTCATCGACGTGTAAAAGGAAAACCACCACTGATGTGAGGATCAGCGTGTCACATGCTCCGATCTTTCCACAGAAGATCGACACCAATGGGCTGCTGCTTCCCAAACACATTCAGTGAAAGGCTGCTTTAAAAATCCTTAGAAACGCGGAAGTTCAGAAGTTCAACAAGGCGACTCTGCAACCCTTACTTAAGGTCCACTCTTTCTTACTCACACTCAACACATTTCAAAAAGTGCTGAAATGAAAAGTGGAAAACACATGTATTTTTTTTCCAATATAACACTGACATAAACATATTTATAATTGACTTATAATTAGATTATTGCCCCCACCTAGTTACAGCTGATTTTCCCTAGTTTTGTATATTATTAACCACTTTAAAACTACTGGAGCCTAAGGCTGAGGCACAAGATGATACCGTGTATTCCTTAAACGGTGACAATATTGGACAATACAGCACATGCCCCCATAAGGGTCTGCTTGAGATCATGCTCCCACCATAAAACATATGCTCAAAGGTAGTGCAAACATCTGATGCTCTTCCATTTAATCTATTTAAACTGTACCATCTTCTCCAATATTTAGAATACAGGACTGCCAAAATGGACAGTTTGATGGCCCTGGGGCCTCATGTGTGTCTACAAACTATCACCCAAAGCCGGTAAATATAAAAAGACTTGAGGAAGTTGGGATAAGTCAGCAATTACAAAAAATTTCTAGCTTAAGCATTTCACTTTGCTGGCTGAAATATATTTCAATCAAGTTTGGCTCAGGTAAATGTACCACGGGCATTTAAGCAAAGCTATACAACTTCCAGGTTTGGCTGGGAGAGAGTATAAAGATAAAAGGACACATTATTAAAGGAATACTTTTCATTTGCACGAGCATTTCGCTCTTGCTGCCACAGGCACACTTCCCAGCTGGGCTTTACTATGAAAATCTTCACTATGAAAATGGGATGCAGAAAATTTTGAATCCACGGACCAAGTCCATAAAGACGTGTTTTAGGAAAGAAAATAAAAGCACAGGGAATTACATGTATGCTTGGTTTAGTTGTACCTTTCAGAAATATTTTCAAAATGAAGGAAGTAAAAAATCTTATGTTGCAAAATCCTTTATAATAATCAGATGGGAGCACCAAGTTTACAACCCATCTTCATTCATGAATAAGGCACGTTCAAGGACTTTAAAAAATATCTTTCTCGTTGCCCTCATCCTGTAGGCATTTTACTCTCATCTCATCCAGCCCCCGACTGCCCTCACCCTGCCATGTGCACTTGCCTCTCTCCCATGACCTCCATCTATCTTTCCACACAATCGCTTTGCCATTCACTTTGTCATTCTTGCATTTCACTTCATGACACCTTTATTGGAAGCCCCTTGTCTCAAAAAAGCGATCTCACTGCTTATGCTATAAAGACCAACTGAAAATGAACACTGGGGAAGGATCTTCTCTGACAATGTAAGGTGCACTTGAAGCAATCTTTG
The DNA here is from genome assembly GCF_037043125.1 of Eumetopias jubatus. Lineage (NCBI taxonomy): Eukaryota > Metazoa > Chordata > Mammalia > Carnivora > Otariidae > Eumetopias > Eumetopias jubatus. The sequence continues at coordinate 31,250,459 of NW_028274809.1, forward strand.
CCATGACATATGTGAAGAATGAAGAACAGCAGGAGAAGCAAAAGTACAGCACAGAGAAAAGCAGCAGGGGAAGGCAGGGCCAGCTGTGCTGTCTTGGGTGTTAACAGCATGTGGAAACAGCTTTAAGGAAAGTGCAGAGGTCTGAACCACAAAGAACAGCTGTAGTCAAGAGTCGCAGTCAGCAAAAAGTATTTTTGGTTTTTTTCTTTAGATACATACAATAGAGAGTTGGGGAGATTCAGCACAAGTAGCTATAACTAGATCAGATCATATACAGAAGCCACCACGCATTTCTGTTCAAATACCAATATTCCCTATGTAAAACTGTATAGTGCTGGAGGTGTGTGTGTTGAGGGGGAGCTCTGCCCCATTAAGAAGATCTCATTGGTTTAGATATCAACAGCTAAAATGTAAGCTCCATGAGGGCAGTGGTTTTCTTCACTCATACATCCCCAAAGCCTAGAACAATGCTTGGCATAGAATAGATGCTCAACAAATGTCTAGACACATGGCCTGTGTAGACCACCACTGCTTGTCTGGCAAATATCCATCCCTCCTTCAACATCCTTTAACAGAACAGGCGCACTTCCTCCTCGAGGACTTAGCACAGATTCAGTCTTGCTCCTCAGGCCATGTTAGTGCCATACAAAAGTTCCATATTCATTTCAGGGTAGGTAGGTCCGTCTCCTTCGCTTGGTTCTGACATCCTGCGGGTGGGGGGGAATGTGTCTTTTCCATTTCTGGATAACTGTCACCTAGCACAGGCCTGAAATAGGATAAATATTTCACTTTAGAGGTGTTTACTGGATAAAGAAATCCTTTCCTTTAAAGTCTCTTAGGTAACATTCGATAAAAAAGAATCTGTAGGTATCTCAACATCGGTGACCTCTCTACAACATACAGAGTATGACTTGAGACTCTATGGGGGGATTCAAAGATGAATAAGACACCGTCTTTCCATTCAAACCTGCAAACTAGCTGGAACTGTTGCCAGAGGCATCTGTGGCAAGAGAATTTAAAGCAGAATTGAAAGCTAATCTTTATTTATGGATTGAAATAATTGAAGTAAAAGAATGCACCGATTTATACCTGGCTGGTTATGTTTCTTTATATATGCTTTTATATTTTATTTATTCTAATGCAATTTAAAATGACTTCCATTATTTATAAAATATTTCTAAACCAATATTTAAAACCACCTAAGTTCCACGGTCACTGGAAGCTTGAGTTTGTCAGGTTCTTGCCAGCTGGGAAAGAAACCCCACCATGCTGAAACCTCCACATCCTGAGCCTCTAGACTGGAGAGTACTGGTCATGGGGAAGGTGGGGACCTTCCACCTGATGCAACGCAGGACTGTGAGTGAGGCCCCACTACCACGGCAAAGTTCTTTGTAACTTTTGTTCAATATTCCCCTCTTCTTCCAGCTGTCTCACTTCTTTAGATCCAAACACAGGTCAGGGTGAAAAAAACCTCTTGGTTCAATTGCCTTTTTTCATTGTTCTTCCCTCCTTGGGCGCCTCCTTATCCTTCAACGATACATCACCTCTTAAATACCTCCAAACCCTCCTCCTCCTCCTTCGTTATTTTTAAGAATGCCCTGAAACTCTTTCACAAGCTCAAGAATTTCTTCAAATACCCTCTCTACCACATAAATTTATATGAAAACTGACTTTCCCCAGTGGAACCACTTCCTCAGCAATCCTCTGAAGCAGGACATACCCGTTTTCTTCATGCTCCCAACCCCCCTCCTAGAGCCACTTCCAGACTGAGATTGTGTTTCCTTCGTTGTAACCTGTGGCATCCTTCCTTGCCATTCCCTTTTTTTTTTTTTTTTTTTTTTTTTTTTTTTTTTTTTTTTTTTTTTTTTTTTTACAGCTTTTTTTTTTTTTTTTTTTTTTTTTTATTTTTTTATTTTTTATTTATTTTTTTTTTTAATTTTTTTATTGTTATGTTAATCACCATATATTACATCATTAGTTTTTGGTGCAGTGTTCCATGATTCATTGTTTGTTCATAACACCCAGTGCTCCATGCAGAACGTGCCCTCCTCAATGCCCATCACCAGGCTAACCCATCCCTTTTGATAGCCTTCACCAATCAATCTTCACGTTAGTCCTCTAGCATTTCCTCCAGTCCCATCATTTTAATTAATTTACTTATTGACTCCCCCCCCCATGCCTTATCTCTCGTTCTCATCCTCATTGATTTCCACTTCCACAGTATTCTTACACCCTCACTTCACTAACTTCTTGCTTCTGTTTCAGAAACTATAACCAAAAGCAAAATCAAACACAGGAAGCCAAGGGAGGGGCTAACCTAAGTTCTTATTACTCACCCAGGAGATATTCTTGTGAATCAAAACTTATTAAATGATATGTTAGCCAGGGCTAGCAAACCCATGAGCAAAACAAGATTCATTCAGTTCACACACACTTATTGTGGGTCTCCATTGTTCCAGGCACTACGCTAAGTAGTGGGGATAAAAATATATATACTCCTCACCTTAATGAGCTCCTTTTGGGGGGAAAGGAGCAGAGAGGATAGAGAGAAGATAGTAGCAACCGGTCTCACTAATATTCACCTGCGTATGCTCCAAAATTCAACTCAACTGAGCACCAGTCAGATCGCAAGTATAGTGCTATTCTTTCCCCAACCTCAACCCCTTTTTGCGTGTAACAGCTGTATAAGCAAATAGACTAAGAGAAATTATTCTCCAGCTTAAGCAGTATTTTTTAGTTCTTCTTTTTTTTTTTTTTTGGATCATAGTCTCATTGCAAAACTAATAGTAATGGTTCATCTCCCAATATAGACACATATATGCATACACACAGAATTATGCATAAAATTTCAGGGTTTTCAAAATTCCCCAATCTTGACAATGATCTCAAGTTTACAATATGATATTTACCTGCTAATCTAAGTCCATATTTTTGACAGAGTCATGAGATTTGTCTTATAGAAATAGTAAATGTTTTCACAGAGATATCCTTAGATAGTGATTGCTACACAGGACAGTATCTGAATAGGACAGGTGGTGGCTGCTGCAGCCTGAGTGGATTTGGGAGGGTACCCCACTGAACACACTGCTCATCTACTTTCCTGAGAATCTCCAGGGAGGGCAGAGGCACAGTACAGACAAACATCCCTTCAACATCTGTCAGCAAATGTTGCAATCTTTTTCTGAAGCCTCCTTGACAAGCTAAGTGATTCCTGCACATGAACTTATCAGTGTGAGTGACTCACATCGTGCCATTGCAAAATTACAAATTATTACATGTTCTGGACCTTTGGCTTACATGCAGTATATACGAAATTTCAATCGTTACATTTGTGAGTACTGAAGGTGTGATGTTCTTGACTACTGGCTATTCTGAGATTGACAAATTTTGGCCTCTAATGCTTAAATCTTTTCCAACTGTTGCCCCCAAGCAATTACTAGAATATGTGGCAAAGGTATACTCTACAGATTTCCTAATTCACATTCTATTAGATAGTGATGATTTAATCCAAATGGCAAGTCTGGATTAACCTCTGATCCCATACAGATCTACCAAATGAGCATAGCTATTGGGGTAATTGTGTAGGAAAAGAAATTTAAGCAATAAAAACTGTAGAGGATGAAACTGGCACGTTGTTTAGAACTTCTGATTCTTCTTACATAAGAGCTACAAACCAGCTTCATGAAGAACTTCCCAGAATCACAGGGCCAGCCTTCCACACAGCATGGGTCTCACTGCCATTTCTCTACCATCTCCACTCTCATTAGGCTTCAAGAACACAGTAACTACACTCAGTAAAGGTTGTCCGATCAATGTCATATGAAATTCTCATGAAAGCTCACATGGCTTCAAATTGACAAAGTTGGAAGAAAGCAAGCCATGCCAGCCTACACCAGGTTCCCTGCTGATGTGGGAAACAAAGGCAGAAGAAAAATTATTAAATTTCCTTACTTCCTACAGCCCATTGACAAGTCCTTGAAACAGGCAGAGTGGCATTCCTCTAGGGATTCAACTGCCTCAATGTTAATACTTTGCTAAGGGCAAAAGGCAATCCTAACCTGACCGCCCCCACCCCCCCCAGGATCTTGTAAGTCTACTTTAATGTATAAGAATTCCTTTGGAAACTTCCTTTATCTCTAAACCCTCCAAGATATGTGTTGGCAATCATCCCCCAAGCATATGGCCCACCAGTATACATCTGAAGGGTCTCATGACTAAGGTTTTATTAGAAGGTAATAAATGACCTTTTCCCAACAATGGCTAGTCCCCTCAAGGTCCTGGAAACCTTGCTTCCAAAATTCCTTAGAGACTTACGCTGTCCCTAACCCCCTCCCAACTTGAAAGTATATAATCACCACTCCTCATGACCCTGGTGCAGCTCTTTCTGCCCATGGGTCCTGTCCCTGTGCATTCATAAAACCACCTTTTTGCACCAAAGACGTCTCAAGAATTCTTTCTTGGCCGTCTGCTTCGAACTCTAATAACATCTTTCCTACATCACCTGCTTGAGTTTTATCAGTGTACAGTGGACACTCATCTTTATAGAACAAATAAATCAGCGAACAAACCAACTCAACCCATCCTGTTGTCTGTGAACCAGGATGCGCCTCTACCCCTCCTCCCACAGAATTGTGGGCCAGTGCACTTTTCCATAACTGCATACAGAAATAACATACCAAAAAGAAACTGTATCTTTCTAGTCACACGGCATAATGATGGTTTATAAATACTTACAAATATTTGAATGTTTCCTGAACTGTATTTTTAATAAATGATGAGTATAATAGAAAGGTAAAAAAAAAAAAAAATGAAGTGGTTCTTTTTCAGATCTATACCAGATCACTTCCTCAATGACACAACAAAACAGAGTCCCAAATGAAAAAGGAGAAAGCGTTCTAATCAAAGCCTCCCTTGGCCTGAACAAAATAGAAATTTTCTTTTTATTCAATTTCTGTTAAGGTTGCTGCCACAACACCATCACCCCCGCCCTCAGCCATGTCTAATCAGTGACGCAATCTCACACTTTTAATGAACTCCCAGGGTTGCACAGAAAAGTGAATGCTTCCTGACAGATAAGGGTTTTTAAACTGAGTGGTGATGTAAACCCCTCTCTTCTCTCCTTATTACAAGGGAAATGCTTCTACTGTCGCTGAGGGCACTCAGGTGATGTGCCTCTACAAAACACAGCAAATGACCTCTTCACTTGTGAGGCAATCACAGCAGATTAAAATTACAGCATTTAAGAGCTCTTCAGAAGGGAATGGCAACAGGAAACAAAAATAATAGGTCTATATAATCAAATATATTGGTTAACTTTCTGTGGGTGACCTTCTCCTCAGGAATGATCAAATAACAAGTATGACAAGGAAAAAGCTTAATTTTTACTCATTCTTCAAGACGGAAATACATGCATACAGAAAGGGTGATGGCTAGGATTTTCGCTGGATGAAAGACCAGGAACAAAATAATGGACTCAATCTCACCCTCTGCTCCGGGAAATGGAGAATTGATGAGATTGCAGGCTCAGATGTGTCATCTCACCAGAAAGAAACAGACAATGATTCGGTGGCTGGTACACATCAGTAGGCTGAAGTGCCATGGTCAGTGAAAAGAATCAGGGCAAGCAATTTGTGTGTTCCCTTGTTCTCCCCAGTCTGACGGTCAGAAGTGCTCATCAAGATGGTACATGGTTTCATGGCTGGGTACAAAGATTTGGAGCTTGTAGAGAAGAGAGGTCATACATTTTGCACCATTCTATATACTTTGCAGTATGAAGTCAGCAGTTATTCATATAAATCTATATTATTGACACTAAAGGGTACCAAAATATGCCACTCCAAAATATGCTCCTAAGGCAAAAGGACTATTTTGAGCTAAAGGCAAGTGAGAACAAGCAGACACAGGGAAAAGCTCTTTACCTCTTTACCTTTATCTAATGCCTAAAAATAAAGTATAAATTTCCTCTTTTATAGAGGAAATTTCAATTTGTAAAGATGCCTGCCTACCCAGAAAACAGCTATTCCAGGAAGACAACTCTTATCACTTGACTCTTACCTGCATAACGAGACAACACTTATTTGTCATACAGTTCTTCCCCTGACCTTCCCAAACCATGCTTCCCGGATTCAGAACCCCCAAACCCCTTTTCCTTCCTTTTCCTTCTTCAGCCGCAAAGGGTATATAAGCCTCACCCATCCTGGCCACCTCCTTGAGCCACATTTTTGTCAACTCCTATGCAAGCATGTGTATTACATAACTAAAACTGTTTTTCCTTTTGTTATGTCTTTTATCAGCTTGATTCTTTGGCCCCAGCCATTGAATTTAGAAGAGTAGAGGGACAAAGAAGTTGAGACCAGAAGCAGAAAGACATAAAGAGGAGTTTAGAAAGGGAAAAAAAATGAGTCAGTAACCATTTGTATCAATGTCATGTGAATTTGTCCCACTCTATTGTCAGATTTTTGGCCTAAAAAAGAGTGACACTTGAGGGTCAATTTTTTAACTAAGTGGGGAGGGGACCAAGGACAGACCACTACAAGGGGGGCCACTTTGGCATGAACATTATTTTGAGGTAAAAGCAATCAAAACCCAGCAGATTCAGGAAAAGCTCTGTTCCTCCTCTTCAACTGCCTGCTTGTACCAGGAAGAGAGCTATTGATAGAGATTCCTCTTCACCTAAGAAACTTATCTACATAAGAGGGTAACCTTTGTTTTCCAAGCATCTCTTTTCGCCTTTCTGCTGATGAATGGTCTTTCTCCCCTTTGTAGCCTCAGGCACCTACCTCCTCTCCTTCGCTCATTTAAGCATTTGGTTGCCTAAGTATCTTTAGCTAATTTCCCATGTCCGTGTGGATTCCCAGTATGCAACTATGAAGCAAGGTTTTCTCCTGTTAATCTGTCTCTTGTCAATTTGATTCTTAGTCCAGGTAAAAGACTCTTGGAGGGTAGGGTAAATGTTTCCTCCCTCACAACAGTTCTCTCAAATTCTTGTGGTTAGGGTCCCAAATGGCTTGAAAGAGAGCAAAATTGGTTGGCTTTTTTCCCATTATTTTTTCAAAACAATTCAGTCATTTCCCAAAACAAAGTTATTGCAGTCCACCCTATTCTTTTACAAAGCAGTGTACCAAACTACTTATTCTTTTCCTGTCCACCTGAATAATTCAATCCTCAATGTGTTCATGCATCTAGACTTCTTGTCTTATCTTAATTTCCTCACTTAAACCCAAACTCTGTCAAATTTTAATCTTTCCCTCTAAAGGAATGGACTCTGTACAGCTGTCAAATGCATCACTGAGTGTGTTTCTATCCTTACCCTCAGGTTCCATGGGGAGCTAATGATGACTTCTCAGTGTGCGGGTCTGTTCCTGGAAAGACTAGCGAGTGTCCAAGAGTTAGAGCCTCCATGCAAAAACTTGGTAGTCATTTGGTTTACAGTTTAAACTCTTTAAACCCTGATGCCATGTATTTTATTGTCTCTTAGAATCATATTCATCTGGACGCTTCCACGCAAAAATATGTCTCAATATATAGCTGCTCTGGACAAGAACAGTTGGTCTAACCTCACTGTCCCCTATCCTTCCACTGTCACGTTTGAAGCCATGCTTTAAGAATTTCTTAGGTATGGGGGCGCCTGGGTGGCTCAGTCGTTAAGCGGCTGCCTTCGGCTCCGGTCATGATCCCAGGGTCCAGGGATCGAGCCCCGCATCGGGCTCCCTGCTCAGCAGGGAGCCTGCTTCTCCCTCTCCCTCTACCTGCCGCTCTGCCTACTTGTGCTCTCTCTCTGTTGAATAAATAAATAAAATCTTTAAAAAAAAAAAGAATTTCTTAGGTATGGCTTCTAGTCAACACACGATTATCCATGTGGAATGATACCATACACATTCTGCCTGCCCCTACACTCAACAGCTATTGTGATCAGCATCACTTTAAATCTGGTAGAGGTTTTGTTTGTGTTTTTGATGTTACCATTTGTGATATTACTTTGCCATCTGAAACATCTAATATTAACACTGATGAAATGGTGACATTTAGTCCAGGCTGATGCCTTTTCACACCACCACTTTTGATAAAATTTTACTTTTCTCTACCTATTTTTTGATAAAGCAATGTCATTTCAACAAATTATTAACTGTATCTCTTGCATTACTCAAATAATCTCATTAAAAAGACGTTTTATGAAGTGTAGAGAACCACTAAAATATGACCGTTTTTGTCCATGATACTGAAGACAGTAAGAAAAAGAGGAGAAAATTTACTGCTCAAATTGCCATGGTTGATGACTTTTTAAAAAAGCCAGTTACAGGGCTGCCAGGATTATAAAATGCCAAGTCCCATGCCCCACTTCAGCCTAAAGACCACTATAATTTGATTAGCATAAAAAGAAGAAATGAAGCAGCTAATTTATGGAAAGTACATTATATGATGGACAAAGAAGAATGACAGTTTTAATCAATGAAGGAATGAGTATGCGCGTGCGTGCGCGCGCGTGTGTGTGTGTTAAACTGAAACTTAAAAGAAACCAAAAAGAGAACTCAAAACTTTATTTCCCAAAAAACAGAATATTTTCCACCTTCAGTTTGGACACACTTTTAAGTTCAGACAATTTTCCTTTGTTTTTATCATTAATACTCTCCTTGTTGAAGAAGAGTTTAAAACACACACACACACACACACACACACACACACACACACACACACACACAATGGATTAATTCTGACAGCAAAAGCATTAGTATGAACTGTTAAGTATACTTCTAAGACTCTAAGCAATAAAAGCTAGAGGAGGACTGCTAAGAATGTCCATATCTAAAATCCAAATGTCAATTATCTGCTATATTTACAACTTCATGCTTTACACAATGTGCCAGAAGGAATGGCTTACTGGTCTAAGCATCTGGTTTTAAATTGCTATATTCCTTGAATCACACAATTTATTCATCCACTAGACCTTGCAGGGGCTAGAAACACAGGCAAGTCATACCACTTAGGGGTTTATTCATCCAGTGCTGTTTACACTGCTGGTGGAGCAATGGGCTGGTCCTAGATCTCCCTTCTATTTTATAATTGCAGCAGACCCTATTTCGAGGGAAGACTCTACTTTAGGAGTACCCCCAAAGAGTCCCTCCAATGTAACAAAATACATAAAGTAGCAAAGGATTCACTACTTTGAAAATATGACAAAATATTTAATAACCAAAATATGGTCACAGTAGCTAAAATTTTCAAAATGGGAACAGAAGTGATCCAGAGGTAACTCAAACCATGCAGAACTAAGTGCAACTAGATGTCTTAGTCTCTGAGGCAGTATGAAGAGAGGCCTCTGCAATTGCTCCCACATAAGTGACTTGTTTATTCCTGCCTCTCATATTCTATGTGATTTTTCCTGGAAAATAAAGAGGCCACAAGAGAGTCCACTTAGAACGCTCTTGTCATGTAAATACGTCTGCACTACATGGCTTTCTAAAAAGTTGCACTTCATTTTGTAAAGGGTATTATTTCTGTAATATTTACTGTCACCTGAGAGAAAAAACAGTAGATCTTGTTGACGTCTTCACTAAAATAGCAAATTAATTGAGGTTAGAAGTGCCATCGTTAATTAGACCAGCTCCTCTTCACTCGAAGGGCCAGAATCTATACTGAGTGATGGTAATCTGCACTTACTAATAAAGTTCTACCGCTAACAAAGCAATATGTTCCGTGTTAAGAACAGCATCACCACAAGTTATACAAGGTGTTAAACGTGGACTTTCATTGTTTCTCAGCACTCCAGGTTCTTTTCTGCAATGAACAATTCTGACCATATTTTAAAGCTTACTTTCGAATATAATGGCTTATGTAATGTATAAGAATGTCTGACAAAAAGCGTGCATTAACTCAACCCAGTTGTTTATGAGAAAAGAATGGAAAAATATAATTGTTATACTTTATTCCTAGGATGAATGTAAAAAATAAACACCTTCAAATGTAATTGAAGTGTACAATGTAATTATATACTAAATATCAAAACAGCATTAGAGATTTTAGGGTCAATGATTTGATAGAAGATACCTAAAATAAATACAAGTAATGCTTAACTTGAGGCTTAAGACAAAAAGGTCAAAGAAGGTGAAAGCACCAAAGATTATTGTTTAAACTATGTAAATGTCAAGGGGAGGAAATTAATGATAAATGTAGACACTTGTTATTTAAAGCAAAAAAAATCATAGATAATTTACAATATACAATGGGATAATTATTTGTAATGGCAACAATTTATTTTATATAAAAATAGCTTTATTTAATTTGTGGTTAAGATACTTTTATAAGGGTATTTTTTTACGAAAAAAATGTGGTAAAGATTTTCCATTTTTTAAAAAAGGAAAATAATTAAAAGTGAGTTTCTAGATTAAAAAAAATAAAATCCAACTATAAGTTATTCTTTTATAAGAAACATATCCAAAACATGACAACCCTGAAAGGCTTAAAATGGAAAGATACATTACTAGATGCTGAGTAGAAAACAAAAACTTGTAGAACTATGTTACATACAAAATAGACTAATTTAAAAATAAAAGGCCTCTGGGGACGCCTGGGTGGCTCAGTCCTTAAGGGTCTGCCTTCGCTCAGGTCATCATCCCAGGGTCCCAGGATTGAGCCCTGCATTGGGCTCCCTGCTAGGCGGGAAGCCTGCCTCTCCCTCCTCCACTCCCCCTGCTTGTGTTTCCTCTCTCGCTGTCTCTCTCTCTGTCAAATAAATAAAATCTAAAAAAAATTAAAATTAAAAAAGGCCTCTGAATATAAAAGGTGGATACATTTACAAAGAGAGATTAAGAAATCCACCATCATCATGAGAGATTTTCATACATTTTCCCTAATAACTGATAGATATTGCAGAATAAAGGACCTAAGTATTTAAATAATACAACTGGAAAGCTTGGTATAAAGTTCAAATAGACATCAACTGGCATCTGACCATTTTTTAAGCAAACGAGGACATAAAAATAAGAAAAGCAACATATAAAGGAAAAAGATGTGATTGTGTAGTATGACATAAAACAACCTCAATAAATCCTAAAGAGATTATTAATATGCCCCTTATTGTCCGACTACTGTGCAAATGATAAGTTAAATCAATGAGAAAAAGTAAACTTAAAAACTCCACACCTACCCATTAGGTCAAAAAAAATTAAAGCCATGTATCCGAAAAGCTCACATATATATCAAAGAGCAAATCACAATGGAAATTTAGAAACATATATAACTATACAATTTAAAAAACTGCAATATATTTTAAAACTTCAATATTTATATTTTAAAAAGAAAACCTGCAATAGATGGGGAAAAGATCAAATAAAAAGTAATGGAGGATTTTACAAAGGAGGGTTGAGGTGGCTGTTACCTGAACTCTCACAGCATAAACATCATGTTTCCCACAACGTGATGCAAATAGGTAATGAGTTCACAGCATCACCTCTAAAATAGTCTTGCCCAAAGAACTGATCCTGAATCCAATCAAATCTCTACATTTAACTACCGAAAACTCAGGGAACAAAGAAACAAGTGATAGCACAAGAAAGCAATTTGCGAATTCCAGAATGTAGGATTCTGTATGGTAAAAAAATAACCCAGTTTCTCCCCAAATTCAAAGGACTTGAAATAAAAAGGGAAATAGGAGGAACAGTTATAAAATAAGAATCCTAAATCCACAATAAGTGAATGCAATGTGTAGGCACAGTTTAGATCCTATTGTAAACAAATGGGCTCCTAAAAACTTTTTTTTTTTTTTTTGAGATATTTGAATAACTTTCAACATGGTTAGGGTATCAGGTAATATTTAAAGTGGTATCTATTAATTTTGTTAGGCATGGTGATAGGGTGATTATGTTTAAGAGTTCCTCTCTATTAAAGAGGCATACTGAAATACTTACATAAGAAACGTCATGATGTCCGGAAGTTGCTTCACAGTATAAAGTAAAATTTTAAAAAGAGAATGGCTTAAACAAAATGACAATATATTGCTGATTTATGTACATAGGGGTTCATTATACCAATCTATTTTGGGGGGTGCTTGAAATTTTCGATAATAAAGAGGCTAAAAATGTTTCTTAGTTTTTTTGAGAGTTAAAAATTAAAGAATAAGCCAAAGGAAGGGAAAAGACAAACATTTTTAAAGAATAGAAATAAAACCACGGCTGAAAACATCAAAGCCAAAAATGGATTCCTCAAAATCAACTAATCAATCAGAAAAGTCAATGGTAAGAATGACTAAGAGACAAAACAAAAGAAAGAAGGAGAAGGCACAAATTAACAATATTAAAAATGAAAGAAGGGGTTAATGGGAACAAATCTGTTGACTTTTTTTAAAGATTTTTATTTATTTATTTGTTTGACAGAGAGAGAGAGAGACAGGGAGAGAGGGAACACAAGCAGGGGGAGTGGGAGAGGGAGAAGCAGGCTTCCCGCGGAGCAGGGAGCTCGATGTGGGGCTCGATCCCAGGACCCTGGGATCATAACCTGAGCCGAAGGCAGACACTTAATGACTGAGCCACCCAGGCGCCCCTCTGTTGACATTTTTAAAACCCTAGTTTGCCCTGAACCTACCATGGTGTTGATTTTCGTAAGTGAAATCAACCTGTAATTTATCCTCTCCATACCATTCTTGCCAAGTTTTAGTATCAGGGTAAATTGGAGAATACTTCCTCTTCTTCGGAATCATTTTTATACTACTGAGGTTACCTGCCCTTTGAGGATCAGCTCCTATTAAACAGACTGGGATACCCCAGATATGGGTATATTTTACCTTTCAGTTCAATTTCTTTTATAAGTGAATGTCTAATATGGACTTTTATTTTTTAATAGCTTTAGTAATATATTGTCTATTAAAGCAAAGATTTCAAATTATTGGTCTGAAGTTGATTATAATTGTCTCTTCTAAAATAAATTCTCTGAGTTTCCACTTTAAAAAGCCAAAGAAGAAAAAGAGTATAGATAAAAGCAGAAACCAATAAAAATGTACATATAATAGAGAAAAATCAACTAAATCAACAACTGATTGAAAAGATAAATAAAATTAACGAATCTCTAGCCAGAATGATCTAGAAAATAAGTGAGAAGACACAAATTACCCATGTCAGGAATGAAAGAGGGAACACCACCATAGATCCCATAGATGGTAAAAGAAAAATAAAGGGATAATATTATTTATGACAATATATCTGTTTACTTTGGTGACACTGATAAATTCCTTGAATGACACATATTATCAATATTGACTCAGTAATAATGATGGAACCTATATCATATATTGAAATTGAATCAACAATTATAAATCTTCTCACAAAGACAACTCATGGCCCAGATGACTACATCTCAAACATTTGTGAAATAACAGCAACTCCTAAAACGCCTTTTAGGAAGAGAGAAGCAAGGAACACTTCTGAACTCATTTTATGAGACTAGCATTATTCGGAAACCAAGACCATATAAAGACATTACCCCAAAAAGAAAACCAGAGACCAATACCCCTCATGAACAGAGATGTCAAATCTTTAATAAAACATTAGCAAATTAAATCCAGGAATATATACAAAGGCTAACACATCTTGATCAAATGAGGTTATCCTGGGAATGCGAGCTTGATTTAACATTCAAAAATCCACCAGTATAATTCACCATGTTAACAGAACAAAACAGAGTGACATATAAAAAGTTTAACGATTAAAAACTCTCAGAACATCAGGAATAGAAGAAACCTTCTTCAATCTAACAAAGGGCATCTATGGAAAAAAGAACCTCAGATGTAACATCACATTTAATGGTAAAGGACTGAATGCTTTGCATCTAAGACTGGGAAGATGGCAGGAATATCTGTCCTTACCACTTTTATTTAACATTATAGCCAGTGTAGTCAGGCAAGAAAAGGGAACAGAAGCATAGAAATTGGGATGAAGTAAGTAAAATTATCTTTATTTTCCCCTTTTTAAAAAATAAATTATGTTGGGTCAACTGCATATAAATACATGAAAAAGAAAACTGACCTCTAGCTTATACCACAGGGGGGAAAATACATTTCAGGTAGGTTATAGATTTTACAATGATAGCAAAAATAATAAAACTTTTCAAAAATAACAAAGAAGAGTATGTTCATGATTTGGGGATAGGGAAAGCCATATTAAACAGGACACAAAAGGACTCTACATGAAGGAAAATATTGATAAATTGGACTACATTAAGAATAACTGTTCATCAAATCATACCACACAGAGTACAGAAAGGAAGCCTCAAACAGACATCTACAACACATATTTTCAATTAAAGCGTTCTTATAGAGAATGTATAAAGAATACCTGCAAATCAATGAGAGAGAGGAAGAGAGAAGAAAGTCAATAGAAATATGGGCTAGAGACCTAGATAAGCACTTCATAGAAAAAGATTAAAAAATATAGACAATAAAAAGGTGCTCAGCCTCACTAATCACCAAGGAAATACAAGTTGAACCCAAATTTGATACCACTACAGAATGGCTAAAATGAAAACGAAACGAAACAAAACATATCAACTACTTGCAAGGTTATGGAAGTCCTACTTTCGGAACACTGAAGTGCCAAGGTAATTTAGAACAGCTATTTGAAAAACTGGCAATGGTGATATGCATACAGCCTTTAACTCCTAAGTGTACAGACTCAGCAAAATGTACATGCCCATGCACCAAAGGACAAAAATGCTCATAGCAGAAGTATTAATGGTAGTCTCAAAGTGGAAATAATCCAAAGAGCCATCAACAGTAGAATGGATAAAGCGTTTTTAGATAAAAATAATAATGGATTCATACAAATAGAATGATGAATGAAGTAAAATTTAAGAAAAATGATTTAATTCCTTTTTTTTCATAATAAGGATTAAGAATATTGTGTAGGGTCAACTGTATGGAACATTATTAAGAGTAGATGTTTAGTACAGGTAAATTAAGAGTAGATGTTTAGTACAGATGGTAAATTAAGAGTAGATGTTTAGTACAGATAGTCTCCACTTACCATGATTTGACAAAACATTTTTTTTTTTTACTTTACAATGATGCAAAAACAATATGCATTTAGTAGAAGCCATACTTCAAATTCTGAATTTTGGATTTTTTTCTAGGCTAGCGATATGTGGTGAGATACTCTCTTGTGAGGCTGGGCAGTAGCAACGAACCACGGCCCCCAGTCAGCCATGAAATCACCAGGGTAAACAACAGATAAACAATCGATACAATTACAGCCATTCTGTACCCATACAACCATTCTGTTTTTCACTTTCAGTACAGTGTTCAATAAATTACATGAGATATTAAACACTTTGGTATAAGATAGGCTTTGTGTTAAATGATATTACCCAGCTATAGGCTTATGTAGGTGTTCTGAGCACATTTCAGGTGGGCTAGGCTAAGCTATGCTTGGTAGGCTAGGTGTATTTAATGCATTTTCAACTTACGATGGGTTTATCGACACATAACCCCATGGCAAATTAAGGAAGATCTGCATTATTTAAAGTTATAAAGGCAATCATTAGTCTAAAGATAACCATTAAGCTCAAAGTTATTTGTAACAATCAGGAAGTAGAGGATGTGAATGGAAGGTGGGAGGTAATGTGAGTATATGAAATTCTTTACCTCTAATAGCTGATAGTCAAAAACAGATACTATATAAAGTTAATAAATTCAGAGGGGGAATGCATATAATATTTAAAGTTATATGATAGCCACCAAAAAGCCCCTATAAAAACAGCAACTGTGAGCAGTGTTTGACTTTGGAATTGGGACTGAACAGGAGGCAGGAAGGTCAACATTTCATTTTGTCCGTTTTTTGGGTGTCGAGTTTTAAGCATGTGCCATCTATTACTTCTATAAAATAAGTACTAAAAAATGTACACAAAATAAGTAAAAGCCTCTAAGCAAAGCCCTTAAGAGTTCTAGTTCTCTACCAAAGCTCAGCGAATTGAGCTGATTGGCAAATGGTTGTAGTAAGGTTAAGAGCACACAAAATCTCTCAGAATGCTAAAATATAAACTAAGACATTGCCTGGAATTTTATAACTGAATAAAAATTAAACTATAGAGCATTAATTTTCACTTCAGCATAATTTTTAACTTGTTAATTTTTTTTAAAGATTTTATTTATTTATTTGAGAGAGTGAGAATGAGAGATGGAGAGAAAGCACATGAGAGGGGGGAGAGTCAGAGGGAGAGGCAGACTCCCTGGTGAGCAGGGAGCCTGATGCGGGACTCGATCCCGGGACTCCAGGAGCATGACCTGAGCCGAAAGCAGTCACTTAACTAAGCGAGCCACCTAGGCGCCCCTAACTTGTTAATTTTTTAAAATAATTTTTTACTTCAGTTAATTTTATTCATTTAAAAAAGTTTATGATTTACATTTTCAATAAATACTAACGTATGTATAATTAGAAGGCTCTAATTTAAAGATTGACTCATAGGGTAATAATATAATGGGTTTAACTCTTTGAGGCAAAATAATATTTTAAAACTTGATTATCTTTTGGGATATTTATATCATGTAAGAAGAGATCTATGTTATTTAATAAACCTGAATTGTTTTGGTTACTATTACTGCATAACAAATGATCCCCAAACTGAATGATATAAAATATGTATACTTGTTTATATATTTGTATTTCACAGATTTGTGGGTCAGATTCTGAAGGGCTAAGCTGGTCAGCTCTCACATGGGGTCTGTTAGAAGATTAACACCAGGTGTAGGCTAGGGCTGCAGTCAAGGTCTGGGTATCAAAGGTGGTGCTGACAGTTGATGTGAGCTGGACACTGGAAACTCCACCATGGCAGCGAACCAGAGTGCCTACACATGGCTTTTCAGCTAGGTGTATTCAGAGTAATAGAACTTCCTACATGGCAGCTGGATTCTTCTAGAGTGAGTTTCCCCAGGAAATCAAGTAGAAACTGTGGCTTTTTGTGACCTAGTCCCAGAAGTCACACAATATCTGTTGCATACTGTAAGTTTCAAGTGAGTCGCTAATGCCAGTCCAGATTTATGGAGAGGGGACATAAGACCCCTGTCTTTGGTGGAAGGGGTGCCAAAGGCTTTATGGACTTGTTTATAATCACCACCTTGCTCTATGGATGAAAAAAAAAGTGAATTTAAGCAAAATCCAATTTTAAACTAATAAAGTTACGCTTTGAATTTCTACCTTTGTAGTATATGTTTGTGAACCATAATAGGCTCATAATATTCACTGTACCCAGGGTAAGGGGAGGGGATTACTTAAAAAAAAAAAAATTCTTGATCCATCTTTAGAAAATACCCTCACCTGAAAACATTAAAGGAAACCTGTGCAATTAATAAAAATTATAGAGAATGATGCTGTACTAGCCCCTGAATGAACCTAAAATACTAAATTGCTCTGTCACATCAGATTAAAGGAGCAAAGCTAAATTATGAACACTCAGTTGGAGTTTTCAGTGCCTTAACTTATTAACTAAAATCCTCATGGCTCCTAATTAGTTCAGGTTAAACATTTAACCATCGAAGAAGTACCTTTTCTTAAACTATACTCTTAATAATAAAAATGCTTTTTTGGAAAGCTGTGTATGTTATAAATATATTAACTGATTCTCTGAGATTAAAACCTCAATGAAATAATTTCTAATTGTTAAGTCAAAAGTCAGAGGGTATAATTTTAATGATTTGGTGAGTTTAATTGGTGACAAATGCAAATAACTACTTTCCACTAAAAGAGACATTGTAGCAAATTATCATGTGCCCTATTCATTTATGTACTTTCCCACCCCCAACACTAAAATTCCTATCACCAACTGTCCTTTATCATTGAAACAAGAACATAAGGAGTTGAGAAGGTTGTTAGTAACGACGTCGGTATCCAACAGAAGTCTTTACATTTTTTAAATTTTATTTTTAAATTTAAATTCAATTAACATATAGTGTATTATTAGTTTCAGAGGTAGAGTTTAATGATTCATCAGTTGCATATAACACCCAGTGCTCATAACATCAAGTGCCCTCCTTAATGCCCATCACCCAGTTACGCCATTTCCCCCACCCACCTCCCCTCCAGCAACCCTCAGTTTGTTTCCTATGATTAAGAGTCTCTTATGGTTTGTTTCCCTCTTTGATTTCATCTTGTTTTATTTTTTCCTCTCCTCCCCCATGATCCTGTTTTGTTTCTTAAATTCCACATATGAGTGAGATCATATAATTGTCTTTCTCTGATTGACTTATTTTGGTTGTGAAAATGACCAGGTCTTTTTCCTTTTCTTTCTTCTTTCTCCTTCCTTCCTTCCTTCCTTCCTTCCTTCCTTCCTTCCTTCCTTCCTTCCTTCCTTCCTCCCTCCCTCCCTCCCTTCCTTCCTTCCTTCTTTCCTTCCTTCTTTCTTTCCTTCTTTCTCTCTCTCTTTCTTTCTTCTTTTTCTTCTTCCTTCCTTCCTTCTTTCTTTCTTTCTTTTCTTTCTTTCCTTTCTTTTATGGCTGAATAGAAGTCCTTTCTTTAAAGAAAAGTATTACTCCATAATCTTGCCATTTTCTAAAAAGAAAGAATCCTCAAAGGGTATATATTTATTTTAACCTTCTCTATTCAGGTTCTGTCACCTCTCTTAATCATTCTCAGAAAGATCTTTGAGCTAGTTTTAATTTATTTGGAAATCACTTCACACTGCATTAAGAACAAGATTTGGGGGTAGAGGGGCTGACTCCTCATTCTTGGTTTCCCCAGGTAAGAGGGATCACTCCCAGGACCAGAGTGGTCAATGAATGAACTTCACTGGCTGCTTCCAATGTCAATCCTGCCTACATCAAACCAAACAGCTGGCAAAATGGCAAGAGTAAGATGCAAGATGATATTGACTGAATTGTTACCTAACTTTTATTTCTAGACACTAGTTCTTAAAAAGGGGAGGGGGAAGAAGAAGAAGAAACTCAGTCTTGAGACATGGAATCTCAGAACGCAGGAGGTTGTTTGACCTCCCTCACTGATAAATAAGAAAACAAGGCCAAAAACAAGTACTGCAATTTGCTCAAGGCCTCAAAGAAAGCCCATCCCCAGGCTCCTAGGCCCTTTCAAGCACAATGATTTTAGACATTTCTCACAGATGATACTCCTTTCCCCTTTCTTCCTGCCCACCTGTCAACTAAAGCTAGAAATTAAAAAACAAAACAAAACAGAAAAACACTTGGTAATTAATTAAACCATATGCATCTGGTGAACTAGATTTAGGGTTCACTTGTGGTATTAATGGGATACAATAAGATTGGTATTTCTGGTATTTCTCACAATGTCATCCAGGGACTATTAGTAGATGAAAGAAAAGGTCACAACTTTAGTCTGTAGCTTCCTCATTCCCTTTGAAAAACTTTGCAAGGCAATTACAAAGAGAACAATTCAGTGTCACAAAATTAGGTAAAATTGAAGGTTTAAAAATATTCTCTCATAAAACACAGGACACTTTAAAATTAATCACGGTGATATTCACTGTTGATTAAATAATTGAAATTTTTTTACATAATAAAATATTCTTACATCATAGCTTTAAAAAATTACAAGCAGGTGTTCATTGTTGGCATCAGGTATTATATAAATATTTACTGTAGGTGAATATCAGCTTTGTATTTTAAAGTATGAGGATGGCAATCATGGTTAAAATTTGAACCATAGTTTGAATGACACAAAACAAAATAAAGTGTGTGTGTTTGGGAGAAAAATTTTAACTATAGAGGTCAAGTAAAATGTAACTTCTGGAGAGTGCCTTGGGTATTTCACCATTTTATCAGAAAAACGATCTATCCAAAATTCTCATATATGTAAGGCAGTTAAGGCAAACATCTATTAATTTATTTCTTAGAATGAAATAGTAAATATAGAAATAACTTTACAACCTGAAAAAAGAAATGAAATTTCTCATTTTCTTGGAGATAGGTTGACCGTAAACTCCCATAAGCATGTGAATATTTCTTAATATATGTTTTGAGATTTTCCTTTCCATTTTTAGGGTGAATTAAAAGGTTATTGAGTTAACTTGGGAGTTTCTGTATATAAATTTTTTTTTCATGTAGGAGAGTTCAGTCATTTTATTCAAAAATTCATCTTTCCATCATAATCACTGGGAAAAAATCTTTAAAATATGTAACCAAATTTTACTAGTGCAGAAGTTCTAAGTCGGAAAAAAAAAAAAAGAAAAATAACAACAACAACAACAAGGGGCACCTGGGTGGCTCAGTTAAGCATCTGCCTTCTGCTGGGGTCATGATCCTGGGGTCCTGGGATCGACTGAGCCCTGCACTAGGCTCCCTGCTCAGTGGGGAGTCTGCTTCTCCCTCTCCCTCCGCCCCTCCCTGTTGCTTGTGTGTGCTCTCTCTCTCTCAAAATAAATAAATTTTAAAAATCTTAAAAAAAAGATCTAAGGGATCTCCATTCAATGGTTATTAAAAAAAAAGAAATAATATAAAATTCATTTCTGGCTTCCTTGAGGCTCTTGAACATCCCTTTACTGTGACATTCCACGTAAAATACCTACAGGGCTGGAAGAGGTTGTCTCATTACAATACATTATGTACAAAACCCCATTTAAAGCCATATCAAATTATACGTAGTAATGTTTTTAAAAGGCCATCCTATGTAGTCCTCTTATTCCAGAGTCATAATGAAAAAATTATTTATTAATGAGTTTGATTTATAAAATTTTTGCCTTTGGGCACTAAAAGGGAGTTAAAAACATTCAGTGAGCTACAGCACACTTAAAAATCATAAAAGCAGTCAGAAGCCCCATAAATCACAATTATTTTGAAACAATACACCAAAAATGCAATTTAAACTGATAATGTATCATTTAATTATATTTTGATGTAGAGCAACATTTGTCTAAATGACCTAGGAAAATACAGAGTCTTGGAAGATTGTTATTATTAAGGAATGAATTGGAGAGCAGGTTTTTTTGTTGTTCTTTTTTTGGAGTGCGTATGAAACAAAAGGGCAGCCTGAGTCTTTCGGTGCCACCATATACTGCTTAACGAGAAGCCCTACTCTGAACATTTGTAGATTTTGTGATGTACAATGAATAAGAGGAACCTACTATGTGACAGCTGCTGCAGAGTTTTAATAAACCTATTTGACATATCAGACAACCATAATTCCTAAGAGCTCACCTGATCACAGAGGGCAGAGCAACTAAATCACCATATTCTATGAAGGAACTTCCATCCTGTGTGGAACAGGCAATAGATGACACGTGATAGCTTTCTATAAATAGTTATATGAACCAATATTAAATTGGCTTTCAACTTCTTCAAGATAGAATTAGAGAATTCCCTCACAAATTAGCAACTTTTAAGAGTTCAAATGAGTACAGAACCTTTGATATATGCAAATATGTTACATAATGTATTTAATTCTTAGCATAAAAGTCAATTAAATAAAACCCCTTTCAAAAATACTTCTTTGTAATTAATGTCTTTGTTTTTATTCAAATAGACAATTTGCAGATTAATAAAATTATTTCAGAAAGCATTATATAAGTTAAGCATTTTTGATACAAATATTCTGAATACAATCTAAGCTTATAAATGAGAAGTGGATAAATGCATGCACTGAGGAGGAAAAACAACAAAGCCACATTTAAATATAAGAGAAAACGGGCATTTAAAACAAACAAGTGCCTAACATGTCCACTAAGATTAGCAATGAAACAGCATTTCTGTTTGTCTAATGGGATTAAAATGTACTTTCTACAGACCCTATTACTAAAATAAAGAGAAATATCTGCAGGTCATATTACAGATTACAGCTCCCATGAGAATCATACCTATAGCTTCAAGATGTTGCTTATAATCAATAAAACTAAAAAGCGTTAGAGATAATTGTTCATGTTCCTTACTTGGAAATGTGTCAGGTTTTGTATTCAACATATCTTTTTCAATCATAGCTGCAGATGTCATGCATGTGCCTTGGGCTTTTTAATGGTTTCCTATTTCTAATAGTTGGTGTGAATCTAACAAAGTATGGACTATCCTTGCCCTTTTAGGGAAAGGGAAAAAACAACAACAACAAAGAAACCTAATCAGGTCTAAAAATGAGTTTATCCTACTTTGTACAAAGAAAACAGAAAGAGTCTGGGGAAGATAAACTAATTTCCACCAGTTTCTGCCTACTACATATACACTAACTCAATTTAGATTGATTTGATAATGTCTACAGACTTACTACCAAGACACAAGTTTACTATATACATTTGGACTTTTCTTCCCCCAAAAGAGCATGAGATGAAATGTTGTCCTGAGCTTCTTTTAATTTTATTTTAGTTTTATCTTGGTTTTTTACTTCAAAGTGAATAAGACAAGTTTTCTTGACATCTTTTCAAAATTTACCACAGCAAGACAAAGCCAGAACCAATATTCTTTATATACAACAACACAACTTTAAGTCACAGGATGATTTTTAAGAGAACACATCCTGATTTACTTGGGAAAAAAATGCTGTGAATGCAAGAAAGGAATTAAATAGTAGTCTTATTTTACACTCTAAAATTGTTTAAAAAGCAGCCAATTTTCCTATATAAAAATATCAATTTATTCAACTCTGGGCAATGGAAAGGTAATTGAAATAGTAACCAAGAGAACTAAATCTTAATTCTTTATTTTCCACTAATTAGTTTTTTTGCTAACAATATTTTTGTTAAAAGTTTCAAGGACAAAGTCTAGAATATTCAAAAGACTTATCTTTAAATTAAAAAAAGTAGTCAGGACTTAGTAAAATCATGTAATCCCTCTGAAACTTACTACCTACAATTCAATATTTACTAAGCAGTTACAATACACCATATACTGAGCAAATCAAAGAACAAGACAACATTTCTAACCTCAATGAATTGTTTGAGTCTTCAGAACATAATAAAAAATTAAAAAATAAAATAAATAAAACTTTAATTTTAATATTTAACTTCACAGCATTTTTCAAAAGCCTTTATCATCACTGTTTGATATAGTTTAATATAATTAAACTAAGAAATATGACCATCACAAGTAAAATGTTTTGAACAGTACATGAATACAGTTACAGAGGATGCTATTTTCTTCCTCACTATGTTCAATTTTCCTATTTAAAATAACTTTTACAAAAATGAGAAAAGGTTATTTAGAACTTAAAATATCTAGACTGTAAAATGTATTATAGTTGAGATCCAGGGATAGGAAAAACAATTTAAGTATCTCTTCTTATTCTTTAATGAGTAGCCTGAATTATTTTTTTTTAAAGATTTTATTTATTCATTTGAGAGAGAGAGAATGAGAGATAGAGAGCACGAGAGGGAAGAGGGTCAGAGGGAGAAGCAGACTCCCCGCTGAGCAGGGAGCCTGATGCGGGACTCGACCCCGGGACTCCAGGATCATGACCTGAGCCGAAGGCAGTTGCCCAACCAACTGAGCCACCTAGGCGCCCTAGCCTGAATTATTTTACTTATTAAACTTAAATACAAGTTTACAAAAATGTAGGCAGTCTTTAATGTAAAATTTTTGAACATATTATTTAATATCCATGATTTACTAATGACAGAAATACAATCTTCAAAATATAACTTATTTCTTTATAATAATTCAAAGTGCAAAGTTTATTATTATACATGAGACTATATAGGTTTGTAAGAGGAAATACATAAAGAACTCAATTTATATATAAAATTTTATTTTTTCAAAGATTTATTTCTTTTATATGAGAGAGACAGAGAACACGCACAAGTTGGGAGGGGAGGACAGAGGCAGAGGGAGAGAGAATTTCAAGCAGACACCCCACTAAGCACAGACCCCAATGCAGGGCTTGATCTCGCAACTCTGAGATCATGACCTGTGCAGAAATGAACAGTCAGATACTTAACTGACCGAGCCACCCAGGTTCCCCTATTATCTAAAATTTTAACAAGATAAAAAGTATGGATGCTCTATACGATGAACAAGACCTTGCTTTATGGTATAATATTCCAATAATAATGGACAGCATTAATTCCAAATAAAAGGAAAAATTGCATTTTTTTCCACTTCTTTTACTTTAAAAAATATCATTACTGATATTCAGCAAAGAGGAAGCAGGATTTTGATATCACTTCTACTTAAAACATGCAGAAAAAAAAGATAAAACACAAAAGAAGAAGAAACCCTAAAAGGTAAGACTGACTAAACAAGATAAGAGTATCCCTGAGCTGAATAAAAACAGTCATAAAAGGGGCCCAAACCATGGACTTGCTGGACTCTAGAAGAAAAGGTTGAGAGACCCCAATGAATGTCTAAAAACAATGCTAAAAGAAGAAAATGATAACAAATCACTGTAGTCTGAGATAATAGCTGATAAATTTTCAGAAGAGAAGGAAGATGTTAGTTCTCAGGTTAATATTATACTTCAAGGAACAAAAAATAAAACATACTGAAAATGAAAAGCATCAAAAATAAAGAGAAAGTGCATGTTATATACCAAAGAATGACAATTAGACTTGAATCAACAACAACGGATTGCCAGGAAACAATGCACAATATCTTTAAAGCTTTAAAGAAAAATAGGGGGCAATCTAGAATTTTATACCTAACTAAGCTATCATCTAAGAGCTAGAGCAAATTAAGGCATCTTTGGAAACTTAAGGTTTATCTTTCACATATCCTTTCTCATTAGCAATAGTTAAGAAACTAGCTCAGCATTTAAAAACATGCCAATTCATGGTGAGGCATTAGTCACACAAGTACAAAAATTTCTGAAAGCGGTTGCTAAGTCTAACTGATGACTGTAAAATATTAATGACCAGTGTTCTGAGCTTAAAGAAAAAATTTAAAACTATACAATAACAAGAAGCATGAGAGTACTGATGAGTAAATGATAAATGTAAAATGATAGTCATGTTTAGAAAGACAGAAATTCTGAGTAAGAAAAATTTATTTCAAAAATTACTAAGTGCACATATGTTTGTATCTATTACACACACATACACATACATGCACACACATGCAAGATAACTACAAAGTGAAAAGATTTATTTCAAATGACTTTAGATGAAAACACTTTGATAGTACACCTTTTGTTGTTTATAGTTATATCAGTGCTGTTATTTTGAAACTTTTTAACTTATATGATAAATCAAATTTGTAATTATGTTAAAGTTAATAGCAATCAAAACTGTTGAGGTAAAAGAGAAGCAACTACAAATCAAATGAAACAAACTCTTAGTGCTAAAAGTAAATTAGAGATATTTATTTGAACTTAAGATTTTAAATACATATATTCATATATTTTTTTTTTTAACTCTGGCCACAAAATGTGTAGAAGTAACATACTCTAAGGAAAAAATGCACACCCAAGATCTGGATTTTGGTCAAAGTTCATACCATTCACCACAGATCTTTGGACAGAAGACTGATACCATACCACGTCTGGGGCAAGGAAGGTATAAGGTGATCTTTGGAAATCTGGCTGTTCCAGAAAGCAAGGAGGACTGTAAAAATTAAAAGTCATGTTAAGAACCGAGAAGTTAATTTGAAGGGACTTCCCACTCACCAAACCTGAGGCATCAAAAAGAATGATGGTGATTGATCAAAACACACTACATCAATGAAAGTCTGAGTCCATCATTTTATTCAAGAAAGAAAATACCAAAGCAAACTCATTTGTCACCATTTGGCAGTTCTAGGAATCCAATTATTTACTTTGAAAATTATTCATTTAAAGCAAAAAAAAAAAAAAATCAAGCATTTTTCCTCTATTACTAGAATGAACTATATTTAAGAGTAATCAAATAGCTTGAGTTGAAAGCTGGGGAAAACACGAGATTATTAAAAAAAAATGCCAGCAAATGTAGAAGAAATGAAAGAATTTAAAAAGCCTCATATTAAAATAATAATTATTGCTTCAGGATAAAGTTATCAATTGTAATGAAAACTAGTGACAATAACTGAACATAGTACCAAAGTTAGTCTATAAATGATTTTTTGTGGTTGCAAGTGGAACATATTCACATTTGCAGTACAGGGATGAAGCTATCATCATAATGTAATAATCAAATTTAGGTCACTAATGGTGAAAAACAAAACAAAACATATATTATGTATCTTTTGATCTGATACATAAGAAGTACATATCAGGGGCGCCTGGGTGGCTCAGCCGTTAAGCGTCTGCCTTAGGCTCAGGTGATGATCCCAGGGTCCTGGGATCGAGCCCTGCATCAGGCTCCCTGCTCAGCGGGAAGCCTGCTTCTCCCTCTCCCACTCCCCCGGCTTGTGCTCTCTCTCTTCCTGTGTTTCTCTCCGTCAAATAAATAAAATCTTAAAAAAAATTTTTTTAAAAGAAGTACATATCACCTGTGATGTAATCTTGATAAAAAATATCTAAATTAATTCACCAGTCTGATCATATTCTTTTTTTTTTTTTCCTTTCTTTTCCCCCTGGTTTCGGGTCTCTTCTGATTTCTTTAGTGTACATTTCTCTGGGGTCATTGTTACCCTTTGAGCATTTTAGTATCTCACTCAACTATTCTCCTCTAGACAAAATGACAAGATGGAAAAACTCACGTCAAAAAAAAGAACAGAGGCAGTATCAACTGCCAGGGACCTAATCAATATAGACATTAGTAAGATGTTGGAACTAGAGTTCAGAATGACGATTATAAAGATACTAGCTGGGCTTGAAAAAAATCATTGAAGATACAAGAGAATCCCTTTCTGGAGAAATAAAAGAACTAAAATCTAACCAAGTCGAAATCAAAAAGGCTATTAATAAGGTGCAATAAAAAATGGAGGCTGTAACTGCTAGGTTAAATTAGGCAGAAGAGAATCAGTGATCTAGAAGACCAAATGATGGAGAATAAAGAAGCTGAGAAAAGAGAGAGAAAGAACTACTGGATCACGAGGGCAGAATTCGAGACATAAGTGCTACCATAAAGCAAAACAACACTAGAATAATTGGGATCCCAGAAGAAGAAGAAAGAGAGAAAGGGGTAGAAGGTATATTGGAGCAAATTGTAGCAGAGAACTTCCCTAATTTGGGGAAGGAAACAGGCATCAAAATCCAGGAGGCAGTAAAAATAGGTCACCCCCCGACATCTAATAGTAAAACTCAAAAGTCTTAGAGACAAAGAGAAAATCCTGAAAGCAGCTCAGAGCAAGAGCTCTGTAACCTACAACAGTAGAAACATTAGACTGGCAGCAGACCTATCCACAGAGACCTGGCAGGCCAGAAAGGACTGGCATGATATACTCAGAGCACTAAACGAGAAAAATATGCAGCCAAGAATACTATATCCAGCTAGGCTGTCATTGAAAATAGAAGGAGAGATCAAAAGCTTCCAGGACCAACAAAAACTAAAAGAATTTGCGAACACCAAACCAGCCCTACAAGAAATACTGAAAGGGGTCCTCTAAGAAAAGAAAGAGCCTAAAAGTAACATTGACCAGAAAGGAACAGAGAGAATATACAGTAACAGTCACCTTACAGACAATACAATGGCACTAAATTCGTATCTTTCAATAGTTACCCCGAATGTAAATGGGCTAAAAGCCCCAATCAAAAGACACGGGGTATCAGACTGGATAAAAAAACCAGACCCATCAATATGCTGACTGCAAGAGACTCATTTTAGACCCAAAGACATTTCCAGATTGAAAGTGAGGGAGTGGAAAACTATTTACCATGCTAATGGACACCAAAAGAAAGCTGGGGTGGCAATCCTTATATCAGACAAATTAGATTTTAAATCAAAGACTATAATAAGAGATGAGGAAGGACACTATATCATACTTAGAGGGTCTATCCAACAAGAAGGTCTAACAATTGTAAATATCTATGCCCCTAATATGGGAGCAGCCAGTTATATAAGCCAGTTAATAACAAAATAAAAGAAACACATCGACAATAATACAATAATAGTAGGGGACTGTAACACCAACCCCCCTCACTGACGTGGACGGATCATCTAAGCAAAAGATCAACAAGGAAATAAAGGCTTTAAACGACACACTGGATCAGATGGACCTCAGAGATATATTCAGAACATTCCATCCCAAGGCAACATTCTTCTCTAGTGCCCATGGAACATTCTCCAGACTAGATCTTATCCTGGGTCACAAATCAGGTTTCAGCTGGTACCAAAAGACTGGGATCATTCCCTGTATATTTTCAGACCACAATGCTCTGAAACTAGAGCTCAATCACAAGAAGAAAGTTGGAAAGAACTCAAATACATGGAGGTTAGAGAGCATCCTACTAAAGAATAAATGGGTCAACCAGGAAATTAAAGAAGAATTAAAAAAATTCATGGAAACAAATGAAAATGGAAACACAACTTTTCAAAATCTTTGGGATACAGCAAAGGCAGTCCTAAGAGGAGAGTATATAGCAATACAAGCCTTTCTCAAGAAACAAGAAAGGTCTCAAATACACAACCTAACCCTATAACTAAAGGAGCTGGAGAAAGAACAGCATATAAAGCCTAAACCCACCAGGAGAAGAGAAATAATAAAGATCAGAGCAGAAATCAATGAACTAGAAATGAAAGAACAGTAGAACAGATTAACAAAACTAGGAGCTGGTTCTTTGAAAGAATTAATAAGATTGATAACCCCCTGGCCAGACTTATCAAAAAGAAAAGAGAAAGAACCCAAATCAACAAAATCATGAATGAAAGAGGAGATTTCACAACCAACACCAAAGAAATACAAGCAATTATAAGAACATATTATGAGCAACTCTATGCCAGCAAATTAGATAATCTGGAGGAAATGGATGCATTCCTAGAGATGTATAAACTACCAAAACTGAACCAGGAAGAAATAGAAAACTTCAACAGACCCATAACCAGTAAGGAAATTGAAGCAGTCATCAGAAATCTCCCAACAAACAAAAGCCCAGGGCCAGATGGCTTCCCAGGGGAATTCTACCAAACGTTTAAAGAAGAATTAAAACCTATTCTTCTGAAACTATTCCAAAAAATAGAAATGGAAGGAAAACTTCCAAACTCATTTCATGAGACCAGCATTACCTTGATCCCAAAACCAGGCAAAGACCCGTTCAAAAAGGAGAATTACAGACCAATATCCCTGATGAATATGGATGCAAATATTCTCACCAAAATACTAGCCAATAGGATCCAACAGTACATTAAAAGGATTATTCACCACAACCAAATGGGATTTATTCCTGGGCTGCAAGATTGGTTCAATATCCAAAGATCAATCAATGTGATACACTACATTAATAAAAGAAAGAACAAGAACCATATGATCCTCTCAGTCGATGCAGAAAAAGCATTTGACAAAGTACAGCATCCTTTCTTGATTAAAACTCTTCACAGTGTAGGG
The DNA here is from genome assembly GCF_037043125.1 of Eumetopias jubatus. Taxonomy (NCBI): domain Eukaryota; kingdom Metazoa; phylum Chordata; class Mammalia; order Carnivora; family Otariidae; genus Eumetopias; species Eumetopias jubatus. Next base: position 31,279,773 of record NW_028274809.1, read on the forward strand.
ATAGAGGGTACATATCTCAATATCATAAAAGCCATCTATGAAAAACCCACAGCAAATATCATTCTCAATGGGGAAAAACCGAGAGCTTTTCCTCAGGAACACAGCAGGGATGTCCACTATCACCACTGCTATTCAACATAGTACTAGAAGTCCTACCCTCAGCAATCAGACAACAAAAAGAAATAAAAAGTATCTGAATCGGCAAAGAATAAGTCAAACTCTCTTTTGTGATACTCATAAAGTATCATAAAGATATGATACTTTATGTAGACAACCCAAAAGACTCCACCCCAAAACTGCTAGAATTCATACAGGAATTCAGTAAAGTGGCAGGATATAAAATCAATGCACAGAAATCAGTGGCATTTCTATACACCAACAAGACAGAAGAAAGAGAAATTAAGGTGTTGATCCCATTTACAATTGTACCCAAACCCATAAGATACCTAGGAATAAATCTAACCAAAGAGGTAAAGGATCTGTACTGAGAAAACTATAGAATACTCATGAAAGAAATTGAGGAAGACACAAAGAAATGGAAAAACGTTCTATGCTCATGGATTGGAAGAACAAATACTGTGAAAATGTCAATGCTACCTAGAGCACTACACATTTAATGCAATCCCTATGAAAATACCAACAACTTTTTTCAAAGAAATTAAACAAATATCCTAAAATTTGTATGGAACGAGTAAAGACCCCAAATAGCCAGAGGAATGTTGAAAAAGAAAAGCAAAGCAGGTGGCATCACAATTCCGGACTTCAAGCTCTATTACAAAGCTGTGATCATCAAGAAAGCATAGTACTGGCACAAAAACAGACACATAGATCAATGGAACAGAACAGAGAGCCCAGACACAGACCCTCAACTCTATGGTCAACTAATCTTCGAGAAAGCAGGAAAGAATGTCCAGTGGAAAAAAGACAGTCTCTTCCACAAATGGTGTTGGGAAAATTGGACAGCCACATGCAGAAGAATGAAACTGGACCATTTCCTTACACCACATGCAAAAATAGACTCAAAATGGATGAAAGACCTAAATGTGAGACAGGAATCCATCAAAATCCTTGAGGAGAACACAGGCAGCAACCTCTTTGACCTCAGCCACAGCAAATTCTTCCTAGAAACATTGCCAAAGGCAAGGGAAGCAATGGCAAAATGAACTATTGGGACTTCATCAAGATAAAAAGCTTTTGCACAGCAAAGGAAACAGTGGACGAAACCAAAAGACAAGCGACAAAATGGGAGAAGATATTTGCAGATGACATATCAGATAAAGGGCTAGTATCCAAAATCTATAAAGAACTTATCAAACTCAACACCGAAAGAACATATAATGCAATCAAGAAATGGGCAGAAGACATGAACAGACATTTGTGCAAAGAGGACATCCAAATGGCCAACAGACACATGAAAAAGTGCTCAACATCACTGGGCATCAGGGAAATCCAAATCAAAACCTCAATGAGATACCACCTCACACCAGTCAGAATGGTTAAAATGAACAAGTCAGGAAATGACAGATGTTGGCGAGGATGTGGAGAAAGGGGAACCCTCCTATACTGTTGGTGGGAATGCAAGCTCGTGCAGCCACTCTGGAAAACATTATGGAGCGTCCTCAAAAAGTTGAAAATTAGAGCTACCCTCTGACCCAGCAATTGCGCTCCTGGGTATTTACCCCAAAGATACAAATGTAGTTACCTGAAGGCGCACATGCACCCCGACGTTTATAGCAGCAATGTCCACAATAGCTAAATTATGGAAAGATCCTAGATGTCCATCAACAGATGAATGGATAAGGATGTGGCGTGTGTGTGTGTGTGTTTGTGTGTGTGTGTGTGCGCGCGCGCGTGTGTGTATACATATATATATACAATGGAATATTATGCAGCCATCAAAAAATGAAATCTTGCCATTTGCAACAACATGGATAGAACTAGAGGGTTTTATGCTAAGAGAAATAAGTCAATCAGGGAAAGACAAGTATCATATGACCTCACTGATATGAGGAATTTGAGAAACAAGACAGAGGATCATAGGGGAAGGGAGGGAAAAAGGAAACAAGATGAAATCAGAGAGGGAGACAAATCATAAGAGACTCTTAATCTCAGGAAACAAACTGAGGGTTGCTGGAGTGGTGGGGGTGGGAGGGATGGGGCGGCTGGGTGATAGACATTGGGGAGGGTATGTACTATGGTGAGCCCCGTGAATTGTGTAAGACTGCTGAATCACAGACCTGTACCCCTGAAACAAATAATACATTATATGTTAATAAAAACAAAATTTTTAAAAAAAGTTTAACATAATCAAAAACTTAATAGATCTTCCAGTGAACAGAATCTACAGTGACCACAGGAACAAGTAAAATTACTTCAAAAGGATGCAATCAAATCCATAAAAATGACCTACTAAGGGCCAACTGGTGGCTTTTCCCTCTAAATCAGTGAAATAAATAAAAAGCCTATTCTAGATTATAGACATCTAGATTGAAATACATCATAATCAAATGTGTTGTCCCGGATTAAATGTGTAATTTGGATTAAATCCTAATTTAAAATAATATTTTGAAAAAAAAGAAATTTTAAAATGGATTAGGCATTGTATGACCTTGAACACTTAATTTCATGACGCATGATGTTACATTTACAATGTAGAAAAAGATTTTTGTTTTTTTGAGGCCCATGTGAAAGTTTTTGAGAATTGTTTATCGTGGTTTCTGTTCTGTAAAGCAGGTACATCAGTGGTCACCATCTGTTGGGCAATAGGGCTCAGGACGGTTTCACAATCTCACACAGAGTAGGCTAAAGAACAGGAGTGAAGACATTAAAGGTGGGGGGGTGCTAGAAGGAAGAAGAGCGGCAGCACAGGTACCTTGATCATTCCACCGACTCCAAGGAAGGCTGAACAGGGACCAAGGTGTTCTGCAGGACATGAACAGGCATCACAGAACATCCCGTTACTCTTACTTTTTGCAGGACAGATATGAGAGTAGCCTTGTCAATCAACGGCAGGAATAAACAAGAAGCCCCAATCCAGGCAGTGCTGACTGTTGATACCAGCTGTTTACTGAGGTGCTCTGCAAAAGCTAGCTGCCTTAAACTTGGAGATCTTGGGGCCTATGGGTATTTGCTGTGCCTATTGCTGGTGGTTAGGTGCCACTGGCCCCCCGAAGATGACTTCAAGTGCAGCCCTTTCCTGAGATGAAGGTGATGGCTCTGTTCCTAGCCAGCTTATTTTTCAGGCAACCCAGGGTTTGTCCCCACTGTCATTTCAGCTGATTCTGCTTGCTGTATTATGGTGCTTAACATCTACTTCAAATTCTTTAGCATGAAATAAAAACATATATATAAAATTTATGAATAATGAGTAAAGAATACAAACAAAATGTATAGATTGGAAACAGAGAAAAAAAGGGGAAGAATCTATCAGTCCAGTGGTAATCAAGACCAATACCAAACAGATCACTAACTGCAATAATTTTAAACAGATTGGACTAATCTATTTAAATACATAGATAATCAGATTGGATATTAAAATATACTCTTAAAAAAAAAAGATACACTCTATATGCTCCTTATGCCCCCATATACATACCTAAGGTGAAACGACACTGAAAGGGATAGAAATATACAACAGGAACACATAACCAAAACAAACTGGTGGTTGGAAATATATCAGCAAAATAAAATATAATGAAAAATTACGAGTATGGATAAAAAAAAGCTCCCAACAAAAGAGAAAACTCATGAAGGAGATAGGACAACCATGAACTGTAAACAGCTAATAACAAAGTCTTTTAGCATACACAAGACAAAATCTCACAAAGTTAGAAGCAGAATTCAACAAATCTATAACCATAGTGGAGGATTTCAGTATACTTCTATGAAAAATTAGCAGATAAGGCCAATTTTTAAAAAGTAGGTATAGAGAGTATTTGAACAATAAAGTTAACAATCTTGAGATAACAAACAATTAAGAGATAACTATTTATTTTAATTATATATTAAATTAAAAAATAAACCATATACTAGATCACAAAATATCAATATAAATTTCAAGAAATCATTATCATATAAATCTCTTTATGACAACTGTGATTGAAGTAGCAATGGATCTAGAGTGATATGTTCATATACTTTAAAATGTACTGTTAAATATCTCATAAAGAGGAAATCACAGTGGAAATCCAAGCATTTGGAAATAAATGACAAATGAAGGTACTCTGTATCAAAAATTAAAGGATGCAACTAAAGTAGCTGTATTTCGATGGAGGCAAATATACTTTAAGTATATTTATTTAAAGCAAGAAAGTAAAAAAAAAAGTAACCATGTAAGAAACTTAAAAAGAAAAAAACTTATTGTTTCTCTACTCTTACTTTACCTAAAACTAAAGTAGAATAGAAGAAATAAAAGCAGGAGTTAATAAAATAGAAAGAATGGATAATTTGACAAAATCAGAAGTTGTTTCTTTGAAAACACTTTTTTAAAAAAGATTGTTTGTTTGTTTGTTTGTTTAGAGAGCACACAAGCAAGGGGAGGAGCAGAACAACAGGAAGAAAGCGGACTCCCCCTGTGTATCCAACTGATGTGGCGCTTGATCTCATGACCCTGAGATCATGCCCTCAGCCAAAACCAAGAGTCAGACCCTCAACTAACTGAGCCACCCAGGTGCCCTGAAAACACTTTTAAAAACAACTAGTAATATAGACAAATCTCCATTAAGACAAGGTAAAAAAGGTAAAAAAAAACCCAGAAAATTTACAAAAAATTTACAAATTAACAATTTAGGGATGGGGGAGAATGTAACTACACAAATAGAGATTATTTTAAAATTCTAAGACTATACAAATGAATTTGGAGCTTCAAAACAATATAGATACATTTCTAGAATTTTTTGTTTTTATTGGCAACATACCAAAATTTACATAGACAAAACAAAAAATCTGAATAAGCTATCTCCTCCTATGCCCCATTCTACACACACACACACACACACACACACACCTACCACAGACTGAATAGAGGAGTTTACAAAAATCACAATCTCAATACCAAAAACAAATCACTTCAGAGAAAAGGGGAAATTACAATAAAATTTTTCCTACTTATTCTGTGAAGCTTACATAAGGTGTGTGAAGATTATGCCAAACCAAACCTGAAACACATTACTATCTCAGTTACATAGATGATAAAGCCCTAGCAAGTTAAATTCAGCAATATATAAAACACAGTCCATCATGGCCAAGGAGGCTTTATCATGGAAATGCAAAGAAGGCTAGACAGCAGGGGGTGTCTGGGTGGCTCAGTGCTTAAGGGTCTGACTCTTGGTTTTGGCTCAGGCCATGATCTTGGGGTCTTGGGATCCAGTGGACCCCTGCTTGGGCTCCCCACTCAGTGGGGCATCTTAAAGATTCCCTTCCTCTGCCCCTTCCCCCACTCACACACCCACCCTCTCTCTCTCTCTTTCTTAAATAAATAAATAAATCTTTTCAAAAAAAAGTTGGACAGCAGAAAATGTGTTAATGGAATACATTACTTTCAGAGACTAAAGGGGGAAAATATCATCTAAATAAACATAGAAATAACATTCAACAAACATTCATTATTTTAAATGACACTACAATACCAAAAAATAAAATAAAAATAGATCCTAACTCATATCACTTAAAAAATTGATCAGTGAATTAAAGGCTTAAATATGAAAGAGAAACTTAAAAATTCTCAGAAAAAATAATAGTGGGAAGTATCATCATGACTCAGGATAGGAAATTATTTCTTTCAACACTACACAGCACAACAATAAAACTAATAGAACCTATCTATAATAAAATAAATAAATTAATTAATTAATAAGGGCAAACAAGACAAGCCATAGACTGGGAAACATACTTCCAATGCCTGTAACTAAAGGAAAAAAAAAAAAAAAAAAAAGCCCAGTATTCAGAGTAAGAGTAAGAAAACACAATAGAAGAAAATGGATGCAAAGAAGTCTTTGATGACCCCAGGGAAGAGTGCTGGTTTTTTATTAAGATCATTCATCTTATTTCCCTTCTAGTTAGAAGCACCAGTTTTGTTCAGGCCTACAACTGCCCCACCCTTCATGCACTGCTTGGGATTCAAAGTAAGCTAACCCCAAGCCGGTTCCAACTCTTTCAGTGTCTTGTTGGCCATCTAAGAGAGATGAAAACCTGAAAATAAAAGTTAGACACACTCCTCGAGATCAGATGATTTAAAACTAAAGAAAAGCTTTAAATGTGTGGAAAAAAAGTAGAGAAACATGTTTCTTCTGTATAAATTCTTACACTGGGAATAAAGATCATTGATGATTTCCAAATGTGTTAACACCGATTTATGTACCTAGCAGTATTCTATGAGAACTCCCATTTTAATCCTATCATCTTTCTCATTTTACAGATGAAGAAACTGTCCCTGAGAAGTTAAGTAACTTCTTCTCCAAGGCCACTGAGACCACAAACGGGGGGGTGGTTCCCCCAATTTCTAACCAGAACACATTTGCCTGTATTGTTGAACTTGTACACAATATATTTGGAACCCAGGTAGAAACAGCCAAGTGATCTGTGGTTTGGAGTTTTCTGCTTCACCAATGCCTTCACACAGCTTTCCATAAATGTCAGAATACCTATCTTAACTGCTTTACCAGAAACTAATTTCTTCATGCTTGATGTTAACCATGCAGCCAAATGTCAGAACTCCTGCCGGACAAAGAAATGCTAAAAGGACAGGTTGTTCTATTCAACACAATCAGAATAAGATTAGTGCCTCAGCCAAACAGGGGGAAGAATATGCACAGAATCGTTGGTAGAAATTTCATCTGTTCTTACATTAGGTGAACGTCAGTTATCCTTGAGATGCATTAACTTTTCCAGACCCAAGGGAGTCTGTCTCCTAAATTATTGCCTCTGTGGCCTGAGATAAAACAACAACTTCTAGGGAGATGGTTAGGTGGTTGTTTTCTCCTTGTCTACCTATTCAGTGAGGTTGATGATACTAAATGTGATTTATTAAAAGGCAAATGAATAAAAATACATGCTTGTGTCTTAAATAACGTATCACGTCAGGGTGCCTTTAGAGGCGTGTTAAATGGTCCTGTTTTTTAAAAAGTCCTTCCCAGGGCGCCTGGGTGGCTCAGTTGGTTAAGCGACTGCCTTCGGCTCAGGTCATGGTCCTGGAGTCCCGGGATCGAGTCCCACATCGGGCTCTCTGCTCAGCAGGGAGTCTGCTTCTCCCTCTGACCCTCTTCCCTCTCGTGCTCTCTATCTCTCATTCTCTCTCTCTCAAATAAATAAATAAAATCTTTAAAAAAAAAATAAAAAAAAAATAAAAAGTCCTTCCCATATGTATCACCACTCCTTTTCCCTTCAACAGAAGGTCTGTTGCTCTTCCTTCTCTTCCCCCCGCCACACCTCCTTCCTCCTTTTAAAATTTTTTTATTTTTACAACTTCACAATTTCATACAAAATGTTAATTTTTCACAACTCCAGTGTGTTTATTGATTTGTCAAGTATATTGTGATCTTTTCACTCCACTCGCCACATCTTTAAATAAATTCCCGGAGATTATGCTTCCAAGGGCCTCTCCCACCTCTGCACCCACGTTGAGAGAGCTGACCACGTCTCCTGGTGCTCAAGCAGCTTGCCCCCCACAGGCCAGAGCTGGTCTCTCTTTATAAGTGCATTTCACACCATTCTCCCATTGGAAATCGCACATCATAAAGGGAATTCATCTACTCTGCAGATACCCTGGACCCCACTCTCAAAGATTCTGATTCAGCAGACTGGTGTAACTCAGCAACTGGCATTTTTGCAAACTCCTCAGGTGTTTGAGGCCAGTGGCCTTCCGATTACTCTTTGAGAAGTGCACTCAGAATTCTACTTTGCCCCAGAAGGTCTGCCTCTGTCCAAGCTCAACTTGATGGTATCAACTTGCTCGCTGAATTCTCCATGCCTACCAGATGCTCATCCTTTCTTTACAACCCACGTTAAGCCACCTTTCTCCACTCAGGCACCGAGCTTGTCTTGCGCTCGCTTCCATTACTGCTTGTTCCTACCTGGCCTTCACTCTGGCGATAGGTCTACAGGAATGCCTGCCCAATCCTCCTTGTGCTGGAAACTGCTCTTCCCCCAGGGGGACTCTGTAGCCAATATCTTGTGACTGCCGACTACTCCCTCCATTGCCTCAGTGCCCTGGTTCAGCCTAAGTGGCCAATCAGACTTTTTTCCTGGAGCCTAGAAACAGAATTCCTGCCTCTCTGCAAATGGGAAAACTGAATTGTGAGCAGCCATGTTTCCCTTGTGTTGAAGAAGCTGGTCTACAGAAAACCTTGATGAAATCTAGGAAAGAATGTAGGGCAGAGGCAATTACTTGAATCTCTGATTTCAGTTTTTCCTGAAGTCTCAGCTGCATCTCTTACCTCTGGAGATGCGGATGTCTGACGTGCTTATAGATTAAACTCAACTTCTTCAGAAAACAAAAACACAAAAATAACCCCCCCAAAACAAAACAAAAACTTCATGACTTTTTGACTGAACTATTTTAATTTTACTTTGTGTTTTGACTGAGCCACTTTAAATTGTACTTTTATCACTTGAAATTGAGAGTTCTTAAATTGTTAATAGCATAAAAAATTTAACTCTGTGTTCTTCCCAATGTTATTGTAAGTTCCCTAAATGCTGTTTCCACTGCTTTGCCTTCAGTTTCCTTCTCAACCCAAAGCAAAACAGTTTCTACTCCACTGAAACAGGTTAAGGTTATCAATGACTTCAAGGTTTGAACTCCTATTTCTTTGATTTCCAAGAATCTCTACTTGTATCTGTGTCTACAAGCTGATTTGAAGTTTTGGTATTGGTTGGTAGAATACTCATCTGCTTCACCACAGAAGTGAAATCTGAGAATTATTCTACCCCTTATCCAAGATCTATGGATTGTATTTCCTAAATGTTTCTGCCACTTACTAGCTTTATCACTGAGTAATTTGACCTTTACTTAATCTCTATGTCCCTCATTTCCTTATCAATAAAATGGGGATATAAAATGGTACCTACATCAGGGGTATCTGGGTGGCTCAGTCAGTTAAGCGTCCGACTCTTGATTTCAGCTCAGGTCAAGATCTCAGGGTTGTGAGACTGAGCCCTACTTCGGGCCCCACAATCAGTGGGGAGTCTACTTGAGATTTTCTCTCCCCCTGCCCTACAAGTGCTCACTCTCTCTAAAATAAATAAACAAATCTTAAAGAATGGTGCCTATATCATAGGACTGTTATGAGGATTACACAGAATAATATATTTGAAGCACTTAGAATGGGGACTGGCACACAGTAAGCATGGTTGTGGATGTTTTGTAATTATTACTGAAGCAATCACTGAGTTTATATGCATAAAGGGATCGTGATCTGATTCAGATCTTTGCCAACTCTGCCCTGAATCACACACTACAACAAACTCCTAAGTATCTTCTTATCCCTATGCTGGTCTTTGCAAAGTTGAACTTCTAACTCCTCTACTTAGAACTCTTCAGTGGTCTTATGTAACATATGAAAGTCAAGCTCCTAGATGTAACATAGATGGTTCTTCAGGATTTGGCCCCTCCTCTCTCAGCAAGACCAAAGTATTTGTAATTCCTCAGGAAAACTATCTTATGTCTCATATATATCTCTTTCTTTATTTTTGCTAACCTCTGGTTAAAATGCATTTCTCATGATTGGGCCTGGTTGCCTCCCATTCATCCTTAAAGACTCTGCATGTCCATAACACTTCTATCCCTGAAGAATTATTTTCAAATTCCTGTTACTTTTCTAGAGATTTTCCCCTGTACATAGGAAAATCATTGCACCTGCCATACTGTATCACTGTATCATAATTTCTATTTATGTCTGTACACCCCAGTGGATGAGGAGAAAATCATAAATGAGAGCTCTATGGCAGGCAGGAGGCCCATGTTTTATTCAGTTTTTTTTTTTTTCCTTTTTAAGGGAGAGAGTGCGGGTAGGGGCAGAGGGAGAGGGAGAGAGAGAATCTTAAGCAGGTTCCACTGAGCCTGAGACGGGGCTTGATCTCATGACCCCTGAGCTCATGACCTGAGCCCATGACCTGAGCCGAAATCATGAGTTGGACACTTACCCAACTGAGCCACACAGGCACCACATGTTTTATTCAGCTTTAGTCCCCAGCACAAACCAAGGTACTTGGCACAATCTTTCTTAAACAAAGAAAGACATTATGAATGATTTTGCAGAATCAACCCAAGATTATGGATGAAAGATGTCAGAAAACAGCCAAAAATGGGAAAACATTAGGAAAGCTTTACAAAGCCTTCATTTTCCATAATGGTCTCTAGGTATAATATCAGTTGAGAATCATGCAAGGTCCTAAAATGACGCAAACTTTTTCTTCAAATTAAGCTAGAAGAATTTTTTACTGAAATTGATGCCTAGATTTATGGCTTTAAAATATTTAATTTTACATGTTATTTTTGACCCACCAATTTGAAAATTAGTAAGAACTTTAAGACCAAGAATCAGTTTGGCAATTGCTTTAGGTTACATGATGCGATAAATCAATTTAACTACGTGTGGTAGATGCAAAACAAAACACTCCATTCAGGAGTTTCCACCACGTGGGGTGCAGTCATACAAGGAATGGCTATCATATGGTTTCACAATTTATCTAAGCACTAAAGGTAACTAAAGAAAACAATAGAAGGAGCATTTATTCTATTTGTTATTTTCTGGAAAATACTTTATGGATATTCAGTAAATATATATCTGGCCCCAGAACAATTTTTTTCTGATATTCATATGCTTAACAGAATACACTTGCAAAAAGCCTCTAATTTCTACTTCGGCTATTCATCAAAAGAGATTTAGAAATCCGGAAAAAACTCAGATTCTGACATTAAATGGTTGTTTTGGTAAGTTCTATGATTACTCTCCCAAATATACACAGATAATTAAATTAAATTCCATTATTTTCAAACTGTTAAGAAAGCCCCGAGCGGAGGCTTAACTTGGACAACTCTAATCTTTTCCAAATAAACCCCCTCCCCCATGATTGCCATCACATTTACAGTGAAACAATGTAGGGAGTAACTTGGACAGATGGAGTTTGAACTATATTAAAAACAGAGAAATAACCTAATACTCTGAGGTCTATGTCTGCTCTGTTTTCCTTTGTGATATTGATACAAGATACAGATAAATTTCATCTGAATGAAGTCCATTTGTTTACCACTTGACAGTGAATGCAGAACACACAAAAGTATACTACACACACCTTTAAAAACACTTTATTCTTTTTTTTTAAGATTTTATTTATATATTTGACACAGAGAGACACAGCGAGAGAGGGAACACAAGCAGGGGGAGTGGGAGAGGGAGAAGCAGGCTTCCCACGGAGCAGGGAGCCCGATGCGGGGCTCGATCCCAGGACCCTGGGATTGTGACCTGAGCCAAAGGCAGACGCTTAACAACTCAGCCACCCAGGCGTCCCTAAAAACACTTTATTCTTTACTTAAATACCCCCTTTAAAATTCTTTCTCTGTAAAAATATTAATATATAAAAAAACTGGTATTTTGTTCACTTTTTCTTTCTTTCCACCTGGTTACCTACTTTCATTCATTCATTCAATCAGTTATGCAACACCTACCATAGGGCTAAGTGTCAAGCTGCAAAGATAAAAAGCACATTTTCTGCCCTTAGTGCACTTCTACTCCAAAGGAAGGAGGGAAACTTACAAATAAAAATGGTAAGTGTTCATGACACTGTTCATGACGGAAGTGTGGACCAATCTCACTGAGGAGGAAGAGGGCAGGAAGAACTGAGGAAGGAATCGTTGGCTCAAGAGCAGAACATCATGGGTAGGGACCAGCGCATGACATGACAGGTGCCAATGCTGTGCTCGTTCCATGGCTTCTGTCTGGCCTCCGATATTTTGGTCCTATATTAAATACTGCTTCCTCCAATAATATTTTCATCATGATCTCACCAAATGCCAAATTATACATTACTTTAAAAAAAATATTGCTGAAGCGGTAGCTAGCTTTTGCCAGAGAGAAGGGTTTGGGGAAAGGATTTAAAGCGAGGGTGGTGGTCCAGGCTGGTCTCAGCAAATGGGAAAGTACCTGTGACACAGACAAGTGGGCAAAGCAAATCAAGATAGAGCGTCAGGAAGAGCAAACCAGGGACACACCGAAGAGCAGGGGCTTTCAGAAAACCCCAGGAGAGGGATGACATGGTGAACCATTTGAATTTGCCCTGTTTCTTCATAATCTCTCCTTTCCTATTTTAAGTTTTCAATTAAAACCTGATTAGGAGGAAGAGAACTAGTTCACATCAACAAAGGAAATCCAGAGAAAACACTGCCTTAAGAACTGGACTTTGTTTGTTTGTTTGTTTGGTTGGTTTTCAAATGAAAAGAACTTGCAAGGATCTCTACAAGCAAAAGACACTCAACATGCATTTAATATTCAACTTTGGAATCAATATTTTTTTCTAGCTGTGCGCTAAGTGCCTTCCTTAAAGCTGAACCTGATTAAAATCAAATCTTTAAAAAAGATTGCTCTTAGAATTATTTCTATAGTGTAACCTATCCTACTACCCTTCCAACACATATATTTAACAAACATATATAGTACTTGCCATACATAGTGAGAATTTTTACAAATAATCCCTCATGGGGCGCCTGGGTGGCTCAGATGGTTAAGTGTCTGCCTTCGGCTCAGGTCATGATCCCAGGGTCCTGGGATCAAGTCCCGCATCGGGCTCCCTGCTCCTTGGGAGCCTGCTTCTCCCTCTGCCTCTCTCTCTCTCTCTCTCTCTCTCTCTCTCTCTCTGTCTTTCATGAAAAGATAAATAAAATCTTAAAAAAAAACCCAAATAATCCCTCATGTACTTCTCATTAAAACCCTATGAGGTAATTACTGTCATCATAACCATTTTATAGGTGAACAAAGTGAGACCAAAAGAAGGGAAATACTTGACACAAATCAACCAGTGAGTCAGTGGAAGAACTAGATTTGAACCAGATGGTCAAGCTTAATACAAGTTATTAATAATACAAGTTACAATTAATAATACAAGTTACTAACCACTGCAGCCTGCAGCCTCTCAGAGTCTACCACTCCCACCTACCACTCTAGCACCTTATGAAGTAATACTGCTTTGAATTCAAAGGATGAATCTCCAGGCTGAATTTCATGGGAAGTTATTCATGATTATTGCTTCCTCTATTCCCTCTATGTCTTCTAGAGACTTCCAGGCAGAAGTGTTTTGTTACCCATTCCTGGGATGGTGCCCAGCTTCCAAGAAAAGTACCTTTCTCTTCTAGAACTCACAAACAGTATTATAGGGATAGATTATAATAATAATGTCCAATGCACGATTTCATGTGGTCAAGCTCCAATCACAAAAGTTCCTTGTGGTTTCCCATCCATAGTCATGTTTTTCAACTCAAACATATGCCTTCCTCATTTCCAGACCCTGAATGGGTTCTCCATACATGACCCTAGTGAAACTGTCATCATAATTGAATTTCTTAATACTGGATTCATAACCATGACATTAGTTAAGAAGCTAAAAATAAAAGCTGTGGCTAGCTCTCGTTTTTGTGTGCATGCATATTAATTTAAATCATTTCCCTTTAATTATATTTAACACACATTAGAAATTTGGTAATTATAAGAGACCTTTAATTATCAACATTCATTATTATCACTATTATTAACATACATTAAGCACCCACAGTCTGCTAAATGCTATACTCAAGATAAAAAGCATTAACCTTGCAATTCCATTTTGAGCAAGATAGAAGACAATCTTCTTCTTCCAGACAGAGAAAAAAATTATATTTGCCTAACTTGACAAAGAGCCAGTGGATGAGTCAGGGATAAAGCCTCGCTGTCTTAACAACTAGACAATTGGATAAACAATAGAATGTCTATAAAACTCTGCCACTTTAAGCACATCTGAATCTGTTCTTCCATGAATATTTTTAATGCCTGCATCAGATTTTTTGTGATGGCAAAACTTTCTGCTTCATAAGAATATCTAAATTGTATAAACAGCCAAGTCATTTGAGACCTACTTTATAATATACACTTTGGCATCAAATAGAATGAGACCATTTTTGGTGGAAAAATAAAGTGTGGTTATAAAATAATGAATTTTTTTTTTTCTTTTTAGGAAGAGGCTCATAAACTGGCTTTGAAAGAAGTTTCAGATAAAGATTGCCCAAAGCATTTGAGGAATGACAGCATCAATGGGACAGAGGTATAAATTCTAGGGTGATACTTGCAAAGCTAACATTTGAGTGACAGAATGAAAAGAGGCTATATTGCATTAAGACATATTTGAAGTAAAATGCTAGCACTGCTACTTAGTAATATGATCTAGAGTAAATGAGTTAATTTGTTTGAGCCTTAGTTTCTTCACCTATACAACAGAGTGAATAAAGCTGAACTTGCATATTGTAATGGGATAAAATATTTGAGCATATATAATAAAGTGTCTACATCTGACATGAACTTGGAACTGAGCAAAAAAAGTCCCTGACTCCATGACATCCTGGGTACTATTATGTGGCCATCTGTTGGCAGACCTAGCATGCAGATTAATGCTATTAAAACTGCAATTAAATTGCTTCATGGTTTAAGTAGGCTATTGTGAGATCAGAAAATATATTGTATTCTTTATATAAACCTTTTATAAGTAACCTCTGTTCTTTAGGCACAATGCTATGTTCTGGGTATGTACAGGAAAAGTGATCCACTCACTAGGGGCTCAGAGTCTAGTAAGGAGATACAAAATGTGGAATATTATAACATAAGATAGAATTATAATAAAGATATGCTAGTGTGCACTGGATAGGAAGTAGTTAATTCTGTCTGTAGCAGAAAGGGTTTAGGGAAGGACTAGTAAAGAAAGACACCATTACACTAGGGTTTGAAAGAAAACTGGACATGTACTAGGGGAAAGAGGGATGAATGACAGTTGTCATTTGCCTGACAGAAGAAACAGCTGGGCAAAGACACACAGACAGAAGCACTGTTTGTGCATGTGAGAAACGGTACACAGTTTGCATGGTGTACACAGTGTGATTAGAGATGAGCTGAACATACAGGTAGCAGTTAGGTTGTAAAAAGTTGTGCCAAGTACCCAAAAGTAAATCCTTGCTAATGTGAATAAATACTTTTGGACACCAAGGGTACCAAGGCTAGTCAATGTGGGAAAAACAGTATTTTCAACAAATGTTACTGAAAAAACTGGATATCCACATGCAAAAAAAAAAAAAAAAATGAAGATGGACCTTTACCTAGCACCATACACACAAAAATTAACTCAAAGTGAGTCATAGACCTAAACATGAGAGCTAAAACTATACAACTCTTAGAAGAAAACATAGGGCAAAGCCTTCACAACACTGGAGTTGGTGATGATATCTTGAATATGACACAAAGACACAAGCAACAAGAGCAACAGAGTAGACAAACCAACTTCACAAAAACGAAAAACTTTTGTGCACCAAAGGAAACTGTTAACAGAGTGAGAAGGCAACCTACAGAACAGGAGAAAACATTTGCAAATCATCTATATGATAAGGATTCATATCCACAATTATAGAGAATGCCTGTAACTCAACAACAATAAACAACCCAACTTAAAAAGGGGCAAAGAAATTGAATCAATATTTCTTCAAGGAAGATAACAGGTATCTCACTTTTTTGAAAGTTCATGTTACACCGTTTTCCTCTTACAGAAGATCTATATTAGTACCTGTTTTCACCAACCAAAAGAAACCCAAAGAGGATTTTTGCTTTGATGAAAAAAAAAAGCAAAAACAGCGTTAAGTATTTTTTTGTAGCCAGCGTGCACCCCAAGAAGCTAGAGTGGCACCACCAAGCCCCTTCCCTGGGAACTACACTCAGCATCAGGCTGCCATAGCTTTCAACTGTGTGACTATCTGTGTTTTATCATGATTTTTATTGTGTAACCATTAGCAAGATGTGTCCTAAGGTACTAGAAAAGCCTAGGAGACATTATTTTTTGGGTGCAGGGATGCTCAAAACTTTCCCCCTATAAATTAATGGTAATTGCTTTTGCACTCCATGCCATTTCGGCTTACAAAAGGTTTTCACTGGGACACTCTACTTTTGATAGTGGGGGACACCTGTATATGAATGGCTAATAGGCACCTGAAAGGATTCTCAACATCCCTAGTCATTAGGGAAATCCAAATCAAGACTCTAACATGCTAATTCATACCCACAAGGATGGATACTATGTAGACAATAGAAATTAAACAAGTGTTAGATTGTGGAGAGACTGAGGGCCTTGTGCCTTTGTCGGTGAGGATATAAAATCATACAGCTACTGTAGAAAACAGTATGGTGGTTCCTCAAAAAAATTCAAAATAACCATATGATCCAGCAATTCTGCTTCTGGGTGAATATCCAAAATAATTGAAAGCAGGGTCTGAAAGATATTTGTACACCCACATCCACAGAAGCATTATTCACAACAGCTCAAAGATGAAGGCAACAAGAGGGTCTATCAACAAATGAATGGATAAGCAAAATGCAGTCTATACATACAATAGAATATTATTCAGTTTTTAAAAAGGAAGAAAATTATGGCACATGCTACACCATGGATGAACTATGAGGGCATGATGCTAAGTGAAATAAGCCAGCCACCCAAGGACAATTATCGCATGATTCCACTTACATGAAATAACTGGAATAGTCAAATGTATAGAAACAGAACGTAGAACAGTGGTTACCAGGGGCTGGGGGAGAAGAAGTGGGGAGTCACTATTTGCAGAGTACACAATTTCAGTATAGGACGATGAGAATGTGCTGGAGACGGATCGTGGCTCACAGCAGCACCTTAACGTGAGCGTACATAATGTCACTGAACGGTATACCAACAAATGATTAAAATGTAAATTTTATGTTATGTATATTTTACCACACTAAAAAAGAAAATAACTTTATTCTTCTTTCTCTGTTGATTAATAGGTACAGAGTTTTGTTTTTTAAGATGAAAAGAGTTCTGGAGATGGATGGCAGATGGTTGCACAATATTGGGAAATGTACCTAGTGCTACTTACACTTAAACATGGTTAAGACAGTAGATATCATATTATGTGTATCTTACCACACTAAAAAAAAAAGTCCTACCAAGACCAAGAAATTTAAATATATCCTGGAGGAATGGGAAATGGTCAGTTGTTTCAATGTAGGAGAGTGACCTGTCAAATTTTGTAAATAGGTTCATATACTTACAGGTATATAATCATTTTATTCACGAAACAATAAGGAACCATTTCATACTAGTAAAAATCCCACTGAACAAATGAAAGAACTTTTAACTAAGCAATGTCTACATATAATGAGACTTTTCAAATGACATTTTCAAAAAAGATTTTATTTATTTGAGAGAGTGAGGGAGAGAGAAAGAGAGAATGAGCAGGGGGAGATGGAGAAGCAGACTCCCTGCTAAGCAGGGAGTGAGACATGGGGCTCGATCCTGGCCCCCTGATTGTGACCTGAGCCGAAGGCAGAAGCTTAACCGACTGAACCACCCAGGAGCTCCTCAAATGACATTTTGACTCAATAAATGTGTGAACTTTTGATAGGTGTTCTAGATATGTGCAACCACACTATAGCAATATCAAATGCTCTGGATGCTTACTGATGTTCAGGTCTTCACAGAACATAGCTGACGGCCAAATACATTTTTTTTTTTTTAAATTAAGAAGGCATGGGTGGTCGACACAGCAGTGAAATTAAAGGCACAGGAAAAGGAGACAACACATTTTCTTTAGAAGCAAATCCATCAATTCTGACTTCTGATGCTTAAGAATCTGCCTTCTCCTTTTAAAGGGGAATAATCCTTTGTGATTTTTGCAACAAATGCCACTTACCCATTCTTTGCTTAGAAAGGAGGGAGATTTGTAGGGAAAAGAGGGCTGGGAAGTCAGTTGGAAAACATCAGGGCAATGTCAGTCTGAAAATCATCAGCCAGTTGCAAGTTAAAAAAGATTTGCTAAAAGTAGCAATGTTTTTACTGGTTCAAGTCTGTCAGAAGGCTTTGGATTTTCTAGTGCCTCACACCAGTAACTTCAAAACTAATTCATTCCAGATGTCCCTATGATCATCTAATCAGACATCAAAAGCTGTATGGTGACAAGCTCACATGCTGCTTATGAGGACGTTGTATGTTTCCACAAGCGTAAAACACATACAGTAGCTACTTTTAAAATGTGATTCATCTAAATCAGAATTCTATTTACAAGTACAGAGGTATTAGGAAAGGGGCCACCCTCTTGAGAAGGAGAGAAATCTTTTAAATGTCTGTACAGTGTCATTCTATGACTAAAGTTTGAAAGGAAAAACCAAAATGAAACTTGTACTTCAGAAGAATTTATGTTGTGAGAAAAAAGAAATCCCCCATCAGAAGAGATTTCTAAGAATCACACCATGCTCAAGGAAAAAAAAATCTTTTCCTCTCAATAACAATCATTTTGCATCTTTCCAAGATAAACCCCATGAACTCCCTTTCCTTCCATGCCATCATTTTTCAGTAAATGTCCACAACATGGAAGGTCCATCAGAACAGGGAGACATAGATATGGTCCATACCCTTCAGCTTTCACTTGAAAGCAACATGATCTACTTGTACTTGAATCTTCAGATTTAAGTTCTGCTCTCTTCTACAGAATTTAAGTGTGCTTATGTATGGGTGTATGCCTTTTTATTGCTGCCTTTGTGTATTTGGCCTTTTAAATACACACACACACACACACACACACACACACACACACACACACACACACACACACACCCCTTAATATTATTACCCTGAGCAATAAAGTAAACTTCGGTGTTTTGGATAGAAATACAACCTCATTCCATGAACAACTACAAATATTGAGGTATTAAGAGGAAATTTAAAGTTGAATTCATACCCAGCAAGTTAATTCACATCTGGAACCATGCAGTTGCCAGTCTGGATGTTTCAGTCCCTAAGAACAACAGAAGTTCATATAGGATTTCTATTTATTATTTCCTTTTAGTCACATGAAATTTGAGGAAATCATGCACAATTTAAATAATTTACTCAGGATCACTGAGTTATTGCTGCAATCAGAGCACAGGAGCTTAACCTTTAGAATAAAGCTACTTTAAACATCACCTTTACCAAATTTTAAACAACACTGTCAAATTACATTTGCCCACACAACTAACAAGAGATGTTCATTAGTGTTTTCACTAAGAAACACCTTGTAAATGTTCCCATACTCTTGAATTAATTCACATACCAGGATTTTTTTTCTTCTTTTCTTCCAAATCTCTTGAAACCAGAAGAACCTCTTAAAGAAGATGGAATAGAAGGAACATTTCTAAGGGGGAAATCTGCAGATGTAGTAGGCATACGAGAGGGATGTTGTCCAGACATTTCCAGTCTAATCAAGGATTTTCTAAATTCTTTGAACACAGTTAGAAAATTACAAAGCTGTAACTGCCAACCAAGATCATGGACTTTTGGATTCTAGAACTCACAGTTTTGTTGACAAAGATGTAGAGCTCAGATAATCAACTCCCTTGCATATGTATTAATTTCTATTCTCCGTTCATATATCAAGGGCATAAGCAAAGTTAGGCTTTATCAAGTTCATCTCTAGAATTATCAAAGTTTGTTGTCTTCTTATAATTTCTGTTCTTTCTCACAGCCAATTTCTCTGTGAAATCACTGCTAGAACTGTAAAAGAGATGAAGTAGTTCTCACAATTGAAACTGCTGACCTGAGCCATCAACCCACATTTTAATTCCAAGCGGAGAATTTGCATTTAAACATCTCTCTCCCCTTGTCAACACAGGTAACACATTGTCCTAAAGCAGAAAATGCTAAACTAAAGCTATTTAGGGAGCAAAATAGTATGTTGGACAGGTAATTTCATGATTTTCACATTCTAATTCATACATTCATTCATATCTATAATACACATCCACACAAGCATGCACATCTCTACAAGATGTGTTCAAAGTTGTCGAATTCATTCTGTCCATCTCAGAAGTAACACTTTTAATTATCTGGTCATATATTTATGTGTCAGGTGTTGGGGGCTTGGATACAAAAATGAATCTATTGACTCATGCCTCTGAGGAGCTCCATCTTGTGCCAGACGTGTAAATAAGTAGTTATATTCGGGTGGGATAAGAGCTAACAGAGATTCTGCACATGGGAATTCCCTCGAGGGAGGGGCATGGGAGGCTGAGAAGAGTGCAGACTAAAAGCAAAGGGCACAAATTCTGATCCTTAAAATGTAGTATTTGATCATTTGATACTTGCTTACAGATTGCTAGGGTTGTTTAATTACTTCAGATTTGGTCATCATAACCAGGCTGTAAGTTTCCTGAGGACAAGGACCATAACTTAAGTTTTCCAGATGGTACAGAGCAAAGGTCTTGGGCATCTGGAAAACTTAACAATTTATGTTGACATGGAAGCAAAACTCATTCAATTTTCTTTTTTTTTTTTAAGACCTTCCTTCCTTCCTTCTTCCTTCCTTCCTTCCTTCCTTTGAGAGAGAGAGAGAGAGAGTGCCCAAGAAAGAGGAGGGGCAGAGAGAGAGAATATCCAGCAGACTCTGTGCTGAACATGGAGCCCGAAGCAGGGCTGAACTCAACCCTGAGGATCATGACCTGAGCTGAAATCAAGAGTTGAACGCTTAACTGACTGAGCCACCCAGGTGTCTCTTTCCAATCTTCATTACAAGCACATCAATTTAAACAGCAAAAGATGACATGTCATGGTTATTTTTTAAATTTTTGAGACTAACCTCTGAATAGTGGTCCTTCTTTTAAACTTTCAGTTCTGGACTAGACCCAAGAAGAATGATCGGGGAGCATACATCTAAACAGGAGTCACATTTCCCAGATTCCTTTATTAGTCATGGTACAGACATTCAGACAATCCAAATTTGTTTCACCAGCTTCTGTAAGATTTGGTGAAAAATTTTGTTGCAGAAAAAAATTAGGCTTCTGGATTTTCCCTACCTGGAACTCAAGTCTTATAAACATAACTGCTTCAGAAATTAAGCTGCCTCAACTTGCAAAACTAAGTAAACATCTGGCCCCGTGAAATACTGGATGGCAGTGTTATCTCTTGAAAACAAAGTCATATGAAAACCATTATTGCAATGTGTCTCCAAGCTTTGGTTTTATCAGCACACAGCGTGAACAGCTGGAGTTAGAAACACCAGGACTATTATTAAATCACTGTGTCAGGAAGGGAGAAAAAAAAAAGAAAACCTTTTGTAGGCTTCAGTATCTCTAAATAATGCAATTATATATTACATGCTTTTTCTTCCTCCCTTTTGCTCACTGGTATCCATCTCTCCTCATTGGAAGACAATGAATAGAGCCTTCCTTCCAATCTACATTCCTGTCTACAATTAATTTATTGTACAGCTACTTAATTGTCTATCTAAGGGAAAGAAAAATATGATTTGGTTATTCAAAATTTTTGTTAAGTTTCTATGTTGGGTTTTGACAGTTAGCGACCCACAACCAAAAGTCCTCTCACATCTCTCAGTGACAATTTGATGATTTTCATCCTAAAAACCAAGCCACTTAAATTTCTCTCTAATATTTCAATGATTTCTTTCATGGACGTGAAAATATTTAGGCCAAGATCAACACTGATGATGATTTCAATATATGTGACACACAAAGGAAAATTTCTCAAATCAATGTTCCATCATCTTATCTGCAGAACACAAAGAGAACGCTCCTATTCATTGGAAATGCTTCCTTCCACTTGAAGCTACCTGCCACTATCTTTGCTGATAAAATAGGAAAAACTACCAAGAACCATCTCATCTCCCTTAACATGCAAGACCACTGGAAACACTTCTCCCCAGGATGTCTTCCCTTTACCTCCAATCCTACGCTTGCTGAGAATCAGGTTGCTACTCACTAAAGAGTTATTCCTGACCTCTCAAAGCAGCAATTCAAAAACTTCTATTCATCCTTACATCTTGAAAACGTTTATATGCTTTGTGTTGGATAGGCAAGGTGATAATAAGATGAAATAGCCTTAATTATTTAATATTTGGGGGGTGGTGTCAATTCCCACTGCATTCTTAATCTCTATCATTCATCAGATTCTGAGGATTGATGGCTTTCCCGCGTTGTTTCATCCTAAACCTGCAAACAAGTAGTTCTTGATCATTTTTTTCTTTTTAAAATTTGGTAAGATTGAGAGTCTCAAAAAAAAAGTAATAGAGTCTCCTTCACAAAAAAATGCATGCACGTGCAACGGTCCACAGCATCAAACTTCAGAGTTAACAGACCCTCTGACACTCATTCATGGACTCCCAATTTAATAACCTAAAGTATTGCCATGTTATTTTTTAAAAAGAAACAGTATACGTTGTGGATATGAACTTTTAAAAGACAGAGCAATATTTTCTTAATTTATTTTGGTGATGCAAGACAAGTAACAGTTTTAGAACAAACAAAGTCATTTACTATCCAAGAACAACCGCAGCATTATAATTTTCAGGAATTCACTTTTTAATTTACTCGCCCTGCAGGATCATTTTGCTTTAGGGGTTAAATGTGAAACTATAAACAGTCATTAAAACACAAAACAACCATAGTAGTTAACCGGATATTAAGAAAAAAATCACATCTGTTTTAGAGTTCTCTTCCACCCACAAATTCGGGAACATCAATTTCAAGAACCTGGTTTTATGGCATGCCCTTAAGCCAAGAACACCAGGTTACAATCAATGCTAGGAGGTAAGACATCCCATCAGCAGACTCCCACTATTACATCTTGCCCCCAGGATTCTCTTTCTTTAATTCAAAAGCAGTCAGTAGAATTGGATTTTCTATTGCCTTGAAAGATAAATAGTCATTACGATTTGCACATTAATAATTATGCTATTCTGATTAACTGATGGGTTTATGAAAAGAGTAAGAAAGAAAATAAATTTCCATGCTGTTTAGCTGGTGGTACCCTAAGTAACAAAGAGTGAGATTTGGTGGCTTTTCAATACACAGAATCCGAGACTTGTAGAGAATTTGATTTTTCTAATTTGAA
The DNA here is from genome assembly GCF_037043125.1 of Eumetopias jubatus. Taxonomy (NCBI): domain Eukaryota; kingdom Metazoa; phylum Chordata; class Mammalia; order Carnivora; family Otariidae; genus Eumetopias; species Eumetopias jubatus. The sequence goes on from NW_028274809.1 coordinate 31,302,900, forward strand.
CTCTTTTTAAAACTTCAACTTGTCTGAGGGTGTACATCTTAAATAACCAATTTGTAATAATTTAAGCAGCCAGAAAACAAGTGCAACTTCTCCAACTTTTCACAAACATGCATCTCTGGGCATCAGAGAAAGTTCTTCTGCTATAATAAGCCTAATGAAGTGCAAGTAAAAATAACAGTCATCAACTGTGGCTTTAAAGGCAATATTTCAACATAATCAAATGTGTCAAATATTCATCCTTCCAGCTTTTTAAGCTGTGGGTTATAAGTAAGTTTCATTTCTTAGGAATGATTGAACATAACCCACTTGGGGCTCTGCCATCTGTGAATTACTTACATGTGAACACTCTGTTTAAGAGATGGAAATTTTGATTGTTTTTCTTCCTTTGGATATTGAAATGCAATGCAACTGAACAGAGTTTTTAAGCAATTATTGTTCATGTTAGTTGCACCATGGCTGAATTATCACACACTCCCCATATTTATCATCACTTATTAATTCACGGGCATCAAATATGGTGCAGCTGAAGTTGTGGAGGAAGCACCAAGTGGAACTACGGAATCTGAGAGATGGGAAAGAATCTGCAGTCTCCAGTTGTGTACTCCCTGGGCTCAGGGGCTGTCCACACAAACCCCTCTCTGCAGCGTGCTCCGGTGTGAGAGTTGTGGTTGTGTTCCCATGGTTTCCTTGAAAGGCCGTTCCTCTTATCGCTGAGCAAACAATGAAAGTGACTATGGGGCTATATGTAGGGTGCCACATAATTTATCATCTGTGCATGGACACCTCTGAGAGTTAGTGGGGACACTATTAATAATTATGCCAGAACAACAGGCACGAATGAGGACTGCCCCAGGCAAACCTAATCATACTGTTACCCCAGAGATGATATGCAACTCAGAGAACTTCTCCCAAGGGTCTCAAACCATTTCATTAATGCTATATCCAATTTTACTTCTGTCTAGAGCTGTTCTGTCCAATGGAAATAGAATGTGAGCCCTAGATCTAATTTTAAAGTTTCTAGCAGCCATGCTTTAAAAAGAAACAGGTGAAAATAATTTTGATAATATATTTTACTCAACCTAATATACCATAGTCTTATTTCAATGTGTAGTCAACATAAAAGTTATTAATGAGGTCTTTCATATTACTCTTTTTTATATCTCAATCTTTAAAATCCATTATGTATGTTACACTCGAATTACATTTCTAGTGCTCAATAACCACGTGTGGCCATGGCTATAATATCGGACAATGCAGTCTAAATACTCCATGAGTTAGGATACGCAGGAATAAATGAACAGAATCATAATACACACACACACACACACACACACACACACACACACACACACACACACACACGTATTTTTCTTCTGGGTAAAAACAGACTCAACTAAATGTCTTCCTTTTCTAACTTTGCCTGCTTTTCATAGCATAGCAGTTAAACTATCTGTTTCTTGCCTGAGGTGAACCAGACTTTGGAGCACATACAACTTTACCTGGTAGTTGTTTTGGGGAACAGAGAGAATGGCCAAATTAGAAAAGGTGGGTAAACTGCTGAGAAATTCTAGAACTTTTCCCAGACTAACATGTGCCTGCACTCCTAAGTCTAACACATATGCAGTGAGCACCCTCCATGTACTTAGCACTAGAAATAGAAAGATAAATAATAAGCACATTGTTTGCACCTTGGACTGTTAAGGCTTAAAGTTTGCTTGGACATTATTTTACAACTGAAAAAAGAGAAGGCTAGGATGTGCCAGTGTTCTGTGGCAAGCCAAAGACCAGAGTCTATTCTTTGGGGTCTGCATTTCATCAGCCACAGAGAACACTGAGGAAAGGAAGAAATGTATTTTCCTTTTTACTGTTGATACAGACAGACTCAGCCACTGCTTGGTACCTTGCATACGGTTAGGATCTGGGGAGCCAGCCTTTCTTCTTGAATCAGGATTTGCATCTTTGCTAGTAATAATATACTCCCTCACCAAATACCTCAACTTAGAATTCAAGGGTATTCTAGTTTGGTAAGAATATGTAATCTATAAGAAATATAATAGTCCTCATTTCCTGTAGGGAAAGCAGTATTGAGTATTTTCAATTAGTCTAAACACAGAACCTAAGTGATAAAAACATTGAACTAAATACTGGTGATTCTCTGCATGTAAATGATGATAACACAATCAGATACACTCTGACTTGGGGTATACTGACATTGTAAAAATAAGCAGTAAACTGTAACTTTTCTCATTTATATAGCTTCTCTTCCTCCAATCCAATATACTTGGGCTTCACACAGTCTCAATCAGTGTGTTAAATACTGTTTCTGTTTAAACTCACCATTAAAGTAGAACACACACACATGATTTTTATTAAAGTAATGTTCCATTAAATATGTTTCCTTAAAAGGATGGTGGGGAAACATTACATCTAAAATACTATGAGGACACCTGGGATGCCTGGGTGGCTCAGTCGGTAGGCGTCTGCCTTCGGCTCAGGTCATGATCCCAGGGTCCTGGGATCGAGCCCTGCATCGGGCTCCCTGCTCTGCGGGAAATCTGCTTCTCCCTCTCCCACTCCCCCTGCTTGTGTTCCCTCTTTTGCTGTGTCTCTCTCTATCAAATAAATAACTAAAATCTTAAAAAAAATAAAATAAAATACTATGAGGACACTTGCTTCCTTGTTTACAGAAAGAAATATGCTAAAATACTGCCACAAACTTATTAGCAAATACTCAATGGTTTGGTATAGTGACTCCTAACTCATATACATTGTCAATGGTTCTTGAGAAGAACCTTTTATACCAAACTGGTGAGAATCCAGTTAGTTCATTCAGCATCCTTATATGACTCTAAAATATTGCTTTTTTTTCTTAAGGCACTATAGACAGTGAGACTTAAAATGGGGAAGAGCCTTGCTTTTAGGAAACTTTTAAATATGGCTACATTATTGAAGATCACCTATTGCAAAAATATATACCCATTAACCAAAATCCAACTCTCAGGCTATTTCCAAGGATGGACCGCAGTCACAACTCTTCCAAGTGACTCAGGATTTATCAGAAAGATCCGACAGTACCATATGAAAGGAGGACATTATCTCTTCAGGATTCATTCTCCATTTAACCCATCAGTTATAAGTGTGTCTTGTTATAAGCACTTTTGGTATTTAATTTTATTTTTGTTTAATTTGGATGTTGAGTTCTAGAAACCCAGTCCTGGCACCACATACACATGATATTGGTATCTTGAAACTCTATGACCATTCACCATGGCAGGACTTCACAAAGCTCTGCATTAACACACTGAAAATATATAAAATGATATCCTTGGGCATTACTAAAACAGGAGGATGGAGGAAATTCAACAGTGTGGTGTGCTGGTTAAGAGCACAGACTTTGGAGCCAAACCACCTCGGTTAAATTCTTGACTGTGTCACTTACTAGTTGTACCTTAGATAAACTACTAAACCTCCCTCTGCCTCAATGGCATTATCAGTAAAATGGAGGCAAAAATTTGTGCCCACCTTGATGTGGAAGTTTAAATGACTTTTTGTAAAGCACTTAAGAGTCCTTGAAACATAATCAGTGCTATGTAAATTGTTAGAATATAAGTTCTAGTGATAGCTCATAGTTGCTATTACTAATACTATATGTCCTATCAAATACTCTCTAATGATCAACTTACTTAAGACTGTGAAGTCCCGGTTAGTCTATGGGTAAGGCACTTTGATCTTTCATTAGAAAGGCAAACTGCAGGATACCTACTAGAATAACAGGTTTCAGACTCTGGCCACTGGGGTGTGAAGCACTTGGCTGGGCATCAGCAGGTGGGCCTGGTGCTGGGTCACTGCTTCTCCTCACCAGCAGTGGAGTGCCTGTAGGACAAAATAAGAGGTGAGAGGTCAACAGAACCCTGGGGAGAAGAGAGTGCATGGTACAGTGCAATTTAATTAAAAAGGTTTACAACATGCTTTTATGTAAAAACATTCTATTTCTAAGGATGCTTGTAAATTAATCCATTTAATGATCTTTTGTCATCTATTTACAGACTGACACATAGAAACAAAATCTTTCAACTCTCATCCTTTCCCACTTGCATTTCAAAACAAGTCATTGTACTTAACCAAAAACGATTAGGGAATGCAGAAGTTGACAGTGTGCAACTGCAACTGATCTAGAGAATGTATCTGAGTATTAAAAAGAATGATTATCCAGCAGACAAGTGAAGAGATTCACACAGTCAGTGCAATTTGCTATTCAGTAGAGTTAGAAGTATAGTTATTGCTGCCATTTGGTGCTTCCTAAATCTTTTGAATGATGATATACACTGAAATATATTATTTGCTGGGGTTATAGCATTAATGTCTATTTAAGTACAGAAAGAGATTGACTCCATTATCTTCCTTTTCTCCCAAAGTTGATAAAACTGATAAGGAAAATAAGTTAGTTCTTCTAAAAATATATCTTGATTTCTTTTTAATATAATGAAAGCTTCCACTATTAAATATTTGAGCCAGTTATTAAATTCTGAGAAAAGATCATACTATTAGAAAGTTCAAGTGAAATCCAACCTTAACAGAGCTGGCGGCCTAACTAGTCTGCCTGCAATTAGGCCTAAAATAATTTGTTTCATACAAAATTGGCCACTGTAGAGGAAACTCTCAAAGAAGTCCTTTTGTGGTCTAAAAATTGCTCTCATGTAAAAATTAACTTTTTATTTGCATGCTTTGGGGAAAAAGTGGAAAAGAGTAGAACTGCAATTCTCCATTTATCAATATTCTGCAAAATCTTCCCCAACTCTCTCGAGCTATTGCTGCTTAAAATAACATTTTTTCATATTTCATTTTATATGGTACAGTTACAAAAAGTGAATCCATTTTGAAATTATTTACAAATCTAATTTTTATATGTGCTCCAACATTTTTATTCTATGTACAAAATATAGACACTAATACCTTCCATCTTTGTTCAGACTCTTTTTATCCTTGTTGCTTTTTAAAAAAATAACTTCTTTTATAATAGGAAATTAACATGCTACTGAGGATGAAACACTAACCAAAAGGTATTATAAAGTCCAAGTTTACGGTCCATTATTTCTTTTTTATTAATAAACATTTCACTACATTATTCCCTAATTCCTCCTTTTCCATCTAAAAATTCTTAAGCAAGTGACACAGCAGTGGTTGTATGGCTGGCAACTCTCTTGAATGAGACATTAAAAGGAAATAAGTACAAGAGAAAAATATCATAAAAATCTCAAGACAATAGGGTCCCAGTCCTGTACCACTATCTCCCCTGATTCAGGTGATCTGAATTACCATTAACATAAAGTGGACAAATCAGTCTAAATGTGATATCCTCAGAAGCAACCTATTATCCTAAAAATTAAGAAGAGAATGGGGAAAACTCTGTGAAACCAGTTAGTTTCTAAACATTTAACCCAGACTAGGACATTGCATGCCAACGATCTAAAAACAAACAAAAGCAAGTAGAACCAGCATGGGACACCAAGATCCAAAAATAAGTTGATTCAGAGGCACAGAAATGGAAATTTTAGTGATTGACAACAGTTTTTTCAGCTGAGTCATACACATATATATATAAATATATACAGAATATACATATATGTGTGTGTGTGTGTGTGTGTGTGTGTGTGTGTGTGAGAGAGAGAGAGAGAGAGAGAAAGAGAGAGAGAGAGAGAGAGAGAGAGAGAGAGAGAGAGAGAGAGAGACCTGTTACTTTTCCTGGATAATAAATATATTTTTCTTAACCCTAGATAATTTTCCTGCAACTCTAAGGACATGGTTATGACTCTTCACTTGCCATCAGTGTCTGCTGTTTTAATAACAAAATGCTAAATTATTTAAGACATAATTCGATGACAATATGAATTCGAGTTTGAGCATTCAATCAATAGGCCATAATATTACAGTGTGTCTCCCAGAACAAGATAGTTCAGTTTTGTACCAGTGTATCCATTATTTGGAACATTATCCAAAAAACAAATGAAGGTGGCTAGACCTTAAACATACTCCCAACTCATCTGGAATAAGTTTTGTTCTTCTCTACTTTTTCTGGATTCCATACTTGAATGTCTCCTGTTGAGTCACCTTCTAATTTTCCTTTGGCTGTCTTAATGTGTTAGTAACAAGTATAAATCATTTCACACTGGAATAATGAGCATATTTAAATATGAACTGCTATCTCAGAGAGTTTTAAACAACCCTCCCTTTGGCAATTTAAAATTCATTTGGTATTTGTTTTTTTAAATTGCCAAGCCTCATTTGAAGGTGCTTGCCAGGAACAGACTGAGTTGTAACTTAAAGACAGACAGATGCATCCTACTATAGAACAGAAAACAAGTAATTCTAAGTACTGGAGACGATTTGGGGGAAGTCCTTGTATATATGTAATAGAGTAGAAGGCCCACCTTGCAAGTACTGCTAACCAAAATGAAAGGGGAGATAACCATATCCAGTTGTATAGAATTTTCTGTGGGAGGGAAAAAGTAAATAAAACATAACCTTTGTACTGAAGGACCTTATAACCTAACAGTAAGATTAGGCTTAAGAAATATCATGTGTCCGTACAGGGAGAGGACTGTGGGTTTTGGAGTCAGGAAGACTGAGATTCACCTCTCCTGGCTCTGTGACACTGACTGCTTGGTGACACAGACTCATCATTTAAAACCTGGTGATAAAAATACATCATAATATTGATAGAAGGCTGAAATGAAAGAAGGCATGCATGGGACATGGAACTGTCCAGTCTGCAATTTTCATGCAGGAAATTCCAAACCCCCCAATAAAACAGAGTTAATAGCACTTGCTATTGTTGTGAACAGTGTTATCTGCTCAAAAAGCTGAACACCTAAAAGTCAATTTTCATGAAATAATACGTAAATTAGGGCACCTGGGTGGCTCAGTCGGTTAAGCGTCTGCCTTCAGCTCAGGTCATGATCCCAGAGGCCTGGGATTGAGTCCCGTGATGGAGTCCCATGTTGGGCTCCCTGCTTAGCAGGGAATCTGCTTCTCCCTTTCCCTCTGCCCCTCCCACCCTGCTTGTGCACTCTCTCTCTCTCTCAAATAGGTAAATAAAATTTAAAAAAGAAATAATATGTAAATTAAAATAGTAAAACACAATTCTGTGCTGAACCAGGTACAGACTTACTATAGAAATCAAAGCTTTTAAGAAAAAAAAAAATGGGGGTGCCTGGGTGGCTCAGTTGGTTGGACGACTGCCTTCGGCTCAGGTCATGATCCTGGAGTCCCGGGATTGAGCCCCACATCGGGCTCCCTGCTCAGCGGGGAGTCTGCTTCTCCTTCTGACCCTCCTCCCTCTCATGCTCTCTGTGTCTCATTCTCTCTCTCACAAATAAAGAAAATCTTAAAAAAAAAAAAAATGATGGTGTAGGAAGGGAGTTGAAAATGGAAAAAATAGGAGTGCCTGGGTGGCTCAGTTGTTAAGCGGCTGCCTTTGGCTCGGGTCATGATCGCCAGGGTCCTGGGATCGAGCCCCACATCGGGCTCCCTGCTCCGCGGGAAACCTACTTCTCCCTCTCCCACTCCCCCTGCTTGTGTTCCCTCTCTCGCTGTGTCTCTCTCTGTCAAACAAATAAATAAAAAATCTTAAAAAAAAGAAAATGGAAAAAATAACCCATTATTCATTGGTATTTTTCAGTTAATTAAGAAGACTCTTATTATTAGATTTTAGAGGCAAAAGTCCTCAGTTCAGCTCAAGAGAACAACAGTATTCTTTGGAATCAGAGTTCAAAAGCTACTGGCAGGAAAGCTCAAATAAAATAAGAAATGTTATATACCTTAAAGCACAAAATCTTACACAATTGCATTATGTTTTTCCACACGGTTAACTAATTTGAGGCCTCATTATGCATCAGGAGCTGTACAAGGGGTGGCTGATATTAAGATGAGTAGTCATGGTGCTTACTTAGGCTTTATTTTAAAAAAGAGGATGTGAGGACAAAGAACAGTTTACATACAGGTAGATACCAGTGCAGTGTTCCAGTGGGGTTATATATGGATTACTGAATCCATACCAAAGAACACGCATGCTGTAGACTGGATCGAGTCCCATTTTATTTAGGCAGATGCACAGAAACTTAATGGAAGCCAAAGAGCACCAAAGAGAAGCAGTATCCCTCCAACCAGAAGAGTTCCTGATCAAGTGTGTAGCTGCTGGTGACTCTGTCCTTGATGATAGAACCTGGTCATATCAGGAAAGTCTAAATTCTTTCTGGAGCACTGTTCATACATACCCAGGGCTTATGTTACGCTCAGGACAAAATTATTCGCACACTCACTGTACGTCCCTTTAAGAAGATGACTAGACTTATCAGGTTCTCCAGACCTTCTGCCAATAAGCACTGGAGTCAGTTCTTGGGTGTCTATGAATGATGGCACATCTCCCACTGCTCAAGCAATCATCATTTTAATGATGGTAAAACCAGAATTCAAAGGGGTACAGTTACTTGTCCAATGTCCCTTATAAATATAAATAAGGGGAACCAGAGGAGGATCACCTACTTCATTTTGGGGAAAAGAGTTCTGAAAGAGGCAGCAGCTAGTTAAAAGGATTAAATGGGTACATGAATGAGTCATGCAAGATATAAAGGCCAACACAAATTCAAGTTATCTATGTAAGTTTCTGTCTCTTTGTTATAATCTCCCTCTCTCTCTCTCTCTCTCTCTCTCTCTCTCTCACACACACACACACACACACACACACACACACACACACACACACACACACACACGGATGGATTTTTTCCGCATTTGGAGGATGTGTTTGGGATGGAATTAGCTTAAATGACAGATGATATGTTGTACATAAAATTCTGTTTTGGAGATTTTGAAAGACATCTTTTTTTTAAGATTTTATTTTTATTTATTTGCAGAGAGAGAGTGAAGCAGGCTTCCCACTAGGCAGGGAGCCCAATGCAGGGCTCAATTCCAGGACCCTGGAAACATGACCTGAGCTGAGGGCAGATGCTTAACCAACTGAGCCACCAGGTGCCCCAAGATTTTAAAAGACATCTTAGAAAGATAGGCAGTTATAGAAATTGAAACCAAAGCCCAGAGGAATCATCCACATGATGCTTCAGTGGGCAGAGAAAATAAAAAAACATCAATCCCATACCAAACATCACAAAGGTACATGTTCTAAATTGGTAAGAGTAGAGATTTATCTAAAAATCGTTAATGATTCTCCTGAGCAAAGCCAAAAGGCTAGTTTGTCATCAATATTGGTGCTATTCATTCTAAGGCAACTGAAACCTGAAGAGCTCAAGGGCATCCCAGTTCACACGCCGACAAGGCATTCTCTAAGAAGTTGGTGGACTCAAGCCCAGAGAGGCCTGAAGGGCAATGTGAGGGAAATGGATAGAAACTCAACAGTCACAGGCAGAAATGGAATGGTTAACTAGAAGAAGACATGGGAGAATTTAGCAATGACTACACATACAAAGCAAATGAGGAGAATAAAAGAGAAGTCTAAAACCTTTCTTATACTTCTTGCTTAGGAAAGAGAGAGCAATAGGAGAATTTCAGCAACTGCTATGATTTGTTTCAGAAAAAACAAACCCATGAATCTTGGCTTCAGCCTATTGAGGGTTAGAAGGATTTGATTTTAATCCAAGATGTCTTGAGATGTGTGAGAAATAAGACACTAGATGTTCAGTTGGGAATTCATAAAGATGAGTATGAAGTTCGTATTAGAAATCATATTGGCTTCCAGAACGAGTGAGGAGAGATAAAGATGAGGTAAATAAAAGAAAAAAAGGGATCAGTATAGGTGTATCAATGACATCACATGTAAAACAATGAGGAAAACAGAATTTTACTTTCTTACAGAATCTTCAGAAAGAAAGGGTATCTAGAATGGCAAGTGGTTAACAAAGCCACAGAGGCAAACCTAGAGGGAAGGTAGGGTGGGAGAATGGAGAAAGGGACTGGAGTTTCCAAGATAAGCTGTTTATGTACAGAGAGGGGATAAAACCTGGTCTTTTTAGAGTTTCAATTTTCCTTTGCACTAAGGGATTACTTCTGTGCTACTGAATTATCAAATCACCAAAACAGATAGTTTAAAGAAAGAAAACATGCTCTCTTGTCAATGCTACTGACACTGAGGATAACATGATAAATATGCAAGGGGAGAAATCTATCGAAATACACCTAAATTGGTAAATATTTCACTTTGAGAATAAAAATGAATTGCAAATGGTTAAAAATCTTAAAAACTTTTAAAAAGTGATAAATAGGAAAAGACACATTTTTCCAGGTAATCATTATTAATAGTATATTAATAATATTAACAGTAGGCATGAGCTGCATCTTGGTTTCCCATAGTACATTTCCTTAATAGAGTTTGTACTAGTCAGCACATAGAGGAATGCCTTTCAATTATCCTATACTTCAACATTCATTGAATAAATTTGACGTTAATTGAATCATTTTGACATTAAAATATGGGTATGTCCTCCCGAGATATGGTGAAGAGAGACTGGGGGTCAGAAGATCTGCCTTCTAGAGGTGGCGCTAGCATTGCGTAACTGCCAGGAAGCTGCTCTACCTCAGAGTCTCACCTCTCTCCTCATCAGCTAAGTAAGCATGTTGGATAAGCTAAACCAAAGTCCCATTCCAGATTTACAAAGAGAGAGTTCTGTGATTTATATAGCCAATTAGGAAATTGAAGTCCAGAGAAATTAAGTTTCTAAGTCTCTTGGACTTAATTTCTACTCCAGTTTTATTTCCTTGACACTTTTCTATTGCAGGGTTACATTCTCTCTGTGAGTAGGTGTGTGAGAAAAAGGGAAATGACAGCTCTTCAATGCAGGGGCCCTTCTTTTCATCTGAGGAGGTCAGCAGAAAGATTTGGATAGAGAGTTACAGATAAAAGGCAAGGGTGGTGGGGATGAGTAGCTAAAAGGCAAACATTAAGCTACAGTCACATGGGCATGTCTGGCAAGATGCCTGACCCACTGGCCAAGGCACACCAGCACCTCTCCCAGAGTGCGTGATCTCTCTTGCAGATGGCTTAAATGTCTTATCAGTATTTTCTTCCTATTGATCCTGTCAATACAAATTGATATTTAAAATATCAATAAAAAAAGATGAGTGAAAGTAGTACATCATTTGTAAAGGAGACAACTACATTTTCTTTTTTGTAAGGATTTTATGGGTGCTAGGGAAGGCTTTTCAACTGAAATCTAACAAACTGCATTGCATTGAAATCTGGAGACCCATTTAAAAAAAACAAACAAACCTGGTAATGATATCAATAGTGGCACAATTTATGGCAAAGGACCAAGAAGAGACCACTTTCACTACAGGAGTGCTTGACCAACTTTGGCACCTGGCCTGTGATGAATGGGGCAGCTGTGACATGCTTTCAGACACCATGATGGAAAAACCACACGAGAGAAACCAACTCAAATTTTAGCAAAATTGTAGCTGTCCAAATACTTTAGTCTTAAATATCACTCCTTTAGGAAAGTAACTCCCAGTATTGCCATAAAAGGAGCAAAGAAGTTCAAGTTGATGAACAGTATCATTTTTTCTTTCATTGTGGGTTGCAAAAACCATGTCTGTTCAAAACATGAAAGGACAAATGCAAGTAATTCACAGAATAGTTACCAGCTACACAACAGATATGAATGGGCACATACATGATAAAAGATGTTCCACTACTTGGAAAGCTGCTCAAATTGGAGTGCTGCTGCTATAAAAACAAGTGAGGGGGTTTTAAACTGACCTTTACTGGAAATTATACTTTTTTCTGAAAATGGTTATGCCTTCAACTCACAGTACATTATTGCTGTATTTCTGAGGATACATGCTTTTTCTTATATTGAATTTTTCACATTTTAGCCAGTCGATATACACAAATCTAGATTTTTTTTATATTGTTTAAACTACTTCACAATATTGATGTACTCATGTTATTTAAAGTCAGTTAACACCATGTATTGGTTATGCACTAGGTCTCAAGTGTTATATTAAAAACAGTGGCAAGTGAAAAAGGGACAAAACTCACTGTGTTTCAGTAATGCTGATGGAGTAAATACAGAAGTGGTCATTTTAGTTAGAGTAAAATCCAAAATATTAAAAAAACAGAACAATGACAAGCTACAGAGGAATTTCAACACAAGCGAAGGTCCAGATTTTTGAAAGGTATGCACTAAAAAAGGAACAAAGCATTAGCAAACACAACTAAAGATACCTGAATTAGGAGAGCCAAATAAAAGGTCCCAAATCATAGAGGTGGAAGGAAGGAATCTGACCTATGCACATCAACCTCCAAGTTCTTGTTCAAGGTATTCAAGGACCTCATTGGTTTCCCCCAACCTACCTCTCTGATTACATCTTGTATTGCATTCTTTGTCACGTGGTTCATACCAAGCAGGACCATCTGCCATTGCCTAAAAATGCCCTGCAGACTCAGTGTTCTTGCTGGTTCTAACTTCTAAATTATGGTTCTCTAATACAATCAGTTGTAATCCAGTCCAGTCTTTAAGTCATAAATAACCTCTACTTCTTTGGAATACCAGATACAGATTTGCTGCAGAGCTAATGAAGCATAACTTCAGGGCCCAGCACAAGATCCCAGGAGGAACCTAAGTAACACAATTGCATGACTGTATGATTTTGTAAACTTTACATAAGTATAATAGTTTAATTGCAATAGGTTAATTCTATCTCTTTCAACTCTATAGACTCCTCCTGGTGAACGCAAAGTGGCCAAGGACATTTCTGGGATCCAGTTAAAGGGAAAATCAGTTGGGTGTATATCTTATTTGAATATAATAGACTATATTTGTACAGTTCACAGACAACACTGTGTCTAGTTATTAGCAGGGAGGTGTGTTTAGTGTATAGTTATTCCTTGGTGAGGAATATAGGTAGAATCCTGTTACTCACTGTGTTGGTTCACTGAGCATCATGACACAAAAGTAGAGGGCCAGCCGACATATGGAAATAAATGTGTTCTTTTTGTACCCATATAGAAAGGTGTGGGTACTGAAAGATAAGCAAGATAGGAAATGCACAAAGCCAGAAGCTAGTCTGCAGAAAATTCTTCCACTCACCCAATGTATAATATTGCAATAATAATTCAGCATTTGAATAATTCAGTTCTCACTGATACCTTGACAAATAGGAAGTTCTCTCCTATATGGAAAATTCAGCATAGAATTAAAATTCCCGTGCTAGTGAGATGCAAACCTGTAGTGGTTTCACAGATTACAAGAATGTATGTGCAAAGCCCCATGTTTATACATCCCGAATATTACTGAAACAGCATTTCGAATAACCATGCTATAGCAAAGACTGAATCACTGTTCATTCAATGTATGAAAAATGTTACATATGAAGACATAATTGAAGAACATGCAGTCAAAAATTGTAAGGAAAAAAGTGTAAGAGTTATTTTCAGGCATTTCAATATGTACTCAATTAGTATATCATTAAATATTTTTTTGTATTTTCTGACATATCCAATATATTAATTTATAAATTGTTATGGTTTTCAATCATTCTAAATAAGCATCTTTTATGGTTTTTTTTAAACTTAAAATTTATGTCCCCCCCCTTTTGTTTTTAGAGAGGGAGAGAGGGATGTGGGGAGGGGCCGAGGGAGAGGGAGAGAGAGAAACCCAAGCAGGCTCCACTTCTAACACAGAGCCCAGCATGGGGCTTGATCTCACAACCCCAAGATCATGACCTGAGCTGAAATCAAGAGTCAGATGCTCAACCAACCGAGCCACCTGGCCACCCCTGTTCCTTTTCTTAAATAGCAATCTCCCCAGATGTGGTACACTGAGAATCCTACAAAATATAGATCTGCCCTGTACCTTTTTAGGGTATGTCATATCCCACGTTGTCTTAGGTGTCTAGTTGTAGTTGTATTTTTGTTGTATCCCCTTAATTTACTAATTTAACATTTACTGAATGCCCAAAATAAACTGGGCAGTCTTCGAGGCGCTCTGGATATAATCAGCACACAATACGCAAAGGTCTTCATCTTGTCAAGCTTGTAGACAACTGGAGGAAGATGGGCGACACTAAACCAGTACACAAATAAGTATGTACATTTAAGATAAGGATAGAGCAAGTGCTTAAGCAAGACTATGAGAAAGTGACGGGGAGGGAACATTACACTGTAAGCTCCTTAACAGCAAGCACCTCATCTTAGTCATCACTTAGGACCACTGGCAGAGTGGGTAATTAACAAACGCATGCTGAATTGAACTAAGCAGTGCTAGAGGAACAAAGATCTAAATTCAGAAATCTTTAGAATCTGAAGTGCCCCAGACAAGAGAATTTTGTGTGTGTATGTGTGAGCGGGGTCTATGCCCCTAATATGTAAATAAATTGCTACTGTCAGGTTTGTTTCGCACTACCTAACGCTTTTTTCTTCATCATCAACATTTATTTTAAAACAAACACTAGTCACACTAATGCGGCATATGTTATCACCCTTGCAACTTAATGATAAATGAGCATACAAGTGACATCAACACCAGCACTAAACAACCACAGTAGAGGCTCTGAAATACTGACTACAGTCTTGTCATTTGCTGTGGTTTATGAAGGAGTCCAGTGCCTGGTCGGTTGATCTTTCAGTTTTCCATAGTGTACCATCTTACCTCCTAGATATTTATGATGTTAGTCAATAGTCAGAAGATTTATGACAACCTGTGGAATAACTAGAAGGATAACAGTTGAGTTTACTTGAAAAGAGCCTTTGGAGGAGCTTTTATTGATATATATATATACATATATATATATATATATATATATATTTAAGGTTCATTTATTTGAGAGAGAGAGAGAGAGAAAGAGAGTGTGAGTGGGGGGAGGGGCAGAGGGAGAGAGAGAATCTCAAGCTGACTCCCTGGTGAGCATGTAGCCGGATGACGTGGGGCTCGATCTCAAAACCCCGAGATCATGACCTGAGCTGAAACCAAGAGTCAGAGGCTCAACCAACTGAGCCATCCAGGCGTCCCTAGAGGAGTTTTTAAACAGAATTTTGAAGTGCAAAAGATTTACAAAGATCTACAAATTGATAAATTAGTATAAAATAATGATTAAGACTATTTATAATATTTATAATAGGCAGGTGGACACATGATTTGAGAGACTAAAGATGGACATCCATGCATGGATACTGATAAGATCTACTCAGCCAGAAAATAGGCATGAACCACGTGACTGTAGGAGCAAGTGGTTGAGGAGACAAAGGAAGCTGGTTTAGAAGAACATCACTAGAAGCTCTTAAAATGGGGGAGTTTTAATTTAATCTAAATCCAAACAGCAGTGAGGCCTCCAAAAAGGGACAATCCAAAGCATTGTTTCCAAGTATTGAGAAACTGGTTTAAATACATTTTGGAAAGACATTTGCAGATTGATATAGGAAAAATGTTTACTAAAACAGTAAGTGGAGATATCCCAATGGTTTCTTTAGTAATTTGCATATAAAACCCAGAAAGTGAATATTAGTATGTGTCCAGTGGAGTGGCTTTGGACTTGGGAGGACAGTTTGATTCAGCATGGAACACACTGGGAATGGTTCATTAGGGCAGTGATGTTGGTCTATTCCAAGTGTTTGTGGAACCTTTCTTTTGTCCTAAATTTTAGGCCACAGTTCCCACTGAGTTTAGAACCGCCTCTGAAAGACTACTTCACTAGCTCTTTGCAAGATGAGAAAGGGAGAGGGCGCCTGGGTGGCTCAGTTGGTTGAGCGACTGCCTTCGGCTCAGGTCATGATCCTGGAGTCCCGGGATCGAGTCCCACATCGGGCTCCCTGCTCGGTGGGGAGTCTGCTTCTCCCTCGGACCCTCTTCCCTCTCATGCTCTCTCTCTTTCCCTCTCTCTCAAATAAATAAAATCTTTAAAAAAAAAAAAAAAGATGAGAAAGGGAGAAATCAGCAATGCCTTCAGGCCATTCAACTGCAGTTGCAAACAATTACTGGCAACATCAAAGTACTAAATTCAAATCACCAAGTCCTTCATGATGGATGAGAAACATCCACAAGTCAATTTAAGGCATCCTGGGCACAAATCTATATGACTTATCAGCTGCATTTGAAACCTTTGATCATTACATTTTATTGGATCATTCAAAGTCCCTGGCAGGACTGGAAGAAGTGGTGCATTATGGAGCCACTGTGATCTCCTAGGAACACTCAAAAGATGGTTTTGTGCCAATGCCTGTGTGCCCCAAATGTTGTCTTTTGTGAGGCAGCAAAGGAACTCAGTGCCTCTCAGGCCCTGACTTCTGATAGGGAAGGCATAGTTTCTGTTTAACAGCACTTAAAATTCTAAACAAGAATAAATCAATTGAAGTTCAATCCAGCAAACACAGAAACCAGGCTTCCATGGCAAGGAACATGTCTAATGAAAGTGCCAAAGTAAAATCTGACTCTACCCTGTCCTACATGGAGACTTTTCCAACATTTGTAACTGCTGCTTGAGACCTCATGTGCTGACCCATATCTACTCCTGGAGCCCAGGGGTCAGCTTTGACCCCAAGCACCTTTTACCTTATACATCCAGTAGGCAAGGGTCAGAGTCTACCCATGATGTGGAACTGGCCCCAGCTGTCCAAGTCTTCATGACCTCACATTAGATAACTGAAATCTAATCCACTTGAAAGTACCTTGGAAGCCCACCCAAGGTGTTTCATATGGCTGTTGTCTTGCTACTAAGTAGGTCCATTACACAAGCTGGAGCACATTACACCAGCAGACTAATTCACCCGATGGCATAGCAAGGCAATGATCCACAGATCGTTATTGACATTTCTGTGTAACTCCTAGCATCAAATTCGATGTGCATCAAAATCTAAAGGCCACAGGTACAAAACTAGATTGTGTGTCTATGATTCTTCAGAAGAGGCAAACTGCTCTTGCTACCACCATTAAAGCTTTAACTTTCAAAGGAAAGATTTGGACAGAGAGCCTGCTGATGCTAAGTATGAGGAATATAGAGTTTGGTCTGAATTTTTTTTAAAGATTTTATTTATTTGTCGGAGAGAGAGAGAGCACAAGCAGGGAGAACGGGAGAGGGAGAAGCAGGTTCCCCGCTGAGCAGGGATCCTGATGCGGGGCTCTATCCCAGGACCCTGGAATCATGACCTGAGCTGAAGGCAGACGCTTAACTGACTGAGCCAACCAGGCACCCTGAGTTTGGTTTGAATTTACAATAATTTCTACATATAGATATTTGAAAGTCAGATGAATGGTTCCAATCAATTTAAATAAAATAAGCCAAAGATTGGAAACCCATGACTAAGGGGCAGAAAAAGTAAGTTTATATCACTATTTTTCCCACAGGTCCTGGGAATAAACTAAATTATACCAGAACATGAGATGTTTATTAACTTGAAGGTGATACCTGTTTCGTGTGGCTTTTATCACAAGCCCATCTAACTTGTAAGTGCTGCATTTTACTAGGTTAGTATTTCCTATAACCAAATAGCATGAAATAGACAATTCTGATAAAATTGACAGAATAGCAAACTAAAGCATAATCTACAAAGATCAGAGGGAATTTGATAACATAATTTAACAACATGGACATACCACCTATGGAAAACATTAAGTTGCAGATGCTGATAAGAGGCTGGTATCTGAGTCAGCTAGTATTTAAACTTGTCAAATGGTTCCTGAGACAAGCCTTTTTTTTTAAGCCTTCTTTAATTTGAGGTGAAGGATCATAATCTCATCTTCAGGTCTTCTCAGGGCAACCAAACCAATACACAGTGCTGTTTTCAAAAAAGGCTGACACAGAGAAGGGGTAATTGCCCTTATAAGCTATCCATGAAAGTTGGGATGCTATCAGAAGTGTCTTTGTACATTGCTTGTCTAGGTTATCTCCTACTATGGTATCCATCTAGATTGGAAAATACACAGACAGGCATGCATGCACCAAGTTGCTTCCACAGTGGAAATATCTGGGCCTCAAAATGCAATAGGGTGAACACATAGGTACACCAGGGACATCGCTAAAACACTTGATTTTTTCCTTCCATGTACACAGCTACTTGGGATGTGTGATGGGTATCTTTCCAGTTTGTGAAGGTCTTTGGTTATGTTCTTGAAGCCTATCCAATATTTTTACAAAAGGCTCGTGAGACTCTTTGTCCATAGTCCCTGGTCATTTTCAAAAGTAGCTTCTAAAGGGTCTTCAAGGAGAAAAATCAGCAATTTCCAAGTAGACTTACTTGCCACAATAAAATGACTTTCTATCCAGCAAATGTTGGATTCCTAACAAAGCATCTGAGAACACATTCAGGGGAGGGAGCAGTGAGGAAGTTAGACTCTCCCTCTGGAGGTTCAGGAACGGCACAATCACATGGCAAAAGGGTCAGGCACACTAGACAGGAGGACTCCGTGGCCACAAGAAACAATCTACCCCAACCACTGCTCCTATATACTCATTTCATAAGCCCTTATGTTTAGAATACAGATTTCATAAACCCTTATGTTTAGAATAGATTTCATTTCCTATCTAAAACAAACATATGGTATCAAACAGTCTTTTAATGCTCAGATTTAAATTAGTTTTAAAGAGATAAAAAGACTGAAATAGTTCTGCTATTTGAACATGCTTAACGACAGCAATATTTATATAAACACACTGGCAGAGGAAATGGTAAGTTCCTTATATCTCAGTGGGCCCACGGTCTCATTTTAGAAACGACGTGTTTACCTAAAACATTCATAATACTGTATATAGATACGGTGGACGGAATGACTAGGAAACCTACTTGCAACAACTTTTCAGCACTCAAACAATGGAATTCTGACCTACAAAGGTGCCCCTCGGACCCAACCTAAGTGTTTGTCAGGGATGGCTCGCTTCACCTCGTTGCCACATGGCCTTGGCTAGTTTTGTGCAAATATTCAACCAATGGCCAGAGTGTGCTCAGGGGTCCACGGCTCTGCAGACAGAGTTCATGCTGCTTTCTCTGAAGTTTACCTCCGAAGAATCTCTTGATCCTTGAAAGCAGGATTTTCTCACTCTGTGGGTTGCAAACCACTTATGAGTCTTGAGGGGTCATGATCAGCATTCTGTACCATGGACAGTATAGAAACTGGTACAGAAAATATCAGTCTGTGTTACACATAGTAATGATATACTTTGTTTCATACCACAGTTAATACTTACGTGTGTACATAGTAATGATATACTTTGTTTCATACCACAGTTAATACTTACGTGTGTACCCGCTTGCCATGTAAAATGCATCTTTCTGGCTTTGAGTCATGATCTACAGTAATCAAAAGAAAGAAAAAGAGCTCTAAATTTGCCTTGGAGGATGCTCCATGGCAGGTTTGAACCCCAGACTGGCTTGAGAAGTTTCTGAGGGATTACAAACTCTGCAAAGAAACACTTATAGCCCAGGAATGAGCCTGACTGTCTACTTCCAGAGCCCTTCTGCTTTTGGAGCTTTATGTCCTGTTTAACATTTATCTTGCTTAAACATTTACTGGGAACTTGCTAATTTTAGGAACAGTGCTAAATCCTGGAGAAACAAAGATGAATATGACATAGTCCTTGACCGCAAAGGGTTCCAAAGAGACTGGTTAACACGTAAGACGATGTCACCAAAGATAGCCTAGCGGTCACTGCAAAGGGCTGTAGAAGGGAGAGGGAAAACTGTAGTTACAAGTGGTGGAGAGGGCTTCGCAGGAGATTCGACGCCACGGTGGGTGGGCAGTCACCTACTCATCCACCCACCTCTGGTATGTCCAAGGTACCCACGTAGAAGCCTTTGCACTGGCTGATCCTTCTATTCGAAATGCTCTTCCGCCCTTCCATCTCCTCTGGAAGCAGTTCTCTCACAGTCACTTTCTATTCCTTTACCCTGTTTAGTTGTCTCCATTGCAAGGTTACCATCAGAAATACTCTGTGCATCTGTTTACGGGAATAATTTCAGACTTGGCCAGAAAGGAAGCTTCTTCAGAGCAGAGATCCTGTTTATCTTTTTACTGCTGTATGCCAAGACCGCCGCACCCTGCGCGCACTATATAGATGTCTGTTAAATTAAAGAAGGAATCGAGAGAGTCAGGACAGGTGTAGGTTGAGCAATCATGCAGGGATACAGGTGGGTCTGAGCCAGGATACACAGAATTACATGACAAGTCAGCAATACAGGCTGCTGATTCAACTTAGAAGATCAGATGCAGGGTGTATGTGTGCCCACGGGTCAGGAAACTGGGTGGGGGTTGGCAGTGAGGGACACAGAGTAGGAATCATCCTCGAACCTCAGAGACAGGCTGGTATTAAACCCAGAGAGGCTCCTGGCTTTTCACATGTCTGCTCCAGAGGAACCCAGACCACTGACCCAGCTTCATGGAAACAGAAAAACCAGAAGCATGACATGTCATTGCTGATTCTCAAGCGTGGGCCACGTTAAACCAAGGCAGAGAATCTGAAAACCAGGCTGCCTGAGAGAACACCGTGGCACAAATTCCGACAACACTCCCAAAGTATCAATTCAGGAAAAAATCATTTATTTATTCCAACTTATTCTTCACGGAAATGGTAGGTTCCAGGCAACTCCTCCACGATACTGAAAGTTTTCCGTAATGTTAGCGGCAGGTTAGTTAGCACAACTAAAGGAGACTGTGCATGTGTCATATGGGCAGGTCTGTGGGAGAAATGCTGACGTTTTTGGCAAAAACAGCAGACCAAAGACAACAGCCACAGCAAGCCCATGTATCCGTTGCTGTGGATCACTCTGATTATGAGTCACAAGCATGCAATCGCTGGCATACAGAAACTCCTGCCTAATAGCCTTGAGCAGTTTGCCTTTGCTATCTAAGTGTCACAGACTGAACACACTCTTGCCCGACCTAAACTCGGCATTAATACCTGAATCATGGCCTGGGGAAGCTCAAAATTCCACTGTGGGAAAGAAGATAAACAGCAACAATACAAAGATGCAGCCCATTTTAGTGCTGCTAGTTAAACCAAATGCATTTAATCTTTCTCTTGCATCTAAAATGTCTGTCATCTTCTCTTGGTGGAATAAATGATATTGAAACACTCCTGCAGGAAGCCCATTTCTTGAAGGCTTTGGGGCACATACCAAATGGCAGAATTAAAGACCCTGGTTACACTCAGCATCATAGGGCACAAATCGTTAGGTTGCCGGGGGATATGCTGTCCGTGGTTCCACAACCAGAGAAAACCACATGATCACCACCCACAGCACGAAATACACAACTAATTTCTGTAGTCTAACATATACATAATCTGCTCTGGAAACAAGTGATAGACTTTAGTAACTATCATGGCATAAGTGTCTCATATATTTATAAGAAACCTACCCATATCAAATGGTTTCTTCTCACCTTAGTCTAGCAAGACAAGGAATTAAATCATAGCATCTTATCAGAAAGAGCTGATTAACATATCCGGACCAATGTCCATGTAGTTAGTCACAACCTCCATTACCACAGCTAGCAAGTTCTATCATTTGGGGGGAAATTTAAGAATGAGGCACATTCTTAGGGAAATGGGAACTTTTGCAGAAAACCATGGTGATGCATATGTGGCCATAGCTATCCTCCTCAATAGCTCACCAAGCATCAGCTATGATTCTAAATGCTCTGTGGGTTTGCGAATCTTCATAGCAATTCCAGAGCTTGAGGATGACTATTAAAGTCCATGGCACAGCTAAGGAAACAGAGACCAAAAGAAAGTTAGGTGACTTGTTCCTGGCCACATACCGAGGACACGGTACGAGTGGGATTCCAACGCAACCAGTTGTCTTTAAAAGACTGTCCCCCGGTCTGCATCCACAACACAGCCTCTAAGGAGACTCCTGCGAACAAACCAAAGCAGATTCTGCCAGACCAAAGTCCTGGACATGCTAACGTAAAGCTGCATTTGTTTTCTTAAAGAAGAATAGTGCAGTCTTACCAAGCACCTGAATGAATGTATCCTTTAAAGGAGGAAAACCTAAAACTGTCAATTACACTGAAATTCAAGTTGCAGAAGAAATATCACTGAATGGAATGTCCTTTAAGCAAATGTTTCCTGGCTATAGAAGAGCTATAGGGCATCCAGCTAGGGCCTGGGAAGATGGTCAGGCTCATTCTAATCGCAAAGAAAAAGAAAAGAGAAAAAGGAAAAGGAAAAGAGAAAGAAGACAGAAGAGAAAAAGAAAAAGGAAAAGAGAAAAAAAGAAAAAGGAAAAGGAAATACTGCTGCTAAAAACAAATAAACACATGAAAATTAAAAAAAAAAGTGTATGATTTGAGGAAGGTGTAGACACCAAGAAAGATGCAAACCCAGTGACCACAGCTATCAGAGGCACCCCCCCAGCTTCCCCTTTCTTCCATATCCTTTGCTGGAAGGCCAAAGGTAGGGACCCATCTAAGCAGCATTGCTGCCGTGTACAATTATTATTTTAATCGACACTGTGCTGTGTTAATGAGTGCCAACCATGTGCCAGATGGTGCTGAAAACAAAGCCTTCTCTGCAATCCCGCCCACTGGGATCACCACCTCTCCTCTCTGTGAAAGCGATCACAAATGTGGTAATGAGCTAACTCCAATGCAACCGAACTTCTAATCCCCCCGACACTTTCTGATTGGGCACTGCACCAAGATTTGGCATAGAAAAGGCACCTGGAGTGCTGTCGGATGATCTCTTCAGGGATAATGGACCAGGGAACTGAGCCTGTAATGATTTCATATCAGTTTGTTCAAGTTCAGTTGCTATTAATTGGGTTCAAGTTCAGCTCCAGTTCACACAATCTAAATAAATAGCTGTTGAAACCAGCTTAGTGCCTGGCACAGTATGTATCTTTGTAACTAACAAGAAGCAAGCAAAAGAGAAAGATGTAGAGGGACATCTTGCATAGATACTGTCTGGTGTAAACAGTCTGCCTAGTGGATGTGTGAAGTAAGGGGGTGGGGGGACCCAACAGTGTTCTGGCTTGTTACAGTTGTGCATGGTTATATTGCTTAACAAATGATAATATTCTGAAGAATTGAGCCTGAAAACAGCTTTAAACATAGTAAAACTTGCACATAATTCCTGAGAACAGCTGCAGGCAAAACGCTGGCTTGAAGTTAACATGGCCTAGAATCTAGACTTTCTCTGTACTTTCCACCTACCTTGGCAATTCTGAGGCATTAATTCTACTGTAATTTAAGAAAATCTGAAAAAGAAATGTTTTAGACAAATTCACTGTTACACAGAGAAAAGGAGCAATATCACAGAGAAAAAAATCTATTTAAAAATAGGGCTTTGCATATTTTATGGGAAAAATCAATCTCAAATCTATTTTGTTCTAGCCCATTAAGATTCACTCTAAGTTGGTTTCACTAGAATGAAATTTAAAATACATTTCTAAAGAGCATTTGTAGGAAATTTTGAATGGAGGCATTTTCTAATTCAATGTTGGCTGGCAAATTCCGATCTCTGGTAAATTCAGTCATAAATAGTATGTTTAAAACTAGACTCGTGCGAGAAGATACTGGCATGGTTATTTAACAAAGTAACAGAATTATATATTGAAGGCAATTACGTACAGATAATATTAGACAGGATATATAATACACATCTATTTTTTATGACACAGTAATATACCTTTTAAAGTAGAAGTAGTTGAATTTGAATATAATCAGTAGATATGTTATCTTTGTATTGTTTAAAGCTGAACAATGAAATAAGATGATGATTACTAAAAACAAAATTATGGAAAGAAAGGCAGTATAAAGGCTTGAATTTATTTGAAAAAGGTAACTTCCTGATATTTTGGCTTTTTTGGATCTTCTTTTTTTGGTTTACTTTTCCTAAACAAAAGCAAAAGTTATTTGACCACTTGGGAAGAATGTGGCACCCTAACAATGTATCTGAACTATAATAAAGTGTAAGAAAAAAAGACAAGTGGTATGGAATTAAAAGGACCCAGGGTCCCTATTTCTACCATTTACATTATGTATGAATAGGCCAAGTTCCTTAACTTTGCTGAATCTCAATTTCCTCATACTTAAACTAAGAATTAAAAGAAAAGGCACCGGGTCATTGAAAAGAGTGAATGTGAATGAACAATGTGTCCAGCAAAATGCCTAAAACATACTACGTGTCCAATAAATAGTGTCCCCTCCTGCTCACCACATTGCAATCCCATGTACTCTGGGTTCCACTCTGTAGTCAGTGTTTCCAAAGTGACCGCTTCCAGTGGCAGTCTGAGCAGCTGCTGAGAAGTTAACCCTAAAAAGTGAGCGTTAATAATTTGTGGCCCCAGTGCTTCATCAGAATCAGGTAAATCTATAACACATACTTGGCTTACTATGTGGAATAAATTTTATTGTTTTATAACAAAGTCTAGATCATTATTTTATACTACATTCCAGCTACTCAACATCTGTTCCCGAATCCTCAGGAGAGTTTTAAAATCTGGATTTGGCTGGTGTGGATGTATTTCTATTGAACTGTTGAAATAGTCCTTTTCAGGACACCTTTCCAATTGTAGGCCTCTCTACATAGGTTTACAAAATTATTCACATTTGCTTTCTTTACTACATTAGAGATCTGCCATTTTAAGGCAACCCATAGATAATTGTGCTTTCTTTGCTCTTCTGTCACCCATCACCTCTCTCTGAACTCTGTCACCCTTTCCACTGAGGTGCTCTGAGGCAAGGTCGCTTGGGGAGTCCCTTCCTGGTCAGATTTCCAGTTCAAGTAGTCGTGGTCTCTGAAGGGAAGGCCTCTAGCGGGACCTCACTTTCAGGCTGACAACTCCCATCTGTTTCCTGTTAGCCTGCCCGTGTTAACCTTTGCCTTGTTTGCTTGACTTTGCCCATCTCTAATTTCGGATGGAGTGCTCAAGGACAGGAGTGCAATACAGTGTTCCAAAAGATTAACCTTGAGGACAACTCAACAGAATCGGCGGATTTAAGTGCCCTACCCCCATACCCCCAGAGTTTTTAAACATGGAGGGAAATGCCACCTTACTGCAGTATTGCCCATCAGACTTTGACAACATATAGACGTTTCAAAAATAATTTCTTATATAGAACAAGTCCCCTAAATATAATAAGCATAGATGGCATTCCCCAGATCCTTCCTAAATGATCAATTCCCTAAAGAAATGGTATAATTGTAAATGTGATCTGACCTGGAAATAAACTTATTTTTTTATCTGAAAATATAAACTCTTCCACTTGTTTTGTATTAATGAATGTATAAGATGGGTACTTTTTCCCAAGGCCAGTGAGAACCTGTCTGCATTTAAGAAATTCTATGAAGTGTTTAGATGAAACAAAGAATAACACGTTGATTTAATTTAACAAAAAGGAGATGCACTAAGCACCTATTACGTTTCTGGTTTTGTAGGTAGTATTAGGTAGTATAAACCCATGCCTTCCCCTTAAGGAACACACAGGGATACTTGAAAGCACATATAAAGTAATATGAACCATGCAAGACAATTTTTTCACTAAGAACAAAGCTGAGCAGTGCAATCCACCAAAATGCTATACAAGGCCTAAAAGGCAACTTGTCAATGTTGTCCAAGAGGTCAGAAGAGTCTACATGAGCAGGTGGGCTGGACGTCACCCAATATTAAGGCTGAGATTTGAATGGATAGAGAAACGAGGAGAAGTCATTCTAAGTGAAGGAAAAATGCAAAATCAACGAGGAAGGGGCAGGGACGACCACAGCATGGAGCACTGGGAAGGGAGCAGGTAGGAAGACTAGGCATACCCAAACTACTCTGAAAAACTTAAAAGGCAGCTTTAAACAGCTTTAAGCCACTTTTTTTTCCATATAAACTAATTGTGTAAGAATGAGCTACAACACAAATACATCCCTACCTTTTCATGAAGGACTGCAACTTCACCACCATGGGAGCTTGCGTCAGAGCCATAATCCAGAAAAACAGATTTTAGGGAGCACTGTCCCGCCCACCGGGTCCCATGTCTTGGCCAGTTCTCTAAGCAACTTTGACTCTTACGTTTCCATCCCCGATATCCTCTTCTCTCTCTACTTTTTCCAAATTTTTGTCTTTGTCATTCTGACATTTTTCTTCCAAGAACCGTTCCTTCTACCTTCAGGGAAATGTCAATCAAAACCACAGTGAGGTGCCACTTCACACACCCGAGGGAGACCATCATCAAAAAGATAGAGAAGAACAAGGGTTTGTGAGGATGTGGAGAAACTGGAGCCCTTATTAACTGCTGGTGGGAATGCAAAGTAGTATGGCAGCTATGGAAAAGAGCAGGGAAGCGTCTTAGATGGTTAACTTCAGGGTTAGCCTATGACCCAGGAATTTCACTCCTAGGTGTATATCTAAAAGAAATGAACACATGTGTGCACACAAAAACTTGTATATAAATGTTCTTAGCAGCATTACTCATAATAGCCAAAGTGTGGAAACAAACCGGACATCCATAAACTGACGAATGGATAAATGAAATGCAGTATATCCATAAAATGGAATATTTTTTGGCAATAAAAATAAACAAAGTACTGATACTTGCTGCAACGCAGATGCATCTGGAAAGCATTAGGCTAAATTCAATAAGCCAGTCACAAAGGATCACCTATTGTTTGATTCCATTTACATGAAATATCCAGAAGAGGCCAATCTATAGAGACACAAAGTAGATAAGTGGTTGCCTAAGGCTGGGGCTGGGCTGTGGAGTGGGGGAAGGGGGGTGGTTAAGGGTTGTTTTGAAAGGGTGCGGGGCTTCTTTGTGGTGTGGTAAAAAAATGCTCTAAATTGTTGTGATGATAGTTGCATGATTCTGTGAATACACTAAAACCCACTGAATTATACACTTAAAACAGATGGATTATTTGTTGTGAATTATATCTTAATAAGCTGTTAAAAAGAACCATCCATTCTGATGACTTTGGGTGAAAGGCACTTTTCTTATGAGTCATAATAGTGCTAGCTTCTTAGAGCTGA
Source organism: Eumetopias jubatus (assembly GCF_037043125.1). NCBI lineage: Eukaryota > Metazoa > Chordata > Mammalia > Carnivora > Otariidae > Eumetopias > Eumetopias jubatus. The sequence goes on from NW_028274809.1 coordinate 31,329,853, forward strand.
GGGGGTACTGCAGGTGTGGGCCAGTGACAAAGACTTACTCGCAGAACTCATTGGCCAAGTAAAATATCACATGGGACATAATAAGTAAAACAGAAAAAAAGCAATATTTTATTAATCTACCTCTGAATTTTTTAGTTACAGAGATAACTTAGATTGGTAACCTTTAGGCCGACTCAGCAATATTTAATTACAAGCTTGGGTCAAGAACAATGAGGCTCTCCCGATGAGGAAAAGTCTAGGTATAAGACACTTATTTAAGTGTGCATATTAGTTTTATTATACCTTTCAAAAGGATTTAAAGTCAAACATTTCTGGAATCTTTGCAGAGCCATTTGATTTGACAAGGGATCAGCTCAAAACATTTAACCTAGTCCAATACTCTGTTTGTAAATGAGAAAATTTAGGTGCCTTAGTCATATGGCTAATAAGTTTCAGAATGTCGGTCTCCTAACTTTGGCCCTTCTTTCTACACTTATTTTCAAATCACTCACTCTTATACTCCCAGTGCTTAGCGTGGTGCCTGACCACAGCATATGCTCACTAAACACTGAAGGAATTAATAGCTGAGGAATAAACTTTATCTTCTAGTATCACTAAAAAACATAGATTTCTAAATGAGAGTTCGAGTCCCTATCTCCAATCCACCTAAATATCACCTCTGCTTGAACTAATTGTGTTACAAATTATACTTCTCTCTTCCTTCCTATCAGCACGCCTTTGACCTATTTCCATCACTGGTACCACCTTCCTGCTAGTCACTATGATGGGGCCAGGATTCAGAGAGTACCTACACAGGACACTTCAGAAGAGTCTATGACCACTTCATTAGGCAAATCGAGATTGAGCAGAAATTAAGTCAGTAAGCAAATCACTGATGCAGGCAATGACCAGGAGGAGGGGTTTGGTAAGCGCGAGAGTCCCTTCTTGAGACCAATAAGCAAAGCCAGGGAAAATGGTGAGCTATTATTCAAGACAGTGATCCAGGAAAGGGCAGGTATTCACAGAAGGAAAAAACAATGAGTGTTGTTTTTTACTCCCTTTAGGCACTGGTAAGATGGTGCTGGAGTTTGAGATCAGGGAATGGTTACTCTGTGAACAGTAACCAAAAATAAAACAAAAACACAACTCAGAGGAAATCAGCCCTCTGCCAAAATGTTCTTGACCAAGAAAGTGATGGTGGGACAACCAAGATACATCTTCAGAAGCAAGAATCGGAAAGTGATTAAAAAATAATAAATAAATAAATAAATAAATAAATAAATAAATAAACAAACAAACAAACAAACTTTTAATTCATTCCATTTTTTCCCCCTACAAGGGCATATTTATTACAACAACTACTATACTTGTGCTAAGTGAGGGTGCAGCGTTCTGTCTGTGCTATGAACCGGCTTAGCTGCCTTAAGTATCTGTAACCTTACACCACGTATCTGTAGGCCAGGCACTCCGTTATAAGCTTTGCATTTCATTGACACGCCCCGCAAAAGTAGACATGATTACCCTGTCTGAAAGAGAAAAATCCCACGATAAGAGAAGGTACATAATGGGGCAGAGCTGGGGTTAGAACCTGATTTAACTCCTATTTCTGTGCTTCTTCCTCCAGACCACAGTGGTTTCCAGACACAACTTTCCTCGACATAGGAAAATGGGGAGTGGGAGGTGGCAGGGATTAAAGAGGAAAAATTCACAGAATATTTGCACAGCTCTGAGAACAGAATGTTCTGCTTCCAAACATATAACCATGGATATTTAGAGAGAAAAATCCTCTAGTAGAGAAGGGTAATTCACAGCCTGCCCAAGCTTAATGGAAATATCCCTCATGAATAATCAATTCCCTTTGTTTTAATTCTTTTTGCACTGAGTAATCTTGGGCCCTGTGATTTGGTCTCCTGACCAGACTTTCCTGAGCAGGTTACCAAGCCCAGTTCTTGAGACAGGTATTTCCTGTCTAGTGAAGTGGTCAAGTGCTGTAAGTTCACAAATCCATCTCTCAGGGGTTTCGGCCCTTGGAGCCTGCTCACCTTTGGAAAAATTAATAAAATTATATGTGTGGACCCTAAGAGCAGAGGGGCCCATTACATAGAATTTTATAGTGATCAAAGGACTTTCATATCTACTCCATGCCACAGTGAGATTAATGTCGCTTGAATTTATCTCTCTTCCATTTCTCCTGACTCCACCCTAGGTTCAGTGATATTTACAGTAGGCAATTCCAGACAGTGTATTTTGTAATTAACCTGAAGTAATAAGTCTCGGTTAGATTCTCCTTACTTCTTGATCTTGATTATGTAGAAAATGACCAGTTGGTTTTCCCATTCTGGTTTCATTTAGCATGCAAGTTAAGAGACAGACATAGATTCAAATCCTGTTTGCCACACTTGTGAAATCTGTATTGACTTTAAACAAGTAGAATAACATGCCTAAAGCTCCACTTCCTCATATGTAAATGGAGATAATGATGGAATTTATCATTAAGAATTGTGAAGATAAGAAATTCACCTACAGTGCTCAGTACAGTGCCTAAAACACAGTGCTTATTCAATGCATTTAACTATTAGGTGACTATTCCTTCAACTACCTAGCATATTTTCATGGCCCCCATTCATTCATAGCTTTGGATCTGTCTCCATAGTGTGCCACCCCATGCCTTTTACAATGTGATACCAAATACTTTCAAGTCTATGGCCTGATGTAAGTGAGGCTGATCCAGGGTCCCTCTCAATCACCATAACTTTCTCATTCCCTTTAAGCTTTTGCTCAGACTACAATGTACAGGAAACTATCTGTATCTGTATCATTTCTTTCTATTTCTTACTATTTTCTGGTCCTCATCTTATGTCCCAATAAGTCCATGAATTATTCCTGTACCTCTCCTAACCCCCAGGAAATTCTTGCTTCTCTGGACTCTTAGGATATCGATGAGAACTATTTGTAAGTTATTCATGTGTGTTTTTTTTAACTTGCATATATCCATTTCATTCTCCCACTTAGATTGTTTTAACTTTCCAAGGGTAGCATGTTTGGTCATCTAAGAAGGTAAGCTAAGAAGGGAGAGTCAGGAGTTCAGCTAGATAGGAAGCACATTCCGCATGCCTAAAAGGACAGTGGTCCAAGTTCAGGGAAGCCACAGACAGTAATACAGAAGACAGGTGGCCAGCATGGGACTAGATCAGTGCCTTGCAAACCATGATCCATGGAATCCTATGTTTCCAGAAGGAGCTTTGGCACCCACAGGTGGATCTTGGGCTTCTTGTTACCATGTGAGTCAGAGTAACACCACGTTCGTTCCTTTTATATGCTGGAGTTCTGCATAAAAATTTATTGGAAAGAAATTGTTCAACAGGTTAAGCAGCATCAGAAAATCAATAGACCACAGAACCATTCATGTCATTAGTAGCTCCTGAGTGCCTGCTCTAGACAGAGATCCTCATCTGGGGAGTGAGAGTGGGGTACATGCACAACATGTGTGGAGACCAGTGTGGCCGTAATATGGAAAACAAGATGGTAAAGGAAAGGAGATGAGCCCACAGAGGTAGGAAGGGGTCAGCACAGGTAGGTCCAGCAAGTGGGAAAGCGTTGAGTTTCGTTCTCTGTGCCAGAGAAGGCCATTATAGTTCTCAGTCCTCATGATATGATTTATAGAGTATTTTAAATTCTACATTTATATTTTATATTTGCAGGTTATATTTTAAAAGACAATTTAAGCTGCTTTGCAGAGAATGGACTGTAGAGAGATAAAAGAGATTATTGTAGTCGTACTAGAGAGATAATGGTTATTTGGCCTCGGCACAGAAGGAGGCAGTTTTAAAACATTTCAGAAACACAACTGATTTCTCTAATTTTTCATTTCCAGACAAATTAACTTAAGTGTGTTTGTTGGGAGTGGGGGAACTCTGGATATCCAGAGTATAGAAATGCTTTGGGCAGGCAGACTCTGGATTTTAGAGGTGAACAAGCAGGCTTAGATAATAAGGCTCACAACTAGAAAGGTAAACCCATTCTTTCATTCATTCACCTCTTACTTACCAAATGGCTAAGTGCCCCACGGTTGTGCTGGATCCTGAGCGTCCAAAGTCAAACAGGGACAAGTGTTCCAGACTAGGTAAGAAAGGCCACTGCCTAGGAAGAGTCCCCAGTAGCAGGAGTGGGACAGTGTGGGAACAGAGGGCGCAGCAGATACCAACACCCTTTCCTGCATCCTCAAATTTGCTCATTCGTTCATTCATTTCCGTCATTCACTCATTCACTTCCTCAGTATGACTCAACTCAATGCTCCATATTATTGAAACTGGGTCATACCAAGATGAGTAAGACCCAGTCTGTATCCCCCAGAAACTTCGCATTTTGTCGAAGAGAAAGACATGCAAACACGTCAGTTAATGTGAGGTGTTAAAATAAAAATATACACAACTAACTGCTCATGGGACATACAGAATGTGACCTCTGCAGCCTTCAGCCAAGGCCTACATAAATAAAGGCCCAAAGACAGGAACATTCCTTTCTGCCTAAAACATACTCAGCTTAAACACCACTTCCTTAAAGAGCTCTGCTCTGGCTCTCTACATTGGGTTCTTTGCGTGCTCATCTTCGTAGCACTTCTCAGGGTTTGCTGAGATATGCTTGTGACTTTTCTGCCACTCCCTCTAGACTAGGAGCTCTGTGACAGCAGGGACGGTGTCTGTCCTGCTGCTCACTATATTCTCTATGGCGAACACAACACTTGGCAGAGAGGAAATGCTCAGTAAATATCTGTTGGATGTGTGATTTTTAATATCCAAGACAATCGTGGGCACGTTTGGTAGGGCCAGCTGTTGAAATGCATGTGAAAGATCCTTACAGGTTACTTCCCAAAGCCCAGAAATAAGTGTTGAAGAGTAACATTACTGAGGCCCATTCCCCTCGGCCTGCAAACTGGGCCATCCCAGTCGTGAATTTGATACCACTCCCTTTGCTGCAACTACCCCTTCCTGCTCCATGCCTGAGAACTATAGGTAAGGAGGTGGCTCTCCCCTGGGGACGTCCATGACTGTACATGTGGTAGTCAGGCACCAGAATCACAAACAGGGAATGACGGCTACCTGAGCCTGCAGTGAACACAGCTGCAGCTGAAGTCCAGCTGTCAGGAAATTTCTGGGTTTTGTGGACTTATTTGAAAAGGACATGAGGAGTCAGGTTGATGTTAGCGACAGCATGCAAGTGAAGCTATTTTTATTTTTATTTAGCATATGGTTCAACTCTTATTTTCATTTAATTTAAAGTAGCAGCATGCCAACATGAATAACACCTTTCTTAAAAATTCTCCAAATTCTAGGAGTGAAGTTGGCTAGCAGGGCAATTTAGATAGCTAAGTCTGCAGCTAGGCTGTTGACACGGTGAATTTCCAGACACACAGACACGTATAGAATGATAAACACATAGATGACATGTCCTCTCTGTCCACAGATTTCACAGTAGTGTGACACTTTGATTCCCAAACTGCCTAAATGCTTCCACTGTTTACTTCCATTAGCTGTGGAACCTGCCCTGTGACAGTACAGGGCATGCTGCCCCTTGGCCCCACTGGGTACCTTGGCAGTTGCTCATTTCAAATAGTTTTCTGGGCACCTGGGTGGCTCAGTCTGCTGAGGGTCCTACTCTTGGTTTTGGCTCAGGGTCATGAGATGGAGCTCCGTGTTGGGCTCTGGTTCAGCGAGGAGTCTGCTTGTGCCTCTCCCCTCCCCTCCCCCGCACTCTCGAATGAATGAATGAATGAATAAATAAAGAAAGAAAGAACTTTAAAATGGTTTTTCAACCTCTGGTGCTGAGCACAGACCTGCAGATGCCAGCTCATGGCACTGTCAATCACCCCTCCAGAAGTAGCTGCTAGCTTTTATCTTTTTGCTCCCCCAGTTTCTCTGTGTTCCCGAGTCTTGCAGTAAGATTAGATTTCTGAATCTTCTCAACCTATCCTGTCTCTACCTGCAGTGTTAGGCGACTCATCTCTGGTATTTTCCCTAAGTGTGTTCTACTCCACCAGTGGGATTGCCTCTCCCCATCCCCTGTAGGGGACATTTGACAATGACTGGAGATATTTTGGTTGTCACTAATGTGGGGGTAAGCATGGGGTGCTGCTGTGGGGTATCAAGTGGGGAGAGGCCAAGGGTACTGCTAAACAACCTGTGATGCACAATGCACAGGAAACAGCCTCTTCATTAGACAGAATGAGCCAGTCCAAAATGTCACTAGTGCGCGCTGAGGTTGAGAAAGCCTGCACTACACCGCAGGATATGCAACGAGCAAGAGAATAGATCCTCTACTCTGGAAATTAATCAGTCTCATTGGGGATAATGACATTTATACACAAGACAGCCCAAGAAAAGAAGTTCAAATGTCTAAAAATAACTATTTTGAATAATTAAACTATAGTGATAAATTATGAATTGCAGAAGATAGATGAACAAAAGAAGACCACAGAAAGTAAATAAGAATTGGCATGAGAAGTACAAACAATACAAACGGCCCTGGGATAACAGCTTTGCGGCTGCCTGGGGCGGTCTCTGATGGCAGGCTGCCGCCTGGCCAAAGAAAACCACATTTGGTTCTAAACTCAGGCTGGAATCAAGAAGGGAGAGGCAGGGGCCTAGCCCGCCTGGGGAAAGACGGTATGTGAGCAAGAGTCTTAGACTTTAGGTCCACCAGCAAAAATTTAAAACCTTAACTGTATCTTATTCTTCTGCTTATGCTAGACAAGTAAGAGTTACTAATTTTTAAATATTTTAAATATAACACCTTAAAAATGCTGCATTTGGGAAGTATTTTCATTTGGGAATTCAAGATAGTTTCTCATGTGCCTGATATCTAGCAGTGTAATAAATTACCCATGGAATGACTTTAGTGGTTTCACCTTGAGGTACTGTAATAAATATTTCCAGCTAGTTTATGGCTCTCTTTTCATGATCCTAACATGGCAAGGAACAACAGGCAGGTTTAAACACTGAAAACTGAAGATAAAAACAGATATACTTAAGTTATATGTGCAGTTAACACATTTTCTTTAATGTGGTTGCATATGTTAAACTATCAAGTGTTTGTTGTGATTGGCACTTTAAAGAACAGTCTAAAATAAATCCCAAATCCTCAAGATTCTAAGCTTATCCTCCAGACATTATACTACTGACCATTTCCACCTACTCTTCTCTCCGTGTAAACTTACATCCTGAAGCAGCCAAAAAACAAGGGAGGCATGAAAAACGAAATCCCTTCTATTCACACCTCAGGAGCTTTGGGCAGAATAAGCTGATTAGTCTGTTAACATTTTGAATTCTTCCTCTAAGAATAAACTTTATAGAAGACACTAATTATCAAGGTATATGTTGAAATTATACAAGCAGAAAGAAATGGAAATACGTACAAAATACATACTACACTAAATATAAGAATTCATCCACCCTAAAACCTTATCACAAAGACAGTGAAATAGTAAAAAAGATTAAGGCCACAAAGACAAAGAAAACTGGAGAGCAAATGCAGGCAGGTGAGTGATGCCGACACAATGTGGGAAGATGCAAAGGGGAGACATAGGTAATTATCTTACCAGATGGGAAAAAGCTGAAGTCTAAGGAAAGCCAACTGAAGCTGTAAAAACCTAGAAAAGCTCAAGAATTGGGCGAACCAGGTATCTCTGAAAGCTAGTGTGGGGCCGACGGCAAGAGGACTGACAGAAAACCTATAAAATGCCCAGTTCGGGGCGCCTGGGTGGCTCAGATGGTTAAGCGTCTGCCTTCGGCTCAGGTCATGATCCCAGGGTCCTGGGATCGAGTCCCGCATCGGGCTCCCTGCTCCTTGGGAGCCTGCTTCTCCCTCTGCTTCTCTCTCTCCCCATCTCTCATGAATAAATAAGTAAAATCTTTAAAAAAAAAAAAAATGCCCAGTTCGGTCTTGCCCCAATTCCTCCCATCAGTCTCCATGCTCCAGGGACTGCCCACCCCCTTCTCTCATCCTTGTACACATCAGAGTTGCACTCTCTGCAGACCTACAACATGAGATGTCACGAATAACCACAGAGGGTGGGTGCGAAGCACTGTACTGAAGACCAGGGAACAAAGGGAAAGTCTGAATAACCCAATAGTGAGATCCCCTCCTATCTTCCCAAGCCAGGTTTCCAAAACACTGCCATCCAGGCTTCCTACTCTATGCAAGGAGCCTGGGGGGGATTGTCTCTGAGGAAACTGAGAAGAGATTCATAGTAGCCTGCCTCCATGATGGCCCCCAATATTCCCTGCTTCCTGGATTCATAGTCCTTTCCTACACTCTAGTCCCTTCCTATAGTTCCTACATAGAATTAGCCCATGAGATGAATAAACTATGGCCAGAATATTGGTATGCCATTTCTGGAATTAGGTTCTAAACAGCACTTCTGCCTTGGAGGAATGCTCACTTACTTTCTCTTAGATTGCTCATTCTGGGGAAATTCAGAGGCCATGTCCTAAGCAGTCTTATGGACACACCCTAGTGGTGAAGGACAGCCAACAATCACATAAGTACAATCCTGCAAGTGAACTTAAGAGTGAATTCGCTGAGCTGGGCAAATATTGAGAAGACTGCTGCCCCTCCTGACAGTTTGGCTACAGCCTCCTGATAGACCCTGAACCCAGAATCACCCAGCTAAGCTGCTCCCCCATTTCTGACACTAACAATCTGAGTGAGGTGGTAAATGTTCATTTTCCTAAGCTTCTAAGTTTTGGGAAATTCATAGATAACACAAGATCTATGGATAAAGATATTGAGGAGCCGCAGTGAAAAGGCTGGATCTCTGTCCAGTCAGCTTAAGGATGCTCTCCCCAAACCCCACCACACCTCAAACACACAGAGCCTGAAAGCATTTTTTTTAGAGGGTCCTTCTTAAATATGAACAGACAGTTGAGGATAACAGATACTTGAGAAAAACCTCTAAAATACATGGCCAAAACAACTGGATCAAAGGAACTCAGAAGTAACACAGACAAGAGGAGAATTGAAGACGTAAAGCTGAATATTGAAAACAACAGAAAGATATGTATTAATAACCTAAAAATAGCACAATATAAAAAGGAGTATTCAAGAAACAAGAAAGCCCAAAGAAATTAAGAGTACAGTGGTGGAAATAAAAAATAAATATATACAATTAGGAAAGCAACCCGTGCCCATCAACAGATGGATGGATAAAGAAGATGTGGTATATAAACAATGGAATATTACCCAGCCATAAGAATGAACTTTTGCCATTTGCAACAACATGGAGAGATCTAGAGGGCATAATGCTAAGTGAATTAAGTCAGTCAGAGTAAGACAAATACCATATGGTTTCACACATACGTGGAATTTAGGAAATAAAACAAACAGACAAAGGAAAAAAGAAAGACAAACCAAGAAACAGACTCTTAACTATAGAGTATGGACTGATCATTACCAGAGGGGAGGTGGCTGGGAGGAGGGGTAAAACAGGTGATGGGGATTGAAGCACTATCTTGTACACCTGAAACTAATACAGCACCGCATGTTCACTATACTGGAATTTAGATAGGTAGATAGATGCATGCATACACACATACATACAAAGATGTTGGAAGATAAATTTGAGGAAATCATCCAAAAAGTAGTACAGACAGACACAGATATGGAAAATAAGAGAGAAAACATAAAGACCTAGGACATTTAGTCTCTAGCTAACACAGAATTTCAGAAAGAAAAATGCACAGAAAATAAAAAGATGCATTAGCTATCAAATAAATAATACAAGACAGGTTTCCAGAATTGATGTAGCACAGTTTCTAGATTAAAAAGTCCCACTGAGGGCTCAGCTCACTGAAAACACATAGACCTGACAATGTGTATCACTGAATTCTCAGAACACTAGAGGTAAACAGAGGTCCTAAAAGTTTGCAAGAGAAAAAACATTCCATGCACGGGCTCTAGAATGAGAATAGCACCATTCTTCTTTAAAGCAAAATGAAGAGCTTGAAAATAAAAAAGCAATGGCTTCAAATTTCAGAAGTAAGAGATTTCCAGCCTAGAGCTACAAATGCAGCCAGACTACAAATCAAGGATGATGGCAGAATGAAGGCATTTTTTAGATATATGCAGTCTCAAAACATGTTTGCTCTCACACAGTATTTCTTAGAAAACTACTGAAAGGTGTACTTTATGAAAATAAGGGAACAAACCAAAAATGAGACATGAAATAATTATAAAGAGGAGACTCCACCTGGGAGAAAGGTGAAGGGGATCCTCTGCACTGCAGCTGTGCATTGACCTTGAGAGCAACCAGTCCAGGCTGAAGGAAGAACATCCAAGGAGGATGCCGATAGGAATGACTTTGAGAACAAACAAACTGGTGGACTGATGGGCTTGACCATATTGTGGGCAATTTTACATTTCTTTTGGAAATTCTTATTTGAAATTTTTATTAATATGCATTAATTAGTTCTAGAAAAATAGTATGATGAAAGTAATGTGATCACAATGCATTATATATACTCTGTCGCATACACACATGTAATTGTGGGTGTGTAAATGTATGTGTGTGTAAATGTATATTTACACATATATGCATATATACAGAGATAAAATAACAAGTACAAAGCACAGACTGAATTTAGATTTCATTATAATTTTTATTTTTTTAAAGATTTTATTTATTTTAGAGAGAGAGAGAGCGAGAGACAGCACGAGTGCGCACAGGGGCAGGAGCGGGCGGGGAGAGAGGGAGAGAATATCTCAAGCAGATTCCAAGCTGAGCAGGGAGCCCCAAGAGGGGCTTGATCCCATGACCCTGAGAGATCATGACCCCAGCCAAAACCAAGAGCCAGCCACCCAACCGACCGAGCCACCAGGCATCCCATAATTATTATTTTTTTTAAATGAGCAGGGGAGAATGCTGAGGGTGGTTGGTAGAAGAGAGTTTAACTTTTAACTCCTTCTCTTCCATAATTAGGAAGGCAAAGGTAATGTCCCAGATCGGAAAATAAATATCAAAAAGGATACAAACTTTCTATTTAGAAGAAACTAGAAGAAACAACCCAAAGAATTGTAAACAGTTGTCTAGAGAATATGAATTAGCATGGGGGCTACACTTGCTTATGAAACTTTTGAGACAGTAGTTGACTTTTTAAGCTTTATACATTTTTATTGATTTTTTTAATAAGATAAAAATGACTGGGTTATCAGATACAAAGCAAACAGAGGCAAAAAAGATGATATTCACATGCATGAAGAAGGAAAATATAAAATTAAAGGTACTACATGGGATAAAGTAGGATGATAGGTGAACAAAAAGTCAACCTCTTCTTGTATATACCAAAAACACAACATTTGTTTTAAAAACACATTAGAAGAGTTTTGACAAAGGATAGAAGATAAACTGGGGCTCCTGGGTGGCACAGTTGGTTAAGTGTCCAACTCTTGGTTTTGGCTCAGGTCCTGATCACAGGTCTTGATCTCAGGGTTGTGAGATCGAGCCCCCCATGGGGCTCTGTGCTCAGCGCAGGGTCTGCTTAAGTTTCTCTCTCTCTCTCCCTCTGCCCCTACCCCTTGCCTGTTCTCTAAGAAATAAATAAATCTTAAAAAAAAAAAAAAAAGAATAGAAGTTATACTAGTACATTCTCATGCTACTGATGATCCTAGGTTTTTGTGGCTTCAGACTTGGTGGGAATCATAGTATCACATAAAATCTTTCATTTCCAGCTTGTTGCATGTTCATCTGATAAGCTAAGTATTAAGAAATGCATAATCTTAATGAAGGAATGCCACAACCATTTTATAGAGGCAAAGGGTCTTTTTTCATTGAAGGGGTAAACCATTCAAGTGAAAACCAGCTCTTCTGATGAGAATGTTTCTAGAAGGCTTCCTTCAGGGCGCCTGGGTGGCTCAGTTGGTTAAGAGACTGCCTTCAGCTCAAGTCATGATCCTGGAGTCCCGGGATCGAGTCCCACATCGGGCTCCCTGATCAGCAGGGAGTCTGCTTCTCCCTCTGACCCTCTTCCCTCTCGTGCTCTCTATCTCTCATTCTCTCTCTCTCAAATAAATAAATAAATAAAATCTTTTAAAAAAAAATAGAAGGCTTCCTTCATTATGAGTATTGGATAAAAGTGGTGTATTTCATCCCTACCTCAGAACAATTATGTTCTTTTCCTTAAAAAAAAAAAAAATGGGCCTTTCTCTGCCATCAAGTCCACTGACATTTGACATTACTATTAATATGTTTAGAAATGTATTTTTGAAAAGCCCATTTCCTCTCCTTTGCCTTCCACTTGATTGCTCTACTATTGTATTTTCCAATGCTGAATAATAAATGGAAATCAGCTTTATATATCCCTAGACTAAATAAATTGAGAGATAAAAGAGAGGTATAAAAGCTAATAATCCTTTAAGTACAGAACAGGGCAAAAATGTCTCTCTCAAGGAAATCAATTTAAGAATTGCTGGAAATGATAAGTCAGAAGATAACAGGTTATCTCTGTGATGCATGTAAAAGTTAATCCCTGTTTAAAAATAATTATTCTTTGTATCAGAGAGGTTGGGTGATTTTTCCAAGATGACACAGCTTCTACGTAGGTCACAGAATTATTGTTACAATCAAGAATCAAGTACATGAGAAATCTCAGGAATAAACACTACCATCCAAGTTACACTATGAATAATCACAATAAACTAGAGACTGAGAAGAAAAAATTAAACTTTAAAAACATTAAGTGAAATAAAAGGCAGTACCTGGCATACAGTAAGGGTACAAATACTTACTGAGTGAATTTATTTATATAAAGCAAATTAAACAGATTTACATGACACATTATTATATTGTGTGATTAGTTCAACTTTGATGTAACTTTTTTAAGGAAATGGAGGCATTTGGAATATGCATTGTAATTAAAATAACAAATTGATACCACCTAACTATTTAACACTGTGATATGCTCAAGACAGGATTGTTCCTTGCCAATCATGCCCAAAAATTTTGTAGAAGAAACAAATTGATGTTGAAAGAGTCCTAGAATATATTTACCAGGGGTGGAGGGGGTATATTACCAAGAAAACACATGCATTATGATCCCATTTCTATTAAAAAATACAATTTAAAAGTGTATACACCTAAATATTAAAATGTTGCACTTAGGCTTAGTTGGGGGCATTGGGATTATAGTAACTCCTAATTTCTTCCTTTTGATCACCAATACTGCATTTTTAAATTCTTCTACAATGAGCTTACATGACCTCAACACTTCCTATTAATTTTTTTAACAACTGATTGGAAAGTGTAGAATTTGAACCCAGATCCTTAGGTCCAAGTTAAGTATTACTTTTCACTACTGGCTCCTGGCACTGTGCTGAGCTCTTCACATCATCGAGCCTGTAGAGTAGGTCTCAGCTATTCCCATTTCACAGGGAAACTGAGAAAACTGAGGGGGCTCTCTCTCATCTCTGAAACCTTCTAGTGAGCCAACAGAGTAAAATTTTGTCCAAGCAGGCAGTTTTAATCACTGATACCACTGACCATCCAAAAACAAATACCCCCTCGGGAAAGAGAAAAGGGAAGGAAGGAAGGAAGGAAGGAAGGAAGGAAGGAAGGAAGGAAGGAAGGGAGGGAGGGAGGGAGGGAAGGACGGAGGGAGGGAAGGACGGAGGGAGGGAGGGAGGGAGGAACCGGCTTGACTATTAAAAGAACAGAACTTAAACCAAGAGGGTGGGTTGTGCCGTGTGCAAGTGGGGCTAAATGGAATTATAGTGACTCTCCCACTAATTCTCAACCGAAATTGTGCTTCAGGAAGCAGAGGAGCCCAGCAGAGAGGCTGCTTGAGCATACCGAGGGTGAGAGACTGAAAGCCTGCAATAAACGTGACAGGAATCTTGAGAGCACATCAGGTTGAGCCGATGAATAGAGCATCTCTCATCTTGGCTGAGATGCTTTATGTCTAATTTCTGGATTTAATCCTAATAGTTATCCTCACGTATTTGAAGTGATAATAAAGCGAAATGCAATATTTATTTGCCATATGTATCTTAATTTAATTTATGAAAATATTATCGATATGACATTGCCTTGGCAACTTAACATTTTTCACAATGGACATGCATTACCATCCTTTCATTTCATTTCCTTCTGCCTTCATAATATTACCTTAGCATTGTCAGAAAGTTCTCAGGATAGCGATGCAAATCAAAGCTTCATTACAAAGCCCAGTGAAATAGCATTATTGCAAGAATATTTCATGAAAGGTAACTACTGTGCATGCTTAGGGCCTGAACTGAAATGATAAAATATAGATTTCATTTATTTTTATAACAAAACCTATTTAAAAAAAAATAGCACCTGGTCTTTCAAATCTTCACTCCTCAATTCATTTACTCAGAGGGAAAAGAACTATTTCAGAAGCAGGAGCATAGGCGGGAAAATACAGGATATTTCTCATCATCCACACTGACAATGCACTGAATGATTAAATATTCTCTTCCATAGCTCCCTCCATGAGACAAGAACAAAAGAGCCCTCAGGGCTGAAGACCTAGAGGGGGTAATTTCAAGAAGCAATATAGTGATACCCCAAATTTTAATGAGAATACAGGCACTCTTCCAATACCTCGCTAACCTAGCCCATCTCCTGAATTACAATATGAAATTGCCTGAAACTCTCCTCAACTTTGTTTCTGAAATCCAGTCTAGACTAATAAAATGAGAAGGGCTTCTTCATGCCTCCCACCCTGGACCCTATTTTGGTAATTCATCTTGACGTATACCAAGTGTCTCTAACAATCCAGTTTCCAAGCTAGACACCATGGAAGACCCAAAGCTAGCCATACCATGGCCCCTTCATGAAGGCTATGGGGGAAAATCGGATGCACATAAATAATTGCATTCATGAAAAAAGACTAAAATAGTCAAATTCACAGAAGCAGAGAATAGAACAGTGGTTGCTAGCGGGTTGGGAGGGAAGAATGGGGAATGGTTGTTCAATGCGTATAAAGTTACAGTTGCAAAGATGAATAAATTCTAAAGAACACAGTGTCTACAGTTAACAATACTGAATTGTGCCCTGAAAAACTTAAGAGTGTAGATCTCATGTTAAATATTCTCAGCACAGAATTAAAAAAAAAAACAAACTTAAAAAGCAAGGAGACACAACAAGTCTTTTGGAGGTGAGGTGTATGTTTATTACCTTGATTGTGGTGATGGTATTACAGGTGTATGCATATGCCCAAATTCACCAAAATGTGCAAGTCAGATACATGCAACTTTTTGTATACTAAATATACGTCAATAAAGCTGAAAAGAAACAACAAAATGAATTAATACATTCCATAAATATTTACTACTTGCCTAAAATGTGGCAGACACTATTCTAGGCACTGGGGACATAACAAAAGAAAAAAACAGAGAGTGATCCAAGTTCTAGAAGAACTTATAGAGCACAAAGTTAACTTGCTTACAATGAGAGATATAGCTGAGTGCGAATGGAAAAACAAAGATCAGGGGCGCCTGGGTGGCTCAGTTGGTTAAGCGCCTGCCTTTGGCTCAGGTCATGATCCCAGGGTCCTGGGACAGAATTGGCATCGGGCTCCTTGCTCAGTGGGGAGCCTGCTTCTCCCTCTGCCTGCCACTCCCCCTGCTTGTGCACTCTTGCTCTCTCTCTCTCTCCCCATCAAATAAATAAATAAAATCTTAAAAAACAAACCAACAAACACAAAGATCAGAGTGCAGGCCAGGGGCAGGCTGCAATTTTAAACAGTGCGTGGTCAGGATAGACCACTGAGAAGGTAATTCTTGAGCAAAGATGTGAAGGAGGTAGGATAGATAGCTATGTAGATCTTTGGAGGAGTGAAACCATCAGGGCAAAGACCCAAGATGGGAGCGTATCAGGCATCTGTATACAATAGCAAGAGCAATGGAACCAACACACGGGACAGGAAGAGGGCATGAGGTCAGAGAAGTAACAAGGGCTAGATAACAAAGGCCTGGTAATCCAATGTGGAGGGTGGATAATGATCTATCACCTGCCCCAAGACACCCATGTCCTAATTCCTGGAACCTGTGAATATGTTGCATTAGATGCCAAGGGGAAATTAAGGTAGCAGATGGAGCTAACATTGCTAATCTGTTGGCCTTAAAACAACAAGATTATCCTGGATTATTTGGGTGGGTCCAATGTAATCACAAGGGACCTTTAAATGTGGCTGAGAAAGGAAAAAGAGTCAGTGACAGAGTGATAAAACATGAGAAAGACTCACTAGGCCGTTGTTGGCTTTGAGGATGAAAAGGGACCAGGAGCCAAGAAATGCAGCTGACATTTATAAACTGGAAAGGCAAGAAAACAGATTCTCCCCTAGAGCTTCCAGAAAGGAACTCACTCCTGCCAACCCCTTAGTGTTACCCCAGTAAAATTCTAAAACTATAAAGCAATAAATTTGTATTGTTTTAAGCTACCAAGTTTGTGGTGATTTCTTCTAGCATCAACAGAAAAAATAATCTATCTGTTGGAAGGAATTTGATTTTAACTTTGTGAAAAAAAAATAAAGGAAACTCAAAATAATGGAATTAAGAGGCCTTGAAGTGGGAGCTCTCAGGCACTACCAGCCACCACAAGAAGCATATCTTGCATCCCCTAACAGGAAGAACCTTACCTTACATACCCTAGCAGGAGGAAGGAAGAGTATCTCCTTGCCCAGCAACAGCCCAACCAATGAGAAACTGCCACACTTAGCCAAGGAGAAGCTGTAAAAGCCCCTCCCAGCTTTTCATTTGCCCTATAAAAGCAACCTGCTCCCCTCTGTTCTCCAGACTTGGCTGTGGTTTGCCATAGTTTGCTTGCCCTGAATTGTAATTCTCTGCTATTCTGAATAAACTCATTTTGCATGTAAAATAATTGGCTCTTTTGTTTTTTAGGGTCAACAACTCTAAATGAACTGGGGAGCTACTGGATGACTTGAAACAGAGAAGCGACCTGATCTAACCTATATTTTAAAAATTCACTCTTGTTTCAAGGTAAGAATAGACTATGGAACAGCAAGGGTGGCGGCAGGAGAGCAGGTGGAAGGTTTTCAGAGGGAGAGAGGATGGAAGCTTGGACAAGAGTTGCTGAGCTAGAAGTGGTTGGAGATAAGTAGTGGCTGGGTGTTTAGGATGAAGAAAAGACATTGCTCTGGGAGAGCAGGACTCAAGACTCCCTGAAAAAGGGAGTGTTTGATTTGAACCTAGAAAGACCAAATGCTTTCCTTCAGATAAAAATGTCAGTGGGGAAGGGAGCTGGATGGAGGTGAGCAGGGGAAAATTTCATATTGAACAAAGAATATTAAGGGCACAGAGCTGGAAAGTTCAGCATGGGAACCATTCAATGATGTGGTCTGTCTGAAATGTCAGGGCCAGACTATGATTTTTTTTTTAAGGCTTTAGATTTTATTCTTTAAATATAGTTTACAGTCTGCAAGAGGGCTGGAACAGGACTGCTTGAGAGAAGGCCAAGTACTTATTTATGACTTCTTTGGCTGGTGAGCTAGGAACATACACTTTCACCTTATAAATGATATCTACCTCATGACTATTGACAAGCTTTAGGGGAATCGATGGGCATTTGGGTTTTTAAACCACTCACATGAGCAATATGAACGTTACTAGTAGCCACTTATACTAGGGGATGGAGTAAATATATTTTTGTTTGGGGAGACTTTCTTAATATTTCTTGGGGAATTTAATCTATAAAGGAGCTTAATGAAATATTAATATATTTCCACTTCTCTCTTTCTCCATTCAATACTGTATATGAGATATTAGGGAGAGTGCCTTCCCAGTTTAGTCCTCAAGACTAAAAAGCTTCTCGCATCTTGGGGCCACTCTCAATTATTTTAACAATCAGCCTACAACAATCTTCAAACGATCTAAGTCTTGGGTGGTATTGTACAGCTTGATGGCGCTTGTCCTACCATTGGTTCTTCCTAGTAAAGGAGAAGAACACATTACAGTACCCCACGGACGTTTTCATTGCTAAGTTCTGATCAATGGGTGAGTAGCTGAAGCAGTATGTTGTTCCGAGTCAGTTTTTAAATGCCTGTGCGAGACACCTCAGAGCTATCAGCCCTGACGCACCAAACAGGACGGCCAGCTATCCCAGATGGCACTGCGACAGATGACAGTCTGTCACTCTGAATCACTGAGTGACTTCATGGAGGCTGGTATACCGAGAGCCACTCAGACCTGCGGTGGAGTTTGTATGGAAATGAACTGTAGTATTTAGTCACTAAGATATGGGGGTTTAGCCTATTCAGACAGTAATAATTATAAATCAGGAACAACAGAAATTTAACAGGGAATCAGTATTCTTGGGGGTTGATCCCACAGTTATAGAAGTATTGGATACTCTTGCAAATAAGCATTTATATATCACTGTAAAAAGCAATAAAGTGGAAATCACACACTTAGACCTACAGGACCAAGACAAAACAAAAACAAAAACAAAAGAAGAAACCTCTAACATCCCTAATATTGTGCACAACCTAGGATAACGTTTATAGTGACAGTATCATACAAAGATTCAAGAACGTCAGGTATCCCAATTTAGATGGAAGTATTGATGCTATGTTAAGAAAGCCACTATAAAAGACAAAAAAGAAGTTCTTATAACAGCAAGGTATTAATACCACTAATAAATGTTACATATGCAATTATAAAAATGTATGTTTAATTAAGTTAATAAATAAACTTAAGTAGACATTTGGCTATTTTACCTATTTCCTTTTTTTTAAATAATTTTTTATTTATTCATTTGAGACAGAGAGGTAGAGAGAGAGATTGAGAGCAGGAGCAGTGGGGAGAGGGGCAGAGGAAGAGTGAGAAGCAGACTTCCTGCTGAGCAGGGAGCCCAGGACCCTGGGATCATGACCTGAGCCGAAAGCAGACACTTAACTATCTGAGCCACCCAGGCGTCCCTATTTTACCTATTTCCTTGAAAGTTTTCATATCCTCACTGGGAAAATGGGGGTCACCTTATATTTGACTGTGCCACATATACAGGCATATATGGTACATAATAAAACAAACATGAACTTTTTAGGGAAATCTAATAAAAACCGAAACAAAGAAGCAAAAGTGACTTCTCTAACATGAGCTACCAGAAGAAACCTTATCTAGTCCCCCAACCACTACAGGCACTCCATAAATATCAGCAACAGGTTTTATATATGACACCCGAGCAGGCTCACTCAGCATAAAACAGAAGGCCATGGCGACACTGAAAACATAATTTAACAAGCCTAACGTAGCAAATCAGGCTGCGCAGCACTGGTCCCATTAGAATAGGAAAGGGCTGGTTGTTAATGTTGTACTGTTCAGAACTTCTCCAGCATAGGGCATCTGCTCCGGACAGTGATTTATATGATAATGTTTCAGTAAAAGCTTCAGAAGTAGAGCAGAGCTGCCTTCCCTATTTACCCCCACAGATGCACAGTTTTTCTATAAAGGCAAAAGGAACAAGAGAAAAGAGAAAAGTATACTTTGAATTTAGTAGCACTTATATTTCTCATTGATAACAATTCTGCAAACTCCCAAACTTGAAAGAACTTGAAATTTATACTGCCCTTGTAGCCTGTAAGTAAATAGACCATTTTTCTGAACACTATTCTATTGAGATAAACCTTTAAAGTTTCTGTGGTCCTGAATGCATGCCAAACATTTTCCTTATCACTCTAAAAGTTCAGGTAAATGTATCATGTACCGCTTGCCTCCTAAGAAAGATTGAATTCACCGAAGTAAATTGGGTAGTTCTCAATACCACTTATCTGTATCACCTACAGTACTATTCTTCAACTGAGAGCACTCCAGTTCCAATGGTCTCCTTGTGAATATTACAGCAATTAAGGACACCACTTTAATGTATAGGGGAAAGGAGAATGAATGTCATTGGGATTGGGACTCTGGAATTAAGTTTAAACATCACAGGGAAAATGTTCTCATCTCCAGTGGATGGAAAAGATTTGGTGCACTTGGCATTATTATCAGGTGAGAATGAAAAAGAACATGTTCAAAGTTAAAAACTCAATTTTAAATAGTTTCCCTGCACATTCTATAGCAAGTTGCTGAGGCTAGTAGAAAACGTTTCACGAATTAATTTTAGGAAGTATGGAACCATGGAAATTCTAAGTAAATGTTTTCAAAAATCATTCTTATGACAGTGTCATATTTTGAAATATACTTCCACTTAACAGGGCAACATCTGCCTTTCTTTTCATCCCCTATCCTTCCTTAGTACTTTTCTAGCAATGAGGTAAATGATGATGGCAAATATAATAAACTATAGAATCATCATATTTTAGGGTTGGAAAGAATCTTGTGGACCATATGGTAACCACAAATTCTCTGTAGCACATCCAATCTATGAATGAGATACTTGTCTCTGTATGAAAGAAGATGACACTCCTTTATGCTTCCAATTATGCTCCACATTAGAGCCAAACCTCAAAACTAATCAGATCACTACCCCGATCAAAAATTTTCCACCAAACTAGTCAGAGTTCAAGAATAGAAATTATAGGACAGTCTTACTCAACAGCATAGATACAAAAAGTCCTAAAGAAAACACTAACAAACTGAACCTAGCACGCACATGCTCTCTCCCTCTCTCTCTTTCTCTCTCTCTCTCTATATATATATTTTAATAAAACTTTATTCCCAATTTGGAACTACCCAGGAATGCAAGTTTGAATTAAATTTGAAAAGTCAATACAACTCACCATATTAATAGTTTAAATTAAAGGAGAAAAACATTTAATTACCTCAAAGGATACAGAAAAAAATGTTTAGTAAAATTTGACATTCATTCATGCCAAAAACTTTTAGTAAACTAAGGAACTAAAAAAACCTTCCCTAAACTGAAAAAAAAAAAAAAAATCTTTCATTTATTGTTACACTTTCCCTTCTTGCATTACTATGTTAAGACCTCCGGTACAGTGTTGAACAGAAGTGGTGACAGTGGATGGTCTTATTTGTAATCTTAAAAATAAAGAATTAATTCAACTACTTTTCACCCTGGATTATGATATATGTGTGTGTGTGTGCATATGTACATGTACACATACATTTTTGTACACTGATATAAATATATAGGATAAAAACTAAATATAAATATATATTTATGTCATAAATGTGTTATAAAATACATAACATAAATCATAAATATATATGAGTCAAGTAAAAATCACGGATGTGATATATATAGTATATAATGTATATAGACAGCAAAAACACAATCAACAGTGAAAATTGAGCAAACTCTTAAGATCATGAATAAAATCTCCATTATCACCACTTCTAGTCAATAATGGAGGTCTTAGCATAGTAAGGCAAGAAAGGGTTAATGAAGTAATAAAAGAATTTGAAAGGAAGAAATAAAACAATTAGCACTCATAAATGGTATGATTGTGTGAAACCCCTTAGAGAAACTCTAGTTAAATTATAAGAGTTCACATAAGTCTTCAGGAAATTTTCTGGCCTAAAAAAAAAAAACTCAACTGAATTATGTATTCTAGCAACAAACACAAACAAAATATCTTAATATTCTCTGTAATTGCTTCAAAAATACCAGGTATTTGGAAATAAATTCAAAGAAATACAAGAACTTTTTGGAGAGATCATCAACCTTTACTGAAGGGCAGTAGGAAGATGTAAATAAATGGAGATAATAGCATTATCACTGACTTGAAGAATCAGCATTTTTGGGATGTCATCTCTCCCCAAACTCATCTACTGATTGAGTTCAATCTCAAACAAAATGCAATGGCTTTTTATTTTTGAAACGTGACAGGCCATTCTAAAATATAAGTGGAAGAACAAAGGACCAAGAGCAGTCCAGCCACTCCTGAAGAAGAGGAACAAAATGGGAGACCTGCCTTGACAGATTTCACAAGCTATTATAAAGGTATAGTAATTAAGCATGCATAGTATTAACATAGGAATAGATAGGATGACAAATGAAATAGTTTAAAGCAACCAGAAACAGACAACAGAAATAAAAAGAAATCTGACTTTGGACAGAACCAGCTGTTCTGGTTGGTCGATGTCTCACTTCCTCTGAGACATCTTCCCCAAATCTCCCGTCCCCAGGTCTTTCCCCTTAAGGGAGTCTATGTGTATGCAGACAGACAGAGAAAAGACAGACTTTATAATAAATGGTATCTGACAACTGTTCATCTGCATGGGGGGAAAAATTATATCCCTATCTCACACCATACGCAAAGCAATTTATGCCAGGTAAAGTAAAATTTTAAACAGACAAAATTATAAACCTTTTACACAACAAAGAAGAATCTCCCTATAAACTTTGAGTAGGATCAGATTTCTTAAAGAATTATTCAAACATAAAAAAAGTTGATAAATTTCACTGTTAAAAATTGAGAAATGAAGACAAACAGGTGTGAAAAGGCAAATCATCAAGTGGGAGAAGATATTTCTATTTGTATATTATCTACAAATGATCAGTGCTCTGAATTTGTAAAGGGATTCCTACAAATCAATATGAAAAAGTAAAAACCCAATAGAAAAATGGACAAAAGTCTTGAACAGGAACATCACAACCAATTCCTTTTTGTAGAAGCCCATACTTTTCCATAACTGAATAGACCTAACAGTCAAAAAATCACTTGTAATATTGAAACTGCCTCGGTCTCCCTGCCCCTTCACCCACTAATCCCACTTATGCTTGAACTACATCTGCACAGTGAGACACACGACAGGTGATTGAAGTTGGGAGGAGAACCGGCCACAGATGAAGAGTCAAGAGACCTAGATTCTGGTATGGGGACTTGTACTTCCATGACCTCTTCTAGCCATAATTTCTTCCTATGTGGTAAAATGGAATACCATATTTCATGTTGTTTCATAGCATGACAGGATCCGGCAAATGCAAACATTAATTCTGCTGCTAACAACGATCATCAGGTAATTCGGTTTCAAAATCAAATCTTCCTTTGAACCATCATCCTGTTACATGGATACAGCTTTCCAGCAAATTTCTGATTTCTCTTTTATTTTTACTTAGTGAGAACTAAGTAAATCTCCAAATCCAAAATTCTTGAACAAAGTTCTTTCCTTTTTCTGTCATGTATAGTTATTTAGTTCACAAATTTTTTTTTTTTCCCTCTGAGAACATGGAGGCCCTCTTTTTTCTTCATATGGGACTTCAATCTAGCAAAAGCCAAACTTCCACTAGTAATATGGTCTGGCTTAGCATGCATGAAGTGCTAATCTGAGGTCACCTCTTGCTTGCCCAGAGCTTTTTGTCCTCTTTGTATGTCTTGATTAGTCTCTTTCTTTGCAACTTCTTCGGAGACCTTTCCCTTCATGTCCTCCTCATCCTCCTGTAAGGTGATAACCCCCACTGGACTCTAGGTGTGACTCCGTCTTTTTAATTTTTTTGCCAGATTTTCTCCTATCTATCTCTATTCCCCGAACCCTGTTTTTCCTCTCCACTTCAACAATTCTTTTTCTTTCCTGTCTTTTAAATGTGACTTTAGGGATTCTGCTTGTCAGCTGGATGAACACAGAGGCAAATCCATGAATTCTCCAGAAAGAAGCTAATGGAATGAAAGCACCTCCCTACATGAGGATCATAGATAACGCTTCTAACTTTTTCTGGCACATGGTTAACATTCTTGTTGAATGAAAAACAGTGAAACAGGATTAAGATTCCAACTTAAAAAGACTGAATGAAAAGGTCTCAGTCTTGGGACACTGAATAACAGAAATACTAAACAAAAAAGATGAAAATATATTTAGAGGTTATTTTATTTAATTTGCTCATGCATTCATTCAGTAAATATTTATTGACTGACTAGACATTTTTCCGGGGGTTAAAGCTACAACAGTGAACAAAACGTACAATGCCCCAGAGTTCATGTGCCATACTTTCTAGAAAGAAGGGAAGGCAAACACATGAACAGTATGTGTGTCACCTTTATAATCTGTGCCCCCAAACTGCAGAAAAACCGTTCTTGGACAAAGGTAACACTATGAAAAATATACTTGATAAAGTACATGTCTTATCAATCAATAAGCATCCTGTTCTGGTGATATGCTCAGAATTCAAGGGAAAATATCTTTCAAAATGATTTTATTCCAACAGAAAATATTTGTCTTTGGAATTTACATGTCACCTCAGGGCCACATATCAAAAATGTGTTTATTGGGCACCTGGGTGGCTCAGTTGGTTAAGCGACTGCCTTCGGCTCAGGTCATGATCCCAGAGTCCCGGGATCGAGTCCCACATCGGGCTCCCTGCTTGAT
The DNA here is from genome assembly GCF_037043125.1 of Eumetopias jubatus. Lineage (NCBI taxonomy): Eukaryota > Metazoa > Chordata > Mammalia > Carnivora > Otariidae > Eumetopias > Eumetopias jubatus. The sequence goes on from NW_028274809.1 coordinate 31,354,126, forward strand.
GGGGAGTCTGCTTCTCCCTCTGACCCTCTTCCCTCTCGTGCTCTCTATCTCTCATTCTCTCTCTCTCAAGTAAATAAATAAAAAATCTTTAAAACAAAACAAAAAAAAAACGCATTTATTTGCAAATTAATTGCCTTCATTTTACTTAGTAAATGCTTTTTTTTCCCTTTCTTTTTGGATATCTCAACTGGGTATTCCATATTCCATATTTCTTCAAAGTCAAAGCTGTTCTCTTTCTGTATGGAGAGGCACGTTTGGCGGTTGTGTTAACTCTTATAATAACACCAAACCAGTACTATTTAGCAACCTTACAACAGAGTCCCTTACACACCTGGGAAATTTGATTCAGCACCTGTACTATTGTTTTAGAATTCCTCCCCAAAGGACACATTTTCTCCACGTGATGAAAAATACCTTGAAAAGAGAGACAGCTTTCAAATTTTGTGGAACTGTACTGAGGGAGAAATGCAACAAATGGCTGTTGAGAATCTTATCACTGGAGTTAAAATTTTGCTCCTGCATTTTATGGCAGGAAGTAAAAGCCTGGCAGAGAGACGGGAGAATGCTGTCCATCAAGTGTCTGTCAAATTATCCACTGAAAAGGTCATTCCAATGACAATTATTCTTCTAGCTGGTAACATATTGGGAATTTTTACCAGAGATTTTTTAAAAGTCCACAGAACAAACCAAGAAACACTGAACAATCCTCACCCATGAAATCTAAAAGTCACTTTAGAATGCTAATAAGAAAACATAATATTAATTGCATATTTTAAAAATGTAAACTTGCTAAAGGGAAGAACTAATTGCAGGATGATTTCCTCTTACTCAGAGATAACGATCTGAGACCCACAAAAAAGGAGGGTCACCATTCAAGAGGTTATCATACTAGTCTTTACATTTAATTTGATGTATTATAAAACTAGATTTAAGAACTCAAAGAAAGGTTATCACGGTTCATACTAGATAAAGTAATTATTATTACAAATTAATAACTGCCAATGCTGAACTAAATCACAGTTTAGGGCTGATCTGTGCTATCCGTAACACTTCCTGGTTCCATAGACATGTTTTAAAGAACAATGACTCAGAAGATCCTTTTGAGATGATTATTTCCTGTGTACTTTTGCTGACTTATGTATCTGTATCCTCCGAGGTTTCCTTCTGGTCAGTATGGCATCTGACAGGGCTGAGTGACGTAAAGGAATCCAGTAACATTTGATATGCCAGCAGAAGCCACTATCAGAGTCTGCAAAAATGCAATGGGTCTACCACATGGCCTGAGTTACACCCTTTTCAATACAATTCGGCTGTTTCTCCTCCTTATGCCTTTGTCTCTTTCTGTACACTTCCAAAACTCTTCCCAGACCTTTCCCCCCAATGAAGCCAGTTTGGTACATGAGGCTCCATCACTTGTTTCCACTTTCTTCAAGTGGCTTTTTACACCACATTGACATGAAAAAGACCCTCTACTACTTATGTAAGGCAGGGAAGCAGATGCTCAGTTTGGTGTCAGGAAGACCCCTTGTCCATTTGGTCAAACTTTAGCCATGTTCATGGCAAGAACACAAACACTGTGAAATTTCCTCCTCTATTTTTCTGCATAATCTTAGTGAACTGTACTTGCTCCTTTGGGCTCAGTGACTCCACATGCTCTATTTCAATTAACCAATTGTGAAACCTTTCCTTTCAATTCAAGAAATTCTCTCACCTGATATCAAGAATGTCCACTCAAGCACTTAAGCATTTGGTCTTGGTATTGAAATTCACATAGAATATTACTCCTCAGAAAGATGATCTTAGGAGTTAACTAATTTTGCTATTTGGGCTATAAACGATTGTCAAAGAAAGGAAAGTCAAGAAAGATGGCAAGAGGGAGGGAAGAAAGGAGTACAGGGAGTACAGGAGATTGGAAGGAAAGAGAAAAAAAGGAAAGCGGGGGTTTGAAAGAGAGAGCGAAAACAGGAGAAAGGGAAAAGAGGGAGTGAGAGAGGGAGACGAAGCCAGAGAGTCCCAACTCTGGTAGCGTACCACAGTACCACTGATTTGGGGGCAATGCCTATAACTCTTATTAGATAGGACAAATATGGTAGAGAAGATTTTATTGGTGTTGAAGCTGCATAGGACTGTTTGCTTGAACACACTGAAATGAGACACCATGAAGTCCTCCTAGGTGAGGGTGGAGCAAAGGTGGAAGTAATTCTTTCCCCTAATGATTAGTCCCTAACGATTAGCCTCCTTTATGTTGTCCCTGCCAGACTTAAGCTCAATAGTTTCATGAGGATCTGTTTATGGTACTATACCAATAAACCCATATCTAACTGCATACATGGGTGGAAAGGGGGATCACAGTCCATCTGACACAGTAACCCTTCTCTTTCTAACCACATCTGAGTCCTCATACAAGAGAAAGTCCCTCCTCTAAGTTCCAGGGCCATCCCATTTCCTGCTGCTGAATTAAATACTTCCCAGAAAAACAACTCACACATCCAATAACATCATCTTTTGGCTTATACGTTACACATATTATTGCACAAATTAATAACATGTTAATGTTATTCATATTAAATACAGAAAGGGAACTTGTATTTCTCCAGAGGCCCTGGCTATGACTTATTTAAATTTAAAACTCCATGAAATCATCTTGCCATGTCTTTTCTTGAGTGTTACCTGATTTTAATTCCATTCCATCCTCAACATGAAACATCAACAATTTCAATGATAAAGTAGGACCATTTTTATATCCAAACATATGAAAGCTGTTTTAATTATTTTCAACTAATGAACAGATTGAAAAATCTTGACTATTTTTTTAAGATTTTATTTATTTATTCATGAGAGACAGAGAGAGAGAGAGACAGGCAGAGGGAGAAGCAGACTCCCAAGGAGCAGGGAGCCCGACGTGGGACTCGATCCCAGGACCCTGGGATCATGACCTGAGCCGAAGGCAGACGCTTAACCATCTGAGCCACCCAGGCGCCCCTTGACTATTATTAATACAATTTAACAAAGATCTATTAATACTTGCCAAATAATACAAGTTGAGATCTTTTAAAAAAGAAATGTACCTTATTATTGTGTTAATTTGCCCACACACTGTAGAGATAATAAAAATTTTCTCAGATCTTGAATTTTTTAAAAATAATTTTGATGTAGGGGCACCTGGGTGGCTCAGATGGTTGAGCGTCTGCCTTGGGCTCAGGTCATGATCCCAGGGTCCTGGGATCAAGTCCCATGTCGGGCTCCCTGCTCCTTGGGAGTCTGCTTCTCCCTCTGCCTCTCTCTCTGTCTTTCATGAATAAATAAATAAAATCTTTTAAAAAAATAATTTTGATGTAGATGCTTTATAGATAATAAAAACATCTGAATATTTTCTCCATGCATGCTGAATTAGCTCCACTAACTTATCAACTATATTTATTAGTTGAAGTTAATACCAGACTCTGTCCTTCATTTTTACTTTCTTTGAAAAGAAATTTCTTCTCCCCCATATGTCATTTCCCCCTCTATCCACACAACACACACACACATTTTTGTATGTATTCTTTACCAAAACCTCAGCCTGAAACTTCATGAGTTTCAATCCACAATACATGTTCAGTTGGTCAGGACCACAGTACAGAGTTAGCAAATATATTTGCTCAAGATTTAAAAATAGAAAAAAGAAATTATAAAAAAAGATTTAATAGCCATATTATTTTAGAATATAACTACCGAGTAGGAAAATTCTTATATAATGTCTAAAAATCATCAACACCAACCACCAGTTGGACGACCGAAACAACACTGTTCCAAAAACATTTCTCAGTATCAGCATTTTTGGATTCAAGTTACTGTGCTATGAAAACTTGAGTACAACCTCCTGGAAAATACTCAAGCTGTTGTCTGCTTACACTCAATTAGGTGGAAAATGGAGGCAATTATCCAGATAATGTGAGCAAAAAAAAAAAAAAGACAAAAAACTCCCCAATTACGCGTATACCTTAGGTGAAGTATTTTTAGTTGTTCTAGATTCAGATAATTACATCCATTATCCTTTTAGACATATACAATTTGAAATTCTCTCAAGTACAAACAAACAAACAAAAAGATAATCCCTATGGGGTATATTATGATTTATAAGACTGATTAATTTTCATTAGACACAATGACTAATTCCTTTTGAGGTCTGTACTGATTTAAACAGAGTAAACACAGTCTTTTAATACTGAATTATTATACATCATCTACAGACAATGATGTAGTTCTTTACCCATCTCAAAAGGTTTAATTAGAGAACTTTTTGTTTTGCCATACACCTAATTAAAATCTTTGAGTATGACCGGAAAGACTGTGAGTGATAAAACGAGTTGGTATTGGTGGGAAATATGAGCCAGCACTTCCTGATAGAGAAAAACAATTTGGGTGGCAACTCCCAAGATGGTGCCATGCCCCTGAACTGGTATGCTTACCATGGAGTGTATTGGGGGGTACTTTGCAGCTGCACTCCAAGCTGGCCATGGGTACATCCATTCCTGAGCCTCCCAGCTCAGTCTGTGAGTTGGAGAAAAGCGATCGAGCAGTTCCTCCAACCAGCTGACAGGTATGGCATAAACAATCCCTTATCAGTAATATGTACTTAATTTTGCAAATGATTTATCTTCTACACATTAGAGTGGCTTCAAGCTTCTCTAATAACATCTCTCACATTCCTTGCCTACTACTAGTGTCCTAATGTGCCCCTCAATTAATACCGCATTTGAAAAACAATTCATACCATCATAATTCAAACCAAGCAGAAATAAATAAAAAATAAAATGTTCCTTTCTCCCTTGCACTATTAGGCTCAACTTCCAGAAGTTACTCTTTTATGACATTTCTATTCTTGACTCTTTTGGTGGCTAACTGCATATATACATTCCTCTGTGTGTGTGTGTGTATTCAGATGTAGCATCATTTGATTCCTTGCTCTGAAGGATGAGGCGTTTTTCTCATTTGCAATTCCCTTCCTCTCTCCTCTAACCACTACTCTTCCCCTCTTACTGCCTTCTAATTTTGCTTAAATGCTACTCTGTTCAACACTGACTCCTGTTCTCACCTGCAGACACTCCCATTCTCCAAAACTCATATCACTTTCTAACATACCACAGAAAAAACTCATTTATTATGTTTATTGTCTATCTCCTTCCAGGAGTAAGTAAACTACATGAGAGCAGGAAGTTTTGCAGTTGTTCCCTGTGATATTCCCAGCAGCTTCAAAAATGCCTGGCATACAGATAGGCATTCAGTAAGTATTTGGTGAATGAATCAAGTTTAGATTAATTGCCATTGTATTTTTTAAATACCTATGCTTGCTTGACCCATGTGGTCCAGGCTGTACCTCTCACCACCCCACTGCAGAAGACAAGGATATTAACATGAATACGCATTCTATTTTCTGTGTCTTCCAAGGTGTTTTTTTGTTGTAATAGTTAGTTCAGTCTCAGTGTTGTATTCTATTATATGCCTATACCATAACTTCTTTACCATTTTATTAATAGACACGAGTTGTTTTCCATTAGGGACTAAGAGGAACAGGGATGCTATGTGGTCTCTTTTGGCAAACATCTACACTCTTTGTTGCTGAGAATTACCTACTTTTACTACTAAGACTGAAATGGCAAGTGATAGAAGATGTGGAAGTTCACCTCTCGTAGATACTACTGAACATTTTCCCTAAAATGTGAACTAATTTAACCTCCGGTTAGTAGTGACGAGGGTTCTAGTTACTCCACAGACTCACCAACACCTGGTGTTGTCTTTTTCATTTTAGAAATTTATGGATTAGTAGTAGTCTTGTGTTGAAAAAATAAATTTAAACCAGCTTTTTATTTTGGACTCCAAATTTATAAAAAATGTTGCAAAGAGTGTCTAATTCTTCCTATGCTAACATCTTACCTAACTATGGTGCATATGTCAAAATGTATGTTATTTATATAGGATTATTTACTAAGCTATAGGCTTCATTTGGGTTTCCCTAGTTTTCTCACTAATGTCCTTTTCTGTTTGAGAGTCAACCCAGAATACCACGTTGTATTTAGTCATCATGTCTCTTCTGCTCTGGCACAGTTTCTTAGGCTTTTCTTGTTGTTCATGACCTTGGCAATTGCAAAGAGGGCTGGTCAGACATTTTGTAGAGTGTCCTCAATTTGGGTTTGTCTAATGCTTTTCTCAAGATGAGCCTGGGGGAAGAACATCACTGAAGCAAAATGCTCTGCTCATCACATCATAGGGAATATATCAGCTGACTTCTCCCTGGTGATGGTAATCTTGATCAGTTGGTTCAGGTAGCACTGGCTAGATTTCACCACTGTACACATTACTTTTTTTTTTTTTTTCCTATAACCTATACTTAGAAGTGAGTCACCAACCTCAGTTTATACTCAAGGAGGAAGGAGTATGTATATATATTATTTGGAACTCTTCTGTAAGGAAGATTTGTTCCTCACCACCACCATTACCACCTGTATTTATTCAATCAATCATTTATTTGTATCAGTATGAACACATGCATATTTACTTTCTATCTTGGGTTATAAACCAATACTACATTATTTTGTTGTCAATTTTGCAATGTGGTTTTAACGTGTCTTCCATGAAGATGAAATTGAACCCTTTTTAATATATTTACTGCCCATGCAAATATTTATTTTATATGAAATGCCTTGTTAGAGTTTGATTTTTCTCTTGAATTTTCTGCTTTTCTCTTATTTCTAGGAGTTTTTCATATGCTTTGGGAATGGCCTTATTTCAAATATATGTATTACAAATATCTTCTCAGAGTCTACAGTTGTTTTCACTATTTTAATGGTATTTAGTGGACAGAATTCTTTAACATAATCCAATTTATCTAAATTTTTCTATGGCTAGCTCTTTTTATGTCCTGTATTAAAAATAAGCCTAACCCTAAAGTAATGCATATATCACCATGTTGTCTTCACAGTTTGTTTGTGGATCTAAATATAAAGAAATGGCAAAAACAATCTGTCTCGCACTGATTTTCATATAAGGTGTGAGGTAGGGGTTAAGATTATTATTTTTTCTATATAAATATTGAATTGACTCAGCATCATCCCTTCCCCAGTGCACAGCAGTTGTCAAATCTGACGTAAAACAAATGACTATTTGTGACGGTCTGTTGCTAGAAATTTTCATTCTCTGCCATTCATCTCTCCTTGTGCCCAAACCACACTGAATCAATTACTATAACTTTATAAATCTTGGTGTCTGGTAAGGTAGCTCCTTCCAAGTTTGTTGTTCTTCTCTAAGGCTGTCTTATCAATTCTACTCTAGCATCCATTTTTGAGTTGTTCCTTAAATGTCTGGGGAGCAGTGGTTGCCCACTCATATCTATGAAGTACTCAGTTGCTTAAGAGTAACAAGAAGCTTCAGTTGTTTTAAAGCATGTTCACTGACAGGTCTCATTTTAACAGGCATGAACAGGAAGGCAGGCAGTCCGGCTGTCCACCTCCACCCTAGCCCATCCCTCAATGCCAAAAGAAAAAGACTTGACTCTGGCAGCCTGAAATCTGAGTCACCTATTAATCTGATTCTATTTACTTTCCATTCCCCCTTCTCCCCATTTCCAGTGGTTTTATTAATCTATCCCCCTCCCTTTATTTTTATTCACAACTGTCATTTGTATGAAAGTTTGGGAAGGAGGAAACATAAAAGAAATATATTTAATCTACTTTTTGGGAACTGAAAGCTGATGTGCTTTACTGCTTTACTCATGAAGATGGTGGAATTATAATCAGCAAGACAGGTATATTACATAAAGGCGGGTATTAGGTTTCAGTGCATGGTATATATAAATATCACCCATGCTATGTCTCAATTTAAAAAAAAATGAGAACTATTGTACTGAATTATGAACACCTTGAGGAAAAAAAGCGTATTTTAATTTCTATTTGATTTCTATTTTCAATAGTAAGTTCTTTGTGAATCATATAACCAACTGCTAACTTTAAAGCATTTTTGACCTATACCAGCATCTTATTTAAAAAAAAAAAAAAAGTCACCTCAGAGACACATGGACTAGATATCTGTGCTGGCTGATCTCCATGTTGCTATCCAGAGCCACTTCCCAAGGCTTTTAAGCCCTGTTCTGGCCGCCCAGAGGCTGACTTTCATTCAGTAACTCAGTCCATCACACTGGCCAGTTTCCTCTTGCCGCCTATTGGGTTTGGCCATTAGGAAGGACCAGCTGGAGATCAAAGGCTAGGAAGAAAGGGGTATAAGGATGTTTACCCCCTACTGTGTTCCCTCTATCTTTTAAAGTGGCAGCACTGGACAACCCTAGATCACAGGTTCTGATCCCCTAAGGACCTCTCTTCCACATCAGCAGCTCTCACCAGATTGCTAAGAATTCTCTCCCCTTGCCACTTTTGGGCTTGGGCTGGTAAGGGTTCTCCCAGTCTTTTTAGGATGGGAGTGCCTCACTTTCATAAATAATTCCATTATTAAATTGTCTTCAAATACACCTTTGAGATGCCATCTGTTTCTTGTTGGCACCCTGACTGGTAACAGTGTTCTAGGTCAGCTGGATGAGTGAAACATTACAAATAAATTCTTCTTCCCTGTGTAAAGGTATTGTCAAACATAAACAGCATGCACTTACCAACTGTAAAAGAAAATTCTTATGAACAATATGCTGAATCAGGGTGAGGACATGAAAGTAAATACTTGAGTTAAGATAAAAAGAATCAAAGCAATTACCCTTCTACAAATCTCTAAAAACAAGCACAAAGGTATTATATGAGAACTCTGCAGCAATTATATTATTTTGATTAATGTCCCTGAGTATTATTTTAGCCTCAATAAATCATTTTACTCTTTATCTTCTAAGCCTGAAGAGAGGAAAAACAAATTTAATTTTATTGCTTAGGAGAAGTCATAAAGATGGCCAGCATCTACGTTTATGAAAAAGAGAGAACATGGTGTCATGGGTTGAATTGAAAGTGGGGAAAAGAGAGAACAAAAAGCCAGACCAACATACTTAGATAAACACAAGGAGATTTTATAATTTTCTGCCAAATGACCAATAATAAAGTTAATGATAAAAATAATAGTGACTTACCACTTATTACATGGCAGGCACTATTCTAAGTGAGATTATATATATAAACAAATGCTTTTGATGCTCACAACAACTCTATTCTGTCATTACTGATATTACCCATTAACTATACACACACACATACACACACGTATATATGTATACAGATGTGTATATATATGTATATATAATGGGTCATACACACACACACACACACGGGGCGGGGAGAGAAAGAGAGATTTTATAGAAGAAACTGAGACATACTGAGGTTAAATTGCCAAAGGTCACCTAGTTTGTAAAGGGCAGAGTCATATTTGACCTATATGCTTGTGCTCTTAATTTCTATACTATACTTTGGTAAATACATTTACATATTATATCATCTGTATCCTTCCTCATCCCTTTTGAAATTAATGTGTTGCATACTTGTTTATTAATATACTGGAGAAAAAACAAAGTCAAATATATTCAGGTTACATTTTGCGTACTGAGAACCTATTTTTAAGAAGACATGAATTATAGACAAGAATTTTGCCTGACCTCACATAACTTTTCACCTTGTAAAGACCAAATGTTATCATATCAAATTTATGACAACTACCAAACAAATGCTAAACATTATTTTTAAAAATAGGGCAATAAGGCAGTTAAGGAAGTTCTTTTAAAGAAAATTAATTTTTGAGTAAATTTTTGAAGAAGGTGATAATTGGTCTGAAAAGGAGGAAACACACAAAATTCATTCTCTAAACTTCTCTAAGGAAATCTGCTAAGACGGTCAAGATGCTCCTTCTCAATACAGTCTGCAATGTAGATGAATTCACATATAGGACAATCATATTTAGACAGTTTGGACACTCAAATGGAGAATGGTGTTTTGAGTAAGAATAGAGGGACTGAAAATAGAACTTTAACTTTCTGTATCACATAAATAAATCAGGCTGAGATATAGCCTATAGATTTGGAGAAGAAAAGGATCACCCTTAGGAGTCCAGTCAGTAATTTATATGGCACTCAGTGAAAAAGCAGCAAGGAGTGGGTCACTGACATCCACCTCCTGTCTAGGGCACAATTAATTCTTCTGAACAGTGCATTTACTGAACTCACCAGGGTGAAGTCTGGTCTCCAACTTTACTATCTAGAATTAAAAGAATAGATTTGACTGCAGTGTCACTGGGAAGAAGGATGGACGGACAGATGGATGGATGGATGGATGGATAAATATTCATCCATCAACCTACTAGGTCCTTGGAGACCTTCCTTGGGCAGCACAGGACACTGTTAGTGGTAATGGAAAGACTTGACATCCTAGTTATTTCTGGTCACCTAATAGGAGATAAAACTAACAGTGCCCAAAATAGAAAATGAAAATTGCGGAATCATATACAGACCACAGACTTGAAGTTTTATTATTTCCAAAACCTCTCTGTCAAACAAAGACCCAAATAAAAGGCAATTAACCAAGCTTTGGGGAGACACTGCGCATGACTAATGGCACACAGCTAAGCTTTTTGTGCACATCTGAATCTATTTATGAGGTAAGACCTTTTTCAACTATAAGGTTTTGTAATTGTAAGCTCTGTGTTATTATAACAAGAGTTGTAAATTATAAAAATGGAAACCTAACCAGGTTAAGAGATTCACCCAGTAATTTATTTTAAGTCAACTAGACTGCAAGCTGCTTGGGAATGAGTTCATGGCTCGTACTATTTTATATTCCTCTGGTAGCCTAGCATAATACTTCTCCTCTATTGAGCCAGCAATAAATAATTATTGATTACCTGAAGTCAGTGACAGGCACACCACCATCTTCTGTAGCAATGACATCAGATAGACTGATTTCCATAACTACATTCTTAAGCCCAATCATCGGAAAAGAGCAGATGTTAGCTGTGCAAAGGCTAAGTTCTCTGCCATGAGGGCAGTTAATTGTAACACCCAACTAAAGTCGTGAGGTCAAAGGACATTATTCCTGAACTGTGACTAAAATACAAAGTTTGCCTCATGCTTTCAGGTCTCTGGGGCAGAAAGTCTATTTGTTTTCAAAACATAAGGAGAGTTTAATTGATCATCACAATTCTGCAGAACCAGATGACATCAAGCCATTCAGCTTGCTGCTATCCATGTCATTTTTCAGAAACAAATAGTGCAAAAAGATATGGAAATGCCATTCTTATCAACAGTTTCAAGAAACATGGACATTGAGGTAATGGCTTCCTTTAGCTAATATTATCTTAAAACACCAACTACCAGATCTATGATTTTAAATAGGTTGTGGTTAGGCAAGAAGCCTTTTAACTTATTTTCCTTGATCATGCCATATTCCACACACATGCATTAAGTAATCCTAGCCAAGCCTTCCAAATAAACAAAAAGAAAATAAGCAAGATGGACCACATAATTTCCTTTAATTTTACACAAAGGAAAAAAAAGTCCCAAATGTCTTCCATCTGTAAAAGAATTTGAAGAGTTTAATAGAGTCTCATATTTATATAGAACAGTAATCAAGATTTTTTCTGGTATTTTTAGAGGGTTACCTGTATTTTCTGATAGCTATCAAGATTTTCCCATTAAGTCCACGAATAAACAGAATGGGCACCATTTTCTGTGTACCATATGATAGATGCATTGTTTTCAATGATAAATTAACAGACTGTGGTGGTGGTATCTGGGAAGTTGTCTTCTTTTATCTGGTAAACATTTTAAAAAGGGTAAACACAAGAGAGAGAGCTTTCTTATGGCAATTGCTAAGCAGTCCTTATCACCTTGGGATGTGAGAATGACGAGACCAAGCTGTTTCAGTATTTCTTACTTTGATTTAGCCAAAGATCTTAGCAAAATTTCCAAATAGGTATAGCGCAAGGAACTAACCAAATATGTGTATACTGGGGCATAATTTATCATATGGCTTTATCAGATAAAGCAAATGAGAAAATCCCGAGCCAGTCATAAAAGCATGTCCAACTCTGAGTGACTTGTCCTTAAGATGGATCTTCTGTAAATAATTAAATTAGTCCCCCAGATGGGTGGGGGGATGGATCTTGTGTGTGGCATGGGCATGCGCGCGCGCACACACACACACACACACACACACACACACACCCTAAAAGCTAAACCTTATATTTAAGTTGTTAGTATAAATGAGGCTTTACCATATACTGAATTGTTAGCAAAATTCCTGAATTCCACACTGCAAAAGAAAATCAGCATGATTATTATAAATAATTTGGTTAGGTGTGATTAGAAATTTATGAGAAATGTAATCTATGGTCACAAAGACTTATATATTTAAAAATCTGAGTCCTATTGTTAAGAATGCTTAATACAGATAATTAATTTGAAAGCCTTTTGAAAAAGGCATGTGAAACCCTAGAAGGCTCTCAAAAGCAGAACCTCTCTCCAGAGAATGGAGGACCATTCTGTCTGGTGCTACTTGGCTGTCCTAGAAAAGAGGGGTTATAAAAAAGGAAGATGGGGGTTGTAATGGTGGCTGGGAAAGGAGTAAGAAGAGACTAAGGGTGTGTGTGTGTGTGTGTGTGTGTGTGTGTGTGTGTGTGTGTGTGTGTGTGTTGGAGGGGTGGGGGGTGGTCTTCCCCTTCTTTTATTAAAAGAACAAACTGCAAATGATTTTATCAGTGGCCCAAGGAATTATAAAAAGTTGAATATGACAGTATGACTGAAAATATTTTCACCACTCAGGGAGTAGGCCTTTGCCAACATGGCCTCACTGGACTTACTACTAAAAGCAGTGTGCAAAAGAGGCCTGAAAACCCAGGGGTCTAATATCAAGCGAGCAGTAGGAAGGTGACCTTTCATTCCGTTTGTTTATGAGAGGATCTGCAGACTCTGTCTCAGTGTGGGTCCAGCGTCGGCAAGAGGCCAAAGGGGAGACGGTGAACTTGGCGTTTTTTTGTTTTTTGCTTTTTTTGAGGTCATATAATCAACTTAGAAATTTATAGCTGGAAAAGAACAAGAGTGAAAGCTTGTTTTTTTATATACTATCTTACATTTTTGGATGAATGGCTAAATGCAAATCCCCTTTAATATTTTTTTTCCATAGAGTACAACCACCTTAGTACCAATTTAAGTCCTAAATTTAGCCATTGGATATAGCACACAAAACTGAAGGGACAAAGGAGAACTGAAGCAGGTAGTAATTAAGACAAAATACAAAGACAAACTCGACAGAAAACAGAAAAATGAAAATAGTAGTTCTGTTAGGCTGATGGTAATGTTTTTTCTTGTTTAACATTCTATAACTTAATAAACAATATCTCACTTAAAAGACATTTATAAGAACATGGAATATTTTCAAGCAAATCTGTTATTTTCATAAAATGTTATAAACTGATTGCCTGTCTATGAAGTATGCCTGTATACACCATTCATCTGCAATTACTTACAAAAGGTAATGCCAAGTATGCTGGAAAGTTCTTATTTGAACTATTACTCACATCTGTACTTCACTAACACAAACAAAAATGACTCCTGTGTGGTAATTACCTTTTAACATTTGTTCAGGAGTTGCTTGTCTTTAGGTATTGGTTTTATTTTTTCATTCAACCAAGTACCTCGGGCCCTTTCTGGAGTATCAAAACATTTTTAAAATATTCAATATATAATCTGACTCCCCCCACCCCCAGCAACTTTCACCTACAGTGAAAACAAACTAAAATAAAAACCAAAACATCAGGAAAAGAAGAATGATGCCAGAAATGGGTTAGAAATGCCGTGACCTCCTTCATCCTGATTTAGTCACTGTCGTTCCAGAAAGCATGCACACTTTGTTGACTCTATGGCTGTGACTGATTGATGATGGCCTGGCAAGGTTACCATAGCTAATTACAGCATCATTCATCTAAGCCTGCATGAGAAGAAAATACCAGCCTCACAGGGAAGAAAAAAGTAAGGAAAGAAAAGCTATTCTATAGCTGTTAACTTTTGAATAATCAGCCCCAACAGGAAACAAATAAGATGAAACTGAATGACCAAATTATGACTTATGGATTCATCCAAGCAAATGACCTCAGTTGCCTGGTAATTTCAACTCTGGTTTCACAGCCCACAACGGAGAGCTTCCTGCAAAGAGGAACCCACAACATGCTTGTGTGCTTTGTAGTCTAAATTCAAAGGCTCCGGCAGAAGCCCAGCCCAGCCCTGAGCTTTAGTTCTGCTATGTGTGTGGTGTGACTGTGTTTGTCTAGGGTCAGATGCCAATACTTAAACTCACATTATGGGTACAGCAGCTACTTACACACTGCAGCCTAATTAAAGGAATAAACTTCCCCCTTCTTTATTTTTTCCTGAAGATCAGTGCCATAAAGGGATTTGGTTTCCTTGAAAATTCAGACAAATGTTCCCATATGTTTCCCTTATGCAGTAAATTAGTCAAAATTAGATAGAAAACGGTCACAATTTCCAACACTAATCTATGGCTATGTAATTTTTTTTTCCTGAGAACTACTGAAAGTAAAGACAAGGGAACTCAGTGTTTTGAAAAATAATTATATTATAACAAACACACAATCATAATTTCCATTTCAGTTTTGAAGCACAAACACACAGGAAACAATAAAGCATCTGAGGCACCTTTCAGCTTTCAAGTCTCAGAAACAAGGATCACTTTCAAATAGAAAGTATGCTCATCTTCAAAGTTTAACACACATGAGGAGAATAAAGCTAATGCTATTTCAACTCCAAACTTTAATCAGATTGCTTTATATCTGGGTAATACAGATCACAAGATTGGCAACAACCAAGTCCGAAATACGTTTTTTCCTGACACACTGTTTAAATTACATCCCTAAAATAATTATAACTAAAGAAAATATTTTCTCACGTAAGCTTGAACCCAAAATAGCAAGTTTCTGTCAAGAAGTACTGAAAAAAAAATTATCAAAAGATCCCAAATAAAACTACTAATTAACTGGGGCCATGGGACAGAAATTGGCAGGCGCACGGAGTCAGATTCAAATTCAGCGCGGTACGAATGAAATTCTCCTAAAACAATCATAGCCCATTAGGGCGAGCAAGGGATATTTTACAGATGAGAAAACCGTGGGGCAAGGAGACATGGTAATGACATGTAACTAAATGACCCAGATGGTCTCAACTCAAATATTCACTTCTGTGGGAATGACAAATGTGTCCTGATGTATTTTGTTTGAAAGATGTGGTCCTGATATAGATTAAATGATTTACCTGGGCACACAGCTAGATCAAATACTGTAGGTCTGGGACCAGCTCCGCACCACTGGTTCCCAAGGTACAAGGATGGGCCAAGCTTGGGGCCATGATCTCATGACGTCTTCTGTGCAAGAGTAGAAGGTCAGGTACCACAGATCTAAAGGCAGCACAGGAACCACTGACGAGAAGGCTAAAACACCCTTACTCTTCTTAATTGCAAGCTAATTGTCCTGATTTGTCTGATGTACAGAAAGCCCTACGTGCAGATACTTGAAATGTTAAAAAGAATACAACAGTATCTGCAATACGGAAAAAAAAATCACCTCCATACCCCATTAGCATATTGGTTTTGGTGCAGTTTTCCCCCAAACACATACACATGCAGGTGTGTGCAAACCTACAAGGGGTGAGGAGACGAAGTAAATTCTTTTTTTTTTTTTTAAACTTACAGAAAGATTTATTTTGTTATTTTATTTTTTTAAGATTTTTATTTATTTGACAGAGAGAGAGAGACAGCGAGAAAGGGAACACAAGCAGGGGGAGTGGGAGAGGGAGAAGCAGGCTTCCCACTGAGCAGGGAGCCTGATGCGGGGCTTGATCCCAGGACCCTGGGATCATGACCTGAGCCGAAGGCAGACGCTTAACGACTGAGCCACCCAGGTGCCCCTACAGAAAGATTTAAAGGAAATTTTCTCCATCTAATTTTCTGGTCTTTACTCCCTTATTAGCTTCTGACTTACAGCTCTTCCTAGTATCTATTTATTAATTTACACTCTATCTCGATTCCAAAAGGACATGAGGTGGTATCTTATCACATATAGTATTAAAAGACATGGTAATTGAAATCTTCAATTAATCCCCAAAATGCCATGTAGTTGAAAGAGCGCTGCACTGGAAGCCAAAAGACATAGGGTCCAACTCTAGTTCTTTACCCAACCAGTTATTTGACATCAGAGCACACTTTTGCTTATTTGTAAAATAATGTCAATTGTCTAGAGAACTGCTAATTATGAAATCCTATTCTATTTCCAGAACCAGCACTTTACAAAAGGTGTTGTCAGGGGCACTATGAATTCTTGAGGGGAAGTGGGTCTCTTCACTACAGGACTTCTAAAAGGCATCAGGATTCTCTGTTGCCTACTCAACAGCCTTCTGTATTCCTTCCTTCCCTACTAGCATAATCCACCTTACCTGTACAAAGAGTGAACATGAATAAATTAGAAGAGCGTCTAAAACTTAAATGCTCAATAAACGTCATTTGTTAATTAACTACAATCACATAGTTGTTGAAATCCCAAACCATGTTCAGAAGTACTGCGGGGCTCCAAAGACTTGGAAAAATCCCTGAACTGGTTGACTTTAAAGTTCAAGTGGACTCTGTGAATATGAGTCTTTGCCATTCTCCCTGGCATTTGTTCTACAGCAAGTCTCTTCTTTTAAATAGATTTTTAGGTTAGCAATCTCTAGGCTATACAGTAGGAAGCACTGGCCAATTTCAGAAACAGAATCTTAAAGTGTTAGCCCAAACTAGCAAATCATTCTGCATCAGGACTTAGACATTTAGCATTACATTAGAAAATCTAATGGGGGTGCGGGATGGGGGTGGCCTGGGTGGCTCAGTCGGTTAAGCATCTGCCTTTGGCTCGGGTCATATTCTCAGGATCCTGGGATCCAGCCCCTCGTCGGGCTCCCTGCAGAGCAGGGAGTCTGCCTCTCCCTTTCCTTCTGCCCCTCCCCCAGCTCGTGCACGCGCTCTCTCTCTCAAATAAATAAATACAATCTTTAAAAAAAGAAAAAAGAAAAGGAAAAGAAAATCCACTGGGAAAATAAATGGCAAGAAATAATTTAGATGAATGAAGTTGGAATTTTGTAGATGCCCAATTGATTTGAAACTCCCCCTATAAATAAAAATATATACCCCATTAGCTTATAGGGTATATGACTGAAATCTTTTAGGTCAGTAGAAGATTTCTTCAATTCATCTTTGTAACTCATCATTACTGAATGAAGTATTAAGAAATGTATTTATTGTATACCTATTGTACCATCTTGAAGGTGTGCACAAGGCTTTACAAACACAGTCATATTTGGGTTTGAATTTAAAAAGTGCAGACAAGTTCACCAAGTAGAAAAGAGGCAAAGGCAGGATCAAGGTGAAGAGGCTAGCACCTCTACAGAGGCCTGAAAGACATCAGATTTGAGGAATGGCAAGTGGTTCCTGGGTGCCTGCAGGTTAACAGAACTGTGGAAGAGGGGCCAGCAATAAAGGTGGGCAGACAGGAAGTAGGTAGCTTGTGAAGAACCTGTAAATATGAACTTCTGGCATATTCTGGGCGTAAGTATTTCATCTTGGAAGAAAAAGAAAAGGAGGGGCTGAGCTCTGTATGCATATGGGGAATGTTGTTGGCTTTTAACAGAGTATCGTTAATCATCATCTTGTGTTGGACAATGATATAAAAATTATACTGAATATCGGGCATATTTTTATTTCAGATATCAATACAATACAAATTTTTGGTGATTAATATGACCCAATCATAAAAATGTGTTGATTCCTATTATTTGTTAAATGGTATCTTGATCAGAGATATAAGCGTGTGAGTTGATAACGATTAAATTCCCCATCTTCTTGAATGGGGCTTAAGAATTTGACAATCCGTGAGAATAAGCCTTGTGTCTGCTATACCAGCCTATGCAAATGAGCCCCAGGAGAAGTAGAACCAGTTCCAATGGCCTCTGGGAGCTGAGTGGGGAGCTGAGGTGAAGGGCTGGGGCTCGGCGTTTTATATGCACCCCGTTATGGTGAATCACTGGGACACAAATGCTACTCCCCCTCTAGCCACCCACGCCCCTTCATCAAGCAGGATCTCAGGGTGGGCTTGACAGCACGACCAGGTCACATTCCCCCCAGCAGCCATGAGCATTGCGTCTGCTGCCAGGCATATCCCTGGCATATCTGCCCCATCTGCGACCACACCCTGACCTGAGGGCAACAAAAGGAAAGGAAAACAGAGTAGTCAGACACCAAAGCAGGCTGGGTTGCTTCCTTCTCTAGTTTCTCTGAGAAACTTGATAAATGTTTTTCCCTTCTTTGCTTTCAAAGTTCCAGGAATGAAAAGTGCTCAATCTGCTGGACCCATGAGGGAGGATAAGGGATGACTTTTTTTTCATCATTCATCCCTGCCCAGATTCCTCCTGCTAATTCCGAGGAACCATCTGCATCAGTCTGCTAATGAGTTTGGACATGGCTCTTCGCGCACTAGGAAGCCACTGGAAGTTGTTACGCAGGGAGTTATATAATCAGATTTGTGATTTAGAAAGGCAGCTCCGGCAGAAGCTGGGATTGGAGAAAGCAGGCCCTGGGAAGAAAGAGGTCAGCTTGAGGCCTCTGTGACTGAGTGATGAGCAAGCTCTGTCCCGCTGTAATGGTGGGGTGCATGAAGGCGGAAGGACGTGAGGCTGGCCGTCAGGAGAGGGGTTGGAAGTGGAGGTGAGGCCGGGGCTTCAGACCCCATGGTTGGAAGGCAACACTGACCACCCAGTGAGGAAGGTTAGCTAATCTCATCATATCATCCACACTACTACGTGAAATGGATCCGAAGCTGGGAAGGTGAGCACTTTTCAGGGTTTAGATACCTATTCACAAAGTACACCCCAGAAAAAGCATATCAATGTATTCTTTTACTACTAGCATATGAGAGACAGCACAGGAAAATGGTTCCTGACACTGGAGCCAGGAAGGGTTCAAATCCTGGCTTTGCCATCTAATCGCTATGTGATTTGGGATAAATTACTTCAGTACTATGTGCCTGTGTCCTCACCTCTTAAATGAGGGGAATAACAGAACCCAGCTAAGTATCGTGAGGCTTAGATGAGTTGTCATGAGACGTCTGGGTGGCTCAGTCAGTTAAGTGTCTGCCTTTGGCTCAGGTCATGATCCTGGGGTCCTGGGACAGAGTCCCACATAGGGCTCCCTGCTCAGCGGGGAGTCTGCTTCTCCCTCTGACCCTCTCCCCACTCATGGACATGCGCTCTCTGTCTGGAAAAAAAAAAAAATCTTTAAAAAAAATCCTTAAAAAAAAATGAGCTGTCATAAGCAAAGATTTAGAACACTTGGTGCACTGTTCTGAGCTCAGTGCCTGGCATATAGGCCCCACTTAATAAAGATTCTCCCTCTCTCACCAAAAATTAGTACTAAAGGAAAAAATTCACTTTCAAAGAAAAAGAACCTCAGCTTACCGTTCTTCCTGATTTCAACATTATATTGCTTAGACAGTTCAACAAAAGAAGCTGAGAAAGCTTAAGAAAAACAAACTTTTTTTTTTCCCCCTGAGAAAACTCCTAAGAGAAGACAGAAACAAATTCCCCAGCACAGGGTACTCTAAGGTTCAGCCGTTTGAAGACCACACAGTGCTTGCTTATAAATAGAATATCAAAACAAGCAAGAGCAATTTTCTCCTTTCGTCTTCCCTTATTGCCTAATTTCCCTCCCATACCATTTGCATAATGGCTAAAAAGGCATCCATTATGCAAATGAATGATAGGGCGGTGAGGTTGCTGAAGCCACAAACCTCTGCTGTGGATGGAGCGAGGCTGCCACGGAGCCCTGGGTTGTCCGCATTCCAGCACACCACGTCACTAGCTGGGTTTCCAAGGGATAGAGGAGCATCATGAAGATCAGAGGTCATAAATTTCCACTTGGTTTATTATAAAAGCGGCACCACAGATGCTTTCCAGAAAATTAGTACCAAATACGGATATTCAGTATTGTGGTATGTAAAATACACTTTCCAGTAAACATTTTGTTTCAGATGGGAAAACCCAGTACTCTGCAGGACTATGATTTTAAGCATATACTTTGCTTTGCAAAGGAAGGAGTCCCCTTGCAGAGTAGTAAAAGCCTCTGTTCTTCTACCTGGATAATTAACCTATATAACACGTGCCCAGAGCAGTCTCAAAACATATGCAAACATTCAAAAGGAATGAAAATTTCTTTTTAAGTACCAAAATGTTAGTGGCTTTTTCAAAAGCTTCGCGCTGTTAAACTGACCTAAATTTATCTCTAAGAGGCATCACCGAAAACTGACATTGCTCTTGGAGATGTAAATTCACTGAAACTTGAGAAGAATGTTTATTTTTCTCCCAATGCCTTCAAAACAAAAATGAAGAACTCTGAACAAAATTACTGGGTAGGTGGTTCTTGCTGGAATAAATCAGTAGGAGAGAATTAAGAGACTATCTTCAAGATGTTTTCCCCAAAGTCTGAGATACATCGTTTGAGGAGAAAAAGAAGGTGGCTGAAACAGAAAGTGACCTCTATTCCTAGTCTGAATTCCTTGGTAACTGTTAGCTTTTGCCAGATGACCCTTTTCAGAGACATTTTTTAAGTGACCCTCATAGGCTATAGATGAACCCCATCACTTACAGACCAGCCTGTCCCATAGGATACTGCAGGAGCAAGCAATTCAGATCCACCCACCATTCAAGAAAAAACCATATCACCTTGTTTGAGCATCCGCAGCTACAAAGAGCTATGTAAAAATAATTTAAAGAAAAGACAAACCAGATTTTTAAAGAAAGACACTAAGAGGCTAAGTCATATAGTAGAAGCAACTCATAATCAGCAAGATGATGCATTTCAACCAGGTGAAGAGCATACCAGTGAAAATACACATACCTAATTTCAGAGCAGAAGGGGTTACTTCAACTTCCCCACCAATTGGTTTAAATGCAGCCAACTGGGCAGCCACCTCCGTCTCAAAGGCATCTGGGCTCTGCCGACCTGCAGGGTTTCCACTGGGGCTCTCAATCTTGTGAAGTGGTTCTTGTTCATCAAACACAGCAATCAGCTATGAACAAATCCAACAACACTAATTACTATGAATGGCATGCATATCACACAACACTGTATCTAGCTGATTGTGATCTTTCTTTGATTTTAAGGAAAGTGGCCTCTGAAAACTTGTAACTTGGACGTTACTGTACCACAACTCTCAATGCAATATTATGTCTGTAAGGACAGTGGCAGGATTTCCTTAATGTTTTATCTATTCTTGAAATAAAGAACCTATTTTGGCTGTCTCGAAGGAAGGAAATGGCTGCCCCTTCCCCATGCCACCTTTTCCAATATGCCAAAAAGGACTTCAGTATTTTTTTAAGAGGGTTTCCAGAAACAAAAGTTGAATATGCAAAAGCTGAACAACAGATCTACAGGGTAAAAGAGGCCATTCCAGTCTCAGAGAGCTAAGATTTTATAAAATCCACAATTACAGCTGTCCTTTTAGACACAATCACAATATATGTGCATATTTCCATACAATGTGTTCACTTTGTACACACAGATATCCCCTTTTTATATATCCCTTTAATTTTGTTCTCTTCATTCATGACACTATGTTGACTGGTTTAAGTCCAATGAATGTCAAGTCCAATGAGACTACACATCAGCACTTTTAAACAAATTATTCCCATCTTCATCTCAATTTTGTTTTGTATGAGAACTGTTTCTTGTCCTTAATATAAAAACATTTAATTGTCCATTTCCAAGTCATTTTTCATAAAGGGCAAGATACAATAAAATATTCATTGCACAAACATTGCTGTACGAACAGCGAGGACAGTCCTGATGAAACTGTGTTTTTGGCCGGCAGACAGCACCACCATAGAACGACTTCGCATGCTGCTCATCAGGTGATGTGGAAAAGTCCAAGTGTGTGTGTAGTAGGCAGCGCAGGGATGCGACTGTCAACCCAACAAAGGACAGTGTGTGCAAATCTGAAACCTGCTAGGAAATCTTTAGATATTTTTCATTCATTAAATAAAACAAACCTACTTATGATTCAAACATTTATTCAGGAAAGGCACTCAAAGGCCCATTCATAGGGGAATCTTGTTAGCAATAGTATTAATAACACAAATGCAGGAGTAATCAATCAAAACATCATAAATTCCAAGTTCAGTCTTTCAAAAGAAATGAATACAATTAGGGATATGCAAATTGACTATTCAAAAATAATTTTCATAACTGACTACGCATTTCCAGTATGGAGACTTCTTTAATTGGAAAATCCAACAATCCTCTTACCACAGGAAAGAAATGCTACTCCCAAGGCATTATTTTTAATTCTTGAAATTGAGCACATACATTTTCTATTTTTAATTGGCAGCACTGATGAACTGATTTGAGAGAAGACTTAAATAGATTAATAATGAAAGATTATTCTAGTATAAAAATAATCAGTAGTTCTGTATCTTTCTAATCATCTGGTCAGAGTGAAGAGCTTAACACTTTGAATCTTGAAAAGGAAAATAAAATCAATTTTTAAAATGTGCTGGAAGTGTTATTTTCATCACTATTTTCGTGACATAATTATAATTTCAGTTTTGCATATTGGTGAATTCTAACACATCTTAGTAACATTTATTTTAATTGCCAATTGGCGAGGCAAAGTGGCTTATTATACTGGTTCTACGAACACTTTTGTGTAAGTTAAGACTAGTACCTTACTTTTCCTCTTGCTACATCCTTAACTGCTAATATATGTACTGTGCCTTAAATACTGGGGAAAAGAGAAAAAAATAATAGAATAGCAATCTAGAGTATAATACAGAATCTTAAAACTGAAAACTCATAAATCATTACCTATGTTTATTATATAACCCTTCCTCCTTAAGATACTTTACTGTTTTCCATACCTTCATATCTACACAAGTTTATAGCATATGTAATAACAATGGTACGCCTATTTATCAAATGAGAGAACACAACAGTTCAGAGATTTTTGTTTCCCAAAGGGATATACTAAATAGTAATGGGTACAAGAATCTAGTCTTTTTAAATTTCCCACCCAGGGTTTCAGACCACAGTGTGACTGTTTTCTAAAATGAAAACTGTAAAAAGAGAGGCTACGTTGTCAAATATATGTGGTTTTCCCATTAGGATGTTATGTCCTAATGAACACGGTAGACACAGAAAAGGCATTACATGACTCTTCACAAAGATGATGATAAGATGAACTGGAGCAGCCCCAAATCTCACGGTCTGTCTCCCAATCCCATAACTGACAGGAATTATCACCAGAGAGTCTACTCTGGATGTGTGGATGAATGAATGAATGAACGAACGGGTCTCTATTCCTGGAAAGAAGAGGTTCAGTTCCTGAATCTGTGGTGCCCAAATGGAGTCATTGGGTCCATTGGTGCTGGCTGCTGAGTGACTCACCATGGGCTCTTCACCTCAACATCCACAACATGCACAGAACTTACCCTCGCTTCAACATCGACAATTTATTTAGCTGTACACGTTGCAGGTGCTTATTAGCTAGATTACTTGACTCATCAGAACATCTACATTCCTGGGTAACAGAGTTCCCAGCAGACAGTGTTACAGAGATGCATTAATTAACATAAACCACTGTTCTAGTCCCTCAATAGAAGGCATGCTGATTTCCAAAGCGTCCAGTGCAGGAAAATGGCCTCTCCTCCCTGACCTTACACCCATTACAAATTACCTTTCCCACAGAAATGAGATGGACATGAAAGAAGGAATTCTATAGAAAGTTTTCTGTTGTTAAGGTTTCACCTAGACTAAACTTCTAAGGCATACGGAAGATTTTTCACTGACATGGTAGGGCCTATACTGACCTAAATGCTATGCAAAATGCAAACAAGCAATATTTCATTTGGATGCCTTCCTCCTCTGCTGCTTTATCCATCTTCTGGTGACCCTTCTGTTCTCCTTCCATAATGTCAGTATTCTCACGTCACCCAGTGCAACACCGACATTTCCCAAAGACCCCATAATTCAAGTTCTTTTCACACAGCCATTATTCCCAATCAAAACTTCTGTCTGCACAGATCTCTGTCAGTATGTAGGCATCTTATCCCCAAAGAGACACAGGAAGGTTAGTCCACAAATATGCTATTCATTCTCCCACTCAAAACAAAAATAGAAACAAACAACCTTCTCAGGACCCCTACAGATACCATACCCATTTCTCAACTTTCCTTGAAAGCAAAATCTGAAAGAGCTGTCCACAGAGCAAATTTCCAGTCTCTCTCCTCCCATTCTTTGCTGAGACCACACTAGTCAGGCTCTCGCCCCTCCACCCCATGGAAACAGTTCTTATCAAGGTCAAAAACAAATCTTCAGGTAGCTAAATCCCAAGCCACTTTTCTGGCTTGATTTAAGGACACGGTTGATCACTACCCTCTTCCTTAAATTATTTTCTTCACTTGCCTTCCCGGACATCTTCAATTCTCTGGGCCCTCCATTAAATTTCCTTTTACTTATCCTCCTCGTCTCTAAAAATGTGAAATATGTCTAAATTTTTTTTGGACACCTCATCTGTCTCATGGCATACATGTAAGTATATGCTGATAACTTCCAAACTGAAACCTTCAACCCAGAGCTGCTTCTTGAACTCCAGGATCATATGGTCCACTGTCTAAAGTAACATGTCAAAACTGAAAAACTGACCTTCCAAAGCTCTTTCCATAATCTTTTTACATCCCAATTAACGGCACCCCATTCTTCCAACTGCTCAGGATAAAAGCCTCCTATTAATCCTTGATGCCTTTTTCCTTCCTTCCCTTCCTCCCTCTGTCTCTCATACACCCCCCACACAACCAATTTGTCAACCAATCTCGAAATATAGTCAGAGTTTAACTGCTTCTCACCCCTCCACTCTCACCACTTTGGACCCCACTCCCAGTCTCTCCCGTGGATTATGACGACAATTTCCTGTCTGGTCTCATTGTTTCTACCCATGTCCCCTTTCAATTCATTCTCAACACAGCAGCCGGACTGACCCTACTAAAACGCAAGGCAGGTCATGTCTCTCCTCTGATCAGTTGCCTTCCCGTGTCACTTACAGTGAAGCTCAAGTCCTTGCAATGGACTCTCTGGTCATGGGCTCCCTGTGAAACTTCTGACCTCACGTTCTGAGTACATTCTCCCCTGCTGTCTGGATTCTATCCAGCTATGATTTCTTCTTCTTTGTTCTTGACTCAGTGTCTTTGCATTTGCTGTCCCCTCTGTCCCTTCGCTCCCTGAAGCAGTCTTCCCCCAGACACACACATGGCTTGTTTCCCTATCCTTCCCAACTTTACTCAAACACCACACGTCTGTGTTGCAACATCACTACAACTTCCTACCCTCTCTTCCTTTTTCTTGGTAGCATTTATCACCCTCTCAGTGTTTCATCTTTTCTTGTTCATCTTAGCTATTGCTGGTCTTCTCACAGTACTAGAATATAAGCTCCAAGAAAACAGTGATTTCTGTCTTTTTTGTTGTATTCCCGTCACCTAGAATGGTGCATATACATAGTAGGCCCTGAACATATATTTGTTGGAATGAGTAAAATGAGGCAAGAACAGACACTAACATCTAAGATAGCAATAAGATAAAAGATCCCTGGATTTTTTCATGTGTTTTCAGAATAAACATTCAAATTATAATTTTTTTTTAGAAATGAATGAGTATAAACAACGAATACATACCTGTAAGATCCTCCAAGTGTCATTATCATTATTGCTGTTGTTTTGGTTTTGTTATGGGGGAGAAATTCCTCATTTTTCTATTCAACACTGGGAGAAATTGCTTCTGCCACATCAAGCTCCCAAAATAGAGATTATGTGTGTTCTCCTTTCTTTTCCAGGCTCAGTTTTGCAAGGGAGAATCTGTTTCTTTGGTCTCTGAAGGAGCAGAAGTGTCTCACTAGAGGTGTGTGGCAGATGGAGAGGGAGCAGGGTTAGCAGTCTGGCGCCAGGCACTCCCTTGCCCACTTTCCTCCAAGACGCCACTTGGATGTACCTGGTGTCAAGCTTGGAGATGTGTGCCCCAACATAGCTTGAGAACAAATGTGAATAGACCTCCAGGGTAGTGGGGGCCTAGCCTGAGTTGGCATACCCTAAGCTCACAGTTGAAGGGCTCAGCTTTTACAAATTCATGTCTTATATTTTGCATTCTACCAGCTTTCTGTGCTTGTTTAAATACAAAAAGATTTTCTCTTTAATTGCCAGTAAAATCAAGGCACCAGGAAGAGGTACAATGTTTATCCATGTGTTTCATACCTCTGTTTGAGAGGTCGAGGCAGAGTATAATTCTCAGGAACATACTTAACTTCTAAATAGAATTTAGGAAAACATGGAAAAAGAAGCACATTAATGTAGCATGTCCAAATTATGTTCAATAACTAGATCTCAGTTGTCCATGTGGATGGTGTTCCCAATTCAAAGATTAGGCACTGGTTTTGGAAACTGCAAGTATCCTCTGCCCACCCCTGAAGGCATATGGAAAGAACAACTGAAATTAGGATTCTCTTAGAAAAAAAATCACCCATAAACCTCACATTAGAGAATATTTCCATCTTTTTCTCATACTTACCTTGTAAAGGTTAAAATAATGAAAAAGTCAACAACAACAAAAAATTAAAAGATGAAAAGAAATAGAAGAACTTTGGATAATTTACAACATCCATGAAACCTGAGTAATAGACTTGCTCAAAAGAGCCGTGTGTTCTCTGCAATTTCACACCATCAACAACTCTTCAAAGACTCAGGCCTGTTTTTATACTCAAACAGCGAGACTATATGATATCACTAGTAAAGGTGTGTTTGCATGTGTGCACGTGTGTGTGTGCGTGCGAGTGTGTGTGTGCACGTGTGCTGGGGGGTGAGTCAAGTGGAGGTAGAATGTTAATTTCCCTGATAATATCCCTAACATGCCTAAATGCTTAGCACATAGCCTGATACACAATGGAAGGTTAAATGTTAATTCCTTTTCCTACCATAGCTAACATTCTCTGGCTTCCAGACTAAATCCCACTTGACTTATTTATCCATATTCTGCTTTTACTTTGTTGCTTCTCTTTAATCTCTTCATCACAGGATTGACAGAGGAACAGAGAAAGCACCAAGATCAAACACATCAAATAGGTAATTTTTGTTTTTTTTCTTGCTCTTCATCACACAAGAACACACAACCCATTAGATGTGCAGTACTGCTCTTCCAGCTAGCAATACATGGGTTCTGCTGTCTATTTCCACCATAACTGGAAGCAATATACCAATGACTTCAGTTTCTACACTGACAAGTAAATATTTTAATAATAAATGCCACCAAGTGCATTTATTGCAGAGTCCTTCAATATTCATGATGTGGTTTGCTCTGTTATCAACCTACAGCATTCTGTCAGTTTTATAGCCTGAATTTTTATAATCTGATGCCATTATCTTTAGCTTACATAGAGAATAGAAAAGGATGATCCCAATGCTCATAGAATACAATTTATAAAAGTGTATTTTTTTGTATCAGTAATTACAGTAAGAAATATGTGGCTCTATTTTAATTACACGTCAGGTAAACTAATGTACTACTAAGAAAATCTTATTTTCCATATTGAGTTCTTTGGGTTAAACTGTTGAATTTAACAACATATTGCTATTTTTACTGTTTCATCCATATTCCATATTACCAACAACTATCAAATAAAATTAAAAGACAAAGGAAGAAAACCAGGATCCTACAAAATTGGAATCATTTGTCTCAAATCTTAATAAACACAATTAAATCTAAGTAAGACTGTGAAATTACAACAATTTCACAAGTAGAGGAAAACACATTATCACCTTTGGGAAGAGAGTGAAACACGGCAGAATTTCATTTAAATGTATGCATCTGCTTGTAACTAAATAACAATTGGCTATGTGAGTTAATTTTATGCCACTTTAAAGAAAGGTTTGAAAATAGGTGATCTTCCTTCATAGGATTTTGACAGCTAGCTAAAGGCATTTAATCCAGATTTTCAAAATTAGCATGCTCATGTTAGTATCTTCATCTGATGCAAGCATCAGATCCAGCATCCTCAGAGCAAGTATGTAACAGCTCTGATTCTGACAAAGTTCGATCGACATTCAGTAAATGAGCTAAACCAATTTTCATTTCCTCTCCAAACTGAAAATCCATAATAGGGACCTTTATACACTTTACAGCTTTAAGCTTCATTCTAAAGAAAATAACATAATTTATTCAACTGTACTAAGAACCCTATTTATTCTCAGCGCTTTTTAAAGAGACAGCTGCCTACATTGCCTGTGATGACAAAAAAATACGCTTATTAAAAATCACCAATATTTTGGCCAAAAGTACATTTACCTCCTTTAATTATGCAGTAACTCACTAAGAAGCCAGGTATGCATTAAACACATTTATACTGAATCATATGTTTCCTGGGACTGATTTATGTTCGAGAGAATCTTGGGTTTGTTTTTGTTGCATTCCTGACTTTCCTTCGCAGTCACAGCTCAGCATTTATGAAACAACCTTCACAACTGACACCTAATATACACAAGGAAAGCCTGAAGACACTTTCCTCTATGCCCTTCACCATCCATAGCAGTGGTAGGGCAAAGAGCCCCAGGGAGGCCAGGTGGCAGCCACCAAGTCCTACTCCTAAAAAGGGCCCTTGGGGGCAGCAGTGGGAAAAGCATACAGGTAAAGAAGCTAGAAGAAGTTTCAAGCATTCTGAGGTAACACGAATGTCAGAGATTATAAAAACTCAATATATCTGGTTTGTTAGTAATACTATTTTCACTGTCTCTAAATTATACAGATTAAAAATGGTGGACACACAAGAAAGTGAAAGATCCTCAAGGTTAAACCAGCTGATAAATTCTTAGAAATGATGCCAATCTGCTGAGTAGCTTTGCTTGCCATTTATCACTGGACATTCCTCGGTTTTATCCATTTGCAAGGGCTTCAAAGGTCTTGGGAGAGTGTACCTTATCGGAAATGAAGGTAATGTTTTAAAATGCATGGACACATGTACACACAAATGGCTTTTTCTTCAAATTATTCTTAACTAAATCACACACATCCAGCCTGCAGTTTTGGAAGTTTTCTTTTTTAAGGGAGTATAACTGACACTATGAAACATAAAATAGCACAGGGAAAAATAGTTTGTAAATTACAAAGCATACATATGTTGACAATGTCGTAAGATTCACATAAGTACTATTTCACTGGTTCAGTTTTATTCTCCTTACTTCCCTCCAGTTTCTGTTCTCTATCCACAGCAAAGCTGTAATTGTCTCAGAAACATTCCTTTGGTAATTTCTTGGCCAAAGCCCAGCGCTACCACAGCCATCCATGAAGGCAGTAACTTACTGGAATCTAAGGTTGCTTTCTCTCTGCAGGGATTACTCCATTACAACAAAATGCCTCAGTGCCTCTGGCCAGGTGCTCACATCTCCACGGCAAAGGCCTCAATTTGCTTCTGGCTTCCAGTCCAGCCCCCCCGACGGGTACCCCCAACACCACTGCTGAAGTGGGCTTTCCATCATACCATCTGGCATGGCCTGCTCCAACTTAAAATTCTTTATTATATATTATCATGGCTTCCAAAATGTAGTTCAAGTCCCCCATATGAAGTCTTCCACCAGGCTCTCTGGTGTTCCCACAAAACTGTCCATGTCTCTATCATTACCTGTCACGTAGCCCAAAGATCTTGATTTACTTGCCTCTATAACTGTAAGCTACTTAAAACAAAAAACAAAACAAAAAACTGGAAGCTATTTGAAACCATGAGTCACATGACTAAAAAATGCTTTTAACAAATAATTACGCAGCCCTCATTATGTGCCAGGCACTGTTGTAAATGCTTACATATTCTATTTCATACTCATAAGAAACCTTGTGAGAAAAGCGGTATTAGCCCTGCATTACAGAGAGAATTCAAGTACAACCTGACTTTGTTATCTTTTTAAAGATTTTATCTTAAGTAATCTCTACACCCAATGTGGGGCTCAAACTCATGACCCTGAGATCAAGAGTTGTATGCTGTACCGACTGAGCCAGCCAGATGCCCCTTCAAGTGCAACCTGACTTTATATTGCAAGCTCCTAGTGGGTACTTGGCGCAGGGAAAGGGTTAAGGTAAATGAGTGATTTAAGTCCTCTGCTATACCCCAGAGGAAAAGCAAAGCCTCTGTTATGTGGATGTCTACACTTTTAAGGTGGACACCATCTCCCCAAGTCCTGATTTTTTCCATCCAATTAAGAATAAAAGTAACATCCCTTACCATGTATTCTCCTAGAGAGGACAGAATAGCTCCTGCCCATCCTCTGGGCTCAATGTAAAATTACAATTTTATAATTTTTCCAATGAAAATCCACTTAGTTAATTATGATCTCAACCCCGTTTGCTGGTGGACTGCAGTTAAGTACTTGGTTTTCTTCCAGAAGAAACCTTCTGAAATTATAAAACTAATTTGTGCATTAACATACTTAGTTTCGAAACAAACACACCCGTACAATGCGCTCCACTACATCTGACGCTTAGAAGAACCCCACTTATTTGTACTAATGACTGCAATCCAGGGTGTGTTGCTTAATTTCGTGGATTAATGAGTAAGCAATCAAACGTGATTTTAAGTCATGAATATAACAAACATACTATTCATTTATTTTGACAAGTATTTGAATTTATGAGACTTGGCTACAAATAGAACAGTCTATTTGGTAAAAGAAAAAAAAAGAAACCTTTCTGCTTTTAAGACAACTCAACAGCTCTCAGATAAAAAGCCTCCGCAGAGGCAGAGAATAATGACAAAGCCACCACCTTCTAAAGACAGATAAAGAATTGATAGGTTGACAGAAAAAACAATGAGGTCTTATGAGTTCATTACGAGTTTCAAAAAGAGAATGTCTGTTGCATGCACTTGAGCAGTGTGCCCTACCTTTGGGGGTTGCAAACCACACAAAGCCCTCTAACTAAAATAGGGCAGTGCTGGCCTGAGGCAGGTGTCCCCTTGCCTGTCACCCTGCTGGCCTAAAACATAAGTTTCCACAGCTTCATGTGTCCCTGAGGTTGCCTCACGTTCCAGGCCTAAGATCCCGCAAGGCCAGGTAAAGTGATGAGTGGACAACAAATACGAGGAAGTTTCAACTCCCTGAAAATTAGCTGGTGATTAATGGGTACTACATTTCATCGGACTGGTAAGGGAACAGACTCTTCAGCAAATTGGCCTGAGCACTGGCTGACTGACCTCCTGACAGGTCCAATGATGTTCCACTTTCTCCAGCATTTTGTGACAGCTGAGCAACTGGTGGAGACTATGCAAAGGTCAGTGTGCAGCCTGACTGAGGGCTGAGGAAGCACTTCTCTTAAATATTCCATTTAGACTCAGATCTTCCTTGTCATGGGTGACAAGGCTTTGAAGCCGATATTTTAAAAAATTAACACTGCAATTGCAGGTGGGTTTAGCTGCTGAACTCCTACCCTCTGTGTGGTAGAGCTAACCTTTTCCTTTGGCTTCTAATTGCTCTATATCTCCTTAACTAGTGATAATGTGGCTAACCCTGCTGGGATGGGTGTTGACTTTGGGAGCATCTAAATGTCAAGATTTGTAATTATGATTGTGGGTGTATTAAACTCACATAGAATGATGCCTTGCTAATTGGGGCCTGAAGACAAGAAGCCTGGGGTCCTTGGTCCTTGCTCCCTGCTCACAGTCACAGGAGGTGTGTTACCTCTTTCGGGAGTACTTGCATTTTGGGTCTTGCCTCTAATTGTAGAAAGATGGTCTTTGAGAGTCTGCCACAAATTTGTCTACTTCACACAAAAGGCCTTCTTCCTAAACCATCTAAAATATATTCTGTAGGCATAAAAACTATGATTTATTTCTAAGTCAAGAAATGAAACACACTGAGCATACTTATGGCAAAAAAAAAATGGAACACAAGTTTTGAAATTAGGATTGGACCCAAAAATCCAGGTTGTTAAAACCATCAGC
Source organism: Eumetopias jubatus (assembly GCF_037043125.1). Taxonomy (NCBI): domain Eukaryota; kingdom Metazoa; phylum Chordata; class Mammalia; order Carnivora; family Otariidae; genus Eumetopias; species Eumetopias jubatus. The sequence goes on from NW_028274809.1 coordinate 31,386,178, forward strand.
AATCTTGGGTTTCAAAAGTCAGTCTTCACACTAACACTCTCAAATGCAGTGGCCACTTTTGCACTTTGCTACTTTAGGTTTTTATGTTTTTCAGGTAATAAAGTGTGGAGGCAAGAATATGTAGGGATCGCAATCTCCCGCAGTTCCCTCTGATGTGTGTGTGTGTGTGTGTGTGTGTGTGTGTGTGTGTGTGTGTGTTTGATGGGAAGAGAAAACTTCAAACTTCAAAAGGATGTCACTAGAGAGATTTCTGAAGACATGCAGGAGAAAAGACGACATACAAGATCATCTAAAATCCCAGAAAACTCCTGTTACAGTGTTGGTGCTTTGGGTCCAATCTTCTCTTTTATGGATCTACATATATATCTCAACATTACTTGAACCATACTGCATAACACTGGTGTTTCTGATATTTACACTTAGGATTTTCTTATGTGCAATTTTCTCTGATTTTAATCTGCAAAAATGGAGAAAACTCACGACTGAATAATATTTCATAACATAATTAGTCATATCATAAATAATTTAGCCATTCTGCCATTTGGGACACATGAAAATGAAGGTTATCTGTGCAAAGTAGTATCATTTTTTCAATCATTGCTAATTTTGCAGACAATATTATATTCTCTTTCTTAAAGGTCAATTATTTGATTACTAGTGATATTGAAAATAATTCCATAAGCCATTTTTATTTCTTCAGTGCATGGTCCGTTCATACCCTTTACCCTTCTGTCCCATTTTGCTTTTAGTGTTTCTTACCAGCATGTATAAACTCTTTTTATTTTAAGTATATTGTTTTTTCTACCTTTGCAAAATGTTTGACAGTTTACCTCTCATTTTTGTTTATGATGTAAAATTTTTCATTGCATGGTATTCCATTCATTTCAAACCCTCTATTAAATCTTCAAAGGACCCTTATAAATAGGTATTCACCTGGAACCAGTAATACTTTATGATGGACAAGTAGTAAAACAATGTTGGTTTCATTTAATTTACTACTGTGATAGTCCCATAAGAGAGAGCAGGTGGGAAATGTTTTGATTGATAGGCATTTGGTTTTTTAATCATACATTCATATTCTAAACAAATACAGATGAACACAGTTATTACAATAAAGCAATAAAAAATAAAATTTTAATATTTCACTGATTTCATAATCCAAGTGTCTAACTCATTATTTTCTGCAAATTTTTTATGCTGAAATTCCACAGTCAATTCATTATTAAAATGGAAAAAAATATGTTCCTACAATTTGTTTCAAAAACTTTCAAGTGCTTTAAGACTTTAAAAAATAACACTAAAAGTTGGTCTTGTCTGGGGGACAAAAAAAAAAAAATGAGGGAATCTTAATGTTTCTTCTATATCCCCTACTATCCTGTCATCAATCGTGTCTGTTCTTTCCTGTAAACTCTCCTGGCTCCTCATATTGCCAAGGATTAAAAACTCTAGAAAGGGCCCGACTACTGGGAGTGATGGGTTAAAAACTCTATGTGTGTCCTTAACTCTTACCTAAGTCTTTTCATTTACTTAACAGCATGGTTCTCAGCCAACCTACCGTCCCAATGACTACTGGGTTTCTAGCCACACTCCTCTATCTTACCAAAATGATTCTGCTTATATTGTATCGTCCAACCTGCACTGCTAATGAATCGTACTTTCATGTAAATTTCAGAGTTATTGACATTGATTTCATACACAATATGTAAGTAACATATAGGGCACTTCTTAAAGAACTGGGAAACATGAATTCTTTCAGAAAGCTAATCTAGTAAATAAATATGTAATGGTCTGTTTATAAATACATAAAATCAACTCAAAGAAATACACCCAGGGAGATATTTAATTAACTATATAAGCAGGCAAAAGAAGTGATATGCCAATAAGACAGTAACAAAAGTCAGGAAAATGGAGTCAGAGGTGATCATGCTAGCAAGCCATTTTAAGTTTTATCCAGTTGAAGAGACCTACTGCATTAAGGAAAAAACCTGAAGCCCCATTAACAGTGAAATGGGTGACCCATCGGGGATTATAGTGTAGTATCATTAAACTCATTAATCTAGGCCCAGGTACACAACTTCTGAGGTGCAGTGCAAAATGAAACTGTAGAGCCCTTGTTCAAATATTAAGAACTGCAAGATGGTGACAGCAGAATACTGAACCAAACATGGGGCGCTTATGAACATGGGACCCTGAGCAACTGTACAGGTCAGATGCCCATGAAGCTGACCCGCTTGAATCATGTGACTTCCTGAACTTATTCTGGTTTCATGTCCCCCAAGTAACCTGATTGTGACTTGACTTCCCACATCAATCTCTCAATAGGGAAAAGATATGTTGGCTAGCAGATATTCAATGTCTAGTCCCCTTTGCAGATGTTCTACATCTGCTTATAGTCCTGGTGAACTTTATTAGCTAGAATCAGAATCCTTGAGGCAAATCAATCCACAGCAGTGAGAAGGCACAGTTTGTGGAACTACAGAGCTTGAAACCTGCATTGTGGTTAAAAACTAGTTTCACCTACATGGTGTCTAGTGAGAGCTCTTCTGTAAATTCCCTAATCTTTGAGGACCCTCCCATTTGAACTTGTACCTCATATTTATTCACTGAAATCATAGTACTGTTTAGAAGACAGCATAAATCAAAGGAAAATGCTGGGTTTGTTTTTTTTTTTTTTCACTGAAATGCAAAAGAATACTATAATTATGTAATGCGACAAATATTGCTACAACAGTAATCATATTACAACACATAAATGTGTCAAAGTAACACACTGTACACCTTAAATTTATACAGTTACACATCAAATTTATTCAATACACATAAATAATGCAAAATAATTATACAACAAATTATTTTCCCTTGATTCCTGGTTGTCTCTGTTTCTATCCAAGGCCTCACAAGGCCTTCCGCAAGTGGCCTGAGACCAAATCCAGCCTCATGTCTCTGTATTCACTCATCTATGCTCTTCATTCCCTCCCCCGCCCCCCCGACTCCAGCCAACACAACACTCAAGCTTCCTCATCTGCAGTTACTCTTTCCTTTCCTAGAATCCTTGGTAGTTGAACCTAGCTTCTGGAGCCAGAGTTCAAATCAGCCTCAAACCACTTTCTTAAACATAGGGAAGTTACTTAGCTTAATCATTTTCTTCATCTATATAATAAATAGAAGAATAGCGGTTAACATGTACTGAGCATTTACCATGTTCAAGCACATAATATCAGACTGTATTATCTCATTTCTTTCTCATACCACTCCTAGAGGCAGTAACCATTAATATCTCCAAAACTGGAGGCACTGAGAGGTTAGATGGCTTACATGGCCTGTAACTGGAATGATTTAATGATAAAACCAGAATTAGAAGCCAAACTTCAATACCTCCTCATTATTCTGAGCCTTCCTCTTGAGTTGTATTATATTAGATAAAACTTAAGAGTACCTAACCACAAAAAAGGTGCTCCTTTAATGTTAACCCATCGCTATTACTATAAATATCATTATTATTATTATTAAAAGTCCTATTTATCCTTTAAGACCAACTCAATTTGTATCTTGAATAATATCTGGTATCAAGAGATTGTGTTTGATGTAAGAATATACCCTAGTATTCTTTATTTAGAAATGCCAAAGTCAATTTAAGGAGACCAAGTAACTCCTAGCCAGGAACATTATTGGACTGAATATTTGAATAAGACAGACTTGATTTGCAACACTTAAATAGACTAACATCCAAAAAAAATGTAGACATTTTCAACAGTATACACACACACACAGAGTCATTAAATAAAAAGATACATAATGTCATTAGAAGGTATTTCACCATGTCAGGTGATAAGCATGAAAAGAAAAATTAAAAGAAAAACTGGCTGATGGGAGGGGGGAAGACACTAATTAGAGCATAACATCCATCTGACATTTTGTACCTAGTTTCTACTCATGAGGTATTGATATTAGGATTAGGAAAAGTAATTCCCATTTCTATAGAAATATAACATAGGCCATTAATAAAACATAACTTCAAATATAAACGTTATCAAAAACTGCATTTCATAATAGCATCTTTGGATTAAATGGGAGTGAAGGTGATTGCTTTTCATACAAGTTTCATGACTGGAAACACCGTGCAGCATTGTCTCAGAAACTACTCTAGAAAGCCTGTTAATCAACTTTAGCTTAGAAAGTCTCCATTCTTATAATTTATTTGCTTTTATAGAAAAAAAAAGACTTGGAAAGGTTCCTGTGAGATGTGGAAAAATACCAAGATCTGTCAAGGATAAACATGTTTTCTTCTAAAAGCCCTCAAAGTCCATGAAAATGGTTTCCAATAATGAATCACCAAAAGAAAAAGCCCTGTTTTTATTGGACTAAAATTAATAATTTCTATGAAACAAAAGGACAAATGGAAAATGGATGTAGGCACCCAATGAAGAATGCCTGACATGCACTTAGAAAACCCCATCAGGTAAACACTGGAGTACTGGAGAAGGGTCTGCTGAGGCAACATGACCTTTTTTTTTTTTTTTAATGCTCATGTTCATTCTCTGTATGCTGGGGAAAAATTGTTTTAAATGTGTTCATAACTGGGAGCTTTTTGGCAAAGGTGAACCCATTTATCTAGTCAAAACCGAACGGAAGTCTAAAGTAAGCACGCACGATGTAACATGCAAATTATTCTCAACTAATGTAGCTAAACATGACAAATGTGAGTCAAGTATCACACGTCTCTAACCATCTTGCTTCTAACTTAAAAGGGAAAAACATCATTTATTTGTAGCTGCCAAATACTATATTCTCACTAATTTAATAAGCAGGCACCGTTTTCTCTACCTCTGAAAATTTATGTTGGTCTTTGGACGGGTTCAGCTGCCTTTTTAAATCTAGTGGTCTGTGACCATAGAGGGTTTTAGCCAAAGGGAAAATGACTCCATAAATCCAAAGAGGCTGTCTTGCTCTAAATTATAGTTTGAAGGCTTCAAGACTATATGAAAAGACTTTGAACAAGAAAAATCAACACACACCAACACGTATGTATTGAAAGTTATCCTATTTACCAATAGAAAGCAATCCCCAAGCTTTAGAAAACATGCACACATACAGCAAGATACAGATTTGGCAATACCTGTGGAGACTTGTTACCTAATTATCAAGAAAAGAAAAAAAAAAAGAAATTTGGTCATGCTGCATCATGAATCACATTACTATATGTAGTTTTTTGATCCAAAAATACGATTAGGGTATTTTTGCTCTTGATATTTCACAAAACAGTAGACATAAGCATTATGATGTCTCTGGAAAGCAGATTATATTGCATCAGAGGATGGCGTGTCACTTTTCTTTAGAATGCATGTTAGACCTCTTTTGATAGGGAAAGGTTATTTTGTAACTTCTCAAATTTAAATAGCAGGTGAAATGCATGAAAAGATTCTTGAGATTATAAGATTAGCCATATATTCTAAAGATTTTTTTTTTTTTTTTATTTGACAGAGAGAGACACAGCGAGAGAGGGAACACAAGCAGGGGGAGTGGGAGAGGGAGAAGCAGGCTTCCTGCGGAGCAGGGAGCCCGATGCGGGGCTCGATCCCAGGACCCTGGGATCATGACCTGAGCCGAAGGCAGACGCTTAACGACTGAGCCACCCAGGCGCCCCAAGATTAGCCATATATTCTAATAAAATAACTGAGTTGTGGAAAAATTAAATGAATTTCTAAAATCCTGTCGCAAGTTAACGAGGGAAAGAATTTAGCCAAAGCCTAATTTTAACTGGCAGCATAAAAAACTGTTTGCAGACCTATAAGACAGGTACTGAGTTCCCCTATGCATCATGGTTCCCACCATTCTGGACTGGCATATGCTCAACATTCTTATTTACTAATTTGCCTAGCTCCTAAAATGATTTGAGGCCTTTACCCTATGACCAACTAGAATACATAGGGTTCTTTCCACCCTATACTTCTTCTCTGTTAAAATGCAACTAATAAATGAGACTACACTTCAATCTTCTTGCAAAGATTATATTCATGATAATTTGCAAAATAAGCGATGCTCTTCATACACAGAATTCCTTCCTTAAGTCACCTGGTTGGCATCATTGGCAAAATACATAAGCAGAACACCTCCTCTGTGATGATTAATTTTATGGGTCAGCTTGACAGGGCCATGGAGCGCCCAGATACTTGGTTAAAAATTATTTCTCTTTGTGTCTATGTGGGTGTTTCTGGATGAGATTAACATTAAAATCAATAGACTGAGTAAAGCAGATTGTCCTCCCAAATGTGGGTGACCTTCATTCAATCCGCCGAATTCCTGAATAGAATAAAAAGACTGAGCAAGAACGAATTCCTAATTTCCTGTCTGTTTGGGCTGGGACATTGGTCTTCCCTGACCTTCACACTCAGACCAAAACACACTGAGACCTCTTCGGGTCTCAGCTTTCAGATTAGAATTTATACCATTGATTCTCCTGGTTCTCAAGCCTTCAAACATGAATTGGAACCACACATTGGCTTTCCTACATCTACATTTGCTGCTCAGCCTCCATAATCATGTAAACTAATTCCTTATTAAAAATTTCACACATATGTATATTTGTGTGTGTGTATATACATATATATACGTTTGTGTACATATATATGTATACATATATATGTGTGTGTGTGTATATATATATATATATATATGTACACAAACATACACACAGCTATTGGTTTTCCTCTGGAAAAACCTAACACAGCCTCTTCACTCAGAGGTCAAGCAACTGGCAAAATCAATGCTTTCGAACAAAGGCTCAGACCCATAAACAAAAATATCTTCTCAGTGTTCCTTACAATTGTGTACATCTTTTAAGATGGTCAATTATGGAATTTTCGGGCTAGAGCTGACTAATAGAAAAAAAAAACTGGAAGAAATGGAAGACTTCCTGGATTTGAAACAGGGAAAGCAAGGCTAAGGTGAAATACAGCGACACTCAAAAGCAGAGGTAGAAGTGCCATGTTCATGGTCACCTTCACTGAGCCTCAGTGAGTGAGGACAGGTGAAGGTTCAGTAGCCTGGGATAGGCACCCTGGTGAAGTGCTTCAACTCCTACATCCAAGGAATGCTTTGTGAGTACTTGTAACAGGCTAGGCCCTGTGTTAGGAACTCAGGATATAGCCCCCCCCATCTCAAGAACCTATCAAATCAGCAGTAGGAAGGGTAGATGAACATGAAAATCAGTACGAACATGGTGGCATGTGATGAAATGGCCAGATGAGCAGAATGCCACGTCAGGAAGAGAGGTGAAGATTCATCCTGGGCATGTTTGCAGGGAAGCTGTTCAAGAAGCTATGGAGTGGAGATGACATTTAAGCTGGGCCTTAATCAGCATGATTTCATAGGACTGTAGGATTGGGAAGCCCTTCAAAGCACAAGGAACAATACACACAGTGGGGCAGGATAGGAAATTGCAAAATTCACTGTTTGCAAAATGTCAGCTGACTAGTTTGAGGTGTTTGGAGTGCAGGCTAGACTGAAAGGCTTAGAGACAGAAAATAAGGACCTTGAATGTTGTGTCCACAGGTATGTTTCCTAAAATCTGTAACTAGGTTTTATGACTTATAACGTGTGCTTATGCTTCTTAGACCTCCAGTCCTAACAATATTATGAAGAAGGCCACCTTAAATTATTTTCAGACTAAAATTAGATGTAAACAGATAAAGTCTGCAGAAGGGGCACGTTGCGTGCACACCTCCTTCACTGCCCCTAGCCTAGCGCACTCCCACTGAAAGATTAAAATACACAGTCTGGATACTCGGAATTTGAGTTGCCTGACATATGCAACTGAAGACTTCCTCCACACGGACTGTGGGCATGAGTTAGAGGAGGTCTGTGTGTGGGTGGGTGTGGAAGAAGAAGGAGTGAAGGCAGGTAGGCAGTCTTAGTTAATGATGGCAGCTACAATTACAACAACATCATTCCATCAGCAACTGAAAAAGGAGACCCTTTTCAAAACAGAGCTTTTATTTAGAAAGCTTACTATTGTTTTTAATTGAAAAATAACTGATTATGAAACATCAACATTAAACAGTTGTATTATAAAAATATAAAATAATAAAATCACTGATTACATAATGGCATGATTGCCAGGCACTCTGCCTTGCCGACCTGCCTGAAGAACAGCGGGCTAAATAGAAAAGTCCTCCCCCAAAGAGTGGGTCTCACAAAGGGATGGAGAAGGCGGTGGCAGCTTTCATGCCTGTAAGAAGCCAGCAAAGGGAAGCTGGCAGTTTGATGGATTGCTAGTTACTGAAGGGCACATCTCCTCGCCCTCTCAGGTAGCCTGGAGAGAGCCAGGGGACAGGAGCCATTGACAGGAGGCCCCCGAGAGGCATGTCTTACCCTCCACAGTGTAGCTCCCTCTGTACCCTCTGAGGTCTCCCCAGAGCTCCCAGCCACGGGAGCTGCCTCATTCCAGGGGACACTTTAAAAAGGCAACCTGCTCTCTCCTTTTCTCCTATCTACGAGGCTACCTTTTAAAAAGATGGTTGGCTTCACTTTGTTGCCTGTTTTAGCGTATTTCGTTCTGAATTCAGGTCAACTGTTTCTTGCATTCTTTCTGTTGTGTTCAGATCATCTATTTTTTTTTAAATCTCGGCTTATACAGCATTTACCTTGTTCCTAGCTTAGTTCCTTTAGGTGATAAAATGTTGAACGTCTAACCTTTTCTAGTTTTGCTAGGTTTTTTTGCTAGCATTCTTTTTAAAGTTCTCTTGACTATTTTACTTTTCAGCTTTATTTTCTGTTTTCCCTCTGAAATCTTAATTTCTGGCATCATACTTAATTCTGTCACTTCGGCAATTGCGATTTACCAACGGCAGATAGGAAGGACAGCGTGGTAATAGCAGGGGAGAGCACAGTGTTCTCTCAGACAAGATGGATTTTCTCCCTGTTTGCCAAAAAACAGTCTCTTGCTTGCCTTATTTGGTACCTCCAATGCCTCTCTTCATGCGGAGTCTAGTAAAATAAATTCCAAGCTGGGTTAGTTAAGGAAACTTACTGCTTGCCTTCTAATGCCACAGACCACTTTCCTCCATTAGGAACAGTCTGCAGAATCCATAATGCTGGCACATAAAATCACTGGGCAAGAGCTAATACTAGAGCAGAGGGTCTCCCCAGGGAAAGGACACTAAATCAGTTCCCTGGGTTTACTTCAGTACCACCGAGAGTTCCATAGGAAGAAGGTGCAATAAAGGGCTCATGGTGGGATCTTAGACTCTCTTGTGTAGCAGTAGCCTGCTTCGAACCTACAAGTTTAGGTCACCTATAAGTTATAGGTCACAGGAAGATCCACTTGGCCTATGGGGTCTTTCAAGTCACCTTCCCTTTACAAGAGAAAATGTCTGGGTTTGAGAAAAGTGGAGAGAAGTTGCTGGGAACCATGATCATCTACAAACAAAAGTATTCATTTAAAAAAAGAGAGAGAGAGAGAGAGAAGTCAAGGATAATTTCAAAGAGGTGTATTTACACAATTTTTTTAAAGATATAAACTTAGATTGCAAAGAAGTCAAAATCACTGTATAAAAAGAAGTTTGTATATTTTCAGTGTATTTCCAAATATTTGTGCCGTAGAAAATTGACAACACAGAAGATCACTCCCATTAGCACTCACTGGTGACTGGCACAGTGTTCATTTTACCACTTGTCCCAGTTTTGTTTTTTTAATATTACCCCTTGGAAAAAAGAATTAAAGCTTTGTTAAGATGTCCAAATCTGTAAAAAGAAAAGAGGATTTTTCTCCCAATCTGCTCCTCTCTTGGGAACAACTTCAATAAAAATCAGAATTCAGAAATGTTTCAAATGTTCTCAAAAAGGCTTGTGATCCCTCAGAGTCCCATCAATAAATCAGTTCACAGAATCTGGCAAGGTTTATTTATCTGACTGGAACTAAGGAATTTGTACTAAATCATTACATTTTTTGAAATATTGGTTCTCAAATGAAGTATCAAAACAGAGAGAGAAAGAAAAAAATATTTTGACCTGACATCTTAATGCAGCGTTACTATAAAAACAGGGAAAGTAAAAGTTACATTTCCAGAGACAGTCAATTTTAACTGCAACCAACAAGAAAACCCTTTAGTCCTAATTATTGATCCCAGCCATTGGTTTGTAACACATATCCTGCCTTGTTTATTAAGTCGTACAAAAGACTGATTTACATATTGAAAAATCCAACTTAGTTCGGTTATATAAAGTAATAATTACTGAATAACTACAACTCAGATTTTTTTTCACATATTTGAATATTACCTGAAATTAAAAGTTAAAAACCTTGACAGCAAAACATTCCCTGAATCAAAAGTCTATAAAACTTAAAGACACATTAGAGAATGGCTAAATTCAAGGTATGTACTTCCGTGTAGACCAAATATTCCAGTGGTTACATCTGACATTTAGAACATGTACAAGGATACAATTTTTTAAGAATATATATATTTTAAAAATATATATAACTCTGAATGTTACAACAATGAGAGCTCTAAAAAAAAAAACCAATGAAATTCAGTTTATAAAGAAACACAAATTATTTCTTCAACACTTTGCAGTCTCTGCTCATCATGTACACCATCTAAAAATGTCACTAAAGGGAGAATAAATCTTTCAGGAAAATTTCCTTTAAATGGAACCAAACGTTAAAAGACCCACATTGGAAACCCTGCAGCACAAAGGACTCCAATATTACCTTGAGCAATTTACAATAAGCTTTAATTTACCCATTTAGAAAACCTGATTTCCATAGGAAAGGTACAGCAGTAATAAATCTTAACCTGCTAGGAAGTCTAAGAGGGGAAAACAAAACAAAATTTCACCAGCTCTTTGTGTATTAACTCTTTCGCATCACTAATAACCATGTTGTTCAATATGTTTTCAGGGCATTAATTATCAACCTAACAGATTACAGTGTTAGAACTTACCAAAACAGAGTGGTTTGATCTATGGCTAGCAATGGAACAAAGATATTAGAGATATTTTGTGTTCTTTGAAATGTAGGATATTGAAGTACTTTTTCATTCATAAATCTTAATGAATTTTACTATTAATTCCTATTAAATAGAACACTGTCTATAGCTTTCAAGGTTATTATCTAAAACAAAATGTCATGGCTAAATTCAGCATATGGAAATAAATACAAAACAAACCCCAAGGTTTATTAGTGACTGCGTCATTAGTTTCTAACCCTTCCATGTTAATTGAATACAACATATGACATGGAACATCTGCTACTCAATCAACTAACTTTGCAATAATTAATTCATTTGTAGCACATCTTTTATAGCTCTTCCACTCTTCCCCTGGCACTACAGCTATTTTGACTCTTCACTCCTAATAAATTATAAGCAACTTGAGGCCAAGGTCACTCTCTTATCAATACCAGTGACCCTGAAAAAGTGCACCCCACGCCTTGAATGTAGCAAGTACTCCCAGCCCGTATGCACTGTTGTTACTGGAACATCAACTGGCCATTCTCAGCTACTCAGATCTAATGTCCCATTTCCCAGCTGTGCTCAAAACCACTGTGATCACACACATAGGCTTGGACCTGTCCCACCCATTTATGTCCATCACCAGTGAATTGTTCCCAAGGCTCCCAAGTAGTACCTTCTAGCAGCAGGACTCCTAGTAGCAGGAATACCTTCTAATAGTAGTACCTTTCCTTAGATATCTTAGAATTGTCTCAACATAATTTTATTGTAAAGATGTTCATGCACATGAATGATGAAATCAATTCTAGATACAAAACTCATAGATACAACAACTAAGAATGTCGGGGGGGGACCTCTTAAGTTACCCTAACTGTACTCTGCATTCACTTTACTGTCACTCTGCAAGCTGGAGACCCCAGTAGGTCCCAGAGAACTGTCATTATTTTTTGATGTTGGCCATTTAATTCCTGGATCGCCATCATGCAACTAGAATATTGTCATATGTGTTAAAGAGGAAATAAGGGACTGCATTTTAGATGAACATGAAACATGTCTGACAGAGGAGAGAAGCCAGAGGTTTCTGTCCTACAACTGGGCTTGGTGATTAACCTGGACAAGTCACTGAAAACTTCTGAACTCTGCCCCCAAAGCATAAATCTTGCTACATTATTTTTGAGGATATTATGATATGAATTTAAAACACCCATAGTGCCTAGTCAGCTCTCTACAGAGCCTGGGAAGCTCTCCTATGAATATTCTTCTAAAAGGGTCCATGCAAATTTATCTTTCCTGTTTCGAAAAAAAAAAAAAAAAAGGATAATACTTCGACTTACAAATTTGTTTCTTAAGTAAAATAGCAGGTATGCTATTATCAGGAGATATCAGAAAACCACATGGATGATGGTGACCTGTGTACATTTAGAAACAGTCCATGGCCTGAAAAAAAGCATGTCAATTGAGAAATAAAGGAAATAAAAAAATAAATAGGGAACATCTTTGATGATTATGAACTTCTGATAAGAGGTAGAGTTTCTCTGAAGAAATAAATAATTTATCAAAGACTTGTAATAAGATATAAGGCCGTTTATAAAACTCACTTAAATTGTAGATAGAGAATCCTGACATCATAATCCCTCTTTCCATTTCCTAAGGATACTGTAAGCACTGTGTTACACAATGTATATACAAGGGTCTTTAAGTGATACATTGTATAATGTATATACAAGGGCAATACTCTTCACTTCAGAATTCAGCAGCTGAGTGACATGAAGAAACTTTTCATTTTCATTTTTCATTTCTGAAATTATGTACATTTTATAAAGGTTAATTTTTTAATATCAGAATAGAACATGACATTTATTTTTACAGCATAATCTCTTGATTACTCTGTTATTTCATTGGTTTATTTAAGCATCGACACATTGAATAAAACACTTCTGTAACACATTGTCTTATATTTCACCACCTGCCTGCTAGGCATTTATCCTCCAGTTCAAGAATTCCTCTGAAGGACCACACTACCTCTCTCGGGAAACAACAGATAACCCCTTTTTCATCCTGCTTGGTTAATGGAGAAAAAAATCTGCCACCACCCTTACATGAGGGTTTTTTTTTTTTAAAGACAACTTCTGTTTTGTTTATAGGGCAGGGGTGGTTACACTAATTTGGTTGGGCCTTATTAATACATTAATTCATTATGGCTCTTTGTATACAAGGGACTGCACTAGGCAGCAGGTGTACACATGAGTCAATAGACATCATCTCTGCTTTTCTGTTGCTTACAATCTGGCCCAGTAGTTGTAAACCTGGCTGCACATTACAGTGATCTGAAGAATGTTTGGAAAACACTGATGATCAGGCTGTAACCTCTGTTTTAATTTGTCTAGGATGACATGTGAACAGCCGCATGTGTTTTTGTTTTTTGGGGGGGTTGTTTTTGTTTTTCAGTGGCATGTTTTTAAGTTTCCCTAGGTGACTTTAAGGTCCCGCCATGGTCGAGAAGCACCTATTGCAAGAGAGGCATGCAATAAAAATATAATTTTAAAGTTTTATAAGTGCCATAAAAGAAAAGTGTTAAGAAGGCATGACCACTGTCATGCTGGACTGAGGAGATGGGGAAATTAGTCAAGAAAGACCTCTCTATGTCAGCAGCATTTGCACTCAAAGCTAAAGGACAAGGAGGGTTGGAAAAGCTAGTGTGCAAGGGGGAGGACGGCAGGCATGGGGAATGTGTGCAAAGGCTGTAGGACAAGAAAGGCCTTGGCATGCAGAAGGAGCAGTGAAAAAGCCAGCATGGTGGGGCTGCAGTGAGGGAGGGAAGAAGGTGCAGCAGGTGGCTGAGGGCAGGCAGCAGTCAGACCTTAATGGCCCCCACGAGCTGGACTCGAGGGTCCTGGATTGGACCTTCAGTGCAGGGGACAGCACTGACACAATACTGTTTTGTCAAAGGGTGACAGTCACACGGAGGGAGGGGGGCAAAATGACTTTTTCCCATTTGTTCAATACTTCTAATTAAAAAGTTGATTTAAAAATTCTAGACAGCCAGCCCAACAGAAAATAGGTAAGACTCCAAAAGGTACGAGGCATCATTTCCCTCTTCCCCTGGCAGATGGCAATGCTAATAGCAATGATAAAACCTGAGGGCATGCCCAGGACTCGCACACTGTGTCTCACTCATCTCTATTCCAAGAATTTCTCTACTCTGTCCAATTCTGACTGCAACACTGAATTTTCTAACCAAGTTATCTTTGCAATGGAGCACACTCCCCAAAGAGAAGCCTCTTAAAACTGAAGCTGTTCTATTTTGTAATTACAAAGGACAATTAGGATTTTTTTTTAAAGATTTTATTTATTTATTTGACACAGAGAGAGACAGCGAGAGAGGGAACACAAGCAGGGGGAGTGGGAGAGGGAGAAGCAGGCTTCCCGCCGAGCAGGGAGCCCGATGCGGGGCTCGATCCCAGGACCCTGGGACCATGACCTGAGCCGAAGGCAGACACCTAACGACTGAGCCACCCAGGCTCCCTGGACAATTAGGATTTATTAAGTAATTATTTGGGGACTCAGTTTTTAAAATTTATGAAATCACCTATGCACACTGAGTACAATGGAAACAAAGAAAAAAAGAGAGAGAGAAGTTGGGGGGGGGGGGGACAAGGAACAGACCAGACTGAGGAGTGAGATTGTTGTAGCTGGTAACAGCTAGAGAGGAGACATCTGTACAACCAGTGGAGAAAAAAACCCGCTGGTCCCACAGAAGTTCTTCAGTTATACCGACACATACTAATCAGTAAGTCAACTTCAGGAAGTGAGAATGATGGCATATTTCAAGAATCAAGTTCTAGAAACATTCACATAATTTTTTGGTAATAACATCTTGGGCAATGCCACTGAAAAGCTTACCTAGTCTATTAAGCTAGTGGATCATGGAGTACCCCAACACATAACCTTCAAGTCACACACCAGCAGCCATAACCAAGAGCCAAATAATCACTGAGTTAACAAAGAAAACGTAAATACACGTTTGCAATTTTCCAAGAGAAACTAGCCAAGGAGCTACAGTCAAGTACCAATCAAGGATCCCCAGGCCGGCTGAACAGGTGGGGAGAGGGCAACAGTGTTGAAATATATCTGTTCATAACAGAAAAGAGTGGGGAGAGTCAGCACACAGAAGCCATCAAAAGAGGAATACACAGCACATTATAAAACTTTAAGTACATTCAGTAAGGAGTTAGGGGATCAAATCCTCTCTATGTTGGTCCTGGCATCATCCTACCTCAGTGGTTCCCTTTACACACTGAAAATTATTGGAGACCCCAAAGAGATTTAGTTTATGCGACCTTGTGCAAGTTACTTAAGCACTGTATGTGTTCACTTCCTTATATGTCAAATGGGGATGATATTACATGATCCCTTTGACTATTTTCACAATGAATGGTAGGTTATTACAGTAGCTATCACCGCGTAGGTACATAATACACCGAGCTATTCTTTTTACTGACAACCTATCTTCCTCAGATACTACAATCCTGTGTGTTTTTTCATGTTTCTGTACTTTTCATCTTCTTTCCTTAATCTATCAAACTACGTGTTTGGCCATATAACAGTTTTAAAGATTCACCACTGTAATGTGTCTGCTTCTCTGATAAGGTCTCACGTAGTTATTTAATCATGATTAACTAGACACATTTGGAGTCACCAAACTCATACCAAAACAAAGACTAAATTGTTTATTGTAATGGTTAAGAGTTTGGGCTCTGGGGGTGCCTGGGCGGCTCAGTCGGTTAAGCATCTGACTCTTGGTTTCAGCTTAGATCATGATCTTAGGGTCATGAGATCAAGCCCCACGTGGGGCTCCGTGCTAGGTGGGGAATCTGCTTCTCCCCCCCCCCCATCCCTCTAGGGCTCTTTCTCTAAAATAAATAAATAAATCTTTAAAAAAAAGAATTTGGGCTATGAAGTCAGAGAATACTCAGTTCAAATCCTGGTTCTACATCATACTAACTTTTAAAATTTGGCACATTTCTAAGATGGCTAAACTTCTCCCTCAACTTTAAAACTGAGACAATATAATTTTTTAATGAAGTCACTATTAGGATTAAATAAGAGGAGTAGCACTTGCCATCTTGTGAGTTCTCAGTAAATGTAATATTTTAAAAAGAGGGAAAATAAATGATGGGACAAAGTCCCAAGTACATGAGAAGGGAGAAAGATGATGATCTAGTATTTTAATAGATAATCCAGAGTTCTACCTTTGTCAATTTATGTATATACAAGTAATGTACTGTTTTGAAACCATGGAAGAAGAGAAAATGCAAGAATCCATCTTACTCAAATACCATTGCTACTAATAAGCAGAGAAGTCACCAGCTGTTCCCACTGATGACTCCCTGACCATATGGCATGTGGCTCAGGGAGAGCGTTAGGTGACGAAGCTCAGAGCAGAAGCAGGGAACATGCGGCATAAAGTAGTGTTCTGGGACTTCCGCCTCAACGGCCAGAAAGCCTGCAGTCCGTTCTCCTGGAGCAGCTTGGGAAGCAGACCAGTGAAACACAATACCTGCCATCATGTTCAAAGCCTATTTTTGAGCAAAATTACTACTTTCTATTCGGAAGACTAAAGCTACACTCAGGGCCTCCCTAGAATCTAGTACAAAATGTAGCCTCAATATTAAATAATTTGAAATTTGTTTTTAATTGCTCTTTCCATGAATTTTTTTAAGCCTAAAAGCCTGCAATTAGCTATTATTTTACAATCTGTAATCATGGAATTATTGAAACTACAGCAATGCTGTTATTTAAAGCAGTGATGGTTTAAAGTAGAAGCTCCATTCAAATTAAGCCCTCAAGGTATTACAGACACCATATTTTAAATGATATGGCCTTTGCCTAGGGAAGCAACTTCTAAAGCATATGCATCAGCTGCACATGGTATATTGGACAAAAACAAAACAAAAATCTACTTTGTTTTAAGATTTTATTCATTCAAGACACAGAGATACAGAGAGAGAGCATGAGCAGGGGGATCAGCAGAGGGAGAGGGAGAAGCAGGCTCCCCGCTGAGCCAGGAGCCAGAGGTGGGGCTCCATCCCAGGACCCTGGAATCATGACCTGAGCTGAAGGCAGACGCTTAACCATCTGAGCCACCCAGGCGCCCACAAAAATCTACTTCTTAAAATTAAGATAAAATCGTTTCTTGTTTGTTTTGTTTTTTACATTCTTAACACATTCTCAAAAAACCTTATCTCATGTGAATAGGGCAAAGAAAGATAAAAAGAAAATATAAGGAAAAAAAGAATGAAAAATAGTGAAAAAAGGTAAAGAAGTGGAACCGTGGGAAAAAAGTGACTGACTGAAGTCTGATTATTTATCGCATTATAATCAAGCATCATGTAACAAATGAAGCTTTTCTAGGCCAGGGCAAGAGGGCAAAAATAATAGGATCTGGTGGTCACCAAATTAGACTTCATTATCAATAAATCTGTGGTCAGAACAATTAAATCAGTTCTTTCTATTATTAAATCAATGAGTCATATATACTAGGCCCAAACATCATGGGAAAACTTTGATGGATATACCCTTCAAGCTTTTTGCCCTTCCATTAAGTACCCCTGAATAAACAAACTAACTAAAATAACTCACCCTATGTCCCACTTTGTTTCTAAACCTTATCCTTCATTCAGAGGAATGGGACGGGACGTGAAGCATCCAAACAAGAGTTACGGCTTCACACCTCAGTATATAAAGGGAAATAGAATATTTTAATGAAAAAAAAAAAGGCATGGCTAATAGTTTGCAATTTTATCTACATTTTAATAAGCAGGCTTTAAATATATATTAATTGAACCTCAAAAGCCTGACTATACATTTGGATAATTGAGCATAAAGAGACACATCTGCTAATTCAGTGGACACTTCACTGAGTATAATTCAGTAATCAACTAATTGATCATGTTTTGCTTCAGTTAATGCACACAGGAAAACTAGACCAGTGATTTCTAGGCAGTTGCATCATTCAAAAAGCATCATTTAGGTAAACATCAACCCAGAGCAGCCCCCAAACTAGTGATGTTCACCAAGCAACTAAGATCCAATAAAACTAATCTATCTGTCCTCCCCATCAAGTGTCACTGTTTCTCTCATGCTGCATTAAACATATTTTTAAACACTCAGAGTGTATCTGTTCCCTTTAGCTAATCTTGCAGTAAAATGATATTAAGTAATTAACAGCATGACAATGATGGAAACAGATGTCACAAGTAAAAAATTTGGAGGCAAAGTAATAGTGAAGGTAGAAAACTAGTCTTGAATCAGGAGCCCTGGCTTCTTTCCCATCAATGTCACTGATTATAGCTTTACCCTAGGCAAGCCATTTAACCTGGTTACACTTCAGCCTCCCTTTCTGCAACCATCTGCTTTGCTCATAGGAAATGCCATGACAATTAACAAGAGTGGCTATAAAAGTGCTTTGAGCTCACAAGAGAAAGACTGCATAAATACAAGGTATTATTACTTTGATTACAAGGAAGTATCAAGCAGATTTTTGTGTAAGCTGTAATTATAAGGGAGAGTAATCCTCGACAGCAAAGGTAATTCTGCAAATTACAATCTATGTCAATTTTCAGACACTTATCATTCTAGGTAATGATATTAGAGACATAACAAAAGAGAGAAGCAACTCCAAGTAAGATGCTGAGCAGAGAGACAAGAGATCTGACAAGCTAAACTGGAAACCTTACAATGCAGAGCCATTTATTAAATGGAGATTCGGACCAAAAGTCACTAAAAGATGAACTCTGATTGCTTATAAAAAGGGGGAAAAAAAAGCACAGTGGTTTTCTGTAGTTCTAGGCACAACATTAAAAGCAATTTGGGGCTTTATGGCCACAACCATTATTATTCACCTAGCACGTATTTTTAAATAAAGAATCTAAATCTTCCAAATATCCATGTTTCCTTTAAGTGGAAGATAATTGTAAGTTCTACATAGCATTTTCTATAAAAGGAACAAAACATCTAATAAAGCCACACTTCATTAGTTAAGCCTCCTCTATTTCCAATTACCAATATTCCAATCTTCCCTATGTTTTTCTTTCTTAATTAAAGAACCTCTGATACATCAGGGTGTCATCAATTTAAATCAAATGTAAATTAATTGTGGCATCAGATTCCTAAACCATGAAATATTTTCATTAGCCAATATTCTATTCTTCCTTGAGAGTTTCTGGGTAGGTTTCATTTATAACTTAGGAAGCGATCTGACTCCAGGCAGATATGAAGGACATGCACACAGCCCTACAAATTCTATTAATTTTAATAATGAAAACAGTTACTCATTTGAATTCTTTCAGGTACCGTCCCAATAGACATCTTAGAGCAATCAGTTCTTAACCCTTAACCCTAGAATTACCTCCATCAAGTTTGAGTCAAAGGTCACTTAGGGGCTCTCACAGCCCGAAGAGCCCTAAACTTTGTCATAGAGGATTTAAGACTCTGGGTAATCTAATAATACACAACCTTCTACAGTTAGTTCTTTACAAGCCAAACCAACTAAGCACAGGAAAAGCTGCACCACCTTGGAGTTACCACCGGTACCACCAGGCTAACAAATCACAGTAAGCTCTTCAGTGAGATAGCACTAACTTAATGTAAAAACAAGAAGCACAGGTTTAACCACAGGTCTTTAGGGAGAAGACCAAATGGGTTTTTTATATGTGTTTATTTAATCCAATATCCCTTTGATTAAACAGACTTAGTTTAAGGTAATTTTTCACAGCATTTAAGATTTATAGAATTGGGCATTAGTTACAATTGATGAACCTACACGAACACATCATAAATACTCAAAAGCCATAGTTTTACAGTAAGGGTCAATTCTGTGTTGTATAGTCTACGGGTTTAGACAAATGTATAATGGCATGTACCCATTATCATGGCATCCTACAGAATATTTTTGCTGCCTTAAAAATCCTCTGCACTCCCCCATTCATCCATCTACCTCCCAACCCCCTACAACCACTGATCTTTTTACTTTCTCTATAATTCTGCCTTTTCTAGAATGCTGTAGAGCTAGAATGATACAGTATGTAGACTTTTCAGATTGGCTTCTTTCCATGATATACATTCAAGTTTCCTCCATGTCTTTTCATGGCCCTTTTAGTGCCGAATAACATTCCATCATCTAGATGCACCACAGTTTATCCATTTTCCTCCTGAAAGACACCATGGTTACCTGCAGGTTTTGAAAATTATGAGTAATACTACTGTAAATATCCATGTGCAGGTTTTTGTGTGGATATAAGTTTTCAATTCCTTTGGATAAATACCAAGTACAACTGCTGGATCGTATGTAAAGAGTATGCTTAGTTTTGTAAAAAACCACCAACGGTTTTCCAAAGTGGCTGTATCATTCTGCATTCCCACCAGCAATGAATGAGAGTTCCTATTGCTCTACATCCTCACCAGCATTTGGTGTTGTCAGTATTCTGGTCTTTGGGCATTCTAATAGATATGAAATAGCATCTCATTGTTTTAATTTACATTTCCCTGATTACATATGATGTGAAGCATCTTTCATATGTTTATCTGCTATCTGTGTATCTTCTTTGTCAAGGTGTTTGTTAAGGCCTTTGGCCCACTTTTTACTTGAGCTGTTTAGGTTTTTGTTTTTGTTTTAGTTAGAGTGGAGTTTTCAGAGTTCTTTGTATATTTTGGTCAACAGTCTTTATTAGATGTGTCTTTTGCAAATATTTTCTCCCAGTCTGTGGCTTGTCTTCTCATTCTCCTGATCGTCATTTTATTCATCACAAATTATTATATCATACACTGTCCAACTCCTATGCACACTTATCTCCAGTTTAAGAATTTTTATTAACTTAATCAGAAATGTATTTTTTCTTGACAAAATTATTTCAGATTTATATTATCCTCCCACTTAAAAATATATTTTTTCTTTCGTTTACAGTCAACAAATACACTTCAACAAACACTGAGTATCTATTGTACGTAGAAAGGATAAAATACGTTCAAGTAAGAAATTAGCTCTCTACTCTTGGCTCATAAGCAAAATAAATTTTTAGGATGAAAACTGAACAGAGACTATTAAAGGCAGATGTTGAGTTTTTTTTTTCTGAAGGGGAACTTAAGTTCTCTTACTAAAGGAACAAAAAAAGAAAACAATCAGAATATTAAGCTCATTAAAGAGATAAAACATAATCAAGTATAGGGGATGATACTTCCTATAATTAAAATCTAGATTATGACAAGTTCTCTGCCCAAACTTGAGCTATGATTCTTAAAGGGACATAAAAAGTGCTTAAATGAACAATTTCTATACCATCTGCTGTATTGAAATAGTAATACCACATTACACTGTAATACACTGAATGCATGAACGATTAAAAGATCTCTAAGATAATACCGCATGTGTAGCATACACACCTTCTGACCTAAAACACATGACTGGAATTTGGCAAATCTAGATATAGGGATGGTAAATATAGCTATTAAGGTGTCTTTCTCCTACATCAAATGTTGTAAGATTTTTGCAGCTGGTTAATTAAATATTGCTCATAATCAGAGTCCAGAGTGCTAACCATTACACCATGGAACCGCCACTTAAATATTGCTCATAATCAAACATTTTTAAGTGCTGATTCTGAATATCTGAGACAGATTTATAAACTCAGAGACACCAAGTAAATTGAGGTGCAAATTCACTCTTCTCTTCTGAAAATTCACCAACTAGTCTGGTATTCCTCTTTTTCCCCACTTCCCTCCTTAGTTTGTTTTTGTTTTAACAAGAACTTCTAGTTCAAAGAATATTTACATGAATTAACCACAGGCTTTGGTCTGGTAAGTAATAGGTCTGGGAGCTGGATCAGATCTGTAGTATCTTAAAGGTCTTCCAAAGTATCAAAAGCTGGAAAACATGCCAATAGTTTTTCCTTAGAAGAAAATGAAATCTTCCTTTTATGTTAGTGTAGGATTCAAAGTAAATTATGTCCTCTATTATAAGAAAAACAGTGTCTACTTCATAACCCAAAGTTTTTCATACTCAACCTATAGAAAAGCCTCACAGTGATATATTAGAAACTATGATTAAACAGGCCTTCTCCAAACCCCAAAATGAATACTCTTGAATTGATAAGAAAATTGACCTACTGAACAACTAACATTTAGTGAGTACTTTCCATATACCAGGCACTGTGCTAAGTGCTTTGCATGGATAATCTCATTAACACCAATAGTATAGGCTACAGTTATCCCTGTTTTACGAACGATGTAAACTGAACTTTAAAATGTGAAGACATCATACAGCGATTGTGCTAGAGGTGGCACGTGAAGTAAGGCAGTTTGATTCCAGGGTGCTAACGTCACAAGATTCTTAATTTGACCTCATAAATGTCCCTGAAGATCCAGTTTTGCTTTGGCTCTATTTTTTTTTTCAAGATTTTATTTATTAATTTGAGACAGAGAGATACAGAGAGAGCATGAGCAGGGTAAGAGGCAGACTCCCCACTAGCAAGGAACCCGATGTGGGACTCGATTCCAGGACCTGGAGATCATGACCTGAGCCGAAGGCAGACTCTTAAACATCTGAGGCCCCCAGGTGCCCCTGCTTTGGTTCTATGTTTAAGCTAAGCCATTCCCTCTATCAGCATTCAGCCAACAAATGAAACTCCTCCCAAAGATCGTGACATCAGCCTAGAGAACTCTGCTCTCTCATTTGGCAAAAGAAGACAAAAACTTAGAAGATGCCATCTGTGCCCTCAAAGACCTTTACCATTTAGTTGAGGACATAAAATATATACAAGTGTTAAACTTGGTTTTCAGACAAGTTTTAAAGTAACAGAGAGCAAAGGAAGTAAGAGAAGCTATTGATTGATCTAGGAGAGGAAAAAAGAGGGAACCGGAGGCAGCCAGTAACAAAAGAACCATCTGAACAATCAGTCGAGGGCACCAGGTAGTCCTTGAACTCAGAAGCAAGTGAAAGGTAAAGCTTCAGAAAGAGAACACAGCAAATGGGTTGAGGGTTACAATGGCCTAAAGATAAGCCATCTGATATGACAACCCTATAGTGACTGAGAATGCAGTTTCCCTAAAGGGGAAATGAAGGAGTGTAGTAGGGCAGCCAGAGAAACTGAAGGTCAGATCTTGCATGAAGGATAGAGTGTGAGGTAATGGAGTAGAGCTGAGAAGGATACAATAGTCCAGAATTTTAGACAGGAAATGAAAAGGAGAACAACAACATCAAATCTAAAAGAATGCAGATTTTTGTTTTTAAGAAGAAAGAAACACTGAACATGTGTGTAAGTAAAAGGAGAACAGACTATACAGGAGGAATCAGAAATGTTAAAAAACTTTTTCAAACTCTTTAGAAAAATGTAATTGTTTACATTTCTTTAAGAAACTTTGGGAAAAATGTAATTGAACAAAAGTCCTAGAGATTCAAGAAGATGGGGGATTACGATTAAAAACATAAATTAAAGGGCTGGGCTTAGTGAAGAGGAAGACCATTTCTTAGTTAGAGACAGTAAATAGAAGCAAGTGAAAACATAGCGAGATTTTCATGTCAAGGGAGAGAGGGATTAAGGGAGCTAAACTTGGGTAGCCTCAATATTCTCAGCAAATTAAAAGTTAATGTCATCCTGCTAACTGTAATGGGAGTAGGGATAGAGTTGGATTTGGGAAGAATTAAATTGTCTGGAGTAGTCAAAATAGTGAAGAGAAAAATAATTATGTCTTATGAGTTGAGACACAACATTTGTTTTCATTTTCTGTTTTGCCAGCATTCTAGGGAAAAGAACTTTCTCCCAAATGCCCATGTCCTGGGGAAGAACCAACTCTTATTTATAGAAGTTTCTCATTTAGCTGATCTTCTCATAATCTATAAAACCAAAAGAATTTTTTAAATTTGGTTCACATTTATTTATCTTCAAAAATCGCCTCCTAACCTCTCCCTTGCTGGAAAGTAAAATTCTGTAAAAAATTCAAGCATGAAAGGAAATACATTTCATTATAGTACTTAAAACAGTTTTGCATCAGTTATTTCTAGTACTTAATCACTGGCTTATAAATATTATTTAGCCAAGTGTAAGACAGTAATATTAAGGTATTTTCTTAATGTAAAATAACAACAAATAAGCTGCCTTGATCCATTCTGCACAGTCATTAAGATTGGCAAGTTTGAAGCTTAGAATACCAGGGATCTTTAGCAGTATTATTGTGTCCATTAGCAGATTACTAGTTCAGCAAATACCTTTACACTCCTAAATTCCAGAAATATTAGTGTAGCTACCTCTAAAACAAAGTGTATCTACCTATAGCACATATACCAATACTTTATTAACAATAAATTCTTTTTCAGAAGCATACTGAAAAGAAGTCCTTGTAATCTCATGGAGAATATTTTCAGTTAGTTCAGGATTGTGAAAAAGCATTCTGATTAAGAACACCAGCTGCAATGGAAAGTCCATTGACCAGAAAGATGGGGGCTTAGTAAATTGGGGTCAGTGCAGATATTAGAAAGATAATCAAATGTCTTCACTGGGAAGGGGGAAGCCAGGACAGAGACCATGCAGGTCGATTCTCAGTTCCTAGGTGGAACATTTTCATCAAAGCAGCCCTGCGTGGGCGGAAGACTAGGCCACTGACCAGTTCCAGTCTGCTACTTAGCTCTAATCTCAGCCTTTCCGATCTAACCATTGTTATCTAGAAGCAGCATTTAAAAATTCAGGGCAGGTTCTCAGAAAGAAAGCAGCAAAGGAGAACAGGAAATTGATCTGCCCAAAGCTCCCTGATAGGAAGATTAGGCAAAGTTCTTTTTTTCTCTATTTGGTGGGGAACCTCATCCACTTAGAGCACTCAGATGATGAGATCGACCAAGGTATCTTTGATGAATCTCCTGTCCAGAAGCAACTGTTTCTTTATCGCCCTGCAAATGATTTAGAACCCTGCTTTTCATAAACCCCAAATTATACTGTGAAACTGCCAGAGTTTTAGATACATGTTTGGGTTTTTACATATATGGGTTTTGTGGTAAATTGACTTTTTCTTTAAATGTCCTCAGTTCTTCTCCTTGGAGCACTTCCTTTGCAATGTGACTCTGAAGCTCCTTGCATCAGAAGTGGGGACTGTTTCCCCACTCTCTGAATCCAGGGTGGCCCTGTGACTTATGTTGCCCAAGAGAATTTGGCAGAACTGATATGGTGCTGCTCAGAGTCTAGGCTGCTGAGGCCTTGCACCTTTCTGCTAGCTCCTTTGGAGCTCTGTCACAACTGAAAACAAGGGTTAGGCTGCTGCAGGGTCAAAGATCCTGGGGAAAAAAAGAGCCCAGTTGTTCTCAGCAAGGTCTCTGAGACCAGCCAGTAGCCAGACAATTCCCAAACACGTGGAAGAGCGCAGCCTAGATCACATCGTCCCACCTGACGCAAGTGTCCAAAGACATGTGACAAACACCAGGCAAAACCGGAAACACCCAGTTAACATGTGGACTCAAGGGCAATGAAAAACTGCTTACTGTAAGTCGCTGAGTTTTGCAGTAATTTATTATACAGCATTACTATAACAACAGATAACTGATACATGCTTTTACTTACAGATACACGCTTTTTAAAAATGGCATGTATATACACATGCATCCATGTGTATAATACACACACACAGATACCTTTATTTCGATTAATGCTTTAGCTACATAGCTTCCAACTGTTTATTAGAGCTTATTACGGAGGAGTAATGAGCTATAGAAAAAGACTTGTGACATGTTACCAACACTCCATCATAGAATATCTTGCACTTGTAACTACTTTCAAATACAATGTATTTCTGTATCAATTCAAACCATTCATGTATGATTTTTAAGGTTATAATTATAATCCAAAATAGCTTGAGTAAGTAATTCTCCAAATATACACACAATTATATTATTAGTCTTGATGCATCTTCTATAATTATTCCTTTTTTCTTAGTATTGCCCAAAACATGCTTTTATTCAGTCCTAAAAAGGGCTATGGATTCTCTGCTAAAGTAGTGGTGAAAACTCAAACCCCCTTAACTCTCATTTGTGGACTTTCTCTGGATCACTAAAAATAATTCTGACTGCATTATACTTATCTTTCAGTGAAAGAATCCCAAGCATACTACTAGAATTAAGTAATTAATTAATCTTCCTTTCAGTGACACAAACCATATCAATGTTAGCAATGTTGGCTTTCAGATGAGATGTATAGATCTTTTGTCACTTACGTTTGGATGTCACAGTTTAGAAACTTTAACATCTAAAAAACTAATCTTTAATATCAATGTAATCATGTAATGGGAAAAATCGCTGAAAATTATGTTATACAATTGACTATTAAGAACTTGTTAAGGTTTACCCTTGGCTTCTGAGATACTATGTTGGAAGTCTGGGGTTCAATGGTCCAAAAGAGAGATTATTAACTAAAGAAACTTAAAAATAGCTATGGAGACCTGGCTTGCTTCGGAGAGAAACCACAAAATAGTTTCACAGAGAGAGCACACGTGTTGTCAAGAGCTTCGGTAGGAACGCTACTTGGTATTACACCGTGTGGGGACTTCCAGCTCTTTAGTCCCCAAGCAGTTTCATTAACCTCATTGGACTTGGGACTTAATTAGTAATACTAAGTTCTATCCTTAATGGTGAAGGGTGTGGAGAACTATTTTATCCCAGAACTTCTTCAGGGAAAAAGAAGTTGCTTGATAAATACAGTAAGAGTTTGAATAAATGGGTAAGTAGCTGCTTTAATGTCAAAGACAGGATAAATTGCTCCTGTTTTTCCACTCAAGTTCTGAAGACAACAGAGTGGACATTTCTCAATATCTGGCCAAACCACATCCATTCCTCATTTCTAATAGGCTCTGGATTTTCTACAGGGGACTTTTGTGTGCTGTCTTGCTTGGATGAAAAAGCCAGATGCTTGGAACTCACTACCAAAGACAAAGTTTCTAGATATTGTCCCTGTCTCTGGCCTGGAACAGTGTAGGGATGGGAAGGAGACTTAACTCGGCAAATACTATTCTCCTGGAACGTTAAGTCTCACTCAAGTGACATGAGCATGAGGGAAGACTGATGTTTCCTTGTTGCAGAGAATTGCATCCTGACCAGATTACTCCTAAAAAAGAAGCTTTAACTCCCATTTGCTCATCTTGCCTTGATTCCTGCCCATTCGTAAGTTCTCAATTCTGAGCCTCCCTTTGATTTTAGGAGCCCTCATGGTTTTCAAATATATTTCCTCTTATTTGGAGTAAGAGTTGGCTTTTGTTGCTTGGACTCAAGGAGTTCTAACTGTTACAATGACTATGTCAAAACACAAGAATACTACCCATCAAATAGCATGAGTTGGTGTGGGGGGGTGGCTGCTGTAATCCCAAAGTTAAGATGCGCACTAATAATCAAAATTTCTTTTTTTCTTCCACTCACTATTGTCAAAGGAAGAGATAAAATTCCCCCTTCAGTCTCAAGACTTTTAGCTGCCACAGTTTACATGTAGTGAGTAACCACACTTTGCCATTCTCATCTCTTTCCAAGATTTTCTATCTGCTCAGGGAAACCTCACTACCATCCCTGTAACTGCATGAGTTATTGGCTTTCTTGTACCTTCGTCTATCTATCTATCTGTCTGTCTTTCTTTCTATCTATCTATCTATCTATCTATCTATCTATCTATCTATCTATCTATCTATCTATTGATCTGACAAATGACAGAATTTCTTCCTTCTTCCACTCCAATTTACACTGTTCTCTTCATTGAAAACCTGCTCAGTATTCAGTTTCTGGGAAGTTGCCTTTTATTAACCTCAGTGACTGATCATTCCATTACTGTGAATCCAATTCAACACTTATATATGTTATTTGCATTGCATTTTCACTTATTTTAGTTTGTGAATAGTTCTAGATGTGTGTATGTTTTAGCTTTTCTATTAAGTTTCAAGCTCCCTAAAAGCTGAGACAGATTTTTTTTTTTTTTAAGTCCTCAGTGTTTCGGTTACAAAATTCCTATACACAGTGGGGAATGACTCTCTTGAATAACTGTTTTCCCAAAGATTTTCAGAAGATGTTTAAGAGGGAGCCAGATCTCGCAAGACTATTCCAGATAACTTTAACTACTTTAATAGTAACTAAATGATACCTTGACAGATTTTTAATACATAAAATTGCTGCAAATGTATATACTTTTAACTTTTCAAATGTTAAAATTTTAGAAAGGAAAAAAAAGATCTGTAAAATTAATGCCCACTTATTTAAGAATGCCAGCTTGAAATTTTACAAGGACTCAGACCAAAACAAGCTAAAAGCAGCTACCAGCACTATGTGTAAGTGTTCCATATAACTAATTGCATGGGAAGATTTTGCGCTCTCAAAACTTCCAACAGCTTGAAAAAGGAACCACCTTCCTCCAACAAAAGCTGACATGTTTTTGTTTCGGGCTGTCCCCGGGTAGTCTCTCTCCCCTCTGAAAATTCCCTGCAGACTTGTGTTCAGTGGGATTGCTATTTTGGTTGCATAGTCAAATCACACATTTTCCATCCTTTAAGTGTTTCAACCCAAGACTCATAGGATCTGATTGCTCAGGGTTCTCCTTCTCTAACAATGGCTTTAGTCCTTTGTGTTCTGGCTTTCACAGAGTCCTGAATTCAATAAACTTTTTTTCCCCACAATATCATTCACCAACTACTGCATCACCAAGGCAAACAACACACTGATAGCATATCTCTGGGCCCTAAAAATTCTGGATTATAGTGGAATTCAATTCAGGTGATTAAAACTTGACTTGCAGTTTTAGATATTTCAGCCTCCGAAATTGTGGCTATCACATTCTGTTAATCAAAATTACCTGTGGGTATAAAAAGTATCATTAAGTATATATCCTCTATAGGTACTGTGTCTCAAAAGGAACAGGTGTTTTTTGTAAGTATCAGTCCTATCCCCTTGTTTAGTAAATCTCACAGATAAATCAGTGTTCAACTGAAGTAGGAACAGAAACTGAGCAAATATTAAGATTCCTCTCTCCTGATATTTCTTACCCTTTTTTTCACCACGGTCTCCCTAAGGAGCCTTTTAAAACACTATTTTCCTAATTGCTACCCCACATGAAATTTTAATATACTGTGTATCTAGTCATGTGCCGTATGTATATCTATACTTCATACATAAAAAGAGTAAGTATAAGGCCTATACTTTTTATTCAGTACAAAGTTAAGAATGACTAAATAAATTTTTTAAAAAGCTATTAACATTTAACTTTGTATAACTTTATTTGCTGAGCAATTTTAATGAAACTTTTTTACTTACATAAACTGTAATTATCAAACTTCATATGAAGTTAATTTACATAAATACATAATAGCAATGTAATCAAATTTCTAAAAATACCTCAAAATTGCTATATTTCCAGTAAAGGCAAAGCAATTAAAAGATTTAATTTTTCAAGTATGTTTTTAGTGAACTGAACTTTTTGCTTGATATAAGTTTTGCTTGATTTAAGAAAACAGTATTTAACTTAACTGGCTGCTAGATAATCATTCAGATATTGTCAACTTTTTTAGCACTTGATGTCATTAATGATAGGTTGAATAACTTTTTTACGATTTTATTTTTTATTTATTTATTTGACACAGAGAGAGAGAGAGAGAGAGAGAGAAAGCACGTGTGAACGAGAGAGCACAAGCAGAGGGAGCATCAGGCAGAGGGAGAAGGAGAAGCAGGCTGATGTGGGACTCAACCCCAGGACCCTGGGATCATGACCTGAGCCAAAGGCAGACGCTCAACCGACTGAGCCACCCAGGCAACCCAGATTTAATAACTTTTAAAATTAAATAATAAAATATAAACTATATTTCAAATATTCAAAGCCGAAATCACACACAAAAATGCTGAGAAACCCAATGACATCCACAAGGCAGCCAATGGGCACAGGCCACTTCTTGGGTGATAGCTCTGAGATCTAGCAATAAATTGAAAGCCCCCTAGTCATAGCTATAATACTGCCATAGTTTTATAGCTCTGATCCTGTATGCAGTTTGTAAACCTCCCATTAACTCTGCTGAGGCTGCTGATATGATACTGAAGAAAACCCAGCAAGAGAAATTAAACACTAAGGAAAAAGATTTGCTCAGAGAGGATGAACTTTGCTGGGACACAACCCACTATAATATTTAAGATAGTTTTGCCCTCCAAGAACCAACTTTCACTCCCTTCAGCATGATATCACTGCCCCCCGACTCTGAGAAGGTATGCATATTTTAAAAGAATATATCATTTTATGTATTCGTATGCCCTTCAACTATAAGCCCAATGTGCTCCCGTCTTCCCCTTTACTACCAATTTCTTTGAAAGCTGTCAGTTTGAGCTGTTTTCAATCCTACACCCTTCATTCACTCCTCAACCAAACACAATGTGATTTCTAGTCCTACCACTTCACTGAAACTGCCTTGGCTCTTAACAGACACTTAGTAAATATTCTCTATGTAGAAAAAGTCTTCCTACATTTATTCATTCAAAAGTACCTCCCTGGCCCTCCTCTTAAGTATCCTACGGCCTCTGACAGTGTTGGCCATCCCTTATGCCATACCGGCTTCTGCAATACTTCTCTTTTCTGGTAACTGCTTATTTCAGTCTTTTCTCAGTGTACTTTGGTACAGTTTTTTCCCTTAAATAAATATGCCCTTAACCCCAAGACTGCAAAATTCAGCAGCATCGCTTTTTTGCTGATAAGCCCTCTCCCAAGGTAACTGCAACCCCTTCCACAATTTCAGTTGTTCATTGTATGCATGAAAATAACCACCGAATATCTCCACCTCCTGACCACTGTTCACCGCTATTTGGATGTCCCACGGGGACCTCAAATTCAGCAGAACCCAAAGTGAATTCACAATCTCACCCTACCCACACTTAGGTTGGTCTTCCCACTTGAAAGATATCACAATCCATAGCACCCTGTTTCACCAAGAAACCCAGGAAATACTTTTGTTCCTCTTTTCCTCTTTCCCCTGGCCACCTGCATCCCACCACATCCAACCCAACCGCATAACTACACATTGGTCAGTAACGCTTTTTACCTGTGTCATACCTTCTCTAGAAACTTCCACTATCACTGTCCTAGTTTGTGTCCTTACTGCTAATCTGGCCTATCACAAGAGTCCCCTGTTTGATGACTCTTTTGGTTCTTTCTCTCATCATTCCAAAAGACCAATTTTTTAATTTCTAAAAATTCACATTTATTCATGATACAGACTTGCTCTTAAAAAAAGATGATTCCATCTTGTCCACAAAATCAAGGTCCTTCTCCACATGCTCCTGAATTGCTTTGCTAGTCTTATTGACCACTACAATAGACAACAATTATTTTGCTGAATAAGCAATGCCTTCCCATGTCTCTGATTTTGCTCATGTTATTCTTTTCTCAAGTGCTTGCTCTCCTCCTTCTCGGATTATCAAACTATCTCACTAGACTTCAAAAAATAAACAACAATCACCTCCTTCCTAAATCTGCCAAAATCTACCCACATTGTTTGTATTTGCCTAAGGTGATCTATTGGAAGGTCTGTTGTGTGGGACCTCCTTGAGGCTAGAAACTGACATATTATTCTGTAAATAGATTTTTCTAGATTGTTAGCTATTTTCGTATGTTCAATAAAGTGCATGATCTTAGAAATGCTCTTCAACATTAAAAATAACTACCTATAACCTGTTTTTTAATGGGATAAATAATCCTCATTCCTTCATACATGGACAAAGAATGAATTCGATTAAAAATGCTGAAGGTCTAATGAACCAGCAATGATTACATAGTCTCAGGTTTGTAAAGAGATATTCAAAAATGAAATAAAATTCTTCAAACCTTAGGAAAGATTAACGTTTAGCCTCACTTATCTATTGCACATCTGCCTGACCACATTATCTTAGCGCTTAAGCATCTTTTTGCATTTCAATGTGGCATTCTATCAGATTAATGCCCAAGATATTCCAGCTGCACTGCAAGTGAGTGAGTGGACATATAGGAATATTATGCATGGCTTGTATCATTGACATTGAGCAAAGGAAATGTGATTAGCACCAAATTGCATCTGACAGGGGAATCAGAAACCTGTCAAACACGATGACATGGATCCAATGTTTAGAAGGCAAAAGGGAGAATAAAGGCGCAGGGCAGTCTGGCGTGGAGACAGCAATAAAACACAACAGCGATGATAAATTAATTCATTTACTTATGAAAAATTAGAGGCTTCCATACACAGCTCTCATTTATAATCTTGTCAATCTGGTTGAGTAAATAAAAAGGCTCTACAATATTAGTTGAAAACACAGGCGAGAGAAAATGCAAACATTGGATTCTTGGCCTCACTTTTAATCAAATACAATAATTCTTCAATATGAGCCTCAATGGTCTTTGAAAGAAATTTTTCATCAGGGGACAGATTATATCGCCTCCTAGATACGTCCCCTTTCCTGGGCTCAAATTTAGAGCTTTAAACCGCAGGGCGTAAGATCATCACCGTACCCAGGCTTTGTGCTAGTCAGAAAGGGTATTTAGACAAAAGCACAAACCAAAATGGACTCCGCAGTTTGCTCTTGAAGACTCTGAGAAAGCAAAGTACAAAAATCAAACTAGAGTCTTCTGATAGCAAGTGGTTATAGACAGGCATTATAGTTTCACTCTAGGAAAAGTGATTGCTGGAGGTAATATTAAGCTCACATTCAAAACTGCTTTAAAAATTTGTCCATCTGGGCGCCTGGGTGGCTCAGTCGTTGAGCATCTGCCTTTGGCTCAGGTCATGATCCTGGAGTCCTGGGATCGAGTCCCCACATCGGGCTCCCTGCTCAGCGGGAAGCCTGCTTTTCCCTCTCCCACTCCCCCTGCTTGCGTTCCTTCTCTCGCTGTGTCTCTCTGTCAAATAAATAAATAAATAAAATCTTTAAAAAAAAAAATCTGTCAATCTAATAGAGAGGACTGTATCCTGATGGTTCATAGTCTCAGGATGAAGGCTTGAATGAACCTTAAGCTTTTTCATTTTGCCATGCTCCAAAAGTGAAGGGGGCATTAGGTACATAATTACCCAGGACCCTCTAATTGTTCTTCAAACATACTTCCAAAAGGGCTTTCTCAGTATTACACATGGAATAAGAAAAAGCTCTTCTATAGTCCCCACATTAACATGACTATGGGAATAGATAAGAGCCAAGGAACAAAAATCCAATGTGCTTATCTAAATGGAAGACCTTTAGAAGCAACTGCCTGGAAGAGGCAGCTAAAGAGAAGAGATTTCGAGGCACAAAACCATCCCTCAAACTGCTCAAGTCTCCAAGAAAACCCTCTTGTCATACGCAAAATGTTTTTAGAAATTCAAATAAGCTATAATGCATGGATTGCCTTAAACAAGACTAAATTATAAAACTTTTTGAGGGCAGAGGATTATTTATTAGATGAAAGATGAGCTGTATTTAAAAGAGAGAAAGGTCATATCCATATCATTAATAACAACTCAAAACTTTCAGGTGCCCATTAACAGGAGACTATATACATAACTTGTAGAATATTGATAAAATGGAATATTACTCACCATTAGAAAGGAGCTAACTACTATATACCCACCAAGGAGCAAATCTCAAAAGCATTATGCTGAGTGAAAAAAAGCCTTACACAAAAGAATACAGACTGTATAATTCTAATTGCATGAAGTCCTAAACTGGGCAAACCATGGTAGAAAACCATCAAAACAGTGATGCCGTTACATGGGACTGGAGGGGGGAGACTGACTGGGAAAACGTGACTTTCTGAAGTGACAGTAATGTTTTATATCCCCATAGGGCCTTGCATTACACAGGTGTGTGTATCTGTCAAAACTCATCAAATGATAGACTTGGGATTTGTGCGCATTGCATCGTATGTAATCTGTAAACAATACTGAACTCTAGTTAATGACACGGATGCCAAAGTGTTAGGGATGCAGTGCACTGATGTCTGCGATGACTTGGAAATGCATAAAATGTAAGATGGACTGAAGAATGGTTAGAGAAACAGATAGATGAATGGATATGGGACAAAAGCAGATACAGTAAAATGTTAACTGTAAAATCTAGGTGATGTTGACGATATGGGTCTTCAGTTTGTAACTCTTTCCACTTTTCTTTATATTTGAAGGTTTTCATAATAAAATGTTGGAAAAACAGTATATGGGGGAATTGGAGAGATCATGAATATAAGCTTTCAGTGAAGTCGGGGTACAGTAGGACCCAAGATGGTGGGTCTCAAGGATCAGAGAGCAAGAAAAAAGTCACCAGCGGCACTGCAGGACCGCAAAGGAGCTGATACTGAGCAGGACGCAAGCAAGTGGCCATTGTTCGGAGTGGGACAAATAACTAGGCCAGGTAAAAGAAGAAAATCACAAAATCCTGCAGGGAAGGACAAATGACATGTCAGCTGTTTAAAAAGTCAATCAGAGAAAGACATGTATCATATGACCTCACTGATATAAGGAATTGTTAATCTCAGGAAACAAACTGAGGGTTGCTGGAGTGGTGGCGGTTGGGGGGGATGGGGTGGCTGGGTGATAGACATTGGGGAGGGTATGTGCTACGGTGAGCGCTGTGAATTGTGTAAGACTGTTGAATCACAGACTTGTACCTCTGAAACAAATAGAACATTATATGTTAAAAAAAAAAGAAGAAGTTAGCAGGAAGGGAAAAATGAAGGGGGGGATATCAGAGGGGGGTATGAACCATGAGAGACTATGGACTCTGAGAAACATAGGGTTCTAGAGGGGGGTGGGGTGGGGGGATGGGTTAGCCTGGTGATGGATATTAAGGAGGGCACGTACTGAATGGACCACTGGGTGTTATACACAAACAATGAATCATGGAACACTACATCAAAAACTAATGATGTAATGTATGATGATTAACATAACATAATAAAATTAAAAAAAATAAAAAATAAAAACTACAGTAGTTTTCCATAGCTTTTGCAAATTTTACACCTCAGCAAAAAAAGCAAGGAAAAGAGTATTTTCTCTGTAAAGTTTCAAAGCCTCTCTAGCAAAGAAATTTTCCCCTTAGGAGAGTACACTATCAAGCATTATGAAGTTTTAAAAACAAGCTGCCTGTTTGTAATGTTTAAAATACAACAGCTTTCAACTTACATTAAGAATGTTCTCAGAGATAAATTCAAAGGTGCATGTTTTCCATTTTCTTCTATCCATTTAAGGAACCATTTATCTCTTCTTGCTTTAACTTGATTCCACAAAAACTCTCTCCTGATGTCAGAATGTCCGTCAAATCTTAATAAAATGTATTAGGCTACACACGTGGTA
This sequence comes from Eumetopias jubatus, assembly GCF_037043125.1. Lineage (NCBI taxonomy): Eukaryota > Metazoa > Chordata > Mammalia > Carnivora > Otariidae > Eumetopias > Eumetopias jubatus. The sequence continues at coordinate 31,421,463 of NW_028274809.1, forward strand.
CCACAAGCTTTTCTTAATTTTGTAACCTTTATTTTAATTGCTTTAACCAGTAATGTAAACTCTTGTAATCTAATCCCCCCAAAAAGTTTCACTATTCCAAACCGCAAATTCTAATAGTTAATTGGATTAAAATAATGAAAATGCAATCACTTTTAGTATTACTACTGCCAGAGTTCACTACTAAAGAAAAAAATAACACCTTGTATTGGCCAGTATCCACGAATCATGTCATCCATAATAGCCTTTCAGAACCTAAAACAATTAGCTTTTATTTAAACAACAAATGAAATGCCCTGAAAAACAAAACAAAACAAACAAACAAAAAAACCTTTAATTGTCCACACTGTCGGTTAATACCTTTCTGTTCCAAATTAGAAAAAAAAATGGTAAAATGTTCGTATGGCATTCTATCCCTAGATTATGAAGAGGTGGAACTCTTAAATGGACATCTCAGTCCAGGCCTCTGCTCCCAACTTCAGACCTATGATAGGACTCATCCCACAGTCTTCCTCACTCAGCAAATCATCTCCTCCTTCCAACTGCTCAGGACAAAGGTGCCATCCTTAGTTTTTCTTTCTTTCACTGTCCACATTCAGTAAGTCAATGAATCCTAAATACCCGGATTCAGAGTCCCCATTATATCTTCACTTGGAGACCTTACTTACTGTGAAGGCTGCTGACTGGCTCCTCCATCGCACCATGTATGACCTCTGCTCCCCAAGAGGTAGTGAGGTCATGCTACTCCTCAGCTAAAAATCCTTCACTGGCTTCTCCGACTGCAGGATAGAAGCCTAAGTTGTTAGAACACCCTATGAGGCCCTATTGGATCTACCATCCCTCAAGCCCTCGTTACTTCTCAGGCTTCCAAGATCACCTTGTCAGTGAGAACGTCTCTGAGGAGCCTATTTTTAAATTGTCCTCCTCTGGTTCTCTCTACCTTCCCTCCCTACTCTATATTTCTCCAGAACACCCTATGACATGTTATGTATTTACTTACTTCCTTGTCTTCAGAGAGGGCTGCCCTAAGTAAAATGTTAAAATCAAGAGAACAGGGATTTTATCCATTTTGCTCATTACTCTGTGTATCTCCTATACCTAAGAAAAATGTCCGAAGCCTTGTTGGCACCCAGTAAGTATTTGTCAAATGAAGGAATGAATTTAAATTTACTTCAAATGCTGAAAGTTCAGAAAAGAAGACTGACTTGGTATCCTGAGTCCTACCCACATTTGAAAAGGATTATTTACGTAAATGGTCAAAATAACTACAAATAATTAAGAATATGTGATACGCTTGCTCATTAGGAGAATTCCATGAACAAATGGATAGATTAGTTCTAATTACAGTTTGTTCACACAGACTCTTTTTTTATTATAAAAAATATCTACATCTTCAGGCATTGAAAATATTTTCTAATTTAGCTATTCTTACAAATGAACTCTTTTAGATTATTTATCATTTAAAATGCAATTGCACTGATGGAAAAATAATGTAAATTTTAATAAATCCCTGGAACATTTTAAATTCAAAACACTACCATATAAATTGAACTGTTCTTATAAGCACTTTGCCCATTCTTTGGGCTAACAAAGAAAATTTTTAAATATTACGTATCTTCAGAGAATCTCTTTATTTTATGAATACAACAGAAAAGGCTACACATGATTAGGAATTAATAAGGACTCAAACCTAAAAATGACCTATAAAGTTCAAAATAAACAAATATATGTTATATATATTTTAATGAAAGTGGCATGGTCAGTGACACAATGAAACAGAAACAGGATTTTCTGCTTCACAAATGCATAAAATATTCTTATATCTGGCTGAAAGCATTTTGCGTGAATAGTGAAAAGTGAGTAGCTATATACCACCTGACCCTAAGTTTTTGCCTTGGAAAATAAACTCTTTGCCTTCAACAGTTGTTTTAACAGTTCTTTTCAGAAGTTATTCAGGCCTGTGTGCACAGTTACCACACTGTACTTGAAAGCATCCTCTCCTTTCACGGAAGCCCTCCGTAAAATATAAGGGACTTGGAATCGACCATGCAAACCTATCAAGAACACTTACGGACCCACCACTCAACCTTGCAGCAAATTCACAGCCACAAACCGCAAATGAATTTTTAATTATCCCATATTTGATTTTTACAATGCTTTGAGACAAGCAATTACGGAAGGTACTTTGTCTGATGTCATTAATATGTATCGATGACAAGGAAACCACAGAAAAACCTAGTGAACGGGGTACCTTGAGTATAAATGAGTTAAAACTTGCCAAAAATCTCTGAAGATGGAGTTCTGCAGAAGCCCCAAGTACTGTTACCACCGTTTCAAACTACAAATGCATGTATCTCTGAAAAAGTTAAGCCCTCTAAAATATATTATGTTTACTTGTAGGTTTTTCATGCTGAAAGTCGAGTTTTGATTTATTTAACTAAACTTTAGTTGCATTTTTTCCACATATAACCCTGAAAAGGTTATATACTTAGTACATATTTTGCATATTTATAACTAAAATTATATAGCAAAATAATGACTATTGAGATATCCTTAATTCAAAATTTTCCTTAAATGATGCATAACAACTTTCAGCATTACAATCATTTACCAAAGGAACAATGGAACTTATTCATAAACTTAAAATGAAATATAGCTATTTAGGGGGAAGGCTTCTCCAGAGAGGGGGCTTTTCTAAAATTAAAATTAAGTTTTATTAATTAGACAGTTTATTAAGTGAGGAATGGGCCCTTTGATGAAATGAAAAGAAAGTAATATAATTTAACTTGGAGAAAAAAGTGGCTGAGAGAAGGGAACTGAAAGAATATATGTTCATACAGGGATATTTAAAAAGAATTAGCTAACCATGTTCATGATTTCCATTAAGGAAATGTTTTCCAGATGTGACAAGTGCTTCCCCAGGCCATCTGCTGAGAGGTAGAATAAGGGCACAGATTAATAGCTGAACAATTTCCCAGTATCTCCACCCATCTAATCTGTCCAGGGGTCCTAAACATGTAAGGGGAAGTGGGGAGGAAGAGACAGTCTCGCTGCTTCCTCTCTCTCTTGTGTTTTCATGGCTTTGGTGTCAGTCCCTGGCTGAGTGCCTGGCAGAGTTTCTGAGAATTCAAACCCAGTTCAGTGCCTCCCAGTACAGACCTCCTGAGCCGTGGGTTAGGGCCAGGAACAGTGGGCCACCTCAGATCAGGAGCCTCTCCTAGGGCTATGCGTGCTCCCTCTGTGCCCCTGCGGAACCACACACCAGCCCCTCCACAGACATGCTGGAGGCTCCTGCCTTGCCCCACTGTCTGCCCCTCAAACCTCCCTTGGTTTCCATCTCCCTCTCTGTACCTAAGCTCCACACCGCTGCTCCTAAGCTCAGCACCACCATGTTTTCTGCTTTTAAGGCTGGTTTTCTCCTGGCTCTGGAGAGATTTCTATGTGATATGCTCTTCCTTTTTTGCAGAAGGCAGTCGCTCATCCAATATTCATCACTGAAGGTCACTCTCATTTCCACACCCCTAGTCAGAGGTCCCAGTCTCCATGAGCAGACTTACTTATTTCATTTCCTTCTGTCCTTGGTTCTTTTTCTCTTTTTCTCTTCCTCCCTGCCCCCCAACCCCCAAAAGTCATTGCACAAGAAGTAAAGAGTTTAAATGATGGCAGGAGGAATTTCAGTTAAACTTAGGGAAATAGCCTCTGATTTTTTTGTCACCACCAACTTGACTAAAAAAGGCCTACCATAGGCATGAGATAATGCTAAATTACAGATTTCCCAACTTCGGCAGTTCACAGCAACCTTAGTAACTCAGTAACTTTTCATGCTATCTTTAGGCTAAATGGAAAGCCTAACAGTTCTGTTCACTAACAAGGTGAATTTAACTATTTACATCCTAAAGCAATTCAGTAGCCATTTGAGAAAATAATACACATAAATTGAAGAAAAAATAACATTCTTATTTAATTCTTAAATAAACACAACTACCAGCTAGTGGGATGTGTGTGCCTATTGGGCACTGCACAACTTCTTGAACCAGACGCCACACCTTCCTTTCCTGTTCCACAACGATGTTCACACAGTATTTGCTTTTTAATCATAGCAAATGACAAAAACCCAGCTGCACAAAGAGATGACATCCTCAAAAAGAATAAAGTATGATCTAATTTTGAAACCAAAATAACACAGTCTAATAGTCCATGTAGTGTTTCACAGAAGTTTAAAATATTGTGCAGTGACCCTGTGAATTTTCTGTGGTGCCGCCTGGGTACCTCAGCCCCCGGTTTGGGTACCATGAGAACTGCCGCTCTAAGCACGTTTGCTTTATCTCATAATCCTCTCATGGTCAAATAGGGTCAGTACCGTCATCAGAGGAGAAAAGAATGCAGTATTACAACAGTTCTTCAGTGGTGGGGCTGGAGTCAATTCCAGAAAGTCTGATTTTGGAGCCCAAGACTGTAACTAACCTATAATACAGAGAACATACAAAAAATGAGGGATACAATAGGATATTTCTATAAAAAGTTATGGAATTTTGTCCACTGAATATTTTTTGGAACCAATTTCTCAATCCTTCTATGATGGTTAAGCAGACAATCTGAGGATTTATGAGATAAAGTATCTCCTGTGAACATAATATTAAAGGCAATATTGCATCCTTAGGAAACATTATTTTGAGAAAATCAAACATATGAAAAATTCATTTTATAAACATATGATGCTCATTTTACCTGTAGGCTAAATTACCATCAGTGGGCTGAATTCATTTCCATGATAAATGATAATAGCCCCTTTGAAAGTCATCACTTTAACGCTTCCAAACATCTATTTGTTATGGTTAGTATTCAGATTAGCCAGGTGAACATGGAAGTATTCTGATAAATGTAGGGCGAAAGGAACAAAAAAGAACTGAAATAAAATAGATCTATAATAACAGAGATAAACAAAGGAAAAATTCAAACATTCCTTGCTTATTCCTGTTGGTTTTTCAAATAGTTTTATATTTAGCTATTTCCAAATTAAACTTTTAACTTTTTTTTTCTTTTGCTCAATGATTCGGCAGACTTGCCTATATTCAATATCAAAAGGCAAACACCTTTGGACATGCTACAAGATCAGTTCTTACCAGTTCTTCATATTTGTATCTCCTTCAAACAAACCTACTGCTTGAAATGCATTTGAAATCTGTATCCTTTACACTTAAAATGTGATAAAACTATTACTAAAGTTTATGTTTATGCGAAGAGATATATCTTCTTTACACACATAAGATCACTATGAAAGCCAAAACACTAATATAAATGATCTACAATTAATACAACATGCTATACAATGCAAATTTAAAGTCAACTGCATTAAACATCTGGATCATTCCTTTAAGGCAATCTAGGTAAGATTCAAAGGTATAAAAATATGTGACTACAAGGTTACAATAATTTTACAACAAGGTATACAAATTGAGAATAAACATCACTTCCAAATTGTCATGCATTTTTTTTTAAAGTTTGCCATTATAGCCTTTTTTTTTTAAAAGATTTTATTTATTTATCTGAGAGAGAGAGAATGAGATAGAGAGCACAAGAGGGAAGAGGGTCAGAGGGAGAAGCAGACTCCCTGCCGAGCAGGGAGCCCGACGCGGGACTCGATCCCAGGACTCCAGGATCATGACCCGAGCTGAAGGCAGTCACCCAACCAACTGAGCCACCCAGGCGCCCCTGTCATGCATTTTTTATGTTGCAGATTAATCTACTGAACTTGCTTTGAAGTTATCAAATAACATTTCTAAAACATTTAAGCCAAACAAAATGCCCACATACCCCATCAAGAAACAAAGCTAAATGAATAACCCAAATGAATACTAGAGTCTAGAAGACTGGGAACATTTCTAAAATGGCCTTTTCTGATACCAAACTGTTTTTAAATTCCAGTATTCCAACCAACAAATTCATGCAAATATTTTATTGTATCCAATAATATATTAGTTTGTTTATATATATGTTTTATTTCTCTAAAACCTTCAATTATTGCTATGGGCAGATATCAATTGCAACTTTATGTTGACATAGACAAAAAGCCACATATACTTTGTGGCACATGTACTAAAGGGTGAAATTCACTTAGTGCATCATTGAAAAGCACTGTTGCAGACAGAAATAAAGGTTTCTGAGCCCAGAAGCTAATTTCTGATAACATTATTCTACCTTTATGAAATGGAGATACCCCTGGAAATTTAAGAGAAAACTTTCCTGAATTACTACAGATATACTGATGAGCTCTTATCTCCCAAAATGATATAGAAACTAGGAAATACTAGCACTATCATAACTTCTGGCCATTGGTGCTCTCTAGACTTCCTTGTCATCAGGTTAACACTTCTGATGTTGTGGAGACCAAGGATGTTGATGATCATAGCAGCTCCAAGCACTGAGCTTACAATGTATTTGGCATTGTGCTAGGCACCTCAATACAGGAGGGCATTTAAGCTACCTTCCTAACCTGGAATCATCTGAGCATCTACTCCATCTCCTGCCCCAACAAAACTGGAAACAATGATCTCCCACATATTGGCTTGTTTGTGCACTTATTTGTTTCTTCATTTATTCAGGCATTATTAAGCATGTCTACGTGCTTTGTGTTTCAAATCCTCACATACACACAAAGAAAACAAAAATGCTAACAAAATGCTATAAAATAAAGTGATAACTGATGAGCAATGTATTATAAAAATTGGCATCTTTGATTAATCTTAAATTACTGTTTGGTACCCCTTTTATAGACCAATTGAATAAAGATCCTGTTCTTAAATTGATCTTATTCATAGGTGTAGGCAAGCCCTCTGAAGCCACACATCTTAGGGTCATTTCTGATTCAATTTTTTTAATTTTATTTTTCATATCTTCATTCAATCTTGCTAATATTTAACTGCTTTGTCTTCATCTTAACCCCTACTTCCCTTAGCTAGAAAGTACAGAATCAATTCATCTTTTCCATGGGTACTCCAAGTTTCTTCCTCTCAACTTTCTGCTTCCTCAGCTTCCCTTCCTTAGATAACTTTTCCCTTACCAAAGAAAATTCTGTTCTTTGGAAAAAAAAAAAAAAAGATTAAGTTCACTGAGATCAATTTTTATAAGGTCTTAGCCCACTGATGCTATATTATGCTCAAGGAAAGAATCAAAATTCTCAACCTCTTTTATAAAGTCTTCAAAATCCTAGGAAACCTTGTTTCTCTCTGCAACCTCTTACATATTCCCCACTGGCTTTCTCTTCAACCAGGTCACTATTACACAGTGTCTTCATCCAGTCCTCTGTTTTCCAAGCTTTCTTCCCAAGAACATTTTCTTGGAATGCCTTCTGAATGCGGGTAGACCAGTACTCTACTTTCAACACCTAATCAGCTTCATAATGTTCTATCCATCCATTTATACAGGGTATCCCTATATACCCTAGTGAGCAGAGAGCCCGATGCGGGGTGGATCCCAGGACCCTGAGCTCATGACCAGAGGCAAAGACAGACGCTTAACTGACTGAGCCACCCAGGCGCCCCATATGCTATTTCTTTTATTTGGAATGACTTCCTTTCTCTTATATGAGAAAATAGTTTTAAAAAAAATCTAAATGTCCAGCAACAAAGGAAATAATAACAGCTGATTCATACACAGGAATATTCAGCAACACATTTTATTTTGATTCTAAAAGTAAAATCACCCATAGTCATACCACTTTTAAAAAGTACATAAACTAGGGGCGCCTGGGTGGCTCAGTCGTTAAGCATCTGCCTTTGGCTCAGGTCATGATCCTGGGGTCCTGGGATCGAGCCCCACATCAGGCTCCCTGCTTGCCGGGAAGCCTGCTTCTCCCTCTCCCATTCCCCCTGCTTATGTTCCCTCTCTCGCTGTCTCTCTCTCTCCGTCAAATAAATAAAATCTTAAAAAAAAAAAGTACATAAACTAAGTCAAAGTCCCTATTCAAAACTCCCTGAACTCTACTCACCACCACCAACTTGCCAACTCTCAAGGTAACCACTATTAACAATCAATTCTGTAAGCCTTCATGGTAATTCTCTTACTATATTCATTTTATAGGTGTGATGGTTCATCTTAAGTGTCACCCTGACTGAGCCACATATATCTGCTCAGATATTATTCTGCGTGTTTCTGTTGTAAGGATTTGGGATGAGACCCTTACAAAGTAGGTGGAATAAAGCAGATTGTTCTTCCTAATTATGGTTGGGCCTCATCCAATTAGCTGAAGGACTAGATAGAACAGAAAATTTGACCCACTACAAGTAAAAGAATTCTTCTGTCTTGGAACTGGGACATCAGCTTTTTTTCTTGCCTCTGCATTCAAACTGAAACATTAGCTCCTGGTTCTCAGGCCTGTGGACTCAAACTGGAAGTAAACCATCAGCTCTCCTGGATCCCCAGCTTGCCGACTATTCACCCTGTAGATCTTAGGATTTGCCAGACTCCATGGTTGTATGAGCTAATTCCTTATAATAAATTTCTTTATACACATACACACTCATACTCACATATACCTGGAGAACTCTAATACACCAGGTGAGGACACTGAAGCATACACAAGTTAAGTGACATGCCTTTAGTCTCAGAGTTAAGAAGTGGAAAACCTCTCATCAAATCCAAATATTCTGGCCCCATATCTGTCCCTATTGACACTGCACTCTATATTTATGATAGACATATTCCAAGAGTAGTGCACATAGATTTACCTTGGTTTTTTTTTTTCCTTGGGTGGGGGATGAATAGCATGTATGTGGCATATACTTCCAAGCATTCTAATATGAGTGATATAAATGGGCATTTAGGGTTTTTTTTTTTTTAACCATTATTAACAGTGCTGCAGTAAGTATTCTTGGATACATATCTGTAATTTTTTCTTTTATTTCCATAGAATGGATTACTAGCCATGTTATTTCTAGGTGAAAAAGTATGTGCTTTTTTAGTTTTAATAGATGTAGATAAATTACTTTCCAAAATACTTAGACCAATTTACACTCTTGACAAGAGTATATGACAATGTCCTTCCTTGTTTTAAGGTGTAATTGTGTGTACGGGCTCTAATGGTATAACGTCTGAACTCTGCTGCAGGCCTTTGACATATGTAAACTCCTGGTAATAAATGACCGTTTGACTGTAATCAGTTACAAGAAACAGAAACCAGCTTTGCTGAAGAACACAGTTGACAGCATAAATCCACTCATCTGTTTTGTCACCCAGTTTCATGCCCTTATCTAGGCCATAAGGTCTCATGAGAGTTGTTTTTTGTCTGTTTGCTTAATACATTTTACCCAAGTCAAATATACTACCTTTATAGAAACTCCCTGGTCAGGCAATCTCACAGACCTACAGAAAAAGGAAACTACTATTCTGGCTAGACAATCTTTTTTGGATGTTTGATAGCATTAATTATTCTTTTAGGCGCTGCTAATTCATCTGGTTTGCAGAGAACTCAAGAATTATAGAAGCATGGCATCAAGATCAACAGAATCCAGGCTGTAGTTTTTCCCCTCTTGACTCTCTGGTACTTAAGTCAGTGTCTTGTATCCTTTTGTATCTCCCAGATTTTTATTCTTTATAAATAATTATGTAAATGTTAAAGTAATTATTTTTGTATGAAAAAGAATGGTAGCAATCCTCCCCCCATTGTGCAACTCCAAATATCATATTTAAAAAAATGATATTCCCACTTGGTAAAACAGCTTAAAGATATTGCTAACATCTTTTACTATCCTGGAAGTCTGATGAACAACAAAAATCGTCAAGGAAGAGATTTGGTATTTCAGTTCAATTTCTTCCACTGGTGTTTTTTATGAACTTGGGTGACTCATTTATATAGGATTCAATTTCACCTTCAAAAGGTGATAATTATACAAAAGTATATTTAAATTTCCTTTTAGCTCAAAATTTTTATGATACATTGGTTAAGAAGTCGTAATAGGCGTTCATATTTCTGAAAGTCCTTACTATTTCCTTTGTTATCATTATTCTGGTGCATTAAAAGCTCAGAGAAGGAAGAAATTGTATCTGTTTAACTCATTTGGTATAGGATAGCACCAAGGGGCTTAGAAAATGCTTTAAATTATTACGATAGACAGGCTAGTAACAATATAATTTGCAGTGAATCCAATGGGTATCAAAAACAGGGAAGAGAACTTTTGAAAAACTTTAAAGAAGTAAGTCTGGAAAATAATCTAAGTCAAGATAGTCTTATAATATCAATAAAAAGATACAATTTTATGATAATGCACTGACTGAACTCTGAATCCCATGAAAATAAGGCTTTGCCTGAGCCCAAATTTCTCTTCTATTATTAAGAGCTACAGAAAAAAAATTCTGAAAAGAATAAATTCTTCTACCTTATCAGCAGGGTTCTCCAGAGAAATTAGCTGCATTGGGAATTTTCCTCCAGAGGGGTTTTATTGCATAATATAACTTACCATCAAATAAAAAAATAGAAGGTATACTTATACTACAATTTATTAGCTTTTAATGCCAAGACCAAGAAGCATGGCCATGTGGATTCAGAGCATCTATCATAGATCTAGTCACAGTCTTCCAAAGATATTCTCCTGGTTGCTAAAAAAAAACAACTTAATTGTTTTTCACTTTTGAAAAGGAATTATCATCTTTGCTTCAATTTTTTTTCAATATACCTAGTTCTCTAGAGAGATGTTGAAATTTCCAAAGAACATTCATTATCTGTAAAGAGCATGCATTCTCCAGGAGATCATCCTGAGCACCTGAATTCAAATGCTTTAGGAAATCATGCAGATTAAATAATAAATGTAAAGTAGAGAACATAAAAGCTTGGGAAAAACACCACTTGGTGGCCACACTACCAAGAAAGCCTCCTCATAGCTGGAAGTCAGGGTGAATAGGACAACAAATTTTGAACTCACTCCTTTTAAAATATTAGTTAGGCAGCTAATATATCTTTCAGGCTATGGTTATTAAATAGAACAATAGTTGCTAAATTACCAACATAAGAGAAGGCACTCCAATTACAGCCTGGATGCCACAATGAGCAAAAGAAATAATTAAGAAGAAAAGTCTGAATACCATGTGTTCTGTAGTTAATAATGTCTACCACCCATATATACAACTGGCACGGGAAGAGAATTCTCTCCCTGACATTCATTCGTTTAGATGCACGCACGCACACATGTGCGCACATACACACATGAGCCAATGAAAGGAGAGAACAAAAAAGAAAAAAGAGCTTGGGCATTCCAACTGTAATTTTCCCTTTTTTATGAGATGGCAGAGTTCTTGTGGAGCATCAAAGCATGAAAAGTCTGAGTGTAAATGAGTTGCATTCTGACAAGGATAACTATACCAGAATCATACACAGAAAAGACAGGAGCAGGGTTCATCCTAATGGTTAACCAAATGGTTACTGTGATCAAATGGTTACTGTGACTTCCAAATAATACATTGTCTCCTCGCAGATTAGCCAAAGAAAAAACACTTAACCCATTACACAGTCCAGGTGAGCAATAAAAGGTGGCACTGTATGAATCACAAACTGTAATCGACTTCTTTAAAAATACCAATATTTAGCACAATCACCTTAGTCAAAATTACAGAAATGGCCGCAACTGCCCCCTCTAAGTCTTGTTCTCTTTGCCTTCCATCTTATTCTGAAAGGCCCCTCAATTTTCATTTTCTTATATTAACCCCTAAAGTGCCTTAGTCTTTCACAAGTTATCCTTGTCTGTTACCACTCCTCCTGACGTCTTCATTTCCAGGAATGTTTCAAGGTGTTAAAAACTGCTGGATGGCTGCCACTGGTCCTCAGGAGACTTCCTTCCCACCCCCTCCATTAACCCAAATTGTAAGCTGAATTCATTCATCTTGAACACCCTAAGTGGGGAGTAGCCGCCCAATAAAATCTACTTTTAACACCCCCACTCCACTTTTATGCATGATGCCTGCTGGCATTTTCCCACTGTACCCAGCACGTGCTCAGTCCCTCACCTACAGCAGGCATTTGAGGCTGAAGGTGCTCCCTTCTGAAGCATTCCAGAAGGCAAACAACTCCTTTTTTTTTTTTTTTTTTTTAGTATTAATGCATCCTGTACAAAGTTTTAAAAACAATTAATTGAGTGATCCAGAGTATGTTTAGATTTGGACATTCAAATATCTTGTTTTTAAAAAGTAAAGCCATTTCAGGTGCCTGGGTGGCTCAGTTGGTTAAGCGACTCCCATCGGCTCAGGTCATGATCCTGGAGTCCCGGGATTGAGTCCCATATCCGGCTCCCTGCTCAGCAGGGAGTCTGCTTCTCCCTCTGACCCTCTTCCCTCTCATGCTGTTTCTCATTCTCTCTCTCTCAAATAAATAAAATCTTAAAAAAATAAAAAATAAAAAATAAAAAAATGTTATCAATTTAAAAAAAAAGGTAAAGCCATTTTTCTTTCAACAGAAATCTTAGACTGAACCATAATCAATTAAACAGATCTGAAGGGAAGTGAAAGCTATAGCAGCAGAAACCAGCAAGAAAGGTCAGAAGCCCTACTCTGCCTCCCCTCTCCCTCCCTTCTTCTCCTACCAAGCCCTCCACTCCAAACCAGGCCCTGTGGGCCACCAAATACATCTACTCGCCAGCACTGTTTGACGACTACAGCCAGTAGAACAGTGATTCAGTAATAAACTTGCAATCTACATATATTCTTAAAATCTTAAGATTAGTAGCATTATCAAAGTATGGAACCCGAATCAATTCTGAATAAGACAAAGTTGAAGAAAGTGCAGTGAAACATATAAAAGATCATCAAATGGATTAATGTACTTTTATAAAATAAAAAACAGATACAACTAAAAATAGGTAACAAAAGATAAAAATAAATACTATTCCAATTAATGCCCAATCTTATTTAAAAAAAAAACTTTTCTGGGACATTTCAGAATTTCTGAAAAATGAGTAGAATTTAAAGAAATTGCTATAACTACAATTTATAGATAATTATAACCTAATAATAGAAAATTCACCTCTGGCCAAGACATGTATTAAAATTAATGTAAATGAAACAGAAGTTAAGGGTTACCCACAGGATGGAAATTATACATTTCCAAAGGTCCTTGATAAAGTTCCTTGGAAGAGACTGTAAATGGAAATAATCTCTAGTTTAGTAGTGAATACTGAAGGTGTGTTACTTACAGGTTAAGTTAAAAAAAAAAAAAGCCAAATTAAGGTCTACGGTCAGGTCCCCATCATAACAATTAATAATAGTAAGGGTCAATATTGCAATTAGCATGCTTAATAATTATTAGAAAGCATTTTAAGGGCCCTGGGTGGCTCAGTCAGTTAAGCGTTGGACTCTTGATTTCGGCTCAGGTTATGATCTTAGGGTTGTGGGATCCAGGCCTGTGTAGGGCTCGCACTCAGCATGGAGTCTGCTTGTCCCTCTCCCTTTGCTCTGCCCCCGACCCCCCACCCCCTACCCATCCAAGATCGCTCACTCTCTCAAATAAATTTAAAAAAGTCAAATTTAAAAAATAATTATTATAAGGTATTTTTATATCAGTTGGTTGAGTAGTGGTAAAGCTAAATTATTTTAATTAGTAAAACCATCCTGGACTATGAAGAATGCAGAAGCAGTTTAACAAAAGAAAGCAATGAAGACTTCTTTTAAAAGTTTAACAAAGGGTAATATTGAATTGAAAAAGAACTATAAAGCAGTTGTTTGCAAAAAAAAAAAAAATCAGAGACTCTTTTATTGTAAGGGTGCAATGTCTTCTGACGGCAAGATTTCAAAACTCCTATGTGTGGTATAGATCAATGATGTTCTTTTAAGTAGCAGTCAATAGCAAATGGGATACTTTAGCACAGAGAAATTACCAATAGTAGACCGATAATTATACATTGACAGCATAATGAATAATCTCAGCCTTGAGTAGAGGTTGGTCACCTAATTTTAAAGAAGGTTCTATAGAGACTGAAAATACAGCTCTATTTGCCACAGGTTTTTAAAGTTTTAGCTTCTACAAAGCTCAATAATGGTTAGAGGCAAAATAAGATTTACATATAAAAGGCCACTGCAGAGATTGCCTTTTTTTTTAATGAAAATGTAGAGAGGAAGAGAAGAAGACAGTATGAATTATATTAGTTCTTCATTTTATTTCTCATAAATAATAAGAAAACGATGAAATTCTTCAGGAAATTAAAGAACAGAAAACTTGTGAACCAATTAGAAAGCTGGCTGCCAAAGTTACAGTATTCTTGATTTTAAGATTCACAGAGTCAAGAAGTTATCGATACAAACAACAGTACTGGGTTTCAAAGAGATGGATATGTTTTAGCACATTATAATGGTTTTAGCCAATTGGTGGTTATGTAAAACAAAATTAATTACCCACATGGGCAGGAATAGAAATTCATACACCTACCACAACAAGTCTAGAAATCTGTTGCTCTAATACCAAAAGTTGGTTATCGGTCTTTTTATATAAATAGGAAAGCAATATTTATACTTATATCACACTTGGGTAATAAAAAAGGTATATTTTTGGGGTGCCTAATTGGCTCAGTCGTTAAGTGTCTACTTTCGGCTCAGGTCAGGATCCCAGAGTCCTGGGATTAAGCTCCACATCGGGCTCCCTGCTCGGCGGGAAGCCTGCTTCTCCCTCTCCCACCCCCACTGCTTGTGTTCCCTCTCTCGCTGTGTCTCTCTCCGTCAAATAAATAAAATATTTTTTTTTAAAAAGGTGTATTTTATTCAAGTTGTTGCTAATTGATTTCAAACTCAAACTGCTCTCTCGTCTCTCATCACCCAAGTGTTTTTTCAGCTCTATAAAATAAGGTAAGAGAACCACAATTTTTCTCATTTTTAAATAAAGGTACTCATTTAAAATTAGAGGTTCCATGGAGACCTAAAGGAAAATGGCTTTTCTTTTTTATATGACTGCTACAGATTGAATATTTGTGTCCCTCTAAAATTGATGTTAAATCCTAATTCCTAACTTAATGATATTTGTAGTGGGGACTTCAAGAGGTGTTTATATCAGGACTTGGAGTCCTTTTGAATGGGGCTAGCACCCTGATAAAGAGGTCCCAGAGAGCTCCCTTGGCCCTTCTTTCATATGAAGTTATAGTGAGAAGACAGACATCTATGAGCCAGGAAGCAGGCTCTCACCAGACCCCAGATCTGCTGGCAACTTGACACTGGACTTCCCAGTTTCCAGAACAGTGACAAATAAATTCCCTTTGTTTATAAACCCAGTCTATGGTGTTTTTGTGATAGCAGGCTGAACAGACTAAGACAACGACAGACATGCACATATTATACTCTCATTAAACGACACAACTATTAAACCATGGTTCCTCCTGCTCTATTCCCCATGAGTTCATGATCTCAAACCCTTGCTCCAGCCAGAGGATGCCTGGGATGTTCTTTGTATCATGACTTAACCATTTATAGGAGTTGTAAATAGTGGCCAGGATTTCAATGGCCAGTGGCCTACCAAGTGGCGGCTTGAAAAAAGTGCCCATCAAATTCAGGAGCTGCTGATGGGGAAGTAACTTCATTTTGGCCAAATATAGTAATAAGACAACTTAAACTTATTAAACGTCCTAAAAAAGCAGGACATTTCATTTAAGAAAATATGTAGGAGATAACTGTAGAACACATATACAGCTCAGAAACATCTAGCTACTCAGGGGTGCCTGGCTAGCATGGTCCGTAGAGCATGTGACTCTTGTGAGTTCAAGCTCCACGTTGGGCTTGGTGTCTACCTAAAAAACAAACAAACACCTAGCTACTCAGAAAGTATCTCTGGATCCTTATAAATCTCAAAGATATTTAAATATTAACATATTTAAAATATTTAAACCCCAATCCTAGCATTTAAACTCTAAGATCAGGGGTCATAACTACTAATCAATTAATTTATAGAACCACTTGAAACCTGCCTTAAATTTTCAATAGCTGTTTAAATAAAATAGCCATTCTGCCTAAAAAACAAATTGAATGGTTTTAAAAGGAAATATTATCTGAAACAAGACTCTTGAATTATAGTTGAAAGATAAGAAATGGTCAATGTCCTTTTTGCTGTAGTTTGCTTGCTTAGTGGTTTTTATTATGGTAAAATACCCACAACATAAAATTTACCACTTTAGCCATTTTTAATTGTACAGTTTTGTGATTAAGGACATATACAATGTTGTGCAACCTCATTACTATTTTCAGAATTTTTCATCATTCCATACCATTCCATCAGTGGTGTTTAGTTTTTCCGTTAGCCCTTTTATTATCTACAGAAAGCTTTTAATTATTGACTCAATCAAGGTCTAGCAGATATATTAAGATTTTTATTACTTTAAAGAGATATTAGAAATAGGCTTTTGTTCTCTACTGGTGGTTGCTGTTCAACTGACTGCAGGAACATTCCAATTAAGTAGCAGAAACTAATGATCAATGTTCTCGTGATAAATTTCTGGCTTGCTTCTTTGAACTAAGCTCAGTATTAAGTTGATCCCTTTGAGGTGACTTAGTCATCAACTATCAGAGCTCTAACAAGGAATCCTTGTTGTGATGGAACTGTTCTCTATCTTGACTATAGCAATGTCAACATTCTGGTTGTAACAGTGTACTATCGTTTTGTAATATATCATCATTGGAGGAAACTGAGTAAAGGGTACATAGGGTCTTTATGTATTTTTTTTAAAGATTTTATTTATTTGAGAGAGAGAGAGAGAGCATGAGTAGGTGGAGGAGCAGAGGGAGAGGGAGAAGCAGACTCCACTCTGAGCAGGGAGCCCTACATGGGGCCCAATCTGAGCTGAAGGCAGATGCTTAACCAACTGAGCCACCCAGGCACCCCTTCATGTGTTCTTTCTTATAACCAAATGTGAATCTATAAATATATCAGAAAAAAATTTTAACTTAAAAAATCTAATCAGAGTTTTATGATATAATGTATTAACCTTTCTTTCTTTTAGTTATCTATTTCTTTGATGATACTTAAAGGTCTAATAGTTTTATATTTATCATAGCTTTCAGATTGAAATACCTTATATCTATGCAACTATTTACCAACTCTTTGTCCTCCAAAATTTGATTTTACAAAGTCGAAACAAGAAACTTCTAACATAGACACAATTTAATAGAATAAATGAATTCAGTAAGTTCCAGGATACAAAATCAATATACATAAATCTGTTGCATTTCTATACACTAATAATAAACTATCAGAAAGTGAAATTATAAAATCCATTTACAGTTGCATCAAAAAGACAAAAAGACAAAAAATATCTGTGAACAAATTTAACCAAGAATATCAAAGAGCTGTTCTCTGAAAACTATAAGACATTGATAAAAATTGAAGACAGCACCAATAAATGGAAAAATCCACCATGCTCATGGATTGAAAGAATGCTGTTAAAACGTCTATACTACCCAAAGCAATCTACAGATTCAATGCAATCCCTATCAAAATACCAATGGCATTTTTCACAAACTAGAAGAATCCTAAAATTTGTGTGGTACCACAGAAGACCCCAAATAGTCAAAGCAACCTTGAGAAAGAACAAAGCTGGAGGTATCATACCCTCTGATTTCAAACTATACTACAAAGCTACAGTAACCAAAACAGTATGGTACTGGCACAAAAACAGACACACAGATCAATGGAACAGAATAAGAGTCAAAAATAAACCCCCGCTTATAACATCAATTAATATTTGACAAAGGATGCAAGAATATACAATGGGGAAAAGACAGTCTCATCACTAAATGTTACAGGGAAAACTGGACAGGTACATGCAAAAGAATGAAACTGGACCACCTACAAAAAGGAACTCAAAATGGATTAAAGATTTAAAAGTAAGACAGGAAACCATAAAACTCCTAGAAGAAAACATAGGCAGTAAGCCCTTGGACATCAGTCTTAGTAATACCTTTTTGGATCTGTCTTCTCAGGCAAGAGCAACAAAAGCAAAATAAACAGGACTACATCAAACTAAAAAGCTTTTGCAAAGCAAAAGAAACCATTAACAAAACAAAAGGGCAACCTACTGAATAAGAGAAGATATTCACAAATAATATAACCAATAAGGGGTTAATATCCAAAATATGTAGAGAGCACACTCAACTTAGCAAAAATCAAACAATCCAGTTAAAAAATGGGTGAAGGACCTGAACAGACCTTTCTCCAAAGAAGACCTACAGTGGGCCAAGAGACACATGAAAAGTTGCTCAACAGCACTAATCACCATGGAAAAGCAAGTCAAAACCACAATGAGATCTTACCTCACACTTGTCGGAAATGCTATTATCAAAAAGACAAGAAATAACAAGTGTTGGTGAGGATGTAGAGAAAGGGAGCCCTCCTGCACTGTTGGTGGGGATGCAAAATGGTACAGCCGCTATGGAAAACAGTATGGAGTTTTTTCAAAAAATTAAAAATAGAGCTACCAAATGATGCACAGATTCCACTTCTTGGTCTTTATCCAAAGAAAATGAAAACACGAATTCAAAAAGATATATACAACTCTTATGTTCCCTGCAGCATTATTTACAACAGACAAGCTATGAAATCAACCCAAGTGTCCACAAATAGATGAAAGAATAAAGAAGATGTGGTATAGATTTACAATGGAACATTACTCGGGCATAAAAAAAGAATGAAATAGTGCCATTTGTGACAACATGAGTGGACCTAAGGGGCATTATGCTAAGTGAAGTAAGTCAGAGAAACACAAATTCTGTATAATTTCACTTATATGTGGAATCAAAAAAACAAAACAGAAACAGACTCATACATAAAAAACAGAAAAACAATCTGGTGGCTGCCAGAGGGAAGGCAGTTGGGAGGATGGGAAAATAAGGGAAAGGGACCAAAAGGTACAAACTTAGAGATGTAAAGCAATTAAAGACACAGAAAGCAATGTATAGCCTAAGAAACAGAGTTAATAACATTGCATCAACCTTGTGTGGTGACAGATGGTAGCTAGATTTATTGTGGTGATCACTTCATAATGTATATAAATGCTGAATCACTATCTTGTACACCTGAAGTTAATAGGATATCGTATGTCAACTACACTTCAATAAAAATAAAAATGAAAACAGGACACAAGTATAGCAGTCCCTCCTAAATGCACAAATTCTCCTGATATGCCTAAGCCCCTTTATGGCAAAAACAAAGCTTGTAGAACTAAAGTATTAATGAACTTATAAAAACCTTATCGATCTACTTGTTAAAAATATTTATGAACATATGACAATAAAGAAAAAGCACTAAAAACAATGTATATGACCCTGCAACACTGAACACATGTTAAGACTGAGTAAGGTACATTAACTTCCTTTTGTAATTCTTCACTTGTTAAAATCTTTTCAATCTCTCCCTTCCCTACAGATGCAATTTACTACTAATACACTCATTTTGATGTATTGGAGGACTGTATGCATACTAGGCAAGCAATTTTCACTTTCAGACAAAAGTTCAAAGCCTTCCTTATTTTATAACCTCCAAAAACTCAGGCTCAACCTCCATTTCAGAGACTCCGGGTAACAAGGATGTTAAACAATGGTTAAAGCTCTAGGGAACCTTCATTTAATGCACTTAGACCTGGCTAAATAGGTATTTGACAACTCCCTTCTTAATTAATAGGAGAATTTTATATGTGCCCAGTTAATTGCCTCGCAAATTGTATTGTCATTAGTCTCTCTTATGGAGAGTACAGGTAATAATAACAAAAACAATACTGGTGATGATTTTAATTGCTAACATTTGTGAAGCTCTTACATGGTGACAGGAACTGTGTAAGGTGATTTACAGATATGGTTTCAGTTGGTCCTTGCAAATCTCTGTGGTATGGGGGTCCTAAAGCTATCTTCATTTCCTATAACTGGTAACTAAAATTTAAATGGACTGGATAAAAGTGTGCATGCTATCACCATTGAGACACAGGCAGCCTAACTCCAGGCCCCTTGAGCTTAACCTCATCGACAGACAGTACACCCCCTTTACTTAGTTAATATCCAGAAACAGAGATTGGGTCCGCTGTGGAGGCCAAGGCCAACTTTCACTTACCCTCCCTAACTTTCACTATTTCATTAGTGCAAAAATTCTAAACTTTGCAGACATCTGATTCATCCTAATACCTAACCTCAAGTTTTCTCATTTACTCATTTAATTATCCCCAAATAGAGTCACAAATAGTAATAGCAGCATTTGCAGAATCCCATTTCACAGAAGAAACATACAGAACAGTGTCAAAGGTCACACCGTGGAAAAGTTTGGTTCAAGCACGGTCTCAATAGAGCCTATATGTTCCAAAACAAAAACGTTCATCTTGAAAAAAAGTCACAAGAAAATAAATTATTCATGCTCAGATTTCATTTAAGAGAACTTTACTATATAGCTAAATCAATAGTACTGTTCTTTGTGTCCTGTCTACCTTTTCAGATACTTTTCACCAAAAAAAAAAAAAAAAAGATGGTGTCTCTTTCAGGTGGACCCATATATAGCTTAATCATCATTGCCTTTAACATTCCTGTCCTACTGACTTGCTCTCATGCATGCATTCTTTCAGTTTCTGTAGTCAAAAAGCTGTCAGAAGAAGTGAATTTAAACAGAGATAAAGGATTATATCTACATAGAATCTGACTCAAGAGAATAAAAATATCCTGGAGATAAAGCACAGCGAAGCAATGTTACTCTCAGTTCTTTTCTTTTGGAGTTCACTCCGTTTGGATTCGTTTACTTGAGTCAAACAGTAAATTTCTAGTACAGAATTTAGTGTAAGAATTACGTATTTTCTTTTATTGCGAAAGACCACATTATAGTATGAATTTAGCATAAATAAATGTAAAGTTAATAACCTCATTCATATATAACATTTAAATATATGATAGCATGAAAAAGACTAAGTTTGGCTGGACTATAACATCAATATTTTTGTGATGTCTCTAACTTACATTGAGTTTTAAAGGGCTAGGTAATGCAAAACTATGAAAACATATATGATTATATAAATATGATAAGCAACACTTTTTAAAAGTTTCATAAAAAGCTTTTGGTTTAAAATTGCAAAAGACATTCCAAACTAGCCTTATAAAAATGATTCTAAAAACATACAATTTCAAAAAAGAAAATAAACTACATTTATAACATATCCTAGCACTTCCTAATTGTCTAGATTTGTATTTCTCTATTTTTAAATGCACGCCTTGATTTTTCCCAAAAGAAATGCACATTTGCACACCCTTCCTTTCACACTGCTCTATGCACACTTGAATTATTTATTTTTAAAAAAGTTTTCTCCTTAACCCTCTACTTTTCAAAATATGTATTACTTTAGTCCAAATATTTTCAGTTTCTACATTAAATAGATAAAGCTCATTTTCCCTTAAATAAGTTGGATATTTCTCCAAATAATTTTTTTTACAAAGTCTATAGAGAGAGTATATCCATATCCTTTATAAGCCAAAGGCATTCTGTCTTTTATTGTTGTTTGAAAGGTACTATTTCCAACATCTGACTTATATAGTCTATAAGTATATTTAATATTTTAAAAATCTGAAAAAATAAATCCAAGGAATTTGTTTTCATGAAATCCACTTTAAATGTCCATCTCTGAAACACCAGTAACTCAACCCAGGGGCAGTCTCCAAGCTGTGTTTTAGAATGTTTATTTCATATTTTCATTGAATGCTAACCATTTGTGTCCAGCAGTTACAATTCACTATAAACTGTAGCTTATATTTACTGTAACAAGCTCCATGTCAGAGAATCACAGAACTATCATATTCTAAAGAGCATTTAGTCCATGTCTTTTTAAGGAGAAAATTGAGGCAGGGATGTTCCACTTGTCCACGGACAGAAAGTGCAGGAAAAAATAAAAATAAAAATGCCTGTGGCTGTAACATGGTTCTTACCATACTTTTCTAGTATTCCTAAAAAACCAGTTTCAACTATTCCAACCCTGGTTTGCACTCCTTTCTCTGTTTTTCCTCACCTCAAACTATTTGTTTAAAGAAAATGTCTGTATAACATACAACCTTGCAAAAATGCTATTCCATTACTACAATTTCAACAGATCCAAGTAGAATACACACATTCTTTGCAAAGGACACCATTAATCTTGAGTACCAGCATGTATAATTCATCAAAAAAAAAAAAAACCTTAATGCCATTTAAATCACCCACAACTTTATGTTACAAATAACATTAAACCCATTTCAGATTTCACGGCAACCACATAGTTGAAATGACAATTAGTCTTTTTTAAAACTAAAATAAAACGTTTAAGATAATGTCTTAGTGTCTTTGAAAGGGACATAGTCATTTTCTATTTAAAAGTTTTACTCTAGGGGCGCCTGGGTGGCTCAGTTGTTGGGCGTCTGCCTTCGGCTCAGGTCATGATCCCGGGGTCCTGGGATCAAGCCCCCGCATCGGGCTCCCTGCTCGGCAGGAAGACTGCTTCTCCCTCTCCCCCCACCTGGCTTGTGTTCCCTCTCTCGCTGTGTCTCTCACTGTCAAATAAATAAAATCTTTAAAAGAAAATAAATAAAAGTTTTACTCTGTGTCAGAATTTCCTTCCTTCTCAAGGCTGAATAATATTCTATTGTATGTGTACATCACATCCTGTTTCTCTATTTATCTAACAGACACTGAAGCTACTTCCATGTTTTACCTACTGTGGATAATGCTAATATAAACACGGTGTACAGACAACTTTTTGAGTTAATCCTGCTCTCAATTCTTTTGAGTATATGTCCAAAAGTGGAATTGCTGGATCATACAGTGATTTTATTTTATTTTTTGAGGAGCCACCCTACTGTGTTCCACCATGTTAAATTCCCAACAACAGTGCACAAGGGCTCCAATTCTCCACATCTTTACCAGCACTTTTTCTTTTCTGTTTTTTCTTGATAGTAGGCATCCTGACGGATTTCAAGTGGCATCCCATTGTCACAAAAAGACTCACACTGTTATGGCTCCCCTTTTAGAAGTTACCTGGAGTTGCTGGATTTGGTAGAGACAAAAAGCAGAATGGGAATTGACAGGCATTAAGGAAAAGGGGAGAACAAGGATTTATCACAGCACGGATATATAGTTTCACATTTGTAAGACAAAAACATTATTATTATTATTTGCAACATGAAAAGAGTTTGGATTGTGGTGATGGTTCCCTAATGATACGAATGCACTCATTATAATATTAACCGTCCACCTAAAATGCTTAGGTAGTAAATTTCAGGTTTTGTCTATTTTACCACAATTAAAAAATGTTTTATTAAAAAGTGCAAATTTTAAAAATGTAAAAAAAAGTTTTATTTACGTGATATTAATGCAGCCAACTAATTACTACATCTTAATTTCTTATTCAGCTTGCAACGATTGGCACAAATTATATACTTTGAATAATGTGATTTAACACAAGTTGTTCTGTTTTACCTTCCACAAGAGCACTTTCTTATTTGAGAGGGACAATATCAAGAACTGCATGCTGCCCAGTAAGGTAGCCGCTACTCGCAGGTGGCTACGGAGCACCTGTAATGTCGTTTCCTGAACGGAGCAGGGCGGAACTGTGCATGTCAAATACACATGGATGTTGAAGAATTAGAGCATAAGTTACCTTAGCCAATTACACTAGTTATATCTTGAAATAATAATATTTGGGGGGGGGCGCCTGGGTGGCTTAGTCGTTAAGCGTCTGCCTTCGGCTCAGGTCATGGTCCCAGGGTCCTGGGATGGAGCCCCGCATCGGCCTCCCTGCTCCGCGGGAAGCCTGCTTCTCCCTCTCCCACTCCCCCTGCTTGTGTTTCCTCTCTCACTGTGTCTCTCTGTCAGATAAATAAATAAAATCTTTTAAAAAAATAATATTTGGGGATGTCTGGGTGGCTCAGTCAGTTAAGCATCCACCTTCGGCTCAGGTCATGATCCCAGGGTCCTGGGACTGAGTCCCACATCGGGCTCCCTGCTCAGCGAGAAGCCTTCTTCTCCCGTCTGCCTGCCACTCCCCCTGCTTGTGCTCTCTGTCTGACAAATAAATATTTTTAAAAAAGGATATGATTATAGAAATTTTTAAAAAAGAAAATAATATTTGCACATATTGAGTTAAATAAAAGTTACTAAAATTAATTTGCCCTGTTTCTTTTTACATTCTAGTGTGGCTACTAGAAAATGTAAAACTACACCTGTGGTTCACATGTTATTTCTTTTGGACACCACAGCTTGGGAATCTTCAGACACATTCATTTGCTCACGTACTAATCCACCATATAACTATCATTTATTTAGTTACTTAGGGTCACCTAATAAAAACCCCTCTTTTACCCTCTATTCCCCTCCAGGTCCACCCCCATCTCTCTGCTCACTGGCAGAGCATCAGCTCTGGAAAATCCTGGCTCTACTACCTGCCTGCGCTTCCGTCCCGACCATTTCACAAAGACAGCAATCCTAGATGTGACCTGTGACCTTCAACCTGCCATTTTCAGCCCCCCTCCTACTCCTCTTACACATTTGATCCTCTCCTCCTCCTTTCTTCACTTGGTTGCCAGGACACCGTGTTCTCTTTTGATTTTCTCGTGTGCCAATTCCTCCATGTTCCCATCCTTTCTCTGATATTTAGATTCTGGAAGGTGCTAGGTCAGACCTACGCTCACTCCCTAAGTGTGCTCAGCCAGTCCCACGATTGAAACACCCAAATTTATTCTTCTCTATGGCCCTTTTCTCTAAGTTTCAGTCTTTGTGTCACGATCTGTCAAATGATCTTTTTACCTAGATGTATAATAGTTATTTCCAATGAAACACGTACAGTAAGGACTTACTGATTCTCCCTTCCCCCAGCCCAGATCCCCTCAACCGGTCTCTCTTATCTCAATAAATGGAGACCCCCTTTCTTGTAGTTGCAGAGAAAACGCTTAGAATTGCCTTTGTTTCTCCTCTTTGTCATTCCTCATCTAATCCATCATTAAATCCTATCGATGCGGTCTTCAAGATATACCAAGAATCTGACTACATCTCTTCATTCACCTCCTCTGAGGTCATCACGGTCCAAGCCACCGATGCCTCCCATCATGCTTCTTGCCCCCTAACTCGTCCCCCCATCAGGTTCTCAGAAGAGTAGGCAGAGTAATCCCACAACTGCCATGATACATTAGATGATTTCACTTCCCTTATCAAAACCTCTCATCTAATCTAAGGAGTCCCCACTTTAAGTAAAAGCCAGAGTGTTACTGAGGCCCACAATGATGTAAACCGCCCTCCGCCTCCCACCACGCGCACCTGACCTCACCTGCCACCGCTCTCCCTCCTCACCCTCAGCTCCCGTCACAGAGGTTCTCTTGCTCCCGCTGGAAGAGTACATGTGCGCCCCATTCCAGGGCCTCGGCACTCCTTGCTCACTCCACCCTGACTGCGCCTGCTCAGTGAGAACTTCCTCTTCATGCCATATCAGACCCCATAAGATAGTGTTTTCCACCTCACCCTGCCCCCCTCTGGCTCGCTGTCTCTCTACTTAGCACCATCTGCTACATAATTATGTCTTAACTTTTTCTCTCTCTCACTAGAACGTAAGCTTCAAGAGGCACTCCATACATGTGTGTTAAATAAAAAATGCTTAGCACTCCGCTAGTTGTCATGCATACAAATATGGGCAATTATTAATTACTGCCTTCAAGGTTCCCTCAATTCCAAAGCAAAGGGCATGGACATATAAGCACAGGGTCAGGAGTGCTATAATAGAAGCCATGTACGAGGCTCTAGGACTGCTCAGAGCAAGGCCCTCTGAAGGGCTGGAGGATGGGCACATTCAGGAAAACTGTCCAAAGGGGGGGATTTGAAGTAGCAACAGGCAAATGGTAGCTCTCTGGGTATGGATAATCAGGGGGTCCAGAAGGATGAATGAGAACAATTTTAGAAATTAATAAGCACGTCTGGCTCTGGTACCAAGAGTCTACGTATAATGCGGAGATGGGAGAAGAGAGGAGGACAGACAAAAGATCCATGCAGGCAAGACAGACAGAAACAAATGCGGTACACACAAACTCATGCACGTGTGTGCAGGTATATCTGTATGAGTGCAGGTATGTATGAATTGCATTTGCATGTATGTTTCATATATGTGTGCATATATATGCACACACACCAGGATGATGACAGAAGTCTCAGAAACATGTTCAGGATCTTCTTCTCGTACCTTCTACTTTTCTACTGCTATACCTTATGATCTTAATAGGAAATTTAGGAGTCCACAAGACTATATAAATATGAAATGAGAAAATCTCTAAACTCCAAATACTTTCTTTTCTCAAACAACAAAAAAACCCCAGCAAATCTCCTGACCTCCACTTTCTATTACTTCACAAAAAGAGTTCACAGAAATATGCAGATGCCAGGATTAATGTCCAATATCAAAGCAAGATCTTTTTCTAGGAATGTCCTCTCTCCCCTATATCCCAGCAGAAGGTTCATCAATTTACACAAAAATGTTCCTTGGCAGAGACTCCCTTCTGTTCATCACATGCCGCCAAGAGCCAGCTCCCAAATGGTGGTCAGTTGATTCTTCCTTCACCCGCAGAAGATCAATAAGTGATCTTCGGCAAAAAATTTAATTAAAGTGAAAACAAACATGGTAGCTAAATTTTAAGCTCAACTACGTGGTGTGAATGCAAAGAGGTTTTGTTGCACAAAACTCTGGCAGGTTTTTTTAAAAAATGGGATACATTATAATAATAAAGTAACCTGAGGATATAGTTTGCAGAAGAATGTGGCTGGTTTTCAATGAGACTGCAGTGAGCTTTTTACTGCAGTGTGGCAAGCATCTCTTAATAAAGCAAGATTAGAATCTGTCTAGTGAAAATATCTGCGTTATTTTGAACACTGATTAAAACATTTTGTGCGGACCCAGTACAGGAGTGCCATATAGTATGCGAGACCCACGGTGGCACTTGGCAGAAAATAAATCATTGAGCTCTAAAATCTGCTGTGGTCGCTGTCTTCATTACAGAGACCTGCAAACAGCATACAAAAACATCTATAATGTTTACAGCACCTGGATGCCTGCACTATTAAACATCAATACAATCTGTGTTCATATCATCTCCATGCTAATCAGATCGATTACTACTGATATAGTGTCTTGTCACAGTGTCGTAATGCTAATCAAACAAATGGAGCTATGGGGAGATGATTCAGATATAGGTATTTAATAGCACATTGTAAAAAAAAAAAAAAAGCAAGCAAGCAAGCAAGAAAAAAAGAAAGAAAGAAAAGACATCAACAGAAAGCATACAAGGTGCAGCCGTGTCACGGGCAGGCTGATTCCCTGATTCCTTGTCAGGTCCTGGGTGGTGCTGTTGCGATTTTGTTAGCAGTCACTAAAAGGGGAAATATAATACAGTTTGATGTCATGAAATGGACTTGAAAGAGAAATGAGATTACCGCTGTTGCTTAACATGGCAGAGGTAATTAGCTGCACAGGTAATTAGGTACAGGTTCCCAGCATATCCTGGTGGAGGCAGCGGAGGAAGGCAAGAGATGGTATCTTGTGCCCGCTGAAAAGGATCAATGTCGCAGTCGTTTCAGATCCAAAACAACATCTGCGTGCAACATTCTAACCCTCCCGACAGCCAAGATGTGGTGGTGGCCGCAGTGGGATGAGCGTGTTATCACTCAGTAAAAGCGAAGGGAGGAAAAGCCAGGCGAGCAGGGACATCTAACCCGGCAGCTAGCACGCCGTCCTTGGCCACATGTGGATTTATCTCAGGTGTTACTCTGTGACACGACTGATTGAGAATGTTTTCTGGCTTCTCTTCAGCTAATTTCATTTATTAAAAAAAGAATGATCAAAGACAGTAACAATGGGGGGGAAATCAGTGATGGTACCTTGAACGTGGAAAACCCATTAACATGTGTTTCTCTAAATAATTATGCAATGAAGGGAAGATCGGTCTAAAGGACACACATTTTGGCCAAGCTTGTATTTCATCAACTGAGATATCCTTACTGCTGGAATGTGGAGGCAAATGAAACTTGACTGGTAACTGAGAATTTCTCCTACTATTAGCAAAGCAGAAGCGTTCCCAATACCACCACACCGTTCCAGGCTCTGCCCTCTTCTGCTGAAAAGATGTTAATGAAAAAATCAAATAAAATAAAGCTTCATTATTTATTCAATAAATATTAGTGAAATGCCTACTTTGCATGCAATGCTGAACCAAAGCATCCCTTTCCACATGCACTCAGGCCACTGAGCCACTAATGTGGTACCTAGACTGCTGGCTGGGAGCCATGTAAATCAGAAGTGTGGTGAGTGCTACCCAACCAGTCCGGGGGAAAGGCAAAGCCAACAGTAAATCCTGCGTTTAGCTGCAACAAAATAGCCCCAGAGAATACATTCCAAAAGTAAAATTAAACTTCTGGAAAAAAAAAACAAAAACAAAAAAACACTGCACGCCTTTTTCTATAGGAAGAAAAAAAGACATCACATAATTCAGATGGTTTTAGAATCAGCAGTTCTGGGTAACAGATTTGAATGCTTCCCATTTAGGAGCATGCCTATTAGAAAAACAGATGAGTGGAGAGAGAGCCATTCAGTATTACCCTGAAAGAGCCCTAACATCTTCAGTGTTCTCCTTACCCCCCTGCCTAGTTTGTGAGCTCAGTGGCAGACGGGATGGCAAAGAAGGGTAACTACTTTGACACTGTGAATGGCTACCACAGGTGGGCCCCACCAAATCTGCTGGCTGCTGGAAACTGACAGCACAGATGAACTTCAGTCCACAGGATTCACTTTTTGGTTCAAATGTTCCTAATCCTACATTGCATCATGTCTTTTCTAAAAATGACAGGACAGTTACTGCCCCCTTGCTGGCCTTGAACAGACCCACGAACCAAGCCAGCTTCACGGGTATGTGACCTATGTGGTGAGAGCCACATGCCTCGCTCGGTTTAATGCTCAGTTGCTGTCACCTTGAATTTCTCATTTTCTTAATAGGTTTTGAACAACGGGCTGGCATTTTCATTTTGCATTGGGCCCTGCAAATTATGTAGTTGGTACTGCCCATTAAGAAAGTTAGCAGATATCAGCATCCCTTTCATTTATGGTAGGAAGACTGAGAACTGCCTGATTTGTCACACTGCATTCACTATAAAATCCTTCTGTGTCTTTGATTCTTAATTATATAAGAAGAGGGGCACCTGGGGGGCTCAGTTGGTTGAGCATCTGCCTTCGGCTCAGGTCACGATCCCAGGGTCCTGGGATCCAGCCCTACATTGGGCTCCCTGCTTCTCCCTCTGCCTGCTACCCCCCTGTTCATGCTCTCTCTCTCTCCCCCTCCGACAAATAAATAAATAAAATCTTTAAAAAAAATAATGTAAGAAGAATCGAAATGATAAAGAAGGAACAGAGAAGACCTTTAGAAGGCGTCAAGCACTTATGGGTGTAAGGGATGTGAAGAAACTGATTTGGGGTGTTCAGCTCTGGCCTGGAATGGTCCTGAAGAACTGAAGGGTCTGGAACACAAATCTCGAGTAGCTGGGAAGCAAAATGAAGTGAAGCAGGACTGCTTTGGGCTTTCCCTAAACTTCTGAAACATCATCTCATCCATGAAGCAGCAACCGCAGGGAGTCCGGTGATACCACCTTTACTTCTCATCCTTTCATCTGCACCTATAGTTCTCTTCTGCTTTTGCTTATCTGGGAGATAACCAGCTATTATTAAGAGTATCATCTTTAATTCTTGAGCTTATAGATACTACCAGCCATAATGTTTCACAAAACATCCAGCTATTCTTTCCTACGCCAACTAAATTATTTGCTTCTTACTCTTTTACTGCATTCTCAAAAGTTTTTACTGTCGTGAACAAAGGACTTTTCTCAGACCTCATCACCTTGGCCCCTCCACACCTTCTAACATATTCATGTCCCCTTGGTACCAACTTCACAGCCTTATCTTTTCTTGTGGCTGGGAGACACAATATTCTCAGTACACGGTCTGTCCCCTGACTATCTTCTCTTCCTAAAGACCCCTTGGTCCACTGCGCTTCAAACTATGCATTGCCACTCAATCCTGTCTCCTGGGAAGGCTTCAAGACAGGCAGCCTCAACGTTACTGTCAGTGAAGCTCATTACACATCCACCAGGGTTCAGAGGATATTTCCAGAAAGATGTCCAGAAACGCACGGGTTTTTCAACCCTTCTAAACTTCTCTCCTCCCTGCAAAATCATTGTTCATTCCTATCTAACATTCTGCTGCTGCCCTTTTGATTCCAGCCTCCTCACTATTCTCCTGCTTCTTGACTCTCTCTAGTGACCACACCATGGACCTTCCAGCCCTTTCTTATACCGTCCCTCCCAGCTGGAATGTTGGCGCCTTCCACTATTCCTTGAGATCAGCTCGAATTTCACCACCTCTCTGGAGACATGTCTGGATATTCAAACCCACAGTGAGCTCTTTATCATCAACTCAGGACATCCAGATCCTGTGCCAACTTTTGGGAATGAAACATAGACCATCTTGTCTTGTGACTCTTACACAGTTGCCTTAAATTGCTATTCAGCTTTTCATGTGTGTTCTTGTTATGTCTGCAGTTACGCTGTCTTCTACTTGAAGGCAGGGATGTGATTTTAAATTTGCTGAAATCTCCCAAAGTGAATGAAATGGAGCCAAGTAAAGAACAGTGCTCAATCAATATTGTGAAATCAAAGAAACCAGCATTCTCATCTACAGTTTTGCCTTCTTTTCATTTAAAGAGTTTATCAACATTTTCAAATAAATTCATTTTATTTTTAGAGTGGTATCATTTCTTGAGTGTTTTGCTTTTAGAACTTGCTCTAACTAGCCAACATGCAGAAGGGACAACCCAAACGTGGCCAGGCTTTGTCTGGACGAAAAGCTATTAGGATTTACCCCTGCACATCACAAAGAAACAAATAATGGCTTCAGCTTCAGTAATATTCCACTAACGCTTTTTAAACAAAGATATATGCAGGCAGCGAGTGACTCAGCTTCCAAAATAGGCTTAAATAAAAATAATCACATTGTTTTAGAACAGAAGGTTGTGTTTAATTGGTAATTTGTGGGTTCTAAGATGGAAACACACTACTGTGGATTCTAATGCTTGGTTAATAAATGAATTACAGTAATATAATCCAATTACTATTCATCTCAGTTGAACAGATAACTTTCCCTAAACCAAAAACAAAAGGAACCAAAGGAGATCCAGTTTACCTATTTTTGAATGGATGGAAATGAAAACTGATTTTTTAAGAATAATGCCAAAATGCCTCAATGGGTTTGCTGCATAAAATGCTGTGTGATGATACACACCCTGCAGGCCTTTGAAAATGCTTCAACTGCCTGCCAGACATGAGTGGTGACTGTTAGGCAGTCCCAGTCATTAGGCTAGAGCCCCATCGGAAAAAAAAAAAAATTGCCTTTGTATGACACCCTGATGTAAAACAGACCAACTGTCTGACAATCTCTCCAAGGACCAGAATCCCCAAGCATCCTCATCTCTACATCACTCTCAGGCCACAGAAAGCATTTTTATTCTTCAGCCATTCCAACCAGCCCCAAATGAACCCAATAGTTTTCACAGGGCTTGCCTGGCAATGAAGAGGTATTATTGATTATATTTGTTTATATGACTTCACATGTTGCCCAGACACCCATCTCAAATATTTTTAGTTTCTGTGTCCTGCATCCCCAAAGCAAATCCAAGCAGGCCCTAATTAATAATATCAAGTATTTTCCTTTGTTAAGAACTAGTATTCAGCCTGAGTGCCATTAATCAGAACTGTCAAGTGTGATAGAAATATACAGGCTGAAGAATAATTCATCAAACATCAAGACCCAAAGGGCTGTCAGGCCACACCCTTGAATCCACCAAGTGAGATCTCAGACCCTTTCCCATTTTTACTGGGGATACTGGAACTAGAGCAATGGTGACAGCTCTTTTGATGTCTCATAATGAGGGTCAAATGTTTAGGTTACTGGCATGATTTATGATGGGAGCTCAGAAAAACAGGTTGAGAATACACCATCTTTTGACTTTGGTTTACAGAAAAGCATATGGGAAAACTCATCTTCCCATATCCCTGTGTGAAGATGTAACCAGTGCACCCAGGCAAGGCCCACTGAGCCTTAACTTTGATAGTCGGTTCAGGTTGGCAAATGCTTTGTAAGGTTTTGTAAACAAAACTGAAGGCTTTCAAATAATTTCATGAGTTTATTAAGCCTTAAAATTGTGGACAGAAGGAAAACTATAGGCAACTGAGTTTGCAAATTCAACTCTTCTTTGCAGATGTCCAAGTGCACATGAACATCATGTAGAAAATGAAACATGGGAGAAGAGAATGTTCTGGTGATGACCATCATGCTGAGAAGCTTTTTTTTTTTTAGTACTTTTTTTAAATTTTATTTTATTATGTTCTGTTAATCACCATACATCGATAGTTTTTGATGTAGTGTTCCATGATTCATTGTGTATAACACCCAGTGCTCCATTCAATATGTGCCCTCTTTAATACCCATCACCAGGCTAACCCATGCCCCACCCCCCTCCCCTCTAGAACCCTCAGTTTCTTTCTCAGCTTGTCTCCCCCTCTGATTCCCCCCCCATCATTTTTCCCTTCCTATTTTTTTAACATATAATGTATTATTTGTTTCAGAGGTACAGGTATGTGATTCAACAGTCTTACACAATTCACAGCGCTCACCATAGCACATACCCTCCCCAATGTCTATCACCCAGCCATCCCATCCTTCCCACTCCCCACCACTCCAGCAACCCTCAGTTTGTTTCCTGAGATTAAGAATTCCTCATATCAGTGAGATCACATGATACATGTCTTTCTCTGATTGACTTATTTCGCTTAGCATAATACCCTCTAGTTTCATCCATGTCACTGCAAATGGCAAGATTTCGGGTTTTTTTTGATGACTGCACAATATTCCATTACACACACACAAACACACACACACACACACACACACACACTCCACATCTTCTTTATCTATTCATCTGTTGATGGACATCTTGGCTCTTTCCATAGTTTGGCTATTGTGGACATTGCTGCTATAAACGTTGGGGTGCACGTACCCCTTCGGATCACTAAATTTTATCTTTGGGGTAAATACCCAGTAGTGCAATTGCTGGGTCGTAGGGTAGCTCTATTTTTAACTTTTTGAGGAATCTCCATACCATTTTCCATAGTGGCTGTACCAGCTTGCATTCCCACCAACAGTGTAGGAGGGTTCCCCTTTTTCTGAATCCCCAACGACATCTGTCATTTCCTGACTTGTTCATTTTAGCTATTCTGATTGGTGTGAGGTGGTATCTCATTGAGGTTTTGATTTGGATTTCCCTGATGCCGAGCAATGTTGAACAGTTTTTCATGTGTCTGTTGACCATTTGGATGTCTTCTTTGGAAAAATGTCTGTTCATGTTGAGAAACTGTTTCTACAGGTAGCAGTCAGTCCAAAGGAGTGTCTCCTGCCCTCAGCATTCAGTCCACAAACATTTCTCAAGCAACTACAAAGCACATCAGGTTCTATTCTGGATAGAAAACTAGAGTCCCTGTTTCTTCAATTTTTCACAATTTAATTTTGGAAATCAGACACATATGCAATCAACTATATGCCTGAAACACATTATATGTGTTTGACTTTGGTTTACATAGTTTTACACATTATACTATGTACTCCACAATTAATAATCAGGTTCAGTAAACTGTCCCCAATATCTCACAGTTTTTTTTTGTTTGTTTGTTTTTAAGATTTATTTTTTTGAGAGAGACAGAGCAAGCAAGCCAGGGCAGGGGCAGAGGAAGAGGGAGAGAAAATCTTAAGCAGACTCTGCACTGAGCTGAGCACAGAGTCCCAGGCAGGGCTCGAGCCCATGACCCTGAGATCATGACCTAAGCCAAAACCAAAAAGTTGGACACCTAACTGACTGTGCCACCCAAGTGCCCCTAAACAGTTAATCTCCAAATGGAATAAGGACAGATCTTTTTTTTTTTAAGATTGTATTTATTTATTCATGTATTTATTTGAGAGAGAGAGAGAGAAAGCACAAGGAGGGAGGGAACGGATAGAGGGAAGGGGAGAGGGTGGGAGAGGGAGAAGCAGACTCTCCACTGAGCAGGCAGCACCAGAGCACCTCACGGGGCCCTGAGATCATGACCTGAGCTAAAGGCAGATGCTTAACCCACTGAGCCACCCAGGTGCCCCACAAGCACAGGTCTTGAATGAAGCTCCAGTTTATTAAACTCGGAGACTATCTGCTTATCTCTAAAATACGAGTAACACAATTTATCTCACAGGACTTTCATAAAGATGAAACAAAACACGTACCATGGCTAGAATAAATGGTGTTCAATAAATATCAGTTCTCTGAAGAAAAATTTATATACACACTTACAATGCAATTGTTTTATGTTGATAATATTTTGCTATTACCAGAAGGAAATTTTCCATTCTATTTACAGTTTCATTATTTCTTTGAGGGGGAAAGAAACATAGAAGATATTTTTTAAAAACTACAAAAACAACATGTTGATTACAAAACCACAATTCTATTTATAATATACTCAAATTATAGAACTTTCCCTTCATTTATCCATAGTAAGGTAGTCCTGTTTCATTTATTTCAACAGTTGCATTTCAGATTTACAGACATAATCTATCTACATAATCAGGAAAATATGAAAAATCGTATTTTTCACCTCATCAGCCCCTGTCTATTAGTAACAATCTCACTTGCAGTGGTCCTTTAGGGTTTAATGGGCTCTTGGATATCTTCTTTCCGCTACTACCAAAGACTGAACAACCTCAATTTTAGCCCTAGAAAAGATGGAAGACTTTATTACCTTGTATTTATTCCAACAAGTGTGGTTCATGCATTTGAATACAGAAAACATATCCCTAATCAAAAATGAAACGGTGAACAACAACTTAGGTCTCAACAGTATTTTGGAAACTTAAGCATCAACATAGTTACCACTGGAGAAGGAGATGGTGGTGATGGTCACCATTTCTATCATTTCTTGGATCTATGCTGTATGTGAGATACATGGATTTCTCAAATCCTTCCTTGGTAAAGTCTTTAACCTTAGTGAAGGTGAAGAAATTATAAACACTTGTTCTTACAGTCACATTTTATAGTTGAGGATATGGAGTTTCAAAGAGACTAACTTGTTTGAGGCTACATAGTACTAGTAAGTGATAAATCCAGGATTTAAACCCAGTTTCTAAGTGGTGCCAAAGCACAGACTCCCCACTATTTCACAATGCCAACATAACAAATGGTTAATGATGACAACAAAGGTGATTCAACAACCACTTGGATACTTATATTTACTTTCATTTCCAGAGATACTGAGAACACATATAAATTCTTATTTACATGGTATCCCAAACAGACTGGAAAACATTAAGGAAGACCTAGATGTGGACTACTAGGTGACTACAAGAGCAATGGAAGCTGTTTCTGTTCATAGAAAAGTCTAGTCTGCTGTTCCTGGTAAAGGCACACAAAGAATGGGGTTAGTTAGCATAATGTCCAAAACTCCACCAGGACTCCCAAACTCATCCTGATTGGTATTTAATGGTACTAAAGGTTCACTGGCTGAGGTTCTGTTGTCGCAGTTTTGAATCTTCAGAGATTCACAATCACCTGACTTCCCTCAAAAGTCTTCTAAGCCAGTGACTGGGCCGAAGGTCACAATTTTGCATTTCTAATAAGCTCACAGGTGATGTCATGCTGTAAACAAACCACATTTTTAGTAGCAATGTTCTAAACCAAGGTCAAAACACAGAAAAGGTCCTGGAGCAGGACTCCTAATTTGGAGCCCAAAGAATCAACTTGTAGCTTTCAGTGCTGATGTTTTTTCAAGTTGTCGAACTACCAATACATTAAGCAATCCTTTGTGAGGAATGAAGGAAGAGAGGTAAATAAAAGAGATAATCTACAGATAAAGCCTCTATAATGAGGCACTTGCCAGAAAATAAATCAACCCAGTGGTAAAGTGTTCTATTGACATTTAGCCAATATTAGGCTAAATTTTAGAAGGATTATAAAAGGATTATCTGATTGTTGTCCTCATGGAAGATGCAACCTAGAAAAAATATTTAGGGCAATTTGGCACTAAATTTAATGATAATAACTGTGTGTACAATGGGACTAAAGTATTGGTGGGTAGCAGAGTTTTCACTGGATCCCTACTTCTAGGAAAGAGAGGATGGTACCAATTTTTAAAGATGGAGAATTCACAAAATTGCTTTTCCTGAATATGCAAAGTTTTGAAATTAAAATCAACCACAGATTGCATTCCAAAGGCAGTATATGTTACTTTGCAGCTTCACGCTTTAGTGCAGCTACAATTTTGCCCTATTCCTTGCTCAAGTGAAAAAGGAAGCATGCACGTACACCTAAGTACATCTAAGAAGGTATTTTTGCTGCCTGATTCCCAGAATGTGTCTCAGAGATGCTTTGGTCAAGGCTGTCAGTTATCTACCAGACCCTCTGAAAAATGATGACCATAGCATAACACCAATTCTTGGTACCAGGGTCTAGCTTTGCCTCTCCCAGAACACCCAAGATTTGGGGACAGTGCAAAAGCACCCCTTCATCACTCAGGAAGAGGAAGACTGATGCCTAGACCATAACTGATGACTGCTCACTCATTTAGAGCAGGACTCTTGACTCCTGATTGCAAACTCTTTCTCTGAACAATCCACTCCCGCCTTCACCACCACCCAAGACAAGGCTCCCGTATAAAAATATGTATAGAGCCTCAGACCTTCTTTCTTTTTTTTTTTTAAGATTTTATTTATTTATTTGAGAGAGAGAGAGAGAGAGAGAGAGAGAGAGAGAGCGCGCACATGAGAGGGGGGAGGGTCAGAGGGAGAAGTAGACTCCCTGCCGAGGAGGGAGCCCAATGCGGGACTCGATCCTGGAACTCCAGGATCACAACCTGAGCCGAAGGCAGTCGCTTAACCAACTGAGCCACCCAGGTGCCCCTCAGACCTTCTTTCTTTAGCCTAGCCTGGAATCCACCACTAATTTGCCTTTGAAAGAAGCCCATTCACAATTAACATCCGCATGTCACCACTGGAGACCATCCATCAAGCTCCAGAGTACTTTCAGATTGAGATATGTAACTTAAAACTACTAATCTCCCCAACCACTGAAAATGACAATGTTGAGTCATTCATGACTAAAAGCAAGGAAAAAAACGTGTAACTTCCTAGTTGTTTTCAAATTTTTAAGATTTCAAATATTAGGTTAATGTATTGTCATTGTATAATTAAAGTTATACATACAAAAGAAAAGGACCAGCATCCCGCTGAAGAATAGCCACCAATTAAG
Organism: Eumetopias jubatus; assembly: GCF_037043125.1. Classification (NCBI taxonomy): domain Eukaryota; kingdom Metazoa; phylum Chordata; class Mammalia; order Carnivora; family Otariidae; genus Eumetopias; species Eumetopias jubatus. Next base: position 31,458,804 of record NW_028274809.1, read on the forward strand.
GTTTGCCCACTTGTAAATATTGAGTTTTGTTAATCCACTCTGTATCTAGCCAAAATAATAATAACAATAATTTAACTGTACTTTCAAAAATGGCATTTTATATCTTAGGAAAAGAAAAAATTAAGTAGCTAAAGATCATACCTAATATAGTCATGCTTTCCTAAAGCACAGACCTCAAGAAAATAGTTGCCTCCATGTTTACAATGAGGTAAACATGAATTGTTTTCACTGCTATGAAATTATTTTGTCAAGATGGAAGAAGTTTCATAGAAATTTCCTAACCTTACACAACAGGTAATTCCAATGATCTTGCTTCCAAGCCTTCTCTGGCTTTTTTTTTTTCTTAATGAAATATGATAAAATATTAATTCAAGATGCCAAGGGACATACATAAACAGAAACACTGCAGCACGTTTGTTCTAATATAATTGCAGGATGTTGGCTCTACTCCTAAATAATTACTGCATTAGTTAGTGAGGGCTCCCTATAGGATTATGCAATTTTTTTAAGTAGTTAGACCAGATATCCTGTCCATGGGAAAGTCATTTGTGTGCAGCCCCACATCAGCTATACCTTTCTGGGAGATCACGAGACTTTTATACACTCTGCTGTGTTCCACACCGCCATGTATATGGAACTTGCAGGCAACCAGCCAAGGACAGAGTTGGAGAACAGCTGACTCCAACATGCGAATGGATGTTAAGGCACAAGCAATTCTTCCAAGCTTTCTCAAAGAGCATCAACAGCAAACCTTTTCTCTTCTTGGGCTTTGATGACCCCCTTTGAAAACAGTGAGAAGAATCCTTCACAGAAGGGGGTGGTCATTTCATAGAGCCATCTCTACATATCAGAAATTGGCAGTCTAGAAAAGAAAATCATGGATCTCATCTATTCCTTTTGAAAAGCACAATCCAGGTACATCAAAGAAATAAACTCTTTAGAACAGCCACATTATGCCTGATCAATATAAAAGGACGCTTAGCCATTCCACACTTAATAAAACAAAGTGGGAAGAATCTTGCCTTTCTTTCCCACTGAAATTCTAATCATCAGTTAGAATCCACTTAAATCTGAGTGGTGTTTGGCACCTGGCTTTTGTTGGCCAGACAATCCAGCACTGGCAAGAACAGTAAGCCCAGTGATACCTAGGATCTGCAAATCTAATTTCAAAATCAAGCTATGAACTTTAAGTACAAAAACTGATTAGGCACAAGTATACAAGCCAAATCACCTCCAACCAAATATTCAATTCCCCAGCCTTTTAATGTTGATAAGAGATCTCTAATAGCTTTACAAAGGACATGCAATGGGAGCCATCAAGAGTTATTTTAGAATGTTGCACTATCTTCACAACCCGTTAAGACATTTGATCCTCAAGGGACTCCTGGGTGGCTCAGTTGGTTAAGCGACTGCCTTCGGCTCAGGTCATGATCCTGGAGTCCCAGGATCCAGTCCTGCATCGGGCTCCCTGCTCAGCAGGGAGTCTGCTTCTCCCTCTGACCCTCTTCCCTCTCGTGCTCTCTCTCTCTCATTCTCTCTCTCTCAAATAAATAAATAAAATCTTTAAAAAAAAAAGACATTTGATCCTCAAGATAATGCTCTGTCCTAGATTCCTATCAATTCTCCATTTTTACATTGGTTTCCTCCACAAGTGTCCCACAATCACAGAATCTGAGTGGCCTGTGAGCTGACCACGGCATTATAAGATAGAGAGACTGGTGATATGGCCTCTGTCACAAAACATGAGTTAGGATGAGCAAACACTATCCCCTGATTCCCTGTGCTCACATACAGGAGCTCCATGACGTGGCTTAGTTAATACCTTCAAGTCTCATTTGATGATTTCAGAATCAGAAATCCAAATTAGCCTAAGCATGCCTCAAAAAGCTTTCACAACCCAAGCACTGAAACAACTACTCTTTGTTGGTTGCCCTGTCACTGTCCCTGTTTGGATTGCTGTCTGAGATGCAGAAATGGGGAGCTTCCAGAACCATGCCAGGGTCCAGTAACAAAAGGGGATTCATTTCCTTCACATTTACAATTTTTTAAAAAACTGAATGGTCATCACTATAGAATGCCACCAGAAATCATTTCTTCATGCACCTTTCCTTCAGAATAGCTATAATTGAACCATTCTGAAGTCATGACAATTACAGGAGTAAAACATTTATAGCACACATCTTTCCACATCCCAAATAGCTAAGGGCATCTAAAGCAACCAACAATTACAGCTTTCTGCTTTAAGTACTGAACCTTCTGTAAAGAAAAAAAAAATCATTGTCAATCTTGTAAACCTAAATAACTACTGTATGCTTCATTTCTTTCCTCCTGCACAGCATTCCTATAATTTACAATTTTCTAAAAAAAGACATCACTAATAATCACACACATTCTGACAAGGCTAACAATAAAAAGTTCTGCTCTTAATCCTTATATACGAAACAGCAGGACTCACTTCACATTCACCCTTGATATGGCTCTAAAGAAATAAAAAATAAAAGTTAAATTTATATGTGTCTATATGTAAGAAACACACATACATATATCATATACATATCAAAAGTGAAAAGATACTTGGGTAATTTATTACCCTTAGCTGGAAAACTGGAGGGTTTTCTTTTCAAGATTTTATTTATTTAATTGACGAGAGAGAGAAAAAGCACAAGCAAGGGGAGCAGCAGAGGGAGAGGGAGAAGCAGACTCCCCGCTGAGCAGGGAGCCGGATGCAGGACTTAATCCCAGAACCCCGGGATCATACCTGAGCAGCTGCTTAACCGACTGAGCCACCCAGGCACAAGGAAAATTGTTTTTATTTTAAGGAGCATATATATGTTGCTAATAGTTTATTCTTTTCATTCTAGTTCTATTCATATATAATTGACAGAAATCATATATATTTAAGGTGTACAATGTGATGATTTGATGTATCTATACACTGAGAAATGATTACCACACCCAAGCTGCTTAGCACATCCACAATCTCACCACACAGTTAGCTTTCTGAGGGCTAGTGGTAGTGAGAATATGTAAGTTCTACTCTCAGCAAATTTTCAGTATACCACATAGTATTATTTACTATAACCACCATCACATACATTAGATCCCCAAAGCTTATTCATCTTGTAACTGAAACTTTGTATACTTTACCATTTCCCCTTTTCCCTCACTCTTTAGCCCCTAGGAACCGCCATTCTACTCCTTGTTTCTATGAGTTCAATTCTTTTAGATTCTACATATGAGGTCACTCAGTATTTCTGTATGTGGCCTATTTAGCATAATAGTCTCCAGGTTCATCCATGTTGTTGCTAATGGCAGGATTTCCATCTTTTTAAATGGAATAACAATATGCCATTGTGTATAACACCCACACATACATATCTATACATTTATCTATACACATGTATATAGACACACATATACAGGCACACACACACATTTTCTTTACCCATTCATCTGTCAGTGGACACTTAGGTTGGTGCCCTATCTTGGTTACTGCGAATAATGCAGCAAAGAACATGGGAGTACAGATATCTCTTTGAGACACTGATTTCGTTTCCTTTGGCTATTTACCCAGAAGGAGGATCACTGGATAGTACGATAGTTCTATTTCTAATTCTTTGCGGAACCTCTATACTGTTTTCCACAGTGGCTGGACCAATTTACATTCTCACCATCAGTGCACAAGCGTTCTCTTTTTTCCACATCCTTGCCAGCACTTAGTGTCTCTTGTCTTTTTGATGAGAGATAACCATTCTAACAGATGTGCCATGATATCTCATTGTGCTTTTCATTTGCATTTCCCTGATGATTAGTGATGTGTTTTTCTTTTTTAAAGATTTTATTTTTTTTAAGGAAGCTCTACACCCAACATGGGGCTCAAAGCCACAACCACAAGATCAAGAATCTCATGCTCCACTGAATGAGCCAGCCAGGTGCCCCAAGCATCTTTTCATATCCTGTTGGGCATATGTATATGTTCCTTGGAAAAATATCTATTCAGGTCCTCTGGCAACTTTTAATCGGTTTTTTTTTTTTGCTATTGAGTTGTCCCTTATATATTCTGGATATCAAGCCCTTATGAAAGAGGCGGTTTGCAAATTTTTTCTCCAATTCCATAGGTTGCCTTGTTATTTTGTTGGCCAACAATTTATTCTTCTAAAAACCTGCTATACTCTTATTTCAAGTAAAAAATGGATAACTGTGTCAGGAAAGAAATAAAACTATATTTAGAAAAATGGAGAGAGACTTAATTTTAGATTACTGCAGAGGTACAGTCCAAAACCACTGTTCTGTTTTTCATATTTAACCATTTTTTTCTACATTATTGGACAGTAACATGTCAATTAGCTAAGTCTAATAAGAATTTAAAGAATTTATATAATTATACACCTAGTTTTACTGCTTTGCCTAAGATTACTGTCACCTCCTATAAAATACTTTTCATTAAAAAAGGCAATTTCTTCAGTCCTTTGATGGGACATAATTAGCTTTTCTGACATATCAAAGTCACCTTGCAACACTAACTCTGTGCTAGAACACCAAAGCCAGGTGTGCTGTTACATGACTTTTTTCTTTACAGTGCCAAAAGAACTGTTGATGGATGCCTCTGTAGTTTAATATCTGACAGTAGGTGTAAGTAAATAACATTTTTATTTAAAAAACTATAATACATAGTGATAATGAAGAGCAGAGGCAGCTTTTTCATTTACAACCTGTCTATAAATTTTGGCAGGAAATTGAAACTAATTTAATATGTTCAGTCTGAGGAAGCTACTCAGTTCTAAGAACACAGAGTCATAGTTAAATTGATGTAGCCAGAATTATACTCTCTGAAATGAACAAAACAATGTAGGGCACCTAAATGAGGTTTCCAAACTGACACACAGTAGCTGGCCAGACTTGAGTAGAAACACAGAGTTTTCGGGTCTGCAAATTGACTGCAATTATTATCATCACTAAATACATCTTAATCTGCTGCCCATCACTACTTGAAAAAATTACTGGTGTTTTTCAGAAAGTCATGGTGTATTGAGCCCTCACAAAATAGTAGCATCTTTGGTGATATCCTTTGGTAGACTGACAGAATTCTAAAGTTCCCTTTAAATAAACTCATTATACAAATTTCTATAGTAGAGGACTTTTGTTTACATAACCTCTAACTTCAAATTAAGGGCTTTTCAGTCAAGACTTCAGACAATGTAAGGCAGTGGCCCCTACTGGTAAAATTTAATACCTTAACACAATTTAAAAATCTAATAAGAATCGGACATGGTGAAAAACCATTCCAAGGAAGCAAGATTCTGAGTGTCTGGACATCACCAGGCCTAGAACCAGGGATCCATGTAATGTGCTGAAACAATCCCCAGAATAGAGGAAGAGCTGCAGCTTACTGAAAGAACTCAGAATAAAAAGATCAAGCTGCAGACTCTCTCTTGCATTTTATGTTAGGTATACACGGCTGCCAAGGCTAAGGGTAGCATGAGCTATCTGCCATTTCCATATCTTTGTGTAGAAAACCAAAATCCTTCAACCCAATCCAACAAGTGTTTTGTCGATACAAACATACCTCCAATATATGATGAACATCACTAGAAAAATTTGATTTGCTCTATAAATATGCCTTATAGCCAACTTTAAGAGATATTTGCATTTAAACTAGAAGTACCAAGACATAACTATGACCAAGCACTGATTCAGCTGAAGCTATCATATTTTCAGAGAGGGCTCTGTAATCAACCTCTGGATTATTTCTTTGTGAGACAAAATATTTAAGCCAAACTTGGTGCTTCCGATGCAATTACTGCTGATAGTATTGTCCTTCTGTTCACCATTCAACTAATAATCTGTTGATCGATGAGGCAAGACAGATATGGCTGTTTCAGTGGCCCAGACCAACATCTCTCAACATCTCAGCTGGCTCCACACCTGAGTACAATTTCCTATTCATCACAGGTCCTCAAAAAGCTCTGGGAAAGAGTGGAGGAGTGGTTCGAGAAATTGAGGAAAGGCCCTGAAAGGCCTTTGAAGAAATCCTCTTCTTGGTCAACTAGTCCCCATGGGCCCCCTAAAGGATCATCCCCACACAGTTGTTTCTCATCCATTCTTCAGCAGGATCATTTGTGGCCTAGCGACAAACTAATGACATGCTGTAGGATGGCCCTCTTCTTAATCCCACCTTTAAAATTCTTAAAGTCCATTCCCTTTTTACATACAAAAAGATGTGATAAACTTTTTAAGAACTCAAAATAGGTCGAAATGCTCTGAGAATAAAAACGTTATCTGCATATAAATCACCAGATAAAAATGTTACAAGACAAATAGTCTCTCTCACAACTATTCCTTTTTCAAGACATGCCAACCAAAATCTCTTACCATGTAGCTCAAAGTGGCCCCATGAACCTACAGTATGGGCATCTGTGAGAATATTTTAGAAATGAAGAAGCTCAGCCCTACTCCAGACATACCTACTAAGAATCTGCATTCTTAAAAGATCTTTAGGTGTTTCTTTCTGAATGCACATTTAAGTTTGAGAGTACTCCACCTGAAGATTTTCATAAGATGCTCTGCAAAGGAATTTGAAAAGATGAAACTAGAAGGAAATGTGCCCTCTTCATACTTAATGTGGACAAACATAAAGCCAAAAGAGTTAATTATTAGGACTCTGATGAAGAATATATAAAATTATGAAATACATTTTAAAATATATAGACTGGGAATGGGAAGTGACTTCTTATAGGTGCAAGAATTCTTTTGAGGTGATGAAAATGGTCTAAAATTAGATTTTGGGGATGTTGCAGAACTCTGTACATATGCTGAAAACCACTGAATTACACAATTTATTTTTTTTAAGATTTTATTTATTTATTTATTTATTTGAGAGAGACAGAGAGTGTGAGCAGGGAGGGGCAGAGGGGGAGGAAGAAAAAAATCTGAATCAGACTCCACATTGATCATGAAACCCAACGGGGACTCAGTTCCATGACTGTGAGATCATGATCTAAGCCGAAACTAACAGTCAGTTTGCTTAACTGACTGAGCCACCCAGGCTCCCCTGAATTACACACTTTAAATGGGTGAGCTTTATGGGATGTAAGTTTTATCTCAGTAAAAATGAGTTAAAAAATCAGTTAAAAACATTTAGATTAATTAAATTTAAAATCATAAAAAAGATCAAGTATCACTAACCATAAGGGAAATGTAAATTAAAAACACAAGACATTACTTCACAACAACCAGAATAGCTAAGGAGGAAAATGAATAAATGGTAATATGTTCATACAATGGATTATTCTGCAATAGAAAGGAACAAACCACTGATGCATACAACTATATGGATGAATTTCACAAACCTCGTGTGGAAGAATAGAAGCCACACTCCAAAGAGTACAAACCATGATCTCATTGATAGGACCTTCTAGAACTAAGCTAGGGTGATAGCAATGAGAGCAGGGGTTGCCTCTGGGAGTGAGAATTGACTGGAAAGAGGCCCATGGCAACTTACTGGAGTGACAGAAAAGTTCCACATGTTTTATTTGAATGGCAGCTACACATGTGATTACATTTAGAACTCATCGAACTGTTTATTTAAAATGTGTCTTGGGGCGCCTGGGTGGCTCAGTCAGTTAAGCATTTGACTTTGGCTCAGGTCATGATCTAGGGGTCCTGGGATGGAGCCCTGTGTCAGGCTCCCCACTTTTCCTTCTCCCTCTGCCTGGGCACACTCTCTCAAATAAATAAATAAAATCTTAAAAAAAAATAAAATAAAATGTGTGTTTTATTACATGATAATTACACTCCAATTTAATAACAACAAAAAATCCGATCCCACTCCACACACCCATGTATCCTGGATACACCTTGAAAACTGGGAAATACAAGTGTTAAAACTAGGTCCCCCATCTCTGCCATCGTCAGGATTGTAGTATTCTCTTGAAGTGAACTTTCTGGTAAGAGTTCTTTATTCCTTTTAAGCACCAACTTATTTATCCTAAGTTTATGATTCTTCTTCTAAAATTATTCACAAGTGTTCCCTTCCTGAGGCACAATGTACACATTTCATCTTTTTCTGTACAACTCATTTTCATCGTCATGAATATCAATTAGCCTGTAATATGGGGCGGCTACCTGGAGAGGTATTTGCGGTAGAAGGGGCTATTTACTGTCTCCATAAGCAGTGCTCCTACCCTCCGAGCTTTATTCCGTTTTCTTCCTGTCTACTTTACTGATTTGCAGTGAGCAGGTCTCTTCCCTCACTGCCGGCTGCCTGCTACCGTTTCTTTCTCCTCTGTGCTTCTAAAAATGATACTGCGGACTCAGGTGTGCCTTCCGCACAGAGACGGTCCGTGATCGGCCTCGCCAACGTTTCCCACCACTCTCTCACGTCACCCTCTTTTCGTCGTTTAGTGCCACAATTTTATACTGCTTTGTGTTTGTTTTGTGTTTCTAACTTTCCTACTGTCCCCTTTTACAAGCAGACCTCTTCGGGAGTATTTGCCATCAAATGCTCAGCAACTTAAGGAGCGTCCGGCATAAAACAGGTAATTAAGAAAGGATGGGCAGTGGGGTGTCTGGTGGACAAATGAATAATGGATGGCTGGGGAAAGCCGTGATGCTGGAATCAGATAACTGAGCAGAATTCTCCCACTTCACTAAGCAGAATGATCTCAGAGCAAGAGTTCGGCTCCCCTCCCCCCACCCCCGGAGCTACGGTCTCCTCATTTGTTAAAAACGGGACTAACTACGCCCTATGTAGCACTGCTGTGACTACTGAACAGCCTTTAAGCCTCCTTAAGGGAAAAGCTGATAATGAAGCCCAAACTGTGTGTAAAGAACAAGTAAGTCTTGAATAAGATTCGACCTGAAGAGGATATATATAAGCTTTGTGCAAGCCTCCCTATGCATATTTTAGCTGCTCAGGTCTTTCAGATGTAAGATGATCTACAAATTAACTTGTATTATTTATTATTTGATAATTATCACTGTTAAAATATTTTTTGTTATTCATCTAATAATTAGATAAAATACTCTTTGAGTGAAGTGATGATTAAAGCCGAACCCAGAACCACCTCTTTTCAGCCTTTAGAAACTGTTTGACATACCGTCTACTCCTCTAGATTTGAAAAGCAAATAAGGACAGAAGACATAGGGAGAATGAAGTTTAAGGACATACAGTCCCCAGTAAGAGACCTAGGTAAAAAGTGACTTACAAAACAAGGCAAAGTGTAGAGATCAAACAGGTATTTGATTTCAGTAGTATCTGCCAAATTAAGTAAATGAGAACCATCCACACAATTACCCAAAAATCTGAGTGAGACAGAGCTAGAGCTAATCTAATTAGAGAATCAAACAAAAGAATTTATTACAGTTAGTTTCTCAAAGTCAGCAGATGACCTTTCACAACTTCTGTCCCCACAGACAGTAGGAACAAGACGGCAACCTGGGTGTATTTCTTAGTACTTGAACCCAGTACATAACAAGTTCAGACGACTGCACAGCTGGCCCAACAAAGAGATGAAAAACAAAACAACCACAACAAATATGTGGTATTTTTCTTTCTCCGAAGTGTTCTGTAGGCATGGACAAGGTTCCCTGATGAGACTTTTAAACCACCCAACACGCAGAAAAATTCTGAAGGAACGTATTTCTAAATTCTAATCAAAATCTTTTAAGCAAAGCTTATAATCCCTCTTGGTGAAATATCTTCTGCATTCTTCTATAATTATACATACACATATAGTACGCATTAGGTATATAATTCCATCTATCTACACAGGTGTGTGTATAGAACTTGGCAGATGAATCCTGAAACAATTGCTATACGTTCCTTTTGCCATTGTTTTCTATATTTGGTGAATTTCTCAGAGGACTGTACTCTGGAAACAAACCAATGTATTTTTAACGGCAAACATTTAATCTGGTTTTGACTGTTGAAGGTAGGTATACCTATAGCTCCTATGTGTGTTTTTCTTTCAGATTTGGCTTTGGGAGTTTTTATGTGTTTAGCTGCTCGGTAATAAAAGAGAATTAGAGAACTGTGGGATTATCTGTCCATTTTAATGATGGTGTTTTCAAGGGTCAGACTTTATCTTCCATGCACGCTTTAAGAGTAAAGGGACAAGAAGGCTTTAAAAGTGGGCATTAGGCGCTGTCACAAGTAGACTTGAAGAAGAGCCACGGGCCTGCTGTACATTTACTGAAGATCTCATAGCTCCATCTAGCTCCAGACAAGGGAATTCAGGGGATAATAATAGAATTACACCCAACAGGACTACCAAAACATAAAAGGGAAATCAAGAACAGTTGAATTGAACCCATTATGAAAGCACGGAGTTTACAAGTACAGGAAATTTGTCAATTAACCCTGATTAAAAAGAATGTTCATTAGTTAACTGACAGTTGATTTTCTAAATAAAGAAATCATCCTTATCATTATTATTTACTTTTTTAGCACTTCATTTTTTAAAAATAGGACAGATGTGAGAAACGATTAAAACCGAACTTTTTTCCCCCACTGAAAATGGTCTCCTGTCTCGCACATTGTTCTGAGTGTTCTGAATTCTGCCTTGAGATCAGGAAAACAAAGAGGAAGCCACTTCTAAAGTTAAAATCGAAGGATAAATCAGGATATGATGCAGAAATATGACATGATTAGTGGTTTTTTTTTAACCAAACAATAGAATCTGTTTTGAGTTGTTTATAGCCTACAATAAATCAAAAGGAAATTTACACAAAGCCTCCAAAAGGGGCTTATGTAAAAACATAATTACAACCCATGAGCAATCTACAAATAGCTCTTTAATATGAAAACACAAAAATAAGCAGTAAAATATGAAACAATTAATGAAAATTCAGCTAGGAAAATAACTTTGGGCCTAAGCTTAAAGAAATAGCAGGAAGAACATGCACTTGAAACAAAATTTATCACAGAAATTCAAATCAAATCATACTATATCCAAACATACAGAATTAGAGTCTGTATTTGATAAAATTACAAAATTAAACAGCAGCACAATTCCTTAATTATGTTCTTTAGAAATGATTCCAAACATTTTTAAATGTTTTAATAGTGGACAGGCAACTTCGCATTTCTCTAAATACCATTCATTACTGAGAAGCACAAGACAGTGAAATCCCTGAAAATAAAACAAATTGTTATTTAACCCAATTTGACTAGATAGATTCCAAATAAAATATTCAAAAGGCACATAGCAAACATTCTATATACTTCCTTCTTCACTTTAAAAAAATAATTTTGGGTGTATTATTTTTATTGGTTGAAGTGCAATAGAATTTCCAAGTTAATTTTATACAGCATTACATAAAAGTGTATTTAATTATTTGTTATTCTTGCAAACTCCTTGACATGAGTGCACATCTTCCAGTTTTATTTAGCAAAATGACCAGATGACCCTAAATCAGCTAAGATGGCAACGGACGACCGAAGAACTCCTACCAAATGAGTCGGTGGGCCTGTACTTCCAGGTAAGTGCTGGACTACTGGAGCTAGTCACAAGATCACACAAACATCCATAAATACAGTAAGATGGTATTTATGGTAATTATGATTTCTAGCCAAAGCTTTTTCACTCTTCTCTAAGCTTTAATTCCACTGACAAGCTTCTTAAACTTGGAAGATAAGCACGAGAAGGATTTTGATAAGCTTTTGCATACGAGCATGTATGTATCTAATATCACTTCTGTGGGGTAGCATCTGCTATACTGGACCAGTCTTTCTGGTTCTACTCAGCCACTGAACTCTGTCATTCATCTTGCAAATCTGTCTCATTTTTTGTCTGTTTTCTATGCTAGCATGCAAGGGCACACTTTTAACACCTCAAGACTGGATTACTGCAATAGTTTCCAAATCAGTCTCACCAGACCTCCAGTAATCCTACTCCCAGATCCAGCCAGCACACACAACCTCATGGTTAATCCTGATATTCCTCATCACTAACGCTCATTCAGCAACATAAAGATGACCCCCACTGCAACTGTGTAATGCTCCAACTTGTAAGCCTGGCATTCGTGGTTCTCCCAGAGTCCCTTATGATCTCCCAGTCACAGCCCTGTTCTTCAGCTGTGGTCTGGTCTCTGCCTGGCTGAAGTACATTCCACACCTGGAATGGCCTCTTCATTTCTCATGACTGGTCAAGAACCTCCCTGTCCTTCAAACTCATTTAAATTCTTACTTTTTCCACAATGACATTTTTCATGATGGTCCCAGCCCAGCATATTGTCTCATTCCTCAAAATCCCCACAGCATTTATCTATATTGCTCCCTTGCCATTTCATAAAAATGTATAAATTCCATGATTTGTGTGCATGGCTTCTCTCTCTTTGCTGGAATACAAACACTTCAAGATAGAAATCATAGTTCCATCAGTGATATCATCACCCTGACTCACTCAGAGGTGGTTTAAGTAATGAGAAATCCATAGGTTTTGGATATAAACAGACTGGGTGTATGACTTTCACTTCTCTCATCTATGAGGTGAAGACATGGCTACCTCACGCCTTGTTTGTTGTGAGGATTAAATCCCCAGCGCAAGCTAGAGTTTTCACTATATATCAACCCCTCCTGCCTGCAATGCCAAAATCTAGCAAACAGTGCAGATATTTAGTGAGTACCCTAGAAACATTCAAACTAATTAAGTAATACCATTTTTTTACCTTCAGCCAGGGATATTCTGAATTACAGTTACAGTAAGAGGTATTTTGGTAGTTATCCAATTAATTGTCATGCTTAGCACTTTATTTGGCTTGGAGCCTGACAGCATACTTCAGTTTACTTGCCTGCTTCTCAATCTAAGGGGACTTCCTCTGCCATCGTGGTGAAAGTATTCGTTTTAAGGGCCTTGGAAAAGAGCCAGAGAACGGGGCTATCCATGGAAAAACAAAAGCCTCATTTAACCAGTGTGCCCAGGTAGGTATGGGAACTAGGGGCAAAGGGCTTCTGCATCCCACCACCATGTTAGCTGTAGCCCCCACAGAAAACACCAGGCTAAGCAATGGCTAAAACAACAGCAAACAGGGAATTGACTGGCTAGTATTCCTCTACAGCCCTTACGCAGAACGAGGGATTTTGATATTTAAGTATAAACTAACCATTAAAAACACTACACCTCTGTCTTTAAAATGTAAATCCAAAACACTTGAGAGGCAAGGGAAAGAAGCACAGAGAAGGTAAAGGTAGGAGATTGAAAACCCAGATAGTTTTCTCTAACCATTTCCAGTATTCTTTGATCGTGGAAAATAAAAATGTTAATCGCCTCCATGTCTCAGTCCAATATTACAAGACTGGATAAAAAGAATCACAGCCAACAAAAACTGTCTACATTAAAAAGAAAATCTCATACTGCATCAAAGAAGTCATCAGAATATCTTGTTCTCTTAGGTTTCTAGGGATTCCTAAATATTGGCTCTCTAAAGACAAATAAATTCAGTTGTACAGCTCCAATTTTATATTTGGCGAAAAAGAGAGATTACCTAGGGCCTGATGAGCTAAATATTTCTTTTCTACATGAAGGATGTTTAGGAGAATCTTTATCTTGGGAAGATCGGAAGCATAATCCTACTCATAATTCAGCATTTGTCAAAGTTTGGTTAGGAACCACTTATAGCAAAATATCCTGTGGTGGGATAGGAGGAGCAAATGAATGTTTCTGGACCCCACCCCAGAATTTTAAAATGAGAATCTTTTAGCATTTTCCTCAAGTGGCTTCCATCCATAAGTTTTAAAAGCATTAAAATTAACCAGAGACCAAAAAGACTTTTCTCTAACCGTGGTATAGAGTACACATAAATCACACCATATAATGTTCCTTCCTTTCACAAATCACATTTAATCGGTGTAAAAAGCAGGTAATTGCTACCAACAAAAGTCTTCAAATAGGAAAAAAATACATCAACATCAGCAGCCTAAAAATTATGTATCACAGTGGTTGGATACAGACAATATCTCATTTTGCCTTTCTAGCAGTGATTTTCAGATTTTGTAGATTGGCATAGTCTGATTCTCTGTTATTGGCTTTTATTTTATTTTGTTGTGGTTATTGTTGGCTTTTAAGTACTAAGTGGCAACCAGCAGTTCATTTAATCATCAATTGCATGGGATCTCTACCATAAAGGCAGGGTCTGAACAGATCACTCCAACTCACTCATCCCAACTCAACAGAAGCAGCAGCTCTAAATTATCAAATTAAAATGCTCCATTCACAACCTGCCTAAATCCAAAGTACTTAAAGTGGTATTAAAATAAAATTCAATAAAAGCAAAAGTCCTCCCAGGAAGTTGTTACAGAACTTGATCAGGGAATTTTGAAGGAAAACTCAAAAATTCTCAGGGTTTCAGGGTCATCCTAATCTGAAATATTGGTTGGAGGGTTGGAGATTGGATGGACGTTTTCTAGATTTAGAATTCTATGACTAAAACATGATGGTAGATAATTTTTAAACCACATATATTATACTCTGCATCATTCTACCACAATGCCAGATTGTGTGTAAATTATTTAATCTCTATACACATACAGACTTGACACAGAGACTGCATATAAATTACATAATCCCTATAATTCTCAACCCCACCATTTATAAAATGAAGATAATAATGACACTAATATTACCTAGTGAAATTATTGTGAAGGTTAAATGAAATAAAGCTCTTAGAGCATGGAGCACTATTTTGGCTCACTGCAAATTCTCAATAAATCATATTTTTTACATAGTCTGGTTTAAACTTTTCCCAACAAGATATGCCAGACTGACTGACAATTAAGCATAGTCCCTTTACATTCACAGAGCCCAGGTGGGCCAAGAAACTCACCTGGGTAGGGACCCACGTGAAGCCATTCATGTAAGCCTATCACCACACCAGATGGGAGCACTGTGTGGAGATATTCTCTGTAATGTTCATGCTTTAACGAAGATAGCACTTCGAATGTTTCTTTCCAAGAGTGATCATTCCTTCTGGCTCAATTCCGTCTCTATAAGATACATTCCCCATGCACACCTTCCCAGTCCAAGATGCCCCTCCTCTCATATGTGTTTAATGTAGTGTCTAGATTGGTCAGTTGCAACATCTCAAACACTCCTAATTTGCCTCATGCACCATTCAAGATCAATAGAACAGTGGTGGGTTTTGTTTTTTTTTTTTTCCTAACAACCAAAAAACACCCACTCAAAACAGACAAATGTCTACTAAATACATCCCTGGAAACTGAAAGAAGCTATGTGAAATGAAGTGGCAAATGTATAAAATGGTCAGGGAATTCTCTTTCATTACTGTTATCAAATTTCAAAATTAAAAAGTCAATAGGGGTATAACATTTATTCAGGGGACACAAAGTACATGGAACAATGCTCAAAGGTGCATTTTAAAGACCTTCAAACACGTTAAGGGAGCCAAAGTTACAAGATAATAAAAATACTATTACAGCCCATTAAGCATGTTGTAATGGTGCTTAGGGATGATGCAGTCATGTTTTGCAAAAAGTTATTTTCACCCATCTCCCTGAGAGGAAATTCAATGCAATCCAGATATTCTTAGGAAGATACACAAATATTTCCAGGTAATACAGAAATGTACTTCATCACCAATGCAGACCTCAAACACTAATTTGGGTGTTCAAGATGCACAAAACTACAATAAAGCAGAAATACCAGGTGATCTCTGGCCATAGGCAGGATCTGTCTAGAAAGCAAGCGCTTCTTGCTGGTCATGATATCTAGAGACATTTAATTCTTACTATAACCAAGGTTCAAAGATTAAGCTACAAGAGTGTGGGCTCATACAGCTTATAATGGTGGAGTTAGAGTCCCTGTATCTTTTTGACTCTCAGTACTCTAACATACTAATAGTAGGATTTGCTCTTCTTCCACCTATATCAGCATTTCTCAATCAGTGGCAATGCCTGCTGACACTTTTTTTTTTATCATACTGAGAGAGTGCTACTGGCATCTAAGTGGGTAGAGACCAGGAATCTGCCAAACATCATATAATGCACAGGCCACCTCCCCCACCATGAAGAATTATCTGGCCCATTCACAGTGTCAAGACTGAGAAATCTTGATCTATATAATTAATATACAAAGCACTCACTTAATTCACTCACATATATAATTGAGTGTCTACTATGTGTCATATGCTGTTCTAAGCACCAGGGATATGATGGTAAGCAAATTAGACAATGTCCCCTGTCTGAGAGTTTACATTTAAAAATTGGGATAGGAGTGCCCGGGTGGCTCAGTTGGTTGAGCGTCTGACTCTTGGTTTTGGCTCAGGTCATGATCTCAGGGTCCTGAAATAGAACCGTGTCTGGGCTCCATGCTCAGTGGGGACTCCGCATGAGATTCTCTCCCTCTGCCTCCCTCTCTGTCCCTCCCCTGTGTGCTCTCTCTAATAAATAAATAAATCTTAAAGTTTTTTTTAATTTTAAAAAATTAAAATGGGGCTAGACCTTAAGAATGGACACACAGGGGTGACTTTGGAATACACTATAGTAACCCAGGGAAAAGATGATCATTACTTCCAGATACAGAAAAGCTGAGGTATAAAAATAGTACAGGAAGCAGTCTATTTGCTATCAAAAGATTTCCCCAGTGAAGCACTATCAAAATGAAAAAAGCACCCCATGGAAAATCAAATCACAGATGACAGCTTAAATGAAAATAATCCACTTAAAATTTCTTTTAAACTGTAAACAGTAAGGATTGGCAAAGTTTATAGTAATGAAGCCCTTATTCAAATTCGATTTTTACAAAATTCAACTTTACTTTGCTCCCCTAGTAGATGTGTTTTGAAAACGTTTTCCTTATAGTGACAATCTATACAGGTGGGAAAGCCAGTGACTGATTTGGGAATGCTCTCTTGTTCTGTCACAAGCTGAAAAGTTCTCTTTTGAGGCACTACAAATTTCACATATGTCAACACCACACTTATCCCGGTGTACCTTTCTATATCTACTGCCAAAAGGCCATCTTCAACTTACAAATGGGTTGCCTTACAAGAGTTCGTTTGCCAATTAATTACTTGGAACCCAGAATATATATTCCCAGAGAAACAATATTTTGTTGCAAATAGTAGTCAGATTCTTTAGCCAGGAAACAAAAATTTGTCCAATTCACACTGTATCTATATTAAAACACTGAAGCTAATAGCAATTTTAAATCTTGCTTCTATGAGACAACAGATTGAAATTCCAACTCCTAATGCCCAATGATTAACCATGAGAATGAGGGGAGTGAGGGGCTCTCCCACACCCTGATGTCTGCCTTACTATAAAAGCAGGGTTTGTAGTGGTCTGAAGCCATGGCGGACGGAGGAGAGGTAAGAATCTTCACCAGTATCAGGAAGTGATGGAAGGACGGGGACTCAAGTGAAAAATGAAATCTAGGGAGTCAGGTTATGGCTAGAAATATTTACATTAATTCAGTCAACAAGGATTTGGCTAGAAGGTGGAGATGCAGTGATGAATAAGGCAGGCTCCATGTCACTCATCACAGAATGCAAAGCCTTAAAACGAATCACAGTGGTAGAGGAAGTGAGTGATAGATGGGGAAAAGGGAGGATGTGGAGTTGGGGCTCTGGTACAAGAACAGACGAGAATATGCTAATGAGAGCCTCTTCTTGCAGGAGGACAAGAATCATGAATTTAACTAAAAATCAGTCTTTGATACAGTAAAAACCTTACAGATTTGATCTGGCTGAATAAACCCTCTCACTTCACAGAAAAGGGAACCGGCATTGAAATGTAAAAGAGTCTAGTTGTAAATTTGAAATAAGATCAAAAATGCTTGATAATCAAACATCTATTAGTGTATGCTTTCTGGATCTTACTTTCCTTTTTCATGGCTTCGAAATAATCAATACCAATTCTTCCTCTTTTTTGTAAGTTGTACCCTGGAGTGGCAGGGACAGCTTGAGTGATTAAAAAAGTAAGAGAGGACATTAAAAGCCAACTCTTTTATAGGTGAGAAAACAGAGACCTAGGGAGATAATGTGGCTTGCCCAAGACTAAGGTGGCATGAGGGCTGTCTGGCTTGTGAGACCCAGCAGTTTTCCATTATACTACCACTGCTGCCACTGTCATTGCCAAAATGATGATGAGGAAGAAACAATACCTCTGGAAGTAGATATTATACAGAGCCTACAAAGGCATATTCCTTTAACAAAGATTTTAATTTCCAACTTATGAAAACTATAGGTTAAAAATCCTAATTTTAACTCTAAGATAATTATGGAATCAACAAAATCTGCAAGTTTTCCAGAAAATTTGTTTGCCCTAGAAGTACCAAAAAAAAAAAAGAAAAATTGACCATAGTTTGGAAAAAGTTATTTAAAATGTCTTAATTATAGTCCATTGAAATACATTTTCCCCCTTGAATTCCTGAAGCCATCATTTCACTATTTACTTAACTGAGTAGCTCTTATGGGCTCTCCCTTAAGCTCTCTCTGTGCCTTCGTACCCTCATGCTTCATCGTGTGGCCCTCTAATTCCAGTCAGGTGCTTCTAGCATTCCAGAGACAGAAATCAGATCACAGGGGCACCTGGGTGGCTCAGATGGTTAAGCATATGCCATCGGCTCAGGTCATGATCCCGGGGTCCTAGGATCGGGTCCCACATCGGGCTCCCTGCTCCTTGGGGAGCCTGCTTCTCCCTCTGCCTCTCTCTTTCTCTTTCTCTCATAAATAAATAAAATCTTAAAAAAAAAGAAATCAGATCACAAAGACTGATGGAATACTCTGGAAGCTAAGTCCAAAAGCTCTAAGAGAAGGCTTCTCAAAAGTTAAATAATCATTATGACGGTAATTTTGGTGGCTCACAGGCATCCTGGGTGACATCATTTTGAATATAACTTACTTATCTCTTTTGATCTCAATTCAGTAGCACTTCCAATTACATCCAGAATCTCTGCAGTTTTCTGAATAATTGAGATACTAAGAGTTTAAACTTCAGTGAGCTAGGGAGAAATAATTATTAGGAATGTATATGGAATTGGTTTTTCCCTTTCTAGTAATGAGATTCAATTTTAAATTTGATTTTAAATCCTAAGTATTTTTAATACTGTTCTTGATATATGTAAATAATTATCGTAGAATAACTGAGTTATAGTTCAGTTTCAAGAGCTGCTTATGGATAAAAGTTATCTAAATTAATTAATTCTGGAAACAGAACACCTAACAACAGGCATGTGAGGGAGACATGAGGTAGCAAGAAGTGAAAACCTGCAAATGAAAAATTGTAGCAGCCCCAATGAAATCATTAGGAACTAAATGCCTATTTGTTACAGGTGGCTTCAGAGGCACTAGAAAACAAATGTGATACACGTGGTAATGACTATAACCCCCAAAGTAATTCAGTGACACAATTATGTACACCTTTTGCTGATAAAGCTCTAAGTCCATAGGTCATGTGAGCCAATCCTGACTTCACGCATTATTTTAGCATTCCAAACATGGCCGAAGGGCTCTTTAAATTGACAATCAAGAACCACTCCTAATCCCTACAATGTAAACCTACAATTTTACCATGTACTGTAAAGCCAGGGAAACAGAGGCATCCATGAAGAATTTTTTTTAAAAGCTTATAAAAAGGAAAAGTAATTACACTTTCTATAAATAAAGTTTTGAATAAATTACATTTTATAAATAAAGTTTTGAAGAGGTAACTTTTCAGTAATAAAAACAGAATGAGAAGCACCTGGGTGGCTCAGTCATTAGGCGGCTGCCTTCAGCTCAGGTCATGATCCCAGAGTCCTAGGATCGAGCCCCGCATCGGGCTCCCTGCTCAGTGGGAAGCCTGCTTCCCCCTCTCCCACTCCCCCCCGCTTGTGTTCCCTCTCTCGCTATGTCTCTCTCTGTCAAATAAATAAAATCTTAAAAAAAAACAATGAGTGTGCCCAGATATTCAGTGGGCAGAGTTGGTTTCAAGGATCTCTAAAGGGCTTTTCCATATGAAACTAGGTTCAGGTCACACCCGAGGGAGCATGTTTTACGAAACTTAGTAGCATCTCTGCCCTTTTCTTGCAGCTAACAATCGACTTTTATCAGTCTCCATTCTGCCAGCACCTTTTCCGTATACAAGCTGGCAACGTGGAGAAGTTGCCTTGTTCTTTCTTTCCAACTCTTCACATTGGTAGCCAAAAGAGTCTTTGTTGCTCAAATAGTCCCTGCCATCTGCCAGCCATTTCTCCATCCTGTGGGACCATCTGCCAGCCACTCGGCTTCGGTGCCCGGGCCATGTTGCCTGGGTGCTATTGCAAATGGCTCTTTCACCGGAAGGAAAGGAGAGAAGGAGCAAACCAGCACCTTTTGATTCTACCCACTTCGGGTAATAATCCCAAACCTGTTCTCTAACCCACTGGTTCTCGAGAGGACCCCAAAACTCAACAATTTGAAGGGGAACAATTTCCTTTGATTTTTTTCTTCTTCTTCCCTGTTGGGATACAGAATTAGACAGCGACAGTACATTAACACAGTCATTAATATAACAAGGTTTTATGGCTACGTTCCTTTTTTGTTTTTATAAGGTATTCTCAATTATAATGAATTACTCTTCGGATAAAGAAGCAAAGAGGGGAAAACAATCCTTATTCCTACCGTTAATCCTGATTATTTTAAAAACAACTTCTGGTGGAAATTAATAATTCAGTTGAATGTTATTAACAGTATAATGTTAACTTTATGCCGCACTGCACTGTTCTTCATTCTAATCTACTTAAAATTCCTGACTTTAAAGTAGAAACAACAAGGGCTGCATAACAGTCTCTTAACGAGGTTAAGCCTAAAGAGTTTCCATTAATATTCTCCCTAAGGCCACCAGGAAATTCCTTAAGGCAAGAGGGTTTCAGACTTTGCTATGGATTATGCTGAAGAGGTTTTCTTTCTAGATTTGTAACTACTGGGAATTTATCTAATGTCTCCATCACAGCTCAGGCTTCAGAGGGAAGCCCTTTTTTATTCCCAGTCACTCATCAGAATCCCAGGATAACAACCACCATGAAATTTGGAAGGTTCACTATCTCAGTACCAAAATTAAATTAGCATTTAAGTGAATGTCAAAAATCAAGTTCACTCATAAGAAATTATATCATTCTACCCAAATGTCAGAAAATATACATATTTTAAGCCAGGACATCTGAGGTTTCTCCATCTTCACAGATGGTAATGTTCTCTGTAGGCATGTCTGATCTTTTTAAATGGTGGAGGACAGTCTTATTGTATTAAGCTTCACATTTCTTTTAAATCTTTTAGCTTTGTAAACCACAGACCTTGATGTTGAGGCATATGGCTATTCTCATCAATCTCTAAAAATACATGTTTTCTACCCCTAAAATGTGTGTAGTAAAAATTTCTGGTTTTGATTTCCAAAATTTCTATTCACAATGAAACAGTATATGTTTCTTATAGTTGAATACTTACGTCACTAAGTACAATTTCACAATAGCTATCAGTATTCCTATTCTGTTCACTTCAAGAAGAAAAGGAATAGCTCTTAAATTTTGCTCTTATATTTCATACTTTTTTGCCCTGGAGCATATTATTTTTAACAAAATTTCTATAGAAATATTATTCACTTCACATTTAAAATTTTATTCTACAATTTCACTAAAATTTGGGAATGGAAATATTTCCTCAAGACTTCGTTTTCCTCAAATACTAAAACCATGTAGAATATGAGAAATATGGGAATGATACATGATTTTTAAGAGTTGAAAGCCATAAATATCCTAAAACATAAGATTGTTTTTAAAAATTTTAATTGAGATAAAAATAAATGTATTTTAAATCACAGTGGTTCTGATACTTGAAAAAGATTATACACTATGAAAATTAAGAGGTTAACATGATGGTAAATTATTTGATAAAATAATTGATTAAATAGCTTCCCTAAGTTTAAAATTATTAATATACTAGTAAATCCACTTACAAATTAATATAAAATTAGCAGCTATGAACACAGATGAATTCGGTGGGGGTTTGGTTGAAACACAAATCGAAGATAGCAAGTGTTCCAAATCTACCCTCATCTCCTCAAAAGATTAAGGATCTTTCGAGAATACATTTGCCTGATTCCTTCTCTCTTGGGGTAAACCCTATTTCAAGCAGGACAACAGGAAGAAGAGATTTTCTGACGAGGAGGCTCTCCCCTAAAACACATGGTGCAAAGTCATGAACTGATGCAGAATGCTGTGCCTTCATGAAGCTTGTCCATAACATTAGCAAAAGAAAGTTGAAAAAAAGATGCTGAAAGTTCCCCAGGGAATTGATCTGTAGCACTGGAAGAGTGACAGAAAAATAGATAATATTTTGAGTTTTGCTGACAGTTTAGCAATAACCGATGAGTGGTGAATTTTTTTTTTTAATTCAAAGAGTGGGGGGAAAGAAGAAAGTCATTCAGTCCCTAATTATACTACCATAGACATCATATGGTGATGTTATTATGTATATGTTTACATATATATATATATATATATATATATATATTTGACCTAAAATCTTAGAAGTATATACCTTTATGACAAATAGATTAATATTCCTTTTTTTTCTAATATCCATTGTTTTGAATAGAATGAAAGAATATCCTTTGTTTAGGAGACATTTAGCCCTATAATCCCAAGGATATCAACCATTCTGAAAGCTACTGAATGCTTGCTATGTGTCCAACAGCATTAGGCTTTCACTATGGAATGTTCACCCAAGTGCATTTTCCACATATTTTTGGTAGAAAACAATAAACCATTAGTGTTCTCCTGAATCTTCTATTGCTAATCTACATTTTCTGCTTCACTGTCATTCAGCAGATGGTCTAGACTGTCTTGCTTACCTTACCTCCTCCTCATTTCAAACTAGATTCTTTCCATTTTCTCAAGAAAATCCTTGACAGGTTCTTCTTCAAATGTGCACTCTTGGTTTAGATTATTCTCATCGCTTCTCCTTCACCTGTCCACTTTCCTTACTACGTTAAAGAAACTTCTCCATAAAAAAGTATTAAGAAAAATCCCCTAGAGGTCTGACAGAACTACACCAGTTTCATAGAGAGCAGGAAAGGGTTGGCTCCTCACTTCTTTGTTCCAATTTCCTCAATCTTCAGCTTCTGGACTCCTTAGTTCTTGTCTGCCTCTCTCTCCCTAGTCTCATCTAACATCACTGTTTCCCTTGTCTACTTAACTGCATGGTCAGGTTCTTTAGGTTCCTTCCAAACTCTGTCCTACCTCAGATCTCAGCATATGCTCCCCTCACTCAACCAAGAACGTTCTACCCCTTGCTTTTCCACGGCTACCTCCATCTCTTCCTCAAAGTCTCATATCATAACACCCCTTCCTCTAAAATGCTTGTTTGACTGCTACCAACATTTAAGTAAATCTTCTCTATCTTCAGTCTCTCAAATCCTTTACTTTTTCTAATTAGTATTTAACACAACTTGTAATTACACATTTATTTGTGCAATGATTTATTAAAATGTGTTTCTCCCACTAGACTGAGGCCCGTGTGGGTGAAGATCATATTTGTTGAGTTCAGTATTGTCTCCTCAGCTGTTGGTATCATGCTTAGTGCATAAAGAGTACTCAGTTCATATTTGTGGAACAGAAGGTGAACATTTTTTCAAGCTGTTTTTATTTCTTTGTTTCTCTCCAAAGTTCGTTCACCATTCATTTAATTATTTGTTATGGTTGTTAGCTTGTTCTTTAGTTTGCTGAGCTTTATTGATTCTGATTCTCATTCCCAGCCTCCTCGAGTCTGACTGATTCTGTGTAACACAAGCACGGCACTGAATGAAGACCAAATGATGACTGCCGTTTGCTGAACCTCTGGCCCCACGGACCCCAACCCTGCCTAGCATTCTGTCCCAGCTCTTTCACACATCCAGGCTTCATCCAGCCGTCACTCAATTGTCATTCCCAATTCAACCCAAATGTGACATCCACCAAGACAACTTCCCTGATTCCCCAAGCTGATTGAGATGCCCTTTTTGTGATGCTAAAATCCTGTATTTCGCTATTAGGAGGGTTGTTCACATAGTCCTACAGTCAAAAACTTATCCAACTGTCCTTCTCATAGACTCTTAAAATTAGGAAACGTATTTTGTTCAAATTGCACTTAGCACATAGTAATACTTAAATTTGACAAATGACTGGATGCCCATGATGATAACAGTAAAAAAAAAAAAGAAAGAAAGAAATGGGTTACAAAGAAAATGGAACACCAAAAATAATGCCAAAGGGCAGAAAGTAAGTAACCCTATCTAGCAAACTCTTGCATATTTTGATAATCGAACAATCCAACGAACTCTAAGATAATAGTACTTGGTAAGAATTAAGACGAGTAAGTGAGAAATATCATATAACGACTTAGGACCTGAAAGAACTTCAACATGTTAACTTTTATTATTAAGATATCAAATCAGATTGTGGTGAGTTCCTCTTTATTATAGATTTTATTAGTGACAACAGTATTCAATAGTTCCTATTCAATCTCAATTAAAGAAATTTAGCTGAGTTATTGAGGCTTTAAAACTTAAATAAGTTAGTAGTTAAAATGGAATAATTAGAATAGCTTTTACAATTACGAAACAAGACACTCTGGAGCATTGCATTTCTGCAGAATTATTGCATGTCTCAAGCACATTAAGACCACAACCAAAGGCAGATTGCCCTAGTCTCTTGGGAAATACACTAATCCCCAGAAATCCACTGCTGAAAGCACTTGCTGTGTATATGGATTTTTTTCCCAGTCTTTAAATATCAACTCTGGTAGAATTTTTGCTTAATGTTTATCACAATATTTGTATCTAGAAATTTATATCTAGAAAACATAGGATTGTACTCTTTTTCAATATGGGCATATAAAATATTGAACAAAAGGCAATACACAATCATTATATGCTTTATTATAAAATTATCTTTATGTATTATCACAGGAAGTTATAACAAGCCTTAAGTAGCTTACTACACTTATATACTTATGTATATAATATTTTGCATAATTGCAATTATGAAAATTAAAGAGCACGGCACTCCAGGAATTTAAAAGAGCAATAACCTAAAACACGACTAAAGAAAACAGCTCCCCAAAATGGCAGCTTTTGCCAAGCAAAACTTGTTACAAGAACCTAAAAAAATAAATAAAACCTCTCCTGAATGTGTGAAAGGGCAGCCACTTATAAAACACTATTGTCATTTTACTTTCTAAAACCTCTCCTTATATCACACTGTGGGAGTTGAAATGATTTCATATTCACACTGTTTTCCTTATCAAAACCATCTACAGGTGCCTGGGTGGCTCAGTTGTTAAGCGTCTGCCTTTGGTCAGGTCATGATCACAGGGTCCTGGGATCGAGCCCCACATTGGGCTCCCTGCTCCGTGGGAAGCCTGCTTCTCCCTCTCCCACTCCCCCTGCTTGTATTCCCTCTCTCGCTGTGTCTCTCTCTGTCAAATAAACAAATAAAATCTTAAAAAAAAAAATCTAGAAAAAAGAGTTCAAATGCTTGGTCCATGTGTTGAGATCATTATGCTGGCCAGTTGATAATGAGCTTTTAAATGCAAAGTGCCCATTTATTAATAATGATGGAACTAAGCTTCTTAATGTGTGTAAGCTGTGTAAAATACTTAGGTGTAATTTCAAATACAGTTTGATAGAGAAATTGATAACTATCAAGGAATCTTGTTTTAAAGTTCATGCTAGAATAAAAATTTGTATAACCATTTTGAAATTTCAGAATCTAGCTTGGTATAATGTTTACCTACCACCCAGGCTGACAAGAGCTTAAATTCTATTTTATTATGTCTTTCTAATATTCTATTATTCTCCTGATAATCTATTATTTCCAAAGCCTTGGGGAAAGCCACTTGACTTGGGAGGGGGTGGGGGAAGAATGACTACTTCTTGCCACACTCTTCCAGAGCTTACAAATAGCAGTATCACATAAGTAGATTTTATATATTTCCTGTTTTGTTCACTAATCATTATTGGTGACTGAGTAAGAAAAGCAAAAAGAGAAGTAGGTATCTCACCAAGATGAATAAATGGGAAATAATGGAACACACAGGTAGAGACTGGAATAAGTCACTCTGCTTCATCTTCTAATGGCCTAGATCATTGACATTCCATTTGGGAACTCTGCATTACTCAAGTTTTTCTGACCTTTAGGAGTACCTTCCCTGTCCTAAGGAAAACTCCTATGAGAAAAAGAAGCACATTCTAGTAACCAAATGCAAGCCTAATTAAACTCCTTAGTGTAGAAAAGAGAAGACCAACAGTACTTTTGCACTTGCCTCTCTTATTTCACCAGATGGTAACAGTATGATTCCTTGAACCACACTCAGTGCAATTTGCCAGAAAGTCATAATGATCAAGCCACCAATTTAAAGACAGCATACACCACATGTGGAGACACTGTGAGACATTCTGCAAAGCCATACAAGATACAACAAGCACCTTTCTTGCCTTAGCTCACAAAGGAAGCAATCTCATAGGTGGAGTCTTGCACATCAGCATTTGGTCAGCTGTTCTTTAGATGATGAAGATAAAGAGCAAATACATCAAGAGATAGGAGTCAGGGAGGCTGGGAAAACCTCCCAGCATGGCCTACTGGAATTAAGCAAATACAGTGGACTCACGACACACACTTATGTCAACAACTTCCTGTTGAACCAGGATCACTAAATGCAGCAACTTCCTCAGCCTCCTACATGCTTTCATCATATTCACCCCATTAATCGTATATGCAACTACATACTTTGATTAAGGCTGCTAGCCCAGGTTCACCTCTCAAAAGCTTATGAGTCCCAGTTACAATAAAAGAAAATCTCTGCTGTGCCAGAAAGCACAGAAAGGTTTACTTTCTGCAGAATATCAAGGGGACACAATGGCTTCAATTACTTCTTTTCTACTAGAAAATGAACTCAGCAATGACAGGGGTCTTTTCCCATTTATATTTATTCAGTAGGAAAATCAGGAGAGAAAAAGTAACAAAACAGGAATAACCTATCACCAAATTTCACATCAAATATTGTTTTCAGAGAAACACAATACAGAGATAAAATGTAAGCTAAGCTTCAACTAGCAAATCTGCAAATGCCAAATATTGGAGTTTTGCCAAAGCAAACCGTTCAAGTTGTTTAACATGACTATTATTTGAGACCCGGACTCACATGCACCAGCTCAGAAAGCGTTGTGTGTGTACATGTGCAGGCATGTGCACAGTTATGTGTGCATATATAACACTATATGTTAGCGATTCAGTTATTAGAAAGGTAAATAACATGTCATTCTTTATGCACTCATTTTCAATCTCTCCATTAGCAGAAACCATAACTACTTTCAGAAACACTAAATGATGATTTACTTATCTTTCTATAAAATAATATACTCATTTAACTTCAGCTCTTGAGGATTACTTAGGCCAGCCAGAAAACAACTCAATGATAATTTAATATATTGTATTGAATATATTATATAGAATGCTGATTTAAATATAGATCCCAGCCATAAGTAAGTATATGCTATCAGGAATAAGAAAAATAGTGTTTTGAAAAACTTTTTCTTTTGAGGTTGTCCCATTCTTATAAATGCCAAGTAAGGTGTCATTAATCAACCCTTAATGCAATGCTCATGAGGCCCTACTCTGTAGAAATACAGTCTTTTAAAAATTCTTTAAATTACTGTTTGGGGATGATAACACTGTACTAACATAAATTTCATGAAAGGTTTAGAAGTAGATTAGAAAGATGTCAGCACTTCACTATTCCCTAAATGCCAACATGTTTCTCATATTGGTTAGAATTCAGCACCTCAAACTGCATGCATTTAAAGGTTGCATGAAGGTGAGTATGCAGCCTTGTCATATGCTGAGACAGCAAAGAAGGGTGGCTGAGTTTAGAAGTCATAATTATAAATATATTTACCAAAAGAGTTTCTATTTTTAAAGAATATACATATAGTAATTTATGAATTTAGAAATAATCCTAATCCTCAGGAGATCCCTAGTGTCCTATATGTCCTACAGAGTATTCATTTTTCTATCTACTTGAAAAATGACAGCTTTCCAATTATTCTGTCAAGATTAATAGACCCCAAATTTGACTCTTAAATCTCAGTGGATGTCTTTTTCCAATAGCCACTAATTCTCATTTGTGACATGTTTCCTCCCTAAAATTATGTGCTGCAAGGATTTTCATAAAGTCAATTTATATACCCAAGCAACCTCTAAATCAAAGAACTAGAGTGATACAATCATGAGATAAATTATCAACCAACCTTAAAGAATCTTTAACGAGTGCTTTAAAAAGAGCCTAAAGATGGATTTTTAAAATTGTTAATGAATAACTTGAAACTTCAACTTCTAGTAAGATGAATGAAACTCCAAATGAGAAACATAACAAAGCCAGATAACATTATTCAATTAAAAAATAAAAGTTACAAATCAAAAGCAATAAGGAACCCATTCAGGCTAAAATCAAATGAAAGAGGGACCCAGGAAATTAGTAAGCACTATAGTCTGATTTTATTTTGAGCATATATGACAACACTTACTAAGGCTGACATAATTCATTTGCATGGGGCATAGGAGAAAGGAAATAACCCTTAGGGAATGTGGAAGATAAAGAGTTTATAGTAGGCATTCCCAGCAGATACTCATAAAAAGTTAGGACTTAAAAAAATCATATTGTCATTGCAACAGTGTTGAGAAATGCCCCACATGGAAGAGATCAGCAAGTAAACTTGGCTGTCCTGACACTAGCAGCAGGTGAAAGGTGGGTGGGGGAGAAATCACATCTGAATACATGCGTCCTTCCTAAATTACAAAAACTAGAACATGAGAATTTAAAATGATTCTGAATAGTAGGGCTCCCAAATGGCTAGTGGGAAAAGACACACAAATATTCTCGGAAATTCCCACAGAATTCTAAAGAATATAGCTTTAAATAAGAAAAAGGAAAAAAAGAGTAACTCATAAGGCACTATGAATGAACCTGAGCCTGCAGAAACAACAGAATCAAATCTTAAGAGAGATCACATATCAGACTGTTAAAACTGAGAATGTAAAATAATGGTGTTTCATGTGTTAATGAAGTAAAAAGAAAACTTTGAAAACAAAGAATAATTAACCATAAAATGATAGAGCTGGTCTTTTATAGAACAAAGGAAAGAAAGAGTTGAAGTTAAAAATGGGATGAATATGTAACTATCAGATACTGCTGAAGGAAAAAAAAATCATGAAATGAAAATAAGATTTGAAGAAATAATCCAGAATGAGCCTATAGAAATAAAGAGGTGCAAAATATAAGAATATATGATTTAAGAGTCATGGAAGACAAATAGACAGTCTACTTGTATCTAGTCCAACTTCCAATTAAGAGTCAAGATAAAATATTTAAAGAGATAACTGGTCTAAGTTTTCCAGAATTACCCAACGCTCACAAACTTCATATTCAACAAATCTCAAACATGATACATTTAAAAAACAAAAACCCACATCTATGCATATCACAATGAAACTTAAGAAAAACAACAAAGGAAGAATTTAAAAACAACAAGAAGAAAATAGATCAGCCACAAAGAAATTGTGAATACACTAAGAACAGGTATCTTGCCAACAACCACAGAAACCAAAAAATGGTGGAATGATTTTTTTCAATGTTCTGAAAGCCACTGGCAATTTACATTCCTATACCTACTACAGTTCATTTCTAATAGCAGAAATGAAAGAGACTTTTAAAAAAGAATATTCACTATTTAAGGCTTCATTAATTATGCATGTTAAATTACATAGTTTTTCCTATGAAACTTGACAAGCTAACTCTGAAATTTTTATGGTGAAATCAAAAACTGATATGCTATAGCACATAATAACACAGCCTTAAAGAAAAACATCAAGACGAGGGGACCTGCCCTACCTATGAGCCTATCCTTTTAGATATCACAACGCAACCACTCCCGCAATCTTGTCCATCCCAATTCTGTGCTTTAATTTTTATTCTAAGAGGGAAAAATAAAACTTACTTTTTTAAAGATTTTATTTATTTATTCATGAGAGACAGAGAGAGAGAGAGAGAGAGAGAGAGAGAGAGAGAAGCAGGCTCCCAAGGATCAGGGAGCCTGATGCAGGACTCGATCCCAGAACCCTGGGATCCTGACCTGACCTGAAGGCAGACGCTTAACCATCTGAGCCACCCAGGCGCCCTAAAACTTACCTTTTAACAAACTAATATTTATTATTTATGTGTCTGTCTCCCTGTAATGCAATGTATGTTCCACAGGGCAAGAATCTTTTTTGTTCACTGTTAACTCAAACATCTTGGAATAAGCACTAAGTATATGTTAAATGAATGGATAAAACAAGAATTTTAAAGCTATAAGCAAAGTGGCCAATTAACCAAATGGAGAGCTCAGGAACAGATTCATACCATCTGTGACATTTTTCATCACTGAAGAAAGGGTAGGTCTTCATTAAATGGCTCTATCCAATTAAAAAAATGAAATTAGACCTATACCTCATATAATATTCAATGAATTACGGGTAGATTAAACACTTTATTTAATATCTTTAAGACATTGATATAAGAAAGGATTTCTTAAACAAGATTTTAAAAAACAATTCATGAAGAATGACAAATTCCAGTATATGAAGAAATTTTCTTTATCAAAAGAAAAGAGTGAAATAAAACATCCGAAACAGAAAGATAACATTTGTAACACTGACAAGGTATTAATATCCAGGACATAAGAAAAACAAAGTTTATAAACTAAAATCCTTCAATGCAAAGGAAAAATGAGCAAAAGTCATAAAATATAAATGCATCTCATGGAAGAAATAAATGACTCATTAACACATGAAAATGTATAACTTCACTGACAAGTAGAAGAATATATAAATGAAATTATTACAAGATATGATTTCACTTTACTTTGTATTTTTAAGTAATCTCTATGCCCAACATGGGGCTCAAACCCATGACCCTGATATCAAGAGTGACATGCTCTACTAGCTGAGCCAGCCAGAAGCCCCTATGAGATAGGATTTTATACCCACTTGACTGGAAGAAATTACAAAGTTGGACCAATGTTATAACAAAGGAACGGTACAATGCGAACTCTTTTATCCAGTTGGTGGGAGTGGATATTGCAACCACACTTAAGGGAATAGCTTGATGATATCAATAAAAGTTAAGCACACACCCATCATGCCATTCCATTACTAGAAAGTATCTAGCAAGTGAGGACCTGGAGATGTGTCCAACAATCTTCATGATAGCACCGTTCTTGAGAATGACAGCAAAAAACAACCAAAACATCCGTAAACAATAAAATAGATGAAGAAACCAATTGGATGTATTCCTATAATTATTATGTCGCAGCTGAGATGAAATCAATTTGCTGGGTTACAATCTTTTTTTTTTCTTTTTTAGATAAAGTAGGATGGACTAAAAATAATAAGAGCACTTGATTCATAGTAAATGTAAGTATTGTTTTGTGAAACTTTGGTTTCAATTCTCTGTGTGTACTCATTTGCAAATAAAACCTATTTCTTGTGGTAGTGGCTCATCAAAACTATTAGAAAATCACTGTTTTATATACTGCTAATGGATGACCAGCAGCTATTCTTGTCAACATGAATGAATTAAAAACATAATGTGCAAAATGCAAGTTACAGAAAAATAGGTATTACAAATTTCCATCAAGAAACATGTCTATAGGGCACCTGGGTGGCTCAGTCATTAAGCGTCTGCCTTCAGCTCAGGGCATGATCTCAGGGTCCTGGGATCAAGCCCTGCATTGGGCTCCCTGCTCAGCGGGAAGCCTGCTTCTCCCTCTCCCACTCCCCCTGCTTGTGTTCCCTCTCTCACTGTGTCTCTCGCTGTCAAATAAATAAAATCTTTTAAATAAAAAAAAAGAAACATGTCTATATAAGCAATATATTGTTTAGGGATATAAAAATATGTGAGAATTATCTATCTCTTAATCTGTGTAGTAACTACATAGGACTATTTTACTATAGAAACTGTCCATATATATTCACATATAGTCTTTGGTATATGTGTCTCACAATAATGTTAACAAGCTTAAAATACAAATATTTAAAAATAAGCAATACATTTTATAAGCAGAGAATGATCACACTGTGTATGGCTCTATAATTTCCTCCTTTCATCCCCAGTCACAGAAGATGAGATGGAAGAGGAAGGGGGACACTTGGGCATGTCCTCTGTGGTTCAGGAAATTGAACACATTTCAGGCAGTCAGAATCCCGGGTACAAGAATTATTTCCTATCAACAAGGAGGCAACATTCATCCAGAGAAAAATTGAAAACAATGGGATAAGAAATATCCTCTGGCATATTAAAGCCTGAATACCACTTTTAACTACTATCTAATATTCTACAATATGATAATATATTTTAAACATTTCTCATTGATGACCATTAGCAGTTTGTTTTTTTTAGCTATTACAGTTCTGCAGTGTACATGCTTGTGTATTTCTCTAGGATAATGCCTAGCATTTGAATGCTGGATCAAAAGTTATGCCTATTTTTGGTTTTGAAAGCTACTCTCTAACAGCCCTGCCGAAAGTACTTGATCGTTTTTCACTCCTACCACCTGTAGAGGAGAACAATGCTTTCCCACATCAGTATGAAAAAGTCCACACTGGATATTATCAATCCTTATCAATTTTGCCAGTCTCCAGAAACACTGTTTTTATATCCAATTCCCAGATAAGCAGTGAAAATGGGCATTTGTTTGTCATTCTTCTATAAATTTACTGTTCAAAACCTTCGTGTGTTTTCTATTTTTTTTCAGTCTTTTCCATTTTGATTTATAGGAACTTCTTCCACATTATACATGTTTATCTTTTGATTGTTTAAAAGTGTTACATATATTCTTTACCAAACTATCTCCTATCCTTTAATTGTGTATGGTGTTTTAACCACATACCTGTTTTCCACTTTTATATAGGCTTCTGTGTCAAACCTTTCTACCTACAGGTGAGAGTGATGCTAAACTCCCCAAAGTAGTTCTCAAATCAGTTACTATCCATACAAGAAATTCGAATAAAAAAATTTTAATAATAAACCTCCCTAATGACTTTGAGGTTGATGTGTACTTGTGAAGGTTACAATTTTATATTAAAGTCAGCTGAAATCAGAAGCTATTCACCCCTAGCCTATGTAAAGGCAAGGGTGTCTACGCAAGGTTCTCAGAATTCAGAGAAATTGGCCA
Organism: Eumetopias jubatus; assembly: GCF_037043125.1. NCBI lineage: Eukaryota > Metazoa > Chordata > Mammalia > Carnivora > Otariidae > Eumetopias > Eumetopias jubatus. Next base: position 31,492,024 of record NW_028274809.1, read on the forward strand.
TGCTCTTATATTCTACAAAAGATTAAATCAGATTTGATGCATGTGTGCAATCTTTAGAACCCGTTTTTCATGTATTATAAAGCGCAAATGAATACCATCAAGACTGTAAAAATATGGGGCATCTGGGTGGCTCAGTTGGTTAAGCGACTGCCTTCGGCTCAGGTCATGATCCTGGAGTCCCGGGATCGAGTCCCTGCCGAGCAGGGAGTCTGCTTCTCCCTCTGATCCTCTTCCCTCTCGTGCTATCTCTCATTCTCTCTCTCTCAAATAAATAAATAAAATCTTTAAAAAATAAAAAAAAGACTGTAAAAATATATTTTCTCACTATCCCTTACATACCCAACAATGTAATTTTTGGTCTACGAGCAAAATATGGACAATCTGAATATTTATTTCCAGTCAGCATTTTATGCTTTCTATAATAAAGCTTATAATAAAAAAATTTTGTAAGCATTGTGCAAAATAAATTATATCCATCTAAAGTTAAGAATTTCCACATGAAAAAGTTGTTCAAGACAGAAAGTTAAATCTTGAATTATCAAAATATACAGCTTTATATAAACTAGTTATTTTAATCTTCATACTTCTTTTTCAGTCAGCAGGAACATCGCAGAACATAATGAGTGGTGGCTATGTATACTTTTTATGGCTTCCAGTTTATTCTCTTTGAGGGTAACATTAACACCTGTCAGATTATACTCTATTACATCCTCCCAAATTGACTTTCAACTCAACACATGCTTCTATTTCCAACTCTCATTTAGTTCTAGGTAATCCTTAGCATGCATGCATTTTCCTATTTTAAGATGTGTACTCTGTGAGAGTTTGCATTTCCAAAATCTTTCATCTCCCCACCCCCTCAGTAATTTGACCTAAAAATGTGGCCCAGTGGGGAGAAAATGGAGTTAGAGGGGATGAGCAAAGGTCAAATGGTAATAAAATCACATTTAAAAATATAATAACCTTAAAAATATGCCTAGAAAGGTAAATCATAAAAGGTTATTAATAATATTTAAAATAAAATGGAATTTGTAACACTTGTTCAAATTCTTATTTGAAACCAATATCTTGTAAAAATGTTATCTTACCAAAAAAATTAACAGGTTCATTTGAGCTAAGAAGAAGTTTATAACTCAGCAGAAATAATGTCTTACCGTTTAATACTGACTCCTACTATATACATGGCACTATCCAGGGCTATGTGTATCATGTAAAGAATATATCCACACACAGCCCCTGCCATCAAGCTGCGCACAAGTTATTGCCAAAATTTTTACTTGAATTTAGTACATTTAATAACACACATGACTAAAATGACATCTCAATGAGAACATTTTTCGTATTTCATAAAGCTGAATTTCCATATAATCTATTTTTCAATTAAAATATTAAATTAAAAAATTAAGCATTTTAAAACAAATAATGCTGATCAAACTTTAAATGGTGGTAACCCGCAGCTCAGACGGAGTCTCATGTTGTTTTCCTACCTGTGACTCATTTGCTTCTAGTGGTATGAAAATTATTTCCTCGCTGAGATAGATAGTAACTTAAGAACAGTGAGGTGACTTCTGTATAGAAGTATTACATGATTCCCTGATAATCAGTTTAGATAAAACAAGCACAATGAGTGCACACATTCCAAAGATAAATGATTTGCTTTGGGACTGGCTCACTTGAGATTAGGTGAGATCATGTCTGTCTTGTTCCTAGCATAATTCATGGCCAACTAGTAGTTTCTCATTAAAAAGTAGTTTCCATATTCTCTCCACTAATTGGCTAAAGCCATCTGACAAGAGTTTAAGTTCCTTCATCACATTTGTACCTTACCATTATTCATACACAAATTTGCTATTAAATAAAAGTAGTGTAGTCTGACAGTAGGGGTATCAGGTCAGAATACGATTTTAGGAATCAATGCTATAAAAATACAAGCAACCTGGGGCGCCTGGGTGGCTCAGTGGGTTGTGGACTTCGGCTCAGGTCATGGTCTCAGGGACCTGGGGCGGAGCGCTGCGTTCGGGCCACACGCTCGGCGCTGAGTCAGCTTGTCCCGCTCCCTGTCCCTCTGCCCCTCCCTCCTCCCCCAACCCCACTTGTGCTCTCGCGCTCTCTCCCAAATAAATAAATAAAATCTTTAAAAAAATATATAAGCAACCTTCAGAGCTTCTGAATAACATATGTGCACAAAAAAAGAAAAGGAAATAAAGACTTCAGGAAGAAGCACAAAAATACGTTTTGATGCAAAGAGGTGAGGCTTCAGAGACAAATGAAGGCTGACACCCACATTTAATTGTTTCCCTAGCTTTAAACTTTGGGCAAGTTAATTTAGGAAAAAAATTCTGTGCAGTTTATTTTGTAACACGACGCAACTCACAAAGGTGAGATGGAAGATGGCATGTCAACACCTAGCTCGGTATCCAGTTATCAATAAAAGGTAGTTAGGTCCCGCATTCATCCGACTGGGAAGCCCACTGCCAAAATTTCGGCCAAGGCTTGCCTCTTTTTTTCCAACAAATTTCAACTAGTGCAGCAATTCTCCAAGTGTGGATCCAAGACTAGCAGCATCAGCATCTGGAAACTTGTTAGAAAGGTAGATTCTCAGGCCCTAGTTCAGACCCATTGAACCAGAAACCACAGGGGGAGCCCAGAAACCTGTGTAAATCAGGCTCTGCGGGATTCTGATACACGCTTCAGTTTGATAGTCCCTGCCATAAGGCTCTGAGACTGATGAAAATGTTGCCAAGTGTAGCAAAATGACCCACTTTCCCTTATTCTAGAGCAACATTTCCTAATGACTCAGCTTCCTTTCAAGGAATTCAACAATTCTGAGGAGTGAAGGTAGCAGTTGTCAGTGAATCAGCTCTGGAGAAATTAGGAAAGCAGCATATAGTGCGTGCCTGCCATACGGAGCAATTTTCTTCATCACAAGTCAGGTTTAAACCAAGATTTAAGATGTTTTAAAGTAAAAAGAAAAAAAATAAATTGTTTCACCATTTTTTCCAGCACACTGCTCAGAAATCCTAACCAACAATAACAAAAACCATTCTCCCACTCTAGAGTTTTTTTAAAAGATAAATTTAAATGGGAAAACCCCTCTCATTTTTCAGGCACATTTTAAAAAGTTTAACCATTAGATTCTCCCCCCTCCATTCTTTAAGAACACATTTTATTCTTTTCTGACACTGATCCCTCATGGTTTATAAAACTCTTCGTACCAGATGTTCTCAGTAGATCACTTTTTTTCTTAAGGCTCTTAATCCTCTTCATTTGAAAAACATTATCCTTTAAAGGATATGGAAGGATCCAAGACCACCTTAATTCTGCAGCATATAAATTCTGTATAACCATTTGGCTCCCTCCCACTCCCACCCACACACCCATGCTCGTGTCAACATATCAAATATTTAGTAGCCACCTCGGAGTTTTACATCACCTCCTTTTAGATGCTGGAGAGATTAGAGAAGGTCTTGGAAGACAACTGTTTTGAGAAATAACTACTATTAAGTACACACACATACACAAATATACACAAACTCATTATCTTGCTATCAGATCAATCCTGAGATAAGAAACCTAAATTAATTAATAGGAAACATTTGAAATTTTTCAAAAAAATTTTAGTCTGACTGGGAATAATTCAGATATTCGGTTTCCTATGAGGCAGCTGAACCTTCAGGAATATTACCGACCTGAATTGTTTTATTCGTTCAAACTCATCTAAATTCAATTTGCTATTGTAGTTCATATATTTTCTAACTTCCTACCAGGTGAATAATTCTCATAATCTTCTATTTAATTTCATAAGTTGTATGAACCAAAAAGCTCACTTTTGCAAAAATTTAGCTGATTATTATGGTGATTTGGGGTTGACAATTTGTATTTCATACAATGGCCTATTTAAAGAGCACAAATATCTTAAAAAGTATAACAGAGAAACTGCTATATTCCCCATAGAAGAGGGAGAGATAACATTGTTTCCACTTGAAATAGAGAAAAATAAACCACAGGAAATTTGCCCTCATCATAAAACAAAGCAAAGCCCGAGTTCCAGTTACTGTTTAAAAATATGTATTATTTTTGAAGATTTGCATCTGCAAAACCAAAATCATTTACAGCTACATATTCAAGCTGTGGTATTACTTGAGCAGACATTGGCGCTAATAAAACATCGTTCTGGAATGCGATCTGTTGAATCTGTAGCTCACCAAGACACAACTGTGGCATTTTTCAGCTTTACCAATAAGGAAAATATGAAAGAAAAGTCGGAAGGATGTCAGAAGGGCTGGAGTTTCCATGCTTTGCTCCCACCTGCACACTCTAGGTCTTCTAATACCCAGTAATTTTGCATTAGTACCTGTGCTCTCAGTGTGGGATGATACCTTCTACTGGGCTCCCTCGACAAAGATACCCTTGAGACTGTAATTCTCCATTCAGCTGTTCAGGAGCGTTCAAGCACTGATAATATCTCCCGCACTAGATCCATCCTATCACATAAGGTGGAAGGAGCTCTACCAGGCAGAAACAAAAAATAACAAGTGGAAACTGCACCTTGACGCAAACAGAGCTGCAGAGCAGCTACTGTGCATTGTCCTCATCAATGTCCTGATTAGGGAAAAATATGACGGACTCAAAAACATCCACTGTTTGGAAAGAATTCTCTAGATTTAAGTTCTAATGGTTATCACTGTGGCTAGATGGGACAGATCTGTTTTCCTCACAAAATCTACAATTTTGTTTCCCTATGGTATTCAATATCACACAAGTTATTCCTGCTCTAGAGTTAAAAGCTATTTTTTTAGGTATCATAGCAAAAGAAAAAAAAAAGAAAAAAATCAACTTTTTTTCTTTACTTTTCTTTCGAAATCCTACTTATTTTTTTAAGTTTTTTTTTTTAATTTTATTTATTTGTCAGAGAGAGAAAGCACGGTAGGTAGAGGGAGAAGCAGGCTCCCAGCTGAGCAAGGAGTCCGATGTGGTACTCGATCCCAGGAACCTGGGATCATGACCTGAGCTGAAGGCAGACGCTTAACCAACTGAGCCACCCAGGCGTCCCTTCTTCACCCAATTTTAATACACTCATTTAAAATGGGTAATTTGGGAGAGGCAACAAAGTCAAGATTTGGGTTCCTTATACTAGAGCTAGCTCTAACTCAACCTGAGCAATCAGGACTAAGTGGTTTAATTACCCCAGATACAGTAGCAATTTTAAGATACAGACTGACAACTTTTAGTAGACAATATATTTAGAAGTTCACAGCAATAAATCATTTTTTGTATGTGAACATGAAGAAATATTTTCAATATTATAGCATTTCTAGGCTTTACATTAACTAAAAAGAAAATGAAAGCTGTCTCCGGGTTCCCTGTGGGAAGCATTGTTCTTCAAAGCATAACACTGACAAAAAAAGACATTCAAAGTTTTTATTTTATAAAATAAGCTTTATCAGCCATGGCTTCATGTTTAGTAAATTGTATACAATTAAGTTTTCATGGTCATTTGGGAAACAGTATGTTTTACACAAGCATATGAATTGTTAACCTCCATCTTTATGTGGACTTCATTTGAAAAAAATTAAACAGATGCTGAAAAAGCATACTTTTGAAATTTTTTATTTAAAGTACTAATTTTGGCCATTGTACATGGTATAGATATGAAGAAATAAATCTTAAATTAAAAAAAAAAGGTCTGATGCACATAACACTAATGGACTTCCCCCCACTTTCTAATTCAATTGATTCATTCATCTCTAGTGAAATTACACCACCTTCAAGATCAATTTTGCCACTGGTTGAGCCTTAGAACATTTAGACATTCATTCATTATGCATGTTAACTTTCATCTGAGGAAAACTATGATCAAAAGCATTACCAAGGTGGAAACATTAAATACTCTTATTTTTAAAAACATTAAGCAAAAAAAAAAAAAATCTGTACAACTTCTAAAAAATCTTATGATGGGGATTCATTTGTATTGGTACCACAAAGATGAATGTACCAATGGCAATTACGGGAAATGTGCCATTAAGTGTTAATTCCGTAGGAAAAGAGTGAAAGTTGGGTATAGAGACACTTCCAATTTTCTATATATTTTATGAAGATAAATGGCTTTAGGGTAGAATATCATTAGGAAAAAGTCCTATAGAAGTGTGAAGGTAATAAATTATTTCTCCAGAGCTATCACAGATAATGTAAATTTGGAAATGCTTCCACATCTTTACAAGTGTTGACCCTTTAATTTGTGGACCTTACATTTTTATTCAACTACATTTTTCCATGTGATTTGAAGTACTAGTACTGAGTAACTTTGTACTACTTCAAATATGTTAGTAATATTAAATTGTACTAATTGTGAACTGTATGGAGAAAAGGAAGTATATCTCTTCCCCTTTTACTTGTTGATTGTGTGTTTGGAGTTAAGGGGAAAACAACTACATAGTCTCATGGAAAGGTCTCTTTTAAGAAAAATACTTTAATATATTTTGGAAGTGGCACTAAAATATTTACTGTTGAATGTGACAGGTCTCTTCATATGTTAAAATCATCAGAAACCCAGCATTACAGACAATGAGAGATTTTTATTTAAGTTTTCAACTTCTACTTCAAGTCCCTTTTTAAAGCAGCATCTGGAACAAAACCGCTGTTCCTTATGAAGAATTTGGTTGCCATTCTTATGATAATCATCCTTCCCATTGATTACACTAAATTTATTTTCCTCCCTTTCTCCTTGACTTTTTTCCCTCCCTTTCTCCTTGTGAGAATGCCAAATTGCCCCCCCCCCAAAATTAGAAACAAATAAAAAGACCCAAGAGAAATGGGAGAGTGAAAGATACAAGGATTTGCCGGGGTGATGGGAAGAGAAAGATTAAATCGTACCTTTCCCTCTAAAAGAATACAAAGAGGATTAAGGATTTGGATGGCACATACATATCAGATTAAAGCAGGGAGTACATGCAAGAAGTCACCAAAAAGCTGTGAACAGGCTTACAATAAACATGTCTAAAAGCAAAATGGAAAACACAAGAATCAATGAGAAGTTTGACTTTATTTACACATCTAATACTACAAGTTTTCCTGAAATTACCTTACTAGATGTAAGAAAACAGTTTTACTTCTTTTGGAGTGCCTGAATGGCTCAGTTGGTTAAGTGTCTGCCTTCAGCTCAGGTCATGATCCCAGGACCCTGGGATCAAGTCCCTCATTGCTCAGCGGGGGTCTGCTTCTCCTTCTCCCTCCGCTCCTCCCCCTAACTCATGCACTCTCTCACTCTCTCTCAGATAAATAAAATCTTAAAAAAAAGAATACTTTTACTTCAAGAAAAAAATCTACTGTCATAGAAAAAGTATAATTGACACAATGACATGTTAAGTGCCTTGTATCACAGTTGACCTTGGCCATGGAAAGTTCTGCTGCTCCAAGAGCACAGACTCGGTGCTCTGTAAAACAGTACTGACATAAATATAACTAGTCACAATTATTGTAATACCCCAAAGCACCAAGTTCACCCAAGTGTAGTAGCACAAACAGGGCTGGACTTACAAAGTTATGACAAACAACTCCTTTAATAACACTGTAATATTATACATTCCTAGCAATAAATACTTTTGTGTGAACATGAAAAAATAATGTTTTCAATGTTACTGCATTTCTAGAATTTACATTAACTAAACAGAAAATGAAAGCTCTCTCTGGGTTCCATGGTAGTCAGAGGGAAGCGTTATTCTTCAAAGCATAGCACTGACAAGAAAAGACATTCAAAGTTTTGATTTTGTAAAATATTGTCTCTGTACAGCATGACCTTACCTCTGCTTCTTTGGGTACAAATTCCTATTTGACTCAAAACCTGATTCAAATATCATCTCCTATGAAAAGCCTCTTTGTGCTTAACAGTTAGTTCTTAGGATCTTATTGTTTTCATAGCCCTTTGTCACTCACTCAACAATAGCACTTACTCTTTTTTGATTTACCTGAGTACATATCTGTCTCTCCTGTTACACTGTGAGCTCCTGGATGATGTTATCATTGTCATGTTGGCAGCCCCAGTGCCTAGAACACCATGCTCAAGACACTTCGAATGAACCAAGTTGGAAGTGGGGTGTTGGGAGTAAGCCTTAGAAAAAAAAGTTAAATAGGACAAATAGTGCTCTCTTCCAATACGTGATGGGTTAGCTCATAAAAAAAGTATTATCATTCACTAGTATTCCAGAGACAAAAAAAAATTAAAGGGAAGGAGAGATTAGGTGAAAACCACTAAATGAGAAGAGCAGACCAATGAGGGGATGGTCTTTTCTACAGAGCACTGAGCTTGTCACTGAAGGGGAGTCAGCAGGGCCTCTTAAACTTATTAAGAACCAAATTCATCAACTTACAAAGATGAATGCTGTATGCTCAGGTTAGGCTCCCTTTTGGAAAGACTGCAATTTTTAGGTTTTTATTTTTTTTTAATAAGAAGAAAATCCAAACATTAAGAATGCTTAGAAACTTGGAACCCATGAAAACAAATTTAGGTATTAAAAGATGTTAAGCTAACTATACTAACTTCTAACACACTTCTAGATTAAAAAGAGAGGGCATTTTATAAAGTACATACTGAACTACATATTTACTATCTCACAAACATATAAAAAGGAAAGCTTAGATTCTTATATAGTCTTATTGATTATGCAAGTTTACCGGATAACTTCATTGTTCCTACTGGGATGTAGGTTACATTCTAAGAATCCATATGAAAGTATGCCATCTCAGGGGCCCAATCATATACCACTGGATGGTCATTAAACACCTCATGCTATGGAAGATGAAACAGCTAATGGGCCACCAAAAATGTGATTTAAAAGCAGGGAAGGGATGCTGTTGCTATAAAGGACACTAATCTCAAAGGGAAAAGTTTCTCTTTAAGTTTTATATAGCATATAAAAATTCACTCTTACAACATTGTGATCATTGACGCATGCAATCATTGTAGAAAATCTCTTTAAAAAAATAGAAATAAATAACCATAGTCACATCTCCCAGAGAGAAAAAAAAGCGTTAGCATTGTATTTTCCTCACACACACACAGACCCATGCACGTACATATTACACACACATCATATTTTTGCTCTCTGGTATAACTTAAAGGTATTCTAGAAATGCATATGATCATTTGATCTTATATGTGGCTCTTAAGTTATGTGCAAAATATGATCTACATATTTAATATTCCTGATTCACTTGATTCATTTCAGAAAGACAAAATTCTAATTTCTCAGATGCAGAATAATCTGCTCCAAATATAATACTATATACATAATACTCTACATAATACTTTAATAATACTATATCTCCCTTGATAAATGTAATAGTATCTATATACTTAACCAACCAACACAAACCCTTTGATTGCTCAATGGAAGACAATTATGAAAAAATCACAAATGAAACTAAAAGCGTCATTCATGGTAAAAGCTAATTTCAGAACACATAAGGAAATGCATGTATTTATTTTGCCTCATTCTCAGATATGTTTTATAATTATTAAAATATTTTCTTAATTAGTAAAAGGGTAAATGGAGTATTTTATCCTAAAATTGAAATTATTTGCTCTTTAGATCAACAAATCTCTCTTTTCCAAACATCATAGTGCTTTCTTAACACAAATGTGCGGAAGGAAGGAGGACAAAAGGGAGGGGCAAAAATATGCTGTTTCACATCTGCATTAGACCATGTTCTGCATGAAAAAACATTTCTTGGTATGCATATCATCTACCAAGGGTAACTGAAGTCCAGAGGGGGACAGGGCATAGCTCCACAATCTCCAAGAAGTGCATCACTTAGAGACAAATCTATATCTAAATCCAAACAGCACATTTTACTGTTGCATGCAGTTCTCCAAGAGCTTTTCTATAATTATCTTATTTGATACATGCAAGGATCCGGCAGGGTACCATTTCATAAATGAAATCACCCTTGGTGAGGTTAAGTGACTTGTTCCAGGTCTAATGTATAAGGTAAGTGGTGACACCAGGACTTAAATCCAGGTGTTTTAGCTCTAAACCCAGCGCTTTTTTCAACCACATCACACTACTGCAATCAACAGCATACTCAGAATCAGGCCTAAAAACAATTACTCATCAATTCATGAAATGCAGGTGTCTTTTTCAGCCCACGCTGACACAGGAAAAGTGATTTGATCACTTTTGGTTTAATAAACACTCTGCTGCTGATCTCTGGGAGGATAGGGATAGAAAAATTTTCCTCTCTTCTTGCCTTTTAAACTTTGTCTTTTTTTTTCCTTTTCCCAGCTCCAATCTATTAATTGTCAACAGGCCTCTCCACTGTGGAAATGTAGTCCTCTTAATAAGCTGTTTGATCTTTTAATGAGGATAATTAGTGAAAATACACAACAGTTGAAATTTTTAAAAAAATTTCTTTATATTCCTGCTTATGCTTTAATAATAGCCAGATACATGTAATATTGACTTTAAAGATATCTGTCCGGGGGCACCTGGTTAGCTCAGTCAGCTAAGCATCCAACTCTTGATTTCAGTGCGTGTCATGATCTCAGGGTTGTGAGATCTGAGCCCTGCATCAGGCTCTGTGCTGGGCATGGTGCCTGCTTAAGATTCTCTCTCTCCCTCTCCCTCTGACCTTCCCCCACCCCCCTCCCACTCAAATAGATAGATAGATGATAGATAGATAGATAGATAGATAGATAGATAGATAGATAGATAGATAGATAGATAGATGATAGATCTGTTCAGTACCAACACAATGTAGCTCCTTTATAGGATTCTAACTTGTCTCAGCAGACATGCATTTGATTATTTAAAGTTGAATAATTATTTGTATTTTCAATTATTTAAATCTTACTCATACCCACCACTTCTTTCTGTCCAAATACCAATAAAGTTATTTACTGAGCCTCTATTCTGTGCTAGGCACTGGGTATACAGCACAAAAATTGATTTATTTGCTCACGAAGACAACAGACTAGTTGAGGAAATAGGTAAAGCAAATACTCATAAATACATACATAACCAGTAAGAGCCACCATGAAGGAAAAAATTGTTTTGAGTACACAGACTTGATTTAGTTCAAAAGATCAAGGAAGGCAGAAGCCTTTCCTGGGGAGATAATACTTCATATGAAAACAAAAGGGATGTCATCACAAGGTGAAGAGTGGACATTGAGTTGAAGTAGGTGGGACATTCCTGATGTGGGAGTTTGTTGTGCTGGAAGAAGCTAAAGGTGGCTTCCATAGCTGGAGCAGGGGAAGAGTGGTGGACAGGAATTTGAAGAAGTAGACGAGACCAGGACATGTTAAAGACTGGATTTTATTCCAAGCAAATATAAGACATAGAAAGTATTTAAGCACAAAGAGGACATGATCTAATATGTATCTGTGATTAAATTAAACCAGTACCAAAACAGGCCTACAAAGCAGAATCTTTACTTAGAGTTCTAGCTGTGCTGTTAAAGCAGCCAAGTAAGATGGGGCTACTCTAATATTAAAGTCTTTTGTCCTTTCCCCCAACTTTGAGAGAAAAAGGGAGGGTTATCTAAAATTTAACCAAGCTATAATATTCAAAGATGCCAGCAAATATCAAGTGCTTTTAATACTGAATACTGGAACTCTTCAAGATTTATCTATAACATGGTGTACATTTGTGCAACGATGAAATTGTTGATGATCAGAACATAATAGGGCACATGATTTACATTCACCATTTTTCATGATAAATGAAAGCATTGTTAGGTAACAAGCTAGAGTTTAAGGATATTTTCAGTGCTATAAATCTTCTTCTGTACATTTAATTGCCTGCTTTCTCTTTTGCTACAGTAATGATGCTAACTTATATCTGTACAGCTTTTTGGTTTTAAAGCATATTAGTTCTTTAATGATACAGACCAGGTGTTCATGGTCCATTTTCTCTTAATAGTGCCCAGCATACTTTGCCTTAAAAAAATGCCTAATAACTATCAATTGGAGATATCATTGGAAAGGAAATGCACGCTCGAAAATTTTTCTACAGTCTAGCCAGTCTTGTGTCACAGCCCTGTCTGAGACCTGGAGTGGTTCTTCAATGCTCAAGCCCCGTGCATCCTCCACAACCCAGAACCCACTTACTCGTGTAGACGCCTCCTACCCTCAGCTCTCCCACCAGTCTCCTCCTATCTCTGCTGCATCTGCTCGCACAACGCTGTTCCCAAGTGTGGTGTGAAGAGCCGTGCCCCCTCTGCTTTTGCTCAGCTGTGCTTTTAGAGCTGCCTGTCCATTCTCCTCCTATGAAATCCCATTGCTTTCAATATGAATACAGCACATCCTGACAAGAGGAACGCCACGAGACCACTCAGGAGTCCCTCACTTTTCTATTTTTTTTTTAAAGATTTTTATTTATTTATTTGAGAGAGAGAGAATGAGAGATAGAGAGCACGAGAGGGAAGAGGGTCAGAGGGAGAAGCAGACTCCCCGCTGAGCAGGGAGCCCGATGCGGGACTCGATCCCGGGACTCCAGGATCACGACCTGAGCCGAAGGCAGTCGCCCAACCAACTGAGCTACCCAGGCGCCCGTCCCTCAATTTTCTAAATGTGAATGACTGTTTAACTCTTGTCAATACAGGAAAATCAGTCACCTATGGTTTCACTCAGATGTGGAATATAAAAACAGTGCAGAGGATCCAAGGGGAAGGGAGGGAAAACTGAATGGGAAGTCATCAGAGAGGGAGACAAACCATGAGAGATTCTTAACTACAGGAAACAAACAGAGTTGCTGGAGCGGAGGTGGGTGAGGGGATGGGGTAACCGGCTGATGGGCATTAAGGAGGGCACGTGATGGAATGAGCACTGGGTGTTATATACAACTGATAAGTGACTGAACTCTACATCTGAAAATAATGATGTACCATATGTTGGCTAATTGAATTTAAATTTAAAAAGGGGGAGAAAAAGCAAGCATGAACACTAAAATCTTATGGAAGTACAACTTTCAAAAATCATCTAGACAGTCCAGAATACAATTACTCATTTTAAGGTCCTAAAATGATAATGAGACACTCTACTTGTGGACCCCCAATTTAGTATCTACCTATACTCAGAAGTCCATAGAACCAGTGTGACAAATCCTACTCAACTTATTTATATTATAGAATTTTTTTTCTGAACATTTCTTTCGTGAAATCTATATATGCTTGTTGACAGGAAGAGTTTCCTCTGAAGTAGGAAGTTTCCATTAGTGCAAAGTAGGAACTACAAAATGAGCTACTAAATGAAAAGGCTTTCGTCTGAAAGGTAATCCATCCTTTAGCTGCCAAATAAGTATAATAATAAGCCAAGTGAATACAGATTTAGTATGAAAGTGGAAAAAATTCTATTTCCCTCTAATTGTAATCAAACTCTTAATATGTCTTTGACACCTCACCATTTTCTGCTTCTTCTCTATTCTAGCCTGGATTTTAATATTTCTGCTAAGTAATGCTTAAATAAGAGTTTTATTTCTGAACACAGTTATAAAAACAATGAAATGTCTTTATTGTAGTGTCTAATTAAGACATGTGGATGGAGTTTGTGCAGGTTTTTATATAAATGTGATATTTAACGAATGTTGTCCTCATTTTTAGATGCAGTAATATGAAATTGTACTTCTTTTCCAATTACTTGTAATGGCCACCCAGGTCACCTCTCAAATGCTTTTGATCCTAGCAACGTAGCTGGAAGAGTAAAATTACATTTCCCTTTGAAGTGCAGCTTCCTATTCCTAATTTTTCTGTTGTAGCAAAGTTCAAATAAAATTTTTAAATTACATGGCATCTAAGAAAACAAAGCTATTGGGCTAAATTTGGGAAATGAAGGAGAGTTCCGGCAACAGCATTTGGTAACCCTGATGGCTAAAGTCTATTATTTTTATAGTTAATAATACAAATGTTAAGTATGCACATTCCATTTACTCATTTAGGTAATAAAAGTTTTGTCTTTTAAAATATAACAGGTATATTGCAGCAAACATAGCTATGATTCTTTATTCTAAACTCCATTTGCTTACCAAATCCAGATTAGGAATATAACAGAGACCTAATGGAATAGCAGTTGTCCCACATAAGTGCTCTCTTCCCTTCTTTCTAGCTACAGAGGATGGAAGGCATTCATGGTCTCCTTTGCTGGGCTGATTGGACAAGAAGTCATTCTTAGCTAGACAACACCCAGCGTGGGAACACTGGCCTCATTTTCCATTTCCAAAGAGAGGTGATGAGGAAACTGATCCCTCCTAGAAGGAAATAAACTTGGTCTACATGGTCTTGAAATGCTCATTAGCCTGAATCTTCAACTAACAACAGCAAGGTTCAAACCCTAGTTGATTAAAATAGTTTCTTACAGAATCCATATGCTCAGTAATTTTAGAACATTTTTAGCATTGGTCCTATCAACAAGGCATTATTCAAATGACTATAACAATCCGACGTTGAAAACTGCTGCTCTGCCCCTGGTAGGCCTTCTACTTTAGACTGAGTCTGGAATAACTTTTGGAAGGAGATCTGGAAAATCTAGCTCATCCTATGATCCTTCTCATATTTCATTTACTTTCTAATGCCTCAGTGATGACCTATCATATCTACGGGCTTTTGGGAAAGAAAAATGCTATTAAAATAAATAGGTGCAATCCTCTGACACACACCCCCATCCCCAAACTTACTAACTGGGTTAGAAACATAAAGCACCAGATTTGAACTCTGAAGACCTAACCTGGAATCCAGGTCATGCCTGTAATATGAAGAAAGCTGATTAATGGTGCTGGGGCTAAGCCTTGTCATCTTAAAATTGAGAGAATACTATTTTACTTAAGGATGAAATGAGATAATAGAAGTAAGTTCCTAGCACATAATTGCCATACAGTAAATGCTGACTGACAATGAACTTGTAGAAAATGTTTCAGAATAGGCTTTTTTTCTGTTTTTAACACTCCTTCTATTGCTACTATAGCATATAACCCATGCCTCATCACCTTTCCTGATTCATTTAAAAATATCTCATAAACAAAAGGAAGAATAGAAGTATGTATTTACAGTTAGATTTCAAGACAAGATCCATCAGGATTTTGTCTTCTAGGTGATAGCCAAACTTCAACAAAAAGTTACATGATTCAGTGCATTACACTATCTATCAATAAGACTTGGGAAGGAAAGGTAGCCATAGCTTGGAGAAGTCTGTGAAGGCTTTGTGCAGAAGGTGGGAATGCACAGGCCCTCCAACAAAAGACTGAAACAGATGTTCTCTGAAGAAGCTAACCTGTGGGTCTGGATTTCTGAAGCTTTATATTCTATGTAAGGATTTTTAATTTGGCCCTGCAGGCAACAGAGAGCCAAGAGAATTTGGGGCAAATGAGTAGCTAATATTAGCCTCATCAAAATGAGTTTGATCATAGGGTGCTCACAATATTGAATATAAGGAAGGAAGGAAGGCCCAAGGATAACATATCTGGATCAGAATTAAAGAATAAATAAAAAGAAATCAGAAGGTAAAGATACTTTTGAGATGAAGCAGATAAATTATATTTCTAAAGAAAATATCTTCTTGGTTAGCCAGGAGCCCAGAATAGGCACTTAGTGAAAGGAGATACTGGTATGACACTAACCAGGACAGACAAAAGTGAAGTGTTGAGACATAAACAATTCCCTGGATTACAGTATGAAAAATAGCTCTCAACTCTAGCTACGTATCAGAATCGCTTATGAAGCTTTTAAAATGTGTTCACGCTTGGGGCCTCTCCCTAGAGCTCGTGATCATAGCCAAAGTTGAGAATCACCAGGGCAAAGAAGGAACACAGGGCAAAAGCTGAGCCTCAAGGAACTCCCAAGGCAAGGTAAGAAAAGGAGATTGACAAGGAAGCAAATTTTACAGAAGTGGAAGAAAAGCCAAAAATATCTATCTATATATATATACAGATATATGGCAGAATCCAAGGGAAGAGGAAATTTCCAGAAAGAGTAAGTGGCACAAACAGTAACAGCTGCTGTTGAGAGGTCAATGGTGATGAATATAAAATAGTGCCTGGCTTCCAGTAGGGGCTCAACAGATATGTACCGAAAGAACGGGTTTTGAGAAAATGGCCTCCTCCCTTTGGGGTTCAGATACAATACAGCCTAAGAATTCTGCACTGGACCAGCATCATTACGGGCAAAATGTCTTCAAGGGGTTGAACTGGATTGATTAGGCTAAGATTGGAGTTGCAACCACCCACATCGAGACTATATTTTGAATATGATCAAAAAATGGCCCACTGGCAGAGGAGAAAATGTAACAGCTTTCAAAATGAAAAAAAATTCAGTCCTTCATTCATTCATTCAGCCACCAGCCAGCCAGTCAGTCAGATATTTATATATCCATTCTTTAACAGCCACTTACTCCAGGGAATAAAGATAGCACTTAAAAATTTAATCTTCAAGCCACATGATTTGCATTAATTTGCATATAATTTTAATCTATTTCAAAATTGTAGTAAAGCACATTTAACATGCATTTTTTGAAATACTTGGAATTCCTTTTGACAGATTTTCAAGCAAAAGCATATTTTTATTGTGAACAGATTATTTTTTACCTAATATCTACCACTGTTCTTCCATATGTCTCAACTTCACAAGAATTTAGTTTTGTTATCCTAAAAATATCAGACTAATGGGTATTTTTAAAATTATCACATTAAGGTTCATAATGCAAATTTCAGCTTTGAAGTCATTCTTTAACAAAAAAGGCCAGATATCTGTAACTAGGCATGAACTATCTTCCCACTTCTATAACTATCACTGCCAGTTTTACAAAGTTTTAAAAGAAACCAATTAATATTCCCATGAAATACATGAATAGATCATCACCTCTGTCACCAGCTTTTTTCCTCCATTATAGAAAGCTCCGTATGTATTTTCATCCATTTTTACCACTGTACTGGTTTGCAAAAATCTGTAAATAAGGCATGATATTGCCAATGCTGGATTACTAACATTAGTTCAATACACAATATTTCAACAACTATGAATAGGGGTCATTGCTTAATTCAAATTTTACATAATAATGAGGGGGTTTTTTTTTTTTGCTTTTGTTTCGTTCTGTATTTTGTGTGTGTGTGTGTGGGTGTAGGTGTGTGTGTCTTTAATTTCCCGTAAGATCACTAGGAAACTCAAGAGCCTCACATTATAGGATAACAAACAAAAGGTAAGGAAATAGAACTTTCAAGGAAACAAAGACAATATAAAAAACATCTTTATTTTTCTATAAAGATCTATTTTCTCACATAGTAAATGTGCTAATAGGTTGAGCAATAAAGAAAAATCTATTTCCAAGGTAAAGATAATACTATCAATATTTATTTTTAAAGATTTTATTTATTTATTTGACAGAGAGAGAGACAGCGAGAGCAGGAACACAAGCAGGGGAGAGGGTCAGAGGGAGAAGCAGGCTTCCCGCTGAGCAGGGAGCCCGATGTGGGACTCGATCCCAGGACCCCGGGATCATGACCTGAGCCAAAGGCAGACGCTTAACGACTGAGCCACCCAGGCGCCCCAATACTATCAATATTTTAACAATGTTTTTGAAATATCATAGCTATAACAGGTAACTCTTTATAATAAACACATGAATATACTCTATAAGTAGATTACTGTGGTAGCTTCTAGTTATGTAAAGTTAAGCCTCAATTTTTGCCCTTAGAAGCTCACAGGCCAATGACAGAATTTGTTCACTGAATGGAATGGAATTAAAACCCAGTTTACTCCAACTTGACCACTTAGAATCTCTGTCTCTGCCAACTGCGAGAGAAAAGTGGCTATAGTTGGACCTAGACTAAGTTCACCTGAAATATTAAGTCCCAAAGAAGACCAATACCTCTACTCCATTACAAAAGCAGGTAACACTAGCTACGGAGGTATGACTTCCAGCAATCTCAGCCAGAAGACCTAATAGGTGTCAGGAGAGATAAGGGTCAGATCCTTTTGCTCTCAACCAACATATTATCCTTCAAGGCTATCATCACATTACATTTCAAACATAGTCAAATCACATTTCAGAGACTCCTCTCCTACCCTTCTCCCCAAATTAAATTTCTCATCTGACTTGTGATGTCTAGAATTTCTTTAAAATAGCCCAGCAACAACAACAACAAAATTTAAAGTGGAGTCACTTTGGGGACTTCAGTGCAATGGAAGTGATCTAAGAATCAAATTAACCCTAAGCTTGACTGTGCAGACAATCTTATGCTAAGGGACACAAGATGTTTTGAGGGAAAAAAAAAAAAAAAAGGAAGTGATTCGACAACAGAAACAACTAGAAAACTGTGTAGAGCACAGTCAAGAATGCATGAGAATGGCAGCCCCCAACCAAGTACGACAATCCTGATGGTTGCATTCCTTTACATTCATCTGGATGAGGCAGAGATGTAGTTAGGCCTTTTTCATATGTAAGAGCGAAGTTCATATCAGCTTCAGTGGACAATTGTCATAAAACTGTATGGGAATACAGAATTTAGAAATGTGTCAACACCTGATGCTTGATGCACACATGGTTGCCACTCTCCAGCTCCAGACTCTCAGATGAGAATAAGGATTTCTCTGTCTCTTACAAGAAATTTTGCTGACACCCACACAATGAAAGAACTGGCAAAGTTGTGACCAAGTCACAGTAGTGACTGACAAAGCTCCTATGCAAAAAGTCAGCTGTGCCAAAACTACACCCCAAAGCCTAAATATGTAGGACACCAAATACCGCAATCACAGGACCTATTTGCCCCAGTCTAGCAGACTGTCTACAGAACTGCTCCAAGATAGGTCAAATTTGCCTCTGTCCTCTACCATCTGTACATCCAGAGGGTCACTTTCTCTTCCTAGATTTGCTGAACTGCCCCTAGAACAATCTATAGTTAATCTGCTACTCAGTGACCTAAGTTCCTTCAGATGATGACTAAGAAAGCTGCAAAGCAAATCAATTGCTTCCATGCTCCAGAGACTGACAATACTAACAGAAAATGGCTGAATCATAAACAACAATACAACTCTGACCCACAAACTCTACAGATCTCACCCCAGGGCAGTCAGGACTTGGACTACCAGCTTTCCTTTTATTTATTTATTTTTTTAAGGCCCTTGCTTTCAACTAAGGACCAACCAGAGAAAGTCAAGTAGGCTTCTAAACCAATCAAATTAGATAGCTCACTTCTATTTAGCCTGCCTCCAGCCTCACCACACTAACATACCTCCAGCTGGAACATATATAAAACTTTTTCCACTATAAAACTTTCCTAACTTCTCTGCCTGCCTTGGTGTCTCTAACAAACAAAAGTCATGGTAGCTGACTCCCTTCAAAACACCCTGTTTTTTCTCATTTGTGTGGCCTTCATTTATGCCCACATGCTCAAAAGCCATTTGAATGGTGGAAGTTCAATGCTTCAGCTTCAAAAGCCTTGAATTTGGAAACTAGAAAAGAAATATACTTACATAATTTCCAAGCAAGCAGGAAATGAGAACTAGGAATAGTATGAATTTGCATGTCTAGATTTGAGCCTAGGCATTACCATTAACTTAGAGATGCTGAGGAAAAGCTGATCTCTCTGTGGCCTCCTGGCCTTTTCACTGCCATTTGTAAAATAAAGTAGGAAGAAGACTCAATGATGATTAGGTTCTCATAGCTCTGATTTTTTTCTAACATGCCAGTCAGGAAGCCTACGATGCACTCAAATAAGAACAATTCAAGAAAAGTTGAATATAAGGGCTACATGCAAAGATGCGGCAGGTATAAGGGAACCCATGATGAGCAGGTTCTCCAGGGCTAGTCACAGTCAAGCCTGAAGAAACAGGAGGAAAGGGTCCCCAGAAATAGGAAGGGGAGAGATGAGGAAAGAGCTACCTTACCATGAGTGTGATCATTGGTAGAGGGACAGCCTGAGGGAGACCCTGCAGAAGGGAACAAGGGGAAAAACAGCCTCACTGCCCTCTCATCCTCTCTCCCATTTTTTCTGGGGTTTTCCATTGGCCAACTGCAAGTGGAAGCTGGATGACAAGGGGCCTAACTAGGCTGGCCTCCCTGTACAAAGAGTAAAGCGGAAAAGAGCAGAGAATGGCTCTAGAAGTAAAAAAGGAAAGACATCTCACCAACAGTGATTTTTCTGACATCGTACGCTTTGGCTCATGGGGTTTTCGTGTGGAACTCAGATTTTGTAGACATGTTTTCATCACAGCATCCCCATCCCTAACTTCTTTCCTCCTCTGTTTCATTTCCATTATTTCTCCTTAATTCTTGCCATATCCATTGTAGTTTTGCATTTTATCTTTTTCTGACATGAATAAAGAATTAAGTATCAGTGACAATAGGAAGAATACAACTTCTCAATAAGCATCCTCAAGCATCTATGGGGCGCCTGGGTGGCTCAGTCATTAGGCATCTGCTTTCAGCTCAGGTCATGATCCCGGGGTCCTGGGATCGAGTCCTGCATCGGGCTTCCTGCTCGGTGGGGGGCCTGCTTCTCCCTCTCCCACTGCCCCTGCTTGTGTTCCCTCTCCCGCTGCATCTCTCTGTCAAATAAATAAATAAAAATCTTTAAAAAAAAAAAAAACAATGATTTAAAAAAAAAAAGCATCCTCAAGCATCTAAATAAGCAGTATCTCCTGGTTTGGTACTTTATTTTTAATCTTGTATTAACTATATTTGTGTATGTAGCTACTAGACTTTAAGGTTTATGAAGGCAGAATACTTACCTCTTATCTCTTATCTACCATGATGCATGTTATATATAAATGATCCTCATTTTTTAATAAAGCAGTGATATTCCACAATAATTCCTAAACATGACAGCATAATATATATCTCCTTTCTTTGTTCTTTCTCTTTACAGACTCCAGAAATCTTTATGCTGCTAATCAGTCAGTTAAAATAAGAACACAAGACACCAAAATGTCCTATGACAAGTCTGCAGAGGACACAGCATTCTGTCGCACCACAAGAGAAGTAACCAGAAAACTATAGGAAAAGCTGGCTATAGGAAAAGCGAAACACCCTGAAATGTGCCTGAAACTTTAAAAGTTAACAACCTCCATTCCTCAGAAGGAGGTGTTTCCAAAAGCAATGACAAAAGAGAGTGGATAAAGCTCAAGGGAAGAGTTTATCAATATACAGCTAAGTAAAACTTTTCTCCTAAAAATGGCATTGGTCTTTGCAATGGACATTTCCAGTGTAAGTAGCATAGTGGTAGCATAGTGATTCTCTAAAAGGCAACCCAAGTGCTTAAATATTTTGGTCTCAGTCAAAGGACTTTGAGAAATATGTTCCACATTACACAGCATGAGACAACTTTTAATGAAATGAATCTGTCTTCCTCATTTCTTCTCGCTCAGTATTTACTCAGTGCCATCAATAAAGAAAGGTGGGGGGTGTTATATATACTCTCAACCCAAAATAACCAGGACAAGTTGTGCAACAATTTGAGAAGGAGATTTATTATATAGATAGGTATCAAAATGCACTGAAATAAATGTAATTTTTGATTTGAACTTTAAAGCCCATCTGTATACTGCTCATATTTTGTTTCACCATAAACTGATAACTGCTAAAATAAGGCTAGAAATAAGCTAAATATTTTTAAATACTTAAAAATCTCAGAATACATTTAGATTTATAAGAACAATGTGAAGACAGAACAGAGAGTTCCCATTATATCCTACACCCAATTTCCCATTATTAACATCTTGTATGAGTATGGTACGTTGGTCACAAGTAATGAACCAATATTGACATATTATTAACCAACGTCCACATTTTATTCCTATTTCCTTAGTTTTTACCTAATGTCCTATATCTGTTCCAGGATCCCATCCAGGAGTACATTCAATTTTCCTGTTTCCCTAGACTCCTCTTGGCTGTTAGTTTCTCAGGCATTCCTTGTTTTTGATCATTGACAGCTTTGAGGAGTACTGGTCAGGTGTTTTACAGAACGCCCCTTATTCTGTATTCATCTGAAGTATTACTTATGATGAGACTGGGTTTAGGGAAAGAAAACCACAGAGTCAAGTGCTATTTTCATCACATCATATCAAGGGTATGTACTGGCATGACTTAATCACTGTTAAGTTAAACTTGAGCAACTGGCTGAAGCAGTGTTTGTCAATTTTCTCTACTATAAATTTAGTCTTTTCCCCCCTTTCCATACTGTACTCTTTAGAAGGAAGTCACTATGTATAACTCACAGTTAAGGAGTGAGGACTTAGGCTTCACCTCCTTGAGGGCAGAGTATCTACATAAGTTATTTTTAATTCTGCTGCATAAGAGATTGTACTTCTCTCCATTTATTTATTCACTAATGCATTTATATGTATAAACTCATGGATATTTATTTTTTTTACTGTGGATTGTATTCCCAAAGTATATTTTTATTCGGTTGCTCAAATTATTCCAGCTTTGGCCACTGGAAGTCTTTCATTTTGATTCGTTGCCCATGTGGCATACTCCTATCATTGTGGGATTTTTGGAGCATTAAAAAAAAACAAACCAAACAAACAAAAACTTTCTGGCACAAGATTCTCCAGTCTCATCTTGTATAATCCCAGTTCCAGGCTCAGAATCAGTCATTTCTCTAAGAATCCATTTTCTTTTACTTGAATATGGTATTAGAAACCAAGATTTGGTTGACACGCACCTGGGGGGCTGCTACTAGGATGTTATTTCTAGTCACTCTCAGCTTCCGGAGCAAGGAAATATATGCATATGCACACTAATAATATATACATATATAAATATTTATATATACATGTCTATATATGTATATATATATGTTTTGTGGACACACAGATCTCCATCTATAATTAGCTAAACATGAGTTCATACTTATGTCTCCAACTCTAATCTGCTACACCACATGGGTCATTCTAGCCTTCCCACTTACTTGTCCATAACCTCTCACTCTACCTTATTTAACAAGTCCTAAAATGCACTTCAGCATATTCTCCCATGAAAATAGCAAGATTTTAAAATAAGAGTAATCTTCCAATTGATAGTTAAATCTACATATATAATACATAGGTTCTAAATTATATCAAGGTACTAATAATAATAGATGCTAACAAAGATTTCCTTTATAATTATGAATCCTACCTAGTCTAAGTTAGCACGAGTAGGGGTCTTAGCTGAGGCTGAAATGTTCAACCTTCACTCAATAGTTCTCTTGGGGCAAGTTATAATTGGATGTCACACCTATTAACTCAACTTCATTCTGATAATTATTTAATAATTTTCCTCATATTTCTTTTTACAACTGCACTTAGATAGCATTAATATATGCAATGATAACATTTTGAGACATATGAACTACTTAAAATTGTAATTACTGCATGATCATCCCACAGGAATCATTGAAACTACACTAGGACATTCAGATCAATACAAAAACAACACTTCACCGTATTCTAGAAACCTAAAAAGCTCAACATTTCTACGAATTGTATTTTAAAAAGAAACAGTGTGTAGTACCAAACATCTTATACCTTCAAAATGAAAAATCAGCATGAATAATTGATATCTACGTTCATTTGTACTTATAAGCTGATTAAACCAACATGTCCACTTATTCCTGAGAGAACAGAGGATTATAAGGTAAGAAACAAATAATGCTCCTAAGGTCATATATTTCTTAAGTGAAAGTTAGGCCATAAATCCATTTTTTTTACTCCATGCTCTCTCAGTAAGGCAAAAAAACTACTCTTTTACTTTCATTACTGTACTTTGAAAGCATTTGCCAAAAAAAAAAAAAAAAAATCCTCCCACAATCTATTCAAGATGTTGATCAATGTTAAAGGAGATACATATGTGTTGGGTGAAATTATTCTTAGCAGCAGCCAACTTATACCATTAGTAGATACCTGCACTGATCGATTAAAAGAGAGAGTTTTGGAGTCCATCTTTATAAGCCAATTTTACCCTTTCATAAAATACTCCAAGTATTTTCACTCCAGCCAAAATTAAGTAACAGGACCTCGATATTTGACTTGCACGAAACAAACAACAAAATACATAAAACAATAGTTTTCGGGATACTGATTGGACAAGGAAAGATACGTGAGACACAAGAAACAAACATGGTGAACCCCACCACTGCTTCAGCTCACTGCCCTGATAGAGCTTCCTGGCTACAGATCAGGGTAGTGCATCCAATGTAAACCCAGCAGACGTCTGTGCAGGAGACAGAGCTGAGAGTCTGTGCTATCCAAGGCAGGGGGAGTGCTGAGGAAAGAGGAGAGAGCTGAACAAAGCAGTAATTCCAGTGACCCACAGAAGGGCCCCTCAGATACTCAGCTGAGTATTGATCAGCCCGTGTCTATTAGGAAAGGACCCGAAAGGATTCAAAATAACAGTGCCAGCCCACACACAAGGCCAAAAATAGTGCTTCTGCAGGCCGACTGAAACACCTCAAGATGCACAGAGAATGGGGCAGAGTACAGAGGCGGCCCGGGGCCCAGTAGCAGGGAACAGTTCATCCTGCACTGAGCACCGCTCTGGTCCCACCTAACAAATTAATGCTGAGACTCAAAGATTTAAACTGTTTTCAAGAAATTTCACTGTGTGCCAGAAACAACGATCAAGAGTATGTATAGGAGTCATGGTGATGAAGGGTACAACATAGAAAATATAACCAACGGTACTGTAATAGTGCATGGTAACAGGTCATAGCAACACCTGTGGGGAGCATACCATAGCCTATACAGTCGTCAAATCACTAATGTTGTACACCTCAAACAATGTAACATTGTGTGTTACTATACTTCAAAAACTATATACGTATAGGAGTAAAAATAATATCCAGCATTCAGTAAGATAAAACAGTATCTGTGATTCAATAAAAATTAGCAGGAAATGGTAATTTGATTGTGGTGACCAGTTCATGATGTATATGAAAGAGCAAACTTGATGTCTCAAACCTGAAACTCATACAATATTATATGTCAATTACTCTCCAATAAAAATTATTTTTAATTACCAGGCATGCCACAACTCTGAAGTGGCATAGTATCACTTAAAGGTACTCTAGTAAGTTAAAGATGAAGATAATATAAATCTTAAGGTTGCCTCTAATATAAGAAAGAGCTATAGCTAATGAACCAACAGAATAGGTAAAATGGAATCATAAAATTGCTCAATTAATCCAAATGAAAGCAGAAAAATAGGAAAATGGAACCCAAAAAACAAGATGATACATTTAAATCTAACCAGATCAATAATTACATTAAAGGCAAATAGTCTAAATATCTTAGTTAAAAGGCAGATATTGTTAAATTAGATTTAAGAAGTTAAGACCCAGGTACATGCTGCCTACATGAAATTCCCAAATAGAAATATGTAGATGGTTTAAAAGTAAGATAGAAAAAATTTACCATGCCAACACTAATCAAAAAGATACCCAGAGTGGCTACATTAAGTCAGATAAAGTACGTTTCAGAGCAAAGAATATTACCAAGGATAAAAAAGATCATTTCATAATGATAAAGGGGTCAAATCATCAAGTAGATATAAGACCCTAAACATTCATACATCTAACAGACCTCCACAACTAATGAAGCAAAAGCCAATAAATACAAAGAGAAATAGACATATCCAGAGTCCAATTTCAGTATCATTTTGTCAATATTTTATATAATGAATATAAAATCATCAAAGAAACCATCATCCATTCCTGAGAGTACACTTGAAAAACACTATCAAACAATTTAATCTAACAGATATCTATAGAACAATTTATCCAACAACAGCAAAACATATTCTCTTAAAGTACACCCAATACATTAAGAGATCATGTTCTTGGTCATAAAACAAGTCTCAAATTGCAAACATTCAAGTCATACAAAATATGTTCTCTGACAAGAATGGAATTAAATCAGAAATCAATAAAGAAGATGTCCAGAAAATTTACAAATATTTGGAAAATAAACAGAGTTCTAAATAAGGCAGAGTCAAAGAAGAAAACAAAAAGGAAATTAGTACTTTGAATCAAGTAAAAATCAAAACAAAGCATATCAAAATTTGTAGGATGCTGCTAAAGCAGTACTTAGTGGAAATTAGGAGCACTAAATAAATGCATGTATTAGAAAAGAACAAAGATCTCAATATTAATTTAAAAAAAAGGAAAGGAAAGATAAAATTAATTGCAAACTAAGCAACAAAATGGAAATAATAAAGATCACAGTGAAAATCAATTAACTAGAAAGCAGAAATAATATAGATAACGAATTAAATCAAATGCTGGTTCTTTCATATATTTAAAAAGAAAAAAAATTTCCAGGCAAACTGATCATGAATAAAAAAGACAAATTAAGACACAAACTACCAATAACAAGAATGACAGCAGTATTATCATGACAAAATCAACAGATAGTACAAGGATAGTAAGGAAATACTATGGAAAAATGCCAATAAATTCAACAACTTACATTAAGTGCAAAAATGTCTTGAAAGACACAAACTACAAAAGATCACTCATGAAGAAATAAGCTGACTAATCACATATCTATGAAAGAAATTGAATTTTTATTTTAAAATATTCCTACAAAGAAAACTCTACGCCCAAACAATTAAAGAACAAGTAATATTAATTCTACATCAACTAATCTAAGACATTAAAAGGAAAGGATACTTCACATCTCTGTCTACGAGGACCACGTTACCTTGACAACCAAACATAGAAAACTATGGAAATAGATGCAAAAATCCTGGGCAAAATTTTAATAATTTGAATTCAATGATATATAAAAAGGATAATACAGTACGACCACGTGGAGCTTATTACAATTTTACTTGTATTCAAGAATGGTTTAACATTTGAAAATTAGTCACTTCATCATATTAACAAAATAAAAACCATATGACTTTCATAATAGGTAGGAATCTGATATGTCTAACAACCATCCTTGGTCATAAAAATAAAACTAAACAAAACCACTTCTCCACAAACTAGAAATAGAAGAAAATTAACTCAACCAGATAAGGAACATCTATGAAAAAGCCTACAGCTAATATTTTACTTAAAGGTGAAAGATTGAAAGCTTTCTCCCTAAGACTAGAAGTAAGACAAGGATATTCACTCTCACCATTTCTATTCAACATTGTACTGGAAGTTCAAGCCAATCAAATAATACAAGCAAAAGAAATAAAAGTAATTCCAGAGTCGAAAGGAAGAAATAAAATTCTTTATTCACAAAGGACAAGACAATCTATATAAAAAATCCAATAGAAAATATACATATAACTATAATGAGTGAGTTTAGCAATGTTTCAGGATATAAGATCAATATATAACTACTTTTATATACTACCAACAAATTCTACCTATACACTAACCACAGAGATTTTTGAAAAAAATTGAGGAAAAATTAAAAATAGATGGAGAGAGATACATTCTTCATGGATCGGAAAACCCAACCTAAAGATGCAAATTCTCCCTAAATTAAACTATATATTTAACATAATCCCATCAGATTTTTTTGTGGCACAAATTGACAAGCCAATCTTAGGAAAATGCACAGGGTATAGAATAGCCAAAATGATTCTGAATAAGGGAATGAAGAGGATTAACATAATTTTAGGATAAAATATTATTATAAAGCTCCATTAATCAACATAATTATGAGTCTTGAAATAAGCCTGCACATGTATGCATCCCAGACCTGATTGTAAAACCTAAAACCAAAAACTTCCAGAACTTCTTCCTATGCACAAGAAGATACCTTTGCTACCTAGAATGGGCAAAGGTTTCTTAGCTTTTACACCAAAAGCATGATCACAGAAGAAATTGATAAATTGAACTTCATGAAATTCAAAACTTCTATTTTTCCTGTATTTTAAAAAGGATAAAAAAACAAGCCACAGACGGAAGAAACTATTATCAAATCATATAAAGAATCTATAAAGAGGGGGCAGAGCAAGATGGTAGAGCAGTAAGAGACCTGGATTTCATCTGGTCTCAGAAATTCAGCTGAATAGGGATCAAACCATTCTGAACACCTACGAACTCAACAGGAGATTGAAGAAAAGAATAGCAACAACTCTCTGAACAGAAAAGCGACCACTTTCTGGAAGATAGGACATGCGGAGAAGTGAATCCAAGGCGATATTCAGGAGGATAGAGGGCGGGGGAGGGGGCTTCCGTTGCTGCTTCTGGCAAGTGATAGAGCCGCGGAGCACAAAATCGGAACATTTAGAAGTCGGATCCGCTGAGGGACGTCGCTCCAGTGGCTAAGCGGGAGGTGGAACCCTCGCAGGACAGTGTGGTCTCAGGACCCTTGGGGTCACAGAAAGACCGGGGGTGCCTGAGTGCGGCAGAGCTCCCAGGTATCGGAGCAGGGGAGCCGAGGCGCAGGCTCTCAGCTCGGGGTGGCCATAAACTGTGATACGCGGCTCAGTCGGGCCACTGCTCCTCCAGCAGGGACCCAAAAAGCGGCAGATACCGGGAGACTCCCCTTCCTCCCCCAGGAGGAGCGGCGCAGGAGCGCACCGCAGGGATCTGCTGGGTTTGGAGACTCCACATGGAGTCGGGTGCCAGAGATAGAAACGCCGGGTCCCAGGCCAGGTGAGCACAGAGTGCGGCCGGAGACCTGGGAGATGGGAGTGACTGACTGCTTTTCTCTGGGGGCGCACTGAGGAGCGGGGACCCAAATTCTCGGGTCCTCCGGGACGGAGATTGGGAGGCCACCGTTTTCACTCCCGTCCTCCAAAGCTGTACGGATAGCTTGCAGGGAACAAAAGCTCCCAAGAGCAAACCTGAGCAGATTTCTTAGCCCTGACCGGCAAGGGCGGGGCAATTCCGCCTCCAGCAAAGACATTTGGGAACCACGGCAACAGGCCCCTCCCCCAGAAGATCAGCAAGAACAGCCAGCCAAGACCAAGTTTACCGATCAATGAGAACGGCCGAATTCCAGCACTAGGGGAATACTGCACATAGAATTCATGGCTTTTTTACGATGATTCATTAGTCTTTCAAAGTTAATTTTTTTACCTGTTTTTTTTCTTTTTCTTTTTCCCTTTTTCAACCAACATCTTATCAATCCCTTTTTTAAAAATACATTTTTATTTTTCATTTTTAGTCATATTCTATCCCTTCATAGTAGTTACCCTTATTTTTGGCATATATATATAAGTTGTTCTCTCTTTAAAATTGTGAGGTACACTTTCTTCTAACATATCAAAATATACCCTAAATCTCTAGTGTATGGCTTTGTTCTAGTCTCCTGCCTGATCACATTTTCTCCCTTTTTTCTTTTTTTTTAATCCTCTTCTTCCTTTTTTCAAGCACCTTTATCGATTCCTTTTTTAAAATTTTTTATAATTTTCATCTTTACAGTCATATTCCATCCCTTCATCATGTCAACCCTTATTTTGTACATATATAAGTCTTTATTTCTTTAAACTTTTAGGAGGCACTTTCTTCTAACAGACCAAAATACACCCAAAATCTAGTGTGTGGCACTGATCTATGCACTAGCCCAAACATATTTGATCATATTGTTTTTTTTGTTTTCTTCTGTTTTTCTTTGTTTTTATCTTTTTCTTTTTTCTCTCTCTCTTATTTCTTTCTTTCCCTTTCTTTTCCCCTGGTTTCAGGTCTTTTCTGATTTCTTTAGAGTATATTTTCGGAGGACACGGTTAACCTGTTAGCATTTTGTTCTCTCATTCATCTATTCTCCTCTGGACAAAATGACAAGATGAAAAAAATCACTTCAACAAAGAGAACAAGAGGTAGTACTGTCTGCCAGGGACCTACTCAATACGGACATTAGTACGATGTCGGACCTAGAGTTCAGAATCATGATTTTAAAGAGACTAGCTGGGCTTGGAAAAGAAGCATGGAAGTTATCAGAGAAACCCTTCCTGGAGAAATAAAAGAACTAAAATCTAACCAAGTCGAAATCAAAAAGGCTATTAATGAGGTGCAATCAAAAATGGGGGCACTAACTGCGAGGATAAATGAGGCAGAAGAGAGAATTAGCGATATATATGACCAAATGATGGAAAATAAAGAAGCTGAGAAAAAGAGAGATAAACAACTACTGGATCACGAGGGCAGAATTCAAGAGATAAGCGATACAGTAAGATGAAACATTAGAATAATTGGGATCCCAGAAGAATAAGAAAGAGAGAGAGGGACAGAAGGTATATTGGAGTAAATTATAGCAGCAAACTTCCCTAATGTGGAGAACGAAACAGGCATCAAAATCCAGGAGGCACAGAAACCCCTCTCAAAATCAATAAAAATGGGTCAACACCCTGACATCTAATAGTAAAACTTACGAGTCTCAGAGACAAAGAGAAAATCTTGAAAGCAGCTTGGGAGAAGAGACATGTAACCTACAATGGTAGAAGTATTAGATTGGCAACAGACCAATCCACAGAGACCTGGCAGGCCAGAAAAGACTGGCATGATATCCTCAGAGCACTAAACGAGAAAAATATGCAGCCAAGAATACTATATCCAGCTAGGCTGTCATTGAAAATAGAAGGAGAGGGCGCCTGGGTGGCTCAGATGGTTAAGCATCTGCCTTCGGCTCAGGTCATGATCCCGGGGTCCTGGGATCGAGTCCCGCATCGGGCTCCCTGCTCCCTGGGAGCCTGCTTCTCCCTCTGCTTCTCTCTCTTTCTCTCCCTCTGTCTCTCATGAATAAATAAATAAAATCTTTAAAAAAAAAAAAAACACTACTTCAAAAAAAAAAAAGAAAAAAAAAAGAAAATAGAAGGAGAGATAAAAACCTTCCAAGACAAACAAAAACTAAAGGAATTTGCAAACATGAAACCAGCCCTCCAAGAAATATTGAAAGGGGTCCTCTAAGCAAAGAGAGAGCCTAAAAGCAGCATAGACCAGAAAGCAACACAGACAATATACAGTAACAGTCACCTTACAGTCTCAATACAATGGCACTAAATTCATATCTTTCAATAGTTACCCTGAATGTAAATGGGCTAAATGCCCCAGTCGAAAGACACGGAGTATCAGATTGGATAAAAAAACAAGACCCATCAATATGCTGACTGCAAGAGACTCATTTTAGACCCAAAGACACCCCCATATTGAAAGTGAGGGGGTAGAAAACCATTTACCATGCTAATGAACAGCAAAGAAAGCTGGGGTGGCAATCCTTATATCGGACAAATTAGATTTTAAAACAAAGACTGTAATAAGAGATGAGGAAGGACACTATATCCTACTTAAAGGGTCTATCCAACAAGAAGGTCTAATGATTGTAAATATCTATGCCCCTAACATGGGAGCAGCCCATTATATAAGGCAATTAATAACAAAAGCAAAGAAACACATTGACAACAATACAGTAACAGCGGGGGACTTTAACACCCCCCTGACTGAAATGGACAGATCATCTAAGCAAAAGATCAACAAGGAAATAAAGACTTTAAATGACACCCTGAACCAAATGGACTTCACAGACATATTCAGAACATTCCATCCCAAAGTAATGGAATACACATTCTTCTCTAGTGCCCATGGAACATTCTCCAGAATAGATCACATCCTAGGTCACAAATCAGGACTCAACCGGTACCAAAAGACTGGGATTATTCCCTGCATATTTTCAGACCACAATGCTTTGAAACTGGAACTTAATCACAAGAGGAAAGTCAGAAAAAACTCAAATACATGGAGGCTAAAGAGCATCCTACTAAGGAATGAATGGGGCAACCAGGAAATTAAAGAAGAATTTTAAAAATTCATGGAAACCAATGAAAATGAAAACACAACTGTTCAAAATCTTTGGGATGCAGCAAAGGCAGTCATAAGTGGAAAGCATATAGCAATACAAGCCTTTCTCAAGAAACAAGAAAAGTCTGAAATACACAACCTAACCCTACACCTAAAGGAGCTAGAGAAAAGACAGCAAATAAAGCCTAAACCCAGCAGGAGAAGAGAAATAATAAAGATCAGAGCAGAAATCAATGAAATAGAAACCAAAAGAACAGTAGAACAGATCAACGAAACTAGGAGCTGGTTCTTTGAAAGAATTAACAAGATTGATAAACCCCCGGCCAGACTTATCAAAAAGAAAAGAGAAAGGACCCAAATCAACAAAATCATGAATGAAAGAGGAGAGATCACAACCAACACCAAAGAAATACAAACAATTATAAGAACATATTATGAGCAACTCTATGCCAGCAAATTAGATAACCTGGAAGAAATGGATGCATTCCTAGAGATGTATCAACTACCAAAATTGAACCAGGAAGAAATAGAAAACCTGAACAGACCTATAACCACTAAGGAAATTGAAACAGTCTTCCAAAATCTCCCAACAAACAAAAGCCCAGGGCCAGATGGCTTCCCAGGGGAATTCTACCAAACATTTAAAAAAGAATTAATACCTATTCTCCTGAAACTCTTCCAAAAAATAGAAATGGAAGGAAAACTTCCAAACTCGTTTTATGAGGCCACCATTACCTTGATCCCAAAACCAGAAAAAGACCCCATCAAAAAGGAGAATTACAGACCGATATCCTTGATGAACATGGATGCAAAAATTCTCACCAAAATACTAGCCAATAGGATCCAACAGAACATTAAAAGGATTATTCACCATGACCAAGTGGGATTTATCCCTGGGCTGCAAGGTTGGTTCAACATCTGCAAATCAATCAACGTGATACAATATATTAACAAAAGAAAGAACAAGAATCATATGATCCTCTCAATAGATGCAGAAAAAGCATTTGACAAAGTACAGCATTCTTTCTTGATCAAAACTCTTCAGAGTATAGGGATAGAGGGTACATCCCTCAATATCATAAAAGCCATCTATGAAAAACCAACAGCGAATATCATTCTCAATGGGGAACAGCTGAGAGCTTTTCCCCTAAGGTCAGGAACGCGGCAGGGATGTCCACTATCACCACTGCTATTCAACATAGTATTAGAAGTTCTAGCCACAGCAATCAGACAACAAAAAGAAATCAAAGGCATCCAAATCGGCAAGGAGGAAGTCAAACTCTCACTCTTTGCAGATGATATGATACTTTACGTAGAAAATCCAAAAGACTCCACCCCAAAACTGCTAGAACTCATACAGGAATTCAGTAAAGTGGCAGGATATAAAATCAATGCACAGAAATCAGTGGCATTCCTATACACCAACAACAAGACAGAAGAGAGATAAATTAAGGAGTCAATCCCATTTACAATGGCACCCAAAACCACAAGATACCTAGGAATAAATTTAACCAAAGAGGCAAAGGATCTGTACTCAGAAAACTATAAAATAGTCATGAAAGAAATTGAGGAAGATACAAAGAAATGGAAAAACGTTCCATGCTCATGGATTGGAAGAACAAGCATTGTGAAGATGTCAATGCTACCTAGAGCAATCTACACATTCAATGCAATACCCATCAAAATATCACCCATTTTTTTCAAAGAAATGGAACAAATAATCCTAAAATTTGTATGGAACCAGAAGAGACCCCGAATAGCCAGAGGAATGTTGAAAAAGAAAAGCAAAGCTGGCGGCATCACAATTCCGGACTTCCAGCTATTACAAAGCTGTCATCATCAAGACAGTATGGTACTGGCACAAAAACAGACACATAGATCAATGGAACAGAATCGAGAGCCCAGAAATGGACCCTCAACTCTATGGTCAACTAATCTTTGACAAAGCAGGAAAGAACGTCCAATGGAAAGAAGACAGTCTCTTCAACAAATGGTGCTGGGAAAATTGGACAGCCACATGCAGAAGAATGAAACTAGACCATTTCCTTACACCACACACAAAAATAGACTCCAAATGGTTGAAAGACCTAAATGTGAGAGAGGAGTCCATCAAATCCTAAAGGAAAACATAGGCAGCAACCTCTTCAACCTCAGCTGCAGCAACTTCTTCCTAGAAACATCGCCAAAGGCAAGGGAAGCAAGGGCAAAAATGAACTATTGGGATTTCATCAAGATAAAAAGCTTTTGCACAGCAAAAGAAACAGTCCACAAAACCAAAAGACAACCGACAGAATGGGAAAAGATATTTACAAACGACATATCATATAAAGGGCTAGTATCCAAAATCTATGGAGAACTTGTCAAACTCAACACCCAAAGAACAAATTATCCAATCAAGAAATGGGCAGAGGACATGAGCAGACATTTTTCCAAAGAAGACATCCAAATGGCCAAAAGACACATGAAAAAGTGCTCGGCATCGCTCGGCATCAGGGAAATCCAAATCAAAACCTCAGTGAGATACCACCTCACACCAGTCAGAATGGCTGAAATAGCAAGTTAGGATATGACAGATGTTGGCGGGGATGCGGAGAAAGGGGAACCCTCCTACACTGTTGGTGGGAATGCAAGCTGGTGCAACCACTCTGGAAAACAGTATGGAGGTTCCTCAAAAAGTTGAAAATAGAGCTACCATACGATCCAGCAATTGCACTACTGGGTATTTACCACAAAGATACAAATGTAGGGATCCGAAGGGGTACGTGCACCCTGATGTTTACAGCAGCAATGTCCACAATAGCCAGACTGTGGAAAGAGCCAAGATGTCCATCAACAGATGAATGGATAAAGAAGATTTGCTATATATACACAATGGAATATTATGCAGCCATCAAAAGAAATGAGATCTTGCCATTTGCAATGATGTGGATGGAACTGGAGGGTGTTATGCTCAATGAAATAAGTCAGTCAGAGAAAGACGTGTATCATATGACTTCACTGATATGAGGAATTCTTAATCTCAGGAAACAAACTGAGGGTTGCTGGAGTGGTGGGGGGGTGGGAGGGATGGGGTGGCTGGGTCACAGACATTGGGGAGGGTATGTGCTATAGTGAGCACTGTGAATTGTGCAAGACTGTTGAATCACAGATCTGTACCTCTGAAACAAATAATGCAATATATGTTAAGAAAAAAAAAGAAGATAGCAGGTGGGGAAGAATGAAGGGGAGTAAATCGGAGGGGGAGATGAACCATGAGAGACGATGGACTCTGAAAAACAAACTGAGGGTTCTAGAGGGGAGGGGGGTGGGGGGATGGGTTAGCCTGGTGATGGATATTAAAGCAGGCACGTTCTGCATGGAGCACTGGGTGTTATCCATAAACAATGAATCATGGAGCACTATATCAAAAACTAATGATGTAATTTATGGTGAGTAACATAACAATAAAAAATTTAAAGAAAAAAAAGAATATATAAAGAACCATCAAAATCCAATCAATCCAAAAACAATCAACCGATGAAATAAATCTGCAAAAGTTTTGGACAGACTTGTTTTCACAAAACAAGATATATGAATGTCAAATAAGCACACAAAAAGATGCTCATTAGTTACAGGAGAAATACAAATTATAATCTACACCTACTAAAGTGGCTAAAATTAAAAAACCTAACCATACTAAATGTTGGTGAGACAATCGAACCACTAGAACTCTAAAACAATACTGGCGGGGGTATAACATCATAAAACCATTTCTGGAAACAGTTTATTAGTTTAAATATACACTTATCATATGATCCAGCTATTCCACTCTTATTTACCCAAGAGGAATAAAAATGTATGTTCATAAAAATATTTATATGCAAATATTCATAGATGCTTTATTTATAAGAGTCAAAAATTGGAAACAACCCAGATGTCCAAACCAATAGCTGAATAAACAAACTGCGATATATGCATATAAGGAATACTACTGGGCAATAAATAGAACCATTTATACAGACCTCAACATCAAATCATCTCAAAATATTTATGTTGAGTGAAAGAAGCTAGATGCAAGAGTATAGGCTGTATGCTTCCATTTATTAAAAAATCTAGAACATTCAAAGTAATACATAGTGACAGAAAGCAGTCTGTGCATGGGATAGGAAAGTACATGAGGGAGGGATTACACAACAGCCCATGGAAGCATTTGGGGAAATGGGTCTTTTCATTACTTTAATTGTGGTTATAGTTTCACGGGTATACACACTATGTCAAAAAAAAAATAGTCCAAGAGAACAAACATTGCCAGGGAGAAATGTCCCCAAAAGAGCCAATAAGGCTCTTATTGTACAAAGAGAGTGAAAACTAATACAAACATTAGGTTTTTAATGTAGGTGAAGGTGATCTGAGGCTGGAGAGAAACTTCTCGAACCTGCTAATGTGTGAGAGATGGGTAGCTCCGCTACAGACTGGCTGAGTGAGGACGAGGGAGGCTGGCCATCACACTGCCCCAGGACTGTGCTCTTCTGTGCTTTTATCTTCAAGAGAGTGATATGCTCTACTGGGAGCTACTGATTTAAAGCACATTTTTAATGTTGCATCGGTAATACATCTTTTGTATTCTGGTAAAATATACATGCCATTAAGTTTGCCATGTTAAACAAATTTTGGTGTCCAGTTCAGTGACATTAATTTCACACATACATGTGAATACCAAAGACAGAAGAAAGCCCCAAACAAAAGGGAAGAGAGAGGGCAACAGCAGGGAGCACCAGAACAGAAGGAAAGGTGAGAGAGGTGAAGAAATCAAAAGAG
The DNA here is from genome assembly GCF_037043125.1 of Eumetopias jubatus. Classification (NCBI taxonomy): domain Eukaryota; kingdom Metazoa; phylum Chordata; class Mammalia; order Carnivora; family Otariidae; genus Eumetopias; species Eumetopias jubatus. Next base: position 31,528,521 of record NW_028274809.1, read on the forward strand.
GGAATAAATAGATTTAGAACCATACCACTTCAGGGAGGAGAAAACGAAGGAGGAACTAGAACTTAGATGTATATTTAAATAATTAAGGCAATAGGCTTTAGTTATTGAAATCGATTCCGTCATCTACTTAAGAGGGGAAACATGAAGAAAACCTCAACAGGAACAGAACGAGAATGTGGGAGTCACCCACACCAGATTTTGAAGTTCGTGGACAAACACAACTGTTCCAGTTGCTTAGATTCTATGCAGACTATTACCCATAGGCCAGACTCTCATCCCATCCCACCTGGCATCTCCATTTCAGTGGTTCTTCCAGTACTTCAATCCAGCCAATCAAGAGCCTAGATGCCCCTAAGAATTCATCTGCCCCAGAATCAAATCCCACAACACCGATGAACCCATCATACTTAGAAATCCACATGCCAAGTCAACTTCCATTTCTGCCACTTGACCCCAACACTGTTAGGCATTTTAAGAGATGAAATAAAGACTTCAAACACTGTATAGTTTACCCAGTAGAGGTCGATGCAATATGCAAACACAGAAAAAAAATGAACATTCATACTAAGTACTTCAAAATATTTTATTACAGCCTCAGACTCAAAACTCCCTATCCAGAGCCACTGAGAGGCTCAGTCAGAACTCCATGAATACAAATGCAAAGCACAAACAGATTTATGCAAGGGACACACAACTCTGCAGAAAGAGTGTACAAACAGGTGATTTCACTCTCAAGGACCACGATGAAGATGAAACTGAAAACCTCTCCTAATGTAAATAAAACTGGTTAACAAAGACAAATATAAATAGAAATGCAAACCAATTTGCAGGAGTTTTTATGAGTCAAAATGTAATAAATTTCTTATAGAACCTATCAGAGATCATTTCAGTGTCTCTGGATATGACGGTATTTCCCAAAAGAATGATATTAATTTTAAAATGGCCTCCTTAGCCTTTTAAGTCACCTAAAGAATGTGTTTTCAAATTATACAGAGCATTTCTCCCATCTCATTGGGCCAATGGCATTCTTCCAAAAAAATCTTTCTGTTGTAGAAACCCTGAAATGGCAATAAATTTCATTTTAAAAAGTTCAGAAATTTAAGATGTCTCATATGCTAATATGAAATATATTTATTTCACAAATAAGGGAAGTCAAATAAACTACCAAGAGCAGGGAAATAGCGATGTCTGTTTATAAGTCAGCATTTTTTTAATGTCTTTGTCCAAGCTCTCTGCTTTGTATCCACTTTTAATATAATTTTCCAGTAAGTCAGTATTATTTACAGGTATGTTTTCTTGGTACAATATTTATTTTAATAACTTTCCTTTATGAGAATAACATAATACAATAACAAGCAAGCAAAATGAAACATATTTAGCTCTCATGGTACAAAATGTTTTTTGAACCAATTACATTTTCTCTCAAGTAATAAACTTGTTCATCACTGAAATGTGACAATTTATTTCAGTAGCCTATTTAAATATAAAATAGACTAGAATGCCTTACCTGGAATCTTACAAAATAACTATATTTTAATTGAAAAAAACTTCTCTCCTATGCTATGACACTTTGTAAGATGTTAAATCATTAATGAAATACAAACCAGCTTATTTTCCTGTGAAAGCCTGGACCACTCTACAGTTTTTAATCTAATGAATAGTTCAATATTAGTATGGTCAAAGAACAATGCAATCATATCTAAATATAGCCTCACCAGAGGCATATGGCTATTCAAAACCTACTGCCTGATTTGAGTACTTCAGACCAGAAACTAGAAAGCACTGTATCAACCATATTAGCATGCTGGCCACAAACGCCATCCTGGAATGGGACAGTCTGAAAGACAACACACCTGCTAAGCTTCACAAGGTGGTCCTGTCTGACATGCAATGCAATGAATCATAATTATGTTGAAGTGCTGCTTGTCTGGATATGCTCACTCTGCATTTCTGAATCTCGGCCCTGAGAATAGGGGATCCTAACACAGTTCACTATGTGCCAGGCACCCCAGTCTCACACGAATGGTCTATGTTGCAACATTCAGAGGAAGAAGTAGCCATTGACGTTGTTAATCTTTGAAACAGCTTCTGAGTCTTCGTGGTGGAGAAATTCCCTCCTCTGGCCTGTGTGCTAGATGCTGGTGGTGTCTCCAGGTTGGATCACGGTTCTTCCCACCCTGGTGATGTGAGGCATTATTGCCCTTTTGCCATATAATAAGTCTTCCCCTCTATGATACTTGCCCTGTTTGTCAGTGCTATATGACACCCCGTGAAAGACCAGCTTAACAGTATTTCTGAATATAACCACTCAATCGCATCACATATTTCTGGACTTCACCGGTCAAACATGTCATACCGCAAATCACGGGATCACACTGGTAGAGAAAGTGATGGAGAAGAGAATGGGGCCCGGGAACAGCACTTGGGATTATAGATGACCAACAATACTAGCATGTAATATACCACAAGTATTATTATTACTTTTTCCGTTACTGCCTCTTTGGACTGAAGTGTTCATAATTTATGCCCTACCATCTGTTAGGAGATTGAAGTTGCTTATAAATAATGACATAGATACAAAAGAGAAAAGCCAAACATATAGAGTGATTAGAAAATAAGTCTCAATGACACTTGTTAACATACTCTTGTTAAATTTAACTTTCTATTTCTGGTCACCAGACAAAAATGAGAGGATTCACAGGTTACAGAGTATCCTTATCTTAAAAAAGTGAAAAAGGGTGCTATAAAGGAAATAAATGACCTCCAGTTAGTAAACTCTAAAAATAATTTATCACATTGGTTATAAAAAAAAATGACATGTAAAGTAGGGAAAGTATTCCTTATTTAACTGCTGCTTATAATTATTCTCAGCAAGAATAAAAAATATTACAATAGAGTTAAGGAAATGCATTTCTAGGCAGGCTCAGCTAATAAGTTCTCTAATGATCTAATCCTATAAAAGGTTAGACATTCTATAGAATGCCTCTCTTGGAGAGCCTATGGATTGCTACCAAGTATTCTCTGTTGGTAACAGAAGAGATATGCATACCTTGTGGTATCAAGTGGCAAGCCTGGCATCTCACGATCAATCTTGCCCAGGCTGCTAAAAATTTTTCTCTAATAAAAGGAAACCCCTGCTCTCTGTTATGTGCCAACAAGCTGCAAACATTTCTCCTATCTGCCAGTGGTCTCGGAAGTCCATGCTGGGCAGATGATGGGAGTGCCCCTTGCTCTGTGAATCTAATCTGCCATGCAACAGTATAATGATGAACACTGCTTTCCTGTTTGGAATGCTAAGGAGGGCCACCAAAATCACAATCTGTTTGTATAAAAGTTTATAGAGGAAGGGGCAGGGCTCAGGAAAATAGATTTTAATCCACCAAAGGCATTATTAGACTGATCAGAATGGACAGAAACAGCTTTTCCTTCTTTACTGAAATTTGGAAAAAAATGAAAACCTAATTCATTTATTGCTCAACGTTTACATTTTTAATATTTCTTTTTTTAAGATTTTATTTATTTGACAGAGAGAGACACAGTGAGAGAGAGAACACAAGCAGGGGGAGTGGGAGAGGGAGAAGCAGGTTTCCCGCTAAGCAGGGAGCCCAATGCGGGGCTCGATACCAGGACCCTGGGATCATGACCTGAGCCGAAGGCAGATGCTTAACGACTGAGCCACCGAGGCACCCTACATTTTGAATATTTCTATTCCTTATATGACTAGATCTATCTACCTTGGGTGTTAAGTTCCTAAGGGACAATGACCCATATTTAGCTCATTTCATGTAGAAACAAGCAATTTATTAATATAATTTATATTAATGATGATGATAATGATATACATATTCTAGAGAGAGAAAGCACCATTTTCAGAGGCACAGACAATAATCAAAGAAACAAATGACATGTGTATCAGTACTTAGTGCCACAATACATTTATGGCGGTATACTAGAGCTGGATCAGACTCACTCAGGGAGCAGACTTCAATTTCAGGCACTCTGTGAGCCAGTTGTTAAACCATAACCATTACTAAAGATGTAATCACATAAAATTACAATTAAATGAATTATATTAAAAACAAATGTAATAAACTCTCGTAACTCATCACTCCCTAAATAGTTGACTATATTTTACTGTTACCTGTGCCCTTGAGGGTATTTACATCTATTATTACCTGTATGGTGGAAAGATTATACAATGTTGTGCTACTGTGCATCTTTTACCAATCTTCTGCTTGATAACATCACGTTGGTAGGTTAGATTTCTCCACATTGGGCGTATTTTCATCATGGTAGTTGGCACATGCTACAAATCGGTCCTGCCCCACCTCATCCCAGCCCTAGGCCCTGGTTCGTGAATGGTTACCAACACATCTGCAGACACTTAACCAAAATGAACTGAGCGCCATGTCAGCGCAGCAGGCTACAAAGGAATCAAGTTGCCTTTTTAAACCGATGCCAAATTAAAAAAAAAAAAAAAACACCTCTGCAATACTGTAATTCATATTTTTCTTGAAGTAACAATACATCTCTTTGGTTACATGGAATTTACAGAGATTTGAGTCTTAATATCAAAGACTAAAAACCTTGTATAAGAGCGTTAGGACCTTCAGAAAAGTAGAGCTGTGTTGCTTTGAACATTACAAATAATATTTATGAAACTCCAAATACCTTCACTGCTTTTAGCTAAGTCCACTAACCACCTATCACTGTACTAGTTTTAGCTTTTTTCAATCTCCCTTAGTTCCAAATAAATTCCATCCCTTTGAACACAACCATATTTGGATAATATAAATCCAAGTTGGTCTCCAGACTCACAGAGTAGTGTCAGAAAAAAAAGTTACAGGGGTGCCTGGATGGCTCAGTCATTTAAGCGCCCAACTCTAGATGTCAGCTCAGGTCTTGGTCTCAGGGTCTTGAGTTCAAGCCCCACACTTGACTCCACCCTGGGTGTGCATGGAGCTTACTTAAAAAAAAAAAAGAAAGATTTACAAATTATTACACTGCTTGCAAACATACCCCCATATGGGTATATTCAGGAACAGTAAAAAACACAGTCACAGAAAATTATTTTGACAGATGTAATGATGAAAAGGAATGAAGGAAGGGATTTATGCTAGAAGAGGTCAATGATAAGTGAGAATATAAAAGGACAACAGAACTTCTTGGGAATACTTGAACTACACCCTCACTGAAAGGATAACCTTTCAGAATTATAATCCTAAAATTATGTATATTTTTACTAGCACAGAAATCAAACCAAAATATACATATGACTAAAGAGTCTGCTCATTTTCAGGAAAAGTTGTGAATCTTCTAAAAATCAAAGAGGTAGAACACAATTGGTAGACCATTCCCAAGATGATAAAGGCAGAGCAACTAGGGAATAGTCCTCTAAAATATAAATGAAATGTTCTGGCTAAAACTAAAACTTTGTTTCCATCAAAGAGAAGACAAAAAAGAGAAGGAAAAAGGAAAAGAGTAGAGCAAGTCTTATATATTTTGCAAATACAAGTCACTGTCAAAGTCAGTCCATACTACTATTGAGACTTCTTTTGATCACCACGGATTAAACAAAAACTGGTCTTCCTTTTTCCTTCTTATTCATGCTCATGACAATCAAGGGTGATAAAAAAAAAAAAAAGACAGCTAAAAGAACTCCAAGAGAATGTCAGTGATAGTGCCTGCCACCAGCTGTTTGTGAAAGTGCTGAAAGATTTGGCTGATGAATGGGTCTATAAAAAACAAAAAAAAAAGCAAAACTTTATTATTATGTTCAGGAACCTGGATTAAGAGAGATGTAGGAGGTAATCAAGTAATTTGTGTACAAGACATCTCAGAGAATTAAAATTAGCTCAAACACACCAGGTTGTAAACTCTCTACATTAGAAACCATCGTCCTTTCTAATTGACTACTTAATATCTAGGCTCTCATCATAGGACTGTGTATTTTAAGCATGATATTTGCAGTATATACACTATTGAGGGGAGGTGTTAGGTATAGGTGGTAGTATTAGGGGTAGAAAGATGGACAGTATGATTATATGTTGAAAAATCCTACATTCTAAGTATTTTTTTTCCTTTTTTTTTTTTTTTTTACTTCAGCTCCTGTAGGTATAGGGGAAAAAATCAGCCTTATTTCAAAAGGAAACTCAGGGCTTTGTCTCGTTTTCTTTACAATATAGTACTGTGAAAACAAAGGGTACATATTCTTGTTCTTTGGTCAATATAAAACTTGATAAAAAATACAAAAGTGCTGGTCCCAATGATTTGTTTTAAGATTTCCAGTTTAAAGCCATTATTGCTATATTCTTTATCAAGCAAAAACAGCGAAGCAGGTTCAAAAGGATAATATTTTAAGTACCCTAAGAAAAAATGTAAGAAGAAATACAATATGTTCTGATATTTGTGCTTTTACCCATAAAGTTCAGCACATATCCATAACCAATCAAAAGTCTAATAAATGTATATTTGCCACCAGATTCACTATTCAGAATTTTTCTATTTACAAAATTGGTAAAATCTTTCTAAATTAGATTTTTAACACCCTTCTGACTTTCATTATCAGGTATACCAAGGGCATCAGTTCCAAAGAACTTTTTGTTAAACGTAAAAGATACAGTCCAGTATTCTTTCTGAAACCATATTCTTATACACATTTTAGTAACTATGATTAAAGTAAGTTTCAGGGACTGTAAGGCAAAGGATTATTAACATTAAGGAACTTTTTAAAGTATCCAAGTATAAAGTTTCTAGTTCTCAGATTTTAAGGCCAGAAGTAATGTGGACTAATAAATAGGCATACGCACAGAAATAGAGAAAACCGAAGTGGGATAATTCAGCACTTCCATTTTCTATACTGTAACAAGCTGGATGTACTAATAACAAGTATACAGACAAGGTCACTGATGTAATGGCTTTGACCCTTACAAAATCTGATTACTGGTAAAAATTCTTGGTTTAAAAGAGTGAAGCAATCTGATATCTCCAAAAGAGCAATGCAATAAAAAAAAAAATTATCAGAAAATTGGGATCTACAGTTAACCACTGCCATAAACTCACTATCCTCACATGAGCCATTGAAACTGAGTCTCACTTTCTTCAATTGCAAAGTGAGCCTCATGATCCAAAATGGCATCCAAGATTCATTCCACTCCTAAAATCCTGATTCTCCAAAACTCTTCTTCCAGAAAAACAGAAAGTGAGAAATATTTTAGAAATTCATTTAATAAACAGTCAATGTTCTCTTACAGCTGTGATAAAATTATTTAAGTAAATTATTTTTATTATAAATTTTTATGAACAAATTTTAAGATTATTCTGAACGGCAATTCTACATGTACAAAATAAGAGGGGAATGATATAACATGGGTAAGATGCTCAATGGGAAAACAAAGCTATAGAAAATGATCTTATAAAGTAAAACTACAGAAAACCAAAGCCTACATTTAAATCTAGAGTGAATTGCTATCATTTTTATTCTGATCAGGGTCAAGTTAGAAGTTTGACTGTTGCAGCATCCAAGTGCTCACAACTCCACAGCCATCAAATGACTAAAGAAAAGCCTTTGCACTTGTTCCAATGCTAAGATCAAGAGGATTTTACTTTCTATTTTCTTTGGATGAGGATTTTCTTTTGTACTATAAACTTAAGTCAAAAAAGTTAAATACAATATTTTCCATTTTCTGGACCCTTCAGGACAGTGACAAACACTAAATAAAAAGAAATAAAAACAACAACCCAGAGGCCATGACTTTAGGAAAACCTCATTTTCTCCTCTATTGACTGGTTAACTGTAGGTTGCTTCATCTATAGAGGCTCAAAATTGGCAGATTCTTAGATGGTGCTTTGGGAATAGGTGATGTTGACTCCCTGTAGAAATTTCGTTCAGTCACTGGTATCAGAAGGTAAACATCAGGACCCAGAGGGCTTCCTGTCACGTACCACATCCTCATCTCTTCTCTGAACCTTGACTGCAAATGATATAATTCCTAATGCTTGGATTTATTTAATGACTCAAAAGCTTAAAAAAAAGACCATGACCTAAGCAACTTCAATTGAAGATACACCAAAACCTTTGTGATAAAATAAAAAAGGTAGAACTCTGGGCCCAAAAGAGTACAAGGAATACATCTGGAGTAGCAACACTCTTGCCCCAGTGGTTAATTGCAAAACAACTAACCTGACATAGAGAGTTAGTGAAAGAGGTAACCCATAAAGTCTAAATTGTTCCATGAACTATTTTTCGAAAATATTACTAAGCTAAAAATTAACCTTCACCAAATTACAGGATTCACGTGAAGGATGGGAGGAGACCACAGCATTCTTGGATATGGAGCATGAACACCGCTATTGACAATCACTTAATAGACTCAAAATTTCTGAGGATAAACAGATTAGCTTTAGGAAGACATTTTATCTCAAGCTTAAACATCTTATTTCCATTCAGAAAAAGCTGACTGGGAAATTCTGTCTGATGGCTCTCCCAGTAGGTCCTGCTTCATTACAGAATTAAAATCAGACCTTCATGATATCACTTTCCTAAGTTGTATAGTTGTTTATGCATGCGACTCATAAGTCTTTTACTGCTTCTAAGAGATTTAAAATATCATGTATCTTCCAATTTTTACAATACTGTGTTTGCCATCGTTGTTATACAATATTTTAAAAATTTATTTCAAATAATGGTCACAAAATAAAAATCATTTCACCTACTTAAAACACGCATTCCATTTAACAATAGAATACAGCAGCCACTCAGAAGAGCCAAGTGACATAAATGTAAGTGAATGCATGACAAATCTGTCTAAGTTCAAAGTTGATATTTTGAGACATAGCAATCGAGGAAATGTTCTACATCATCACATTATACAATAGTTATATAATACTCTGTGAATGATACTATACAAAAATCTTCTTGAATGTATCATCTCCTTGTTTGGAAAATATATCCACAATCATTTTACTATTACTTGAACCTGCATCATAACTTATTTACCTTGGTCTTCACCTACCTATTTTTAGAGGAGGAAGCCAGTTCCCAGACTCTTTCACTGGTTTGTGCTGGATCAAGTAATAATTAGAGGAAGATCCTAAGGACTCCTCACTGGAAGTTCACATGCTTTTCTGGCTAAAAGAAAATTTACTTGTAAAATGATGGAGCATCAAAAGGCTATTAAATGTATATGGCCTAAAATATTTGATATGAAGAAGATCATCTGTACCTAGATGGCTTATAACATCTGCAAAAGAATTTGAGTCAGATTAAGAATTCCATTGTGTGCATGAGAAAACCACCCAGAGAATAACAGATAGCTTATCATCACTTTTATATATTCTAGGTTCTATTCCTCTGAGCAGGGAAATTCAACAGTCCCTATGCAATAATGATGTAATGCTGTTACAGAAGAATATATCCTATGGATTTTTTTTTAATTGAAGAGTAGTTGACACACAATGCTATGTTAATTTCAGGTGTACAATATAACAATTCAACTAGATAATACTTTATATGCTACGTTCACCACAAGTGTAGCTACCATCTGTCACAACACTACTACAATACTGGAGTATCACTGTCCTTATATTCAACCCTGTCCATGAAGTTGGTATTGAGAGTCCTCCCCAAGGTTTTTTTTTTGTTTGAAAGCAATAATTTAAAATCATGTTTTCTCCTTCAAAAGTAGGAGAGAATTTCTACTAATTAAGAATATATTGAGGGTCCAGTGTCCTGATACCTGAGCTTCACAGGGCTACACTAAAATGAGAAAACAGCAAACCCCCTCACTCATGTTGTCAAGGGAAAACAAGGCCTACTCTTGCTAACATTATATCTACTCTTCAGAAATCCTATTTACTGGAAGGGAATCAAGTTTAGCTAGATAAACTCAGCACTGAGTTATAGGAGGCCTTCCAGAACTGCCACCTCCAATGGCAATGGTGCTGAGACTATATATTGCACAAATAGAATTTCACAATAGGGCTGAAGCTACACTTCCTCATGTTCCTGCCTCGACACCTGATGGTACATTTAGGGAACAGATTTCCTAACACACTAGAGATTGACAAAGGTTAGGAAGTCTCTGAGAAGGGAAGAGGTGGGGAAAAAAATGGAAATATAGTATCAGGTGCTTTCATGGGTGAATGCCAGAGCAGCCCCAAGGCCACCAATGAAACATGCCCCAGGTGAAGAGATCCCTTATCCTGGAGATGAGGAACAGCAGCATTCCTAAACAGCACACAGTAGGGATTCCAAAGCAACTCCTAGACTGCCAGGAAAACAAATTTCCCCTTTCAACTTTGATGAAATGATGCAAAAGTGATACCAACAAACAAGGAACTTAAGTATGTTCAGTTGATCTAGACTCTAAAGAAACAAAACACTGTTGTCCTCTGTGCCCAGAGAACTAAGCAGTTCTCTGAGTCACAATCATTACAGAGTGCATGGCTGGAAAATGGTTTTTAGTCTTATTGATATTTTTTGTCTTTATTACATTGAGAATGGGAGCAAAATGCTTGCAATTTTCACAGTATTTGAAACTCAGAGTACCAATATGATGATGAATATAGTTTTCCATTGCATTGGTGGGACTGTCATGTACCATCTCTGGGATAACTTGTTGTAGATGTGATGTTTTGTTATGTGCTCCTTAAAGAAAATCAATGTAGATGATTTTTTTAAGTTAAAAAAAATACTCTTCATAAATTCCTAAGGAGCCCAGAATAACACTGACAAGGGAAAATAAATAGGCCAAAAAACTTATTAGCCAGACTAAGTTCTAGTGACCTCCTTTGGTACCCTGACATGCAGTAATTTTTCAAATGTTTAGCTTACTGCCATCCAAGGAGATGGCAGTAAATTCAGGCCACTGCATGGAGTCTGAAGTGCAAACAGGTCACCGGAGCTCTGGGCTCCAGTAATTCAGAGAAAGGAGCAAAAGCCAACAAAAGGCAAACAGGAAGCCCCTTAGCACAAGAAAGGCATTCTTTGGGACTCATTTTACACAATCCAACAGAATTTAAGGAATAGTAAATTAAGCCTATGTAAAAACACACCTTGAATTTCCTGAAAGAGTCTACAGAACCAGGCTTTGCCTATCATCCTACAGCCATTTCTATTGTTACTTCAATGTTCTGTTCCCCATATGATTTATGTAAGGCCCAAAATGAAAGCAACAATTTGTTGGTATCACATGTCTATACATTTTGCTGCATAAATGATATTCAGTGAAGACGAATACTTAATTAAAGCAGATTGGAGATAGAAGAGGTAAAAATAAAAACCTACTTATTCACCATATACACATTTATTGAATACTTCCTGCATGTCAGGTACTGGACTAAAGGTTTTAGGGTGAAATAATAGAACATAGGCTAAAAGTCTAGATAAGGGGACTAAAATGTGTAACTGTGATAAGGATTACTAGAAGGGCACACCAAGTATTTTTGTCTGTTTGGTAGGGCATGGCAGGAGCATCTATCTAGCCTTGAAGTGGCATGTCAAGTTAGGATGGGCAAGGACATCTGACTTCTGAGTCCCAAAGGGGGGAAGAGCTGCCAAATTGGGCACAGGGAGCATGGGAGACACCAAAGAGCCAAGATAAGAGAGCCTGGCTCATCTAAGGAACTACTGGCACCTTCTTCAGCATAATGGAAATCTAGAATTCATGGGAGAAGCTGGAGAAAAGGAATGTCACAGGGATAATGAGGAGCCAGATCACATGTGGAAGCATTTCTATAATTTCTAGGGAAAAGGATAGAGCAAAGGTCAAATGATAAGCAAAGTATTACAAGATCTAAAGAAACCATCACAGATTAATGGAAATTTATTAGTAAAATCTGATTATGTTTTTAGAAATATAATTTCTTTTTTAAAAATATTTTATTTATTTGAGAGAGAGAGAGAGTGTGTGAGAGAACATGAGCGGGGAAGGGGGGCGGGGCAGAGGGAGAAGCAGATCAGGGAGCCTGACTCGGGGCTTGATCCCAGGACCCTGGGATCATGAACTTAGCTGAAGGCAGACACTTAGCCAACTGAGCCACCTAGGCACCCCTAGAAATATAATTTCTTATAGTATAAATAGTAGGTAAATACAACCATATTTTCAGAGTTTGGGTCCTTACTCTTTCTCTGTATTTGCTTGGTGGTTTATTCTCATGCACTACCTATCACTATTGACTCTTAGAGGTTTATGGTTACTGTATTTAACTGCTTGATTTGTTACAGCAAGGTAGGTTTGATGTTTATGTGGGTTCCACAGTTTGGATCTCTGTCTTGACCACAGACTTGAGTGCCTAGCTCAAGTCCTGCAAATACAAGTTACTGGTCAAAATGGACACTGAACAAGAATGCCAATGGGGCAGTATAACTGCACTATAACTGCTGAAAAATCTCAGTGTGCACTTGACCAGAAATCTCATCTTTGTCAATACAGTATGGGTAATATGAGTAGTTATACAAACAATTATATTAAATCAACTTATAAACAGCAGATATACCAAAGTTACATTTGTAAATCAGTTGCTTAAAACAGAAACAATTTCCCTCAGAAGTAATGTTATCCTCAGTAGTTTGGTTCCCTGATTAACCCACCAATGGCTATTTACTGAGTAAGACAACAAAGGACAAGTTCAGCTGTACCTCGCGACCACTGACCTTGGCAATCAACCTTCAGGACCCAGCACAAATGATTTCTCTTTTCACTAATGGTTTCCAATACCCCCAAGCAGAATTAGCTCCTCCATCCCTGGCATTTAATAAACTGTGCACAAACGTTTGCACGTCACTTCTCCCCACTGGGCTGCAAACCCAGGACTACACCTGGATCCTGGGACAGAAAATAATGACAGTTTCCAGAATTACATCTCTGCTGGGGGAAATCAAAGAATGCCAAGGAAGTATTTTATGCTTTCTTGCTGCCAACCAATATAGGAAAACAGAGGCAGAGGGCAGGAAGCATCCGCCACAGCATTCCTTTCGCCTTGCAAACTTTTCTTTCCCCTTCCTACTCCCCATCCTATCGCTTTGGGCCCTGCCTACAGAAGGGAACAGAATCGGGGTAAGGCAGAAATAGAACTGGGGAAAGGAAACAGTTGAGGAGGTGCGGGTTCTGGTCATGCAGCAGAATCCGCGGTAGGGAAAGGACACCTAAGAAGTGCCCAGGTGCAGAAGGAACACCCCGGATTGGTGCATGCAAGTTGACTACATTTGTATTTCAGATATAGGGGTGCTATCCTTACATCAGAAAAACACAGACTGTCCTTTACGTGTGCAACTCGGTTTTTTAAAAATATTTTATTTGTTTATTTAACAGAGAGATACACAGCGAGAGAGGGAACACAAGCAGGGGGAGAGGGAGAGGGAGAAGCAGGCTTCCCGCCAAGCAGGGAGCCCGATGCGGGGCTCAATCCCAGGACCCCGGGACCATGACCTGAGCCAAAGGCAGATGCCCAACCATCGGAGCCACCCAGGTGCCCCTAAGTGTGCAACTTGTAAAAATCATCTGGCTTAATAGGAATTTGATAAGCTACAGGTAAACAATAAAAACCAAAAACCAACCTGACATCTTCAAAGTCATTTAGAGGAAGAAAAAAATTGAAAACAATATTCACTTTGTAAAGACTTGCCTACGTGGCCAAGTTTGCCAGAGCATATAAATTCTACGAAGAAAGTCTGCTGCCCCTGGTTAGCAGGCGCGTCAGATTTATCATGTAGCACTTTCCATAAAGGTAAGCCTTCCCAAAGACAGGCAGGGAAAATAACCCCTTTGCCTGAGATCATCCTTTATTTATTGCCCTACCTTTAATACTCACTCATACTTACCAAGTATGTACTGTGCACCGGGCTCACATCCAAGCCTTTTATAAAAGCGTTTTCTTATTGAATTATCACAACATTCCAACTAGGTGTATGATTCCTGTTCCTTGTTCTCCAGAAAAAGACAAATTTGAACCCATAATTTCTGGCTTTAGAGTCTGCCCTCTTAGCTGTTACAATAGGTAAAAAGCGAATTACCAAAAAAAAAAAAGATAAAAACCAATTTTATATTCTGTACAAAAAAAATCTCATCTAATATTAGACCCAAAGTAAAAAACTATATGTTAACTACATTAGAACTAAAATAAAATAAAGCAAAAAAAAAAAATTAGACCAAAAATAAATGGTGAGAAAAAGCTATAAATATGCCACGCTATTTTAAAGACAATAACAGGGAAGGACACAGGCTCTGAAGCCAGACTACAAGGTACTGAATCCCAACTCTGCCCCTTGTTATTGAAGATCTTGAGTGAGATACTTAATCTCATAGGATCTTGGTTTTTTCATGTGTAAAATGAGTCATCTGTAAATGAGCATCTGACACAGTCAATGTTCCAAATGTATTAACTCTACGTTATGGACTGAACGGTGTCCCCGCCCACCAAAACTCATGTGGAAACCCTAACCTCCAATGTTGACTCTTTTGGAGACAGGGCCTTTAGGAGTGAATTAAGATTAACTGAGAGCATAACGGTGGGGCCCTCATCCAAAAGTGCTGGCATCTTTATAAGGAGAGTGGGGAGACAGGAGAGATTTTCCTCTCCATGTGTGCAGAGAGAAGACACAAGCTAGGTCAGGAAGAAGGTGACCCTCTACAGGCCAGGAAGAGAGGGCTCACCAGAGACTAACCCTGACTGATCCACACTGATTATGATTACACCAGGTTTTCTCCACTCAAGCCAGTTTTGATCAATCCATAATGTCACAAGCATGTTCTAGACTTCATTGTCTCCCTTAAATGAGCAGCTCAGCCAGATAAGAAGCCACTGTGAGACAAATCAGATTGCTAAATCACTCAGTTTTACTACCGCACAAAAAGTAGAGTTTGTGGCAGAGACATCTTCTTATTGAATCCAAATTAAAGGGAAATGCCACAACATGTAAGTGGAACGGAAATTTTCAAGAAACAACCATTCTTTTGAAAGTGAAAGTGTATCACAAATCTGGAATACCATCCTTACTCTCGTCAGATGTAATTGGAGCTAACCAGCACTTAATGTGGGGCCAATTATCATTAGTAACCAATAATACAAAAATAAATTAAAATTATGTATGAGAAATAGACATACTTAACCCAGGAGGAAAAGAAAACTGTAAAAAGGGATAAATAATGCATTGTCTAATTGGAAGGATATGTTGAAAAAATACAGAATTTTGTAGAATTATTAGAAATAGCTTTGGTTGCACTGAACCTCTTTTTCATACGGCTGATTTAAAATGTTTTACAAATGGAGGACTGGTGTGGTTTTATTCAAGCAGATAAACAACCAGGAATATCTTAATATATATTTAGCAAACAGTATCATTTTAACAAGGAATGAAACTCATAAGTGATTTACTAATATGAAAAAATATTCTCTCATGCATATGCAGGATGGAAGATAACTATCTCAAACAAAGGGAAGTCACAGCTGTAGCATGCCAGAGAACCAGAAGATTCTTAGATAATTAGGCTGATCAACATTCTGGCATAACGAAACCAGTGACATTACACTCTCCATACTACAGTCTACACACTCTCAGTTCACAAAATCTGTGACTTGAGTTGTTTTAAATAAGAGATTTAATTTTCCTTGTTCTTTGTCAAGCCAACTTTTATACCAGTATTATTAGCCTGGGAACTTCTAGAATAAGAAAATGGATAAATATTAAGAGCAGAGTCTGATAAAGCTGAAAAGCTATTAGCAAGTAGTAAAAAATTTGAAATGGCATGATTCATAACACCACAATGAGAACAGCAAGAACAACCTATTAAGTACTTTGATTCACTAAAGCAGAATCATACTAAAATATACATTAACCAAAAAAAGAGCAAATACTAGGTTCAGGTTAGATATATATATAACGCATACCTATTGAACTTACTACAGGATTAGAAACCTTTAAAAAAGCATCTCTTTCTCAAACCAATAAATCATTTATATCTGTAGTGACATATTTCTGACAAAAATAAATTGTATTTAATTTTTTACTAGAGACTCAACAGGAGAAAGTAATTGCCACCACTGTTGTACATCGACTGAGTGAGCAAATAAATTTTTATTGCCAAAATCTTTAATTTACATTTTGATTTGAAAAGTAAATAATCAATTTAAAGCTAGCTTTATTCTATGACAGAAACAACTGTGTAGATACACAAACGTTAAGAATTAAGCTTGTGTAGTATAAATGAGTAGACAAAATGATCCAAGTCTCAAGTATAAATGTTTATTTACATGTAGACTTTTACTAAAAATTTTTAATAGAATTAAATTGGGCCCCAAGTTTTTAACAATACTGTGATACTTTGCTTAATTTACCTGCAATTGTACATAGAAGTCATTAATCTGCTCTAATAAATTCCCAAGAATCTAGCATTTAGCTAAAAGGCAGATGACTTTCAAGAAGAATGTAGTGACCAGAACTTTAAACATGCACAAAAATAAGAGAATTATGTAGCTCATGACCCATAAATAAGCTGTTCACATGTTATAACACGAAAACAAAACACTATAGTTACCTATCACTAAAATCTACCCTACCAATGAGAGAAGAGAATACATCTTAAGCACTGCCTCCTACAAAGGGGATGTTACTGTTCTCTGAATGATGTGATGTATGAAGGACAGTACAAATGTGGCAGATTCCATTTTCCGTATTAATGTTCGCCCCCCATTCAGACTGTAATCATTCTGGAGCTTTATATTAAAGAGTGCAATAACATGTCATTTTTTTTTTTCTGAATCAAATGGAGTTCCTCAGGATAGGAAAGTAAAAGTTATTTCATCTGTTCCCATCTTTGAAGAGCTAGGACCTCAAGAATCGACCAATGACATTTTTCACCGACAGTACTGTCTGTTTATATACACGGACACACACAAGCCCCCAAATTCAACTGTTCTTCACCCAGATACGCAACTTCGACACACTGCAAAATCACTATACCAAACAGAACTCATGAATTACCACAGATTTCTAATAGGATGGTTCTCAAAATTCTTGGGGCAGAAAGGCAAGGGAAGCAAGGGCAAAAATGAACTATTGGGACTTCATCAAGATAAACAGCTTTTGCACAGCAAAGGAAACAGTCAACAAAACCAAAAGACAACCGACAGAATGGGAGAAGATACTTGCAAATGACATATCAGATAAAGAGCTAGTACACAAGGGGCGCCTCGGTGGCTCAGTCGTTAAGCGTCTGCCTTCGGCTCAGGTCATGATCCCAGGGTCCTGGGATCGAGCCCCGCTCCGTGGGAAGCCTGCTTCTCCCTCTCCCACTCCCCCTGCTTGTGTTCCCTCTCTCACTGTGTCTCTCACTGTCGGATAAATAAAATCTTTAAAAAAAAAAAAAAAGAGCTAGTACACAAAATCTATAAAGAACTTATCAAACTCAACACCCAAAGAACAAATAATCCAATCAAGAAATGGGCAGAAGACATGAACAGACATTTTTCCAAAGAAGACCTCCAAATGGCCAACAGACATATGAAAAAGTGCTCACCATTGCTTGGCATCAGGGAAATCCAAATCAAAACCTCAATGAGATACCACCTCGCACCAGTCAGAAAGGCTAAAATGAACAAGTCAGGAAACGACAGATGTTGGCAAGGATGCGGAGAAAGGGAAACCCTCCTACACTGTTGGTGGGAATGCAAGCTGGTGCAACCACTCTGGAAAACAGTATGGAGGTTCCTCAAAAAGTTGAAAATAGAGCTACCCTATGACCCAGCAATTGCACTACTGGGTATTTACCCCAAAGATACAAATGTAGTAAGCCAAAGGGGTACATGCACCCCAATGTTTATAGCAGCAATGTCCACAATAGCCAAACTAAGGAAAGAGCCAAGAAGTCCATCAACAGATGAATAAAGAAGATGTGGTGTATACATACAATGGAATATTATGCAGCCATCAAAAAAACCCGAAATCTTGCCATTTGCAGCAACGTGGATGAAACTAGAGGGTATTATGCTAAGCAAAGTAAGTCAATCAGAGAAAGACATGTATCATATGATCTCACTGATATGAGGTATTCTTAATCTCTGGAAACAAACTGAGGGTTGCTGGAGTGGTGGGGGGTGGGAGGGGTAGGGGGGAGGGAGTGACTGGGTGATAGACATTGGAGAGGGTATGTGCTATGGTGAGCACTGTGAATTGTGTAAGACTGATGAATCACAGATCTGTACCTCTGAAACAAATAATACATTATATGTTAAAAAAAAAAAAAGAGAGAGAAGATAGTAGGAAGGGAAAAATGAAGTGGGGAAATCGGAGGGGGAGATGAACCGTGAGAGACTATGGACTCTGAGAAACAAACTGAGGGTTCTAGAGGGGAGGGGGGTGGAGGAATGGGTTAGCCTAGTGATGGGTATTAAAGAGGGCACGTTCTACATGGAGCCCTGGGTGTTATATGCAAACAATGAATCATGGAACACTACATCAAAAACTAATGATGTAATGTATGGTGACTAACATAATAAAATAAAATTAAAAACAAACAAACAAAAATTCCTGGGGCAGGGGGAGGAAAAGATAGTTTGTGAGAAAGCTCTGTAACAAATATACAGAACTGGCAAAAAAAAAAAAAAAAAAGCCATAGTAAAAAATATTCTAGAGAACACATTTCTGTTATTTATAAATTATTTAGAACACATTTTTATTACTTATACATTTTAAAATATTAGTTTCATTCAAGTTTTCCTTTTTTTCTAGATGATAACCAATTATTTGCCCATAACTATCTAAGGCTAAAATGGCTTAAAAACTAAATTCTATAATTTTAGATAATACTAGTACTGCTAAGGTTTCTATAGTTACCCAGGAAAGGGTCATGACTGTCTGAAACACATACACTCTCTCTGATAATTAACCACATCATGATAGACTGACAACACTTAATGATTAATTAGGCTAAGAACTCAAATCCTTAGCAGGAGGTAAAAGCACAGAAATTCATAATGTACTGAACACCTCCCAGAGAGACACAGAATACAAATAGAGCTAAATTTTAAAATGCAGGTTTGCAAATTCAGTATTGCTAATATAAATGTCTCCTTGGGAGTCTCACAGCAGAAGAAATTAGGGATTCTCTGCTTGCCAAATACAGCCATACAATCACAAGGAAGTCTTTGCAAAATAGCTCAACTCAATTCATTCAATGTTGCCTTTTATGCAAAATTCACCATTCTTCTTTCTACTATTCAATGAAATGCAGTTTATAGTTACTTCAAAGAGCAAGCTAGATAAGCCATCTGCATGCTAGACCTTACTTAGGGTTTTACAGTTTACAAAGCATTATTGTACACTCTGTGATGTCTGAGTTCAGTGGGTAAGTGGCTGAGCCTAGGGTTCGGAGTGAGATCAAACCTCAAATACCACCTACTCCATCACTTACTAGCCATGAGACCTTGGGAGTATTTCTATTATGATAGGACCTAGATAATCTATACAGTGGTTGACTGGAAATCAGAAAGGGCAAAGATCAGCAAACTTATTAAGTCTTCAGGTCTCTAAATTTCTGATCTGTATTCTCCTACCAGATCCTCAAACATTCCATGTTTGACTATATTATTCTGGCAAAGAAACTGTCCACCAAAACATAACCTCCCATTATATCCTCTAACTTAGAGATACAAGAAATGGCTAGTTACTAGACAGTTTACTAAATATTACTAATGAGCCCTATGACCAATTTACATCAGTTCTGATAAAGCCATTATTCATTTACCTAGAATATACACGTTAAACAGCTGTTATGTACCAGGCACTGCCTTGGGGATTTAGCAATTTAAAAAATATATTTGAACTCATTCCTGCTTTCATGGAGCTCAATTCACTAAACAAATAATTGTATATGGAAAGTGAAGTATAGAAGGAAGTGGAAAAGCCTAGCCAAGGGTATCAAGGAAGGCATCTATGAGAAAAAGAAATAAAGACCAAAAGGAAAGGAGCTAACCCAGTGAAAAGAACAGGCTCAAGTTATTCAATTAGGAAAAATGCATGTGCAAAAGTCGTCTGCAGAGAGCCTGACACTTTGAAAGATGCACAGAATGGCTGGAGCCACACGAACACAGAGCAAAACGGCTGGAGATGAAGCTGATAGGGTAGGCCAAGACCAGAATGCAAATCTTTGTAGGACATGTTAAAAATTTTGGTCTTAAGAGCAATAGGAAATCATGGAAGAATGTTAAGCAGGAGAGTAACAGGATCACAAGTGCATTTTAAAAAAGGATCACTGTCATGTGGATAGAAAGGAGGAAGCAGCAGATCTTGTGACACTAACTGAGAAGATACTGCACCAGTCCAGGCAGGAGATGGCAGCTAGCACTGGAACGATACAAGTGAAGTCAGTAAGAAGGATTCACTACGTATCTCAGAACTATGATCAAAAGGACTTGGCCACAAGTTGCTCGTGGGTGATGAGAGAGGAGAGGACGCGATGGTTAGTTCCAGCTTCATAGAGCCTCTACTTACTCAACCACACTACATGTTTCAGACTCGCTCAACACTGCACTTCACTACCGTCATCAAGTTCAACCATCTGACAAAATATACACATAAACACATTCTACCCAAAATTATGTCTCAGGTTTACTACCCCTCTCCATTTTCAGGCTCTTATTAGCACTTGTCCGAAATGTTCTACATCTCGATAAACTTTCAGTTCCAACACAGTCTCCACTTGTTTCAGCCAGTGCTATTTTTTTTCTAAAATACAGAGGCGACTGTGTCATTTCACTGCTTCAAAACGTTCAACGGGTCTCAATTTTTCAATTTGCCAGTAAGATAAATTGCCACACAATAACCCCCAGCTCAGCAGAAAATATTTTGCAACTCTGATTTTAATAAAACCACAGAGTCGAATATATATGATGACCAATTAAGAGTATAGAATAAGACATGGTTTTAGCCATCTTTGTTTAAACTCATATAAACCCTTGTGTTTCCTTCCATTACTCTCCTCTCTGCCCCCCCTCCCCTCCCTGCACACACACATCAGAGTCATGGGCTACAAAGAATACTGGCCTGAGATCAGGAGGCCTGGGTGCTAACCCAATGGTGCAATGCCTCTAAATGTTCAAATGAGTTCCAGCTCCAAAGAAGAAAAGATTATTAGTCTCTTCTGTTTCAAATGTTTTCTAACCATCAAAGTTATTTGATCACTACTGCGTAAACTTGTTTACAGTTCTCTTTCTGGACTTTGATTCTTCTTACTCTTCACTAATTTGAAAGTCAACTTTCTCCACACTGGGAATGAATACATCATTGAGTTTATTTAACATCTCCATTTAGCAAAGCTGGTGCCAAGGGTACATCATGCAATGTTCAGAAGTAAACACTTGGCTTCCTTCTTATTCTCATAGGGGCATTATCATCTACTCACTTTCCTTTTCCATATCACATACCAACTCCTACTTTACCAACCTCTCATGGTACCTTTCTTCTCAAAATCTCTGGACCATATCCTAGGCACCTCAAAATCTCTGGACCAATCCTTTCCTGGGCTTGGAATTTCCCTCCTGAGGGGAAGGAGAGAAAAGAGGCACCACTTTCCTTAACCAAATGCCACAGATTTCTCAAATTCTCTGGTACCTTTGGTTTGACTTAGATTCCTACCATGATGGCTCTGTGGTTTGGCCACTCAGGACCAAGGCAATGGTTAGCAAACTTCCCACTTCCCTAACTTCAGCTATAGAGTAACAGCCAAGTTTATTACAGGAAAGGCAAAGTTTCACAATTATGTTCTGTCTAGGGGCAAAGAAAGAATACACTTGGAAAAGGAAGTCATAAATATTGCATACAATTCTGCTTTTGAGAAATGGCCACTTGCCTACTTAAGACCTAACTAACATAATAAAATATTACTACTGGAAGCCAGACTACCACAAGCTGATAAAGATATTCTATCACTTGTAATCTATTCTGTGCTCATATAGGTAACCTAACGAGGAAACTATTCTATTACCTCACCTCTGGGGTTAACAAGTTCATCCAGAATCTATTTTTAATAAATCACGTTCAAATTAAAGATCTTATTCAATTAATGCTTGACATCCTATCAAGTAATTCTTGCAAACTCTCAAGGCTTTCAACTCCCATTTTACTCACTCATATTAGACCCAAAGCTAGAAAACATTATCAACAACTGCAACTGCTATCTGAAGAGTATTATTTTAGCATTTCAGCAAATTTCTCAAGAGACTGTGTCATTCAATAATATTCTTACAAATACAAAGTATTGAGTTAGAAGATCATCAGCCCACATATTTGGTTATTGGCCGCTTTTTCCAGCTAGCAAAACCACAGAAATTCCAGAGTTTCTGCTGACAAAATGAGTGAAAGAAAAGTACATTTCTATTATGAGTTACATATGGCCATGCTCCTGACTCTTGCATTCAGGCCCATGGCAAATGTGCTAGCACAAAGCCTTCCCCAAGAGAAGTGGAGGTGTGTGGAAACCAAAAAGATTTTTTTAAGTAGGCGCCATGCCCAATGTGGAGCTCAATGTGGGGCTTGAACTCAGGACCCTGAGATCAAGACTTGAGCTGAAATCAAGAGTCAGACGCTTAACCGAGCCACCCAGGTGCCCCCCAAAAAGATTTTAAATAGCACAATTAGTCTTACGGATTTAACCATGTTGTTTATTTTCTTTCTGTCTTCAGATAGTGGGGCGCTAAGTCTCCACATTGAGGGCACCTGCCAGAAACTGAAACCCTTCAAAATCACAAGAGACAGCTGAGTCAGCAGAATCACTGGAGCTGTTAATGGGGTGTTGAAAAAAGAGGCTTATACACTCTGAGGGCATCAATCTAATAACATCGAGAAAAGGATCATCATCATGAACCTCAGCCAAATCATGGTTTCCTTGGGGTTGAGATCCTGAGTCTGAGAGTTAGGAGATCCTGGATTCAAATCTTGATTCCCCATCTCCAGCTGTACAACCAAAGACAAGTTAATTAAAGTCTTCCTTTCCTCAACTCAAAATGAGGAAAATAAGGCTACACTTTTAAAATCTTTTGGGCATGAAATTGGATAATATTATGTCAAATTCTAGGATAGTTTCTGCCACATGAGCATTCAATTATTATTACTATCATTATTAGCTATTTAATATAACAAACTTCATTGGAAAAGAAGAAAATTTCTCAAAACTGCCCATGGTCAGTGCTTAAACTTTAGAGAGCCAGAAGGTGTTTTTATATAGTATATTTCATTTTCTAATAGCTCATATATAAGCCTTTTCTTACTGGTATTTTCCAACTAAATTACTTTAACCACTGGATTTTTAAGTTATCCAACAATATCATCTTTGTGAAACGTAATTAAGCAGATTCGAGAACTTCGAAGTTATAATCCAGAAATCCAGGTAATAGACATTTCTGTTGACAATAAGAAATTACCCATTCTGAGGATATACACTGGCATTTTTAGGTCTTTAGAGAGCATTCGCTAAAATGTTTCTTCCTCAAATACTATAAATGGAAAGCATTACCAATATCTGTAAGTGTAGAGAAATACCATGATTTCCTATAGAAAGGATTTGGTACCTTTATCCCCTTACTCCAAAGTGTAATAACTGACTGAAGTAGTTACAAGAAGATGAACGATATATTGAACAATTCTGAGTATTGGTGGATTTTAGAAATACACAACATGACAAAATGGAAACATTTTCATGGTGGAGCTTATGCAAAGGCATTATTACTGTTTTCCAGGTTATAAATCAAAAGCCTTTTGGTGAAGGGTGATTCCAAGAGATAATCAGAAATAGGATGAACAAGATTCAAGCACGAGTGGAGAAGAAAACACTAGGGACAGCCGTTTTGGCTAGTCAAGGGCCTAAAGGGCTTTCAAATAACCAGCGTTTGCTGAGCCTAAACTATATCCTCAATCTCCTCTTGAGTATCTATTTGAAAATGTAATTTCTGCACCTACTCAAGCCTAGTTCTTTGGAACATTCTTTTTTTTAAACAACTATATCAAATAGTATGTGCCACAAATAGGTACTGATAATTCAGAGGATGACAAAATTAAAACTCCCCATTGCACAGAGCTTAGAATCGGATGGTGGGAGGAAGACAGACAAATACATAATATAATGTCAGAGAGTAGTAAGTGCAATGAGGAAAAATAAGGATAATGAAGAGGGGGAGAGGTGCTCCCTGACATATGATAGTCAGGGAAGCTTTCTCTGAGGACTTGGCACCTGCTATAGATGGAATGTTTGCAACCCCCCCCCCCCCCCAGAATTTCTATATTGAAACCTAAAGCTCAATGTGACAGTGTTAAGAAGTGGGGCCTTTAAGAGTTGAATAAGATTAGGGCCCTTAAAAAAGAGACTCCACAGAGCTCCCTAGTCCTTTCCACCATGGGAGCTACAGAGAAAACCAGAAAGTGGGTTCTTCCTGACACTGAATCTGTCAGAACCTTGATCTTGGGTCCCCCAGCCTCCAAAACTCTGAGAAGTAAGTCTATTGTTTATAAACCACCCAGACTATGGTATGTCTATTATGGCAGCCCAAATGGACTACACATGTGAGCAGAAATCAGAGGGAGATCATGCAGCCATTAAATATATGAGAAGAACCTTTCAGGTTTAGAAAACAGAAGGTACAAAAGCTCTCATTTTGCAAACTACAAATTGAAACTATGTCACTGAAGCCAGTGTGGCTGGAGTCCAGTCAGGGAGGGAAAGGAAGTGAGAAGAGGCCAGGGCAGCAGGCAGGATCCACATTATGATAAACACTTTGAATTTTACTGTAGGTAAGATGAAAAACCATTAAATGGTTCTGACCAGCATATGACATAATCTGATTCATAATTTTAAAAGATCATTCTGGCAGGGATGTAGGGGTACGGAGGGAAAGAGGTCAGGGTAAAAGGAGAAGAAGGGGGAGGTGAGGAAGCTATCGCAGTGATCCAAGAGACCAATGGTGGCTTATACTACCATCCAAGGCAACAGTGAAAATTCCTTGAAGTATTTGTTTTCTGGAAATATCTCATAGGTGAAGCCAACTTTGTATTTCAGAAGTAAACCCAAATACTATATACAACTTTGTCAAAAAGAAAGTCATCTTTTACCAATTTGTTTAAGTTAAGACTTTCAGGATCTATCATTGACAAATCTATCCATATCAATTATACCAAATTCTCCCAGAAAAAACAGGAAAAGATATCTTAACATTGATATAAAGTGTATGTAAATTCAAAATAATACAATCCCCTTCTTTTGTGAAGCATCCAAGATGAGGCAGAAAGTTGAGAAGGAAAAGAAGTTGGCTTTGAACACACTAAATCTGAAGATGTATTTTTTTCCAAGTACCTCAAACTACTCTAACTAGCATATGCCCATTTATTTTTCACAACAACCTTTAGAGATAGCTATGACACTTCTGTTAAATGTAAATCATATAAAGTAAATTTTCCATTGTTACATTTCAATGGGAATACTCAAAATTTATCATTCCCATCTTTTACAAAACTTAGCATTACTATAATTTTATGGAAAAATTCAAGTTTCTATAATTTACATTTGATTTTTCCATTATTTATACTAAATCCTATCTCAGTCTCTGCTTTCTCAAGAATGTTCTTGTCAACTGTTCCCTTATGAAAATGCAAACTATCAACCATATAAACTTCCTTTATATTAAACTTGAATGGCTGCTGGGAATTGAACCACCTGAAAAATAAAATGCAATATATTCCTATTAAAATCACAGGACCTAAAACCACAAATAGTTAATTATGCCTCAGAATCTTAACCCATTGGGATCAACTGCAGTCGTGCTTGTCTATGAATTAGACTTTTTCCACCACTGACTTTCCATCTCTGCTAGGACTGAGCAAATAACAGTAAATTGGTTACTGTGGTTACAATGCTTGATCTACAGAATAAAAAAACCTTAACTCCTTCAGTTCTGACTCTAATTAAGAAGGTAAGTAACTAACGCTAGGTCTTCTGGCCTTGTGAAATGTCACTATCTGGGTAAACATCTCATGTGGTGAAATTTTTAAAAGTATACATAAACAATATCAACTACTATTATAAATAATAATGATGCCAAGGCTTATTGAGAAATAGCCTAATCTCTGCATTCAATATGAAGTTGTTAAAAAGAAAGTCACTCAACAATATTTGTTGTTCGGGCAAAGATAAGAGAAAATGAGCATAAATTGTTATAAGGCATTCTTGGAACTTGAAACTATTGGAGTTACTTCATAAAAAATTAAGTATAGAAAAGTACAACTACATAAAATTCTCTTTGTCATTCTATCACACTACAATTACAAGTCTTGCACAATAAGCACGTAACTAGGTTATGTATGCGGTCAATAGATTTTTAAAGTCTCCCTCTAAGAGCCACAGAAAGTATTGCTATTCTTATATACAAACGTCAATGCCATAAAAATGCAACGAAGTATGATCACAAAATCCATAGCTGTGAAAGGATGTATTTTTAAAGACATTCAGGGGGGGAAAAAAAATGTCTCTTTAAATCAAACACGGCAATTTTAAGTGGTTCCATGACAAACTATAATTAACCACTAAGCTATGGTATTGTACAGTACAATTCTCTTATTATTCTCAAAGGGCCAAGGACTTCCCGACAGCAAAGCCAGCAAAGCCATCTTCGGGTGTCTGTGAGCACCACACCTCATCAGTCCGGGTGCAGATTAATTCATGGCAACTATAGGAGCGCCACCCAGCACACGCTAACACATATACACTCTCCAACTGAGGAACTCAAGACAAAAGACAAAAAATGGAACCCATTTTGAAATCGAAGGGGGAAAAAAATCTATAAATTACTGTAATTACTTTAATAGCCATTTCAGAGAGGATACTAACAAAGGCCTGGTTTCCTCATGCATGCACACATGCCTGCTCTGATCCTTAAGAGGGCCTGGGCTATTCTTATCTACAATTCTTACCTAACACCAGCGATTTGCTAAACAATGAGCCTAATTTATATCATTTCAATTCTGTTCTGATTGGACGTTTTTCCTTCTCCCAACAGAAACATGACAATCTGCAAGTTATTTGTTAGGAAAAAGCAGAGCTGAGGCTGCTGTTTGCCAAAATTGCACAAGAGATTAAAATTTTTCTAAACCTATCTTGGTCAATGACAAGCTATAAAAACCCCTACAAAAACAGCTACAAAGACCCCTGATGGGGGTGGCGGGGGTAGAAATAAGTACCTGTCAGGTGTGAATGCAGGTGGAAGGTGAGAGGGAGATAAGCAGAAGATGGTTGTAAAGTTGGTTCTAGGTAGTGGCAGGTGGTGTGAATAGGTATGGGTAGTGGAACTGTTCCTTCAAAGGGGCAGATAAATACAAAATCTTGCAAAAATCTCTCAAAACATGTCATGCCTGATGCACAGAGCTGCAAAAATATTTGTTGACTGATTTGATGAATGCTGATCATTTCTGAGATTGAACCTGGTACATGCTCCAAGGACATTGCCACTTAATTTGAAAATCTAAGTAACAACAGAGAGTGGAATACTCCAGTCCAGACTTTCCTACAAGAATATTACCATTAAGTCAATTTCTCAACCAACTCTGCAAGATCATTTACTTCAATCAATCCCTTGTTACAATCACATAATATACCATTTTACAAAAGGGCACCTTTCTACTTCATAAGCTCTAGAGGCAAATTAGTTTGCTGGTGATTTCCTCAAATTTTTTCTTCAGTTCTTCTTGGCTTTGATTTATAATGGCATTCATATCTGCATTTCACTTTTATAAGGATGACTATAAAGATTTCACCAAAATACTAACTATTCTGCCATAGATTTTTCAAAGGAATTGACACTTGGACCTTGCATATAACAGGAAACAAAGTGTGACAACAGCACATTACGGGTGTAATACACTAATATTTTTTATAGTGCAATTTAGAAAAAAACAATACAAAGAACATGTAACAAACAATGCTTGCCTCAGGCAGTGGACAAAAGTGGGAAAGTAGATTTGAAGGTTTTTTTTTTTCATATCACATACCTCTATAACATTTGAATTTTCCATTATGCTTTTTTAACGAGAATATTAAATATGTTTTCAACATATGTACTGTTTAAAACCCAGAAGCGTCAATGAGATTCACAAGAGAGTTTCTGAGAATTACCAGGTATTGACCAAATAAACCACAACTTTCACCTCTGCCTCATGGTTCTAATAAACTATTATTTGATAGGTTTTCCTGGCTATTACACGAAATAAAATATATGGAACTACGTTAGAAGTTAAAGCACAGAACAAATACAAATAAAGTTTGTGAGGAAAGAACACCACAACAAATGAGCATAAAGACTAGGATTTTATAATTCATTCGTTTTAAAACATGCCAAGTCGTACAGGAAACCGTTAATATTAACTGCTTCCTCCATAACCATTTGTTGGCTATACCAATTGCGCTAGCTAGACAAGTTCAATGGGTTCTAAATTGCTTAAATTACACTGGTTTCATACTCCAGCACATCAAGTACCACTAAATATTTCAACTGTCCTTGTCAAGTATCTTCTAAGGCAAGGCCTACAGGTGTTACAAAGATTCAGGGCCATTTCTTCCATTATCAGTTTGTAGCCTAAGGGCACCTGACAAATGCTCTACTTTCATTTCCCATGGCCCCTTAAACAAAGGAAGATTGAATGGTGCTTTTTCTGGCTTTTTATTTTTAATTGCATAGCAATGGAAGAGAAGAAATAATACAAATGAAAGACCTTTGAAATTATGAATGCCTTGGATCATAGAACACCATTCCCTCATTTTACAATCAGGGAACAGGGATTCAGAGGAGTCATGCTCACACAGCTGGCAAGAGGTTTGTTCAAGACCAGAGCCCAGGTTTCTTCCATTCAAGGAAAAACCCTTCATTCCACTGATCCTACTGCAATAATAGGATTCAATAAACCAATGGTTCTCCAGTTTTAGAGCACCATCGGGATGCCCTGCAAAGCTTGTTAACTGAATGCAGGGTTCCATCTCCCAGAGTTTCCGATTCAGAAGCTCTGGGTAAGGGCTGGGTAATTGTTTTCCCCCAAATAAGTTCTTGCACGATGTGGATGCTGCTCTGGTGGCCACACTTTCAGAACCCACTGTACAATCACCATCCGCCCAGAGGAATAGATTGACTCACCTCTCTTCTACCAGAGTCAAGCCAGTTAAATACTGTAGAGGAGGTTCTTCCCCCGGTTAATCAAAATTAGGTTTGCTCAATGAAAACCTAAGTTGGTTGGTATGAAAGGACAAAGAAGATGCGGTGTATATACACACACACTGGGATATTATTCAGCCATAAAAAATGAGATCTTGCCATTTGTAGCAACATGGATGGAGCTAGAGAGTATATTCTAAATAAGTTGGTCAGAGAAAGACAAATACCATATGATTTCACTCATATGTGGAATTTAAGAAACAAAACAAATGAGCAAGGTGGGGGGGCACATGTGGAGAAACAAACCAAGAAACAGACTCTTAACTATATAGAACAAACTGATAGTTACCAGAGGGGAGGTGGATGGGGGATGGATGAAACAGGTGATGGGGATGAAGGAGTGCACTTGTCGTGATGAGCACCGGGTGATGTATGGGAATGTTGAATCACTATATCGTACACCCGGTACTAATAGAGCACTGTATGTTAACTAACCGAAATTAAAATAAAAACTTTTTTAAAAAGTTGGTTGGTGATAAGTCTCCATTTCACTTTCTCTCTCTAACCCAGAAAGCAGTCCAGATGACCTTTCAATTCCCCCTCAAATGCACTGTAATATTAGATAGGATTATATAAAATACAGTTGTTTTTCCTAAATTGATTAAAATACAAAATGGCCAAAAACTCAAATGATTCTAGAAGCCATGCAGGTAATATAAATGAACGAAGCAAACCAGTGTTACATGAGAAAAGAAAGGTACTTTTGGCACCTGCAGAATAATGTCTCTATTATCCAAACATATTTCAAATAGAAATTGAAATTGAAAAAACATATTTCAAATCGAACTGAAATTGAAAAAAAATTCACCAGTCTCTCTCTCTCTCTCTCTCTCTCTCTCTCTCTCTCTCTCTCTCTCTCGCTGTCTCTCCTGCATGCCAGATTTAGCCTGCAGGTCAGGTAGCCAACTTGTCCAGATTTAAAACATTATAAAATTCAGTATTAACATCCAGGTATGTGGTATGTTCCTCCATTTATTCAAGGTTTTAAAAAAATTCTTAGTAAAACCTATCAAAATTGTGAAGAAATCTTCCCACAGAAAAGAAACTTCATCTCTAGAAAAGTAAATATCTTAAGTATAGACCAAATATTCATTTCCTACATATTACATAGATTGAGAAATTTATTCTATTCTATAACCAAAGGAGACAAGCTGGTCTAATCAACAACCAATAATACATCTTACCTTTTCATATTAAAAGTACATGTACATTGAACATGAATGAATGGCCTGGTGCATATTATATATTTTCACTAAGTCCATGAGCACCCATATTTAGGCAGGGGTATTATCCTTGACAGTGCTCCAGATATTCTCCAGAGCTCACTGCCTGGCATTACTTGCACATGAAATATCTCTTGAGAAAAAACTCAGGCTATGCAACAGCCATTTCTACTATTGACATAAAAATGTACTATTTATCTCCTTTAAAAAGTAACTTACTAACTAAAAGAAAAATAAGTTCATAAAATCTTACAATCCTTTTAAAATCAATTTTACTTTCTGTAAGATCCATCTTCTTCAGTTCACTGGAAACTACTCTAGCTTCTCTTTGAGAAACAAAAATTAATAACCCCTATATTTTGAAGAGTTTTGAGTCTTTTGCTAACCTAGCCAGGAAACCAGTTTATCCAGGCAAAGCAGCCTATGTGTCACAGCGGGAAAATGCATTTGCACAGAATATTCAGATAGAGTCCAACCTTTAATCTGTAAAATTAATACAAAGTAAACTTAATCTGTAGAAGGTAACTTTTCATAGTGGATACTTGCGCTGTTTTAGCTAGACAGAACAGCAGTGTTGCCAACGCTGAAATGCAGCTGACAATGCATGATTCTCCTGGTAGGTAGAGCCAGGAGACAGGATCTGGGAAGAAACCATACAGCTTTGCTCTTTGTCTCACATAGAGGCAGGGGGCGGTTGGAGCAATTGACAGCAAAGTTCCCTCATCAGCTTGCTAAAGAAAGCATGTAACATTAAAAACAGTAACAAATGGTAAGAAGTCATTGTCTTATCCAAGACATCAAAAGAAATAAACCCCAAAGCCCATATTCCTGTAATGGATGGATTAAAAACATTAATGTATAGCTTATTCCTAATTCAGTACAAATACTATTTATCTACAGAGGCATCAAGACTCAATTTTAAGTTTACTTCTATCTAATATAAATCCTGCCTCTTGAGTTTCTAGAGGTTTGATTTAGTTTTAGAAAGTCTTTATTATTTAATAACCATTGTCTGAAAAAGTATTGTAGGTTCAAGACATCTTGGAAATTGAAAGTCTGAATCATGTAGACAGCAACACATCTAGAGCAACATATGCAATAGATATTATAACCATTCCATACGTTATATTTGTTTCAAAACATCACAAAATTTAAAACAAGGCATACAACTCTTTGTCAGATAAATACATATTTGACAGTGTTTCACTAAAACTGAAATAAGGAAAACTTCCTTAAATATAAAAACTAAACAAGCACACACAACCTTATAAACAGGGTTTTTAAAAATATTTTAATACATCTAAACTAAGATAAAATACTTGAAGACATCAGGGTAAAAAAATTCCACTTTAAAGAAATTTTAAAAATCTATTTTTTGTAGTTCTTACACAGAAATACAAGCTCCCTTTATCAAAGTAAACCTGTGGAAGAATAAGTAGGAAAAAAACCCAGCCAGTCCCAAACTGACCACAGGACAATTCTCTCGAATTATATCCTTAAAAGTCACACAACTCGAAGGACTGTTTCAGTGGCTTGATGTTGTAAAATAGCTACTTCTGCTCTCCACTTGGGTGGCTTTGTCTTGGTGGCTACTGTTTCAGCACAGACTGAATGGTGCCCCTTTGAGTGATTCTACATCCTGGTCACTGCCATTTTTAGCTTCCGGAACTTGATGAAGTGCTAGTGGAGCACAAAGGTAACAGAGACAATGGAACCCAAAATGAGCCCTGAATTCCGACCTGTTGGCTAACACTGGATCCTGCGTACATCCTTCCGGAGCACACAGGGACTGTGGACCTGGCATCGGGCTCGCATTCTCGCTCTGCCCCTAACAAATTCTGTCATGAATGGCCAAGTTACTTAATCTATTGGAGGCTAAAAAACCATAATAACAGCACTGGTTTCAAGGAGCTCTTGTAAAAATTAAAGACCACCTGTAAAGTACCTAGAAAAAATACTGGAATATAGAAGGTAGTCAATAAATTTGGCAGCTATTTAGAAGCTCTCCTACAAAAGGTAGAAAGAAATGAGCACTGGGTGTTATATGCAACTAGTGAATTGTTGAACACTACATCAAAAATGATGTACTATATGTTGGCTAATTGAACATAACAAAAAGAGAAATGCCCCTGAAGTAGGTACCTCCTTTTTTAATATTTATTTTTAGTTTTTTAAAGATTTTATTTATTTATTTGACACAGAGAGAGAGAGTGAGCATGCACAAGCAGGGGGAGAAGAAGGCTCCCTGCTGAGCAAGGAGCCCGACACGGGACTTGATCCCAGGACCCTGGGATCGTGACCTGAGCTGAAGGCTTAACCAAATGAGCCACACAGACATCCTGAGAATTAGGTACTTCCAAATAAAAAGACAGTGGATGCCTTCATTTTCAGGAATCCATATTAACATGTAACTTCACTCATAGCAATGATGGATAATGCACATTTTGGGTGAAAAAGATTTTAGAGTATGCTACTTTTTCACCCATTAAAAGTAAATAATTTCCTACTAATACACCCAAATACAATAAATATTCTTAAAATCCTAAAGCACATACAGCTTTCCTCTCTTTCCATCACTTTCAAAAAACAGCAAGATATTTAAGACAGAAGTTTAAAAATGAACCAGGAAAATTGTATTTGCCTCCAAGTTGAAAGGTTCAAATTTTTTAAATTTCCTTATTAATAAAACAGTTTTAATATATTAAAAGAAAAATTACAGAAGCCAGATATGAAATTCAATTCATAAAATCATGATTTTTTAATCACAATAAAATGCTGCTCAGTGCCAGTTTTTCATTATATGTGCTATAATTTTTTCTAACTTTCCTAAATATTCCACTATGTGTGTCAAACTATCTTTTCATTAGTCATTTACTCTATTGTTTGTACACAAGAGGAAATCCCCAAAAAATCCAAAGACCTTTTTTTCATCACCGTTCATAAGGAAATGCTACATGTACACAGACTCGTAAAAAATGGTACATTCCTACTAGCTGCAGAGTATCTTACCAACATCAGAATGTCAGTAGATTTCTAGGACTTTGTATGGGTTTTTAAAAGTATATATACCTGTTATAAAACTATTTTGGTACTTTTATTTCAGCATGCAGTATGGTTTCAAAGTAGCATCATAAAGTGTTTATATCGTACTGAAATTTTGTGACTCGTCATTAACAAATGCAGAAATTTTCTGCTCTGTTCTTGAGTTTAGTGAAGTCCTTCATGCTAATATTTTTAGGACATCTTCCATGGGACCAGACTCTGCTAATGTCTCTGTAGAGAATAAGCAGAGAAAACATATTACCGCAGCAGTGCAGATGAGACATCGAGGGCCTAAACTCAAGCAAAACAGAAACTGACTGAAATCCAGTGTAGATGAGGATGTGAGAACACAGGTATTCTTATAAACTATTGTGGGAATATAAAATTAGGAAGGCACTTTGCCAATAGCTCTCAAAATTTAAGTACATGCATTATTTGACCCAGCAGTGCCCCTGCTGTTAATATATCCATTTACGTGAAGATATGTATTAGAAATAGCCAGAAGGAATGTACATGTTACCAAGAGGGGATAATTTTAAAAAATTATGCGACAGCCAGACAGAAATATAATGAGATAATATAAAAGATAAAATATGGCAAAATCTCCAAAATATATATATTTTTAAAAAATTCAGAATATATTATGCTAATATATTGCTATATATTTTTAAATAAATAGTTTTGGTATTTGCCTAAAACTTTTCTGGAAGAATACGCAATAAAGCATTAACAGTTTCTCCAAAGAATTAAAACGTGGGTGGGCCGAGGAAAAAGACTTCCTTGCTATTTTGTACTTGTCTGAAAAGTTTTGTCAGGTGCAAAAATTACATCTTGAAATAAATTATAATTAAAAATTAAAAATGTGGCCAATGAGAGATACACAAACCTACACATTTAAATTTTAACTCTCTGTAGAAAGAAGAACCCATACTCCCCCCCAAAAAAATGTGTTGGATTACAGAAGTAATTTGAGCAATTGCATCATGAAGAATTACTCTAAAAAAACTTCAAAGAGAAAGAAGAACAAGAAGATGCCACGTGGCTACAGGCATCTGCTGAATGAAGCAGGACGGCTAAGAGTCAGAGAGCTTGAAGTGACAAAGGCAGGGGGATGGTGAGTCTACACAAGACATCAATGGAGAACAGGGAACATGAGAGAAAGAAAACTGAGGAACTCAAATCAGATCCATACGAGATGTTGTAATGTTACTTACGGAAAAATATTAAACCATTTTAGCATCCTGAGGAGAGATATGACTGAGGTGATACCTCAGGAGAAACAGGTTCTTGGGACAACTTAAAGTCATAACCTGAGACCCCAATAAAAAAATCATAAAGCCATGCTTGATTCTTTATTTGTTGCATATTTGGCAAGCATTTTACCTATCAGTGGTGCCAAGAAAAGATATGGGTGTCCTCCTTCAAGTCAATCTCAACAGAAACATACCCCTAAAACAGTTATCCTCGACCTTGACTGCACTTTGGAATCCTGCCAAAGCACCTTAAAATACACTCATACCTGAGCCAACTCCTAGAAATTTCTATTTAATTGGCTTGGGATGCAACCTAAGCATCTGGGAGTTTCAAACTTCAAGAGATTCTAATGTGCAACCAAGCTGAGAACCACTGCCCTAAAATATCCTGCTTCTCACATTCATAGAGTAATTCAAACATTCCTAGTTGAAGTGGGCCCCAGCTCCAAAAATATCAAGTCCTTTAGGTTTCAATAAAAATATAAATATTTTGATCAGAGCTTCTTTTTTTTCCACAATTGTGGCAGACTGCTTCATTGGTCGATCTCAAGGGCACACATCTGGGGGGGTTCAGTGCTTGTGTAGCCCTCTCTCATTTGACACTGGGCTTGGTCACGTGACCCCCAATAACATTTTACATGCTCAATCCTCAGCCTTCCCAAATTTCATCACCTTGCTCTTTATGCCTCTTATCCCTGTTCCTCTGCTTAGAGTATTTCTCTCCAACTTCAGGGGCCTCGACTACTCAGCAAATGTTCAGCACACACAGATATCAACCTATTGTTAAACAAAAAAGTCAGAATTTTTAAGTAAAAATTAAAGTTTAAAAATTAATTAAGAGTTTCATATCAGCGAGAGATGATTTGCTGGTTTGCAATCTTTCACTAAGGTATCTTTATCTGATGTGAGCTAAAGGTCAGATTCCACATCCATTGTTTGTTTTCTTACTCTATTTCATCTAAATTAGAAAGTCTTTTTTTTTATGGTTATAGGACATTAGAAATGACAGCAACTGTTTGGTGTCTCAGAGTTCAGGATGTTTGGAGCAAATGAAGATGTAGGAATTATGGGATAATTTCTCATTTATATCTGCTTTCAGATAGTTGAAACAGCTATCACATTTAAAGTTGAGACTGACCATTTCTCCCAACACCAAGTAATCTTTATATTCTGCTGCAGCATTTCTATCCATTTTTAAATAGGCCATTCAATTTCCTCATCTAAGTAAAGAAAATCATCAAGTAATGGGGAAAAGTGATTTTCTTGGTAGAAACCATTTGTAGCCGGGCTGCTTTGAAACCGCCAACAACTTACCCTCCGTGTTTAACGCTGTGATAACACTGACATGAAAAGGTAGAACCAAGCTATTCAAGAAACCGAGTATCACAAACACCAACCAAGCAAGCAATTTGAAAGAACATGGATAAATGAAGCCACTGCAGAGAAGAAATGTTTTATTCTACCTTTCCAATCAACTCATTTGAGCCCCTTTGTCACTAGGCAGCAAGCCGGCATTCCTCCGTAAGGAAGAAAGCAGTCTTCCACTTTGCCTATCACAGTAAGATACACATTCAGGGACTGGAACTCCATGCTAGTCAGACTTTTCACTGCTTCCTTTATCTCTGACTTATAAGCAGGGGGCAAATTCTGACCAGCAGCTGTCTTGGAGAGTGAAGCAGAAGATGGACAAGTATTTGGGCAAAACTCTTATTTATAAAGTAAAATCCAGCCTTGTCCCCACCTCCAAAACAAAAACGGTTTTCTTTTCTCTTGATCTCAGTAGACCCTAATCCACCTTGTTCAGTCTGAATTAGAGCTTCCCACACAATCTACTCCCTTTCCCTACAGCACAGGATCTTAAGTAATAAGTAATGCTAGAAGCAATTCTGATGAAACCATTCTCCCAGAATACAAGTTCCATGAGGGAAAGGCCTTCCTCTCTTTTGCTCTCTGCCCTATTTCCAGTGACTCAAAGAATTCTCGCAGAGTGAGCTCTGAAAAGATCTGTGTTGAGTAAATGAATATATGTATTTCCTATATTCCGAACTATGATTCAGTCTCTACAGCTCAGTTCTTTTGCCTCACCGTGAGGAAAATGTTAGTACACAAACACAGTGAATGGTTTTTTGCACACCGATGGCCACTGATATGTAATCTGTCATTTAACAAATGGGTTTTGCCAATAATTAATCTGCTCCCTCTCTATACACATTTGTCATAGTGTTTGGGCTAGTTGGCAAGCCTCTTGGTAGTACCATGACTTATGTCACACAAGGGATTGAAATTCTAAATGATATCTCTAGGGTTTTAGTCTCTGTCTCCAGGGTGGGGGGGGGGATGGGGAGAGGATCATTAATTTCACCATTGGAAAGACTTATTTTGGCAGTTCCATAACAGGTGGCTAGGGGTCAATGGATCACAAGTCCAGTAAAATCTGCTACATATTCTTTGCCATACTTGCTATTCACATGTTTTATTATTCAGAAGTCTCTAGTAATTTATGAGACTAGCAGAGTACCTTCTACCAACTTATTTAGGTTAAAATTCAGTACTTGAAATGGAGTTTTGATGTTAATATTTTAATTCTATTTTTGTCATTTAATTAATCACTTTTGAGACATCAATCTATTTTTATATACATAGCAATTAAAATAACACCAGAGTAATGACATACTGAATATTTAAACATGTAAATCATGTGCAAATAATGTTTTAGCAAAAAATCTGTACCTTAACTGAGAAAACAAGAACCCAGTCTTCAAAATGTAATACTATTTGTGGATAGAGGTGCTACTTGTTTCCCAATATACTGTCTCATTTTCAATAATATAAAACCATCACTTTGGATTCATCACATAGCCCCCCATCCCCCCAATCAGAAAGCACGTTTTACATTTTCTTCTGAAGCTTAGTTTGGCCTTGCAATTAAGTTCTGGTCAACAAGATGTAAGCCAAATTGTCATGTGTGACCTCTAAAACTCATACTTAAAGGGAAGGGGCATATTCCTTTTGTCCTGGCTGGATGGAATTCAAACAAGATGGCTTGAGTAGCCATTTTGGACCATGAGGTAAAAAACAACCCGCTGAGCCTGGTAAAAACAAAACAAAATAAAGCCTGTCCCTAACACTACAGATCACTAGCTACCTATGAATTTTTTTTAATATCTGAGAGAAATAAGCTGCTAGCTTAAGTCGCTGCTATTTTAAGATTTTCAGCTATTTGTGCCCAAATCAGTTTCTTTTTAATTTTTAAATTTTTTTGAGTATAGTGGACACACATCACAGTAGTTTCAGGGGTACAACACAGTGATTCTACTTCTCTCTACTTTATACTGTTTACCACAGGTGGAGCTACCATCCATCACTATATAACACAATCACTGACCAAATTCCCTATGCTGTGCCTTTTATTTTTGTGACTTATTCATTCTATAATTGGAAGCCTACATCTCCCACTCTCCTTCACCCACCAAGTCAATTCTTAATTGATAGTAAAAACAGTGTAAATTTTATGTGATAATAATGTAATGATAACGACAATAGATAACACATAATATTTACTCTGTGCCAGACCTTATTCTGAATGCTTTTATAATGCATTAATCCTCACAACAACCTTATAAAGTAGCCACTATTATTATTTTATATATGAGGGAACTGAGGCACAGAGAGGTTAAGCAACCTGCTCAACATCACAAAGAAACTGAGAGGCAGTGCTCGAATTTGAACACAGGAAGACTGGCTCCTGAGTGCCCTCTCTTAACTAGCATGGGCTCTATTGCCTCTCACAATTATTCATAATTAAGTATGCTATATTGCATGTCATAATTATTAACATTTAATATTTGTGGAATGTATGTGAACAAAGTTGTCTCATTGTTCTTTTCCTGCCTAGCTTGCCAAACCACCTGTGAAGTATTTGCTGGACCCTAATGGACCACAGAAGTCCATGGACCGCACTGTGAGGTTCTCAAATCATTTTTCCCCTCAATGATACTGAAACTGTCTCACAATAGCATTGTTTCCCAAATGCTATCCTCCCTGCTGGACTCCTAGAAGGCAAGCCGAAAGCCACAGCAATTTCACGGATGCCCGCATCAGTGTGGCCCCAAGCGCAACAGCAGGCTGAGGCTTGCTTTTAGCACATAAACTGAGCTGGCTTAACCATCAATTACCTCTTACGGAGTATGGGACAAAAGTGCTACAAGAATGTTGATACTGGGCACTGTCTTCAAATGTCCAATGAATAATTTAGACTATATGTAACTGAACTTCACTCCTGACCATTGGATAGATGCCGGGGACCAATGCTTAATAATATTGCCTATCTGATTTTGAATAATGCATTTTATTGCATGCTGCCTTGTGACAATAGAATCAAAGCCTTTTAGACCTGAAAGGGAAATTAGAAGTCCACTTAACTGAACCGTCCTCATTTTACAGAGGAGAAGATCAAGGCATAGAGAGATTTATTTGCTCCCAATCACTTAACTGTTGAGTGACATAGCTAGGATTAGGCTTGGGGTCTTCTATGCAAGTATCAGTATGTGATTTGGGGTTCGTCCAAGTACACTACCCTTTCACAATTCTAAGCTATAGATGCTCAACATTTTCTTAAATAACAGGTGAACTAAAAATTCCTAAAACTGAGTCAGAATTTGTTAGTTATCTACATGCCATATTCTCAGGTGTAAATTCGTAGAAGTCTGTGACTTTTCAAACTTTTATTTCTGCCTATGATGGCTTGTTTCTGTCAGACAGACAAATTTCCTTAATAATGAATCATTCATAATACCATTTAGTAGAAAATTTTCAAACATTTGGGACTACCTAGCTATAATGTGGAAGGAAAACTAAAGAGATAGAAAATACAGTATTTCCAGCTTACAAAATATTAGGTAATAAAAGTGTGACTAACTACATCTTTCAGTGGACATTTCTCACTTTCGGGAAGACCAAAAATCTCATATAATGGTGACTGATTTACTCAAATATAAATACAAGCAAGTAAACAAGCCAAATACCTGAGTTTTTTTTAACACAACTGTGTTTTATACTTCCCATGTAGCTTTTAGCTCTAAAACACTGAAAAGGATTACTGATTTTGCCTCAAAGTTACCCACAGTAATAACAGTTTTCTAAGTATATGCCTTTAGCAAGCAGAGGGTAACTTGCATTTTGCTCTTCAAGCCTGTGTCAAAAAAGATGTGATACTCATATAAAATGAGGCTTGTATGGTACACTATGGAAGGTCCTAGATGATGTGCAGGATGGACCAGTCTCCAATTAAGTCTAGGAAGAATCCATGCTACAACTAAAACCTCACTGATGAGAACTACATGCAACTAACAAGATAAAGATGTTAATGGGGATGGGAAAGGGGCTGTTTTATGTAATTCTTCCCATTCCGAATGGCTTGGCAGTGATTTATGGATTCCGATGGTACAAAATCAGAAATTAAAGGATCAAAGAGTATAGGGACCCACGAAAGAAAGCAAGGTAGTTGTTCTGAGACTTGAACAAAGTACACCATCAGAATGATGAATTTTGCTCTAAGCTTACTGATATCTAAGGCAGAAACAAAAACAGGTTGGCTGACACAGTTCCAATTTTGGATAAGGGAAAACATTCAAGTTTATAAAGGCACCAATTTTTGTTCATTTACTAGAAGGAGGAATTTATTAGATCTGTACTTGTGTGTTGAATCAACTGCACCAAAAGGTAAAGAGTTAGAAGTGCTCACTGTTTTCAACTTCACCAAGCACCCCACATTCATAATACCACTTAGTCGTTACCGGAACCTTAGGCAACCTCCATTTATAGATGAGAAACTGGAACCACAAAGACAAAAAGATTGCCCAATGGCATGGGTAATAAGTGATATACTCAAAGCCACTGGGCCTAGCTCCAAAATCCACACTTTTTTTTTTAAGATTTGAGAGAGAGAGAGCATGCATGTGCTCATGTAAGTGGGGGGGAAGGGCAGGGAGAGAATCTTCAAGCAGACTCCCCACTGAACGTGGAGCCTGACGCGGGGCTTGAATCCATGACCCATGAGATCATGACCTGAACCAAAACCAAGAGTCTGATGCCCAACCAACTGACTGAGCCACCCAAGTGCCCCCCAAATCCACACTTTTAAAGATAACCTTTATGAATATGTAAAACTAGAACATTTTCTAAATGTTTTATAACAGATATAAGAAAGTGACCCTGAGGTATGGTGATTATATTTTAGGTTCTAAAGCCTGTATTTTTGGACACAACACTTCTCTGTCTCACTAACTAAGTATCTAATAAGGCACACTAGACATTGGGATCAACAAGATGAATACATAGTCCTTGACATCCTGTATCTGGCAGACAATATTATGTAATATACGATATAGAAATACAGTTCCAACAGATGGTTCGCCTATTAAGCCTGCATAACACATAACAATAAATTATAAGACAGTGATTATATTTCTCTAGGCATAGTGTGATTTCAGATACGTTGTTCACTGGTGTGCTAACTTAATCTACATTAAAACATGGGAAAAAAAAACCAACAAATTGTCAACCAGATCCGTGACAGAGTTTCTCTCTCAATTTTCAACAACTTTGGCCAAGTGCTAGATTTTGGTCAACTCATAACTGACCAGTTAAAAAATACCTACTCAGCAAGTTCCATTTGAAGATTTCTGTTTATAGGTTGATGCTTTGTAAACCAGCACTGAAAAAAGACGGAAATTCTGCTTAAGTAAAACTTCTTTTAAGGTGGGGGTGGGGCTTTGAAAAATGTGGCCAGATCTGGAAGAACTTTAGAGGCCACCTCCTGCCCACAGGCAGAACCTATATTCCTTCTTTTTGCCCAAAAGGTAGTCTTAACCTTGAAACTAGTGAAGCTGAAATTTAAGGGCCCCCTGTCAGCAACCCTCTCGAGGCCCGAGGGGGAAATCCAGTGTTTTCACTCAGGCAGAGATTTTTGTAAATTTGCAAAGGAAAATATTTTTTCTTAAAGAAACCCCCCAAATTATGTATGCTTCAGATGCCACAAAACCTCATTATGGCCCTGCCTGCCTACCTTAAGACTGAATCCTTTCAAACTCTGATAATAGTGATTAGCCAAGACTCCAATGGTATATATCACAATTCAAAATAAGAAGCTGCTTCGACTTTTCTTCAGGAAGTTACTTCAGTATCAATTACTTTCATTGTGATTCCTTTCTCTCTCTTGCTGACAGGTGGTAGCAGTCTTAATAAAACTCACAGGATGATAGGAAAGAAATGAATATTAACTTTTCCACAGGCATACAATATAACTTTGTTTTTATGTAAAATTCAACTTTTAAAAAATGGTA
This sequence comes from Eumetopias jubatus, assembly GCF_037043125.1. Classification (NCBI taxonomy): domain Eukaryota; kingdom Metazoa; phylum Chordata; class Mammalia; order Carnivora; family Otariidae; genus Eumetopias; species Eumetopias jubatus. The sequence continues at coordinate 31,570,620 of NW_028274809.1, forward strand.
AGAACTGTCTCAATATGTCAGGTGTTTGCCTACAGTGAAATTGTAGTAGTATGTTCTATAAGATTCCTTTTAATGTAAAGCCTTTGTAAGAGTTACTCAAATTACAGTATTTTAATCTGATTCAGATAGTACATAAATTTTTTTTCAATTCTTTTTAACAATTTTAAAGAAAGTTAAACAAAACCATCCAGCTATAGAACACTTAAAATGAGGAAATGAATATTTATCAGCCTTTAGAAAAGCAAATTACTAAATACAATCCCCTTTCTTTACTAGAAAGTTAGATGACTATTTTAAAGAAATAAGATAAAAGACTATTCAGAATCAGATCTTGGGGCACCATCTTTCAACTCTTAGCTTTAAAGTGATAATGCTTAGATTTACAAATGATACATGAAAAACTTTAGTTATTGAGATGTAGCAAATTCTTATTTAAATCTTACACCACCTAAGTAAAAACACTGACAGCAGAAACTTTTTCAAAGCTACATCCATTAGCTCCTCTATGGGTTTCATAGTGGAACCATCCTTTGAAAAATAGTTCCATATCAAAGCTCTTTTCCTTTCACACATTTCAACCCAATTAGAGACAAGAGAGATAAGTGTTAACAAGACAGTTAATTTTAGAAAATGTATGCAAAAAAGCCAAATGTTTTTAATTACTTTAATATTTACCACACGTAGAACTTTATCTTATTAGGCATTAAAACAATATCTAAAAAGGAAAAATCAGAGCCATAAGCACTCTGTATGAGATGATCAGCTAGACACAAATTAATATTTATGTTCAGAAACTTCTTCTATCAATTATCAGCTATTTGTGTAGAGAGTATTCTCTTAGAAGCTTCTTAAGCACAGTTAACCCGCATGCTTTCATCAGGTAAATATATGAAGTTCTTAGAGATGTTCTAGCTTTTTTCTAAACCATATCAAGAACCAAGGAAAAATACAATTTAGATCCCTTTCCCTTTGCTCTTTGTTTACAACACGATTTCCAGAGTGGCTTCATTTTTGGACTAAAAAAGAGATAAAGCCTACTTCTTGGTCTCATTAAATGTGAATTGGTGGCTCCTAAATGGAAGGAGGCTGGTAAGCCCCAACACTGAACCAACTATTTTACCACTTATATTCTCTATGAACTTAGAATATCTCCCAAAATGTAATTTATTCAGAATATTTGAGAAACCTCTTTAATGTGAGATATCCTAAAAAACAAAAAAACAAAAACAAAAAAAAACACCATAAAGCATTTCTTAGAGTTCAATGCTATATAATAAAAATGTACGATATACCAAATATAATTCTCCTAGACCAAAAACTGATACGGAAGGCCCATTATTGGGAGAAAAAGTCATTAAGATGAGCTCTCTATTTCAATACCCTTAGAAACCATGCCTCTTAAACACTGAATTGAGAAATTATTCATTTTATATTCAAATGGCCCTCGGTGGTATTACCATTCCAAAGATAGAGGCTAGAATCTTTGCACTTTTGTACTTCAGATAATTAACAGATCAGTTTGGGGGGAAAACAAAAATTCCCTGAGAAATTGTAGAATTTCAATTGTGAATTTAACACAGGTTATATAAAATGTATATTTGATATTATCAATAAAAAGGGGGTTGGCTCAAGAACACAAAATTATAAGCATGCAGATTATCAAGTCGGCTAGGAACAAATGATCCCTCCCAACAAACTGAAAGAAGTCCTCTCAGATTTATCTTTGGACCCACCCTCAATCATTAGCTTGCTAATGAGGACATGAGTGTATGAAAAACAAGGAAATTTCTGAAAAAACAGTCTAAGACTTTCCTCTAATTTAGATTTGTGAAAATTAATAAAGGGAAATCTCACTAAAAGTGGAGTAGGGAAGTTAGGGGAGCCTTACCAATGTCAATTACGGGAAGATTTGTCGATTACAGACCCTAACCGAAGAATCATCAACAGAAAAGAATAATCAATTAAAAGCCCCAAAGAGAAGAGATGCACACTGAATCTTCTACAAGAAATCGACTACTCCTACAACTCAGCCTGTGAGAAACCATAATTACCCTGAATTCCTGTTTTTCTCCAAAGGACTTCCATTCAAAAAACCCCTCTCAACTTCCTCCCTTCTCCATAAAATAATGTTCCTCTCCCGTGTTTTGTTGGACCTGCCTAGGGCTTTGCCATAGTTTGCAAGTCCTCACTTGGAATTCTGTGCTATTCTACAAAAAGCCCATTTTGTGGGGCGCCTGGGTGGCTCAGTTGGTTAAGCAACTGCCTTCGGCTCAGGTCGTGATCCTGGGGTGCCAGGATCGAATCCCATATCAGGCTCCCTGCTCCGCAGGGAGTCTGCTTCTCCCGCTGACCTTCCCCCCATCATGTTCTCTCTCTCTATCACATAAATTCTAAAAAAAAAAAAAAAAAAAGCCCATTTTGCTAGTAAAATAACTGGCTGCTTTATTTTTAAAGTTAACAGGCTGTTAACGTTAATAGTTTGAAATTTTATTTCCTATTTGTAGATTGGTGGTTCTCAAAGTGTGGGCTCTGACCATCAGCATCACATTAAAGACTTGTTAAAAATGCAACTGTTGGGGCGCCTGGGTGGCTCAGTTGGCTGGGCCTCTGCCTTGGCTCAGGTCATGATCCCAGGACCCTGGGATTGAGCCCCAAGATGGGCTCCCTGTTCAGCAGGGAGTCTGCTTCTCCCTCTGCCCCTCCCCCTGCTTGTGTGCTCTCTTTCTCTCTGAAATAAATAAAATCTAAAAAGAAAAAAGAAAAGCAATTGTCAGGGCCCACTCCAGACTCATTTAAAAAGTACTCAAATAGAGAAAGGAAAAAAAAATTCAGAATCCATCCCCATATGCCCCAGACTGAATATCCTACACTTCCCTATATACAGGGTGTCCTAGTATGTACTAGATGTCCTCAGTCCTAATCCAGGCTCTGGGATGAGTTGAACTCTTAGCCCAAGAAACCCTAGCAATTGATTTCCAAAGCTCAGATGGCTCCACCTAGAGCTGTCTTCTAGCTGCTCCAAGGCCAAGGTTCTTGCTATTTTGCTGTGACATTCTCTACTCATCTTCAGCTGTGAATGCTTAAAGGTTGGCATCTAATGGCTTCCACATTCTGATCCTTCTACAGTTGATCACTGTATTCAGCCACATTGTTTGAATCCTTGTAGAACTAATTTTACTTTGCTTACATTGACAGATACCATTAAGAACGCAAAAGGCATTGCTATTACTTTCTGAAGAGTCTTCTTGAGGATGTTGTTTATCGCATTACAGTCATCCCCTGTACTGAGAGTAGTATCCTTCTGAGAGACAAGTTTATTTTATCAACCCTGAGATAAGATGGTTTTCCTTCGTGTTTGCTCTTAAAATGATAAGAGCCAAATTTATAGCTGCAGCTTAATAAATGTGCTAAAATTAATATGATGACTTTCTATATGAACCTACCCTTGATGTTTTTTTCTAATTTTTTACTTATTACCTTTATTTCTCAATTTTTAAAATCCTGCTTTATTTCATTTTTTTTTTGTTACTTGTAAATCTTTCTTCAGGAGGAAGAAACACAGAAATAAAGGAATGGAGAAAAAAGCAGGAATGGTAGCAGTCTACTGGGGAAATTTCGTAAGTAAACAGTGCTTGGCTTTACAGTCAGACATAATCTGAGTTTAAATGCCATCTCCAGGATTTGCCAACTGTACAATCTTGGACATATAACTTATGCTGGCTCAACTTTCTTCATGAATAAAATAAAAATGACAGTATCCACCTTGCAGAGTTACTATAATCAGTAGAAATAAACATTTGCAAAATTGCTAACAGTACCGAGCACAGAATAAGTGATCACAAAATGTTAGGTATTATTATTAATGCCCATGTGCACAGCCCACTTAAAAGCCCAACATCGAAATACCCTACCGTTTTCCAAAGGAGTTGAGAATCACTGTAAAAATCACTGACCATAACCTGGACCCTGGCATTGCCTAGAATGAGTTTACCTCCAACACCATCAATTGTGAAATTCTATCTTCCATAACTCTATCACTGAGTGTGAACTTGAACCACAGAGACCCTCAAGTTCTTTCAAGCTCTCCTGTTCCTCAACAGTTTCTGCCCCTTCCTGTTTTCATTTCCTTCCCTACTCCAACTGGATCCCACACCCAAGCACTTCTGTTCTCTCACTTGCCAACTATCACTCATTTATTCATTCAGTCATTTATTTGAGAAAGAGAGAGAGCAAGCGAGTGCACAAGTGGGAGGGGCAGAGGGAGAGAGAATCTAAAGCAGACTCCCTGCTGAGCATGGAGCCAATGGGGCTAGATCCCACAACCCTGAAATCATGACCTGAGCTGAAACCAAGAGTCGGCTGCTTAATCAACTGTGGGATTGAGGAGCCCAGGCGGCAGCCAACTATCTTTTTTCTGCCTCTTTTCCCTCAATCCTTCTCCTGCATCTGACTGAACAGTCACACGCTAGATGAGTTAATGACATGTGTTTCCCACTCCTGAGGGGAAAACGCTCCCTCTAGGGAGGACAGAGTAGAGCAGCACCTCTTGGTGCAGATACTGGATTTAGAGCATCAGTCTCACCTCAGGAATCCTTTACTTTATTCATGGTTCTTTTTTTTTTTTTAAGATTTTATTTATTTATTTGACAGAGAGAGACACAGCGAGAGAGGGAACACAAGCAGGGGGAGTGGGAGAGGGAGAAGCAGGCTCCCCGCCAAGCAGGGAGCCCAATGTGGGGCTCGATCCCAGGACCCTGGGATCATGACCTGAGCCGAAGGCAGACGCTTAACAACTGAGCCACCCAGGCGCCCCTACTTTATTCATGGTTCTATTTCACACCTCATGGACCAGGAACCTCACCATTTTCTCCCAGGCCCCCACCTTTCCTATCACTCTTAGCTGCTACCCTCACCTCTACTCAGGAAATTAAATTTGCCGACTCCAAATGCTGACACACGACAGTCACACTGAACCCCCTGGTTCTGAGAACAACGGATCTCTTCTACTCAAGGCCGACAGCTACATCTGTCCAGCCCCAGATCCTCTTGGACTGTGTTTCAGCCACTAAACCCTCCTCACATTCTTTCAGCTGCTTCTCCCCAGGTTTCTCATTCCTCACTGATTAAAAACATTTGCTTGTCTCTTCCATCCTGAAAAACAAGAACTCACAATTTGAAAATGGCAATTAATAATTAGGGAAATAGGATACAAAATTCAGAAAAGTCAGTAGCAATTAAAATCACAAACCTCAGGTTTTCTTTATTCAGGCCCAGCTTAGAGCAGAGGAGGACCTCAGAGAGGAAAGGCTCCCGAGGGACCATACTCTGGTTTGCCATAAACCCCATCTCCTATCCAGTGTGTCAGATTCAAGGGAAAATATAATCCGAGTTGGGCCAATCTTAGTAACTCTTCTGTGGTACAAAAATCTTAGTGCAGTCAGGCTTTGTCTTGAGAAAGCAGGCAATTTTACAATTCAGTTGCTCTTGTTTCACCATCTTTACTGAATCAACTGCAAGATGGAGAAAAGTGGAACAGATGCAGGAGTAGAGGAAGGGAGCAAACCTGGCTTCCTGAGAGCTCACTCTCACAAGGTCGAGGCTTATGACTGCCTAGCCCCGGGTTCTGTAGATACTCCGAAATCAGGTTTTGCTGAAGACAGGCTTAGTTAAGGGGTGTACTTGGGTGGTGCAGTTGGTTAAGCATCCAACTCCTGATTTCAGCTTAGGTCATGATCTCAAGGTCAAAAGACGGAGCCCTGCAATGGGCTCCACACTCAGCGGGGAGTCTGCTGGAGATTCTCCCCCTGCCCCACCTCTCCCTCAAGGGCTCTCTCTCTCTCAGATAAATAAATCTCAAAAAAAAAAAAAAAAAAAGACAGTCTTAGTTGATTGTTATTACTACCAACCAAAAGGTCAGTAACACTTCTCAGTGAAAGAAACTAGAACTTCTCCCTTTATTGCCCCATTCACACAACTCCTTCTGAAATGCAACAGTGTCTGCTGAATGAGTAGGGGTTTAAGGGAGGGGAAGAGACCTGGAAATGGCCTGAAATTACCTCACAGGTGATAACTCAATAGTGTCAGACCCATGGGAGTAATTAAGAATGAGAATACCATGCAAAGCCTCGAGAATGTAAGGATATTAGGGAAAAAACAACTTGAAATGCCACTTAGGAAGCTATGGGGAAATGCAGTAAAAATCAGAAACCCTGGGTACTTGGGTGGCTCAGCTGGTTATGCATCTGCCTTCAGCTCAGGTCATGGTCCCCAGGTCCTGGGATAGAGCGCTGCATCAGGCTCCTTGCTCAGTGGTGAGTCTGCTTCTCCCTCTGCCCCTACACCCCGCTGGTACGCTCTCTCTCTCTCTCTCAAAAATAAATATAATCTTAAAAAAAAAAGTCAGAAACCCAAATGAATCAGCTACTAAAAAAGTCCGGTGAAGTTCCTGCCATTTTTTAGAAAGCCATTAAAGCAATATAATAAGTTTGCTTGTTTTCCGTCCATGTGCACGTGATGGGACACCTCAGCAGTAAATGCCACAGAATACAACAACTTCATAACAGCACATTGTTCAAGACATGTACATGCAATGTAGCCTAGTGTAGACTGTTCTAAATTCTTCCCATTTAAAATTAAATGGAACATTTAAAGGAACCATAAATATGGATCAACTTTAAATATCCATAAGCAATTAAGAATTTCAAAAAAGAGATCAATATTTAACTGCAAAAACAGAATACAAAAATCAACCCAGAGCAGTAGCAAAAATAATCCCTCCAAGCCCCTTTCTACTATAGAAGCTCTCTCAAAAAATCAGATACTAAATCAAAGTCAACGTTTGTTTGTCTAAGCATCTACTATAAGTACGTATACCAAAACTAAAGATAACATTTTTAAAGGCTATATTGAAATTATGAACTAAATTATAATTCCATCAAAATCAATAAAGAAATTTAAAACAGGTGGTTAACTTACTCAAAGCTACACTGCTTCCCAAGCTCCTGCAAAACAAGAAGTGTGGATTTCCAAGAGGACAAAATCTAAGAAGCTTTTTAAGTGGAAACAATGTCAATTAAATCGTTTTTACTTGATGAAACCATATTATGTTCCAGAAAAAAACAACTGACGCCTCTTTTTAGTTGGACGCTGTCTCCGTAGTTAATCTAACAGTGGTAACACAACCACAATCCACATATTACAGCACTACAGTATGTCCTACTTACCATAACACTATCATACATTATAGAGCTGTCATATGTAGAACACAGTTTTATGATCACATTAGTGACAATGCAGACCAACTTAATAATGACTGTCATCTTATTTTACTGAAGGAATGAGTTTACACAGAGTTAAGGGCAAAGGCTGTTCTTGACCATCAGGAGACTGAACCAAACCAAAAGAAAAAAAGGTTTCTCTCTTATGCTGGAAGGGGACAGCCCTGACTAAAACCACATGGCAGAACTCGCCACGCCCTCTATCCCCCCCAGCCTCCCTGATGATCTTCCCAGCTGAGCTCCCAACACAATGTATATACCTAGGTCCTCTTCTTTCACCCCCTTTCTCCTCACCTTCTTCCACTACTTTTCTGTCAATCTCCAGCTCCACAGGGGCCCAACCTGGTCTACTTGTCTTCACTATCATGTGATTTTCCTTCTTTCTAACTCAAAATCTGGAGGGGACAATGGCAGAGATAGTGCCCCCCCTTTTTTTAATACACAAAAGAAAAATCTACGTGGATATGTATATACACATACACCTATCATAGGTAATAAAGATAGCTATTTAAAATAACACCAAACTGTCTTACACAGATAATAACTAATACTGATGCAAAGGGATAAGAAGGTGAAATTTGTACTAAATGCTAACATCTATAGCAAAATTCTTAAGACAGTGGTTCTTAAATGTAGCATGAGTATCCCCTGCCTGGCTTGTTAAAACCAGTCTGCTGGTCCCCAAACCCAGAGTTCTTGAGTAATTAGGTCTATGGTAAAGCCCAAGAACATGCATTTGCAACAAGTTCCCATCTAATATTGAAGCACGTTTGGTTCAGGGACCACATTGAGAACCTCTGGATTTTGAGTGGCAGCATCACTTAATCCTATTGCTCTAGCTCAGGGGCTCACTCAATCCTTGAAAAACTGCTTTTCAGAAAAGCCCAATGTATTATGAGTAGAAAGAACAGTGATGATTGGGAGGAGGAAAAGGATTCCTCTGAAGCCAGACGGTTGTGTCCCCACTGGGACAACCCCCTAAATGGACTTCACCTTCTACCTCCTAGGTGTCAGCAAGCATAATGTAAAAGCTATGATATTAAATACTAATAGGGTCAAGGTAAAAAAAAAAAAAAACAAAAAAAAACAAGAGGTGGTATTTTTTGTAAGGGCTGCAGAAATGGAAGGTGAATCCAGGAGGCTTTTCAAGACTTTTCTTCTCAAATTAGTAAGAATAAAGATGGTCTTAATCTAAATGCTATTGGGAGAATAATATGGGGCTCTAACTTCAAACAAAATTCTACATATGCCAGGAAATACTGAATAATGAACTAAGAGCGTATCATCAGGGTTTTGTGAAGAGAGCCAGGATTGCAATAGTTGCTATATTTCTGTTGATTCAAGACCCACAAAGACTTTGGTGAAGTCCTAATTTTCTGAGGTCTGGCACAGGAGTAAACATGCAACTCAGCATCAGCAAATCTCACTTTAGGTTAACATGAAAAAGTTATGCTTTCTCTTCTGTGTAGAAGCCAAAAACAGGGCAAATATTATGTGATTTTGTAAAATACTGATTTTATCTTTCTCTCCTTTTATATCACTGCTTCATAATGCTTTCCATTCTACTATTTCCAAAAGTTGTTAGCTAGCTTCTCTACAAAATTCTAACAGTTCATTAGTGATGAGACAGGAACATAGCAAAACCTGCCATATCTAATCATGCTGCAATCTTCTTAGAGTTAAAAAACTATGCATTATTCAAATTGATGCCAATTATTTTGAAATGAAGTAAAAATGCAACTTAGTTATGAATTATATAATATATATTTTTCCATCCATCGAAGAGTCTCAATCTTATGATTTAGAAGTCATAGTTGGTTTCTCTCTGCAGATAAAATGATAACTTAGAATATCTGAACATGCTTTAAGATAGTTACACAAAATGCCAACTATTGAACATGGAAAATGTTGGAACACATCTGATTTAAAATATGAAATAAGATTTTTAGGGGCACCTGGGTGGTTAAGGGTCTACCTTTGGCTCAGATTGTGATCTCAGGGTCCTGGATTGAGCCCCGAGTCAGGCTCCCTGCTCAGCGGGGAGTCTGCTTAAAGATTATGTCCCTCTTCCCCTTCCCACACTCGTGCCTGCTCTCTCTCAAAATAAACAAATAAATAAATAAAGTAAAATCTTAAAAACAAAAGGAATTTTAGATAAGCATTCAGTTGTGCTGAGAGCTTTCAGCTGACATATAAGAAACCTGACCACCCTGAGGTTACCAAAACATGAAGAAGCTCAAGATACATGCAGAGGGCACATGAGGCACTGTGGTAGAGTCCCAACTGAGCCCAGCCTTTGAGTCATCCCAACCCAGATACAGATATGAGAGTTGAGGCCTCCAGATGATAACCAGACTCAGCCTTTTCAGTCACCCCTGGCTGCTGAAGCCACCCCAGCATAGGCCACAGACATCAAGAAGCAGAGACAAGGCATCCCTGCTGTGCCCTGCCTGAATTTCTGAATCGCCAAATCCATGAGCATAATACAATGGCTTTTGTTTTATACTATGATGGTTGCGCTGGCTTGTTCAGAGGAATAGAGATCTAGAGCCGGCCAGCCATAAAGTTATAGGTAGACTGGATCTGATATAGAGCTGTTTGAAAAGAAATGTGGTAAACACAGGGAATTAAAACTCAGGGAATACATTTGAAATTAACACAAAGAACTACAGCAAAAGTATTGTATGTTTCCTTTTAAAACGTTCATTTTGCTATAAGTGTTATGGTTACAAAATAGAGAAGTATTCTTCTCTTAAAAAGCAATACTTGCCCCCTTACATAGCATTAAAGCTGAAAGTTTTTGTAATCACAGTATTTCTCTATTAAAAACAGATAAAACAGACATAATTAATTCGCTATTATAAAAATTATTTGGTTTAACTAGAAATCAAAGTAGAAACATTTTTTTAAAGATTCATTTATTTATTTGAGAGGGAGAGAGACATAGCTAGAGAAGGAACAAAAGCAGGGGGAGTGGGAGAGGGAGAAGCAGGCTTCTCGCTGAGCAGGGAGCCCAATGCGGGGCTCAATCCCAAGATCCTGGGATCATGACCTGAGCAGAAGGCAGATGCTTAACAACTGAGCCATCCAGGCACCCCCAAAGTAGAATTCTTAAGCAAAATTCTAAGAGTAGTCCGAATGATACTCATTCTTGGAAAACCTCCCCTCTTTGAGCATAGGCAGAACCTGTATAAATGATAGCATATCATCCCCATCATTATGTTGTATGTTATGGTTTATGATTATGCCAGAGTTGACTTTATAGAGATTCCTGGTGAGTCACATCTAATCACATCAGTACTTTAAAAGCTGAGTTTTCTCTTGATGGTAGAAGAGGAAATCAGAGAGAGATAAAGTATAATAAAAATTTGGTGTTCCTGGTCTATAGAGAGACAATGCAGGTGGCTTCCAGGAACACAAAGCTATCCTGATTGATAGCCAGTAAGGACATGAGGACCTCGGAACTCGAATTCCCGTGAACTGAATTCTGCCAATGGAGCATTCCAGAAATAACCCACACAACCTGTCTTGACCCTTTGATTTTGACCTCATGAGACTCTAATCTAAGTCTACCCAGAGTGCTGAACAATAGAACTGCAAGGCTGTTAAGCCAGTCTTGTTTTAAGCAGCTAAGTCTGGCAATTTGTTACATGGCAACATCAATCTACAACACTAGCCTGGGACTCTAATCTCAGTCTCAGAGAAAATTAGAGTTAAAATTTTAAATCTCTGGGGCGCCTGGGTGGCTCACTTGGTTAAGAGACTGCCTTCGGCTCAGGTCATTATCCTGGAGTCCTGGGATCAAGTCCCGCATCGGGCTTCCTGCTCAGCAGGGAGTCTGCTTCTCCCTCTGACCCTCTTCCCTCTCGTGCTTTCTATCTCTCATTCTCTCTCTCTCTCAAATAAATAAATAAAATCTTTAAAAAAGTTTTTAAATCTTTGTTTTAACTAGGTGCCTCTTCTTTAAACCAATTTGAAAATCAGTTATTTAGCTTTTGACAAAAATAATTTAAATTATAGTACACAAAGGCTTCCCCCTCTATGGAGAAACCTAACTCTTTACTAATAACTACGGGTTTCATGAGGACAAGAGAGATGTTTCTTCAATGTCTGTATCTTCTTCAATGGCTGTATCTCTTAAGAACTAAAAGTTTGAGTTTCTTGAGGTATACTAGTTTTCAGAACTATCTTTCTGAAGAGTATAGATCTTTTTGACTTTTTATCAAAAATGTTTAAGCATGTAGAAAAATTAAGAGTAAAATTAATGCTCATATACCCTCCACCTGCAATGAACAATTAATGTTCTGCCACCGTTGTTTTTTTCTATGTGTGGGTATATGTCATTTATTTTATTTCTGAACCAAAGTCACAGACAACATGATGCTAACACCATGCTTTTCCTAAGAATAAGAACATTCTTATCATAACCATGATACTATTATCACACCAAAAATTCACCAAAATACTATTTTGTCAAATGGGCCATCCATATTTTCAAAATTTCCCATTCCCAAAAATGTCTTTTAGAACTTTCTTCCTAATCAGAATCTACTCAAGTTTCATATCATTTCATTTGATTTTCTGTGTTTTTTTTTGACTCTCAGATCTAGAATAGTTCCCCCAGGAACCCTTTTTTTTTTTTACATAACTTTTTGTCGTTTGCTTGTTTGCTTGTTTTAAAGATTTTATTTATTTGAGAGAGAGAGGGTGGGCACGAGTGGGGGGAGGGGCAGAGGGAGAAGCTGACACCCCACTGAGCAGGGAGCCTGACGTGGGGCTCAATCCCAGGATCCTGGGATCATGACCTGAGCTGAAGGCAGACACTTAACCAACCAAGCCACCCAGGTGTCCCTGACATACCTTTTTGAAGAGTCCAATCCAATTATCTTGTAGAATGTCCCACATCTAGAATTTAGCCAATTATTTACTTATGGTGTCATTAAACTTGTTCCTCTATCCCTCATATTTCCTATAAATTGAAAATTAGATTTAAATTTGGTTTAGACTTCAGTTAAGCAATTTGGACAAGAACACTTCATTGGGATGCACACATCGAGAACCTCATGATGCCAGGCTGCCCACTACTAGTGCTGGGAATTTTGATGACAGGCATGGATACCACAGGAAAGGCACATTTTACCCAACAAAAGTAGTCAATAGTTTGTAGAATCATCTTTGTAAATGTCTTGTTCTCCAACAGCCTCCCCAGATAGTTTTGGCAGTCATTGATGACTCTTTAATCCACTGCCACTTTAGGAATTTTAAAATAGTAATCTCATGAATCCTTTAAAATTCCTCTTAAATTTATTACGTGGCAGACTCCTGAAGAGTGGTAGGCGGTTGGGTTTTCCTATACTTTTCTCATAGCATTATGGTCTTATTCTTGAAAAACTTTATTAGGAACAATTTACACATGATAAAATTCACCCATTCAATGATGAAGTTTGAGTTTTGACAAATGTATACAGTTATGCAACCATCACCATAGTTAAGATATAAAACATTTCTACCCAAGAGATCCCTCTTGCTCCTTTGTAGTTAATTCCCTCACTTCACCCCCATAAACCATTGATCTAATTTGCAAGATTACAGTTTTGCCCTTTTAGAATTTCATTTAATAGAATCATATTATAGTATGTAGTCTTTGATGCCTGGCTTCTTTGACTTTGCAAAATGCTTCTGAGAGTCATCCATGCATCTGCATGTAAAAACAGTTGTTCCATTTTATTGAGAAGAATTTCATTGTATGGATATAGCACATTTTGTTCATCTATTTACCACCTGAGGGACACTGGGGTTGTTTCCAGTCTGGAGCCATTATATGAATAAAGTTGCTTTGAACATTTACATACAAATATTTGTATGAAGATATATTTCTTTTGGGTGGATACTTACGGATGGAATGGCTGAGCAAACCTAGGTTTAACTTAAGAAAATGTCAGCCTGTTTTCCAAAATGATTGTCCCATTCTGAATTACAACCAGCAATGTATAAGAACTGTAGCTCTGCACCCTGGCCAATATTAGCTATTTTCATTTTTTTTATTTTAGCCATTTCAGTGGGTATAGCCAGACTGTTGTAGTTTTAATTTGCTTTTATGATGACTAGAGATATGGTGCAGTTTTTCATATGCTTATTGGTTATCTGTACATCATCTTTGGTGATGTGTTCAAATCTTTTGCCTGTTTTTTTAAACAGGGTGACTTCTTGTATTAAATTTTTTTTTAAAGATTTTATTTATTTGAGACAGAGAGAATGAGAGAGAGAGAGAGAGCACGCACATGAGAGGGGGGAGGGTCAGAAGGAGAAGCAGACTCCCTGCCGAGCAGGGAGCCCGATGCGGGACTCGATCCCGGGACTCCAGGATCATGACCTGAGCCGAAGGCAGGTGCTTAACCAACAGAGCCACCCAGGCGCCCGTTCTTGTATTAAATTTAAGAGTTATTTGTGTATGCCAGATACAGGCCCTTCATCAAATATATGTTTTGCAAATATTCTCTCCTAGTCTGTGGTTTCCCTTCTCACTACCTTAATAGTGTCTTTTGAAGAACAAAAGTTTTCAATTTTGATAAATCTTATTTATATTTTTTCTTTTATGATTGGGAGGTTATATACAGAAATCTTTGCTTAACCTAAAATTGAAAATGTTTCTCCAATGCTTTCTTCTAGAATTTTTTTTAAATCTATTATCCATTTTAACTAAATCTTTATATACAGATGGAGATATTTTCACATATAAATATCCAATTTTATTAGCAACATTTACTGACCAGACTCCTTTTCCTCCATTTAATTACAAAGGTGGGCATCTTTGTCAAAAAAAGACATATAAGTATGATCTATTTTTGAATTCAAGTCATTGATCTGTTTTTCTACCCTAATGTGAATACCACACTTTTTTTTTACATAAATAGCTTTATACGGAGCTTGTTCCTGAAATCAGGTACTGTAAGTTTACATTTCTTTTTCCAAACTGTTTTCACTATCTTAGATACTCATATTTATGTATAAATTTTACCATCAGCTTATCAATTCCTACAAAAAAGAGAGAAAAAAAAGCTTGCTGGGTTTTTTCAGGATTACACTGAATCATTTGAGGAAGATTAGCATTTTATTAACAGGGCAGTCTTCATTTTTTTCAGGTCTTTTGTTTCTCAGCAATCTTAGGTAGTTTGTAATTTATAGATCTTGCACATATTTTGCCACATTTATCCCTAAAAATTTCATGTTTCATGATGTTATTGTCACTGGAATTGTTACATTATCACTATGTATATCACTTTCTCAATCCTTTTTATTCAATATGTTACAATCTGTTATAGTCTTTTTTTTTTTTTTTTAAGGCTCACAAATCCGGAATTTCACCAGAGCAAGCCCTGTCTAGCTGGCTTCAGATTCCTTCTGAAGTGACTTCATTGTACTGAGTGTCTTCTAGGTTAAGGACACAAGATTCCCCAAGATCACCTGTATCTTTCCTGCGTGAATTCCTAGGACATCTTAAATGAACGTTTAACAAACACTCATTTAAAAAAACTGTGAAAGGCACCATAATGGCAGGTGCCCTGGTAGGAGTGGGAGGGAAACTTGAGGGAGGATCACAGTTCGGGTGCCCATTTGTCCCATCATCGTAAAGTCAGGCCACAAAGGCAGAAATTAGGTGGTCCTATGTTGAAAAAATCTTTATATTAAAATCATGCATTTTTATCCAATATTCTACCCTCAAAATAAACCTCAATTGGGTTTATAAAGGTGAGTGTCTAAATACTAATATTTACCTAGTCCGAATACCTATAAGTAAGTTAGACAAAAAAGAGGGTTTTATATAAACCAAATGGGTTTTCATGTTTCCACTAATTGCGTAAATTTGCAAGACTCTCCAAAGGAGGAGAAAAGGCAAGAAATCCCACTTTCTTCTTTTGTGAATAGACGTTTGCAACGTTAGACTAAAGAGCAAGGCAATAAATTAGTGGTCTCTTATCAATGGTTTCCTACGCCACACCAGAGTATCAGGGCACTGAGTATGTCCAGAGAAAAGCATGGCTAGAGCAAAACGGTGCTGTTTCCCCTCCCACCGCCCCCTTGAGACCCAAATCTTCTTGCCACCTTTTTGCCAAATAAGTCCTAGAAGTGGTACCATGTCTAAGGTTCAAGATCAGGTTTCTGAGATCCACCTCTTCTCCTTCGCACAAATGTTTGAGGATGGCAATGGACTGATACATGTACAAAGGTTGTGTGTTCCTGGTTTTTACCAAGTTATACATTGCTAAACATGACTTCACTTTTTTATTCCGCAAACCATGGCATGTATGTGTATACCCCATGCACATACAATTTATGTTGAAAGAAGATGGTGAGTTAAGGGTAAATAAGTTGGCTTATAGAAAACAAGTAAGCTCACAGCAAGTGAAGCCTGAAAAGGAGAACTTGCTGGTTTCAACCTATTCCACTCTTATGAAAAATGGAAGTAAGTTTGGAGAAATAAAAAAGGTGTCACAGCATTCAGGTAATGCATCTAAAGTGCTCAGAGCTAAGAAAGCAGTGGAGCAGAATTGCAACCCAATCTGATCAGAACAGGTGCTAAGCAGAATACACTACCTAGTCACTCCAAAACAAATGTAGCTCTCAGCTAGGTCATATGTAATTGTATATCTAATCATTTCATTTTATTCAACTTTAACTCAAAGAGCTCCAAGTTTTACTTGGTTAAATTTTTCACTCACATTTCTCGTGACTGTAATCCTAGATTCGGGCAATTCAAAGGTGATTCTCTTATTAAGCACTCTAAAGAGTTCTGCCCAGTACAATTCTCTACTAAACTAATCGAGAGAAAAGTCATCTCCTGCATCGGTATTTTGTGACAACAGATAATCTCCAAAGTGGGTCTAAATTGCTTTTACATAATCTAAGCCCAATTTGGGGGAAAATATTAAAACTTAATAATTTATAAACCTTCTATCACTGATTCATAATTCATACCAGGAATGTTCTTTTGTTAGTAAAATGTAATCTAACTTTGTTTTGATTTTAATCACAGACAGTGGTAGACAATAAAGAAACACAGGTTATTGCAAGACTGAAGAGCCAATAAATCTTTTGATTTGTCTTAAAATAGATAAATTGAGTAAGTGGTGATAAAGCATGGTAAACCAAGTTTTGGAATCCACAATGAAGTAAGAGCCCTAAAGCAGTGTAAACCACCATTTATTTCTTCATTGGGTGAGAACCAAGCATCAATTGTTATTATTTTGCTACGAGCAATAATTAAAAAAAGAGGCAAAAACCAAACTAGGAAGAGCCTTCCATCACCATCAGGAGGGCTCTATTGTCAGGGCTTACGAAGCACCATGTTTGCAACCAACGACCACCCTCCAAAACGTGTAAAGGTGTGTTAACTAACTTGCCTGCCTCCTCTTATGCTTCCAATTTCTTGGAATCCCATTTCTCTTTTCAAGCTGTTGCCACCAAAATCTGGGCAAAGACTGATTTGTGGTCAAACATATTCTATGCTAAACAAGTCTACAAATCCCAAAGAAAGAAAAATCAGGGCAGAGAGAATTCTCCAACCTCTGTAGCACCAGATGGCACAGATAAAGGGATGTTGTGCACTCCAGCTCAACAAAGAGGTAGTTTTATCACTGTCATTTATACATGCCCCAAAGGTGTGCAGTCCAAAATAATGTGAAGATTCTTCTGTGACAGCTGAGACTGAAATATTCCATCTGTGTTTAATACAGAGATTATATCCTTTATTCTCCGATGAGAGCCTTTCAGAAGATCACTGTGCAATTTTTTCTTCAGAAAAACAATGGCCTTCCCACTATTTTCTTGCCCTGCATCTGTCTACAAGATTGCTTTTGGGACGGTAACATAAGTTTAAGGAAGAAAGCTAACTACTCTTCCATCTTGAGTTTTAACATCAATTGAGCCTTGCAAAACTAATGTTAATTTTGCTATATATGACACAATGCTGTGGTACAGGAAACCTGCTTTACTAAGCAATGTAACGATGTTATAGACATAGATATTAACCATTTAAAACCCAAAGCATAGCCAACACTTATAGATATGTACATACATCTTTATGTACACTTGTATATATACATATATATACACACACACATATATATTGTAAACAGTCTATAACTGGAGAGAGAAATGAAGAAAGATTCTGTAAAAGGGAAAAAACAAAAGAGGAATCATTACAGAAGTCAGGACTATATAAATACTAGTTTTTCAATATATTTACTCTTTCAGAGTGGAAAAGAACACAAAAAATAAAAAATTAATAGTTAACCAAAGGGGTTAAATTGTCCAAAGTATATAAGAATGTGGGTCATTGTTAGATTATAAAATAAATCATATAAGAAGGTATTCTAGGGATTTTTAAAAATACGACCAAAGCATTTACCAAATGCCTAAGTGGTGCTGGCTACATGATACAACAATGCACCTTTCATCCTCTGGGGGTTCATAATTTAATAGTATCTGAAGAGGATAATTTGAGAAAGTTGTAATATATACATTATTGATATGTTAACATTTTTGTGATGTCAGGGATGTCTACTAGGTATGACATTTACAGATTATACCATAAAAAATCACACCTTAACAATCTGTGAGATAGACAATCATCTGCAGGTTTATCAGAATGAGAGTATGAGCATTACATAAACAGAGCCTAGAGAATGAACAAGTTAATGCCTCCAGAAGCACAGTTTGCCTCTTCTCATTGAGGAAGTAGGCAAGAGTCCAAGAAACATGGTGAGAGTTTACAAATCTCTAAGTTCTTTAACCTTCAAGAGCTAGTTCTGAAAGAAACATCAGGATCAATGTTGGAAAAAACCTGGCAACCAAAGGAGCCAAGCGCTTCATTTTTATATTTCAATGATCCATGAAGATTGGCAAACAGTAGTCATGAACACACAGTTGCATGACTATTTAAAACCCAATTAAAACTTTCAGCCAAATGGATTATTTTGCATCATCACTAGAGAATGTTCATCAAGGGCTTTGTGTCAGGCTTTACCCGGGGACTTTATGGAATGCAACCTAACCCCATGCCCAGCAAGATCCTTAACACATTCTAAATCCCAGACCCTACATTCAACCTGTCAACCTTTTCTGAAATAACAGAGTGAATATCTTTCTTCCTCTTTAAGGGTAATGGCAGCTCCCACCCACCATATTCTAGCACCTGTTCGCAGGACTGAGAGATTTTGTCTTCAAAATCAGCCCTTCCCTTCCCAACATCTTCTCTTGCATTTTCTTTGGAAGTTCCTTTCCTTCCGCCTCTGTTATCAAACAGTCTTAAGTTAAAAGGAAAACAACTTATAAAGCAGAAAGATCGTAAGAGTAAAGATAACCTCCCTTCAAATCCCAGCTCAGCTACTCTCTATTCATTTAGTCTGTGCAACTCACACTTTGAAACAGTTACCTTAACTGTAAAATGGGGATAACAGTGACAATTTTGCAGTCAGATCTAATAGGTTCTTCAAGAGGATAAGGGGGAAAAAAACACATGCAAACATTCTTTGTAAGCTGTGGAGTACAAATACGGAATATATATTAAACCCTTTATAGGACCAAGCTCATGCCAACAAATATCCAATTTCTCCTTTACATTCCACAGCTAAACTTCTCAAGGTCTTTGTTTTTGAATGGTACACATGGACTGCCTGAGCCTTAACACCTTTTATTCTGTTAAGGCAAGCTCTTGGGGCTCTTGCTGCTCCATTAAACACAGCCTGGGGGCCTCCTCCACCAGAAAAGGTGTAGGTTCTTCCTACCTCTTCCTTCACTGCTCATGTTCTGCAGTCCTAAAGTCCTGTCTCCCTTCACCTCTTCTGAGTTTCTTTCTCCTTGATCACTGTAGCAATCAAATGGTGCTACAATCACTGATCTGAGAACTTTCTGGTACTAGGTTGAGAACAAACCACACATACATGGATAAAGATATCCCACAGATAATTCCTGTGTTTATCTGCTATGGTAAAATTATAGAAAAACCATGACTGAAAATATTTGACCTGTATTTAGAAACCAGTCATCAACATGTAGTTTCCTACATAACTGCTTCAGGAATTCTGGACAGCATTTTAGTTCACAGAGTTTCTCAGTATCCTGAGAGACAGGAAGCCTATTAAAAATTTAAGCCTAGGGGCGCCTGGGTGGCTCAGATGGTTAAGCGTCTGCCTTCAGCTCAGGTCATGATCCCAGGGTCTTGGGATTGAGCCCCATATTGGGCTCCTGGCTCAGTGGGGAGCCTGCTTCTCCCTCTCCCTCTGCTTCTCCCCCTGCTCATTCTCTCTCTGTATCTCTGTGTCTCAAATGAATAAATAAAATCTTTAAAAAAAAAATTTAAGCCTAGGCCCTTATTGAGCTATGGTCATTCAAACGGAATGCAGTATACAAACACCAAAAAACAAAATAACAAACAAACAAAAATCCCCAAAAAACAAAAAATAGAAACCAAAATGGGGGGCAAGAAAAATTACTGAACACCAAGGGCTGCCTTACCTCTGTGGCCTTACCATCAGCTCTGACAGTCTCCCATTCTGGCCTAATGATCTTCTCATTTGCCATGCAATACGTCCTGTTACTCCAGTCCTTGGTGAACTTTCCAAATGGTCAAAGCAGCGTCAGTGAATTATAAGTGCAGAAACAAGAATAGGAATAAGAATAGCAGGATGAGGCTGTGAAGTGAGATCATCGTGTTCTCCTTTAAAGAACTTATTGAAGCAACTTGTCTAAGAAAGGAGACAGGGAGAAGATTAGGGAATTGTAGAGAAACAAATGGAAGGAGGACACATAGGAGGTTTTTGTTTCCTTGCTTGGTTTTAAGAAGACAGGGCTCAGTTGAGTCAGTACAGTAGAGAGGCTGAAAACAGAGAAAGAAGTGGCTTGTGAAGTTAAAATGTCTGGAGGTACAAGGAGGAAATGAGATTGAAAAAGCAAATGGAAGAATAAGCCTTGCACAGGAAAAGCAATTTCAAGTCTCAAGGGCAAAAATTAATAAATTTTTTTAGACAATAAGGTGAGGAACTGAGAAAGTTTATTCAAGCCCCAAGGTCTTTGATTTTCCTGCAAGACAGCTAGGAAGATCATAAACTGAGAGCTAAGAGGTCAGGGATAGGGTTGGGGCTTAGCAAGGGCAGTAAGGTTTCAGAACCACCACTGAAGGAATAGAGAGGGAGGAAGCCAAGTGAAAACACCCAGTGTGGTGATTTTCTCCAGGAGTGCTCAGTAGCCAAGGTGCTGATAACATACTAGCCAAAGCAGATAGTTCTACAACATGCCACTCACTCCTGGGCTGCCATCTTGAAAATGTGTCAGACTGGGGACGAATGAGGAGGAACCAGCATCTGGGGTGGGAATACATTTTAAGTGATGCTCTTCGTGATGGCTCAGCAATTCTTTACCTTCAAAGTCAAATTCACATTAACACTGTCTAACTCTTCATAACAAAAGGTGCATTCCTTCCTGTCCCTGTCCAGCAGGAGCAGGAGAATGAACTTCAGCATCTCTTCCCTTTTACAGAGAGAAGGTACTGCTGAGAGTCAAGAACCCCCTCCCTCCATGTACAAGTATGGTGGAGCCACTGATGAGTGGCCCACGGCCCTCACTGGAATCAGTCTGTCTGTTAGTTACCCTTAACGGCCACTGTCCAGGCTGCCATGCTGCATTCTGCTCAGCCTCCTAGTCAGCATGACATTTTTCTTCCAACTGAGCTAGTCCATCTCCGATTTCTGCTGTGCCAACATGGTGTCAGCTACTGTCACTTCCCAGATGTCAGTGGCTGTGTGACACTCGTGGGGATGTCAGAATTGTCCTTGAAACACTGACTGTCACCTCCTACAAGTTTACAGAGTTGGCAATGGGGGAATTTCTTTTGGTTTTCTGGTGTTTTCTTTGAAATTATCACTGGGCTATCCTAGTAAGAGAAGGCCACAGCTTACTAAATATTGGATGAATACATTACAGAGCTTCACACTCATGTTTATACTTGATTGTCTAAATGCATAAAATATGTAGAGATTTCACAGACTCTAAAGGAACATCTGAAGAAGGTCAGTTGGTGTTAAACCAAATGGCACCATTAAGGGGGGAAAAATGGGGTCTTCAGACTTGATCATAGTTCCAAGGTATTTTTTTAAATTTTAAGATGTTACAAAATATGAATTTAAATGATTAGCTGAGAAATAAAATGTGCCAAATTAAAAAGATTATAGCAGTTAAAATAAGTAAAATTACTATGTTTTTTCTATTTTGGTTCCTAAATTGAGAACATTTAAGTACATTTTCCATCTATGTTCAAGGCACTTGTCTCTTGCTTTTCCCAGGTAAAAAAAGGATCACATCTTTCTCAGAAGATTCCTTATTCTTCCTTAATTGTGTCTGCCAAACTACCTCTGTATATCCTACAAAGAGTTCCCTCTCCTGATTAAGCAGAATTTTGAAACGGATTATTCAAATTGCCATTGTTCAAATGAAGGAGGGAAACTTCCAGGAAGAAAACCTAGATTCTTTTGTATTTCTTCATATCCAATTTCCTTATATTCAATCTCTATTTTTAAATGTGTTCACCATTACACCTCAGTACAGAGATTTCTGGCACACTGTAGTTACTCAGGATACTATGCCACTTCCCCAATTTTTACTCCCTCTTGCCCTGCCTGGCAGCCCAGTCAAATTGTATTATAAATAGACTGGATCAGTCTCAGCTTTCTTTAACTTCTCTTATGCTCACTCACCCATCCTATAGCATATATAGCCTCTATTACTTCTGTAATCATACTTCCAAGTACACCCTGTCTCTACGATAAGATCATGAACTCCTTGAAAGCAAGGATAGTATTTTCTACTAATTTGGATCTCCTGCTACTCCCCTTCCACACAGTCACTCCATAAATAATTAATAAACTGAATATCAAAGGGCCATCTCTCCAAGTAATGCAGCCTGCCTATTATTCAAACCAAAATGTTGTCGATAATCAGAGGGAATCCCTGGAAGGGAATTTTAACTATCCACTGATGACAGGGATCACACCAAAAACAGTGAAAAGTAAATTTATACTGCATAAAAAAGCAATAATTTAATAGTGAGGGAATACCTGGATGAATGACACAAATAATTAATTCTAAAGTGCATTCTTGCTGTGAATACATTACTGAGTATTGCTCCATGTGGGGAATGAAATCCACGAAAGATTTCACTATGAATCAACCATAAGATTGGCGGACATTATATTTTTTAACATTATATTAATTATTTGCCCCATCTTCTAAGAAAAATGCAAGCTAAAATGCAAAAGCAAAGCTAAAAATTAAAACTTTGATTAGCAACAATACATGAGAAAAATGCATGGTTGTCTATCAAACTTTCCTTAATGAAAGTGGCTATAGCTACGGCCCTTTTAAGATGAATGGAGACAGAGTATAATGGAAAGTGCTTTAGAATGTCAAAGGTAGAGGTGCCTGGGTGACTCAGGTGATCAAGCGTCTGCCTTCGGCTCAGGTCATGATCCCAGGGTCCTGGGATCGAGCCCCACATCGGGCTCCTGGCTCAGCAGGGAGCCTGCTTCTCCCTCTCCCTCTGCTTCTCCCCCTGCTCATGCTCTCTCTCTCTATCTCTGTCTCAAATGAATAAATTAAAAAAAAAATCTTATAAAAAAATAAAAAGAATGTCAAAGGTAATATCAAGGCTTCCAGTACAAGTAGTACATAAGAGATTTCTGACCAAGAAGAGAATATAATGAGACCAGTATTAAGCAAAGGCATTAGCCATAAAATTAGGAATTGTAAGAATAAGTCTTTGTGTTCTTGTTTTGTGTCCAGAAGGCATATAAAAACGCAGAATCAGCAAATGTAGTACTTGCATGGGGAAAAAAAAATCACTATTTCTTGCCAGAAAAAAATTTGGAATCTATGCTCAGGTCATATAACTAATTTGGTTAGAGCAACATGCCACTTACAACATGCCGCCCTCCCTCAAAAATCCTACCTGGTCAATGTGTACTGCCATCATGCCCACTTTCTCCTACGAATTATCACGACCTTTATCACTCCACCCTCCTGTTCTGCACCCCGGATGCTCAACTCCCTTCTAGTAAGTGACTTAGCACACTGCCCTCTTTCCCATTCCTAATTTCCAGCCCATTTGCAATTATAAGAAGTCACAGACTACTTTTGATTTCCCTTAAAAGAAGAAAGTGGCTTTAAGCTCTGAGGTTCTCTAAGCTAAACGTGGAACAGAAGAATTCCCTTCAGAACATGTAGTGAAGTGTTTAAAAAAAAGAAAAAAGCTTATTGTTGGGGCGCCTGGGTGGCTGAGTCGCTAAGCCTCTGCCTTCGGCTCAGGTCATGATTCCAGGGTCCTGGGATCGAGCCCCGCATCAGGCTCTCTGCTCAGCGGGAAGCCTGCTTCTCCCTCTCCACTCCCCCTGCTTGTGTCCCCTCTCTCGCTGTATCTTTCTCTGTCAAATAAACAAATAAAATCTTAAAAGAAAAAAGCTTATTGTCTTCTGACTCATTTTATAGAGAATAATGAAAAATCCAATAAGCCAAATGATAAAATCTTCCTTTTTGTCCTTTAACAAATCTGAATACAGATGAATGTCTTTGGTTTACTAAGAAACATAATCAAGCTAAATTTCTTTCACAAATTACAAAACGCATGTATTATGCCTAAAAGAAATGACAACTAATTCAGAGCAATTTATGAATTCTCCATAAATGTATCATTCTCATTTTTAGTACAATTTTTAAACATAAAATGAAGTGAATCAGCAGCAGCAGCTAAGTCACCTTAACCAATCTACTTTACTTTGTTAAAAATATGAATTTATAACAACCTCAGTTAATTCTTTCAAAATATTAGGGTAGCTGATTCAGGAAACATTTTCCTCCATATTTAGAAGTGGCCAACGGGTTATATATGGAATATCAGCTAATCATTTCCTGGAGATAGGGAAAGTGTCAAAACAGTGACATTCATAAAAAATTACACCTTAATTACTAACTTTTGATGAAACAATCACCCTTTCTATGTTAATTCCTGACTGCTGTATCTGACACAGCATTTTTAGCCAAAGAAAACAGCAAGAGGTGGAGGGTGCCATGGGGGTGGGATGCAGACACCACAACCTGTTATTCTTCAAATAACCAAGAGGCAGGACAGTACCCTGTTATTCTTCAAATAACCAAGGGGCAGGACAGTACCCTGTTATTCTTCAAATAACCAAGGGGCAGGACAGTACCCTGTTATTCTTCAAATAACCAAGGGGGCAGGACAGTACCCTGCCCACATTCAGAAGAGGTCTGTACGGGTCTCCACACAGTGAATGCAAACACAGTAATGTGAAAATTTTAAACACTCACAAAAGACTTGATATTTCCCCATCCTGATTAACAAGGATAAAGAAACAATACTATTTGAAATCACTAAAAGAGATTACCTCTCCAACCCCTGAGCATTGATGCCCACAGGCCTCAAATGGCTTCTCACTGGTCTAGCACTTGAGAGAAGACCCTAATAGTGCCATCTTCCATAAAAGGAATGCATCTGAGCAACTGCCACAGTAACCGAACTGTGATTATTCCGAAAAGTATCTAAGGGTCTTGATTTTAACGTAAATGACAGCAAGTAAGTCAATCCAATCCAACAGCACTCATACACAAAGTTGCCACCTGAGAAGCATTTGACAACCAGATATTATCAGATAAACAACTTCATCCCGAGACAAGTTAGACATCTTTAGAAACTCTGAATCATTATAAAGTCATGATGAATTCCATTTCATAGAATAATGAATTGACCAACCAAGCAGAAGAGTTAACTTTCTCCCAAGTAACTAATTCAATCGGTAAAATCCAATATTTGTCAATAAAAAGCTTAATAAAAAAAACTTAATTGATAAAAACCTTAATTCAATAAAAATTGAGAAAATAGGGGCTCCTGAGTGGCTCAGTCATTAAGCGTCTGCCTTCCACTCAGGTCATGATCCCAGGATCCTGGGATCATGCCCCACATCGGGCTCCCTGCTCAGTGGGGAGCCTGCTTCTCCCTCTCCCTCTGCCCCCTCATGCTCTATCTCTGTTGCTATCACTCTCTCAAATACAATCTTTAAAAAAATGAAAAAAATAAATAAAATCCAATTAATTTTGCACATTGACTTTGTAGCCTACAATCTTACTAAGCTCGCTTTTCAGTTCTACCAGCTTCTTTGTGGATTCCTTGTAGGATTTTCTACATATAAGATCATTATCTTCTGGGGGCACCTAGGCGGCTCAGTCAGTAAAGTGTGTGCCTTCGGCTCAGGTCACGATCCCAGGGTCCTGGGGCCAAGCCCCGCATTGGGCTCCCTGCTCCGCAGGAAGCCTGCTTCTCCTCCCACTCCCTCTGCTTATGTTCCCTCTCTTGCTGTCTCTCTGTCAAATAAATAAAATCTTTTTAAAAAATTGAGAAAATAATAATATATCAAATATTTCTTATTTGTGGTCTCTGACTAGTAGTAATATAATTAAAATCAGTAGATGTCTTGTTTTAGGGATAGAAACACTAATGATTATTCAGCATTTATTCATTGGTGCTTTTGTGCCAAACACAGTGCAAGGCACTAAAAATATCAAAACGGGGCACCTGGATGGCTCAGTTGTTAATCCTCTGCCTTCAGCTCAGCTCATAATCCCAGGGTCCTGGGATGGAGCCCTGCATCAGGTTCCCTGCTCCGCGGGAAGCCTGCTTCTCCCTCTCCCACTCCCCCCTGCTTGTGTCCCCTCTCTCGCTGTGTCTCTGTCAAATAAATAAATAAAATCTTTAAAAATCAATCAATCAATCAATCAATCAATACAGGGTCTTACAGTTTACAAAGTGCCTCTGAATACAGAGGTAGCTCTTAATGAACTGGAAACAAAGTAGAGAGTCACAAATATCACAAAAATCACTGTTAAAAACACCCAAACTCTATAAGCTTATTCCACTAAAGTTCATCCACAATAAGACTTCTACAAGCATCATTGAAAAATATCAAATTGAGTGTACTAGTTTAGGAATACCAAAGCATCATATACAGTTTTAGTAAAAGAGCTACCGTCTGTTACAATATCTTTTACTGCCTTCCTCCCAACTAGGTAAGGTCTTATGACTAAGTTCTGTCCACAGATCCTGATTCAGTAGGTCTAGGATGGTATTAATTCTCAGAGATTAAACTATAATCTGAGATTGTACCTAGGAGTTTTTTGGGGGTTTTTTTGTTTTGTTTTTTAGCCTCCCCAGATGAACTTCATGTATAGACAAGGGTCAGAACCACGGCTAAAACATGGTGGAGTGTTAAGAAAGACCTTTAAGGGAAAAGATGCTTGGTTTCTACTCCCAAAATCACCTTCAGCTCAGACTTCTACATGAGTCAGAAATATACTTTCTACTTAAGTCACTGTCACATGGCCTCTCTAAAAGCGGTTAAACTCATAACCAAACTAATGCAATAGGCATCACTGATATTCCTCCTGGTCAGCCCTAAGTCATCGAGATGCTAGTGGAAGTGCTTGGGCCAACTGCGGGCCGACAGAACCCAACCTGCATTGTCTGATCAAGATCCTTTGACAAATGACTTTTTTTATATTTTATATTCCCCTTTTGCTTTTGTCTTCTGCTTTAAGAACTTACTGGAAAAAAAAAGACATCATTCTTTTTCTAATCTGATTCCTTTCTCATATATTGTAAATTATTTAATGGTATCCTTTTTCCAACTGATTAATAACTTCCACTGTTTGGATGTTAAATAATAGGCGGTGTAAACTTTATCTTGGTTCCAATATATTAGCGTTATTCAATCACATTTTAATTTTTAAAAGGCCCAACAGCACCCTACCATTCAAATTTGGGCAGGCCATAGCCAAAAAAATAGTCATAGCCACGCTATATGGTAGTCTGTGGCAAGAGAAGCAGGAATTTCCATGTGGCAGTGAACCTGATATGGTTTCTATTTGTTATCATTTGTTATCATAGGACTATGAGATGCTATCTCATAGATGCTATCTAATACATTGATATTTTTCTGACTCTCAGTAACTTAAAATTTTCATATCCATTATCACTTTAGTATAATTAATCCAAACACCAATTAATTTACTGATAAATAACAGAGTTAACTGTATCCTCACTTGGCCTTTGTAAGAATCCTGTAAAAGCAGGTAGCATCGTCACTTGCTTCTTGCAGATACTGACAAAGAAAACTTTAAAAAGGAAGTAACTTCAAGAGGCAAATACTTAAAATTTTTATTTCACCAAAAAAAGGAGAAGATACACACACACACACACACATTTTTTTTTTCCTGGAATTTATCCACAACTAAAGAATAGTATTTAAATAGTTTGGGTTTCCTATTATTCTTATTTATTCTCACAACAGAGTCTCAGGCAGTTACTTATGTCCTATAATTTAACCGTGTACGAAGAGGTGAAATACTTATCTAATTCAGAAGTACATTAAAAATTATTGCGCAGATCATCCTGAAATTCATGGTTGCAAAAAAGACAACTATATAAGCAAT
The DNA here is from genome assembly GCF_037043125.1 of Eumetopias jubatus. Lineage (NCBI taxonomy): Eukaryota > Metazoa > Chordata > Mammalia > Carnivora > Otariidae > Eumetopias > Eumetopias jubatus. The sequence continues at coordinate 31,598,447 of NW_028274809.1, forward strand.
ATTACTAATGGTTTCTATTTAATTATTATTGTAATGTAATTGAAAATAATGAAAATGTTTTATTAAAAAAAAAAGTTTGGACCTACCCAAAAACTGTGTGAAAAGGCAAAATGAAACAACCAGAATGGAACATGTGGTTAAAATTTGCATATTTTCATCAAAATTACAAGTTTTTAAGTAAAAACACATCACTTCACATAGCATTACAGTGAATTAAATTAGCAGTTAATTTACACTTTAAAGATATCTACTATTAAGATGATCAAAGATTTTCATCACTCATATTTTCTGTCTATACAAATAATCAGCTTTAATTTAAAAAAAAAAGACAAGCATTTGAAGGCACTTGGCCCTAATTCCTCAGCTCTTTGCTAATTCACTAGGCTTTAAAAAACATACCTCAGTCTACAACTATTCCACACTCGCCTTGTTTGCCATGAAATAATTACTCCATTATAACCATTATAACAAAATACTTTTAACCAACGTAATCCACAAGATGTGCTTTTGCAAAGTTTCATTAGAAGTACATCCTTACAAAGTGAGTTCAGATAATAAGTAGGAAATTCAAGAGTATCATAAAATACAATGACAAACATACTCTATTTTCAAAACTGCCAGAGAATAATCTGTTTTGGTTAATTGGCTATTGTCTCTCCACTGGATTATAAATTCTCCCAAAATATATTTTATTCATGGTTGTAAATTCTACCAAATGTATCATGAAAAGAGAGCTGTATGATTGCGGTTAAATCAGCAAATCATGAGTAATCATGACTGAAATGCAATGATACATACATATTTTATTACTTGATGCTTCTTCGGTGTCTGAGGGAAGCAGGTTTACAAGTCATATGACCTACCCCAAACTGAACACAGCTGACTGACCAGGGATGCACATCTCTCAAAGACAGCCAAGCACTTGTTTGGCTTGGCTTACAGAGAGAAACTAAAGAAATCTGGTAATCTCTCTCCCTTTTGATTTTGACCAAAGACACAAGAGACTATTGCCAGTCAACAGTGGATATTGAACCTAATAAGTCATGACAACGTTGGGGATGGAGGCCATGTGCAAGGTCAGTAAGCAGTGAAAACTAATCAAGGGGAAAAGGAAAGAGAAAAACAAACAGAATAAGAGACAGAGTGACTACATCCTCCAGAGGAACATACAGATGAATAAAACCAAGTAAATCCTGAGAGAATAATTGCTTCAGGTCCTGAAAACATTCCCATTCCTGCTTTCATTCCTCATGAGGTCTACCTTTCTGCCCTCGGGTTCCCTGAAATTTCCATGTATCATTACAGTAACACACCTTCAAATAGTTTGAGTGAGATTCTGCCCCTTGAAACCAAAAGTGCCATAATTAGAACATTCACTTAACATTAAAAGACATGCAAGACATGCAAATTTGGTCTGAGGTGATTCAGCTGAACTGTCACCACAAATGTCAATCACTGTGGCCCCGGGGCACAAAGACTGAACTAACCCTCGGAGCTGAAGCTCCGGCTTCCCGGCTGTAGGCAGCTGACAGACCCAGGCAGCCCCACCCTGCTCCTGCAGCCACAGCTACCTGACACACAAACGTGCCATCTCTGTGGATACTTCCGCTACCCTCAAATTCGTTGTTCCCCAGGTTGGCAACCTGCCCATCTGTCTTCAGTTGACATAGGGATTACTGCAGTTCTCTCTGCTCACTTTATAACAATACATTTACTTAAATTACTCATCTCACTTTGGGCGTCTGTTGGATTGCTCAACTCCCTGGCCCCTAAGCTATTCCTCCCTTCAATCCAGGCCGCCACTCAATTCATCAGACCCCCAAACTAGCTGCCCTGAAATCAAATTCAGACTTCCACCTGCTTGTACTGTAGAGCTGAAATGGGCGGGGGAATGGGAGGAGCGCTTTAAAGAGGAGAGAAAAGAGGATTCAAGTGACATTTTCTTAGCATTTACAAGTGGATTCAGTTAAGAGGAAAACCCTATGGAAGTCATTAACAATTTTTAATTACCTAATCATGTAGCCATACTGATTGAACTTACAACAATGCAGAACTATTTTAATATTAAACCAAAATGTCTCAGGCTTGTGTACCCAAGTCTCAGGTTTCCCTTGAATGTATTTGCTACAGAGTGAAATGTAGAGTTTTCCATGAAGATACTTTATGCTTCTAAATCTTAGATCACTTTATTAGGCCTGCAATCACTATTAACTGGCTCACTCTGCAATAATTAATGGAATGAGGTACACGGTCCACTGTGGAAAATCCTGGAGGAAAAGATGGAAGAATAAACTTTCTCCCTAGTGTCCCAGCCCAACCTACATCAATATGAAAGGCATGGAGTAGCCTTATTCACACGTGCTTCTCCCACAGCACATTATAAGAATCTAACAGTCCATTCCCACCACCTTCTCAAAGCACAGTCTTTCAATACACATCTTTTAATGATTAAAGTTCTATGGTCTCATTAAATAGTCACTGCTTACCTAACATTAAAATCCTGCCTACTGTATTCCAAGAAGGCATTGCAACTCTGGCCCTATAGGAGTGTTTCTCTAACTTTAATGCACGTACAAATCACTATGGGTTTTGTTACAATGAAGATTTTGATTTAGTAAGAATGGGGTCCAAGATTTCTGGGTGATGCAGATGTGGCTGGCTCATGGACCACGTGCTGGGTAGAAAGGCACTACCATCCTTAAATCACTATCAAATATAAGTGAGCCAACAGCAACCAGACTGGAGATAGTGATTAACTCCTAGAGATAGTATAGGGCTCCACATCTTGTTTAGTATTTGTCAAGCATTATTGATCTAATGAATACAAGGCACTGAGATAAAAATACAATCAAGAAGTACTCACTTTGATACAGTAATGTTCCAGTGTTAGAAAACGTAAGAATCTTCTGTAGTGCTTGTTAAAAATGTAAATCCATGGTCCAACTGCCTGAGACAAAACTTCACTATGTCAGGGCCAAGTCCCATGAATGTGCTTGCCAGGTGAGTCTGATGGTCCACACTGAAAATTATTGCTTTAGTGGAGCAGGCAGACAATTACAAAACTATAGGATAGGCTAAATGAGTCAATGCGATGTGGAATGGAAGCTCAGAGGATGGGACTCTGAATATGGGAAGATTCAGACAACGTACAGGAATGTGCCTGGCACAAAGGGGCGGGGGGAGGGAAAGAAAGAGGAGCATATAAAAAAGGTTAGTAGTGAAGATTACAGTTCAAGTCCAGGGAAAATGCAGGCCAGATCTGGAAAGAGCTGTGAAGCAGGGAGTGGGGTGAAGGTATGTGAGGAAAATGAGTTGGAAAGACTAATTGAGGCTGTATTACAAAAGCCCATGACTCTGGACTTGATCTTTAAAGTCTTGGAAAGCTAATTCAAGGGACAAAGGAAGTTGTTGAGATGCCTTAATAAGGTTGCAAAAAACTGAGCATTCTAAGGCCTTTGTCTTTCATAGAAGACCATCTTCTCTAAAAGGTCTTGCATATTTCAGGGGGGCCCCTGGGTGGCTCAGTCAGTTAAGCGTCTGCCTTCAGCTCAGGTCAGGATCCCAGAGTCCTGGCATCAAGCCCCGCATCGGGCTCCCTGCTCAGTAGGGAGCCTGCTTCTCCATCTCCCACTTCCCCTGCTTATGCTCTTGCTCTCTTTCTCTCTGTGTCAAATAAATAAAATCTTAAAAAATAAATAAATAAAAGGTCTTGCATATTTCAACCTGGGAAACATGATTGAGGCCTTCCCATATGCTTTACACAGAAATCTGGTTACAAAACAAAGTAGCCTGGGTTACAATTTACGTTTTAATTGATCAAGTGCCAGAAATACTCCATTTCATAGTCAACAGCACCAGAAATGAAAAGAAAAACAGCATCTGCTTTTAAAAAAGTTTAATAAACTGAAATAGCTTAAAAAGCAGATTTTTAAAATGACAACAAAAATTCTTGTCTAGCAAAGTCTACAGGAAAAGAATCCACCCACTAGGAAAATGAATGATTTCAAAAGCACATTTAAAAACTTTTTGTTCTTAAAATGTGTTAGTGTCACAGGGAATTAAACTGTACTAGGATTAAATACAAAGTCTTCATTAGAGACACGGATCCCATATTAAATTAAAATTTTAAAAATGAATGGGTAATAACTACTAATCTATTTCAATTATTTTATTATCCTCAATCATTCTTCCTTCTTGATCTGTGAACACTAGGATTTCTAAAGAACATTCCTTTCAAAAGCAACTATAACCTCAATTCAAACAGTTTAGTAGATTAGCAAAACATATTCCATATTCACTTCAAGGATGCCTTCTTGGTAAGCCTTTTAAAAGCCAGTTCTTTGTGAGTGTCCTGTAATTTTGTTTTTAAAGGATAATTTGCCACCTCTCATTGCTTAGGATACCTCTAACTGTAACATGGAAGCCATTCAGCCATTAAATGTAATATCATTTCTGTTGTATAGCTTAAAATGAAAATTATAGCACATCACTGTAAAATATTGTCAAATTGAAAAGTGAATGGTAAATCCACAAGCAAAGTGATTAGGTATTAGATACTGACGACCTGTCCTGAGTTCATGCTGAGGTTTTGTTGTTCTTTTTTGGGGGGCGGGGGTTCATAGTAAATTACAGTGACGAAAGAAGGTATCAGAGTTTTCATTTGATATGATTTGATATTACAGAGATAACTAGACAGTATAACGGAGTGTTCTCAAATAATTTGGAGTACTTATGTGCATGTTCTCATTGTATCTGGTTCCTTTTTCTGAAATAATTTCCTTAAGGCAGAAGAGTTTCTTCCTATTGTTCTTTTTGTGGGATGGCAGAGCTGACTAGCCAGTCACCACCCTCCTTCTGTCAGGACAGTCTGGGGACAAGTGACCGACACCCAAACTAACATAGGCAAAGTAACGAATTGATCAGCGCATATAACTGAATCTCAGAAAGGATAGGGACCTTACTTAGATTTGACACAAACTAAAAAATTATTAAAAAATCATAAAATAGGGAAATACAAATATTTATAGGATGTTGCAACACTGATGATGTTTAGAGAATGTCTGGCTTTTTCTTTTTCTGGTCTAATATGAGTATGATGGTTATTCTTGAAAAGAGTATTTCATTATATAAATCCTGTACTCTAGCCAGTAAATGTCCTTTTTATAGGGGTATGGGTTAGCAAATCTGTAACTGTACTGTATATATGCTTGAGCAAATAAGTATATATTATAGATAATGACAGCCCGATTTCTGACTCTCAGAGAAAGGAGTCACAAATAAGGAGAAGGAAAGCTGGAATTTGGCCTGAAGGTATGGACTGCAATCAGAGATATACGTATGACCTCAAGGATTTTAATAGATATACAGATGGCTAAGTATAAAAATATGTATAAATGTGCATACCTACATGTGTTGATAAACATGTGTTTCCCAGTTCTTTATAGAGAGGGCCTGGAAACTCATCAGGAGTAATGAGTACACTTAGCGCCTAGCACTTTCCAAATACCATGCTCCAAATAAAAGGAACCAGAACTTCTTGGAGAAATTACTTGATTCCAGGACTGGACAGAATCAACACAAGATGATCCCCAAACAACACTGATGGATGAACAGATTAACAAATGTGGTAAATACATACTACAGATTTTCAGCCTTAAAAGGGGAAACAAATTATGACACAGATTGCAAAAGGAATAAACGTTGAGGGTGTTAGGCTAAGTGAAACATTTCGGTCTCAAAAAGACAAATATTATATGATTCCACTTCCATGATGTACCTAAATAATCAAATTCAGAGAGACAGAGAATGGTGATCGTCAGAGGCTGGGGCTGGGGAGGAAGGAAAATGGGGAGCTACTGTTTAGAGGTTATGGAGCTGCAGCTGGGGAAAATGAACAAGTTTTGAAGACAGATGATGGGATGGTTGCACAACAATGTGAATGTACTTAATGCCACTGAAAGGTACATGTACAGTGGCTAAAATGGTAAATTTACATTTTGTTTATTTTACCACAATAAAAAAGATAAGCGGAAAAAATATATATAGGCAATGGGAACTGGCATGCCCAACTTAAGAAAACAATTTGGCATTACCTTGTAAATGATGAAAGTGTTTCTCTCAATACATATTTATTGCAGTAAGTTCCCTATGCTTATACCTTAGATATATTCTCTCCCACATGTTTGAAAGACAAAGCATAAATGTTCGATAATAAAATGAAACAGAAGAAATTATATACAGTCCAAAAGTACTTCAATAGGAAAAAGATAAATGAGGATTCATAAATTCTAACATAGCTGTGTAAAAACTCCACCGCAATGAAAATGAGCCATACTTAAATGCATGAATGTGGTCAAATCTCAAAAAAAATACTGACTGAGAAAACCAAGTCACAACAGAATATATGCAGTAACACAATGCATTTAGAGTCCTAAAAGACATAAAAATTTATTTTGGGGGGATATGTATCCATTCTATGAAGTCAGTAGAATGATAAACTCCTTGGGGTGGGAGGAGGATGGGTATGACTATGGAGCAGCATGTAGGTGGCGGTTTAAACGGTATTATTCTATTTTTTAAGTTGTGCAGTAAATACATAATACATGATTTTTCTTTCCCTGTTTTATGTATCGTATTATTCTTTTATATAGATAATAAGGCTCTTAAGAAAAAAAATATTTTAAAAGGAAAAATACTGAAAAACATTAATTTTATCTTCCTTGTCAAGGATAATACAAATCCATGAGTCCCCACCAAAAGAAAGCATTTCTTCAGTCATGAACGGTAACAGTATACAAAACCACTCTTACTTTCCAAATGCCTGAAACTTTCCCCACCCCAGCTCCCTAAACCTACAAATTGTCTGGTTCAGAGAATCTAAGACCTTTAATCCACTTTTACCCCAAGTTCTATAGTTGAAGATTCAGGTCTTTTAAAGAACAAAATATGGAAAGGACTTCTATATCGAATTTCTAGGCCATTTGCCTATTATTTCAACAATGTCAGAATGGCCAAATAGTTCTTGAAAATGGTACGCTCCAATGAAGCAGTAAAGCCAATTTTTAAAGCAGAATTTTCAAACATTCTTTATAGAGTATACAAATCTCTGAAGATTTCTGTTAGTAATCATTTTCTCTTAATAACTTAGGAATGTATAGTTTAAATGCCCTCTATAGATGATAGAATGCCTTCTATAAAATGCTAAAGGCTATTTGCTGTACAATCTGAACTCATCACAAAATAGGGGATCGAACAGTTGATTTTCATTGCTAGCCACAAAGCTTTTAGATCTGGCCTACATTATTCAAATCATAGGTGTTACGAACAAGGACTGTGTAGTCAGACTGCCTTGGTTTCAATTCCAATTCCATCGTTTTCTACCTCCAGGGACTTGGGTGTGACCTAATCTCTCTGCACTTCTGTTTTCCCAACTGTAAATGGAGCTAAAAATTGTGCTTGTCTCAATCAGTTTTCAGGAGAACGAAACAAAGTAATATATATGATGTGCTTAGAATAATACCTAAATAGGGGTGCCTGGGTGGCACAGTTGGTTAAATGTCCGACTCTTGGCTTTGGCTCAGGTCGTGATCTCAGGGTCGTGAGATGGAGCACGCTCAGCGCAAAGTGAGCTTAAGATTATCTCTCCCTTTCCCCCTCCTGCTCATGCTCTCGCGCTCTCCCTTATATGTTTAAAAAAAAAAAAAAAAAAAGAAGATAGCAGGAAGGGAAGAATGAAGGGGGGAAATCGGAGGGGGGAGACGAACCATGAGAGACTATGGACTCTGAAAAAACAAACTGAGGGTTCTAGAGGGGAGGGGGTGGGGGGATGGGTTAACCCAGTGATGGGTGTTAAGGAGGGCATGTTCTGCATGGAGCACTGGGTGTTATACGCAAACAATGAATCATGGAACACTACATCAAAAACTAATGATGTAATGTATGGTGATTAACATAACATAATAATAAATAAATACATAGATAAATAAATAAAATTAACCATATTAAAAAAAAGAATACCTAAATATAACTGTTCAACTTTTCATTATGAGATAATTATAAATTTACATGCAGTTATAAGAAATAACAGAGAAAGTGACAGGGAGGTAATAACAAGAGTTAACAGAGATATCACATATATTACCTACACATAACTTCAATAACTTAGATATTATATTACCTCTGTTAGAAAAACTTTACTTTTTTTTTTTTAAGACATTATTTGAGAGATAGAGCACAGGTGGGAGGGAGGGGCAGAGGGAGAGGGACAAGCAGACTCTGTGCTGAGCATGGAGCCCTACTCGGGGCTCCCTCCCAGGACCATGAGATCATGACCTGAGCCAAAACCAAAAGTCAGCTGCCCAACTAACTACACCACCCAGGTGCCCCTTTATTAACCTTTGTACATCACTTATTGACATATATACAACAAACTACGGAAAAGGCAATGAAAATCAATCTAGTCTTTTAAAGTTCTCATTTTATTTTTCTTTATGAAGTCCTTTGTAATTATTATTTTGGAAACATGGGGAGAAGAGGAAAATCAAAGGCAATTATATGATTGGCTCAGTATTATAGGACAAATAACTGTTCAAACTCAGACAGTGTGTGTGTGTGTGTGTGTAATTTTTAGTCCTAAAGTAAATCTTGAGAACTAGTTATAGTGAACAGATTAAACTGGTTGAGCTTTCTATTACTCAGTTATAATAACCACAATATCAATGTTACATTTTAAAATTTAGAGCAATGATTTGCTTAATTCTAAAGAGGCACTGATTAAAGGGCCTCCTAGTAAGTCAAAAGGAAACCCCTCATCTAGTATCATCCTCCTTTTCATCATCACCATCACCAAGTCAGGCTTCAAAATCCCTAAGGCTAGAAGTGCAGACCAGTAGCTCAGCATTTGAAGAACTACTGTTAGATTTCAGCTCAAGAATTTTCTCTTGTGTCAGTGAAAGCAGTTGGAGGAAGGAAAACAAAAACTAGGCACCAATCAAATAGCATAGGACTCCATACCGATTGCGGAGTTCCAACTCAGGATATGGCGAGCATCTGTGTAAGCTCCCCAGCATCTTCTAATGGAATCACTCCTCAGACGGGAGTATTCCTGTTGCTGGTCCAACCCCTTAAAGATTAGAAAGGAGAAAGGGGGAGGCCCAGGGAGATGGAAAGACTCAAACAGAATCACCCAGTTAGTTACTGTTAGATAGGCACAAATAAGTACCCAGGAGTTGGATTCCACATCTAAGACTCTACCTCATGAGCATACCCCACATCTCTCCAAGTAGTTTAAAATACAGCTCTTAAATAATCTATCAAATATTTCTCAAAATATAGACTAGTCCAACAATTTCTTGCCAGGGTCAAGGTTTTGAACTTGCTTTAACAGGTATCAAGGAACCAGTGCATGTTCCGGAGTGAGGTACAATGTAATGAACAAACCTTTTCCATCTTTTTTCCCCCCTCTTCAGAGTTTTTGGAAACAGTATTTCTTATATTTATTTGAGCAGCATTTATTAGTTAATAGTTGATACATTTCTATTATCCCAAGTTCTTGACCTCAAAGAACTTGAATCAAATGTCTTTCTAACAGGACACTCTCTTCCCAAATATAAACTATCTCCACCAACCTTTCAAGGTCAACTTAAGAAGGGAGGCCTGGATTACTTTTCTAGTAGAGTTTTTCTGAAATATTACTTTAACATAAGGAATACAAGCGTTAAACAAGTCACTCTGCAAGTCAATAGAACTGCAATTTTTTTCTATTTTTCGAATTGGCTTATTTTCCTTGTGGGATTAAAAATATTAAATTAGGACTTTTTTAGCATGTTCAAAATGAAAAAATGAAACTTTAAAAAATACACTCACCATTATTCCTCAATCACTTAAACATTTAAAATCATTTAAAGTTAATAAGCCTTTAGTTATCAAGCACTTAATTCCTGAGGTAAATATAAAACTTAAGCATGCAAGGTATAATGACCCTTAAAGTTTAGACTCTAACTCCGTAATATTCTAATCTGGAAATTTTTATGTTCTCCCTGATTTCAATTACTTTAAGATGCTTCAGTGTTGAACCCCAGGAAATTAGGACCTACCCTCTCTGGATATGTACTCCATTAATGGAACACCCTGAATGCCTGACTCTACCACAGAGATGTCATACGCTTCACCAGGCACTAAGCAGATGATGCACTGTGTTCATCAGGGGCTGAGCTTCAAAGAGAACTGAAAGTAGCATGTACTATGATCCTGCAACTGAAGATCACAGAAGAGAGAGAGAAGATAATAATAAAGTAGAATAATAAAATATACACATGGTTAAGACTACCAGTCTTAAGACGGATCTTTTCTACATGAAAAAATCCAATTCTGGAATGACAAAAGTTGGCCTCAAACTCACAGAAAATCCCTAATAGCCAGGCAGAAATTCAAGGATTTTTTCCTTCTTGTTCACTTTTTTCTCCATGTAAAACACTGTAGTATGTTCTGTACCTTGTGAAAAAAAGTATTTTCTTACTCCCATGATTTAAGTCCAAACCTAAAAGTTCCTGAATTCTTTTTTTGGGGCTATACCAAATTAATGGGGCTATTCAAGTGTTTGAGAACACCCTTACAATTCTGGAAACCATGTCTTTTTTAAATGGGTAAGAAAATTTAGGAATAAAATATAACAACAGGAATATAAAAATGTATTTGCATGTTCTCTAAGTAAATGTCTTGCCCCAAAGCAACATTATTTCTATTTCAACTGAGTTTCAGCCACCTTCTGTATTTAAGGAATAAAATGCTAAATTAGAAAACCCCAACCAACAGCTAAGATTCTTTTTTAAATTTGTTATCTCCCCCCCCACCAAAAAAAAGGTTAAGGAGAAAAATTCTTTTATCATTCAATAGCCCATGAGGATACATTAAATCACTTAATATTTTAAAAGATTTCCATGGAATGTTTACCAAAGTAGCTGATACTTGATTATAGCTTTTTTAAAGAAGTACCACCATGCAAAGCTTTTGGAGTTTCTGACCTAAAACTACACTGAAAACAAAAGGACATATACCATGCCCTTCACGAAACATTTTAACATACAAAGTTGCTCCGGTACAAGTCTGTAAGAGAAAAGTTTCACGGTGGACTCTGGAAGTAAATCCCTAGAAAGAAAACAAAAACTAAATTATATGAAAAATATATAAAGTTCTTAGAAATATTGAGAATTTTAGGAGTATTTTACTCAAGTAAAGCTGATACAATTATTCCACTATTGTAATGATTTTATCAATGAATTCCCAAACCCGAATTATCTTTATCTGTGTCTACATTCTATTGCTGAAAGATCACTTCTGAAATCTAATAACCAAATGTTTAAGTGTGTGATTTATAATGTCAAAAAGCAAAGCAGCATGTTATCTATATTAGTTCTTCTCCGTGAAGGTTATTTAATTCTTCCAAAATCATAAAACATATATCATAAACACAAGTGTACACATTGAAAAGTCTGTCTTCATAATTAGAATATTTTCTTTTGACATAGTCAAACAGGTTTGTCCAGTCATAAAAGGGGAGTTACATCTCCTAGTTCAGGGACTCTGAGACTTGAGTTATCATCCTAGCCCTCTTGAGAGCTTGGACCACAGAAATGCTGACCAGGAGACTCAGTTCCCAAAGGAATCTCTCAGACTGTCCCCTCACTGCCCCCTAGACTCGCACACTCCAAGGTCTCTCCAGTAGCACTTCACAATCTTCAATATAGAATACTTTCAAAGTGAAATGAAAAGCCTGAAAGATTATATTCATAAAACTTTGATTTTTTTCCATTAACATTTTTAAAAATTCTAATATTAAGGATTCATTATTTAGCATTTAGATTATATTCACTTGAGGTTACAAAATCAACTAGGACAGATCACCATTGATATGAAAATTCTATATATGCTACATGACAATATTGGAAAATTTAAGAGTCTATCTACCGACCGAGCTAGCCAGGCTCCCCTTACAATACTGGAAAATTACAATCCTGTTTAAGAACTACACAGTCAAAAAGTTGGTGCACACACAGAAAAATACAAAAGTAATTATTTAGTCATAACTAATTTATAATGAATATTTCATAATTGTGCTGATTAGAATTCATTTATGTAGTCATCAAACACCTTCTATGTATGTCTAGGCACACTGGACTTTGGGATAAAATATTTTAAAAAATACCATGAAAATCTTCAAGAAAGTATTAATTTATGGAAAGGAAATCCACTGAAAAATAAATTTTAATAAAACCTAAAGCTATAACAGAGGTTTCTCCAAAAAGTCTCCTAAAAATCCCACTAACAATATTCATTCTTCAACCCTCAGACTTTAAACAATATGTTCTTCTCACAATTTAAGCTCCTGAATGCCAGTGGAACACATTCTAGTCAGTAATGATGAAAAGATAAACATTCATTCCTACTCTGGCTTAATCCACTGTGGATCACTATTCAGGCTGCTGGGTGTCCCCCTAAGCATGCAGGGAGTGCATAGAGAGGCACAGGACATGGTGACGAAGTTCAGTGACCAACCACTCTTCCATCTCAGATACCAAAGCAGCTGACCCTAAACGCTCCCTTACTCAAAAAATCCTGCTTCAAGTCTTAAGCATCTTGATCCTTCTCAATCATCCCTGCAAACAAAACAGACAATACAAATTGCACAGATCTGCAATGCTTTATGCATTATTTGAACATCCTAAGTGCTCTGAAAACCTATTTGGTTGGTGGGTTTGGGTGTGGGTTTTTTTTTTTTTTTTTGGTCTGCTTTTTATAAATTTGGTACAAACTATGCTGAATGGAAGCCATTTATCTTCTTTATCCCCCTAAAGTGTAAATATTAATATGTTTTGCTAGAGAAATATTAATGGAATCATTACAGGTTACTTCACAAGACTTATGGGGGTAGGTGGTACTTAGTATAGAGTTCCTCCATCCACTGCCTTCCTAAAATCTGAAAAATTAAAAAAAAAAATCTGAAATTTGTTCTTTAAGAGCTTCCACTCCTCTTCATTTCAGATGGTTCCCTTTTTCCTTCACTAAAACTATGACCCAGACCATCACCTTAGACTTCTTCCTCTACACCTCCACATTGTTCTTCACCGATCCAACCCCACTTTTTTTTCTCCTGTTTTTGAAGGAAAAATGTTATTCCAAACTTTTCAAGGTCACCGCTAGCTGGGCTGGGGACCACACTCCAACCAATTTTCTGGACTCCTCTTCTGTCACTAATTTCATTTGCATCTTGACTTCTTCCTCTCCCTTGTCCCTTATTTCCTTCTCAGACTTTGGTGGATTTTTCCCTACTCTAAATTGCACCCCTAGAAATGCACGCAAGCTATTCCTTTTTTCTTCAAAACTGTATTTCCAAAAGGCATAAGATCTGTCTTTGTCTTCATTCACTTACGCATTCACTCAAAAAGCCTTTACTGACCACTTATTATGGACTACATAGTAAAATGAAAATATGGTCATCACAGAAAGACCTCATGGTGTTGGTTAGGGAGGGAAAAGGGGTTGCAATAGAGAGAAAACTATAGACAATTAGCATGTAATGAACTTTGCTAGTTATTTGGACAGACAGAAGAACCTGCTATTTCCCACACACTTTATTGTTTCAGACTGCTTGTTTCTCTTCTCTGAGGAAACTGCAATGATTAACACTGAATTGTAACTTCCCTGAAGGTAGAGATACATCCTTTATCTTTTCTCCTCCCAAGTTTATCATCTAGTCAGTGCCTTGTGTATGACAGAAATTTAATAAAAATCTATTAAAAACAGAATATTACTATGTTTGCCTATTTAACAACTTACTTTATATTGTTGTATTCTATTTTATTTCTTATTTTATTCATACTATGTATAGTATAGAAAAAGTATCTGTGTGCTATTAAAATTTTACATAGCTAATATTTTAAAATGACCTTCATTCATGGCTATTCTCAAATGTCATGTCCTCAGAAGAGTCTCCTTTCTTTTTTGACTCCTTTAACTACTTTATTTAAAATACCCTTTCCCTCATCCCCTCAACACTCACACTATTTCCTTTACTCTGCTACATTGGTCTTCAAAACACTTGCCATGCCTTACTTGCTATGTGATTACTGCTGTTTTGTTTATGGTCTCTTTCCCCCCTCAAGAATATGGGCTCCATCAAGGGGGCCACTGGTCTTTCACATTTCCCTCCTATCACCAACACCTCGCACATCACAGGTGCCCAATACTGAACATACGAAAATAAATCAAGAACATCCGCCATGCTCAGGACATCCTTGAAAATAAGATGTTGAGTTTCAGTGCAAGTTGGTGACTAATTTTCAATTAATTCCACCCTTCCTGTATTATATTTGACAGTGTTGCATGCACTATGCAGTTTTTCCTCCCACTTTTGTGCCAGAACAGCTTAACCTTTTATTTAAGTGTCTCTGGTCCAAAAAACATTAAAATTGGGCAGCTCTAATAAATACTACTACATAATGACTCGCTCCAGTTCTCTGCAGTAATTAGTACTCTAGTGATGAAATGTGCCTCTAAGGTTCAAAATTTTATAATGTTTTGACAGTTGGAATCTTACCAAGCATGAAATGAACCAATAAAAAATTCTTTTTCGTTATCATTCTCCAAGTATTAGAAAAAATATATGTATTCTCAACATATAATAGTAGTACTCTAAGAAAAAAAAATAGTGACCCCCCTCAGATTCAAAGGGGAGGGCTTTACATAGCACTCAAATGAAGAGAAATGTAAAATCTGGTAACTAAAAACCAAAAGTGACTTAACAAGCAAGTGCATCTCAATCACCTTGATTAGCAAAGCAAGATAATATGCATTAAAATCTTCATGCCAGTCAAAAATCTCAAATACCATATTTTCTTTTCCCTCTTTAACTGTTTGATGATCATGGTATCTTTAATCACCTCAAATCATTCTTTAGAAGATTGCTTTTACATGAATATAGTTTTCCCCTCGATGTTCTTGCATCCCAAAGAAAACAGGCATCGCCCTGACAATATTTCAAAGTCTGGGCAAAGATTTCATTTGTATCAGTGAAGTTCATGTTTTACCTGAAAACTAAAGCTACAACTTCGAAGTTCATTTTTACATAAACTGAAAAGTCAAAAGCTTTAAACATTCCACACATCTCTACAAACCCAAATATATTCTCAATGATATCTGCACTATTTTATGCAAAATGAAAAATGCTCACATTATGAGAAATTCTGGAGATGGACTTTGGTGATGGTTGTACAACAATGTTAACGTACTTAGTGTCAGCAGAATCTACGCTTGGACATGATTAAAATAGTAAATCTTGTTATGTTTCACCACAATAAAAACATAATTCCTTTATGAGCTGCCTCTCCTGCCTGATCATTAATTTCCTTCTATTCTATTCTGAAACGTTTATGCTTTATCTGAAGGAATTTTGCTATTCATTTCCTAAATGTATGCTCTGACACCATGTAACAGGTTCCAATGAACTTTTTTGATGTTTGGCACTCATTCACTAACTCCCTTGAATTTTTAAGGAGCCAAGTAAGATGAAGAAATTCCTAGAAATGTGCCTTATTTTACAGCATCAAGTTTACCACCATAAAATATGAACTTTCTTTATAAACTATGCAGTAATATAGGATGAGCTATGTGGGATGCAGCCGTGAACACTCTCAATATGTGGTGGGACATGAGGCAGAATCCAGGAGTACCTCAGGAAGGGATATTGTAACTGTACCCCCTCTAAAATGAAATGCCATGCTTAGAAATTGGTTATTTTTTAATGATTAAGCTAACGAGTTCTGAACTTTTAACCTATATGGATTTTATAATTACACAGCTTGAAATCCTCATCAGAAAATCTGTCTGCTCCTGAAATTCAAATCATTTTATAATCTTGAATAATGCATGGCAACTCTACAGAAATTAAAACATTTCACAGAAGAAATTCACAACCTATTTTTTTTTTACCAAAGCATAAAGCAACAGAAATTAGTTGTTGCTTCCTTTAGTCAGCCCAGCTCCTTGCTCCACACACCCCCAGCTCTTTAACAAGAGGCAGCTTATTGCTCTTTATATCAACTACATAATGGGTATGGATTCATGGCACAAACCTTCTAGTACATGAGCCAGTACAGGGACCATTCAGTAGAGTTCCCAAAAAATACCACAAGCATGGAAAAACAAACTCTGTCTAAGCATGGTGGTTAAGAACTCTGGCTTTTTGGTCAGAGTTTGAATTCCTGGCTCAGCCATACCCTGGCCGGGGGACAGTGAGCAAACCACGTAATTCCATTCTGTCAACATCAGTTTCCTCATCTCTAAAATGGGGATACTAGATCTACCTCACTGTAGATCTGAAGATTCTATCAGAGAATGTAAGTAATGTTTTTAGCCTTGTGCCTCATACTTGGTAAACTCTCAATGAAGTAAATTCTAATTAGAATCATAAATACTCTAATTGCAGTCATACAATTCTATAATAACAATTTTCATGTTTACAAAGCCTTCCTCCACAGAAGGCATCTGCAAATATGTTTCTTTTCTATTGGTGAAAAAAAAATGTATTGTGTGGTATTAATAAAATGCTAGATAATAGGTAAATCCACAACACTCAACATAAATTTTTAAAACATAACACAGACTCAAGATTTTTTAAGTTAGACTTGCCTTTAAACTCTTCATATATGTATTTCAAAGCGAAATGTTTTTAAAGTAAATCACAGCTAATAATGTACCATTCCTCTCTTGTAAAACAAATGGAAATTTTTCTTCTAAACACAAGAACAGAGATCAGAGCCAATATACAGCTGCTTAGGTAAGCAATCAGCTCAGTAAGATACATTAACATGATCATTTACTTACAGTTTTCTAGATAGGAATTCTATGCTGTACTTAAAGTGCTGAAAATCATTTTCTAAAATATCCTAAGATTTTTATGCTGAAAATATATCTTGCTTTTAAAATTTATCTACAGTAACTAGAGAAATTATTGACCAGAATTACAACAAAAACTTCAAAGAGCAAGAAAGAGGCTAAAAATCCCCAAACAAGGACAGAATACTATCGCCAACATTAAAAATCACCTTTCATGAGATATCATCTCACACTGGTCAGAATGGCTAAAATTAACAAGTTAGAAAACAACAGATGTTGGTGAGGATGTAGAGAAAGGGGAACCGAACCCTCTTACACTGTTGGTGGGAATGCAAGCTGGTACAGCCACTGTGAAAAACAGTATGGAGGTTCCTCAAGAAGTTGAAACTAGAGCTACTATACAACCCAGCAATTATACTATTAGGTATTTATCTAAGGGATACAAAAATGCTAATTCAAAGGGGCACATGCATCCCAATGTTTATAGAAGCACTATCAACAATAGCCAAATTATGGAAAGAGCCCAATGTCCATCGACAGATGAGTGGATAGAGATGTGGTATATATACGCAACACAATATTACTCAGCCATCAAAAAGAATGAACTCTTGCCATTGGCAAAGAGGTGGATGGAACTAGAGGGTATTATGCTGAGCGAAATAAGTCAGAGAAAGATAAATATCATATGATTTCACTCATATGTGGAATTTAAGAAACAAAACAGATGAGCATAGGGGAAGGGAAGGAAAAATAAGCTAAAAACAGAGAGGGAAGCGAACCATAAGAGACTCTTAACTACAGAGAACAAACTGAGGGTTGCTGGAGGGGAGGAAGTGGGGGGATGCACTAAATGGGTGATAGGTATTAAGGAGGGCACTTGTTGGGATGAGCTCTGGGTGTTATACTCAACTGATAAATCACTAAATTCTACTCCTGAAACGAGTACTACACTATATGTTAACTTGAATTTAAATTTAAAAAAAAATCCTTTTTCAAAGAATAAAAGCATAGCAAAATGACATGGCAAAGAAAAGCACGTAACTATCAATTTTGTATGAAAAAGTATAGATGCCATATTTATGTTAGAGTATATCTATGAAAGAAATTTATATACCCGGTTTCTAATAATGATTACTTCTGTTCGATGTGATCACAGATAATTTTGGCGTTCTTTGTATTTTACTGTATTCTAAATTTTGACATTTAACAGATATTAACATTTGTAGTAGTAACATAGTTTTAAATAGTTTTAAACCAAAGGAAAAAGCCTACAAAGGTGCTTCTTGTTCAGCACTCCTGTCCTACCACCTTTTGTTCTTAAGATATTGTTTATTTTGACACTATCTTTGTGTCACTCAAATGCAACTACAAAGTCACATATAAAAGTTATCACATATAAAAGACAAATTCCTAAAACAAAGCATTCAGGCTATACTTTAAATACTGTAACCAAGACACTGGCATTGTCCCAAAGTAAATGATGGGGAGTACAAAGTGGATGCCAGGTTTTATGCATGCTTGCAGCTCCAGATCTAATGGACAGTGAAAGGAGATATTTTAAAACAATGATTTGGCTGAAGTATTAATCACCTAGATGTCATAATAAAAGATTATGTGTCAAAAATTCAATCCAGAGCTGCATTCCTCTCCTTATATGGAGACACTACCAAATTTTTTAAATCTATGTTATTTATTTCATACAAAGTGTATTACTGTCAAAATAGTGCTTAGAGTATTCCAGCCATAATTATTTTCATTGTATAAAAAGCCAATTTTAAAATAAAGTTATAACTAAAATTTAAAAATTTCTAAATCCCAAAATTATGTTGACTTTTGGTGACATTAGGCCATCAGACACTACAGTTGAATAAAAGAAACATTTTTCCATTTAAGAGGAAAATATTTCATTTTGGAAAAATCTAAGCAGTATGGTGAATTAAATTACCAGGAAACAGACTTCCATAGTATTCATTTCAATAAATCTGATATTTATTTTCAGCTTCTGACTTCCAAAGAACAGCAAAGATTTAAACACAGTACTTTAGCATATTTGATGTTCTACTTTTATTTGAATATTCATTTCAAATATCAATGTAGCAAGAAATATACAAGTTCTCAATCTAAGTTTTCTTGAAACATGCCAATTCAATAAGTTTTCTTTTTGTGTGTATATACACAAAAGATACTAAAGTTTAAAATTAAAACTTGGCCAACCAGAAGCAGCATTCCATATTTTAATGCATTATATATGAGCACAAGATTCATCTCAGATTGAAGTCTCTGTCAAGTGCAAAATATTTCATATTATGTTCAGTCACTGCAGTTAAATACTTAACATCCTTAAATAGAAGTTTCCATTTGGGAAAGAGACATCTAAATAGTTCGAGTGTTTATGCCTTTGACATTAGGTTTCCCTAAGGAAATGCCAACGTTTTTATCATTTTTCTATCACTTTCTTATTCTTATTATTCTTTGTTGCTTGTTTTATTTTGATGTTTGTCATAGCATATCTTTTTTTTTCAAGTCATCAGCACACTGAGTCTGTGAATTATTTTTCCAACCAGTCACATTCATGCCCACAACCCCAACTCTTCTCACTTAACCTCCAAACTTCCTAAATAAACCAAAATGTCCCCTATAGTTTGAGGAAGGGGGCAAGTTCTCTAGCAAGCTCAAAGAACTGATTTTAACTGCCATGTAGCAACTTCAGAAAAAAATGATTGAAATGTCATGATGTGAAGAACCACTGTCTTTCTATTACCTAGGTATGAGTTGCATTGGCTCTATTACAAAAATGTTCCTAACGTCCATGCTGTGAGTACTCCCTCTGCCTTGGTGATAGAAAAAAATCCTCATTCTGCCCCAGCTAGTGGCCCAGGGCCACCTGGGGGTCTCTGGGCTGCCCCTGTTACACCAAGAACACCTAGACAGCTCTGTATAACTTCGATACGGGGTAGGAGAAGAACAACAATGTGTCACATCAACAGCTCCAGTTCTTTCGAGAGGATTGGGGAAGATTCTGAAAACTAGCAAAATTTAAGCACTAAGGGGAAGCTGGAGTATTAACCATGCTATTATCTCATTGCACCAGAGAATTATTTAAAAGATTACTATACTTCACTCTAAGTTCTTAAACTGCTTGAGCTTTTTGTTTTGTTTTGTATTTTTTTTTGCTTTAAACATAGTTTCCAGATTCTTCCTGTAAAATAAGTTTCCATCTAGTGAAAGAGAAATCCCAACATTTCAAGATCAGCAGCGAATACTTCTTCCATGTTATTAAAATAAAAATTAGGGAGACTAGATTAAGAAAGGACCTCTGGGAAAAACAGCCTCTGTGTTCCTCTGTGAGACACACATCAACTTAACTACTTATGTTTTAAATATCTAAAAAGGCCAAAAACAGAACTCATTCTGATTCCCCAGTCCCTAGAATACTGGCTGTAAATACATAATTTTTTAAAGAATGAGTGAAATGGCAAGAGTTTATGTTTATTATCACGAATTGCTTCTTCCTAGAAAAAACAAAATCAACAACAATGGATAATAATTTAAAATAGAAAAATAGAATCCTTACCAAATGGAAACATTCCACATCGATCTTGTTTATTAAATCAAAGTTATACGAACCAAACAATTGAAATATACATTTTAACCTTAAGGGGCTTAAATCTTTCACCAACAATTCAAAAATTTCTGAGAAAACAGAGCTAAGTAACTGGGCCGAACCATCAACAAAACTCAGAAAACTTTTCAAATTAACAACGTTAGAAAACTAAAAGAGGGAAGAACACATATGCCCCAATCGTGACGGAATAAGGAGTAGGGAAACGAGCCCACAGTCCTACAACAGTGGGTAAGAAGTGGGAAACTTTGATCTGTGAGTCACAGAAAAGTGCAACTGAAACAGGCAGAAACATGAGGGAATATATGACTCGTGTAATTGGAGGTCCCGAGTTTGGAGGGGCTTCTGCGTAGATGAATCCCCTGCCTCAGGACCCACGTCCCAGAGATTCCCTGGAGTCTGGCTCTCCTCGTGGCTGCTTCTACCGCATGCTGGAAGCTGAATGGCAGTCGTGGTCCTAAGGCTCTGAGGGCAAATTCAGAGGGAACTTCTCCCACAAGACCAAGGAAAGAGCTATCCCGGATGGCCTCAGTTAAATGCTGAGTTTGAGCGTCTTTGGCACAAACCGAATCACATGACCATTCTCAAAGTAATCACTGCCACGGGGAACTAGATCACAGCTGAAGGACACCCAAACTCACCCTTGCAGGTGGATGGTCATACGGCCCAAACCATACACACTACATGTTGAAGGGAGTTACCTGAACAAATGTGGAATTCTCCTAGGAAGGCAAAAGTGAAGAATGGATGCTGGGTGAGCAAACAATAATATAACTGTATAATACACAGACCAACCCTGTATTTCCAGATGGAAATGCATACCTTATAGGCTCACAGGTGGCCTGTTGTGGGTCAAATCACACACCAAACTGAAAAGAGCAATTCCAGGCAAATGTTTGCTGAACTCTTGCTTATGTTCTCTCAATGACTAAGGGTCTGTGTTTCACAAAGCAGCATACACTTCACTGAAGAGCCCTTCGTATACTGAACTGTTACATACTTCCTTCCTTAAAACCTTATTGGACCAACTTGTTGGGATACAGTGGATGAGTTCATTCCTTCTTTTCTACGATCCCCCAAATACGTGAGGATAGTTAGCAGGTTCCCTTGCACCCTCTCTTCTCAAGTTACAGTCCCAAGGCTCTTCAATCTCCACAACGTTAAGTATTTCCATTTTTAAATAATCACCTAAAAGCTTTCTAAGATTTCCACTTAAACGGTGAGCTATTTAGACCACCACATTATGCCATCATATTAGGTTCATTTTTGAACTGGTACATAGTGGCTACACTAAGCTAGTAGTCTAGAAAATCAAGTTCTAGACCTGGTATCAAGAACTAGAAGACTCTTCAACTTTTTGTTTATATACATATATATATAACTGCATATTTCAGATTGTTGGGCTATTACAATCACCTCAAATCATTATTTTGCAGTCTTTCTGTTGTGTTTATGATTAAGTATTGTGTAAGTATGTGTGTTTCACTTGCAACATTTTGGATTGAGATTGATAAAGATAATATGAACAAGCATTTATGCTATTATCCCCTCTGATTAAAGTCTGCACAAAGAGTCTTTTTTATAGTTAAGGAAATGTCATTTGATCCTTCAAAATTGATTCATAACATCGGAAGAAGGGAAGCTAAAAAGATAATTTAAAAACTTAAAGCAGTAAATATAAAGTGCAGTAATCCTGCCAAAATTCTCTAAGTGAAGTTTCCATATTTATGATGGGGAAGTACACTTTATTTTTAAACAGAAAATTATATACTTATAGGACTTTAAAAAGCTATAATTTTTAAAAGCCAACTTTAGGGAAATTCTTATTTACTAAATATGTATCTATACATGTAAAGCATGTAAGACAACTATACATGTAAATGGAATTTGTAACAAGTACCTCAACAGAAGTGTTATAAACATTAATTTGATTCCAAGAGCAGCTCCAAAAAAGTTCACTTGATTCACAACGTAGCTCATTAATAACATAAAGTGAGTCTGAGCTCCTGGAAAGGCAAGAACCTGCACAGTATAAGATTAACTAGGAGTGCAGCACATGGCTAGCTAGTCTCATGAAATTGTTGAATAGCTCACAGTCTCCTGGTGAAATAAAGAAGCTAAGTACTTGTTTGCCTAAGCTTGTTAGTACTGAGACATCTCCCTACTGCTTTGTTTTGTTTTTCCTTAACCATGGGATTTCAGGTATTCAGGTGCTTTTCTTTCTATAACATTTTATCTGATTTCTTAAGATCTCTCCTAAGACAGAGAATAGCCCCCAGCTCTTCAAAGAAGCACACAGTTCCCTTCCATTTTAAGAAACCTACTGCCAATCATTAAAACAGGAACCATGTAGTAAATATATACACAGAAATGATAAGATTCCAGAATCTTGGAAAACTCTGAGAAACTGTCTTTGTACTATAGTTTCTTCCTTCCTTGCTTGTCTGTATGTAGAAGCTCTGATACCTGCTTCCCAGCCATTCAATGTCCAAGGGTAAATTTAATCCTGCAGTAACCTGCCTCTTCCTACAACCCTCACAGCTCCCTTCTTTCCAGGTTATAGAGATCCCTGTTTTCTTGGACACCTTACTGGATACAAAGAAAAGACCGTTTTATTTCTTACATAATCAGCCTCCTTCCTTCCAAACCTCTCTCACATCTCTCTCTGCCTGGCTCAGTGTCCTTCTCCATAGCAAGTCCCACATGGACTACAAGTAAATGTTTGCTCAAACACCTGAGGACCCCTGTTGCAAGGGGTAAGAAGAAAGGGCTCTGTTGGTTTGGCGCATCACAGTTCAAAGTGTTACCATATTCTTAATTTCATCTGATCCTCCCATGAACGCAGTGATGTCAGTGAGACAGGGTATCTGATTTTACAAAGGAGAAAACAGAGGTTGAGCTAGTTTAAGAATAGTAAGAAAAACCTGGATTCAAACCGCCAAAACCAGGGGAGCCTGGGTGGCTCAGTCGTTAAGCATCTGCCTTCGGCCCAGGTCATGATCCCAGGGTCCTGGGATCGAGCCCCGCATCGGGCTCCCTGCTCAGCAAGGAGCCTGCTTCTCCCTCTCCCACTCCCCCTGCTTGTGTTCCCTCTCCCCCTGCTTGTGTTCCCTCTCTCGCTGGGTCTCTCTCTGTCAAATAAATAAATAAAATCTTTAAAAAAAAAAAACTGCCAAAGCCCAATGCTCTCGCACTTAACACTCTACAGTTTTCCCTCAGTGAAGCTGGTTTTAGCTAGATGTTAGGGGGAATGCAATCTGATTGAATTGATATACATTTAGGCGATGACGATATGACACCCAATTAGCACGGAGAGGCATTTGCATTTTTAAAAGAGGATCTTTTATAACTGAAGTAGCTTTCTATTTGGTGTAATTTCAGGTATTTTAATGAAATTGCTATTTGTAAGGTATATAAGTCAAAAATAGATGTATTTAAAAATAATAATGGTCCCATACCTCTTGGGCATAGATAGCTTCAAAAGAACCTAATGAGAGAGAACATTGGTAGAACTGGATCCAGTGGCATATGGCTAAAGGCATGCTGTAATGGTGAAAATGTTCATTGATTCTTTTTTTTAGAATTACATGTTTCACTCTAAGTAAAGCATTATTGTAATCTCAAGTTTTATTGGCTTCTTCCCTTCAACCAAACTTGAAGTTTTCCACATATATCAAGCATTTTCCTCTGTTTATTCTTCACTGTACTCAATGCCTAAGTTAATAGCACCACCAAGCTTGAAAATTTTCTTTTCTTTCCAACCTCTGGTGCAAACCTTCACATCACAGATGTGTGCAACAAACAAGCACACTCAGGGCAAGTATACGCACACTCTGCACACACAGATCCGCAGAGGTATTGTCTCCTTCTCAAGCACGTGCACACACTATAGTTGCCAACAAGCTAAAGTGCAGAAGACACCAGGGAGAACGAATTTGACATGGCCATTATCTGGATCACTTTGCTTGAAGTTGCAACTTCCCAACACCATTCGTATTTGCCGCAGTAAGGTCACAAAGGCATGGATTCCAAAGTGCTCCTTTGAGGTTGAAAAGTGCCCACAAACTGCCTCTTAATGAAATATTAAAAAGAGACAACATAATTTGGTGGAAGAAAATGAAGGACAATTAGAAAGCTTCAATTCAAGTACTAGCTCTCTCACTAACTAAAATCAAACATGTTTATTAAACGGTAAACCACAGGTAACAAGTCAGTTGTTAAAAAATATTTTAAAAGTCTATCTCTGGGGGCACCTGGGTGGCTCACAGGGTTAAGTATCTGCCTTTGGCTCAGGTCATGATCCCAGGAAGCCTGCTTCTCCCTCTCCTTGTGCAGCTCCCCCTGCTTGTGCTCTTTCTCTCTCAAATAAATAAAATCTTAAAATAAAGTAATAAAATAAAAGGCTATCTCAGTCATAAAGGAGCATACAAGACATTGGGGGACACAAAATTAAGGCTTAAGTTAGATGATAAAATTCTTTTTTTGTATTCTTTTGTTTTGGTTTTGGCTTTAAGTATTTATTATTTTATTTTATTATTTTATTTATGTAATTTCTACAACCCAGTGTGGGGCTTGAACTCACTACCCCAGGATCAAGAGTCACAGGTTCTACTGACTGAGCCAGCCAGGTGCCCCAAACCATACATAAATTCTTAAGAATTCTAAGATGGCAATTGATACATGTAACAAAGCAATAGTGTATTTTTTCAAAGGGACTACGAAATGATTTCTATAAAATTACAGAGCACAGAGAACTTTACTTAGGGTTGGGGTGGTCTGCGAACACTGCCTAGGAAAAAAAATATAATTTGATCTGGATCTTGAAAGATTGGTAAGAATTGAGCAGCAGAAATATATTCTTTACATGTTTATAGTACTTTATAATTTCCTTATTTTTACATACAACTTCTCAACCTTCCCAATGACACTTATGAGAAAGGGATCATTTATCATTCTCATTTATCAAGAAAAAAAGTTTAAAGTTGGTAAGGGCTTACTAAAGACCTAAAAACATACACACATAAACATTCATTCATTCCTCTATTCCACTCTACAGTTATCTGAACAGCTACAAAGTGCCACCCGATGGCAGAGGCCATGGGAAAACAGTAGTGAATAAAACAAAGACCCTCTCCTGGTGGAGCTTACATTTTGTAACATATACAGTTGACCCCTGAACCACACGGGCAGGTAGGGGCCCTAACTGGCACCCCCTGCAGTCTAAAATCCACATGTAATTTCGACTCGCCCAAAACTTAATACTACCAGCCTACTGTTGACCAAAAGCCTTACCAACAACATAGTCGATTAACACATATTCTGTACATTATATATACTATATTCTTACAATAAGGTAAGCTAGAAAAAAAAATTTTTAAGAAAGTCACAAGGAAGAAATAACACACTTACAGTACTATACTGTATTTATCCAAAAAAATCTACATATAAGTAGATCACGTTGTTCAAGGGTCAACCACAGAATAAATCATCGATAAGACAGGAAGCAGGGACAAGGACACACTAGACAAGTTAAACATAAAGACGGCTCTGAAGCAAGAAAGTGCACAGTTCATAAGAAAGCAGTCAGTGTAGCAGTTCCATTACTGTTAAGGTTTGAGAAGGCTGAGTCAGACAGACAGTTTGGGGGCATTCTGAAGCTGCTGAATATAATGTATGGCTATGAATTTTGGGCTGGATTCAGTACACACTGAAAGGAATGGTAGGACTTAACCAATACTACGTCAGTAAGAGCAGTATATTATATGGTAGTAATAGTAATATAGTATAGTATAGTGTAGGGATAGTTTTCTTTTTAAAAGATTTTATTTATTTGAGACAGTGAGCAAGCTAGAGACAGAGCATGAGCAGGGGTGGGGGGGCAGAGGGAGAGGGAGAAGCAGACTCCCCACTAAGCAGGGAGCCCGACGTGGGGCTCGATCCCAGGACCCTGGGATCATGACCTGAGCCGAAGGCAGATGCTTAACCGACTGAGCCACGCAGGTGCCCCAGGAATAGTTTATTATATCCAAAATAGTAGTATACTAATTATAATAGCACCTACCACTCACGGATGACTTACTACAGGACAGGTACTCTCCTAAATACTTTACATGTATTAACTTGTAAAATTAGTACACTTTTTTAGCCCCAATTGCCCATGGGGAAACTAAGGACAAAGAGATTAAGTAACTTGCCCAAAGCCACACGGATAGTGGAGCCAAGAAATGAACTGACTCTGCTGTAAAGAATCCAAGCTCTTGGCCACTCTGCCTGCACTCAAAGCACAGAATGGGGGGTGGGGGGTGGGGCCCAAGGCCACCAATTCCTTATCAATGAAATAACCTTGCCTGAGATTTTACAGATTTAAATTTGGTAGCCGTGGAAATGCAAAAGAGAGGAGCAAACACATGGGACAGTTAAAGAAAAGAATAAATTGGATTTACTGGCTACATTTTTTAAACGATGGCAGGTTCAAACCTGAATGACTAAGATATTCCTATCAACAGAAATTAGGAAGCCAAATGGAGGAAGCCAATTTGGAGGGAGGGAAATGGAGTGGTTTTAATACATACCAGATGTTATCAACATTCTAGGGAGGAAATGCAGAAATGGACGCAGAAAAGACATCAGGTGGAAATATGGAGCCCCTTACATATATATATATATATATATTTGGGTTTAGGCCACATGACTGCTGAGGTCTCTTCAGATTCTATTTGACTCTGTAATTTTGTAATTCGATAAGCACAGAATATCTACCCTTAAAAGTTCGAGATGGAATTTCTTGGCCAAGGTAATCTTTAGGAGCTTCTGCACAGACTTTTGAAACATTCTGCAAACTTCCCTTCAAATGTAGTTTCAAAACTTCAACACCCATGAACCGAAGAAAAACTTGAGAAGAAAACAATCCCCAAAACACCATATTCTGATCTGTTAGAAAAAAAAAAAAAAATCAAGGGCTTAAAATAGGTGTTTCCCTTGAAATGGGAGCCTCACTGACAAAATGACTCAAAATGAGGTAATTAATGCAGGACCTTTCTTTTTTTTTTTTTGTAAGAAGTCTAACTTAATTAAGTATCCCCTACCTGCAGAAAAATACAAACTGCATAAATTGTCCAACTCCATACTGAAAATTTACATACTTTATCACAACCAGCCATTTGCCCTTCAACCGGTGAATAGGAAGATGGGAAGAAGTCTAAATGAAAAGGAGTTTTATAAATGCAAAGATTTTGCTTCAATCCTTCTAAGATGGCTTATAAAAAGCAAAGGTTAAGGGGCGCCTGGGTGGCTCAGTCATTAAGCGTCTGCCTTCGGCTTAGGTCATGGTCCCAGGGTCCTGAGATCAAGCCCCACATCAAGCCCCACATCGGGCTCCCTGCTCAGCGGGAAGCCTGTTTCTCCCTCTCTCATCCCCCTGCTTGTGTTCTCTCTCTCTCTCTCTCTCTCTCTCTCTCTCTCTCTCTCTCTCGCTGTGTCTCTGTCAAATAAATAAATAAAATCTTTAAAAAATAAAAAGCAAAGTATTGGTATGGTTGAGAACCATGAAGAAATATCAACCATTGGTTGAAATATTCAGTCTGGTTTTACTATTCACTATGCAGTCTGAGCTGGACTAAAAATACAGTAAAATTGAGAATGAAATAGAGACAAAACACATCACATTCAGGGAGTATCTCCCGTAAGCTGCTTTCCAGGTAGCTGTGAATTCCACTAGGGGGCAACAGAGCGTGATCAGAGAGCAACTTGGGTGTAAGGACAGTGTCTGGTTTTAGGTCACTAGTTCAGTGTGCAAAACAGTCTCCATCTCAAAAGCACATTGGATCCTTGAATGCTTCTTCTATTACCAAGCACTGTGTTCTGATAAAAGGATTCCTGTTTTAAAGTTAGTCAGACTGGCATTTTGAGTTCTCAATATAGAAATCCAAAGGTTCTGTCATAATAAAGTATCTTCCCATAAAACTATTACACAATTTAATAACTTTCAAACAAATAAGATTTTTTGAAAACAGAATGTACTATATATAGCCTTTGATATTTTAATATTTTAAACTTTTAATGATTAAATCAAAATGCACAGGTAAAAAATACACTAACAAAACTATCACAATATTCAACAGCTAACATTTGAGCACCCACTATATACCATACTATACTGAAAACTTCATACAGTTTTCAGACACAAGATAAAAACATTATATCCATTTTACAAATGGGCAAATTAAGGCTAATAGACATGAAACTTACCCAAGGACTCATAGCTAGTAAAGGATGAAACTGAAATGAAACTTGAGTATTTGAGTCCCAGATATCATGTGTGATCCCTGAGGCCAACCCACCATCACTAGAATCCAGGAGATTTTGTCATTTCTCCAAAATTAACCCCTATGATAGTTAAAATTTAGTCAAAGATAGAAACATTCTTTCATTGTACCTTACCACATAATAGAATTTTACTTTTGTATATGTATTTATTTTTTGTAAAACCATGGCAGCGATCCGATTTACATAACGAGTTATACATTGCTGCATTTCAGTATTACATTGCAATCACCTTCTAAAAACAAGAAATAATAACAAGGAAGACAATCATTAAAAAGTTCAATACTCAGGTTCTCACACTCAAAAAAATTATCAGCTAATGCTAAGCTTTGCAGGGGCTTTGTTAGATGTTAGTCTGTAGACTTCTTAGAGTCCTATATTACAATGAGAAACTGGTAAGTCAATATTACATAACTCCAGTGTGATCCTGAAATTATTTCTACACAAAACAGCATAACATTCAAGGCCTAAAGAGCAAGGGCTCACCCCATGAATGGAGATTCAATTTGTGATGTACTTTGGAAAGAATGCCCAGAGTGGTCAACTAATCTGAAACATTAGACATTTTCCTTGTCCTACAAAATCTTAAAGCTCAACTTGTCAAAACCATCATCATCTTAGAAGTTTAAAATAGGATAAGAGACACTGTATTGGTGTCCTACAATGTTAATAACAAGTTACTACAAACATGGTCGCTTCAAGCAATATAAATTTACCTGGTAATTCTAGAGGTAAGAAGTCCGAAATTGGTCTCATTGGGCTAAAAGCAAGAGGTCAGCAAGGCTGTATTCCATATGGAAGCTCTACAGGAGAATCTGTTCCTTTTCTTTTCCAGCTTCTAGAAGCTGCCTGCATTCTTTGGCTCCTTTTTTTTTTAAAGATTTTATTATTTTTAAGTAAACTCTACACCCAACATGGGGCTTGAACTTAAGAACCCCAGTATCAAGAGTCACATGCTTTACTGACTGAGCCAGCCAGGTGCCTCTGGCTCTATTTTTTAAAGTCAGCATTGGACAGTCAACTCTTTTCACATTTTATCTAATACTGACTCTCTTGCCTGCCTCTTTCAATTATAAGTACCCTTGTGATTAAACCTGGCCCACCCAAATAATCCAAAATAATCTCCCCCCATTTTAACATCCTTAATCGCATTTGCAAAGACCCTTTTCCCATGTAACATATATCTCACTGGTTCTGGGCATTAGGATTAGATATCTTTAGAGGCTATCACTCTGCCTACTGCAGACAGCACAGCATATAATTTGTGCACATTCTTCAATCTTTCTGAAAAGTAGTTACTGAAATACAGAATATATTTTCCTACAAAATGGCATATAGCTGTTAGACAAGTGTAGTCTACCAAGCCCGCAAAGGAGTAATCTGGGACATGGAAAAAGGGATGCAAGGGACAGCAACACAGGCAAAACCCTTTTACAGTAAATCAGGTACAGGCTTCAGGCAAAGAAAGTTGACTTTATGTATGTGTGCTATATTAATTCAAAATAACTTTGTTACACTCCATAGTTCTAGTACCTAACTTTTCTGGTGCTATGTAAAAACAAATTCATGCTTATTTATAATTCATGAGTTTTCATAATTAGCAATTACAGATTCAGACACCCAACACACTGCTTGGCACATTGTAGAAGAACAAAGGAGTATGGAAATTTAAATTCTAGTCTGATTCTTCCACTTACACCCTGTGTGATCTTCAGCAAGTCACTTATAAGTTCTGGGGCTATTCTCAGAAATTAAAAATAGGGATAATAAATAGCTCCTGCCCACAGGGTCACTGTGAAATAAAATAGAATATATAATTTACAAAGACATTTTCGGCCACTATTAGTGCTCCATAAAATGTTAAGTAGTTGTTATTGGGGGAACTACATCAGTAGCCTTGGGCAGCCAGAGAAAAGAAATTAGCGTAAAACAGTAAATTTTCAGGCATTTATCCCAAAGAACTTCCATCATCACACAGAAACATAAAACATAAAACATAAACATAAAACTGGAGAATTTTTAAGAATGACTGTTATAACTGGATAATTAAGTCACAGCATAAGATTTTACACAAATAACAGTTATCATAAGATACAAAATTCCAAAGCTGCTCCAATAATATTTCGATAAAACATAGGATAGAAATACAGCAACATGGTTAAAAACTCAGCTCCCCTGTGAAAGGGCTCTACTGGGAAAGCAAGTTAAAACAGAACAAAAAACCTCCCAGAGAGGCACCATGTGCACCACGCACTGTGCTGGCCCAAGGAATAACTGAGATAAGACCAAAGGCAAACCACCTCTGGTACCAGAAGTTTTGAAAGTCACATATTTAGAAAACTGTGTGATTATAAGTAGAATATCATTCAGCCTCTCATTTCAGTCTTTGCAGAAGTGTACTGGATGGCTCTTCCTTACACTAAAAAAATGGCCTCAGCCTGCACTGCTTTCTTATTCTAAATTTGTTTCTCCTGCTTCCTCCTTTGCGGCTAGGCTATCAAAGGTTCCTAACTGCCATTTTCACCTGTAGTGAGAGGTTTTCCTAGGAAGTGAAGTGGGTGTTGACCAAGAATTACATACATCCATCCATGCCTCTTTGGGCTTGCATTCTATATTCGAAATGCAAGAGATTGCTAGATAGCCAATTTGAAAATAGGTGAATTGTAGTTTTATCTAAGCTTGATACTGTCTCAAAGGATCTTGGGTGAATCTGATATATCACTAAACATTTACAAGTATCACTTCTAATTACTTCTTAATCTAAACTTACAAAAAAGTAAGGTCAAAGTCTGGCAGAACCTTCTTTCCATACTAGATACATAAACTATCAGAAAATCTTCAGACTGCAGAGACAATGTCAAGAAAAAAAGCAATGCTCTCCTTTTCACTTAGATTATTTTTAAAAAGGAAAAATGGGAGCATGTATTTTTTTCCCGGCAATATCCAAAGTGTAAATTCTCATCTACTGTTCAGCACAATACCAATTAGGCTCAGTGTATTCCATGTGAAGGTACAGTAAGGAAATAGGCAAACCTGTGCCCAGACAGCACTAATCCTTTGCTAGGATTTTAACTGACTACTTCATTTTTTCACCTGATTCAGTAGTGAAGTCCCTTTAAAACCGAGATTACATATAATAAAAGCTGTTTCTGTGTCTAGTAAATGGATTATAGTTAAAAGGGCACTGTCAGGATAGTTAAAAAGAATTCTCTAAAGGGAAGAGCTCTGCAGGACAAATGATTTCCCTGAGCACTGCTCATGGAAACATCCTTCCTGTAATTAGGTCTTGGATAAGGCTGGGGTAAGACATTTTCTTCTGGCCCTTCTTAAACTTGCTACTTTCTAGCATTTAATTTTAATCCACTGGACATCAGTGAAATCGGAGAAGGGAAGACCTTCTTCATCAACAAACAGACCAAATGCCTAGACTATTTCAAAATAAGATGGCTGCAGAAAGGCAGAAAGTGAAACAGATATACAGAAGTGAAAGTCTTCCCTTCAAGTTCAATGTAAATAATATATTATTATTTTCTGGGAGACCAAGCCATCAACAGGAAGTCTGCATCAAAATTATGTATTAACAGGAGTCAACTACAGAGAGTAAAGCTTTCTTTTCCACTCAATTCAGTTAAGTGTTCTTTGAGAATCAAGTGTGGATAAAAGACTGTACCAGATATTAATACAAAGAACACAAAGGAAATAAAAATCTTCTGGTCCATGTCATCTAGAACTTACAATCTATTTAGGGAGAGAAGTCCATTACGGAATGAGTAATTATAAAACAAAGCAAATCAGTAAACCAGGGTTGAGTTCCAACAGAAAACAGGGAAAATAAATGGACAGAATGTCCGCAAAGACTAATGTAAATTTGAACAGTCCAAAAAGATCTTACAGAAAAGGAAACATGTAAATTTTACCTGAGTTCAATAAATCACTTATTCATAATCCAGTGCAGTTGGTGTACACACACACACACACACACACACACACACACACACACACACCCCTCCCTGAGAGTGCTGAAAAACAAGAGAGAGAAACACGTATACACACATAAATTAGCCTAGTACAAACAGCGCTAAGGATACTCAGGAGAAGAAACTCTGAAGCAAGGATCCCTCAGGGAGAGGAGTGGTTCAATTCGGGAAGACACAAAAACCACTGATTGAAGAGCCCAGCACAAAAGCAGTCATAAAGCAATGTCTCAACAGCAAAAATTCAGTGTGTGGCAACTGGAGTATCCTCTCACACCTTTTCCAATTTATCATCAGAAGAAAAATCTTATTAAAATAAGATGTTTGCAATGGGTTTATTCCCAAGTAGGTGGCAAAATATGTTCCAACTTTTTGGAATATTCAATTTAGTGTTTTAGCAATGAAAACAAAGACCATCATGAAAGACGGGTGTTTGCCAGGTACTTAAAAAAAAAAGGAAAGAAAGAAAAAATCTTCACCATAGTTCCTCAGAAGATTTTTCTCCCCATTGTATTCTCTATTTTGAAACACACTCAAATCACAGACATTGAGTTGAATATTTAGCAAGGGCCAGGAAGAAACCCCAGAGCCAACAATGGCAATGAGAACTCCAACGGCCTCGGAGCCTGACACTAATTTACTGAGACACATCAGGAACTTTTGGGAATGAAGTGTCTGCTAATTAGGCCACCATGAACAGATTCCCAAACCTTGACAAAGTTTTTCCCAAACATCTGATGAAGAACTTTGATTTATGGGCTGTTCAGGTGAAGCCTGAACAGATGGTATCTTTTAATAATAATTGACACATGAGTTTGTTAAGGATCTCAATCTCTAGGAAACATGAAGCTCTATGGAGGAAAACAAAGGAGAGTTTCAGTCTTCTACCTTATCTTTGTCTTCAACGACATCTGCCAAAACATCATCTGGATCCAGGATTCCTCCATCTGTGTATTCTAAGTGATGAATCTTTACCCAGTAGCCAGGATCCTATGGTACAACAATCAACAAGTTTCATGATGTAAGCTTTTTAAAAATACAATTTAAAAAATAAGCTGACTCATTAAAAATAGGCTCTGGTAATGAAATGCTTGAACACCAAAAATAAATGTTACTTCTATTTCAATAAACATTTGCCATTTTCATCCTGTTTCAGGTAAATCAGTAAATCAAAGCATACATATTTCATCAATTATCCCGGAAGATAAATTGCAATGCAAAAATAAAGTGCCACAGTTATCTGAAAAGCATATTCAAGAAATTTTTTATAACTTCAATTTAGGTAATCCCAAGGACACTTTGGGGGAAGAAAAAAGATCTTCTTGAGGGTACTCTTTGAAATGGGATTAGAAATTCAAACTGACATTCCCAAAGTTGTAGGTATGTCCTCAACTCCAAGATTTGAGATGACATGTAGAGCAAGAGCTCCACACAGCAGCAACTCGAACTGTGTTTGGAGCTGAACGAGGAGTTCACTGAACAGGAGAAGTGATTTAGGAGATTTCCAAGTACTATTTTAAAAACCTGCTTAGGAAAGTAAGGTTTAAGGAAAAAGAATTATTTTCTCAATTTGATATGTGGCTAAATACTCTGATGCTAGAACTCAGAATTAAATGACGCAGCTCATTCAGTTCCACACGTACTGCCTACTTCCAGAGAGGATACAAAAGGTCAACCAGAATAATGAAACAAAAATATGAACTGATGAATGAAGAAAAACATTAGCAAGTTTTTTAGCAGAATACCTAAGCTATCATCAGTCTGGCTCTGTGATTCTTAGAAAGCTTCTCAAAGTGGGAATAATTCTTCTAGAATAAAGTGCTAAGCCTTTATCATATGAATCTTTATAAAGGATAAGAACTAAGAGAGCCCACAAAATCCAACTGCAATTTTACAAAAACTAATAGAAATGGTTGTCACACAGACTCCTCTTTAGCCACCCCCCAATAAAAGCCAAGGACATACTATTAAATAAAAGTAATGCTTTTAAAGCATCTATGCAGAGGGCTACTGAAATGTGGCCTATGTACATAGCTTTTCAGTAATCTGACTTGGTCAAGTCATAGGCTTAAAAAAATCCAAAGGAGTTCTCCTTTGACATTTCAAAATTAAGTTTTCTATAGAGTACCCGAAGAGCTATTCCAAGTAAAATGAAAGGAATTTCTTTGCTTCTAATATAGATGGAAACACTAATGGTTAGGAAACTTTAACTACCTGATTCTCTTACCCAGAAAGATCACAAAGATATGAGCAGTCACTGTATAACCAAGTAAAGTACAGCACACCCATCAATCAGATTCTTTAATCAGAAATCTTTACCAATTCAAGGTGATTGTGCTATAAAAGGTGAGCTAAGTATAACAGACTAGATTCTAAATAAGGAGAATACTAGATAGACAAAATACTAGGTAGCTGCCACTGGACCATACAGAACAGAAAGAACTCCCCCGTAATCTTTGGGAAGTCAGTCTTTTGGCTGTGGCCATGCCATAGGCAATGTATTTTTTTCCAAATATACCCAGGACTTCTAATTGAAATCTATAGGGTATTACATTTTCCTTGTCAAAATTGCCTTCTTACAAAGGGAGTTCAATTTCATTAATTTCTATTAATATCCATTGAGTTGGTTTTTTGATATATTACAGCACTGTAGATGAAATCTGTTGAGTCTAACCATGTTTGTAAAAGGTGATGTATTCTGAAGAGTTCTACAGAGTTTGCTTTTTTAACATATTCAATTACTTAAAAGCAGACATCTATTAAGTTGTCTGCTTTTTTCTCATGCTGTTTATAAAAGTAGATTTTATCACCTAAGACTGAGGTAAACAACTACCCCCAACAACTGCAGTGTGAGTTAAAGTGTGCCTGTTTTCCTACCTAGAGGTAGGAACAGAGAGGAGAAAACCAAGGACTCTGATTTTAAAATAGGTAAACTCAGGAGGTAAGAGGGGACAGGGTCTGATCAGTAGCAAAGGGAGGAACAGAGAGGTGGCAGCACGAGGGGGCTGTTAAGTCACACAGCATTCTGCTATCACAAATACTTGCAGGATCTAAGACCTTCTGGAAAATAAGACCTAGGAGTTGCAACTATGACATTTATCTCTAATCATCTAATTGTGATTCAAAGGAGTACAGGAAAAAGTCTTACAGAACTAAATCAAGTAATAAAGTTATTTTGAACATTTTGGAATCATACATTCAATCCAAAAAACTTTTCAAGTGAAATACATGGTGCCAGAATATAAAAAAATCCTGCAATTCTAACACTACTGTCTCACATCGATACTGCCATTTTATACATTCCAGAAAAGAGTAGACTAATGATGAGCACACATCCAATCCTGAACAAAAACAGACAAACTGTATCAACGTTGTCTCAGTTAATATTTTACATGTCCAAGGGAGGTAAATCAACAAACACAGCACGTACTAACTGTGATTTTGTCCCCATGGTATTTTGGCCATGGTGCTATAGATCACTTTAAGAATACACATACAATATTAGCAGCCGACAGCCATTATAAGACCATAAATTCACCCTGACTCCTTTATGCATGTAAAAACTTCAACCGTTACCTTGCAGTCAAGATTTTGCATTTCATTTACTTAGTTTTATTACCACCAGGAATAAAACTGATCAAACATGAAAAGATGTTCACATGTGTGTCTAGTTTCACACAATTAATCACTTGCAAAAGTTTACCGTATTCTTCAGGATCATGACATTAATTTACCTTTCTTTTGCACAAATATCTGTAATATATAAAACAAATTATTTTGAAAATATCTCTAGTAAAAGTGTTACACAATAAATCTTACAACTTATACTCCTAGGTTTTTTTTTTTTTTTTACAGATTTTATTTATTTGACAGAGAGAGACAAAGTGAGAGAGGGAACATAAGCAGGGGGAATGGGAGAGGGAGAAGCAGGCTTCCCACGGAGCAGGGAGCCTGATGCGGGGCTCGATCCCAGGACCCCGGGATCATGACCTGAGCCAAAGGCAGATGCTTAACAACTGAGCCACCCAGGTGCCCCCACACTCCTAGGTTCTTAAAGTATTGAAAAATAACATATTGTTTCTTCTATTTCTGATAGTATCTTATCATAAATTTCAAATAATGCACAGTTAACTTAAACACTACTGGAATTTTAAAATTAAAAATAGCCACAAGGATGAATTGGAAAGGGAAACAAATGCATATACACATTATGGAAAGAAGACCGTTTTACAGAGCACTTACAATGATCAATGCAGAAACTGTTCCAAATAGGCACCGATATTAGTAGCAATAAATATCTTTCACCATGGGTAGATGACATGAAATTTGACCTTAATACCTGAGAAAATCTCTACTGGCCAGAGTTCTGAAGAAAAATAACTTTCCATCGGCAGTATTGGGAGAGGTAGACTGGCAAGCCATATACTGAAGTGCCGTTGACTACCAAGCACTGAGATTATGTCAATCATCAAAAGAGGGAAAACATGGATGGTTCTAAGCAATATGCTTCTGGTCCAAAAAGAGAAAAAAAAAAAATAGCCTGCAATGGCAGCTAGGCCCAAAAGTGAGGTGGGCATTACAAAAGAAAAGCCAATGCTGGAAAAGAGCTATGTTTATCAGTGGTGGCCAATTACATAGCTCATTAGTGCAGCTGGTTTCTTTGTGACTTAATGTTTTCACACAAATAATCTCACCCACTGGAACTAGAAGAACAATGGTAAAAATTGAAGTTAATGGAAAATTAAAATTTTCTATGTAGAATTTAATTTCATGAATTTGGTGGAATATACTCCTAAGATTTCACCATTTCGACGGTCATCGTCGTAGCAGAGAACTTCAGTGGTTTCTATAGGCCAGGTGCTATAGGTGCTGTGAGTTTTGTATGATTAGCTTGTTTAACCTCAAACAGCCTCATGAAATAGTTATCAATAAATTTTTACAGATGAGAAAAGCAAGGCATGGCTAGGTGAATTGACTTAGCCAAGGTTAGATGCTTAATAAACAGCAGAGCCAAGATGTTCTTTTTAAACACAGAAAACAAGTGATTACTTTTTTTAAATCACAAGGTCCTAAGCATAACGCAAGGGGATCAGATCCATCTCTGTTGCCCCTTAAGTATATGGATCCAGGCAAGTCATCATTCCCCTGGGCCTCAGTTGCTTCATCATTAGTAAACATGGAAGGCTTGAGAAGGCTCTCTGGCCTTCTGCACAATGCAGCACATTCAAGTCCAAGTGTAGAGGACATAACAGGGCAATAATAGAAGGCCCCCCAAATTTTTCCCTGTGTCCAGTATTTTACAGGTGAGAGAAGCTAGAGAATATAATTTCTCATAATCATGGCATTAAAGGTTGGAGAAGCAATGGAAAAATATCTTCCTGCCAAGAGCAGAGAGGAAGCTTGAGGCATCAGAAATTAAATAGAGAATTATGAAGTTTTCCATGCATGCACATTTTAACTACTTCTATCATAATCCTCTGTGGTTAATATCTTGTCTACTCCAGACTAAGAGAGAGTAAGATGCCCCAGAATAGCACCCAGGAAGGAGATAGTAGTCAGAACAGGTCTAGAGACTGTTTTGGGCAGGTGGAGAGCAAGTCTTTGAATAACAAACCACACATGCTGTAGGGAAAAAGCAGTTCCTGAAAATGATGTCTGAGCAAAGCCTAGCAGAGCAGCACTGACACCTGAAAGGACAGAATTAACCAGAAAAGGCAGTAATAGATATTGAGATTATGAGCTGCCCCTGACTTCGAACACTCTTCCAACTTCCTGAAAAAGATTAACCAATGCAAATTTGAGAAAAGGGTATGACAAGAACATGCACTGATGCCACTTTAATCAAGTATGTTTCTAAAGAACTCAGGAGAACTAGAATGGCACCAGGGGTTTTTAAATGCTGGGTTGAAAGTAATACGCAGCAAATTCAACAACAGAATTATAAGCCTCAATTTATGTAAAAAAATGAAGATGAATCAGTCCATCTGTAAATTTACTCCCAGCGTTAAAAAAAACTCTATGATCCTACCGAAAGAAACTTGATATAACCATACCAACATCAAATGAAGGAGACTTTAAGAAACATTACTAAAGGTAAAGGGGAACATTTCACTATGATAAAAGGGTCAATCTAATGTTAAGAAAACAATCCTAAACCTATGTACCCGATAACATAACTTCAACACATTTTGCCAAAATGGACAGATTTTTTTTAAAAAAGTAAACCAATCTACTTAACCATAGAGAAATGAGAGTCATTGGATGGAAGGTGTTGGGGGTAGGTTAAATGGGTGATGGGTCTAATCACCACTTGTTGTGATGAGCACTGGGTGTTGTATGTAAGTGATGAATCACTAAATTCTACACCTGAAACTAATATTACACTGCAGGTTAACTAACTGAAATTTAAATAAAAACTTGAAAAGGAAAAAAACAAAAAAATATATCCAAAAATCATAGTGAGACTTGAAACAAAGATATAAATCACCTGACAAACACAATTAACAAACTGACCTGATTCATATTCCATACATACAAGACACTGTACCCCCAAAATATTAGAAAATACATTCTCTACAAGTGCACATGAAATTTATAACCAACTTCAAAAGTCTGGAATCACTCAGAATATATTCTCTGACCAAAGCTGAATCAATTCCAGAAAGATATCTAGAAAATGTCTGGCTGTTTGGAAATTAGGAAATACAGTTCTGAATAATCCATATATGAAAAATAAAGGAAATTAGAAAATAGTTTTTAACCTAAAATAATTAAAACAACAAAAAAATTGTGGGATACAGCTAAAGCAGTGCTTAATGTCAAATGTATGGTCTTTAGTGCAAATATTAGCAAAAAAGAAAAGCTAAATTCAAGAAGCTAGAAAAAGAATAGCTAGTCAAATCCAAACACTAAAGGAAGGAAATAAAGAGGAAAAAACAGAACAATGTTCTATCCTATGAAAGGCTTGATAAAATTGACAAATATCTAGGAAAACTGATCAAAAAAAATTTCCACTGTCAAGGAAAAAGGCAAGCAATACCATCATAGATCTTACAAATATTAAAAAGATTTGGGAAAAATTTAAACCTATTAAATTGACAATAAGATGAACAAATTCTTTGAAAAATATAACTTACCAAAACTGACAAAAGATAGAAAACAGAAACACAAAGATAACAATTAAATTTTAAAACTTTCCCATAAAGAACCAGCCTCAGATCACTTCACAGATAATATCTTCCTAATGTTTTAAGGCAGAGTGTCAATCTCATACAAATACTTCTAGAAACTAAAAGAGAAAAATTTTCCCATCCTCCTTTTTATGAGGACAGCATAACATTGATACCAACACTTACAAGGATATTACAAGAAAGTTATAAAATTTATAAAAATTTGCATATGGATACAGATGCAAAAATCTTAAATAAAACATGTTTAAACCAAAAATCAGTGATATATTGTAAAGGATGACACACCATGACCACGTGGGATTTATTCTCTTAATGCAAGAGTGATTTAAAATTAAAAATTAACTGAGGTTATTCACCAAATGAATCAAGGAAAAAAAGGATAAAAATTAGATGATGATCACAATGGATGCACTTGAGAATATTCACCATCAATTTACAATAGAAAATATCTTAGCTATCTCACAACATAACACTGTGAATCTCACAGCATAACAACGATCAAAAAAGAGCCAAGTACAAAAAAGTACATACTCTGATTACATGAATAAGCTCAAAAACAGGCAGAATTAATTCACAATGTTAGAAGTCAGGAGACTGTTTAGAGCCATGAGTGTAAAGGGGCACAAAGGGACCTCTGGGGTAATGTTCTATTTCTTGAAGTGTGTCCTGGCTGCACTTACTTGTGAACTTTCCTGTAGGTGTGTTATACTTTAAAAATGTTTACACAAAGGGGTGCCTGGGTGGCTCAGTCGGTTAAGCATCCGATTCTTGATTTCAGCTCAAGATGGGATCACAGGGTCTTAAGATCAAGCCCCACATCCGGCTCTGTACTGGGCATGAAAACTGCTTAAGATTCTCTCTCTCCCTCGCTCTTCTGCATGCTCTTGTGCATCCTCTCTCTCTTAAAAAAAAAAAAATGTTTAGGGGCACCTGGTAGCTCAGTTAAGCATCTGCCTTCTGCTCAGGCCATGATCTTGGGGTCCTGGGATCGAGCCCCATGTGGGGCTCCCTACTCCGTGGGGAGCCTGCTTCTCCCTCTGCCACTCCTCTGGCTTGTGCTCTCTCACTATCTCGCTCTCTCTCAATCGTTCAAATAAATATAATCTTT
The DNA here is from genome assembly GCF_037043125.1 of Eumetopias jubatus. Lineage (NCBI taxonomy): Eukaryota > Metazoa > Chordata > Mammalia > Carnivora > Otariidae > Eumetopias > Eumetopias jubatus. Next base: position 31,639,553 of record NW_028274809.1, read on the forward strand.
AAAAAAAATGTCTACATAAAAGAACTGTCTGCTTCAAAAAAATGTTATTTCTTCTTTCAAACTGAAATACCTAGTTTCCCTGTACACATGACCATCTCTACAGTTAAATAAATAAAGACCACTAAAAAGTTGTTTAGAACAAGTTTCCTTAGAAGTATAAGAACATATCTTTAGGCAAAGGAAAGAAAGGAATGTACAAGTGCCAAAAGACAGGGAGGCCTGGTTAACCTACCAACAGAAAATGTAGCTCACTGACCATCAATTATTCAAAACTTGCAAGACCCAGAGAAGAGGCTTCATGAACCACAGCTTTAATGAGTCAACAGTGTGACAAATATGTTGAAAATGTTACCACAATCTTGGGCTATGATAATAGTACTGTGTCCAGAACAGAGCAAGTAATAATCTCATTCTATACTAATTGGTCACCCACATTTAAAGCATTTTTTTTTCAAAATTTAAGAGATGATTGTCAACAAACTGTAGAACACCAATATGGGGGATGGAAATAGAGCCAGCTCACTCATAGTAAGACATGATTTACTTTTGTTTAAACTGGAGAAAACAAAGGGAAACATTTTTACCATTTCAAACACAGGAGAACCACAGTTTACTGGGCATTGGGCTTTTCAAGTTCTCAAAGATAGAAATCTCTTATTGTTAAAATCATCACTAGTCATTTCTCAGGGAGACACCATATTGGAGACAAACATCTCTCTCAAGTCCAACACTACTTGTTTTTGAACCAGGACTAGCAAATTATTATATTTTCAGTTAAGCATCTTAAAGTATGTGGGTTATGTTGGAGACAAGTCTGTAAAAAATGCTTATCTTAAACACTTAAAATCATATTCAGGCCAGAGACAGACTCACACTACCATTAACATATGGAAATTGAGACAAGAGAGGAGTAACAGTCATTTTGTGCTTCCTCTCGAATACATGCTCATTGCTCATATAAGTCAAATTAGCTACACTACTCACATTCTTATCCCCGTTTTTCTTTGATTGAGCTTTTATAGGTGAATTTGTAAAAGTTAAATGACCATATCAGTCAGAGTCCCACCAAATTAAAAGGCTGCCATGCACAAGAAAGATTTGGCATGTTCTGTACTGCTCCAGAAGAGTTACATAAACAAGAGAGAGGCATACTGAATTGCAGCATGAGAAAGATCTTTCAAAAGGAGCTATGCAAGAATGGAGTGGGTTGTATGATGAGGGAGTGAGTTCTTCATTCCTGTAAGGAGTCAAGCAAAGGCTACATTGCCATCTCTCAAGGAGGCTATAGAAGAATTGTGTGATCCTGAAGAGCCCTTCCAACTCTGAAACCTACAACATCTAGAACCTCAAAGCTCCTTTAGGCTTTGAACCTGAAGTTAGAGAAACTTCTTGCAAGAAGAAATCTCTGCTGTATCATAAAAATAATGTTTTCCACATAGGGAATATAGTCAATGGTGTTGTAATGGCACAATATGGTGACAGATGGGAGCTACACTTGTGAGCATAATGTATCGAGTTGTTGAATCACTATGTTGTACACCTGAAACTAACATAACATTGTGTCAACTGTACTTCAATAAGAAAAAATGTTTTCAGAGGTTCAGCATGATTCCACAATTATTGTGCAACTCTGAGCAGAAAGTCTGAGCAAAACACCAAATTTTACCTTTCTCAATCTATGAGTTATTCTTGTGTCTTGCTGTATAACCTGAAAATTCACTAATTTATAAACATCTTTAAGGAAGAGAGTCTTCTATATCCAAAGTAATAGAATCACTCTAATAAACAAAATAAAAATGTGAGAATTTTATATTACTTACATTTATAAATAGGCTAATTTCTCATTCTAAAACAGGTCTTCCTCGTCCCTACCCCCTAATGTGGGGTTTTCAATCCTTGACTAGTAAATTCATAAATTCAAAAACTCAAAGGAATCCACTGGCTCACAGACCATCTAGAGTCCTCCCATCTTACGGTGGGGGGTTGGTGGAGAGACACCACAATATCAAAGATTAAATCACAAAGAAGATTGTGGTTGGCTTGGCTTGGCTTGTGATAGATTATCTTAAACAAAAGTAGTCAGTATAAAAACACCAATTCCAGGATAAATTTTCAATTTTATCTCATAATCCAAGTTCTGACAATACTACTTATTCTCCTCTTCAAGAAGGAAGAAAAATATTTAAGTATCAGGGCATATACTTCACTTTCTAATTCATATTATCAACAAAATATTTAAAAAGAATCTTAATCACCCCATGTCATTTTTCATTCGGCTTTAGGAGGTAGCCATAATCTCATCAGTTTTCTTTGTATAAAGGACTTTAAAGGTTCATTTTTCATCCTGGAATTAACCTAAACTTATTTGAGGGGGAAAAAAAAACGGTCCAGATACCTAAATTCTTTTTTTTTTTTAAGAAAGGACAATTTTTAATTATTTTCGAATCTAGTGCCTACATTATCACAGCACACTCTCTTTACAAGAATATGGAAATTTCTTCTTTCTATGGATCTAAGTGTTAAATGCAGAAAAGCACAAAAGCCTTATATAAATCTTCAGGATTAAATACATTATAATCTTAAAACCAAAGTTCTATCAGGAAAATCAAATGCTAAAGTCTGAAATTAGCAAAAATTGCACTTGTATTTTAATTGATACACTTATTTCAAAAGCTTTCCAATATGAAAGACTTCCAAAACATTAAACCATTACTAATTTAGTAATGCTGGAACAGTGTTTCAAAAACAATTTTAAAGAAAACAGCTGATTTTTTTTTAAATCATGCTTTCCACTAATTGTTTTCAGTGAAATTTTATAATCCAAAGACCTGGATGCAAAGGGTTTAGAAGCTGTGTGGTCCAAAGGAATGCAAAGCCTACAGCCAAAGAAGGGAAGCAGCCATGTCCCCAAAGAGAAGAATAAGCTATTATTAAAAAAAAAAAAAAATTATTATAAAACCTTAGAAAGCATTCTTCTACAAAATGAATTTTAATAGGAATTTGAGAATACAAACTCATACAACTCAAGGTTTACTCAATGCATTCTTGCCACTATGATGCTGGCGTCTGTGTAAGGTAATTCCAAAGAAGAGCTCTGACAGACACTGTCAGTTGTGTGTGTATCTTTATGCATATGAATTAATAAAGGCGGTTTAAAGCATTCCACAGGTAACCACCATGGCCTCTAGATCTTCACTCAAACACAAAGGTTTATGCTCCGTCACTGAAGAAAATAAGACCTAGAAAAGAGAATTTTAATTTACAACAGAAGAGTACTGCTGACAGTGTTCATAAAAACATGTAACTCTCAGAGAAACATAAAGACCTCATCAACTTTATTCCTGCTCACTGTTTCTAAGACTACTTTTCAGTATGGCCATGATAGGAATGTTGAAGGAATAGCTGTCTCTGAAAGTACTGGGATACTATTACCCGTTACTATTAACTTTGCTTCTCCAACAACAACCGGGCCATTCGTCCCGGATGCTAGAGATGGATCACTGATGAAGCTAAAAAGAACACAGAAAGTAGAGGTCAGGAATCAGTAGAAGCTGAGCTCAAGTACCCCCTGTTCAGAGCGTTGGAACCGCACTACCCCATCCAACCCCAGAAAGCTAGTAGCCAGGTTTACAAATCAGCCTTCCTCCCCAGCTACTCTGGGTAGGCAGTTAGGGGAATGTGTGCCTCCAAAATGAGGGATACAGGAAACAAGAGAACCCAACACATAAGACATGGGAAAGGAATTCCCCCAAAAACAGTGACAGCAATCAATCGTATAGTCATGCAGGGGTATAAAGAACAACCTATCTTGACATAATCAGCACAATGAAGGGCTCCAGGAAACATACAATCTTGTTAGATTTTAGGACAGTTTTAAATCTGAAGAAAATGGTACTACAGAGTCATCTTATACAACTATCAGGAGAAAAAAGAAAGCATGAGACTCAAAGAAAACTAAGCAAATAAAATAGATTAACTCCAAGAAAACAAAAATTTGCACAAGACCGGAAGTAATCATAGTTATTGGCTCAAGAGCGAACAGTATCGGCATGGTTACTCGAGTGAAAACACTGAATAGAGTTAAGCAAAAATTCCAACAATTCTGGGCAACGGGAGAGAAAAAGTGAAGAAGTTATAAGAAAGTTATAATTTTCAAGTACCCTAATGGGACATGACAGATTGATGAATGAAGGGAGAGCAAGTTTTTATTTCCAAATAAAAGCACACTGCTATCCCTTGACTCACAAATTGTTTAGAGTTACGGATACCTAAAAAAGACAGATAAAGGATTGAGAGTGGGTTACTTCTTAGAAGCACTGTTTTTAGTTATGGGCCTTTGAGCACTATTTGACTTTTCAAACTAGAAATGGGCAAACTGTGGCCCACAAATCCCGCCCACCATCTATTTTTGTAAATTCAGTTTAGTGAAATGCAGCCATGCTCACTCGTGGAAGTATTGTGAATGGTTGTTTCACAGGACAACGGCAGAGGTGAATAGCTGTGACCAAGATCATATGGCCCGCAAAGACGAAAATATTTACTATTTGCTAACTCCTGCTTTAAACCATGCGTAAGAATTACTTTGATTGTAAAAATTAAATGGTACAGAAGGGTGGCCCATTGTATTCCCAGAAGCAACTCTTTAAGGTATCTTGTTTTAGTCTATTTGAATGTTAACTCCTCTCTAAATAAGCATTTCTCATGGTCTTAACTGACTTCAGAATTCATCTTTTGAACTTTGATATCATGATGGCAATTAAGTGTATTTAGGATCCTCCAACTTTCCCATCCTTCTTTCTCCTAATATTTCTATTCAAATATATTTCCTTGAATGGTTTTTATCTTTAATGAATAACTTAAACTTCTGTTTTTAATTCTACCATCTAAAGGTTGCATCTCTCCACTCCTCAGAATAAAAGAGGACATCACAGTTATTTCTATCCTTCTGCCCTTTCACTTTCCATATCTGTCATCTCTACCTTTACTTTTACATTATCAAAGTTGAAAACATTTACATTCCCTTCTGGAATGATAACCATACTTTGTCTATAATTTGATTCCACAGGTTGAAAGCCAATGGCTAGTACTGACATTTATGGCAGCCAAAGGAACAGTATTCCCTGACAAACCAAATAGGAAATGACTGTCTGTCATTCTTTACAGTGCTAATGTCATAACCCCTAAGCCATTCAAACAAGAATGTTCAAATATGTTCTCCTTGATACAGTCTACCCTTTGCCAAAAATTATGTTAGGGGACTTTGATACATAAGCTATAAGGGTTGATCTCAATATCAAAAATGTGTAGATCATTCTAAAATATACTTTTATAATATTTGCTATATATAGTATATATACAATTACATGTGTATGTGTGTGGCACTCAACAGTAAAACAAATTATCCCCAACTTTATACAGGCAAGAAATATCACTCTGAGAATGATCATGGTTGCCTCTGATAACAAAGTAGAAATAGGCTAATTTTTCTAGGAAAATTATAAATTTGCCTGGTATCTAGAATATGAGAAGTCCTTCCCATAGCCCAATAGTAATAAAAGATACTAATCATTTCCTATTCTTCCTAGAACAAATGACCACTAACTTAGTGCCTTAAAAAAAGTTATTATCTTATAGTTCCATAGGTCTTAAGTCTGATGCAGGTCTCATTGAGTTAAAATCAAGTTGTTGGTGGAGCTGAATTCCTAGTCTGGGGGCTCTAGGGCAAAATGCTTTCCTTGGCTTTTCTAGCTTCTAGTGGGTTCCCACATTCTTTGACTCAGGCCTTCCTCCCACTTTTAAAGCTAGGAATGGCCAGCCCAATCTGACCTCTTCTGCTTCCTTCTTCCACATATAAGGACTCTTATGATTACACTGGGCCCATCAGGATAATGCAGGACAATCTCCCTATCTCCAAGTTAACTGACTAGCAACCCTAATTCCATATGCTAACTTAATTCTCATTTGCCTGTAACATAACATATACATGGGTTCTGAGGACTAGGAAGTAGACAGACAACTTTGGGAAACCATTATTTTGCCTAGCAATAAGGTCAAATACAGTATATTGTCTTTTTTGTTTTTAGCGTGTCTTAACAGCTCTATTACTCCAAATTAAATAGCAGTGAAAATCAGGGTTTTAGAAGACCCATCTCAGAGTTGTGTTTGGAATGAAAAGGGTTATAATTTAGGCTAATGAAGTACCTAGAAGACACATCTTCAGAAATTTTCAGTGTTAATTTAGACACCTAGCCTTCATGAAATGTTGGGTCATATTCAATTTTTGGTCTAACATTCCAGGGAATGAAACCCAACAGCAGCATTAGTTTTTAAACAGTCCAAGAGACAACAAAGATACAAAATAGAGATAAAAAATCTAGGATGGAAATAAAATCTAAAATTGGGTCAGTGCTAATTTCATCTGAAGCACAGAGGCACTAACCGATCAGACCAGAGGCCAGCTAAGGAAAGCCGATCTGATGTCACCAGCCCACTATGTCAGCCCACCCATTTGACCCTTAGAGCCACACTTACCAGTGGAAAAAGTATTTCCAGCCAAACGTTCTCTCCTCTGTTCTGCTTTCTCAGTCCTTTCAGATTGGAGAAAGGATTAAATTGCCTCCATAGTGAGTAATGTTTCATAAATTTGGAAGAAGGCTATTTATACCTCTTTCCACAATGGACATGGAAGTTTATCATCAAATCGTTACTTGCCTTCCTTTTTCTATACATGAATAACCAAAATTTTGACTTTCTTCATAACTACATCATTAAGTATACTTTTTCTTGTTCTTCTCCAAAATTTTTACAAGTCTTTCACCTGCTAAAAGGCAGAGTCCAAGACATAAAATGCACAGCCTAAGTCACAGTGGGAATACCAAGATTATACTACAAAAGCAATGCCTTTTCTCTATTTGTGACTCCCCATGGAAGGCAGGGGCTGACAAAAACAACAACACAATCAGGTACTACTTGGAGTCAAGAAAATATAAGATACCTGGAGAATCAGAGGGAAAACTTACAGCATGCATCAAAAGCACTGCTTTGAGGAAATTTATAGAACTGAATACAAATATTAGAAAAGAAAAATAGACCTAAAGTCAATAATCTCAGTTTTCACTTTAGGAAACTAGAAAAAAAAAAAAAAAGCAGCAAATACAAAATAAACAGAAAAATTACAGCACAAACCAATGAAATTGACAGAGTTATCAATAAATCCAAGTTGATTCTTTAAGAAGACCAATTAAATTCTCAAGCCTCTAACTATGCTAAGAAAAAAGAGAGGACTCAAATTACTAATATCAGGAGTAAGAGAGAGGACAGCTCCTATGGACATTAAAATAATAATAACAGAATACTATGAACAACTCTATGTACATAAATTTGATAACCTTGATGAAATGGACCAATTCTTCATAAGACACAATCTGCTAAAACTCACACAAGAAGAAATATACAATGTGACTAGACCTGTATCTATTATGTTGAATTGATCATTGATAACCCTTCCAAAACAGAAAGCACCAGGCCAAGATGGGTTCACTGGTGAATTGTGCCAACCATTTAAGAAAGAAATTATACAAATTATCTTAAAAAGTTACAAGAATTCTCTAAAATCACTATCAGAGGATAGAAGCAGAGGGAATATACCCTAACTTATTCTGTGAGGCCAGCATTACCCTAATATTAAAATGAGATAAAGACATCAAAGAAAACTAGACCAATCTCTCTCAAGTAAAATTGAATCCAACTATGAATAAAAACAACTGTACACCATAACAACCAACTAAGATTTATCCTAGGTATGCAAGGCTGGTTTAACTTTCAAAAATTAATTAATGTAGGGACACCTGGGTGGCTCAGTCGGTTAAGCGTCAGCCTTCAGCTCAGGTCAAGATCCCGGCGTTCTGGGATCAAGTCCTGCATCAGGCTCCCTGCTCAGTGAGGAGCCTGCTTCTCCCTCTCCCTCTGCCTGCTGCTACCCCTGCTCGTTCTCTCTCTGGCAAATAAAGTAAAATTAAAAAAAAAAAAATCAATTAATGTAATCCATCACATCAATATACAAAAATCACATAATCATATCAATAAATGCAGAAAAAACGTTTGATAAAATCCAACATCCATTCATGATAAAAATTCTCAGTAAATTAGGATTAGAGAGGAACTTCCTCAACTTCATAAATAATATCTACAAAAAAATCTACAGCTAACATCATACTTGGTGGTGAGAAACTGGAAGTTTCCCACTAAGATCAAATACAAGGCAAGGATGTTCCCTCTCACCACTCCCTTTCAACTTATGCTGGAAGTGTTAGCTAATGCAATAAAACAAAAAGAAGAATTAAAAGGTATACAGATTAGGAAGTTCAAAATAAAAGTGAATTTGTTCACAGAGGACATGATTGTCAATTCTTTCGAATTTTCTACATAGACAAAAAAAAAAAAAAAAAGTCCTGAAACTAGTAATTACAGCAAGGTTGCATAATACAAGGTTAATATACAAAAGTCAAACACATTCCTATATACCAGCTATGAATAAGTGAAATTTGAAATTAACTCTTTCCACATTATCACTCCAAAAAATGAAACATTAGGTATAAACCTAACGAAGTATGTACAAGATCTACATGAGTAAAGTTACAAGTTTCTGATAAGTTAAATAAAAAAAGATATTCCTTGTTCACAGACAAGAGGACTCAATATTGTCAAGATATTAGTTCTTCCCAATTTGAACTATAGATTCAATGTAATCTCAACCAAAATCCCAGCAAGTTATTTTGTGGATATTGACAAACTAATTCTAAAGTTTATATGGGGAGGGCAAGGCCCAGAATAGCCAACATAACATTAAAGAGGACTGAAACTCCCCAAGTCTCAGACTTACTATAAAGCCACACTAATCAAGACAATGTGGTACCAGCAAAAGAACACACAGATCAACGGACAGGACAGAGAGCCCAGAGTCAACGGATCTTTGACGAAAGAGCGAAGATACTACAGTTGATCCTTGAACTACACAGGGGTTAGGGGCCCCAAACCCCCATGCAGTTGAACGTCCACATGTAACTTCTGACTCCCCCAAAACTTTACTAATAGCATACTGCTACCAACTGTATACCTTACCAAGAACAATCAACACAAATTTTGTATATTATATACTATGTTGTTAAAGTAAGTTAAAGGAAAAAAAAGTTAAGAAAACCATAAAAGAACACATTTACAAACCTGTACCATATTTGTTGAAAAAAGTAAAGTATATAAAGTGGACCCATGCAGTTCACACCCATGTTGTTCAAAGGTCAACTGTACAATGGAGCAAAAAGAGTCTTTTCAACAGTGATGGAACTAGACATCCACATGCAAAAAATTAATCTAGATACAGACCTTATACCCTTTGCAAACAGTAACTCAAAATAGATCATGAACCTAAATGTAAAATACAAACTATAAACTTCTAGAAAATAATATAAAAGAAACTCTAAATGACTTTGGGTATGGCAATGACGTCAGGTACAACACACAAGGGATGATCCATAAAAGAAACAATTAAAATTAAAACTAGATCTCATTAAAATTAAAAATTTTTAATTCTCTTGACATTGTCTTTTGGAAAAAAGAGGACAAGTTGGGGTGCCTGGGTGGCTCAGTCGTTTGGGTGTCCGACCCTTAATTTTGGCTCAGGTCATGATCTCAGAGTCATGGGATAGAGCCCCGCAGAGGGCTCCACACTCAGCAGGGAGTCTGCTTAGGATTCTCTCTCTTCCTCTCCTTCTGCCCCTTCCCCCTCTAAAAATAAATGAATAAATCTTAAAAAAAAAAAAAAAGACGATGACAAGTCACAGACTGGGAGAAGGTGTTTGGAAAAGACATGTCTGATACAGGAACTATCCAAAATACACAAAGTACTCTTAAAACTCAACAATAAGGTAACAAAAACCTTCACAGTTACCTCACCACAAAAAATACAGATGACCTAAAAGCACATGAAAAATGATTCACGCTGTATGTCAGGAAAATGCAAATTAAAACAATGAGATACTACTACATAACTATTAGAATGGCCAAAATACAGAACACTGACAATACCAAATGCTGATGAGGATATGGAAGAACATGAAATCTCAGTCACTAGTGGGAATGTAAACTGGTACAGCCACTTCGGAAGACAATTGGGTGGTTTTTTACAAAACTAAACACACTCTTACCATATGACTCAATAATCAAACTCCTTGGTATTTACCCAAAGGAGTTGAAAACTTAATGTCCACATGAAAACCTGCACATGGATGTTTATAGCAGTATTGTTCATAATTGCCAAAACCTGGAAGCCACCAAAGAGGACCTTCTGTAGGTAAATGGATAAATTATGGTACGTTGAGACAATGGAGTATTAGTCAGCACTAAAATAAGCTATCAAGCTATGAAAAGAAATGCAGGATCCTTAAAAGCATATTACTAGTGAAAGCCAATGGGAAAAGGCTACATACAATATAATTCCAATGTCATATACATTCTGGAAAAGGTAAAACTATGGAGACAGTTAAAAGATCAGTGGTTGCCAGAGGTTCGGTCAGAGGAGAGATGAAGAGGCAGAGCACAGAATTTTTAGGGGAATGAAAATATTCTGTATGATACCATAATTATGGATAGATGTACATTCTACATGTTTGGACAAAAGTATGACAACACCGAGAATGAACCATAATGTGAACTATGGACTGTGGATGATTATGATGTGTCAATGTAGGTTCATCAATTATAACACATGTACTACTCTGATAAGTGTTGATAATGGGGGAGGCTATGCATGTGGGAGAGGGGGATAAAATTTTATGGGAAATCTCTATAACTTTCCCTCAATTTTGTTGTGAACCTTAAACTTCTATAAAAATATAAAGTTATTTTTTTAAATAGATGGCTCCCAACCACATCTTTACCGTGACTTATTACTGAGATCCACTGTGACATCTCAACATAGATGCCTTACACCTACATGCTCAAGACTGAGTACATGACGTTTCACATCCTAAGTTTTCTTTTCTCAGTGAACGGCAGTACTTTTCCAGTTCTGTGAGCTGTGAGTCTAGGATTCATCTATACCCACCTCCCTTACCCCTCTATGAAATCCATCCACAAACTCTGTTAATTCTTTTTTCTAAGTCTACTTCAAATCTGTCCACTTCTCCCCACTTCCACAACTAGCTCCCTAGTAACTGACTACCATCTCTTGTCTATACTACAGTAATAGTCAACTAATGGTCTGGTCTACATCTACTCCCTTTTCTTCAAATACTTTTTGGCCTTCCTAGAATCATGTGCTTAGAGTCCTACTACTGTTTCAATCCAAGAAGCTCTTCTTCCTTGCCTGAAATGATCTTTCTTCTTTCTCTCCCTGTTTCAATCTTACCTATTATTCCTGTAGGCCCGATTCAGATACCTCACCATATATGTAAATCCTTCCCCAATTCCCCAATCAGAATTAATTTCTTCTTCTACCATGCCCTTATGTTACTTTGTTCACATTTTGCTCATATAGATTTCATTTTGCCTCTACGATCAGTTGTTCGTATGTTCCACTCTCAAGAGTATGGACAAGGTCTTCACCATCTTAATATACTCTTATCACTTCCCCACCCAAGAGCCCAAGCCAACATTATAAATCCAGCATGAGCTCAACAAGCAGCAAACCCAATTACCGGTGATGCCATATGCATAATATCTTATTTTGACATAAGATGAATGCTTAGGACCAGGGTAAGTTCAAGAAAGGAAAACTACACCAGTCAACAACAGGAAACAGTCAACTGTCATTTAGTAAATAATTACTGCACAACAGCTTTCAGCTCTGTGTAAGGACCAACTCACAGTCACAGAATTCCTTAAGAGTCTTCAACCTCTCACATATTGCCCAAGATGTTCCTATAGTGTCCCGGGCATCCTCTAAAACTTGGTAAGAAATATGTCAATTAACATCAATACTAAACCTTATTTATCCCAGTAATTTCTACTTCCTTGCAACACAGCTTTATTATGAGTATACGAACATTACCAGTTAGAGGCTGTGAACTGTTTCATCAAAAAAGAACTTTAACCAAATTACTTCATTTTGCAGATGAGGCAACTGAGGCCCAGAGTCATTGAACATATTCCCTGAAGTCACAAAATGGGTCAGTAGTAGAGCCAAGATTATAGCACAATTTTCATGAGTCTGGGTTTAATGAGTTAGCACTTGATGATCTGCATAAAATAGAAGGGGTCATAGGCATGGTTAATTGGAATGGTTGGAATTTTTCATCCACCAGTTAAAGAATGTGGCTCACTGCTTCCAAAATAAGAAAATCTGCCATTGGGTGTGGGGCCACAGCTCTGAACCAGATGGCATAAAAGACCCATGCCAGGAAGAATATCCTTGTTCTGCTGGCAAAGCCCTCATAAGCCCTTTTAAGAGGAGCCAAACAGCTGTAGGGTGGGGCATTCCTGGACAGGACTCCACCTTCCATATGGTCAATAACCATAGCCTATCCTTCAAGGCTATCCCAACACCTTTCACAAATTTTATCCTTTTTAATCATTTTTTAAAACCGTAAAGTTGGGACATTTTGTACTTTTTAAAGAATTTTAAAAGCCTGGCTTAAAGAACAAAGTCAAAAAATATCAAGAAAGTCACAGCCATAAACATGATTAACACACTGCAGGGTACTGAAAAGCCACTCCCCCAAATTCTTAACATTTCTAAATCAGTACAAACATTCTCTCCAGTCTTCTTCCTAGGGGCAATGAAGCAAATGAAAATTGAACCCAGCAAATACTTACATCAAATATTTACATATGTCAAAGTTCCTATTAAACACAAGGCTATTAAACCAATGCCCAATAAACAAGAAGAATAAGGTAAAAGGAAGGGAGGGAGCTAAAATATACAGATTAGTCCTTGGACTGTCTCATTCTACCTCATCCTGTACGTACTCACTAATGAGCACAGGAGACAAATTCTTACTATGCCTCGTCTCAGACATTCACATACGTAAAAAAACTATTATCAGGAAATACAGCCAAAGAACTAAGCACTGCTAATGAGTCCAAATTCTCTCAAGCTATTTGCCTTAAGTTCTTCAGAATGGATTTCGCCAGAGCCAATGTATGCTTATAAGGAAAGTTCCTTAAAAACCAGAATCAATTTTTAAATGTAGAAATAAAAAGATCCTTTCATTGTAAGTGCTTTTATACAGTGCATTACCATTCACTATCATGTCAAACAGGAAAATCAGCATTCTTCACTACATTAGAACAATGATCAAAGTTTGCCTTTAATAACTAACTTACAGGGAGAGTGGTAAGCATTTAGTTATGCCCCAGCTGCCAAGACTTTTATTTGCTTTATGTATTTTCAGACCACAACTACAGGTCATTTGGCATACACAAACACAATAGAAATTCCCAGATGAAATATAGGTATTCCTCCATTTCTTGAAAAAGTCTAGCAGCTGAGCACAAGCAACTGATGTTTTATTCCATATTCAATTTTTATCACCCCAGACATTTTCTACCTTGTCATCTACCTTTGAGATTTGAATAAAAAATTGAGATTCAGGGATGGAATGCACAGCATGAGGACTATAGGTAAAAATACTCTATTGTGTATTTAGAAGTCAGTAAAGACTAGATCTTAAAAGTTCTCATCACAAAAATAATTTGTAACTATGGTGACAGAACTAGACTTATGGTGATTATTTCACAACACATACAAATATTATGTTGTACACCTGAAACTAATGTATCAATTGTATCTCAGTTTAAAAATAGAGATTCTCAGAATAAAACCTCTCCATTGATATAACTAACCAATGAGCAAGTTATTAGACAGTAATGAGGTTAGAATGTCAAAGCAATAATTTTAGCTTCAGATTATGATTTAAATAAAAATCCCATCAAATTAGGGACCCTATTTGTCTGAACAAGATGAGTTTATCATGTTTGAATATTGAAAAAAGATTTTTCATTGTTTCATATGCACTGTCCATTACTTGTACACTTAAAAATTTTTTTTCCAACTTCAGCTAATGCACACATGTCAAAAAAACACTTTCCTGAGGGTACCATTTCAGTCTAGAACAGTGACACTGTATATGACCGCTAAAACTAGAACTGGTTAAAGCTTAAGTTCCAAAGTAATAAATTCTTTTACTTGAGATTTATTTATTTATTTGAGAGAGAGAGAGAGAGAGAGAACCCATGAGTAGGGGGAAGGCAGAGGGAGAGGGAGACAAGCAGACTCCCCGATGACTGGGGAGCTCTTTGCAGGGCTGATCCCAGGACCCCAAGATCATGACCTGAGCCAAAATCAAGAGCCAGATGTTCAACCGACTCAGCCATCCAGGCATCCTTACAAATTATTTTAAAAAGAGTTGTTATCTACTATATGTGACACCTTCTGGTAGCTACACTGTATATAGTGAGATGAGTCTTCATTATAACATTTACAGGTAAACATTACTAACACTTGTACACAGATGAGGAAAACAAGGCTCAAAGAGGTAGCATACCTCACAGAAGGTCCAAGAGCTGGTAAGTGGAAGAAACACACCTGAAATTTACAAGCCTAGGTCCAATCCCACATTTCAAGTATTTCACCCCTTACCCATCTGCCTTTAATCTCACACTTATATTTTAAAATAAGAACAAACTAGTTAAGAAAATGGTTTCCTTTATTTGGTAAAAATCAGCAGACCTAATAGGGTTTAGCTTCCAGAAGTGTTTAACCTTAACCCTTATGTTTCACAGCATAGACGTAAGTTCAGCAAATAAGTACTGGCACCATAACAGAGGACAGGAATGACATGTTTGCCAAGACAGTATTAAAATCCAGTAGAATGTCGTCTTAAGGCAGAACTCAGGATAAGCTAACAGGAACCTCAGGAGGATGAGGGAAACTCAGTTGGCAGGATGAGCCCAGACGGCACGAGATGTGTGAGCCAACAAGTAGGGCCAGACTAAAAGAATGGTACTGAGGTTACAGCTCGTCCCACTTACTCCCAGAACGGTAAATTCCAATAAGGAATGACTAAAAATACGGCTAATGTAAAGAAAACAGTTTGCTTAGTTTTGGTGCATGGATAAAGGAAGAAAGGTAACAAAGCTCTGCTTCATGGTCAATAATAGGGTTACAGGATGAGTGTACATCTCATAATGCAACCTATGCAGTTAGAACATACATACTAGAGCAGCAATCCTCAAGTTGGTCCACAGACTCATGAGCATCCCCCAAATCTTTTCAGAGAATCCAGGATGTCCTAACTACTTCCTTAAGTATGGATTTGCCATACAGGATATGCTGACCTTGGGACTGATATTGGGTAAAACTGCTGGTGCCTTTGCATGACTAACAGTAGAGGCACTGAACATTACGAACAGTCATTTTATTTTCACAACTCACTCCTGACTTAAAAAAAAAAAAAAGCAGTTTCACTAAAGCGATAAGCACTATAAATTTTATTAAATCTCATCCCTTGACTATACATCTCTAATACTCTGTGTGACAAAATAAGAAATATGCATAAAGCCCTTCTGAATTTTCTAAAAAAAAAAGAAAGAAAGAAAACTTGTGCTATTAAGTCACAAGCTGAACTGGCTGCCTTTTTTTAAGGTTTTTTTTTTTTAAGATTTTATTTATTTATTTGAGAGAGAGCAAGAGAGATTGAAAGAATGAGTGGGGGTAGAGGTAGAGGGAGAAGCACACTCCCCGCTGAGCAGGGAGCCCGACAAGGGACTCAATCCCAGGACCCTGGGATCATGACCTGAGCCAAAGGCAGACGCTTAAGCGACTGAGCCACCCAGGTGCCCTGAACTAGCTGTTTTAATGAACATTTTTCCTTGAAAGAATGATAAACTATCATTTTCCAGAGTTCAGTATTCGGCAGACTAAGTTTTTTATTTTAACTCCAGGATAATTAACATACAGTATATTACTTTCAGGTGCACAATACAGACATTTTTTAAATAAAGCAAACCTGTCACCTAAAGGAAAACTGGTAACATTTTTAGTCAATCAAATTCCAGCTTCTGGACAAAAATTAGAATTGTGGGTAACTTGTAACCTCCACCATGAGCTCGACAGCTTCACATTACTAAAAGACCTTTCTGATGAGATCAGTGATGATATTTATGAATGTGACAATTCTGATATACAGTGAAATGTACTGACATTTGAAAGATCTACATAACATCTACTGATATTATCCAAGGGACAGTGTATGTTACAAAATCTAGGAGTAAAAAACTTCATTCAAAATCCAAGATAACAATGGATTTTTATTTAACAGCATTTAAATGTCATTAATATGGTTTCCTTTTCTTCTTTGCAAACAAACAAACAAACCCTTACACTACTACTTGTCAAGTTTTGGTATAATATTAAAGAGTAACATACACAATTTTCCAACTACATTATCTGTGTAAATTCCAATCTTCTTTATAAACTTTGGCCCAAAGAACCAATCAAAACAGACAATGCAGAAAGAGATTGGAGAGTCCAGCCAACTCATTAAGTTAGACATTAAAGAGATGTGAAAATATAAAACAGCACTTTCCTTGATAAGGGTTTTACTTTGAAAAGTAGTTGCTTCTCAGAAAAATGTTATTTGTGTTAGCACACAATGGGCTCATTTATGAATAAAGTTTTAATATTTTCAGTGCCTCCATTCTAATGTCTAATCCAAAATATTGACAAATATAAACCACATAAACTTAAGCACGCTGAGGTCTTCAAGCAGTGAAGAGAGGAAAGAGGTTCGGAGCCACGGTGTTTGAACACCTGTAGGGCAGTGGAGATGAGGAAAGAGTACCTGAGTATCATGGCTTGTTCTGCCCCTAGTTATCAAGTACTCGGTTTGAAAAGGAAATGTCTTTGTTTAGAGGGTTTTTGTTTTTGTTTTAAGGGAAAGCAAATTGCAGCTGGGGTTCACTCCCGTGGGCTAGGGAGATGGCAAGGCCTTCGCAAGCCCCATTTCTTGACACTCCTTTCAGGTATTCTTGTTCAGGGGGTAGGAAACACAAGCAAGGGGGAAATGGAAAAGTCCACCATCAGCACTAGGATCATGACTGGTAGAAAAGCTAAGCACTCCCATCTTGAGCATATACTTTTCCAGGACATTCAAAAGCATGTGGGAGCGAGTGAGATGAGGGAAAAGGAAAGATCACTATCTGTTTCTAAGATAACTCAACAAAGAGAGGACCAAGGAGAGACTGAGTGCCTGAAAGGTCATTGGAACTGCCAGTTCTTACTACTACTAGCCTGACCTAAGGGGATTCCTGACCTGCAGGAACAGAAGGGCAATTGACAGGCAATGTTTCCCCACCCCCCCACCCCCCAGTAAAGCAGTCACACTCAACCTCTACAGCCATAAGAAAGTATCCAGGCTCTGGGAAGGAAGGAAATTAGGATTTAAAGTCATTCTGAATTGCTCCCCAAATTATATGACAATTTGAGGATTAATGGGTTCGTTTTTGACATATTCCACAAAGCAACATTGCATGTTCTATAAATTCATTCATTAATACTTTAAAGTGATATAGAATTAAGAGTAAACTACATTTGGTAGCATTTTTCTTTAGGAATTATAAAACATCACGCAACTGCTATCATTAGCAGGAATTAATGTGTTACATTCTTTAAAGAAGTTACAGGACAAAACATTTCACTAGGGTGATAGTAGTGGTAGGGGGAGCAAATCACTAAACACAAAGAGCAGCAACTTATTTAAGGGCTCAAAATTTAGTACTGAAGTAGTCACTTCAGAAATATACTTCTGTAACCTTGTAGAACCCAGATCAGCACTTAACTAGATGTTGGCTTGATCTACTAATGATTCATTATACATTGTCTGAGCTCCTTCCAGAAACAGTATTGACATAACAGTAAATTAGCATCTGTTTTAAAGAGCATACATTTCTATGTCTTATTTATTCTCATACTCCCCTCCAACTTTGCTTATTACCTGGCAAACTATAGGTATTCAATAAAAAAAACTAACTGTTTTAAATGTTTAATAGCTGGGGAAGGGAAAGGAAGACATTTCCCTTTAGGAGACTTAAAGCATCCAGTTGTTGCTTTTCTAAAAAATTGCAAAGACCAGTTGCAAGGAGATGGTTAATTGCAATAATCAACATGGTTGAAATGGAAACTATCGATTGAAGGAGAAAACCTTCAGACCAAGGAAAACAACACAGGGGATGGAAATCTATAATTTAGAAGGCCCAATATACAAAACATTTGTTGAACGGCATCTTCCCTAAGGGGAATAGATGAAAAGAAAGTACATTATCTAGAGACCTCACTGAGAACAATGGGAAGCACTTCACACCTCTTCCTTATTGAGGGAGCTTTAAGGTTGGAGGTGAGTTATCTTGTAGGGGCTTTTTCAAGTAGAACCACATTGCTTCAGGTCGCCACACAGAAAACAATTTAGCTCAGAATATTCCAACAGCAGAAAGAGAATGGCATTAATGCCAGAATTATATTGTATGGTAATGGTTGCCAGTTTATGCTTAGTGTGAAAAGGAAGGTTGGCTTGAGCCTAGGTAGTTGTATCATAATCTTTTTCGTAAATAGCATCCATTGTTTAGAGAGACAGATTCATGTTATCTCAGTGGCATTATTAAATAATATATGAAAGTACTTAAGCTGATGATAAAATGGTCTCAACACCACATTCCACATGTAGGAAAGTCTAGACCAAAGGCAGTGCAAACCACTGCCTGACTCATAAAAGGGTTTTGACTTGCACAGTATTTTTTTTTCATTTTTGTTTTGTTGTTGTTGTTTGTTTTTTACTTGCACAATATTTTAAAGACGGGAAATTCTGCAAATAAATCTGGTTTTCCATCTCCTCCTGGGGAAAAAAAAAAACAAAAACCCATGATCTGTCAGAAGTGGGCCTGCAATCCAATGTAATCACCTGGATTGGACATGATGCCGTACATGCATGTGTGAACACACACACACACAGTGCATCCTCTCCACTTGGCCGATCTCCACCACTCCTTATTGTGTTCATGCAGCCCATCTCATTCATTTGATTTCCCCATCCAGCTCCCCTGGTGGTTGAGTTAAAAACTCCTGGATGGCCAGCTTATCTCAGGGGATCCCTCTTATGAGTACCAGCTATCTAAAGTACAGGTCGGGATTACAGAAGCAAATGACTTCTTGAGGCTATTTTTGTGAGCCAAATATTAATTTAAGGGAAAATACCACAATTGTCCAATCTTGTCAAAATTACTAGGATTTTTCCAGTGGAATAATAGAAAGTTAAAATCTCTACTATTGATTACTTTTCAGGTCAAGAGCATTTGATAACACTCAATAAAGCAGTTACATGTCTAAGAATGCAAAGTGGGGAGTTAGCATTTTCTGAGATCAGCATATCTATACTGCCAATACAGCCAGAGAATGCTAAAACGCCTGGAACCAGTGTGATAGCTGGCCTGGCTACTTAAACTTTCAAGGACTAAGACATTTGCTATACATACTCTCAAAGAAATGGAACTAAGGTAGTGCATTTTAATATCTATAAGCTTTTAAGTGTCTGCAAAGACCATGAGGATTGATTGGGCACTTGACTATTTCTTTGCATAAGTTATTGGGAAAGAATAAAATACTCAAAGACACACTGGTAGCAACAGCTCACATGCCCTGGAAATAAGAGTTGGGATCCTTAAATAGGACACCTTTGTTGGATCCTGGAGCTGTTTTGGTTTTTCGTTTTTTAATACTAGAAGCTAACATAATGGAAATGAATAAAAATTACGTGAAACTCATGTGAGCTTTACCTGTCATTTCTAGAAATTTGTTTACGATGAAAATGGCATCCATCAACCTCTGCTTAAACTGTGTTAAACTCTCCAAGGTTTGCAAGGGAAAGGAAAAAATTGTTGAATGCATATTCTGGAAGTTACACATCTTTACTTTTACCATTCCTCAAGCTTTGAGGTAACTGGCAAAAAAGAATGGCCATTCATTTTCCCAAGAGGCTTAGGGCTTGCATAGTGGCTACAAACAATGAAGACACTCCTAGAATTTTTTGTTCAGGCTACTTACTAAGACCAAGAGAGGTTTTAAAAACAAAGGCAGTAATTAATTATCCTTTCTACATTCTTAAGCTGCACAATCCAATAATATAAGAAGTTTATGGGTACGTGAAAGAAAATGTATAAACCAACTTCATACCTACTACTCAAATATAAACTCATTATGTAAAGCAATTCTAGTTTGCGATATTCCCTTCTGAGATAGTTTGACTTAAAGGATTTTAATAGGGTAGTTTTTTTTCCTTTTCTTTTTAAGCTTTTAGTCTTCCAAGTATCTTAGAGTAAAGGTCAAAATACAAAATTCTATCATATCCCAATTGCAAAACGGAAAATTAATGTCATCTAGCCATCAGAAAAAAAAAATGATCTGCCCTAGTGAAGCACTTTAATAGTTGCACATTTGTCTTTCTTTGCCAGATAGATTTGGATCATGTCTAAGTAATCTTTACATCATCCACAGCTTCTAGGACAGGGCTTTGCACCTGGAGGTGTCAGTAAACACTTGAACATTCAAATATTATAGAAAATATGAAAATCCAATGTGTATTAATCAAAAAGCTCTTTTTTTAATTTTTAAAAATTAAGTATTTTGAGCTCCTTGAAGTTTTAGAAGCATGCAACCATGGCTTAAAGTACATCAAAGTCATGTCGTAGAGCCAAATTATGATCATACTCTAAAAATTAAGTGGGGTGAAATGTTCATGTGAGTAATCATGCTTTCCTTTGTTTTAGGTCATTACTTGAACATGTAGGGCCTATCGAAACCAAGGCTTAAAAAAAAAAAAGTCATCACATAGCCTTCACAAAGAGATCAACCAGTTCCAGTTCTTTTCACAGTGCCTCAGTTTCTACAGAAGGAAATAAGTTATGGATCATAGTTCTTATAGGTGGCAAACAAAGGTTAAGTGTGAACAAGTGTGAAATGATAAGGAGCACACCTGAAGGAGTTTCCTCTCTCTCCACCAGGTCTCTATAACCCAGCAAGAAAAGCAAGAGACAGAGCAATGGGATGTAATATGTGGGGCAAAGAGTAATATCTATAACTTGGCCTGTGACAATCACGTGACCTTGGTCCCCAAGACGCAGCAGTTCTAAAATTATTTGTAAGACCGGGACACTCATGCTGTGACCTCAGAACTCTGCCTAGAACACAAAGGCACAGACACCAGAGTAAGATAGCATAGGAACCACTACCACTGAATCACTTGAAGCTTGTAAATTCTAAACATGAGGAGGAGGTGGTACCAGCAGGTTCGGTACTTGCCCTCACTGTTGGCACAAGCCTCTCTGGTCAGCCCATGGTGAGAGATTCTGCAAAATATTCAGTGTTAGAAGACGGGTCACACTGAGAAAAGGTACCTGAAGCATAACTAACTTTAAGAAACATAAAATTAGAAACAAGGACAGAGCTGCAGAGTGGACCACGGAAAGAGGACACCTGAGTTAGCAGGTCCACTTCTGTCGAGATGATCTGAGACCTGGCTCGGCGGGTCTCTTCAACATTTTAAGGTGTTTTCTCATTTATAAAACGACTGACCAATGCTCTCCTCAGCCCTAAACTGTTCCAATTGCCACCCGCGGAGTAGATCTGAAAATGCTACCCGGAAGTGCCCTACCAGGAGCAAATTCGAAATTAAGTTGCTCAGACTACATGAATGTATCTTTCATCCACACTCTCAGTATGTCCATGATCAAGGCCCTCTACCCACTTTGCCACCTCAAGGAAGCCTGATTACCCATTAAAGGCCTAATTCAAATGTGATTTCCTATGTGGTGCAATGATAGATTGTAAAATTGGCCCAAATTATTCCCCTCTGGATCCACGGACTTTGCCTTTGGACTTTGCAGCACTTCTAATCAAAAAGCATATTCTATTTTCATTTCTTTTGAATACTGGCGGGCTTTGTGACTTGCTTCAGCCAACAGAATGCTGCAGAAATGACCATGCACCAGTTATGAACCTAAACTCAAAGGACCTTGTGAACTTTACTCAATTCTGGAAAGGTCACCCTGTTATGAGAAAAAGCCCAGACTAGCCTGCTGGAGAAGGAGAAACCACCAGAGATAAAAGTCTTCCCAGTGAAATCAATCGCAGTCCAGCTTACACCCAACTGACCCCCCTAATACCTGGGAGAGCCCAGTGAAGATCAGCAGACACATTCCCAACACATAGCTGACTGCAGGCAAATGAGTAAAGGCAGCTGAAACCAGAACAGCCCAGCAGAACCAGAGACAGGTAGGCAACAATAACTGCTCATTGTCTTAAGCTGCTGAGTTTTGTGATGCTTTGCTATACATTGTTACCTAATACAGATTCATCCACTGACCTTTAAGTCTCCATAACAGATTTAACGACCTCTTCTGTGTGCCCACAGTACGTGACCATGTAGCTAGTGTAATGCTTATCACATCATGGAACAGTTAAGCATAGGCATGTCCTGGGTCATGATCCCAAGGACCACTTTCTAATATCTTCCTATCCCCCAACCCCTAATAGACTGCATACAGATGCTTAACACATGTTGAATAAAAATGACCAAGTGAAGCGATGCCTGGGTGGCTCAGTCGGTTTAAACGTCTGCCTTCGGCTCAGGTCATGATCCCAGGACCCTGGGATGGAGCCCTGCACTGGACTCCTTGCTCAGCGGGAAGCCCGCTTCTCCCTCTGCCTGCCGCTCCCCCTGCTTGTGCGCTCAAGCACTCTCCCTCTCCCTCCCTCCCCCTCTCTCTCTCCCTTGACAAATAAATAACATCTTTAAAACAATAAATAAGTGAAATATAATTTCTGAACATAAAGAGTGCTTAAAACTGCAAGGTGATTTTTCTACTTGGTAAGCAGTAAGAGGAAAACACAGCTGTGAATGCAAGAGGTACAACTTGAGAGTAGATAAGAAGACTGAGAAAAAGGTAGGGCTCTGAATAAGCAAGGAACGTAGTCAGGACATAGACATTCAGGTAGTATTACATGACTTTAGGGCAAGATAGGAGTTGACTGAAGCCTTGGGCAATCTATGTCTTGAATGTAAAAGTGATGCTTGAAGAGAGAAAATCATCCAAGAGGGGAGATTTACGGGTACCTGAACAAGGAGCTTAGCTACAGAACTACAGGAAGAATCAACTGCAAGAGGTCCATCTTTCCAATAAATGAAATGCACAATCTCTGAAGTCAGGAGGCTTCTCTTCCACTTTCAGATAAGAGCCACAGTGAGTACAACCAAGAGTAAAAGTAACAAGTCTAATTATTTCAGGGGTGTTGCTGTCTCGAGGTTGCTATTCCACAGCAGTGTATCTCAAGATTCTCTTGTGTCAGAGGAGTCACCAAGAGTTCTGGGTTTTTTTTGTTTTTGTTTTTGTTTTTAAGACTTTGTCGTGTGTGTGTGTGTGTGTGTGTGTGTGTGTGTGTGTGTGTGTGTGTGTGTGAAAGAGAGAGAGAGAGAGAGAGAATGAACATGAGCAGGGAGGAGGGACAGAGGGAGAAGCAGGCTCCCCATTGAGCAGGGAGCCCAATGCGGGAACAGATCCCAGGACCCCAGAATCGTGACCTGAGCTGAAAGCAGATGACCAACCAACTGAGCTACCCAGGTTCTGTTCTGAATGTGTTGGACAGTCTGCTCAGTCCACTAGAGGCTTTGAAAAATCTACCATTTTCTTTAGTGAATAAACTTACCCCCACCAAGAAACTGGGCACTGTGTCCAGAAGCTAACACAAAATGAAGGACTTACTCTTATTCAAATGTTAGGCTTCAAAATTAAAACTCCAGGGGCGCACGGGTGGCTCAGTCGTTCGGTGTCTGCCTTCGGCTCGGGTCGTGATCCCAGGGTCCTGGGACAGAGCTCCGCATTGGGCTCCCTGCTCCACTGGAAGCCTGCTTCTCCCTCTCCCACTCCCCCTGTTTCTGTTCCCTCTCTCGCTGTCTCTGTCAAATAAATACAATCTTAAAAAAAAAAAAAAAATAACAAGCTTATGGCCAGGACACCTGGGTAGCTCAGTCGGTTGAGTGCCTGCCTTCCGCTCAGGTCATGATCCCAGAGTCCTGGGATCAAGTCCCACATGGGGCTCCTTGCTCAGCAGGAGCCTGCTTCTTCCCCTGCTTGTGCGCTCTCTCTCTGACAAATAAAATCTTTAAAAAAAGAAAAGCTTATGACAAACATTGATTTCTAGTTCCTTACAAATCACTTCCCTCAAAAGGCCCCTCTTAAAATCTGTACTTAAATGCAGAGTTATTCTTTATAGTTAATTCCCCATTATCCATGCTCCAGTGGAAAGTAAAACCCACTATATGGATCTTAAAAACACTGCCATAGCCTCCATGGCACTGTACCTTCCTATCCGTAGAAACCCATCTCTTCACATCAGCTAAAATGGTAGAATCACCCACATTGACTAAATTCAGTTTATTCCCCAGCACAGTCCTTCATTATCAGGTGGCACCCCAGAACTATCACCACGGAACACCCCAAAATAAACGCATTCACCCATGATACTAAGAAGAAATCCTTCTATTTAGTTTCACCTCAAAGCTAGAAACCATCCCCTTTTATTCAAGAACCTATATTAAGAAAGCTTGGATGGTTTTCCTCAATCCAGGGAGTCACATTGCCTTCCTTATATGAAGAGGACTGGATGAGAGAGAAACCCACCATAACACAGCCCAAGAAACAGGGCCTCAGGCAAGTGCTCATTTTTCTTTTCCAAGCTTTACATTTCGCAGGACTAGCCTCACATCAGGACTTGGCTACAGAATGGGTAAAGAGGGCTACATGATTTAAAAAAACCAAAAACAAAAACACTGGATCTTGAAAAGCAGTGAAGATATGGGTAGCCCACAGAGACAGAAGAGAACTATTTATCGCAGAGGTTTCTAAACTGGGATCTTTGGACGAGCCTCAGAGGTTCACGAATCTTGGCAGGATTCGATACAAAACCATTCATGTCTGTGCACATTCATAAACGGGCATATTCATCTGTGGAGAGAATACATGGAGTCTCCACATTTTCCTCTCAAATTTAGGAACCAAAGCTTTATGCAGTCAAACTAGCCCCAGACATCAGGTTTCCTTGAATAAGTAATTCAATTTTTTTTTTAAGATTGACTTAAAGCTGACATAGACTTTGAGAGATTATGCTAAGAATTTGGATGCCATGTGAAGAAACACATCGGTCACAGAGGTTTATCAAAATCACATAGTATTTACACAACTGAACAAACCGTGTTCATAATTTAAAAGCAGATACAACTCAAAGTGTTAAGACTTTTTTGTTTTTGCCATAATAGCATCTTTTCATTTCTCATTGTCCCCCACATACCCACATCCAGAGTAAAAATGTAGTTACCCTTTCTGTGGAGGGGTAAAGACTCATACATCCAAAACAACAAAGGAGAGAAACACTTGTAATGACACTATCATTACAGTTTTGAAGCCATCTTTGGAAGACAGAGTAACAAAGGACCTGTATCCAAACTGTACTTAAAAAATTCTTAAAACCCCTAAGATGACAAGAAGATCACTAAAACAATGGACAAACAATATGAACAGACACTTTGAAGAACACATTCAATATCACTTGCCGTCGCGAGTACTGAACAACTGGAACTGTCATAATGCTGGTGGGATGTGAAATGGTACAACCACTTTGGAAAAGGATTTCGCATTGTACAGCTAAATATACGCTTGCCACACGATGCGGAGTTTTCAGTGCTAAGTACCTACCCAAGAGAAAAAAGCTTGTGCATGAAACTTCATAACGCCTCTATTCCTAACAGCAGAAAAGCTGCCTGAAACTGAAATGTGGTATAGCCAACAACAACAATGGAAGGCCGCTGGTGAATTTACAAAAGCGTGTATATATAGGAATACATACATTTGTCAAAACTCTGAAAGTACACTTAAAATAGGTCCATTTTATTGTATGTAAATCAATCTAAATTTTATTTTAAAAATATTGTTATTATAAAGAAATGAGATTAAATTCTTATCATAAACAAATGCATAAAGTACCTATAATTTATATGGTTGTGAATGTAATTCCAAAAATGCAAAATTTGAGAACCAGTTTTGTTTTTTTTTTTTTAAGATTTTATTTATTTGGCAGAGAGAACAAGCAGGGGGAGTGGTAGGCAGAGGGAGAACCAGGCTTCCCGCTGAGCAGGGAGCCTGATATCAAGCTCTCTCTCAGGACCCTGGGATCATGACCTGAGCTGAAGGCAGTCATTTAACCGACTGAGCCACCCAGGCACCTAAGAACCAGCATTGTCTAAAAAAAAAAAAATTCCTCTGAAGCTTAAAGATGTATACTTTTCTACACAAATCAGTCTTACAATCGTGTGATCACCTTATCCAAAAATACGCAAAAATTTAAAATCCTTTTAAAAGTAGAATTCTGTGCACCTCATAATAATACATAACAAGCAAAGTAATGTGAAGACAGAATACAGGGTTGTGTCATGTGTGCTGGATCTTAGTACCAAATTTAGTATCTCCCTTAACTAAAAGATCTTCTGCCTTCCTATCAGTTACATTATTTTTACCTTTTTGTGTTGTACAGCTTTTAAATGTTCTGGCACTCTATCCCCTCAAAAAAAAAAAATCCATAATTTAGCACCACATATATATATGGTATTTAATTACCCACTGTATATTCTATCCATGCTCCTCTTAAAGTTCTAAAAATTGCAGCCCTTAAAAACATTTAAACTCTATTTCTAAATTATGTCTTCAATTTACAATTGGATATTACATATGATGATACTGTAGCACTCTGGGTTAGAGACAGTACAATATGGCAATTTTTCTTCCAGTCGTATTTCGTATGACTCACATAAATCCAAAATTCTTCAGCGAATTAAAAATAACAAGATTGAGGGTGCCTGGGTGGCTCAGTTGGTTAAGCGACTGCCTTCGGCTCAGGTCATGATCCTGGAGTCCCGGGATCGAGTCCCACGTCGGGCTCCCTGCTCAGCAGGGGTCTGCTTCTCCCTCTGACCCTCTTCCCTCTCAAGCTCTCTCTCTCTCATTCTCTCTCTCTCTCAAATAAATAAAATCTTTTTAAAAAATAAATAAATAAAAATAACAAGATTGAAAATTCAATCTCCAAATATAACACAAAAGGTGTAAAACACAGGGAAAAAAAGATAAATTTTAATTAAACTTCTGATCATAAAATGCAAACAAACCACAAAGCGGCAGAATATATTGGAAACATAACAATATCCGAAGGAGGGGCGCCTGGGTGGCTCAGTTGGTTGAGCGACCGCCTTTGGCTCAGGTCATGATCCTGGAGTCCCGGGATCGAGTCCCACATCGGGATCCCTGCTCAGCGGGGAGTCTGCTTCTCCCTCTGACCCTCCCCCCATCATGTGCTCTCTCTCTCTCTCTCTCTCATTCTCGCTCTCTCAAATAAATAAATAAAATCTTTAAAAAAAAAATATCCGAAGGACAGATATCTAGACTATATAATGAAGGTCTTTGAAAAAGGACTACCCCAAAACTCTTCAATAAAAACTTCACAGAAAAGGATAGATAAATGCCAAAACGCAGGTGAAAAGAACTGTTGGTTATCAGGAAATACAAATAAAAACTACAAGGAGATGCCTCTCCGCACTCATCCAAAGAGCAAAACCAGTAACTAAGAATAAGGGCAGAATGTGGAGGAAGCAGAACTCCGATTATGGAAATATGAATTGGCACAACTAATTCGTAAAACTATTTTCATTATCTGGTGAAGCTGATAATGAGGATAAGTATGATCCACTCATGAGTACATTAAGGACAACAGTCCACGTACCCACTGGGCTACCTGTGTAAGAATGTTCCCTGTAACCCTGCTCACTATAGCCCCAAACTGGAAACAATATAAACGATCAAGAGAACGGATAACTAGACTCTGTTATATTAATGAGGGAATTTCATACAACTATGAAATTTCACACACTACAGTTTCGTACAATAACATACTCGAATCCCACAATGTTGAACAGAAGCATTCAGACAAAAAACTGCATGAGTACATTCATGTAAAGTTCAAAAAAACAAGTGAAACTAAACTGTTTAGAATTCTAGATTTAGGTAGTAAAGAAAAACAAGGAGTTAGAGTAGTGGTTCCGTCGAGATTAGGGAAAAGGGGGTTTTAGCAGGGCCACTTGAGGATTTCTGGGATGTAGGCAACATTCCATTCTAGCATGCTTGAAGAAAAAGAGAAATGCTATCACAGGCACACTTAATGGTAAAAGTCATTGAAAAAAACCATAAAAGAATTGACTACCCAGAAAAGAAACATCCATCATGTTTTGCCAAGTGAAGATAGCAAATAAGCATGGTAGAAGTATTTTTTTCAGATGTTTTGGGAATTTGAAATTCCCCACCTTTGGTGTTTAGGGAGATGTATACGGCTCTACTGAGCCAGGTGAAAATACATGATCACTAGTTTTGCATCTCATTAATAGTCATTATCTAATAAATAGGTACTAAAGTACTCACCCAAGAATGGACTATTGAGTCTGAGGGAGTTAATGCCAAAATCTGACTGCTAACTGAGAGGCTGATAAACAGTGATATCTACAAACCAAGTCTTAAGAGGCCTGGAGGTGGTATACACAGAAAAATTCCTTGTATGATGTGTCAGACTAAGCAAAAGTACAGGTTGTTGCTTAAGAAACCAATAAAGCCAAAAATGTCTTTTCCCCTTCACATCATTAGTGAGGTGCTTGAGGGGAAAAAAAGAGATAGGAGTATTTCTCTTGAATAATCTCAGTTATGAAAAGGATCAGTGGAAAAAAATGCAAGTCATTGTCTAGATTCCATATAGAACTATCAATGAGCACACATTTTTTTTCTAATAAATCATTGTGCTCAAAGAATCACATCTTTTTTTTAAATATCAGAGAGCCTGGGTTTTTCCTGATGCTCATTTACTAGTTAGTAGAGGCAATCAAGTAACCATTTGCTTCATCGCAGCCTCAGTGACTGAGTACGGGTGATTTGCAAATACACGTGACTTTCAACCATTTCTATTCCCACAGCTTTTTTTTTTTAAGATTTTATTTATTTATTTATTTGAGAGGGAGAGAATGTGAGAGAGAGAGCACAAGAGGGAGAGGCAGACTCCCTGCCAAGCAGGGAGCCCAATGCGGGACTCGATCCTGGGACTCCAGGGTCATGACCTGAGCTGAAAGCAGTCGCTTAACCAACTGAGCCACCCAGGCGCCCTCTATTCCCACAGTTTTAACATCAAATGAGAATTCTCCAGAATCCTGTTAAGAATCTAAAGGCACCAGCACTTCTGGATAAATCCTGCCTAAACCAGCCAAGATTTTAAGATGTGGTCAAGTCAACCACTTTCACTGGATACCTCTATCTTAGGGAAGCAGCAACAAAAGGGCAGAAACATAATTTTCTTGGCTCCCAGTCTTTAAAAAGGGAGTTCATATCTGCCATTTTACATCTATTTCCAAGTTCTTTGGGGAGGAGTGTTTTGTTTTATAAAAATATATGGCAAATTCGGGGCACCTGAGTGGCTCAGTCGGTTAAGCATGTAAAGATGTGTATACGTGAACTTTTGTTGGAGACAATGTCTAGAAGAATTTTCAGTTCCTAATCTGAACAAACAGGTAATCTATGCACCAGACTGATCATATTTGATCATATTCTGTTTTTCTTTGTTTTGTTCTGTTTTTGTTTTTATCTTTTTTTTTTTCTCTCTTTCTTTTTTCTTTCTTTCCCTTTCTTTTCCCCAAGTTTCAGGTCTCTTCTGATTTGTTTAGAGTATATTTTCTGGGGACATGGTTAACCTGTTAGCATTTTCTTCTCTCATTCATCTATTCTACTCTGGACAAAATGACAAGATGAAAAAAATCACCTCAACAAAAAGAACAAGAGGTAGTACCATCTGCCAGGGACCTACTCAATACGGACATTAGTGCAATGTCGGACCTAGAGTTCAGAATCATGATTTTAAAGATACTAGCTGGCTTTGAAAAAAGCATGGAAGTTATCAAAGAAACCCTTTCTGGAGAAATAAAAGAACTAAAATCTAACCAAATTGAAATAAAAAAGGCTATTAATGAGGTGCAATCAAAAATGGGGGCACTAAGTGCTAGGATAAATGAGGCAGAAGAGAGAACCAGTGATATAGAAGACCAAATGATGGAAAATAAAGAAGCTGAGAAAAAGAGAGATAAACAACTATTGGATCACGAGGGCAAGATTCGAGAGATAAGCGATACAATAAGACGAAACAACATTAGAATAATCGGGATCCCAGAAGAAGAAAGAGAGAGAGGGGCAGAAGGTATATTGGAGAAAATTATAGCAGAGAACTTCCCTACTGTGGGGAAGGAAACAGGCATCAAAATCAAGGAGGCACAGAGAACCCTTCTCAAAATCAATAAAAATAGGTCAACACCCCGACATCTAATAGTAAAACTTACGAGTCTCAGTGACAAAGAGAAAATCCTGAAAGCAGCTCGGGAGAAGAGATATGTAAACTATAATGGTAGAAACATTAGATGGGCAACAGACCTATCCACAGAGACCTGGCAGGCCAGAAAGGACTGGCAAGATATCTTCAGAGCACTAAATGAGAAAAATATGCAGCCAAGAATACTATATCCAGCTAGGCTGTCAGTGAAAATAGAAGGAGAGATAAAAAGCTTCCAGGACAAACAAAAATTAAGGAATTTGCAAACACAAAACCAGCCCTCCAAGAAATATTGAAAGGGGTCCTCTAAGCAAAGAGAGAGCCTAAAAGCAGCATCGACCAGAAAGGAACACAGACAATATACAGTAACAGTCACCTTACAGGCATTACAATGGCACTAAATTCATACCTTTCAATAGTTATCCTGAATGTAAATGGGCTAAATGCCCCAATCAAAAGACACAGGCTATCAGAGTGGATTAAAAAACAAGACCCATCGATATGCTGTCTGCAAGATACTCATTTTAGACCCAAAGACACCCCCAGATTGAAAGTGAGGGGGTGGAAAACCATTTACCATGCTAATGGACACCAAAAGAAAGCTGGGGTGGCAATCTTTATAGCAGACAAATTAGCTTTTAAAACAAAGACTGTAATAAAGATGAGGAAGGACACTATATCCTACTTAAAGGGTCTATCCAACAAGAAGATCTAACGATTGTAAATATCTATGCCCCAAACATGGGAGCAGCCAATTATATAAGGCAATTAATAACAAAAGCAAAGAAACACATTGACAACAATACAATAATAGCGGGGGACTTTAACACCCCCCTGACTGAAATGGACAGATCATCTAAGCAAAAGATCAACAAGGAAATAAAGACTTTAAATGACACCCTGGACCAAATGGACTTCACAGACATATTCAGAACATTCCATCCCAAAGCAACGGAACACACATTCTTCTCTAGTGCCCATGGAACAGTCTCCAGAATTGATCACATCCTAGGTCACAAATCAGGTCTCAACCGGTACCAAAAGATTGGGATCATTCCCTGCATATTTTCAGACCACAATGCTTTGAAACTGGAACTTGATCACAAGAGGAAAGTCGGAAAGAACTCAAATACATGGAGGCTAAAGAGCATCCTACTAAAGAATGAATGGGTCAACCAGGAAATTAAAGAAGAATTTTAAAAATTCATGGAAACCAATGAAAATGAAAACACAACTGTTCAAAATCTTTGGGATGCAGCAAAGGCAGTCCTGAGAGGAAAGTATAGAGCAATACAAGCCTTTCTCAAGAAACAAGAAAGGTCTCAAATACACAACCTAACCCTACACCTAAAGGAGCTAGAGAAAAAACAGCAACTAAAGCCTAAATCCAGCAGAAGAGAAATAATAAGGATCAGAGAAGAAATCAATGAAATAGAAACCAAAAGAACAGTAGAACAGATCAACGGAACTAGGAGCTGGTTCTTTGAAAGAATTAACAAGATTGACAAACCCCTGGCCAGACTCATCAAAAAGAAAAGAGAAAGGACCCAAATCAACAAAATCGTGAATGAAAGAGGAGAGATCACAACCAACACCAAAGAAATACAAACAATTATAAAAACATATTATGAGCAACTCTATGCCAGCAAATTAGATAACCTGGAAGAAATGGGTGCATTCCTAGAGATGTATCAACTACCAAAATTGAACCAGGAAGAAACAGAAAACCTGAACAGACCTATAACCACTAAGGAAATTGAAGCAGTCATCCAAAATCTGCCAACAAACAAAAGCCCAGGGCCAGATGGCTTCCCAGGGCAATTCTATCAGACATTTAAAGAAGAATTAATACCTATTCTTCTGAAACTGTTCCAAAAAAATAGAAATGGAAGGAAAACTTCCAAACTCATTTTATGAGGCCACCATTACCTTGATCCCAAAAACCAGACCAAGACCACACCAAAAAGGAGAATTACAGACCGATATCCTTGATGAACATGGATGCAAAAATTCTCACCAAAATACTAGCCAATAGGATCCAACAGTACATTAAAAGGATTATTCACCATGACCAAATGGGATTTATCCCTGGGCTGCCAGGTTGGTTCAACATCCACAAATCAATCAACGTGATACAATACATTAACAAAAGAAAGAACAAGAATATGATCCTCTCAATAGATGCAGAAAAAGCATTTGACAAAGTACAGCATCCTTTCTTGATCAAAACTCTTCCCAGGGTAGGGACAGAGGGTACATACCTCAATATCATAAAAGCCATCTACGAAAAACCTACAGCGAATATCATTCTCAATGGGGAAAAGCTGAGAGCTTTCCCCCTAAGGTCAGGAACGCGGCAGGGATGTCCACTATCACCACAGCTATTCAACATAGTATTAGAAGTCTAGCCACATCAATCAGACAACAAAAAGAAATCAAAGGCATCCAAATCGGCAAGGAGGAAGTCAAACTCTCACTCTTTGCAGATGATATGATACTTTACATGGAAAACCCAAAAGACTCCACCCCAAAACTGCTAGAACTCATACAGGAATTCAGTAAAGTGGCAGGATATAAAATCAATGCACAGAAATCAGTGGCATTCCTATACACCAACAACAAGACAGAAGAGAGATAAATTAAGGCGTCGATCCCATTTACAATGGCACCCAAAACCATAAGATACCTAGGAATAAATCTAACCAAAGAGGCAAAGGATCTGTACTCAGAAAACTATAAAATAGTCATGAAAGAAATTGAAGAAGACACAAAGAAATGGAAAAACGTTCCATGCTCATGGATTGGAAGAACAAACATTGTGAAGATGTCAATGCCACCTAGAGCAATCTACACATTCAATGCAATCCCCATCAAAATACCATCCACCTTTTTCAAAGAAATGGAACAAATAATCCTAAAATTTGTATGGAACCAGAAGAGACCCCGAATAGCCAGAGGAATGTTGAAAAAAAAGCAAAGCTGGCGGCATCACAATTCCAGACTTCCAGCTCTATTACAAAGCTGTCATCATCAAGACAGTATGGTACTGGCACAAAAACAGACACATAGATCAATGGAACAGAATCGAGAGCCCAGAAATGGACCCTCAACTCTATGGTCAACCCATCTTTGACAAAGCAGGAAAGAATGTCCAATGGAAAAAAGACAGTCTCTTCAACAAATGGTGTTGGGAAAATTGGACAGCCACATGCAGAAGAATGAAACTGGACCATTTCCTTACACCACACACAAAAATAGACTCCAAATGGTTGAAAGACCTAAACGTGAGACAGGAGTCCATCAAAATCCTAAAGGAGAACACAGGTAGCAACCTCTTCGACCTTAGCTGCAGCAACTTCTTCCTAGAAACACTGCCAAAGGCAAGGGAAGCAAGGGCAAAAATGAACTCTTGGGACTTCATCAAGATAAAAAGCTTTTGCACAGTAAAAGAAACAGTCAACAAAACCAAAAGACAACCGACAGAATGGGAGAAAATATTTGCAAATGACATATCAGATAAAGAGCTAGTATCCAAAATCTATAAAGAACTTATCAAACTCAACACCCAAAGAACAAATAATCCAATCAAGAAATGGGCAGAGGACATGAGCAGACATTTTTCCAAAGAAGACCCCCAAATGGCCAACAGACACATGAAAAAGTGCTCAACATCTCTTGGCATCAGGGAAATCCAAATCAAAACCTCAGTGAGATACCACCTCACACCCGTCAGAATGGCTAAAATTAACAAGTCAGGAAATGACAGATGTTGGCGGGGATGTGGAGAAAGGGGAACCCTCCTACACTGTTGGTGGGAATGCAAGCTGGTGCAGCCACTCTGGAAAACAGTATGGAGGTTCCTCAAAAAGTTGAAAATAGAGCTACCATACGATCCAGCAATTGCACTACTGGGTATTTACCACAAAGATACCAATGTAGGGATCCGAAGGGGTATGTGCACCCCAATGTTTATAGCAGCCATGTCCACAATAGCCAGACTGTGGAAAGAGCCAAGATGTCCATCGACAGATGAATGGATAAAGAGGTGGTAGATATACACAATGGAATATTATGCAGCCATCAAAAGGAATGAGATCTTGCCATTTGCAACGACGTGGATGGAACTGGAGGGTGTTATGCTGAGTGAAATAAGTTAATCAGAGAAAGACATGTATCATATGACCTCACTGATATGACGAATTCTTAATCTCAGGAAACAAACTGAGGGTTGCTGGAGTGGGGGTGGGGTGGGAGGGATGGGGTCGCTGGGTGATAGACATTGGGGAGGGTATGTGCTATGGTGAGTGCTGTGAATTGTGCAAGACTGTTGAATCACAGATCTGTACCTCTGAAACAAATAATGCAATATATGTTAAGAAAAAAAAGAAGAAGAAGAAGATAGCAGGAGGGGAAGAATGAAGGGGGGGAAATCGGAGGGGGAGATGAACCATGAGAGACAATGGACTCCGAAAAACAAACTGAAGGTTCTAGAGGGGAGGGGTGTGGGGGACGGGTTAGCCTGGTGATGGGTATTAAAGAGGGCACGCTCTGCGTGGAGCACTGGGTGTTATGCACAAACAATGAATCATGGAACACTACATCAAAAACTAATGATATAATGTATGGTGATTAACATAACAATAAAAATTTTTTTAAAAAGAAGAAAGAAATTTCCCTAGTATCATGACTTATCAATTATAAAGAGTTTTCCATGTAACCTTGGTGCCGAATTGGCAAGCTTCCCTGTGATGCTATCCATTGAATCATTAGAAAAACATACATCATTAAATTCCTAGATACAGTTAATAAAAAGCAGTGCTATAACCAATTTTCAGTTTATGCAATGGCCTGGCAAAGCGTACCCATATTGATGCACAGTGGTTGCACTACTTACATTCTCTTTTCACTGCTCCCTCCTGCTTTGGTCCAGTGGTTATAGTCTGGGCTTCCTATGCCAGGGCCTAAGTACAGTAGAGACCAACGCACCAGTATTCCAATAGACCCAAGCTTAAGTAGAATTCCACAGAGCTTTCCAAGGAATATTATAAACCAGTATTTGGTCAGGAGTCAGAGGAACAAATAGGCTGACCAAAGCCACCCTCCCCCCACTCATACACACATGCAGGTCTCTCTCCTAAAGCTCTACATTTAGGTTTATGTTTGCACCAACTTAATTTCTAAATAAGGCAGAGCATGTCCTTAAGGCTCCGGGCTGTTGGTTGTTTTGTTTTTTCAGGAAGTTTTAGGATCTTCTTCTCAATATTTCTAAATAGAAGAATATTAAATCTTTTTTTTGGCTATTCTTTTTGATTTAAAGTTTTCCTTTTCAGGTTCTACAAAGAGCTGCCATCTCTAAAAGGAGAATTTTATTAGACATCAGTTTTGTTTGAAGTACAATAGAAGCTGATTTCTTAGAAATTCAAACATTGGAAAAATCATTGTGACAACTGGTACTAAGCACACTTATTTTCAGTATTCTAAATACTGGAATAGTTCCCAAAGAATGGATTTTATTGCTGTAATTACAAAGTAATGATAATTATATATGAAAGTGTTGTTAAACCAAGAGTATGAATTACAACCATGGTGTGTCCCAACACAACTGCATGCCTGACATACAGAGTAAATAGATACTCAAAAGCAGCTTCCTCTACAAAAAAGGACTACTAGGCATTATTTCTTACCTCAAACCAGTCTTTATTTACAACAAGCATGAACCACCACAAATATAACACTAACTTGGGTACAAAAATTTTTCAAAAAATCAAGATTAAAAACAAAACAAAACAAAAAAATAGATCAGTAGAACAGGATAGAAAGCCCAGAAATAAACCCACAATTATATGGTCAATTAATCTTCAACAAAGGAGGAAAGAACATGCAATGGGAAAAAGACAGTCACATTAACAAATGGTACTGCGGGCGCCTGGGTGGCTTAGTTGTTAAGCGTCTGCCTTTGGCTCAGGTCATGATCCTAGGGTCCTGGGATCGAGCCCCACATTGAGCTCCCTGCTCCGCGGGAAGCCTGCTTCTCCCTTTCCCACTCCCCCTGCTTGGGTTCCCTCTCTCGCTGTGTCTCTCTGTCAAAAAATAAATCTTTAAAAAAAAGATGGTGTTGGGAACACTGAACAGCTACTTGCAAAAGAATGAAACAGACCACTTTCTTACATTATACACAAAAATAAACTAAAAACAGATTAAAGACTCAAATTTAAGACATGAAACCATACAGGCAGTAATTTCTCTGACATCAGCCATAGCAACATTTTTCTAGATATGTCTCCTGAGGCAAGGAAAATAAAAGCAAAAATATACAACTGGGACTCCATCAAAATAAAAAGCTTCTGCACAACAAAGGAAACAATAAGCAAAACTAAAAGGCAACCTACAGAACAGGAGAAGATATTTGCAAATGATATGACTAATAAAGGGTTAGTATCAAAAATATATAAAGAACTTCTACAATACCAAAAAAAAAAACCAATTTAAAAATGGGCAAAAAACATGAACAGACATTTCTCCAAAGAAGACATACAGATGGTCAACAGACACATGAAAAGATGCTCAACATCACTCATCATCAGGGAAATGCAAATCAAAACTGCAATGAGGTATCATCTCACACCTGTAAGAAGGGGGAAAATCAACAACACAAGAAACAACAAGTGTCAATGAGGGTGTGGAGAAAAAGGAGCCCTCATGCACTGCTGGTGGGAATGCAGCCACTCTGGAAAGCAGTATGGAGTTTCCCCAAAAAGTTAAAAATTGAACTACCTTACAACCCAGCAATCCCACTACCAGGTATTTACCCAAAGAATACAAAAGACTATTTCAAAAGGATACATAGACCCCAATGTTCATAGCAGCATTATCTACAATAGCCAAATTATGGAAATAGCCCAAGTGGCCATCGATTGATGAATAGATAAAGCAGCTATGGGTGGGTGTGTGTGTGTGTGTGTGTGTGTGTGTGTGTGTGTGTGTGTGTGTGTATTTGTATGTTAGCCTAGTACACTTAGCAGAGTGCCTCATGCTCTATAGGTACTTAATATTTGCTGACTGCCTAAAATTCAAACACTTATCTTCATATGGTTCATGTGCTCAAAATGGGAGAGGTGGTATATCAGGGTTCTGTCAAGAAGAGATGGCACCCAACAATGGTGTCATTCCAGACAATTTAATAAGAGCCTCTTTATAAAACATATGGACAGGGTCCCTAGAAACTAAAAAGGGGCAGTCCAATATGCCAGGTCTAGGAACAGCAAGAACTGACCACTTGCAGAGTGGTCTCCACTTTCAGCAGAAAGACGAGGAGAGAGAACAGAATCCTACAAAGGGTTCCCCGACAGGAGATGGGGCCCTGGGTCAAGACATAGGCAGCCAACCCGGCAGGGAGGGAACCAGGACACTGCCGTCCACTCTGTTCGTTCTCTTTTGCCATATATTCTCCCCTCACTACACCTCCTGCTGGCTGAACCCTTCTGGAAGCCAGGAGGCAAGGGAACCTGTTAATGCAGTCAGGGGGATCCCTGTCCTTTCCAGAACAAGGGGGGCGAGCAGGATAAGCAAGGAGGACATCTGGAAGGACAACCAGAAGATACACAGCTGAGACTGTGGGAGCGGCAATGAGACCGCAGGCACAGGACTCGGGCAGCTTGAATTCTTATGTCCTGTTCACCACTGAAGCTTTCTCGTGTTGGTTTCCTCTTCTGAAAAAGATAATTGTACCAAACTTAAAAGAGTGCCATAGACAGAACTGGATTATAGATGTGAAAGTACTTACCACACAGTACCCGGTACAGATTAAGTACTGAACAAAAGTTATTAATACCAATTGTAATCGCTATTTTCATCCTCAGGAAAATTATAGCTTCCCAAAAATTGTTTTGGATATTATGGTCTTCATCTAACAAGAACGCCTAGAATATCTGATTTTTATGTTTTATCCCACCTTCCACTCTAAGTGCCCAACTGAATCAGACTTGGATTTTAAGACTATATTTGGAATGTTGCCATCCAACCTCTACCCCATAGAGAAAAGATTTCTGCTGTTCAGCTGCCCTAGTCTCTGAATCCTAAGACTTGGTCCCTGACTGCCCCCTGCCCATACTAGCTAGAGTTCCCAGAATACTGTTGGCACCTATTTGTCAGGGACAGCAGACTGGGATTTATTGGGATTTACAACTTACTGATCCTAAAGTCAACCATACAAGAGTTAGAAAGACACTTGCCCAAGGACATATGGCTGAGGAATACCCAAGTCAGGACTGGGTAACTGGTCGTGGGGGAACCTTGAGGCCTAATAAAGAGAAGCGACTGGGTCCCAGAATTAAATGATGATACTGTCAGCCTCAATGGAATCTGAAGTTCTGCAAAACAGCCTGCTATGAATGATACGTTCTCATTCCCATCAAGTAACAGATTGACTACTGTAGATGAAAGCATTTACAAGGAATACATACTAAGCTTGGGGAATAATTAATGCATAGTCATTAGAAGGACAAAAAAAAATCTTAGCATAGCATCTGATGGCACAGCCAATAAAATAATGAAATGGTTTAATGTTACATTCAACATGTCTATTTGCATTAGTACGCTGTAAAATGTTCTCACTGTAGTCTTGAACCACTGACAGAAATACCACTTGTGAAGTCCAGTTTGCTCTAGATAACAAAATTACACTTAGCTAAAGCCAGTTTAAATATAGTAAAGCAGTGATACTCCATGTATGAAAAGCAGTTTACCACCTTGTAGAGCGAGATCCTGACTCTGGTTCTTTATCTGCACATAAGCACATCCATTCAAACATTGATGTGCCTAATGACTATTACATAAAGTAGTAGATGCTACCATGAAATTATTTGAATAAACTTAGCAGGGTTGCTAAGCAGTGAAGGTTCTTCCCCAGTGTGCTGAGGAATGGCAAACTTCTACTTTTTTATGTAGCTGACACAGTGGTTCCTGACTAAGATATCCGGTTACAACATCTTGAGTATACAAGTCATAATCTGTTCTTTATAAACGTAGAGACCATTGCTTGTTGCTTTTTAAATTTTCCCATGAGAAAATGCACAGCTTGATTGCTAGGGATCTCACTTTTTCATTTTAAAAACCTAGTCACCGGTTATTCCAGCTAGAGACAGCTTCTTATCAGGAAGAATGCCAAAAAAAAACCCTAGAAAATCTATTGCAGTTTTACTCTGCCACCCTCCCTTACCACCACCTCTCCTGTCAGGGTCTTCAATGACCCCACATCACCTCTGCCCCGCTGTGATAAACTGTTCCTTCTCCTTTCCAAAAGCCAACGGGCCTTCTCAAGAAGTGACTTGAACAGTTTTGAAGTTTAAAGACAAAATTTTTTTTAGATTTTTTTTTAATTTATTTATCAGGGAGAGAGAGAGTGAGAGAGCACAAGCAGGGAGGAGAGGCAGAGAGAGAGGGAGAAGCAGGCTCCCCACTGAGCAGGGAGCCCGATGTGGGGCTTGATCCCAGGACCCCGGAATCATGACCTGAGCAAAAGGCGGCAGGTGCTTGACTGACTGAGCCACTCAGGTGCCCCTGAACTTTAAAGAAAATTTTAAACCGCAAAGAACTGAGCAATGTGCATGGTGGGGGGCAAGCAGTAAGGGAGAGACTATACAGAAGAGAAAACCGTAAGCAATTTGCTAAATGTTTCATCAACTCTTACAATCCTCATGGAAGGCTATTGAGGAATTTAAATCCAGAGTAATAAAAATATTACTTGAACCTAATTATTTTACCACTGGGATCCTAAAGAAATAATCTAAAATATTAAAAACTTGGGGCGCCTGGGTGGCTCAGTTGGTTGAGACTGACTTCGGCTCAGGTCATGATCCTGGAGTCCCTGGATCGAGTCCCGCATTGGGTTCCCAGCTCAGTGAGGAGCCTGCTTCTCCCTTTAGCCCTCCCCACCTCATGTACTCTCTCTCTCTCATTCTCGCTCTCTCAAATAATCTTTTAAAAAAAATAAGAAAAACTTATGTGTACAAAAACATTCACCCTGTTTATAATAGTAAAAATGTTAGAAATTAGCAAATGTCTAACAGGGAAACAATTCAACAGGTTATGCATATTTCTCAAATGTTATGCATCTTTAAACTGATGGTTATATTAAATCTGAAGGTACATTAAATCTGGAAGGAAATATACACTGCTAATGTGACAGAAGTACAGTACTTAGATTTATTCAAAGTTTTACAAAGTCTCCATTTTTAAAAATTACTAAGTTACCAGAAGAACAAATAAACTTATTAAAATCTGCCATTTAGTGTTAGTTATATAAACCCTATGGAAGGACATACAAAAAATTTTCTGTTTATCATGAGTTTACTGGAGCCTGAGTCTGAAAGACAGAAAAAAAATTTACTCTAGAACAATGATATATAAAAATTAATGTCGATGTAAAAAGGTAGAAAAAAACATTATTAATAGTGAGTACAAAAGAGTAATAGATTTCCTTTATTTTCAGAAGGCTTGGTAATACAATTATTTTATTTCATACTAGAAAGATTTAAAGTTAACAATTTTTCACTCCCTATAGGGACAGAATTGTTAGTAAAATGTAAACAAACACTATGAATCTCTACATGGAGAATGGTAAAGAGGTTTTAGAAGCCCAGGTTGCAGAAAGAAGGTCATTGCCACTTGTAAGGATTGGCTAAAAGTGCTGAAAGGGGTAGAATATAGCTGCAAAATAACAAAGTGTGAGTTTTAAAAAATTATCATTGACACATGGGAAGGAAAGTTAGAAAGTTAAGCACAAATAATCTAGGCTAGAATATTCTAAGGCTATACAACTAGAGATAAGGCCTTAAGAGCACAAGATGGCAGAAAGGGAATAAAAATAGGGATCTTAAAGGCAGGGCCAAGCAAGCACCAGTAGAGTTAAGAGACGTTACACTGTCTACTTTTCTATCGGATCAAGTGGGTAAACATGGCGCCAAGATTAAAAAATAAGGCAAAACCCTGTTTGAGAATATAAAAAGAATAACTGGAAGGGGTAGGCTAGGAATTTGCCTTTGGAGTCTTAGCTAAGTCCGTTCTATGAGCCAAATAAAGATGATAAGGAGCCTAGCAACACCAAGCATGTAATACTCGTATCTAGATAACTAACTTGGCCTATATTTGTCATTTGTTTCCATGTTATGAATTCAGCATTGTGAAGCTAGGTCCTACCAAAGGAAAGGTTATATATACACACACAGAGGTACACCTCTGGGGTCTATAGTACCCCATGACACCAGATAAGAGAAATGAGACATTATCAAAAACAAGAAACATGCTTTGATTAAAAAAAAAAAAAGTTCCATTGGCTTTGGTCCTTTCTATATCCACTTTTTTATAAATCAATTAAAACAAAAATATTTAATATTTAAGCCAAACAAATATTTAAGCCATCAACTATTCACCTCAAGCCTACAAACATATACATTTAACTATAAAGAAGAAGATCCATTAAAGAAGATAATTAGGAAGACTATCCTTTAGCAACTTAAAAAAGAAAAATATGCCCTGCAAGAATAAACAAATCCCAACAAAAAAGCTAATCAAAAGTCCAGTGGTTCAAAGACTATCTCATTATTTTTTCATCAGATGGGAAAATGATTTCTATTATGATATATTAATAATTTACAGTGCATTTCCACATATATTATCTTCCATAAGAGGCTTGGAGTGTAGATTATTATTACCCCCTTTTTATAAGACAAGGAAACAAGCAA
Organism: Eumetopias jubatus; assembly: GCF_037043125.1. Taxonomy (NCBI): domain Eukaryota; kingdom Metazoa; phylum Chordata; class Mammalia; order Carnivora; family Otariidae; genus Eumetopias; species Eumetopias jubatus. Next base: position 31,681,790 of record NW_028274809.1, read on the forward strand.
TGGGTAAATCATCAGAGCTGGACCTCAATCCAGTACCCCCTTCTATTATTCTCTCTAGTTACTGGTCTTTAACTAAATTCCCTATAGTGACGTGACACGTGGAACACTTCTCAGACACCCACTCCTCATTGAGAGTAAACCTGAAGTTCCTTTTCAACAAGTAGCCTCAAAACCTATGAATCAGTGGTCTGTAAAAGAAGAACAGATAGCATTTTCAAACAGATCATGTCAATTTTTTAGGAAGCAAGAATGTTAGAGAAAAGAGATGCAAATATAAAATCTAGTAACAATATAATTCTGTATTAGAAATGCATAAACTCAAGAGGTACATAAGTACATCCGTGTGTGTGTGTGTGTGTGTGTGTGTGTGTGTGTGTATTTTAGCTCTATCCACTGAAAAATCCTAGACACAAGGACCAATCCAGTAACAACCACCACTTCCAGCACCCAAATCAGGATTCTCAAGGTATTACTTGCCACTGAAAGAAATCCATGGACAACAGCTGATCCTGGCTTAGGGTAGGAAAGGCACAAGATGAGTCTAGAAAATTTTATCATAGCAGAAAGCAAGAAAGTCTTCAAAGACAGTCACCCTGAAGAGGCTCCCACTGGCTAAAAAATAAGGAAACTTGAGCAAAAAGGACAGTAATTGTTAAAACCCAAATAGGTTTATATCCGTGTGTTCATAAGAATATATATACCCTTCTCAAATTCTCAGATTCTCTTCTCAGATTCTAAGGAATCTAGGGAACCAACCCATTTTTCTGAACTAGTGAAAAGAAAGAACCAAGTATTAAATTTGTCTTTCCCCTACAATCCTGTCCTTCAGGTAAGCAGTTGATGAAAATCTCTCATTAGTACTCTTTCAACTCATAAATGAAGAATGGAATAGTACTATTTTGCAAACTCCATGAAATACTGGCTCTAGCCAATGATCATCTATAGCCACTAGCATCAAAGAGAAAAATAAGTGCATTATGTGATTCCTGGAGTATATGAAACAGCTACATAATATTCCTTCCCTCCTCCACCACCCAAAAAAGTTTGGCCTTCTAGATCTAAAAAATCAACTTAAGGAAACAGGGACCTGAAAAACATGTTGACCACCAGCTTGGAATGCACTCGCAAAACACAGACTAGAGAACAACAGAGAACAAATGATCCTATTGCTTCAACAAATAAACAGAAAGAACAAGAAGAGGGTGGGAGGGCTATACATGGAAGAAACTTAAAAGAGAGATGAATCACATGCATTGTGTGGGCTTTTGAATCCTGACTCAAGAAAAACCTGTAAAGACATAGGCATGTGACAACCAGTGAAATTTAAACTTTGAATTATCAGTTGGGGATATTATATGAATTATTTTTAGGTTTCATGAGGACATGGCATTATTTTTTTAAAGAATCCTCATTTTTCTTGATACATACAGAAATATTTATGAATAACATAGGACATCTGAGATTTGCTTCAAAATACTCAAAGGATACTGGGGTATAGGTTTCATACTCAAACAAGCGAACTTAGGGAGAGACTATGATCCTTGTAGGATGATGAGCAGGGGACACACTGTCCTCTTATCTACCCGTTTTGATGTTTGAAACTTACCATAATTAAAAAAATACACTTTGTCAAAAACTCCCCCAGCTACTGTAAGTATCTATTTATCCCTGTTTCTAAACTTAGCAGAAAAAAAACCCTCTTGCACAGAGGGCATTTATCTTTAATGTGGTCATCAATTTTATCTCCAAAATGAAGAACTTAATACATTTTCCTAAACAAAAACATAAAATATCAATGTAAGTATGAACATTAATAGGAAACTTCCTAACACACACTTACACTCAAATATGATCCTTCCCACAAGAAAATAAAAATCATAGCTACATGCTGAAAGATATATATATATATATATATATGCAAAACATGAAAATTTTGAGGAAACCTAAAATATGAGGAACAAATGATTATAAAAATGTAGTTTTTTACCAAAACCAAGATATCTATATGTAGGATGAGATGGACAAAAATGTTGGAAAACACAAATCTCCCCAATACTTCTTTTCTATAAAACTTGCCATTCAAATCATTCATGTGACTCTTCAAAGTTCCATAAGCTTAAAGCTCAACACATTTTTTTATTTTTATTTAAAGATTTTATTTATTTATTTGAGAGAGAGAGAATGAGAGATAGAGAGCACAAGAGGGAAGAGGGTCAGAGGGAGAAGCAGACTCCCCACCCTCAGTTGGCACTGAGGGTGCCAACCCAGGCACCCTCAACACATTTTTTTAAAGATTTTATTTATTTGAGAGCGAGCGAGCATGAGTGGGGAGGGGCAGAAGGACAGGGAGAAGCAGACTCCCCACTGAGCAGGGAGCCAGACACGGGGCTCCATGCCAGGACCCTCAGATCATGTCCTGAGCTGAAGTCAGACACTTAACCCACTGAGCCACCCAGGTGCCTCCAACGCATTTTCTAAACCACCCCCTACAACATCCTTACATTTTAATTATGCACATGCAAACCCCACTACCTTACTTGCCATTACTGCATTTCCTTATAAGTACAGCTGCTGATACTCGCTAACGTAGTTGATAAAAGCCAGTTTGGGTCAGACTGACAACCCTACTAACATAAAAGGATAGAGAACACTGGATAGAATCTAGCTTATGTCCTCTACACTAATCATGGCCTCAAAAACTTAAGCTCCTATTTCAAGGCACTGAAAGGTAAACAGAGTTGCCGAATTCCTTATTTTGGCTACACCAAAATTCCTATATTTGGTGTATAAAGGACATGGTCCCATAAAATTCCAATTCCTATATTTGGCTACACCAGAAACTAGCAGTGTATATACTCTAGATCCATAACTCCATTCTCGACTTTGGAGACATCTTATGAAACATAATGTATACACACATCAAGAATTCGGCATATTTCTTAAACACTTCTTGACCTGGCCAGGGAGAAGTCTGTAGTGTTTGGTATAGAACTTTACAAGAAATAACGGATACATCAGTATGTTCTTTTTAGAGAAAAACTTCAGTAAGATATTAATCTAAAATAGTATCTAATTCAAAATCTGTACTGCTCAGGCAGTGACACACACTGAAAATACTGCTTACAGCAGAGAGAGCAGTGAGATTTAACACTATTTCACGTCAAGTACTTAGAACTGTGTCCGTCCCCGAGGGACCCCGAGCAGGTGTCAGGTCTCCGGGTAGCGCGGCTGGAGTCACCACATCTGGGGGAACCAGTGACGAACAACAACAGAGGATGTAAAAGGTACAGAAATAATACAGAGGAGGAAGAAACGTTCATCTACTGGCCGTTAATTCTGAAGGAAAGGAAGGAGCAATCGTGACTTGATTGTCAATATGCCGCCTGCACAAGGTTTTGGAAGGTGACTAAATTTAGGAGGGTGCTTCCAAGCAAAAGCAAGAACATAAGCAAAGAACAGAAAGCAAGATGATTTGCACAAACAGAAAAGCAAGTCACTCTAAAGAAGCATTCGATGTAAAAAAAAAAAATGTAAAACGGTAGGCAGGGGGCAAATTTCTAATTCTTGGAAAGCTAATTTTGTTGTTGCTCTTATTCACAGATTTTCAAAGGACATCATCTCTCCACTTGAAGTTCTCTATAGGATTTCAAAGTCATTATTCTATTCTTCTGGCTTCTCTTTGAGCAGCTACAAGTTTGATCATCTCTTTTGTTCTTCTATAAAATCTTTGGAGAGTACCCAACTTCATGAGGTCTTTTTGAAGCAAGTTTAGGCAATGGGATGCACATCCTGTTGGAACTGTATATGGATATTTACCAATTATCATCCCCCCAAGCACTTCCAAGTAAATATTCTGTCAGGCAAATACTTAACCATCCTTATATACATTTTACAACTGCTATACTTTAAAGGAGGTCTGCTTCCCCATCCCCCAGCCCATCTCTATTATGCTAAAGAAACAATTTTAAAACAATCACAAGAGGCACCTGGCTGGCTCCATCAGAAAAGCATGTGACTCTTGATCTTGGGGTCATGAGTTTGAGCCCCACACTGGGTACAGAGATTACTTAAATAAAAAGCTAACTTTAAAAAAGAATTTCTTCTTTCTCCACACAAATTTGCTTAGTCAAAACATCAAGACACTGTGCTTCATTTATTTCCCATATACAAATAACACTATCAATGCACATTTCAAACTTAAAGAATAGTTTTCAAAGGCAGTCTCTTGGGCGCCAGTGTGGCTCAGTTTTTAAGCGTCTGCCTTCAGCTCAGGTCATGATCCCAGCGTCCTGGGATCTAGTTCCAACTCAGACTCCCTGCTCAGCAGGGAGTCTGCTTCTCTGCCCCTCCCCTGGCTCGTGTGCATTCTCTCTCTCTCTCTCTCCCCCTCTCTCTCTCACTCTCACACTCTCCCAAATAAATAAAGTCTTAAAAAAAAAGTACTTAAAAAAAAAAGCAGTCTCTTGGGGTAAACAGGTAATCTCAGCAGCCTGAAAAATGCAGGAAAGAAGGTTTTACTTACATTAAAATGTGTTAAAAATATGACGTATTATAAGTGAATTCAACTTTCCCTAACCTTGAGTGTTAGATGGCAAAAAAACAAAGTCACTGGTCAGGTTTGTATATAGTTGCTAATATGCAGTTAACTTAAGAACACCAATAAAATGACTCTTCGTGATGTTGCAGGAGAATGATCAGCAGAAAAACTTCAAAACCATTTTTTAAAAAGCTATCTGCCTTTTCCCCTCAACCTTTAAGTTTATGCATTTAGACATCATCCTTATGGCATATGACATTTTTGCAAAAATATTTGCTAATCCTACTTGTTTACCAATGTTACCAACAACCCCAAAAGAACCTGGTCCACAGACTAAAAATTTTAAATAGCTTCCATAAGGAAAAAAAAATGCCTGGCATTTAAGTCCAAGCCATAAATACTGTACAGACTTCACTGTGTCATTTCCTAAAATGACCCTGACGTGCTGGGAAGGGAGGAAGCAGGTACCAACACTGTTTGGTCTTCAGAGGGAGGAATGATTGAAATATTAAAGCACAAGAATTTTGCTCAAGTCAGCCAAGTTAGGCAGATTCAAACACCAAGATTACAAAATTTACATTGAAATGTTAGTTTTCAAAATTGCAGTTGTTAAGAGATAACTATATAAGAAACCGTAGAGCTACAGTCTTCAAAATTCATCTCCTGGGATTAAAAGCCTGGAATCTGAGGTACCCATCAATAGGAGGATAAACAAACCAATATACTCATACAAGGAAATAATAGTTATCAATAAAAAGGAACTCCTCGTTCACATGCATTATGGACAGAAGACAAAAACATTATGCCAAATGAATGAAGCCAGACACAAAACAGTGTTTAAGGATTCCTTTTATATGAACTTCTAGAACTGGCAAACAATCTCTGGGAGATGGGTTCTGATTGCCAAGGGGCATGATGGAACTTCCTGGAGTGACAATTATGTTCTACAACTTGATTGCAGTTAGAGTTACTTATCAGATCTCAGCTAACGTACAAAAGATTTGTGAATTCTACCATTCACGTTTTAAAAATAAAAGTGCTGAAATTGATTTACATATCAAATATCTAGACTTTCAAATGCATCAAAATAGAAGATATCTTGACAAATAGGATCTAGATGTTGGGTATGTGGGTGCTCCTGTAAAATTATTATTTTTTTAATAAGTAAAGTTACATTGTTTCTCAGAAATAGGCCCATAGAAAAAATAGAAGAGAATGGCAGGAATTAATACATAAATATACTTAACTGACCTGATTTGCCAAATATATAATATGGTGCCAGTTTGCCTCTAGTTACAGGAGGGGACCGCAAATACTATCTGCTGCCCAATTGTCCAGCCCCACCCAAACTGTCCATCTATGAGGATTACTATTTCTAATTGTTCACTTACCAAATTCTAAGTAGTTCTATATAACTAGCCAAATTTTTCCAACTTTAATTTTTCCTGAAATTTTCAAATCTTTATGTCATTAATATTAAAGCTGCCATGAATCTCACATATAGAAAACTGGAATTGTCTACTCCATAATTCAAAATTGCATGTTCTAAATATAACTGAACTAATTTCAACTAAAATTTTATAATTTTAAGCATATTTATAGCCCCGACACTCAAAATGTATAGAAAGATAACAGCTATAAATGGCAAATCAATAACTCCTCGCAAACTTGTAAAAAAACATGAGTTTTCATTATACTATGGTATATGCAGAAAAAAAAAAACCTCTATGAAATGAGGGTTGAAATTTAATAAAAGCTAAAATCTATAAAATAAGCTATTCAAAAGCAAAGGTTAGATCAGTCTTCATTGTAAATGTCATTTCAAGGCATGTGTTATAAATATACCTGGAGCTAATAGCAATGTATTGCTTTAATTAGAGGGATTTAATTAGAAGGAACAAAGCCGAAGCAGGCAAGAGATGTCTGAAATCATCTGGTACCAATGTCATCTCTATTCTTTATTACCTTCATGGCTCATCCTTTGTCAAGAGGTTTGGTGTACTAAGTTGACAATAATCCCCCATCCTGGCAGAGATCCATGGTTGGGGGGGATTTTTTTTTTTTTTTAACTAAGCAGCAATAGTAATATTCTCTAATACAAATCGTGGATGGCCCTCTCCAGCTACATCAGAAAGGAACCTGTTCCTTGCCTCTCCCTGGAGAGGATCAATGTGGGTAACTTCAGTGGATGACACTCTTTCCTCCAACACGGTAGACCATGAATTTCCCACAGAGGAGGGGACACGCAGACCTGGCATCATTCAACGTCTTTTTTTAATTCCCAACTATGGCCCCTGACAAAGGTTTTTCCTCTATCTTAAAATGACGACAAAAAAACAAGTTAAAGACTAGGAGAAAACATTTGCAAATTGTACATCTGACCAAGAACTCATCTAGAATATAGAAAGAACTCTCAAAACTCAATGATAAAAAAACAATCCAATTAGACAGTGGGCAAAAGACATGAAGATACATTTCACTGCAGGCAAATCAGCACATGAAAAGAGGTTCAACATCTCTAGTCCTTAGGGAAATGCAAATTAAGGCCACAATGAGAGGTCACTACACATCTACCAGAATTACTACAAGAGAAACATATTGATGACGCCAAATGCTGGTGAGGATGTACAGAAACTGATCTCTCATACATTGCTGGCGGGAGCACAAAACTGTACTCCAGAAAACAGCTTGACAGTTTAAAAAATTTGAAGATACACTTCACATAAGGCCTTGCAGTAACAGTCCCGGACTTTTGTGCCAAAGAAATGAAGGCTTTGTCCGCTGTTCACACAGAACCTCTACACAAGTGTTCCTAACAGCTTTATTTGTAATAACTAAAAACTGGCAGCAACCACAACCTCCTACAATGGGCTACACGAACTGTGGTAGATCCAAGGCCATGGGATGCTACACAGTAATAAAAAGGAATAACTATTGATACATGCAGCAACCTGGATAGATCTCAGAAGCACTGTGCAGAGTAGGGGCTGGGGGGGACCCAATCTCAATAGGTCACATACTATATAAATCCATTTATACATTCTTGAAATGAGGAAATTACAGCGAGAGCAAAGATTATTAGTTGCAAGGAAAAAGGAACAAGCCAGGGAGGAGTGCCCACAGGGTTTGGGTGTGACTGCAAAGGCGTAGAATGAAGGAGATTTTTGTGGTAAGGGAATAGTTCTGTATATCGATTGTAGTGGTGACTACACGAATCTACACATGTAATAAGATGATGCAGCCCTAAACACACACTTCCCACTGATTTTGATCTTGTATTATGGCTATCTAAGACTCAACCAGTGGAAGAGACTGAGCGCTATATAGCGCCTCTCTGTGCCATCTTTGAAACTTCCTGTAAATATGTAATTTTTAAAATAAAGAGCTCTTTTGTTTCAATAAAATTACCATCTAAGATTACAGCCACAGACTCCTAGTATACAATATGAAAAAGTAATCTGAAGTCTCGTTAATCAGAAGTGAAGATGAAATGTACAGTCTACCATCTCTGAGGAAGGGGTGCCAAAGCAAACGAAAGAGGAATATAATGTAATGGGAAAAATCAAACAGATATCTGAATTTGCCTACTTTAACAGAATTTATGTGCTTTTCAATCTTAAGCTACAGCACTTCTACCCACTAGCTCATTATACATTAAAGAAATTCTGGCACTAATTTAAATGTGGATTATCTACTATATGCAATAGTCTCTGTGGAACCTAAGGATGAAGCCTAAAATAGTGTTTAAGGTTAAAGAGCTGCATGGTTTGCATTCAGAAATTGGCCCAGCCACTACTATGCCATCTTGGACAAGTTGCTTATCCTTTTTACAACTACTTCATCATCTATAAAATGGTAATAATGTCATAGATATGTAACATAAATATGGCTTATGTACTTATATAAATAAAACTAAGATAAAATATCTTATAGTCTAATCAAATCCTATGATTAAATGAGGTAATCCACATAAGTGTTTAACCTAAAAACCAGAATACACAAAGACTAAGAATGTGTGCTATTTTTAACTTTTAATCTCAAAGAATTTCTGATGAATCAAGCTAGTGAGTTATATATAGTTGTCTATGCAATTCACAGTCTGGATATGCTCAGTAGAGAATGCCACACAGGGAGCACATGAGGGTTATGGGAGATTAGAAGACAGAGATCATTTCAGATACAACCAAAGGATGTTGGCTTTATGGAAGAAGTGGCTCCTAAAGGAAGTACAAGATTTCAGCTAACAAATATGCTGGGTCTGGGTCAGGTCTTTTAAGTCAGTGGACGCTGAATACATGGTACTGAGAAGATGAGAAAGTGAAAGGCCTTCTCACGTTGTCCAATCTTGCCAGTCGCAAGGTTCAACCTAAGCTAAAGGAGTCCTGCTTGAATTTCACAGGGTCCTGGACTGGCCATCACCAAGTAATTCCTTTGCAAAGTGTCACTATGTGTTTGAAACCATAAGTGTACTTCTTTACCTTCTGTAGCTCACCCCCTTTTGGGACAGAATTGCTAGGACCTGTGTCAGAGCTGAAATATCCAGTTCTCCTGGTGAAGTAGCAAGAGATGGACTGACCATAATTAGAACAACAATTACACAAATTGCTAAATTCGAACACCAAAGCATTGAAGAGCCACCTGGACGAACATAAGACACACCTTACCGATACAAGAGCTCACTGACTACTGTTCATAAATATAAGCTGGACACAAATAATGTCTCATTTAGACTGAAAGTGGAATGATTCTCTCTCTTTTCCCTGACTCACAAAGAGCCTCAGTTTGAGATAATGGGGCAGGCCATATATAAAGCATATATAAGGCTATTTAGGGAAAACTAGTTAATTTCTAAGAATGTTCACCAGAATAAAACTACAAAGTGAAATATCCTACTTTGTTTACAAGACATTTCAAAGAGTCAATATCATATATTAAAAATAGAGAAAGGTCAGGTTGGTAGTTAAGAGATATTATATTCTAACTTCTCCATTCCCAAGATGTGTGGAACACAATCAAAACTAATTCAGGGAGATTATAAGCTGGGTATTTGGAACTAGATTTCATTATTTAGTAGAAATATCATGCAAGAGATCAGCTTCTAGAATTCAGGCATAGTGCTCAAGAGGCTTGACAGAGTACGTGAAAGAAAGTACACATGAAACTAGGTAAGTTACTCAGTGTCTGGCTTAGTTCAAAGGAAAAAATATATGCACTATATATAATAAATGTAATAAATTATATAATATATACAATTTTATATAATACTTTATATATATTAAATATAGATTTGCGGATGTCCTTCATTTAATGATTTTATTCTCCTAACCCAAACCTCTTTGTAGTTAATATTCCCTATAGCTTTGACTATTTCTTTAGCTACTATTTGAATTTTCCATGCTATGTTACATTCTTTTATATTACAGCACTTAACAGTCTTTTGTGATCCATTGGCTAAGTATTTATTGAATAGCTACTATGTACTATTGGAGTTGGAATTCTTTTCGAATCCAAAAAAAAAAAAAAAGACGTATATGTAAGTTTGGCATTCCTCTCTTTTAAGATTTATTTATATTATTTGAGACAGAGAGAGAGAACATGAGCAAGGGGCAGAGGGAGAGAGAATCCTCAAGTAGACTTCCCGCTGAGAGCAGAGCCCAAGGTGGGGTTCAATCCCAGGACCCTGAGACCATGACCTGAGTCGAAATCCAGAGTTGGCCACTGAAACAACTGAGCCATCCAGGTACCCCATTCTCTTATTATGATGTACAGATCTCAGATGTTGGGGATGGCATTTAAACTCTGAACAGTATCCTTGGGGCTGAAATACCAGGAGTAACCTTATCCAGGTGGGGGCTTTGAAGAGTTGTCTGGTAGGACCTGTACATCCTGGTTTGTTGGGAGCTCCCAGAAAAATCATGAGAGCTCTTTCTCTCCCCCTAAGCGCCACCACGATGAACTGTGGGGCATAGATTGATGTAAGGTGATTGGGCGGGGTGTGGCTGGAGAGACACTGGAATATCAATGCCTAAAGGGCTACACCTGACAGTGTGTAGAAGAGACCTAGAGGGATAGGGGGTAAATCTTACAAGGTAGCATTTCCTACTCCAACAAGGCCACTGTGCACGATAGGGTCAGTAAAAACCTTCCATAATTCCGCAAACCAAACCAGAGTTGGAGGGAGGAGGGACTACAGTTACTAAGAAGAGACTCTAGAACCAGCACCACATAGTACCAATACCACTAAAGAATCCAGATTTGCCCCAGCCTGGGTCACCCTGGTGCTGAACTACTTGCTTTCACCACTGCAAAAACTGAGGCTCCCAAACTTCCTTTGTCCTTTCCCTGTCTATTGTGGAGGAAAGCAAAGAACATCCTCCTTACCCTGTGATTAGCTCAGAAAATTTCAGACAATCCTTTTTAAGATTTTAAAGATGTATTAAGTGCAAGCAATACTTGGAACACAAACAGGTTATAAAAGGTACAAGTCCTGGGGCGACTGAGTGGCTCAGTTGGTTAAGGGTCTGCCTTCGGCTCAGGTCATGATCCCAGGGTCCTGGGATCAGGTCCCACATCGGACTCTCCACTCAGCAGCAAGTGTGCTTCTCCTTCTCTCTCTGTGATCTCTCTCAGTAGCTCTCAAATAAATAAAATCTTAAAAAAAAAAAAGGTACAAGTCCTTAATCAGATTTCACCATACACCCACTAGAATTGTGGGTGTTAGAGAGGATGTGAAGCATCCAGAATGCTCACTCACTGCTACTGGGTGTGTTCAAGAGCACAATCACTTGGCAGTTTGTTGTCATCAACATATATCTACCCAATGACCCCGCAAATCTACTTGTAGTTATTTCTCAAAGAGAAATGAATACCTATGTCCACAAAAAGCCTTGTCAGGATGTTCACAGAAGTGTGAATCATAAGAGCTAAAAACTAGAAACAGCCCAGATATTTGATGGCAGAATATAGAGACACACACAGGATAATCATACAATGGAATACTACTTAGCAATAAAAAGAAATGTCCTATTAATATGCAGAACAGCAAGAATGAATCTCAGAAATATGCTGATTGAAAGAAGCTAGACCAAAAAAAGAAAAAACATACATAGCTTATGTACATATGCAAATAGATACAGATATATATATGTATACACACATAGTATGATTCCATTTACATCAAATTCTAACATAAGCAAAACTAACCATGGTGAGAGAATCAGCTCAGTGGTCCTTCTAGGGGTGAGTTAGGAAGGAATGAGGTAGGAAGAAACGAGATAACTTTGGGGGTGATGGCAATGTTCTTGATAGCTCATATACTTCATAGTATTGTTTCTCTTGCTATTGTGAAGTTTCAAATACAAGCCAGCTACTGCCGTCTGGAAACCCAAACCCTATGTCCAGCTGTTCTTGGAGGTATCACAAATGCTGGGTGCTGGAGAGGGGAACCTGGAGATAAAATGGTGGATGGATGCATCACAAGACTTAAAGGGGTAAGGAGCTATGTCTGTAAGAGGAAAGAAGGGGTATGGGAGGTATACCTTCTCCTAGCAGAATAAAAATTCTGGAAAAGGGAGGGGATATCCATTCACTTTTTATGCCAGTATAAGAGACGCTGTTCAAGCTCTAAAATATCCTAATTCTTCCCTCCACTTCAGGAACTGATGGAGATAACCCACCATATATAAAGAAAACTCAGTGCAAATAACCATAAAGTTAGATAATTCAAGGGTGTCACTTCTGGACCAAATCATTTAATTTCTGGAGTCCAACCCTGTAGGTTTTTTATATCTAACTGTAAAAATCACGAAAACCTGTGTTGATGTGGAGATCCAGGGAATGCTGGGCCAACACTCAGAAGAAAACTACCTACCAGTGTCACTTTGACCCCCAGCAGACTTTGTGAATGAGACATAAACCCCTGTTAGGACACTGAGCTACTGGGATTGTTACCACAGCATAATCTAGACTATCCTTACTAATATAGCCTATTTTTTCTTTAACATATCTTGAAAAAAAAATCAAATTATTTCTTTTGACTAGATGAGTTAATAACTGTGTATTAGACACCATGTTAGGTCCATTAAAGGACCCCCTTTCAAAATAACAGGATTTAGTCCTTACCTTCAAGGTGCTTGTGGTGTGATAAGGGAGAAATGGCCTGCACTGGCAGTAACCAAGATCTACTTGTGTGAAACAGGAGGTATTCACAAAGCACTATGGGAGGTCTAGTCCAACACCGGTGTTTTCTCTAAGCTACAGTAAACCACAGGTGCTCATGTTTCGAAGGAACTAAAACAGCTATACATGTAATTTGCTATAAAGTAAATCAAAGTTTACCAACATAGAGAAAAGACCTTCAGAATAATCCATAGAACTACTTCAAGTTCTTCTCTTCTTGCCTCACTGCCCCAGCAGGTTCAGATACACCAGAACGGAGATTTCTTGTCATACCAAGTCACAACTACCGTCGCAAGTATGAAGCTTGAATGCCCCTGCCTGGCTAACATACGACACAGAGCTAAATCTACAGTTCATGGCCCCACACACTTTTTTGTGTTAACAGACACAGGTGGCTCATGAGTTCAGGCCTGGCTTTAACACCTTCTCCTGTCTTCTTGCACTTCTTGCGCTATAAACATTATTTCAGCTTATCACCTTGCGGCAGACGTTGGTACTCTTCACAGATATGCCACTTCTAATCCCTCCCAGCCCATGATAGCATTGCACTACCCTGTCTTTTCTACGTTAAGGGATGGTGCTGGTACTCGCCTAGGCCAATGTGCAGAGAGGGTGTGTACCACTTCTGGGCTGTGGCCTGGAGGAGCCAAAACGTGAACCGACAAAGTTTCTCCTCTATCAGTGTTTGGAAAGGCTGTGCCAAGATGGAACTTTGTGAGCCAGCATCCCTGAGTGACTGGATGAGTAGAAATCTGCTCCCAATTCACACAAAAATACCCAGAGTACCAGGAAATAAAACTGGTTCGCGGTAAGTTATCAGGGCTCATTATTCAAAAATAACTTGGACGATACTGATATAACATTCTTCTGTTATTTCTAAACTGTTACCTTCAGCTGGCATTCTTTTTTCTGTACCAATATTTTAGACTGCTCAGCCTCCTGCCCCTTTTATCTTTTGTATTAAAAAAAAAAAAACACCATCAGAATTACTAACGAATTAGAGGATTCTTTCTTCTTCTTTAAGGACTTGACTCAGTCAGTGGACATAACGTCTACTCTTTTGTGACACTAAGCCGAAATGTTAAGTAGCTAGTCCTTAAGCTATTTATCCAAAGAGATAGAGGGATAAGAAGAAAAAAAAAAGAATGAGTGGGTATGAATAGGGGTGAGCAGGTGGGAAGGATGGAGAAAGAAGTACACAGGGGAGGGTTCAAAGATTATAGAAATTAAAAGGGTTCTTGAAGTCTTCTGCATGATAGTAAACATCCTTCCACAGTAAACTAATACATATTAGAGGTTTTTACAAGTGAAAACAAAGTTCAATCAAGCATGCAGATAGACTTTTGCAGGTATGCCCAGGGGCTGAAATCAAATCTAGCAGTGGGCTCCCATGAAATCTGAGATTTCTGCTTCCTTCTAGTATTCTTTCACTCACAGTAGTCTATTTGTAAGGAATTACCAAACGTATCTGCCTCCAAAAATACTTGCAGTCTTCTAGCTGGACAAGGGACAGATGAGGACAATGGAGCCTGACAGAAATGCAAAGAGGTAATACTGGCAGGTAATGGGAAGGCTCATAAAATATTCATTGGTTGTGTAAGTATGAAAAACATGGAGATTCGAGGCACCTGGGTGGCTCAGTCGGTTCAGCGGCTGCCTTCAGCTCAGGTCATGATCCCAGTGTCCTGGGATCAAGCCCTACCTTGGGCTCCTTGCTCAGCGGGGAGCCTGCTTCTCCCTCTCCAGCTCCCCCTGCTTCTGTTCCCTCTCTCGCTGTGTCTGTCAAATAAATAAATAAAATCTTAAAAAAAAAAAAAAGGAGATTCCACATAGATTTGGAGTTAAGAGAAAAAAAGCGCCACCTTTACCAAACAGGAGAGCTGAAAATTTGGAAAATGTTCTGTTAAATGCCAAATGAAGGGAAGTAAAATATGGTTAAAAATAGAAGCTTTCAAAAAATATTCTCTTGAAAAAGTAGGAATGAGTTGACAAAATTTTAAGTATAATAAATGACTAAATGTAAAAAATAGGGGTATAACAGCCTCCAGAGGCTTTAGCCATAAAGACTTTATTATATACCACCATGCACCCTCACCTAGCTCCCCAGAGTGCAAAATAGTAGATGCTTAATACATGCTTAATTAATCTAGTGATTGAAGGGGTTTACTTCAGAAACATTGTGACCTAATCAAATACCTTTGACCTCTCCATGAGTTTCAGTTTTAGATGTGTCCCCATGGCATTCCAACATATTTAAACTCTTATACTCCAAGAGAACAAATTACTACTAAAACATGATATGACTTTTTTGTTAGTAGCTTCAGCGAAGCAAAGCCTAATTTATCAAATCCTCATTTCTCCACTGACAGTGTCAGAAACATCTTCTCTAAAAGTAAAAACAAAAGTGGACCTAAAGTATACACTCACCCTTAATGCTCCTAATATACCTCAAGAATACTAAGTTAATAAATACGATAGTACACTAAGCAAATTCTCATATAAAACCCCTGCATTAATCTAATGGGAAAATCAAGGTATGTTATCTTTGCACATTAATTTTAGAAGCATACTTAACTGAATACCCATAAGCAGTCCCTCTCATGGTTACCTCTGCAGGGCAGGGCTGCTTACATAATGCCAACGGCTATACCATATCATGAGGTGTTTAGCAATAGCATGCAAGCCACAGGTGGAGAATCTTTAAAACTTCTTAGACTCTTGCGCCTAAGGAGAGACACACTTGTGGAGTTAAAAAAAAAAAAAAAAGTTAGGTCTTCAATGGTGCTTTCCCCTATGAGGTAGAAATCTCAGGCCTAGTAACCTACAGGTTAGTGTGCTTGCTCATCCTTAAGTCCTCAAAACTGGACCATTTCTATAAAGTATTGTATTAAGTATGACTGGGTTTTTTTTGCTTGTATAAGCAATGTAGGGATTTCAAAAGGTATATAAATTTTTGGAGGAAACCAGATTGTTTTTGTGGTGCGTGCCAGGCATGATAAGATTAGTTCATAAGACTTCAAGAAATGAATGCTCACAGTAATACTTTGATAGTAGCTTGCACTTAAAGTGGAAATAAAGCTGCATGACTACAATCAAGAATTCTGGCTTATTCCTACCAATGAGTCAACTTAGAGTACACTTAAAATGCTTAGACTTTAGACTAATATTAGACTTAAAGTCCCATGTAAGATGCCCTTTAGCTCTCATTGGTCATGTCACTGAGAACATTATAAACACAACTGTTTCAAGCTACTGACCACTGCCATACTAGAGACTTGCAAAAGTACGAAATGTTTTGAGCCTAAAAAACAAGTGAACCAGAAAGGGATAGCTCTGTATTCAGCCACCAAGAGCCGATGACAAAATGCCTACCAATTAATTCTGTTGCGACCATGCCTCGGCTTACACAGGGAACTTGAAGACATGAGCTCAGCCCCGGTCATGCAGTGAAACTACTGGATGGCACACATTTGGAATGTAGAGTGATGTCCAAATGTTGACCTTCTCCATTCTCAGGAGCGCAACCCAGCTGAACAGCCACAAAACCAAGAGTCAGCCCTCTGCTAAGAGAAGGGACTGATGGAGAAGGCTTCTCTACAATCAAAGAGGGCACAGCCAGATGCAAAATGCAGGGGATTTAGGGCAGGAAACATCTTGGCAAGAAAGTACTAAGCCAAAAAAAAAAAAAAAAAAACCAGTTAATGTAAAAGCAATTAAAACGAGAGAAAACAAAAATATTTTCCTAAATAAATGATTCTTTATTGCATAACTGCCAAATGAACACAAAATGAGAAAAAGAAAAATTACGATAAGGAAAAATATATTCCAAGAGTATTAAGCAGTATGTGTAGGAGTTAAACACATGCCAAACAAGATACTCCTAGATTAAACTAAAGGAGTTCAGTCTCCCCTTCCCTTCTGGTGTCATTCAGTTCTTAAGCCCTCTCTCATGTCAAAGAGGCCAGTATCTCTGGCTGCATTAAACAAAAGAAATGCTCTCAGAAGTCATTACTAGGAAATTAGTAAGCATCAGTATTGTAAAAGGAGTTGATCAGAAAGGACTCCTTAACCCAAAGGAATGTCCCCAGGAGATAGGTTCCCTGACCCAAACTTCCAGGTAGCATCACCACCACTGTCATCCCAACCGTGGCCATGTCCAGTGAAGGGTGATCAGTGTTGCAAGCACTCTAAAGAGAATTTTACTCATAGTAATTCATTTAATCCTCACTACAACCCAATGAAGTATCATTTTATGGACGTGAAAACAGACGAGAACAAATTACTTGTCAGAGTTCTGTCCAGTAGTATGTGGCAGTTCTAGGTTTCCAGAGCAGGGTGTTGGGGTCCCAGTTCCCTGTACTTTCCTCTACACCCACGCTATGCCTCAGTGTTCATCAAGACACACTGCTTCCTTAGTAAGCTAGTTGTGATCCCAGGTGAAAACCCAGGGATATGAATATAGCCCAGTAAGAACTGTAGTTCAGACAAGAAAAATTACAAGACATAATAGAGGAGAAAACACTCCCCTCTGTCCCACAGAGACCAGAAGTAACTTTGGGGAAATTGGGACTTCATGGGTTAAAATATTGGCTATATCCCAAGGGAATATTCATTCACGCTAGTTGCCTTCTTTTTGGTTCACATTAGTACCCAGACTGGGTCTCATCCATCTACCCCAAAAAGACCTATTCTATGCCTTCCAAGAGGGAGTGCCTGGCTTTTGCCTACAAAGGAATAAGGAAACAGGTGGCATCTGAACCATGTCTTGGGAGAAAAAAAAAAAAGAGTTGCCAGGCAGAGAAAGGCTCACTGTATCTTCTGTGATTTCAGGCTATCTGCAATACGGGCTGAAGAAAAGCCTGAAAGAATCAGGCTGGGAGCAGAGTACTAGCAAAAGAGGCCAGCTGGTTTCTAGAGGAGGCTTCAGGTTATACCATTTATCTGTATGCATTTACCCTATCCTTAGTGCAATCCCTAACCTTTTAGGCTTTCCAGAAGGAATGGTAAGACAGCACTGTACTTTCCAAAAGAGGCCTGGGAAGCAGGAGGACACGTATGACAAAGCTGAAAGAATCATCCATTCTTTTTTAAAGGGAGAAATATGTACAAAGGTTTGGAAACAAAGACATAAAAACAAAAATAGTTGAGAGAGGACACTTTAAGGGCAGAAAGATACAGCACATATTGCACACTGATGTACTAGCAAACCTAATGCTGCAATGGTGTGTTCCTGTCAGTCCCAGGGGAGGACTCTCAATTCTAGGGCGACACAATCCGAAATGAAACGCAGACCACTTCCTGCGGGGCTTACCACATGAGCTCATGAAAACCCAGTTTTATGGCTCTTTACCCCATTAGCCACACCAAGAAAAAAAAAAAAGGGACCTAGTGGTTGGGGATCTCTGCAGAGTAGTGTGAGTACACGAAGGAACCCCTGGGGGGCCAGGGTTTTAACTGCTGGATTCTTAGCAGCCGAAAAAGTCAGGCTTAACCAACAAGAGGAGAACTGCAGGTGAGATTCTCAGCAATGGGAGTGGGGGTGGGGGAATGGATGGTCCACAAAGAAGTCAGGAAGCCTTCAAGAGTCAGATTCATCATCTGCCAATCCAAGAGAGCACACATGCAAGGGTATTCAATAGTACTCGTTGTGAGTGTTGTTGCCTATGGTAATAAACCAATGACCGCCCCCCAAGAAAGGATTTCCTAATCCCTCAAACCTTAATTCACTCAAAGATTCATCAAGGCTACAAAAAAAAAAAAAATTAAGACTGCTGATCATCTGACTTTAAAATGGGAGAGATTATCCAGAATTATTCATGTGGACCCAATTTAATCATGTAAGTTGCCAAAGGGAAGAGGAAACTGGAGCAGAGAGTCAGAGACGGTGATGTGATAGAAAAATGGAGGATGGAACCGAGAGTTAGGGAATGCAGGCAGTCTCTACCAGCTGGAAAAGACAAGGAAACAGATTCTACCCTAGAACCTCCAGAAAGGAACGCAGTCCTGGCCACACCTTGACTTTAGCCCATTGAGACAATGTTTGTCCTCTGACATCCAGCACTATCAGATAATTTTCCATTAATTTGTTCTAGCGGCAATAGAAAATACACTGCCCTCCTTACCAGCCCTCCCTCTCCATACTCCAGCAATGACAGCGTGAGAACCTGAGGGTAAACTGGGGAATGCGTAATAGAAGTGAGGTAAGAGAAGAAAGGCTAGCTGTCCCCCTCATCCCCTTGCTAGTGACATCCTCCGAGCAGACTTGAGCTAAGGATATAACCATCAACTCTAAGTTTTAAGTTTTGACTATTATACTAGACTGTATTAACTATTGACAGGAAGATACTTTATGACTTCAAGTTGACTAGAAGAGTATTGGGATTTGTTCTACATTTCATTCAAGGGCACGGGAAGAACTATCCTCGTGGAATAAATTTAAAGGGACATTGGGAACAAAAGTGAAATTGATGGTCAATCATCCCCCTCAAGTCTTGCATACGTATTCAACATGACAGCTACAAACTACTGAAAAGGCATGGGAAGCTCAAAGAGGGCTTTGAGCTAACAGGACAGATCAAAAGTTTGACCCCCTTTTGTACTACTGAAAAATTTTTACATCTGAAATGTAATAAACATAATGAAGACACTGAAAAACTATATAAAAATGAAAGATGCAAAGGAAATGTCAAAATAATAAAGTAGGGTGCTATAAGACTGTATGTAGGATATACACACATCGAAGAGTAAGGATTTGGAATTGTACACACGATTTTCTTCAGTTGAACTCTAGTATTGACTGAGTATGTTTACGTCCCCACCTAAAATTCACTGGTTGAAACCTAATGCCCAATGTGATCTAATCAAGAGGTAGGGCCTTTAGAAGGAGCACGGGTCATGACGGGAGAGGTCTCACGAATAGGATTAGTGCTCTTACAAAAGAGGCCCCACAGAGTTTCCTCACCCCTTCTACCATGTGAGGACAGTGAAGACAGCCCCCCGTGAGGAAGAAGGCCCTCACCAGATACTGCATCTGCTAGAGCCATGATACTGGACTTTCCAGCCGACCAAACTGAAAATTGCTTATAATCTGCCCAATTTACAGTACTATGATCATACCAGTCTGAACATATGAAGATAAGCTCCAAAAGGAGAGGATTTCTAGATAATCCTGGTGAGTTGAACACAAGCATTCCTCTTGACAACTTTCCTATGCCTAGCCCCCTGCCCCACAAAAATAAAGGAACTTAAAATACATCAAATCACACAAAGAGAAGTGTGAATAAACCACAGATGAGAGATGGTGATGCAAAATGGAAGGCTGAAAGCGTGAGAAGGGTAATACCTGACTTAATGCAGAGATAGCAGACACTGAGCCAGTGGAGAAAGCAGCCAACAGAAAAGCAAAGACTTAGGACCTGAAGGCACCGGGTGCCCTGAAGGCTGAGGCAAGGGCTAAAAATTGAGAACTGGCTGACACTCTGCACAGGCAATCAACTCACAGGCAATCAACAACCTAAATGGAAAATCTGAGGTTTACTCTATGGAGTCATAAAGCAAAGGAGCCGGTGAACATGGGATAGGAACTCTGCAGACACGAAGCACAGCTGAGCAAGAGTAAACATTAGGAGAAAACAAGTAAGGCTTCTCCTGGCCCCACTTCTCACTCTAACCAATCTGGACATTGGTTACCCGGGCTCTGGAGCATAAACTAGAGAATGCCTCTAAGACGGTGGTTTTCAAAGTGTGGTCCACAGACTGGGGAGGGACAGAAAGGACTATAAAACTGAAACTATTTCCATAATACTTTGACATTATTTGTCTTTTTCACTGTTGAAATTTGCATTCATGGTAAAAAGGCATGGGTAGGAAAAGCTGCTTGTTTTTTAGCAAGAGTTGAAACAATGGCACACAACTGTAGTCACTATATTCTTTGGCATTTCATATTCGGAGTTTATTTATTTATTTATTTATTTTATTTATTTGAGAGAGAGAGAATGAGTGGGGGAGGGACAGAGGGAGAGAGAGAAACAGACTCCCCGCTGAGCAGGGAGCCTGATGCGGGGCTTGATCCCAGGACTCTGGGATCATGACCTGCGCCAAAGATAGATGCTTAACTGACTGAGCCACCCAGGCGCCCCATATTCAGAGATTTTTAAAAAACTGAGTTCACTTAAAGATCGTGAAGGAGTAAAAATTATTAATCAACCTTTGATCACCTATCTTTTCAAGATCCTATGCAACGAAATGAAAGGCATATATAAAGCACTTCAGCTACACCTGAAGGATGAGTGTGATCTCCAGAGAAAGGACACATGCTACTGTTTGTCTTGCATGCTGAACCACTGGCCTTTTTTCATGGAACACCTTTTTACCTCAAAAAAAAAAAAAAAAATGACTGCTAGAGAAACCATGGTTATTCAAACTCGGGTATTTGGCAGAAATTTTCTAAATAATCAAAACAGTGAGCCCATCACTTCAAGGACGACGACTGACAGTACTTACTGCCAGTGATAAATTCAAACTTTCAAGCGAAAATTAGGGTTTGGGATAAGTTCTATCCACCACCATGAGCTTAACAGTTTCCCATCCTTGAAGATTTTTCTAATTACACTGATAGTGAAATAAGCAAACATGATATTTTGACACAGTATATAATGAAATGTGTCAATATTTGGAAGACTGGCAGAACTCAGTCAACCAGGATTTTCCAAATGACGAATGCATGTCAAAAATGTTACAAACCCCAGGCGCCTGGGTGGCTCAGTTGGTTAAGCAACTGCCTTCGGCTCAGGTCATGATCCTGGAGTCCTGGGATCGAGTCCCGCGTCGGGCTCCCTGCTCAGCGGGGAGTCTGCTTCTCCCTCTGACCCTCCCCCCATCTCATGTGCTTTCTCTCTCATTCTCTCTCTCAAATAAATAAATAAAATCTTTAAAAAAAAAAAAAATGTTACAAACCCCATGCATGGGTAAAAGATCCATTCAAAGGGCAAGACAAACCAATGGATTTGAAAAGTCCATTAACAGGATTTCAGATTCCATTGCAACTAACTTTTAAGAACTAGAACACTTGTTGAGTTTTGGTGTAGTATCAAAAAAATATCCACAGTTATCTGAAAAGACTATTAAAATACCCACCATTTTCCAACTACATTTCTGAGCGGGACAGATTTTCTTCCTTTATTTAAGAGAGCAAATTGCAACAGACTGAAAGCAAAGATAGCTCTGAGGATCCAGGTGTCTTCTATTAAGCTATACATTATGGAAATTTGCAAAAATGTAAGACAATGTCATTTATCAAAGTCTGTCTTGAAAAACTTATGTAAAATAATTATGTTAATGTGCAATGGGCTTACTACTGTTATTTTTAAATGAAGTAACTATTTTTATGATATTTCAATTTTAGTTTCAAGTATGTAAATACTGGAAGATATAACCCAAGTAAACAAAAGTTCTATGGCTGTACTGCCCAGTAAGATAGTAACTAGTCTCATGTGGCTACTGAGCTCTTGAAATATGAGCAGTTTGAACTGAGATATGCCGTAGGTGTAAAATATATACTGGATTTCAAAGATTTTGCATTAAAAAGAATGTAAAATTTCTCAACTTCTTATATTTGCTCACACGTTGAGACAATATTTTGGATTCATTAAGTAAAATGTATTAATTTCAACCTTTTGCTCTAAATGTGGCTATTAGGAAAGTTAAAATCAGATATATAGCTTGTATTTTTTATTTGTATTGTATTTCTATTAAACAGCACTGGTCTATAAGGTCCTTAATAGTTTTTAATTTTAAGCAAAAGAGCCATGAGACCAAAGTTCTAAAAACTGCTGTTGTATGGGAAAATGAACTAGTTGAAGGAAAAAACAAATCTATAGACTCTGACATTTAGGAGGCCCAACGGGACACAGAATGACCCTACAGAGAAAAAACACACCGGTCAATAAGGCCAGAACACACATTCTCTCAAATATGAAAAGGCGGTAAGGTGTGTGGAAATCCTCTAACATGAAGGTCAAAGACCAACACAAAAAAAATGAAAAATAAATATACCTGTGAAAAGACAGATAGTGTAAATAGGAAAAAAACTTCAAAAAGACTTTAATATCCTCAGAGAGATGAGAATATTACATCCATGAGAAAACAGCCAGGCTTAAAAATTAACATTCATAAAACTTGGAAAATTTGATGGCAGAAATAAATTCAACAGAAAAATAGATCTCAGAAAACATCACAGAACAGAAAGACAGAGAGGGAAAAAAAACAGATTAAGAAATTCGGAGGTGTACTCCAGAAAGTCCAAATGCAGAAGTCAGAAAGAATACCTGAAAAATTGTGTGTGTGTGTGTGTGTGTGTGTGTGTGTGTGTGTGTGTGTGTGTTGAAGAGCAGCTGGGAGGAGGGGGGCAGAATGAGGTTATGGAAATAATGTTTCCCAAAACTGAAGGATATGTCTACAGACCTAAAAGCTCTAGCAAATGCCGCAAGTACCAGCACTTTTTTAAAAACCACACACATCATGGAATTTCATAGAATTGGAAGGGAAAAAATGGAAAGGTTTTATAGGTGCAAAGTGGGTAAGTACAGGCTTTTTCAATAATAACATGGAAAACAAAAATAAATTCCTCAAAATCCTGAAGGAGTATGAATTCAACCTAGAATTTGACCTTAATAATCAAGTGTGAATGAAGAATAAGGACATTTTCAAAGTGTCAAAAACAAAAAATCTCTCAAGAATCCTTTCTCAAAAATCTACCAGATGTGTCTGAAATATATTAAGAGTACCACTAAACAAAACGAAACTATTATTAAAACCAGGAAAATAAAATATTGTACAAGTGAAAAATTTTAATTAGAGTATACTATGTGGCTCAAGCTTTGAACTATATTTTACAAACTAAAATTCAGTAAAAACTAAATATTAAAATTTGCATACTGTACACCTGAAACTAATATTACATACTGTAGGTCAACTAACTGGAATTTTATTTTTTTTTTAAGATTTTTATTTATTTATTGAGAGAGAGAATGGTAGAGAGAGAGCATGAGAGGGAAGAAGGTCAGAGGGAGAAGCAGACTCCCCGCTGAGCAGGGAGCCCGATGCGGGACTCGATCCTGGGACTCCAGGATCGTGACCTGAGCCGAAGGCAGTCACTTAACCAACTGAGCCACCCAGGCGCCCTGGAATTTTATTTTTTTAAGTTTATTTAATCTCTGCTCTCAACGTGGGCCTGGAACTCACAACCCTGAGATCAAGAGCAGCATGCTCTTCTGACTGAGCCAGCCAGGCACCCCTAACTAACTGGAATTTAAATAAAAACTTAAAAATTTTTTTTGAATGGAGCCACAAAGCACCCTGAATAGTCAAAGCAATCTTTAGAAGAACAAAGCTTGGAAGTATCACACTCCCAGATTTCAAGATATACTACAAAGCTGAGGTAATCAAAATAATATGGTACTGGCACAAAAACAGACACACAGATCATAGGAACAGAGCCCAGAAATAAACCCATGCTTATAAGGTCAATTAATTTATGACAAAGGAGGCAAGAATATACAATGCAGAAAAGACAGTCTCTTCAACAAATTGTGCCAGGAAAACAATCAAAATAGATTAAAGACCTCCATGTAAGACTTGAAACCATAAAATTTCTAGAAAAAAACATGAGCAGTAATTTGACATCAGCTTTAGCAGCACCTTTCTACATATGTCTCCTCAGGTAAGGGAAACAAAAGCAAAAATAAACTATAAAAAATTTATCAAAACAAAGAGCTTTTGCACATTGAAGGAAACCATCAACAAAACAAAAAAGCAACCTACTGAATGGGAGAAGATATGTGCAAATGACATATCTGATAAGGGGTTAATATCCAAAATATATAAAAATTTATAAAACTCAACACCAAAGAAACAATGTGATTTTTTAAAAGATTTTATTTAAGTAATCTCCATACCCAAATATGGCTCGAACTCAAAACCCCAAGATCAAGATACACACGCTCTACCGACTGAGGCAGCCAGGCACCCCTAAACAATGTTATTTAAAAGTGGGCAGGAAATTTGCAACAACGTGGATGGAACTGGAGAGTGTTATGCTGAGTGAAATAAGTCAATCAGAGAAAGACATGTATCATATGACCTCACTGATACGAGGAATTCTTAATCTCAGGAAACAAACTGAGGGTTGCTGGAGTGGTGGGGGATGGGAGGGATGGGGTGGCTGGGTGATAGACACTGGGGAGGGTATGTGCTATGGTGAGTGCTGTGAATTGTGTAAGACTGTTGAATCATAGACCTGTACCTCTGAGACAAATACATTATATGTTAAAAAAGAAGAAGAAGAAGATAGCAGGAGGGGAAGAATGAAGGGGGGAAATCGGAGGGGGAGATGAACCATGAGAGACTATGGACTCTGAAAAACAAACTGAGGGTTCTAGAGGGGAGGGGGGTGGAAGGATGGGTTGGTCTGGTGATGGATATTAAGGAGGGCACATATTGAATGGAGCACTGGGTGTTATACACAAATAATGAATCATGTAACACTACATCAAAAAAAAAAAAAAAAGTGGGCAGGAAAATAAAATGGGTAGGGGACCTGAATAGACATTTCTTCCAAAGATGACACTGATGGCAAACAGGTACATGAAAAGATGCTCAACATCACTAATCAGGGACATGCGAAACCACAATGAGATACCTCATGCCTGTCGGAATAGTCAGAATCAAAAAAAAAAAAAAAGTGTCAGTGAAGATAAGGAGAACAAGACCCTCGTGCACTGTTGATGGGAATGGAAATTGTACAACCACTGTGGAAAACAGTATAGAGGCTCCTCAAAAAATTAAAAATAGAAATACCATATGATCTAGTAATTGCGCTACTGGGTATTTGTCCAAAGAAAACAAAACACTAATTTGAAAAGATATATGCAACCTTATGTTTACTGCAGCATTATTTATAATAGCCAAGACAAGGAAGCAGCCCAAGTGTCTACTAAAGAGATAATGGATAAAGACATGGCAAAGATCTCTCTCTCTCTCTCTCTTTCCTCTCTCTCTCTCTCTCTCTCACACACACACACACACAATTTACTCAGCCATGAAAAAGAGTAAGATCTTGCCTTTTCCAACAATATGGACGGACCTAGAGGGTATTAAGGCTGAGTGAAAGAAGTTATACTAAGATAAATACCATATGATTTCACTTATATGTGGAATCTAAAAGCAAAACAAGTGAATAAACAAAAAGAAGAAACAGACCCATAAATACAGAGAACTGATGGTTACTAGAGGGGTGGGGGTGGGTAGAGAGGCAAAATGGGTGAAGGCAGGTGGGAAATACAAGCTTCCAGTTACAGAATGAGTAAGTCACGGGGACAAAGGTACCACATAGGGAATATAGTCAATAGTACTGTAATAGTGATGTATGGTGACAGATGCTGGCTACACTGTGTTGTACATCTGAAATTAACATAACTCTGTGTCTTAACTATACTTCAGTTAAAAAAAAAACTGAATACTGATCTCACCAAAATGTTAACTAATGAAGCAGGCACAACAGGGATACGTACTAGACATGAACTAGAGGAAAGAGATGAAAAACACTGTGGAAAGAGCTAAGATGTCCATCGACAGATGAATGGATAAAGAAGATGTGGTGTGTGTATATATATATATATATATATATATATATATACATATACACACAATGGAATATTATGCAGCCATCAAAAGGAATGAGATCTTGCCATTTGCAATGACGGATGGAACTGGAGGGTGTTATGCTAAGTGAAATAAGTCAATCAGAGAAAGACATGTATCATATGACCTCACTGATATGAGGAATTCTTAATCTCAGAAAACAAACTGAGGGTTGCTAGAGTAGTGGGGGTTGGGAGGGATGGGGTGGCTGGGTGATAGACATTGGGGAGGGTATGTGCTATGGTGAGCACTGTGAATTGTGTAAGACTGCTGAATCACAGACCTGTACCTCTGAAACAAATAATACATTATATGTTTTAAAAAAAAGATGACAACGACAGTAGGAGGGGAAGAATGAAGGGGGGAAATTGGAGGGGGAGATGAACCATGAGAGATTATGGACTCTGAAAAACAAACTGAGGGTTCTAGAGGGGAGGGGGGTGGGGGGATGGGTTGGCCTGGTGATGGGTATTAAGGAGGGAGGGCACATTCTGCATGGAGCACACTGGGTGTTATACACAAACAATGAATCATGGAACACTACATCAAAAACTAATGATGTAATGTATGGTGATTAACATAATAAAAAATTTTTTTAAAAAAGAAATGAAAAACAACTAAATCATTATCCACAAATAGATCAACTGAAAACATCTTAAATTTTAAAATCAAGAAATTCACTCAAGCATCTTGCTAAGAAATGAGAAGAAACATTTAAAGAAGTTGAAAGTGGCTGCTACTAATAGGTAAGAAAGGATGGGCGTGAAATTGGTGATATTTGTTTAAAAACCTTGGAATACAGTTTTTTTTTTTTTTTAAGATTTTATTTGTTTGTCAGAGAGAGAGAAAGCACAAGCAGGGGGAGTGGGAGACGGAGAAGCAGGCTCCCCACTGAGCAAGGAGCCCGATGCAGGACTTGATCCCAGGACCCTGGGATCATGACCTGAGCTGAAGGCAGATGCTTAACCGACTGAGCCACCCAGGCATCCCTACATAATTTTAAATGCCCTACTTCAAAATACATTAGAATAAATTACTTTAAAATACAACTTAAATATTTAAAATTATATCCAGTAACAGAAAGGGAATATACAGTTAATTTTTAAAAAAATTTTTGCAAAGAAATCTGGAATTTGAATTTTTATTGACAAAGCAAACCACTCTATGAAAAGCTAAGACTGAATAAATGCATTTGTAAATTGTGTGAATAAGTTTTCTGTCCAATTTTTGCTTTAAATGAGACATAAATGGAAAGAAAAGACAGCCACCTAGTAATTCACGAGGAATCATAAGCTGGGGACACACAGGCTAAGCCAACCTGGAGAACTATGCTGTTTGGGCTATATAGTTTGTTCCTGTTCTTGTTTAAAAACAGGGGAGACTGCAAAAGAACTCAGGTTATCTTCTCTTGTCAAAGCAAAAAATCTGGCCAGCGACTGCCTGTGTTCCACCTAGGCAACAACCAACCAAAGCTGAGCAGGAGCAGCTACCAAATAGTGTATATTTCCCCATATGCACCCCTATGTATGAGAAAAAGATAAAAGAAGAAGATACCATCTTTCAAGAATCAGAAAGAGCACATATGTTCGTAGAATCTCATTGTCTAAAATGCAAAAGCACACATTTATTTCTCCAGTGACACGTCCAGCCCCTGCAGTGATGGAGCTTGAGACTCCTAGTTTAAGAGGTAATAGGCTTGAAAGAAACAAACTCATTCAATTCATTTTTGCTATGTCCTGCAAGCTTGCACTGATAGTTACCTTTTTCTATATACTGCAAAGCTTTTTACATGTGATACACACAGATGAAATTAAAATAAGCAGATCAGCATATTTTAAAATAATTGCAGACTTTTTCCAATTTAATCTGTAACTCTATTAAGAACATTAAAAATCAGACTGCTTCAATGTTTTCCTAATTTTACTTTTGATTTATACGATACATACTATAATCCCGTTCAGAGAAAAATCTTTAAGGTCTCTACCTTAGAATGGGGGTGAATGAAGAGGAGAGAGGCAGTACAACTTTAAAACAAAGACTATTAGTTTTATTTACATGCCACAACACAATCTCCAAATGACCTCTGCCTTCCCAAGTAACATTTTAACTAAAGTGACAGAGAATGGAATGCCATATTAGAAGTGAAAGCAAGATAAAAGGTAGAAGTCCTAATCTACTGCTCTACATAGCATTATTCATGACAAGGGTTTCCCACTTTCTCAGACAGGGTTCAAAATGTCAGCTTTAACTATGTAGCAAATTTTAATAGGATGCTTCTAAATGGGTACCCTAAGAGGGCTACAAGGATTTCGTCATCTGGAGCACATTCAGAATGACACCAGCTCCTTCTCACCTGGCCCCAGGAGTAAAGTCTCCCCCGCCCATTTCCTTTAATCTCTGATGCATTTGGGCTCTGGCTGAGCTAACCACTCCCCTAACAGGTTAGAAGCCAGAATAAAAATTTTGTTTCGTGTTAACAAAACAGCAAAGTATTGACAACGAAGCCCTTGTGTAAGACCTCCCCCTCTGGTTACAGAATTACTCTGCCTGCAAGGTGCTGCTCTAACCTCTGCAGCTGGAGGGATGGCACCAGGGAAGTGGCTGGAAAATGCAATGTTGGGACAGCCATTTTGATGTAAACTATAAAATATCATTGAGGTCTTTGAAAATCTTACAGCAATTTTTCAAGCATTTATCAATTAAGTTTTATGGGATAGCAATACTGCCATGCAAATAAATACTTAAAATCATTGTGCTGCAGTAACACAGACGGGACCAACTAGCCATGTCTTGTTCAGAGAACACTCAGAGGTGGGGAAGACAGGGTTTCTCCTACCTAGAGAAACAGCCTGTTGTGGAGTGGAGTAACATTCAAAGTGACTCTATAAAGGACAAGGGAACAAGAAGCCAGAAACATGCTGATAAACTACTTACCTGATTTCTTTCAGTTTCATGTTGCAAATATTAACACCCAGATTTTATCATCTTTTAGCAACATGGCACTTTAATTCTTTCTAGATGCCATTTTCCAACTTCAAAACACTCAGCAAAATGTTTTGGTGGGACTAAAAAAGGTTGATGTTAGACACATGATGCTTTTTACCTTGACACTCTCAGACTTAATTTTCAAAATCAAAATTTTCTAAATAGGTCCAAAAGCCTACTAGGGGAACCATCATTCAGGGGCACCTGGGTGGCTCAGTCGGTTAAACGTCCAACTCTTGATTTTGGCTCAGGTCATGATCTCAGGGTTGTGAGATCGAGCCCCAAGTCAGGCTCCACACTGGGCACGGAGCCTGCTTGGGATTCTCTCTCCCTCTGCCTCTGCCCCATCAGCCCCAATCCCCACACACACACAAGGGCACTCGCCCTCTCCCTCTAAACAAACAAAAACAAAAACAAACAAAATCATTCAAATTTAGCTTTAGAAACAGAAGTACAAATTATAACTTTTAACCGGTTTCTCTTACTCCAGAGCAATATAGCAAGGTATTACCTGAACCATTATTCCATAATTGGAACTATTTACCATATAGGGAGACAGTGTCAGACTGAGGTACACAGTCTCATACTTAATGTTTCAAACACCCCCGTCATCCACAACATAACACACTGTAACCGTTCTATTATTCTGAGAAGTATAAATTAGAGATTGAAACCCTTTTACCTTCCATATCATCACCATCATGCAAACATGTGTTATGCATGTGGCGGGGGGGGGAGGTCAGGGGGAGCAGAAGGAGTATTGAGTGGATGATGTTCAAGTCGGGACATCATAATCGGAGTATTTCCCAGGTAAGTGACATCCCTATGCAATGATTCATGAATGTTCCCAGGGCTCCTAAAATCTACTGAGCCAACCAACCGATTTATTTGTGCTAGTAAAGAGTTTATGCTTTCAGGCCACATGACACCCAAAACCCACCTCCTTCCAGGCATAACCATGAGAAAGTAAGAGCCAGCCAACTTAGGACAATTCCATTTGGCTTGAGATTCTGGGAGCCAAGGAGCATTCTGCTCAGCTTTACTCCCAGTGCCCTCCCCCAGGAGATGCACAGCCGCCCACACACATTAAGGGTAGAAGAATGGGAAAGGGCAGAGCTTTCTTTCCTGGGAACAAAGCCAGAGTGAAAGTTCTGGAGGCTGTAAAAATGTAACAGCTAGTGGAGAGCCATGGAAACCTTCTCCCCAAGCAAATGTGCTTTACTGTAAACTTTCCTTGCCCCCTACAATGTTTAGTGTTGCGTTAAAGCAAATATTTTTAAAATACACAAGCATGTGCTGTTTAAAATGCCTAAAATTAAAAACAAACAAATTCCCCCTATTGCCTGTCTAAAACCACCAACACATCTACTCTTTATCACCAGATATTTATGAAGTAGCTGACTGCTGGGGATACAGAAGAGTTTACCATCTTCCCCTTGCCTGTTCTACTGGGATTCTAAACGGAGAGTCCCCTTAAGCCCTTGAAATGAAGCACAATATGGCACACAAGGTGCACCTTTCTGGGCAGAGGGTTATTACATGTCCCAATGGTCAAAGGGGTCCAAGTCCTTAAAAAAAACAAACAAAAAAAAAAACATGGCTTTGCCGTGATGAAAGTTTACATTACTACGTCACAGTTCATATTAATCGATTCTTCTGTCATTGAATTCAGCTACCCTACAACTCCTAAGTAACAGAACACTAAAGCAATGAAGAGTTCATTCCCCTCTCAAGAATGGGAGACTCCACCCTTCACTTCAGTTCTCTGGGGATTCCAAATAGCTGAACACCCTTCACAGACGACAAATAGATACACAAGCAATGATTTCTGATCCTTACGAGAATGTTGCCAACTTAAAATGTTAAGAGAAGCCCTGCTCAGCTGATATATTCAACCAGTCAATTAGGACCCTAGGTCCTCTATGTGCCATCCTTATCTCTATAGTTACTCCCTAAACTCTATGCACTTCCCTAGGGTCTGTACTTCTTAGAACTCCTTAAAGCAAACTTCAGTGGTGGACCTTCATAAGAATGACATTATAGAAACAAAAAGCTTACCAGTTGTTGCATTTAATAAAAGTAATGTTTCCTGTATGTGGTTGTCAGCATCTTCTATAGTTTCCTTTTGCTTACTATCTTAAATTTGAGCTACCGAACATTATATTTATGGACTATCTCTCCAACTTGCTAAGATCATTATCACGTTCAATTATTAAACATGCTCAATTTAGTAACCCCCCAAACCTAAGTGACTCCGCCCAGAAGTCTATTTTATGGTCACCTAGCAGTAGTTCTAGCATACTAGAGTTAGCTCCTATGTCTTACTAACTAGTTTTTACTTGAGAATCAAAAGGTAGGGGTGTTGGAGGGTGGAGGGGGGTCCATAAAGTATCCCCCAGACTCAGAAAGCACTTAGAGACCCAAAACGAAGCAAGGCACTCCATACTGAGCTTTATCCATGGTAGCTTACGGACAGCGGGGATCTGGCAGACAAATGACCCAGGCCTGGAGCAGCTATTCTCCAGCCCTATTCTCCAAGGCTGGACCTTAACCCACAGCTTTTATAGGGTGAGGGGCATTGTGGTAAGGTCAACAGGTAGCCATCTAGAGTGGCATCATCTGTGTACCAGAGGGTCTCTACTAGTTACCTAAAGGGGGGGCCTTCAGTGAACCAGGCATCTCTACCAGTTATCTGAAGTGGAGCCTCCTGGGTGCCACATTAGAGATCAGAACCAGCCTTCCTACATTCCGGTCAGAGCACACATTTCATCTCCACGGAGCCTGGAACACACAGCCCTGCAGGAGGTCATTGGGCAAGTGTTAACAAGATGGAAGACCAAAGATGGAGTCGGCGTTGTCAGCACTCCTATAAGGGGAAAGTAAGGTCTTCGATTTTTTTAAGAGATATATATGAAAAAGAATGTTTGAGGCTTTAAGATTTCTAAGGAAGAACCATAAACACAATATAACAGCTACTGCATGATTTTTTGTTTTGTTTTGTTTTTCTTTAGAACAGCATCTAAAGGAGAGCTGAAGGACTGCCTGTGGACTCACCCAAATTGAATGCTATACCCTGAAGAGGTGCACACAGGGTGAAGTGTTCATAGAGGTCTGGTGCCTATTCACCTGGCAGCACCTTACAGGAAGAGGTAATGAAGCCAGGGAGTCACCTGAGGTAGCCACTGGAGCTTGTTCATAAACTGTTGATTCTCTTATTCTGAGAACATGGTAGAATCACACTTAACCACCCATCTGAACTTAGGTTTAACGTGTAACTGGCCAAAGAAACGTGAGCATAAGTAACATGCGCCCCTCTCTGCAGAAACTTGAAGAGCCAGTGCATGAATTTACATTTCCCTTGACTTTCTGTAATCATGGAAACATGCTGAAGATGAAACCTCCAGCAGCTGGGGCCCCAAATGATAACATGAGCATATCTCTTATGACCCACCAGGGGCTGATGGCATGACAGAGAAAGTAGACAGTCAAAGCCACGGAGGTTTTCAGACTGTCTGTTCCTGCAGCATAACCTGAGCTTTCCTGATGCCATGCCTAATTTTGAACACCAACACGTAAGGCACAGCACTGTGCTACCGCCGTGGGAAACCCGAAGGCAGAAGTTAGGGAGGGTAGGAAGTAGTATTGCCCTGAGTATACATGAGACTCAGAGGGACCGAACATAGCCATGTCGGATCATGGGATGAAGTACACAATTCCGGTTTCCAATGATTGGAAACCTTCTAAAGCCCTGGAGTAAAACCACTTTCTAAAGAAGATGGGGGAGAGAAAATGGCTTTCCATTGACAGATGACAGCGTGAGCAACAGTCAAGATGGAAAACACGGGGAGACGGGCAGACGGCACAGGAGAGAGCTCAATGAGGCTGTGGCACGGATCAGGGGAACAGTCCTAGGAAATGAGGCCGGAAACATAAGGTGCAACAGAGCATGGCAGGCCTTGAATGCCTTGCCATAAAAATGTTAACAGCAACAATCATAAAAACCATTTTATCCCAACACACTTTAGGGCATTACATATATTACTTATTGAATTCTCACAACAACCCACTGGGCTAGTTGTTTCACCTGCTAAAGGGAAACTGTAACAGTAAGGTGCAGCTACAGTACACAGCCCAAAGGCAGGAAGGAAGTAAATACCAGAAGCAGGACTTGAACTCAGGCAGTCTCACTCCAAGCTCTGTGATGTTAACCACCACAACACCACACTTCCTGGCACCGCCCTTAGACTAATAGGTGAGGAGACCCATTTACACCTCTAGGAAAGGGAGTTCCACGATTAGCATCCAGTTTCAAAAAGATTAGTTGTGCCATGTATACAATGATTCAAAGAACACTGATCTATAGGTAGAGAGTCCTTTTAGAAATTGCTGGAAGTAGCCAGGTGAAAGATACTAAGCCCCTGTAGTAAGATAGTAACTAGTAACAATGAATCAGTAACTCAGAAAGTTTGTGATAGGGTCAAAGCAATAGGACTTCTTGGCTAGTTACATGTGGGGCTGGTACAGATGGCTGCAAGCTCCTTGCCACTCCTCTTGCTGAAAGAGTCGAATTCCCCTCTCCTTAAATCTAGGCTTTCTTACAGACCCGCTTGACCCCATAGATTGTGGCAGAAATGACACTAGGTCATCAGAAACACCAAAGCTCCTGGCTGGCTCTCTTGAAACAGGAGGAGACCCGAGCCACTTTGAAAGCACAAATCCCTTGACAAGAGGCTTTGTCAGAGAGCCCTGAGAGTACATGCAGAGGGCCCCGCTAAGCCCAGCCTTTCAGCAACATATGCCTAGGTGCCCTAGGTGACACCGCATGGAACAGAAGCACCGTCCTAGCCAAACCATGGCAAAATCCTGACCCACGGCCCATGAAATAGAATGATGTAAATATGTTAATGTGTTTTGGAATGCTTGGTTATGCTGGAATAGATAACTGGAACATGCCATTTATTGAAGGAACACTGAAGTTCAACCAACTCTATCAAAATCACTGGGCGGCATGCTCAGCCCCTCACTTCACCAAGTTAGAATTTGTGCACTGGCCCCAATGACTAGCATTTTTCGCAAGTTCTACCACCCCACGTGCTTCTTACATTAAGGTTTGAGATTAGAATCAAAACCATCTACACAGGGGCTCCTGGGCAGTGCACTCAGTTAAGCGTTAAGACTCTTGGTTTCCCCTTGGGCTGTGGTCTCGGGGTTGTGGGATGGAGCCCCACATTGGGCTCCATGATCTCGGAGTCTGCCTGGGATTCTCTCTCTCCCTCCCCACTTGGCTCTTGCACACATGCACTAGTGCACACTCTCTCTCTTTCAAATAAATCAACCTTAAAAAAAAAAATCTACACAATGAAACTGGAACCAAAAGGGCTGGTTCACCACAAAATGATTGATATATGAAAACGTACATCATTACTCATCTCTGGCTCGCTCCACCGCCATCCTGCACTCTGGCTGCAGCGAGAAGCACTTTGGAAGCTTTCAAATGCAGCCAAATCCTGAGCCCCCATCCCAACCAATCACCTGAAGTAGTGTTTAGGTAATTCTAATAAGCAGTCAGGACTGAGAGCCACTGGTTCACGGTTAACCGTGAATATGTTATTGCTTTAAAGATTGTCTGAGTGAGAGAGAGGGAGGGAGAGAGCACAAGTTGGGGGGAAGAGTAAAGGGAGAGGGACAAGCAGACTCCGTGCTGAGATTAGAGCCCTACACGGGGCTCCTACACGGGGCTGCATCTCACGACTCTGAGACCATGATATGAGCCGAAATCAAGAGCCGGTCCCTCAACCAACTGAGCCACCCATTAATATGTTACTGCTTTATGAGCAAAGAAGGTATAAAAACAAAAGCCTTCCTGGGAAATGAATCACTCAGAAGAGAAAGGTTTGACTTGATTGCCCCAAACTGCAGAGATGACCTCCAGGTGCCACTTGAATAAAAGAGAGATCAGAAAGAAGTGCAATTTGTCTCCTCCCCAAAAATCTAAAATGACTTGCATGTGTGTATCACTTTAATCAAAAATTATTTTAAAAATATGAAGTAAATTTTTTAAGTTTCTGAGCCTGTTTCAGGAGCAGTATAAAGCATATGATGAGTTTCAGGAGCAGATTTATATTTCTGCTTTAAACATATCTATTAGAAACACTGGAGGTTAAGCAACTTTTAAAGGGAAAATTTCATTTTGAAGAAGCTTAGCTTTTGCGCTAGGCCACTCACCCCCACACAGACTGTATTTTCTTCCCGAGTTAATATTAAAACTTTTTTTCTGATATGAAGAATTCCAGAATGAAATCTAAAGAATATTAATACTTAGAGTTAAATACAAGATATCAAAATGACCTCCACCCCTTTTGTAACAAAGCACTGCCCTTGTCCAATTCTCAGTGGTGAGGAAAAGCACTCAGAATGTCAAAGGCACCAAGAGTAGACCGTTTCCTATAAAACAAATATTCTCTCTGAACACTGTTAATATTCAGAGATTAGAAAATGAGGTCAGTAATGATAAATGCAATCATCTCAGCCTCATCATCTGGTGCTATTAAGTGTAAATGGAAATAACCAAATACTCTTCAATAAATATTTGTTACTCATCCAGCAAATGGTACCTACTATGTGCCAGTAGTGGATCAGGTGAAAGGAAATCACCCGAGGATTTACCCAAGAGAAGGCTGAATGAACCAGACGTCACTCCAGCCTGTGCTCAGGTGAACTACCCCAGAAAGGTGTACCACTGTCTTTTAAACGGGAAACTAAGGTAGAAAATGACCGATCTTTCACACCAGCACGAAGTGCGACTCAGATGCTGAAATGTTTTTCCAGCCCTCCTGCATGCTTCACATTCTTTTTGTGCCAAGTCCCCTTTGGAATCAGCCAAAAGCACTGGTGTGAGGAATGAATCAGTGTCGTTTTATAAGCTTTATAAAGCAAAGTTAGCAGGATGTACTGAACAGGCATTAAGGTTCTACATTTTTGTTAAAAGATCGTGATTAGGACAATGAAAAATATCTTATGGCCTGATTTAAAGAAAACCACTGAAGTTGGGAGGGTAAATTTTCAATGTTTTCAGTCTCTGATGGTCCTCAGGGACCACAACAGTTTACACAGACTTCGCAGATTACTTATCACTACTTAATTTGCCCCAGTAGAGAAATTAACAAACAATAACCACTGAAATACTTTTTATGAGGATTCCTGAATACTGGTGAATTAATCAAGCCCTTCAAATTATTTCAACCACAGCTAAAATTCTTTCTAAAACAAAATGTGCCATTAGAAAATCAGATCCAGAAAAATCAAGAAAACTCTCAAAGAGGTTGA
The DNA here is from genome assembly GCF_037043125.1 of Eumetopias jubatus. Taxonomy (NCBI): domain Eukaryota; kingdom Metazoa; phylum Chordata; class Mammalia; order Carnivora; family Otariidae; genus Eumetopias; species Eumetopias jubatus. Next base: position 31,718,514 of record NW_028274809.1, read on the forward strand.
CAGACAGCAAATTTAATAAAATAGGAGTTATAAAAGCATAAAAGAAAATTAACTTAGATGCCTTAGGTTATGTGATAAGGATTCAGTATTTTCAACTTCTCTGATTTAAGGACGTTTCCAACTGCCCTTCCTCGTTCCTGTGCTGAGCAAGAAGGCTCTTTATTGACCACTTTAAAAGATAAATAAGTGAGCACACAGCCATATAATTTAGAGAGCTAAATGTGCTCTCCTTAGAGTTTCAGAGGATGCTATTAACATCAGTAATACCTGTCCTGTTAACTGTTATTCTAATAGTAGAGGTTTATAATTATCCAGGTTCTACAACTTGATTCAAAGTATTTACTGAGCATCTGCTAAGAGCAAACAACAGTGTTGGTCAACATGGCAATGCAAAGTGGTATAATTTTTTTTTTTAAGATTTTATTTATTTGCAAGAGAGAGAATGAGAGAGAGCATGAGAGGGAGGATGGTCAGAAGGAGAAGCAGACTCCCTGCTCAGCAGGGAGCCCGATGTGGGACTCGATCCCGGGACTCCAGGATCATGACCTGAGCCGAAGGCAGTTGCTTAACCAACTGAGCCACCCAGGCACCCCAAAACAAAGTGGTATAAAGATAACTTCTTGCCATCCCTGAAATAGCTGGGGAAACAGAATATATTTTATAAAATCCAAATGACCAAATGAGTGAGTGGTTGAGACACTTTATCAACTTCTGACTTTCATGTGATATGCCATCTTCTGACCAGACTAAGAAGTTTAAAGGTTTCTGTGTATATTTTTTTTAATCTTTATCTCACCAACTATCAGCCCAGAGCTGTTCACACAAGAGTCCAAAATGGATTGATTTAACTTGGCCTCCCTTTTAAATAGTTGGCTATATAGTGATGACAGTTGTCCCTATAGTCTGTGACAATGAGAAACAACCAGGCCAAAAGTGCAGATTAAATCCAACGTTCTGACCTAAATTGATGTTTTACTATTCACAGATTAGGGATGGTGTATATACAACTAATGCTAACTTTCTAACTTCCCTTGAGCTCATTACCAGATTTTCACGGTTTCTTTGTACTACTCTTTAAGGAAATTCTTGGGCAGGGTTTGTAGAAAGAGAATAGAAGATTGAAAACTAAGTCAAATGAAATGAGTCCATTTATCTTGGAGGGGACATACCCAAGTTTCTCCTAATGAAGTTAACAATGAAACATCTGATATTTGCATTACTTAGCAGATTTACAAAATATTTTCATGAGCAAGATCTCATTTATTCTGTCCACGTGACGAAATCTGTGTTCCCGTTGCCAAAATAGAACGGTGAGGCTGAAGGAGTGAATGACAAATAGCAGAGCTAAAGTACAAATCCAGATTTTGTACCAAGGTGGTGCTGTTTCCCCAAGACCATAAATTCCTCCCCCTCAATGAGGGGATCAAAACCAATGATCTCTAGTTTTACTGCCATAATTCATTAAAAAAAAAAAAAAAAGATAGCAACTAACTGCACACCATCTCCAGTAGGGCGAGAAAGAAAAATAGCTTATATCAACTCAATTGTAATTAACTAAACAAAGGACACATGTCCATAAATTTCTAGAATTCCTTAAGAAGGAGATAAATGTCATCTGTTTGAATAGATGAAGTCTTGCCTTTGAACCACTCAGGATTATCTCTAGAACTTGTCTTTCAATCCTACAGTGACCACAGGAATAGATAATTTTTCATCTCAATTTGAAAAATAGCATCCCTAGGATAAGAGTGACAATCATTTTCACCAAGTTTCTTAAGACCTAAATTAAGCAGTTCATGAACTGCTTAAGTTTTACATTATGATTTTTTCTTATGAGTTCTCTATATTAAAGCATCCTGATCTATAAAAGGAATTCATTTGAAGGAGACTATTTATTAAAAAAATATTCACACACAAGAATTCAAAATTCATATCACATATCATAATCATTCTTCAATTAATCAAATTTGATGAGGAATTCTAATAATGTTTCACTATTAAGTTTTTATATATTAAAAAACAATATAGCAATCACCATATAATGTGTAAGACCTAACCACTGCACAGATGATGTTCTAAATTTGAACTTGAAAGGAAAACCCATCAGCGTGCCTGCTTGATTTCTTTAATCTATTCATGTAGGTTAATTACCTGACACTCATTAAGATGACTCTGAGCTTCTTTAAATTTCTGACCATATTAACCTCTCCAACTAATCCTTATTAGAAAAATATTAAAGAGTGTTCATTGCTATTACAAATTGAATTTGAAATGATGAAACAATTATCAAATAAATGGAGTAGAAAACGAGGTTATATGCATGAGAAGATTCAATGCATCAAATATTTTACTTCCATTATTATAAAATAAAGGTCTTAAGGTCTATATCCAGGAAATGTGCTTAAAGATCAGTATTTGAAAGAAATCTCTCCATTCCGTTCTTATCCAATGGGGGGAAATACAAAAACTTCAAGTTCATTATTAACAGATATATTCAGAAAAAAATCTTATTTTAAACTAAACAACTGGACAAAAAGATTCAACTAGCTCAGTAAGTCTATACAAAACAATCACTTAATATTATAAGTCTCACATCCCCTGTAACTCATTTTGCAAATAAAATTGTAGAGACTCAGGGCGCCTGGGTGGCTCAGTGGGTTAAGTGGCCAACTCTTGATTTTGGCTCAGGTCATGATCTCAGGGTCGTGGGATCTAGCCCTATATCGGGCTCCACGCTCAGCTGGGAGTCAGCTTGAGAGTCTCTCTGTGCCCTCTTCCCCCTTCCCCCGCACACTCACCCTCACTCTCACACACTCTTTCTCTCAAATAAATCTTTTTTAAAAATGGTAGAGACTTATAAAGTACTGGTCAACATCACAAAAGTATGAAGTATGAATGAGATGTTACTTTTAAAAACTGAAAACTCATCACTTCAGTTCTAGGACAAAAAAAGGAAATTCGTAGATGTTTCCTCTAAAGACAAATTTCATTTAAAAACTGTCCTATGCCCTTCAACCAATGTACCATACCCGGCATGTTTTTTTTTTTTAAGATATTATGGATAGTTTTAACGATGGCATTTTGCAAATGTTCACTTAACTACAAAGCAAAAGCTATGAAAGTCTAAATTCAGGCAACAGAATGAAGCAAATGGAAGAAACAGGACAGAGAGCTAAAGAGAAAAAGAGGGAAAGGATGCAGGGGATATTTACAACAAATGACAAGGGATTAAAATCCTTAAATACAGAAAGGGTTCTCCCCAAAACAACAACAAATATTTTTTTTGTTTCACTATATAAACAGCAACAACCAAAGGGGAAACACATACAGCAGAAATTGACTTCATTAGTACTGTTTTTTTATTCAAAGATGTTTTTAAAGTAATCGCTATACCCAACACGGAGCTTGAACCCACAACCCCAAGATCAATAATCACATGTTCTACTGACTGAGCCCGTACATTATGCAGCACCCGCCCCCGTACTGTTTTCTTAAACAGCAAAATGTTTAACCCTCCACACTGACAAAAATGAAAAAAGATGGCATTCTCAAGCATGGTTGTGATCAGTATTGACTGGACTTCTTACTAAATTCTGTAGGAAGACTTGTACCAAACTTTCATAAACATGCACATCTATTGATTCAGTAGTTCCAACTTAAGGAATTAATCTAAGGAAATAACGATGGCTATTCAAAAAATTTGAGGGACAGGTGCTCACAACAGGACCGTTCATCACTGTGAAAAATCTAACAACCTGAATATCCAACAGTGCGGTACTGCATCAATAATCTGTGATGCGTGTACATAGCATAATATCGTGTGAGCACACGTATATATGCATGCACATTTTTCTTTAATTTACTTCTTATATAAATTCTAAGTGCCAGGTACTGTTCCAAGCATTTTACAAATATTAATTCATTTATTCCTCATAACAACCCCATTATATGGGCATCATCATTATCCCCATATTAGAGATGAGGGGACTGAGGCAAGAGGTTAAATAACTTGGGGCACCTGGGTGGCTCAGTTGGTTAAGCGGCTGCCTTCAGCTCAGGTCATGATCCCAGGGTCCTGGGATTGAGCCCCGCATCGGGCTCCCTGCTTGGCGGGAAGCCTATTTCTCCTTCTCCCACTGCTCCTGCTTGTGTTCTTTCTCTAGCTGTCTCTCTCTCTCTCTCTCAGTTAAATAAATAAATAAAATTTAAAAAAAAAAAAAGAGGTTAAATAACTTGCCCCAAGTTACACAGCAAGTGAGTAGAAGAGCCGGGATTGGAAGCCAAGGTCCGAGCTTAAGTTTTTATTTGGTGGTCTTCACTGGTAAATGTCAAATACTCCAGGAAATCTATTCATCGGTAGCTCTCTATTTCCCAAAGGCTCTTATACATAACAGTAATTCTGCAGGACACTAACAGATGTACTGTGATAGGAAGGCACCACAATCATATGATTTTATACACTGGATTAAACAAACATATGCAGGGGCACCTGGGTGGCTCAGTCGTTAAGCATCTGCCTTCGGCTCAGGTCATGATCCCAGGGTCCTGGGATCGAGCCCTGCATCGGGCTCCCTGCTCAGCAGGAAGCCTGCCTCTCCTTCTCCCACTCCCCCTGCTTGTGTTCCCTCTCTTGCTGTGTCTCTCTGTCAAATAAAATCTTCAAAAAAATAAACAAACATATTCAAACCTTCAGTGACTCTACCAGAGACCAACATTTCCCAACCTATTTGTCCATGAAATTATTTTCCAACAATCTCCTCATAATACTAAAGCTGTATAAAGCACACCCTGGAAAAAGCTGGTTTCAAATATTTCCACTTGTCCATTCAAAAAATGACCAAGTGCCTACAATGTGCCAGGCTCTCCTCCAGACAGTGATGCAAATGAACAAGAGAGAAGATGAGTTCTAGCCCCAACTCACCAAGCACTGGCCCATGGAAGACTGTGTACTCAGAGTAGAAGAGGGTCAATATCACCTGTTCCCTGCTCTGAAATGTTTAAGAACTGAAATGAGTTTGCAAAGCACATTCCCACATGTTAGCAGTATAATCCTATGCAAACAATGAGCTTTTCTCTACATTCTAGGGCTAACATCAGTTGTACATCACAGTTTCCAATACCTTGGCTGAAAAGATAAGTGAGAGGGGGGAAGCATTTTCAGAGGTACTCCTAGCAACAAATACAAAAGCATCCACACCTGGAGACTTTTAAAGGGCTGCGCTTATTAGTGAGAACTTATTCGTGGGAACCTCTTATTTATCCTATAGGCATCACTGGTTCGGATAGCTACCAGAAAAAAACCTGCATCAGCCCCTGCCCCATGAGAAAAATTATTTCACTCTCAGCAATGAATTGTGGAGGCATTACACAGTAGCATGGAATAGGGTCCTCATTGCAGATCATGAGCATCACAAAAATCAAGCCAATGAATTAAGCAGGTTAATTTTCCATACCCAATTCTCCGGCCAGCTTAATTCCTTAAAAGTCTGAAACTGCTGACTTTACACGCATATAAATATAAACCACAAATACAAAAGTTCTCTGCAATTATATTTCTTGCTAAGCTTCGCTTACTTGAAAGATTATTTGGTGGGTGTTCTGTGTTTTTGTACATGCTGAGGGTTTTTTGCAACTAACACTCCACACACTTTCCCAGAGGCAAACAAACCTCTAATCCTCTAAAGCCAGCAAAAGGGAGACCCTTTATGAGCAGCAGGATTCATCCTTGAACACGGAAGTCAAATAACCATTTCATTATCTTTCTGCTAAACAACTCAAAAAATAGGCATGTGCCATGCATTCTTTGCTTCCAGAATGGCAAAACAAAAAGGATACAAGAAATTACTTGGAAAATCATGTTCAATAAGGTTGAACATTATTTCACCCAGGAAACCCTGCTCCAAGATTCTCAACATCCCTACAAAGGGAAAAACAAGTAGGAACAAAATAAGAAAAAGAATAAAAGATGGTTGATAATTTGAGGGGCTGAGTAGGTGACACATACATGTGGGCAAAAATGCAAAGTTCTTCACAATAAAGTCTTTTTTTTTAATGAAAAAGGAAGAAATAACAATTAGACAATAAAAAGCAAAAACATGGGGTGCCTGGGTGGCTCAGCTGTTAAGCGTCTGCCTTCAGCTCGGGTCATGGTCTCGGGGTCCTGGGATTGAGCCCCGCATCGGGCTCCCTGCTCAGCGGGAAGCCTCCTTCTCCCTCTCCCACTCCCCCTGCTTGTGTTCCTGCTTTCACTAACTCTCTCTCTCTGTCAAATAAATAAATAAAATCTTAAAAAAAAAAGCAAAAACATATTCCTTCTTCTGATTTAATAATTCTAAAAGTAATTATTTATGAAATTCATCCTCCATCAAAAAACCATCCCAAGGCTCATAGTGTTGAAATGTTTCTATCTTTATGCGCAGTAGTGAGAGAGCTCCATGGCAAGAGAACACACGTCTTGCTTGCAGCATCTAGCACCACAGAACCTGCAAATAATCAGTTGCTCAAAAAAAAAAAGGTTTGCTGAATTAATGAATAAAATCCTATTTATTTGTTTCACTGGAGAATTCAAACTGAGCCCTATAGCACGGCAGTCTCTCATTTCCCTTAAAAATCAAATTCTGAGTCTCAATTTTGACTAGGGCTCCAATTATTACAAAACATAAGACAAAGGGAAAACAAATGAAATACTGGGAACAGACCCTCATTTTATCCATGTGACATTACATGAAGATACGTGACTCTTAGAAACTTAGTTTCCTCAGCCCCCAAAAGATGAAAAGACCTTACAAAATGACTGTTTTTAATTGGATAAAATACATAAATGCCCCACTGCTTAATATGCGGCAATAATGCTTGGTCTTCCATAAACTGTTTCTTCCACCCCACTCCTCACTTCCGTGCCCCCACATTCTCCACCAACCAATATTCTGCAAACCCAGGCAGTGATCTCAGCAGCACTGAAGGGAGCAGGCAAGAGTCAAACCATCAGCCACCGTCTTGAACACACCATCCCTCTGTGGTGCCCATCCCTGCCACCACTCTCAGACGCCATTTCAGTGTTTCATCTGCTCAGTGCTTGGCCTCACATCGAGATTTAGAAAAAGGAGGATTTTTAGTGGGGCACAGGACAGGACAGAGACAGACTAGACTTTGCTCTCCTTTGGAAACTGCAGAGAGAGATACTGTCTTCCGGGCATCTCAAGCAGGCATTCTGAGTAAACTTTCCCACAGAAACAAAGAAACTTCCACATCCTGAAGGTATGCCAAGGGTCAAGCAGGCCTTTCTGACCTGATGCAGCATCCAAGCACCCTATGTCACAAGGGCACACTTGCAAACTACTCAGGGCAATTTTTAGAGGAAGCCCTTTCTGGAAGATAGACTCGTGACCCTATGGAATGGACATTTCTCTAGCCAAGTCGCTGCCAGCAACAGAGTTTTGCACTTAAAGACAGTGATAGTGGAAGAAAATGAACGAAGACACCTGATCAGACCATCTCACCAACACCATCATAGCTCAGGGCTCTAACTAATTCTGGGCTATCTACACTGCAGGGTTTCAAGTATTTTTTTTTCTTTATACTGTATTTTCTCCATTTACACATGATTTTTGTAGGTCAGAAAATAAAATAACCAGCAGATCTATGTAAAAGAAAGAAAGACAAACATTACTGTCAGTTAGGAAGCACACTGATAAAATTCAGGGGGGAAAGGAAAGAGGTCATGAGGAATTCAAGGGCTGCAGGTGATCCAAAGCAGGTGCTCTGAGGTCCCACGGCCTGGGATTAGATGTTGGATGCTGGACAAAATGACTTACCCCTTGTCCGTTCACCTGTAAGACTATAAGATGGTCATAAGAGTACTCACTCAAAGGATGCTTGCAAGGATTAAATCTGTATAAGGCCTCGGTACACGTGTTCCCAAACACAGCACGTTCTCTACATAAGGTCATTTACACACTCTCTGGGTTCCTTCCACATCCTACTTAGAGTGACGATCATCTGAATTCTTTGCTATTCCTGTGAAAATCTATGTTGGGTAAACTCTAAAGAAAGGAACTGGAGGGGCGCTTGAGTGGCTCAATAGATTGAGCGACTGACTCTTGATTTTGGCTCAGGTCATGATCTCAGAGTCCTGAGATCAAACCTCACGTCCGTCTCCACACTCAGCAGGGAGTCTTCTTGAGATTCTCTCCCTCTCCCTATGCCCTTCCCATCCCCCTAAATAAATCTTAAAAAAAAAAAAAAAAAAGGAAGGAAGGAACCAGGGCACCTGGGGGGCTCAGGTGGTTAAGTGTCCAACTCTTGATTTCAGTTCAAGTTGTGATTTCAGAGTTGTGAGATCAAGTCCCAAGTCAGGCTCTACGCCCAGCTTAAGATTCTCTCTCTCCCTCTGCCCCTCCCCCACCCTCCCTCCCTCTCTGTCTCCCTCTCTTAAAAAAAAAAAAAAAAAGAGGGGCGCCTGGGTGGCTCAGTTGTTAAGTGTCTGCCTTTGGCTCAGGTCATGATCCCAGGGTCCTGGGATCTAGTTCCAAGTCAGGCTCCCTGCTCCGCGGGGAGTCTGCTTCTCCCTCTCCCACTCCCCCTGCTTGTGTTCCCTCTCTCGCTGTCTTTCTCTGTCAAATAAATAAAATCTTTAAAAAAAAAAAAAAAAAAGGAACTATGCTTTGTCTATTTCTCATCATGCTAGACAGATACTATTATAGATATTATATTTACTGAAATGCACAAGAAAAGTTGGTAATGAATCAAAGAGCAAAATGATGATTTCATAATGTGTACAGACCTGAGCAAGACCTGAATCTTCCAGCACTAGCATTTGACCTCATCCCCATGTATTAACAAAGATAACTTCACAAAGTCTTCTTACCCAAATATTTTAATTCCTTAATCTTAGACTCCTTTTCATTTATTCAGTTCTGGCCTTTGTTTCAGGGGGCATGTGACGGGACCACTCTGTGACATCTTACAGTGACATCACTATCAGTATTGGTCCTTATGACAGAGTTTTGGATTTTTTTTTTAATCTTTTTAAGATTTTACTTTTTTATTTGACAGAGAGAGAGAGCAAAAGAGGGAACGCAAGCAGGGGGAGTGGGAGAGGGAGAAGCAGACGCCCTGCTGAGCAGGGAGCCCGATGCGGGGCTCGATCCCAGGACTCTGGGACCATGACCTGAGCCAAAGGCAGACGCTTAACAACTGAACCACCCAGGCACCCCCAAAGTTTTGGATTTGAAGAAGCAATCAAGACACTATTGATAAGTTCCTTAGTGAAAGTTTTCCGTAAGGTCATTTTCATACTAAAATACTTAGATGCCACCACTAAAGTTTTATGTAGGCTGGTCACGGTTATTGTTGGTTAGGAGTCATAACTGATTCTTGAGTTGTCTGGCAAATGAGATCACTCCCTGTGCTAAGTACTTACCTAGAAAAATTAAATGAAGCCAAATAATGTCCCTCAAGAGATAAACAAACAAAATGTAGTGTATCTATACCACAGAATATTATTAAGCCATAAAAAAGAGTGCCAATACATGCTACAACATGGAAGGACCTTAAAAGTGAAAGAAGTTGATCACAAAGGACCATATATTGGTTCTTTGTTTCCATTCATATTAAATGTCCAGAATAGGCAAACCTCTAGAGACAGAAAGTAGATTAGGGGTTGCCAGTGGTTGGGAGGATTAGGGTATGACAGCTAAGAGGAGTGGGGTTTCTTTGGGGAGTAATGAAAATACTCTAAAATTGATTGTAGCAATAGATGCACAACTCTGTGGATATATTAAAAGGCAGTGAATCGTGTATTATAAATGAGTGAATCATGGGATATGTAAATTATATTCCATAAAGCTGTTATAAAAGAAAAAGTGGGCATAAATCATGAAAAAAGTATTAAAAAACCTAAAACATCAGGGCTCCAGGGTGTCTCAGTCGGTTAAGCATCTGCCTTCGGCCCAGGCCATGATCTCAGGGTCCTGGGATCGAGTCCCACGTCCAGCTCTCTGCTCAGCAGGGAGTCTGCTTCTCCCTCTCCCTCTGTGCTCCCGTGCCCTTTCTCTCTCTCTCTCTCTCAAATAAATAAAATCTTTAAAAAAATTTAAAACATCAAAAATATTCTATAAAGTTAACAGTAGAATAGCTGATTATTTAATCTTACTTTCATCACTGGATGCTTTAGAAAACATTATTAAAACAATTTTCAAGGGAGGCTTTCCTGTGTGTTTTTCCATGACGAACAAAAATCACCAAAAAAAAAAAAAAAGAAACCACATATTTTTATACAATCTATTAAACACATGAATGAGACATATTTTTTTTCTTCCACTAGGTCATAAAAATACCATACAAACTCATGCTATGGGTTTCCAGGGAAAAGGAGAGCCAACCTTTCTACTCACTGCTGAGAATATGAGTCAACTGAGCATTTTCAAAAGTACTCCAGCTTCCTAAAATGGATGCGGTTGGTCCCCTCAGAGCGTTGGCCTCTGGCCATCTCCTACATCGCCTTTAGTTCAGAGGTCACTGAGGGGTCACCAGTTTCCCTCTTGCCACCCAGACAGGTCTATATTTCAACCACACCTAAATGATAATTGTCCGCCTTACTTGCTTTTCAGATCACAAAATTGCTGCATTAGTAGAAAAAATGATATTCAAATTATCCATTATGAGAATCTTATCAAATATACGTATTTTTAAAAGACAACCCTAGCACACTAAAAGGTAGGAAACCATTTATATAGTAATTTTGCATTATGCTTTCATGACAAAACGTATCATTACGTATGAACATATCATTTTTAATTCACCTTGCACCAGTGGTACTCCAAGAAATTAATTATGGGCCAAACTGAAAAAGTTGGGGAACTTCTATCTAAATCCTGCACGCTTCTTAAAGATACTACTATTCTCATCCAGATGCAGTTATAAAATTAAAATTCAGAAGAATTATTCTTATAACTCACCCATCTTTCCCAAGCCTGACACTTGGACACACCATTTGCTTATGAACCTTACCCCGAAGCCCCAAAGGACATTCTTTTACTATAGCATTGAGTTGGCAGCTATTGTTCTAATTTCCCTACTGATGAGCCAAACAGTTAATCTGTTTTAACACACAACACATAAAAGGTTTCATTTCAGTCCAGAAAAGAGAAAAAGACACTTATAATCACTGGGCATTCATATTTGAATGACAGCTAAACATAAAGGAACATCAGGCATGCAGCCATCTGGAAAAAAGCTGGTATTCTTTCATATTATCTGTTCTCAAACCTTTAAGACAAAAGGGTCAGAGGTTGGCCCAAGACTTCCATTTAGTAAGATGCTCATTTCAAATCCATGGTCATTAATAAACATTCTGTCAGCTCCACAATAAAAGACAATCAGCTTCCCTCTCTTTCCATTTGGTGCATTCTGAAAGATGGCTTCCTAATGAACATATACATGCACACTGAGGATTATTTTATTTACCAGGATAAATTGTGTGTGCCTGCTTAGAAGTAATACTTTTTTTTAGTTCCAAACGAAAAAGAAACATAGTTTAGTGAGTATTAATACATAGTAATTGCAACATTCGTTTTAATATAAAAGACAAAGTAGGCAATCAACCTGTGCTTATTATTAAAATTGTAATTTTTCTCTGTTAAAGTTATTGAACCCCAACCGGAGATATCAAATTTATTACAAATTCTGAAGAAAACCACAACAATAGAGAAAAGCTCACTGCCTATCTTTAAAACAAAACCTTGGTTTATGTGTTTGTGTATGTAATTGGAAAATGCCTCTAAATCCTGGTCATTCCCAGCCCCTTTCTCCCCAGCTCAGCCGTGAAAGTCTGGATCTCACCATTTATACACTCAGAAGAGAACAAAGCCAAGACCCTCAGTGACTGATCATCGGCAACAGCAGCCACGTCAACAAGAATAAACAAAAGCATCCATAAACAAAGGTGTCCATCTACATGCATTTTTCACAGTCACAGTGAGACAGGGGGAAGAAGAGCCTGCCCAGGATAGCAGCTGATCAATGGCAAACTAGAAACCAAGGCTCTGATTCTCAAAAGCAAGTCCCCACCTCCCACCCCCAATCAGCCCCTAGGACCCAATCTTCACTGCTGAAACTAGACACAGGTTGGGATTGCTGCCCACCAGGCTTCCCATCCTGCCACCCATCCAGCCAGAACACTGCTGCCTCTCCTGGCCAGGAGGAGGAGACCTGGCTCAGCTCCACACACAGTCCATAGCCCTCCCATTCTCTAAAGGAGACTGTTGTGCAGATCTGGATCTTGGGCCCATCCCAAAGAGTATGGGAGAGTACACAAAGCCGGCTCACAAGCCAATTTAGAGCCAGGAGAGGCCTTGCTATGATGCTGTCACCACAGAAGGAAGTTCTCAGCCGAACATCCTGATTTTCCTAGAGTATTCCCAGTTTACACCTGTGATCCTGACATACTTATTAACAGCACCCCCTTTTGCTCCTCAAAGTGCCTTAATCTGAATAAGTTATTCAGCTGCCCTATGTATACTGGCCTGGAGGAGTCCTGGTTTTAGTCCTTCTTCACCCCCCCATGGTCCAGGAATATTCCCCTTCCCTCGTCTCCATTTTCCCACGTTTGAGAAATGGCCAAGGTTAACTAAGCATGACTAAAGTTCCATATGAAATAGTAACTGAGTGATAGGATTCAAAAGAAATCAAAAACACCCTCTCCTCTAAAACACTCTCCTCCACCCACACTTCTCATTTCCCGACTCCTACTCTTACCCCCCCCAAAAAAAATCAAGTCAAGCACCTCCTCTAGGAAGCCCTCCCCGAATTCAGTCCAGAAAGGATATGTGCATTAGGTGTTCCTCTGCTTCTCTTACTACAGCCCCCTATATAGCTGCTATATCGCTCACTTACTACCATGCACCTCCCACTAGAAGGGAGAGAATGTACCTCTTGACCTCCCTCTCTTCAGAACACAGCTCAATGCCTGCCTTAAAGTCAGCATTTAAATTACGTTCACTAAATGCTTTTTAAAAGGATTTTGGGGCCAGAATGTGATAGGCCTTTAGGCCTTGAGCAGGAGGTAGAGTTTCACGCTTTGGACAATGCGAAACAAGAGTAAAAAACATTTTCAGTAGGAAATGACCAGATTTGTTTTTAGAAAGGTTATTTCAGCCAAAGGGCAGAAGACGGACCTAGAGGGTTTCACCCAGTCCCTGCAACCAAACTATCAGATAGTCTGATAATCCTACCTTAACCTCGTATTTCATATCAAACCCACGCCCCTATTTCCTACCACTCCACTTCCTTTAGGAGTACTACCATCTTGCACGTGTAGAACACTTGAAGTTCTTTTTGTTTTGACTGTTGTATTCCTATCTCCGTCTCCCACTTCATTTGGTTCTCACCATAATCTTAGGGTAAGGAGATCACATGCCTGTTTTCTCCATGAAGAATCTCGTATAGAGATGATTTGCCCAAGACCACATAGCTAGTAAGTTTCCATATTTCAGCGCTGAGATATGAAACAAATAGTGGAAAAGTAAATAAATAATCCTCTTCCTAATACTCACGTTCTGTCAAGGGCACCAACATTTTCCTTGTCACCTGCACCAAAAATCATGGTCATCTGAGATTCTAATTCTTTTTGTCATTGACTATTTCCAACAATCCTTTTGATTTTTCTTTTACTTCCTTCTGCTCTGATCCATCTCTCCGAAGCTGGACCTCCTTGGTTCAATAGAACATGCGCTCAGTGCCTAGAACCCTGAGTAGTAGCTCTAACGGGACTCCTAGATGCCATTCTCTTCCTGTTGCAGGGCATTCTAAACAACCTAAACAGATTAATACTGACAAAAACACTGCCTTCATCCAGTCACACCAGTGCTAGAAAGACGGGATGAAGGCAGTTCCTGACTCCCCAGGAACCTCAATGTCAAGTTCAGAGTCAGCATAGTGGCATTTGAAGACTCTTGGTACATGGCCCTCTTTTATTTATCCCATCTTCTCATTGCTACTACCCTCCAACATGAGCACTGTTGAATCAGATCAACCTCCTTGCAAATCTGCTCAAATATCTATTCCCACATCAATGCTTCTGTTCCCCATCTTAGCAGCTCTGCCCCTCTTTTCCTCTGAACGTTTCCCAACCCTTCTGCTTCTAGAAATTTTAACCTATTTTTCCACTTAATGTCACAAGGACAGAATCTCTTATACTCTGCCCTAATTATACCACAGGAAAATGTGCTGTTATCCCAACCACTGTACATGCAACTCCTTAAGAGCAAAGAGCGCGGTCCCAAGCCTCCATTGGTCGCACTTGCGTGAGTCCTTCCCCAAGCAATCTAATGAGGCTTCATCAATACTTATCTAGTGTTACCATATTCAAATTTAATCACATCTATGATGGTTTTTGTTTTGGTTTGGTTTTTGGGTTTTTGTTGTTGTTGTTGTTGTTTGCTTTTTTTAATGTGGTATCCCAAAGAGTTTGAAAGAGAAAAACCAAAGCCATGAGCCAACTGGAAACTACAGTTTAGGAGGGATGCTGAAGGAATAGATTTTTTAACTGAAGTATAGATATCTTCTCTGTGTCCTCTGGAAACCAGAGTTTAAAGACTTCTGCACAGGAGGGAAACTGATACAGATAATTTCCAATTTTAAATGTAATGATTCTAATTTAAAAAAAAAAAAATCTTTCTCCAGGGACTGTTCTTCATTTGGGGGGAAAGAGGGAATAGAATTTTTCTTTCAATTTATGTATATTTTTTTAAAGATTTTATTTATTTGACAGAGAGAGAGACAGCGAGAGAGGGAACACAAGCAGGGGGAGTGGGAAAGACAGAAGCTGCCCTCCTGACCAAGCAGGGAGCTAGATGCGGGGCTCGATCCCAGGATCCCGGGACCACGACTCGAGCCGAAGGCAGACGCCTAACGACTGAGCGAGCCACCCAGGCGCCGCTCAATTTATGTATCTTTAAAGTAAACTTGGGAATCCATTTTAAGTGATATATTTCAAATGGAAAATGGAAAAAGCACCTTTCACTGATGTATTCTACAATAAGATTTAATTTAAAAATAAAGATTAGGAACAATTATGCAAAGTAAATGAAATTACCAAATATAATGATGCAGTGTCTTTGAAAACCATGAAAGAAACCAAAAGCCCAATGGAAATATTTGCATTTCAAATACTGGGAGATGAAAGTTTCTGCAGGAACCAAAGCAAAAAATCCAGCACTAAATAATGGTGAGGGCCTTCCCTAAGATGAGTTCTTATGATTCAGTCCTTGAATTAAATATACAGGTTACCTGCTTACTCCAGAAGTTTCAGCATCCTCGATATTAAAAAACCATTGCATTATTACAGGCCAGTTTTTTCTCAGTAAGTGTATGATAAATGGGTTCCTATAACTCCCACATATTGTTTAGTGTGTTCTGCATCAACGAATTCTAAATCCGACACGACCAGGAGAGCCTAGGTCCGTTCACTAAGTCTACACAACAACATGAGAAGAAATTGGTTTGGGTTCTAAAGTCGGATACCATCACTTGTTACGGTGTTTTTTTCTACCTCAATCAATCCACAATAATTCTAATATACACCCTCCCTCAGAGGATTATGAAAGGTGTTTGAGCAAGTAAAAAACCATTCGAGATGACCCAAGGCCTACTCTTCTCCTTCAGAGCAAAAGAGAAAACGACTGATTATGTTTGAGCTGAATGAACTTCGTTTTAGTAATTCGGGGCTTTACAGAATGAATTTAGAATCAGTGAAGTGGCTTTCTTTGCTTTCAGTCCGAAACTTAAAAAGCTACTTCTTGTATTTAAATGTCCTCATAAAGCAATCTAAGTATCTTCACATTCCGATTATAGAAGAACTCCAAAGTGAAAGTGTCTATCAACACTTCCATTTATCTGTGGACAATTCATTGCCTACAATGAATAAAAATGCCATAAGGTAATTAAGGTAGATGGAAAAAAGAAAATTCAATTTTTTAAAAGAATCTCTCAGTTTTAAATAATGTTGTAATCTGAGCAGAATTAACCGTCATAAAACAGCTTTTTATCTTCCCTATGTCCTGTAAAAGATAAGATTTACCCTATAAACATCTCTCTTATGATGAGCTTTCCGGCTCTTTCATAGAAGTTATGTCTTCCCCATCTTACTGGCACACCCTCTATAGCACCATTGCCAAAATGTCTCGTGTTTAAAAGAAAGTTGCACCCAGCCATGCACACACTCAGTCACACACACACACACAATTTTACAGGACATGAAGAGTCAGCAGCTTCCTAAAACAAAATGTTTTCATTCCATTTTTATATTGTGTTTGTATAATACAGTCTGGAGGATTTGGTGTTGTGCCATTATCTAGCACCCCTGTACACTTTCGAAAGAATTTGTTACATGTTATAGATCCCAATTCCTCTGTTAGGATTAGACAATAGAAGTCAAATAATCATAAGAATATGCCATATTCATCAGCGTTCCTGACATGTACTTATAAAACTAGGTAATAGTACAAAATGTTTAAAGTTTTGAGATTTATTACATTTAATATTTACTATTAATAATTCAAGTACTATGTTAAAATATAAAATCTCCCATATACTAAAGACATTCCAATTAACTAAAGGATAATAGACACATCCAGAGCTGCCTCCCTGGCAAATCTTGAAGATGTGTAGAAGAGGTAAATTTATGGAAGTCATAAATTCTGGGCCTGTGCATCCTTTTTGATTATGAAGGCTATCATTAACCACAGATTAATTCTGAGGGAAAATAAAGTCACAACACATTACCAGGATCTGTAGTTGGCAATTCCAGCAAAAAGCTAGAAATTAGCAACCAATTCTAACCCTGCCCCTGCAGCTCCCTTGCTGGTAGCCTTGGGGAAGCACTTAATCTCCAAGTGTTTAAATAGCTCCTTTCTCAAAACAGGGGCAAGCCTTCATATTTAATTATTCTCACAGCAGTTCAGTGAGATAGGTTAAAATAGACACAGGTCTTCAGAGCAGGACCTACAGGAACACCAAACATTGATACCGGGGTCAGGTGGGCGCAGGCTTTTGAAAACACCCTTGCCACTTTTGCTATCACTACGTGAAGCCCCTTTGCTATCTCTATT
Source organism: Eumetopias jubatus (assembly GCF_037043125.1). Classification (NCBI taxonomy): domain Eukaryota; kingdom Metazoa; phylum Chordata; class Mammalia; order Carnivora; family Otariidae; genus Eumetopias; species Eumetopias jubatus. The sequence goes on from NW_028274809.1 coordinate 31,735,622, forward strand.
GATTAAAAGAACATCAGGTATGCATGTATGATGGAATTAATCAGAACACCACTAGAAAGAAAATATGATACTGTATTTATCTTCATAAACCTCCTTTTATGACATCAGACACATTATGCAAGTCCAAAGAACGCTGCGCTCTACAGGGCGCTACCGTTAGAACAGCAGGACGTGCGGCTTAGCACCGCTGGGCGCAATGTACTTGGCCCATCAGGCAGAACAAATAAAATGCAGTGTACTACAATCCCATTTTTCTTTAAAAATGCCTTAAAATGATATACTAAAGCAAAGTCTGTCATCTCAGATACATACACGGGATCATCAGGCTTTAGGCGATATGTCTAGAAAGTAACTAGTCCTCAAAGGAACAAATATTTAAGATTTAGCACTAGATAAGATTACCAATGGGTCTTTTTAAACCTATTTATATTTTAAACACAAGGGCTGTAAAAATGTAAACATGTTGAATGGGTGAGAGAGATGGGTCTGAAGTAAAGCAGAAAGAGGATATTAAATGAAAAGCTGCACACCTCAATTTAAGCCTTTCAGTCATACTACTTATGAAGATGAATATAAGATATTAACTGTTTTAATCTGATTATTCCCGGGGCGCCTGGCTGGCTCAGTCAGTGGAGCAGGCAACTCTTGATCTTAGGGTCGTGAGTCTGAGCCCCACCCTGGGGGTAGAGTTTACTTAAAAAAAAAAAAATGATTGCTCCTCAAAGGAAAAAAGAAAAAGGGGGGTTCCTTCTTCTACCTACATTAACTGAGAAACTCCCATAAGACCCTCCTTTATGAAAGCGGCATCCAAACAGATCTGCTCCAAACACAGTACCTCAGCACATTGGAAAGACCACAAAGCTGGTCACCCTCTGGTCTGCACTCAGGTCCATCCATCTCCCCTTTTGTTCTGGAGGGAACCACACTTCCCAATTGGTTTGGCCAACAGGAAGTGCTGGTACAAGACTAGAGCCAGTACAAGACTCAAGTACGTGGGCCAAGAGGAAAGAAGGGAGGCTATTTCTCCTTCTCCCCCTCTACTTCAGGTGGCATCTCCAACTCCCTCTATTAGTCTCAGCTCCTGCCAGGCAGCCCCCACCCCCCACCATGGTTCTAGCTTCCTCCCAGATGTCTCCGGCATCTGGGATCCAGAAGCACCACCTGCTCCCATCATCTCTCCAGCCCTAGGGTGTTGGAGCTGCTTCCTGCTGCTGAGTTGCCTCACCATCTCCAGTGTGCCTCCACAACTCTTGCATCATCTCTGTGGACAATGTACTGTTTTAAATTCCCTTTGTTTATAAGGCTTGGAGTGGTTTCTAGACCCTGAGCTAAGAGTTGAGAGACTTTTGTTTATTTAATCCTGTTTCTGCTCTTAAAACCACATGACCTTGGAAAACTTCACAATCTCTCTAGACCTGAGTTTCTTCATCTAAAACTGAGGGACTGGAGAGCTTTTAAAACCCAACGTCCAGGTCATACCCCATACCAATTCAATCAGAACATCTGGGGTCGGGAACCAGGCAACAGTATTTTTTTAAATTTCCCCAGATGGTTCCAGTGTACAGCAAAATTTGGAAACAACTTCACTAGAAATTGGAATGTGAGCTCATGTGTTCTTGTGTTTTCTAGAACATTCTAAGACAGTAAGTTTAGAATAAGAACAGCACATTGTCAGAAGTTAGCTTGTTCTTAGTACTTTTGGGCTCTCAACTAGCTATCTTTAATTCTACCTTTTACTTGTAAGCAATATGTACACTTAATCCATGTAACATATTATACTCAATGTCTAAATATGTAATTATCAAACAAATTCCCAGGAGCTAGACTGGCAAGTCATATAACAACCACCTTGAGGAAATGGCCTGAGACTAATTAAAAGTTCCAAAGGTCCGCTGGCCAAAGTCAGGCACTATACCCCCACCTTTACCCTTTTCCTACTAGAATCTCCCACTGCTTCTGCCTTCTACCCATCTGACTCTCATTTCCCTCCTCTGCTCCCTAAGATAGCGGAACTCAACTCCCCTGAGTACAGACCACCTCTGCCTTAAATCTAATTCCATGAACTACATATTCTTGGCTCCACAGGCCTCACCTCCCCTAACTTCTGGTCTCCCTGGCACTCTAACCAACCTCTCCCAGCACTGCTCATCAATGAGCTCACTGGGAACTTTGGCAAACAGGTCCTCACCAGTAGCGACAAGCCACAGTGAAAGAAAATTAGCCCTGAAAATGTGTGTGCCAAGGTCTGAACAAGGTTGAATGATATGACAAGTTTGCACTGCTGCTTTTCATCAAAGAGAAATTTGATCAACACATGAAAAGAATATTTTAAAACCACAAATAATGACAATGTGATTCTGATTTAGTTTATCTGGGGTAGGCCAGAAAACCCATCTCATGCAGGTGGTCCTCAGAGCACATGGTAGAAATCATGTCACAGGTACACACTGTGAAGCCTTTAATGAAGCAAATGGCATCTCTATGGATACACAGATACTCCTGTTAAATGCTTCTTACAAACTTAAAACCTCTTAAAAACCTTCCTTTCACAATTAAGTACAGAAGGGACTTGGCTAGCAAAGGGATCTGGGAGAGCAGAGTAGGGGGGATGGGGTGGAGAGGAGCTTCCCCATAATCTAAGCCTGGTTCACACTCTCAAATCCATAAACTTATCTGTGTATCCTATACATCCTGTAGAAGAGAAACCCTGAGGTAGAATTCACTGCTTACTCTTAGAACCGTTAGGGATCCAAGAATGATAAGCAAAAAAAAAAAAAAAAAAAATTAAAAGACACAACAATCTATTTTCACTCAAATGTGGGAAGGAGTTCTGAGCATGCCACTTTGGCATATGGATTATTTTGAGTTAAAGATACTTGGAAAACAGCAGATGAAAGAAAGGACACTCTGACCTGAGAGGAGATAAAACTCCCATGTAAAAGATGTCCTCCCTGTACCAGGAGAAAGGAGGACATTCTATCACCAGAGATGAGCAATCAAGTCAAAAGAAATCTGTACAAACAAATCCCATTAAACAAACCCTTATCTTCCTAGTCACCTCTCCACAACTGACCACCCCTCACCCAAACCCCTTTGTCTCATCAATTATTCACAGATTTATTAGGTTTTCTTTTATTTTTTTGTCTAAAAGTATAAAAACTTTCTGCTCTGGTCACTTTTTTGGGTCTTTCTTCTCTCGGGAGGCTCCCATGTGCATGTAAAAATGAATAAAAATGTGTATGCTTTTCTCCTTTTAACGTGTCTGTCAGTTAAATTCAGAGACTCATCCAAAGACCCTAGGAGGGAAGGAAGAGGGGAATGTTTCCTCCCCTACACTTGTTTACCCTCTTTCTTAACAGTTAAGGCAAAGAAATAAATCAAAGATAAAAAGCAAATATTTATCTCCCCTTAAGAAAAAAACAAGCCAAGAGTGCCAGGGAAAATTCTCTCACCCTACCTGGAAAGCAGGCTTGGCTAGCTGTGTTCACATACGAGTTATAGACAGACCACTGCAAGGGCAGTCCTACACTTAGCAAAATGTAACTAGGTGAACATGAATCTATGAAAACAGGCTTCTCTTTGGAATCACCCAAGAGTAGATCAAGAAGAAACCTTAGAAAGTGTCTGGTTGTGTGAGGGCATGTGTTTAAGCAACTTGTGCAGAGCTCTAAGAATTTTGTGAAATGCCTCATATCACCAGGATGTTCGGGTAAGTCAGGGCCTCAAGCTACAACCACACTCCCCCAAGACAGGAAACCAAGAGGAGAGAAGGCCATGTTCACTGAGCTCCTCCTAAGTGCCAAGCCATTCATGTGCATCACCTTATTTAAAACTTTCAACATCTCTATACTCTAAGTATTTTTACACCCACTTACAAGTGGAGAAATGATCTCAGATGGCTTAAATAACTTCACCCATGATCACAGAGTTGGGAAGGAGCAAGTAGGATTGGAGCTTGGGTAGATGCAATTCCAAGTTAGCTCCCCCATCGAGACCTTTATAGGCTGCACCCAGACTGCCTAGATTTCAAACCCAGTCTCCAGTTTACTATCTGTGTAAACTTGGGCAAGATAGCTTACTTTTTTGTGCCTCAGTTCTTGCATCCTTAATATGGGCATAATAATAGTACCAATTTCAGAGTTCTTGTGGTGATTGAATGGATGAATCCATAGAAAGCCTTTGCAAAGTACCTGGAAGACAGTAAGCACTCAAGATATGGGCTGTCAGACCTAGAACCCCTCCATACCCCTGCTCCCCACTCCCCCACAATTCGTTCCTGTTTTCTATACTTTTCTGCCAGAGTTCATTTTTTTCCAACTATTTTGTCTTTCTCCAGTGAGAAGGTTCAGGTTTTGTTTTAATAAAAATCCATATAACCATCCAAATTCAACATTTTAGTTGTACAGTAATTATCAACACACAACAAGAACACAGCAAGGCTTTAATGACTGTGGAATAAAAAGTAAAGAAGGTAGAAAAATAGGACGTAATTTACTGATAAATACGACTCAGTATCTAAAACCTCAAGATGAGATGACCTCAGAAGGAGCAGGCCTGAATTAGAGCAATCCTAACCACAGAGCTCAGACAACTAACAGGAGGGCGATTTTCAGCTCCTCCAAACCTGTCTCCTAATTAAACTAATTAGTTTAAAATAGATTGGACTTCTTATGTGTAAAGTCCTTAGTAGTCCATGGCTTGACAAAATATACTCAGATACATCTATTGGCTTGCATTTTTTAGAATTAGGGATTCATAACTATAATATGCAATCATGTTTAGTAAGGGAAATAAGGCTTTTCAAAGCAGAATAACTATTCTGCTTAAATTTGAAGCTCTACTGATAGAAATGTCATCTGTTTCCAGATGAGTACTGCAGTTTAAAAATATACCTTAACAAAAGATATTTTTGTTTCCAAAATTTGTGATTTCTATTACCCCAACTCCTTTCTACGGAAGGGATTCATTCTGTGTGTCACACAGATTGTTATTACGGGATTTGACAAGATCACAGCCTCTCTTAGAGAACCCTGTTCACTCCCCTAGGAGCCATGATCCTGCCATATTTTGTAAATTAATAGGATCAGGTGTGAACAATACTTGCAGAGTATATTTTTAAGAGAACAGGGAGTCCAAAATAAGACCTAGGAAGTAGAAATGTATACATTAACCTGCATTTCAAACCTGAGGTGATGCCCAGCATGATTAAATGTTCCCTTGCCCAAGTGGGGTTATTTGCATATGTTTGCTATGTTTTCCAATACAATACTTCCAATATCCCCTATGCTTCTATATACCTCTGTGGCTAGGGTCAGATGACAGAAAAAAGAAAAGCCGCAAGGCTGCAGAAGTTCATCAGCATCAGAAGAAGATGATAGTAGAGCCCTGAGTATGGCTCTGTGCACGTGAGTCATGAGGAAGAACAGAGGTGCGTCCTCACTGAGGCAGCAAAGGGCTGGCTGCCATCTTGCTGCTTCACCCAGGAGACTGACTCTGGATGAGAGGGAAACACGCAGATCTGAAGGGCAGGCTGTCAGCTGAGGACAGAGGATGAAACAAAACAGAGAAAACACTCCCCAGAACGAAGGGCTGCCTCCTACCCCCTCTTTCTAGGGGGCTCATGAACATTCTGCTCTACTTCCTCTCCCTCCGCTTTTCACAGCCACTGCTGTACTTATTGGTTCCCACGTCTGCTTTTTGCTCTAGAGTCTAGACGAAGAACCTCTCCAGGTCAAGGACTGGCTTTCTATAAATGCTCAACAAATGAACGAACAAGCAAGGGATGGAACTGAATTCTCTTTGAGCCTCTGTAGGTCAAATTACACACATCTCTTACAAGAAAGTAACTTTAGAGAAGAGTCACCTCAAGAAAACACAAATAAATGTCAAAAACTTTTTGATACACTATTAACTTGTTACTTTCCCAACCAAAACTTAGACTTCAATTATTGTCATGCGGATGGAGATGGGGGAAAAGTCTAAAATCAGAGAGAGAGAGGAGTGTATAGTGATCTTAGCGATTCCAGCACCTCCTCCCCCTCCAGTCCCTCACCCCCACACTAGGGCTACTACCACGGAAGGCAAGGAGTGGCAGTTGCATGGTTCTCACAGCTCATCTCAAAAGCTACAGATTCCAGGTTAACTTTTTTTTTTTTTAAGATTTTATTTATTTATTCATGAGAGACAGAGAGAGAGAAGCAGAGGGAGAAGCAGGCTCCCAAGGAGCAGGGAGCCTGATGTGGGACTCGATCCCAGGACCCTGGGATCATGACCCGAGCCGAAGGCAGACGCTTAACCATCTGAGCCACCCAGGCGCCCCAGATTCCAGGTTAACTTGACCTTGACTCTCTGTTGGAAGAAAGCTTTGTGGTAATAATTCCCATTTGTTTAGTCTGTAGTTGCACTTCCATACTTAAATGTCCAAATTAATCACTTTGGCCAGTTCAACTCAAATCATCCTTCTCCAATTTCTCAGGTCACATTTCCAAGAATTCCTATGAGACCAAGTATAACAGAGCCAGTTTTTTTATAAAAAGTCCAAATTTACTCCTCTTTAATGGTGCAGAAACCTGCATCAAAGGCATTTCCTCCAGAGTCGCAGCACAGCTCTCCTCACATCAATCCCTCGTCACAAAGGGACCACCAAGACTGAACCATGAAGGACTGCTGTCCTGAGCTGCCTGTGGCCACAAGAGCCCAGGGAGCCCTGGGCAGGACAGGGGGCCTTGGTAGGTCTGTTTTCCAGACCCTGAAGGTTATCCTAATACCAACCCCAGGAGATTGCTGTGAGGATTAAATGAGTTCATCATAAATCTGCTAGACGAATACTTATTCTGCCTTCACAGAATAAGTATTCAATACCTTGTAGCCATGATCCTTACAGCGATGATGACGATCTCTGTCCATCTCCCCTTTCCCAGCATGTCCTAAAATGCCACACTCTTGCCAAGACTGGTATCTGACTTGGACTACTCTTAAGTTTCTCTTAGAACAAGATCCAGTTCAAAGGCCAACTCCTGCCTCACAGCCCTTCCTACCCCGGGTCCCACTCCTCAGCACACAGATGAATGTACACCTTCTCGGCGATACTACAATCCTGAGTCTGCAGCTTGACTCTGACACTTTTCTGCCTTGTTATCTGAGTCAATCACAGGTTCCCAGGATCTGACCTCTCTCGTGGAATAAACATCCCCAAACTTCCCTAGACCAGTGCATATGTTGAGTTCTTAACCATGATCTGTGGAAACACCCACAAACAGAAAACTATCAGGACAAAAGTGGCACATTTTTAATTGCTTAGGTGAAAAGGCCAGACTTCAAAGACACACTTTGAATTTTTATGACCTGTTTAGTCCTTAAGGTTTTGCATCATTGAAAATGGGGACGATAAATCAAGCACCCAAATATTACATCATTATAATAAACTAGTTCAGATCTTTCTCATGAGACAAGAATTACTCATGCTCTTACCTCTTTGGTAAGTACATTACCTGCTGTGTTCTGAATTCTGGCAGAAGCAATCTTTTATGAAGTCACTCTTACAACACCACGCACACAAAAAGTTATGTACAAAGAAGTGTTCACCACACAGGTGTCCAGAGACACACACTCCATTTAGCATCTCAAAGTCAGCTATTGGACTTAAAGATATCATCTACCTACATTCCAGAAGGGGAAAGTTCCTTCGACCTGGAATTTGTGATCCTAGGAGTCCACTCGAGCACAACATTAAAAATGAGAATGGATGCAGCTCACAGATCAAGGCTCTGTAAGCCAAGACCCTCCCTTAGTGTAAGTTTCATAAGAGCTCTACCCCTTTTTCTTTTCCCTCTTCAGCCTTAAAAAAAATCTGCATAATTTTAAGCTAAAGGAATTGATTCCTCCGGAAAAAAAGAAAAAAGAAAAAGCACTACTACTCAAAACACTCTAAGGTTTCTCAGTCTCAGCACTACTGATATTTTGGGCTAATAATCCTTTGTTGCGGGGGAGCGGTCTTCTGCAACGTCAGGTGTTTAGCAGGACCCCTGGCCTCTACCCAGATGTCAACAGTACCTTCTCACTAGTAGTGACAACCAAAAATGTCTTCAGACATTGAAGTGTCCCTGGGGGTCAAAGCCACCCCCAACTGAGAACTACTGATCTAAACAAATTGTCACTCTTTGGTAACTATCATTTTAAATCCCCTTTAAGAACTGGAGGCAATACAGCCCTGGGAAAACAGATGTTGAGACGGAAATCCTAGGTTCAAATCTCCACTCTACTCCAGGGTCACTGTGCAACAGGAGTCAGGCAGCCCAGGCTTGCCACCTGGGTGACCTTGGACTAGTCACTAACCTGGAGATAATCGTTAGTGACTCCACCTACAAAATAGTGATAATCGAGGGTGCCTGGGTGGCTCAGTCAGTTGAGCAATGGACTTAGGTCACGATCTCAGGGTCGTGGGATAGGGTCGTGGGCTAGAGCCCCGCATTGGGTTCTGCGCTTATCGAGGAGTCTGCTTAGGATTCTCTCTCTCACGCCCTCCCTCCCCCTCTACCCCTCGCCCTATTCACATGTACGTTCATAGGCCCTCCCCCCTAAAATAAATAAATCTTTAAAAATGAAAAAAACAGTGATAATCATAAATGCTTCATGAAATTGTGAGGATTAAATAAGTTAACAATGTAAAGTGTTTACAACATGTCTGGTATGCTGTAAGCACTCAGTAAATGTTAGTTAGTACTATCACCATATTCCTTAAGGCCCCTGTGCCTCGGTTTCCTCATCTTTAGCTTAGAGAGGTAAAATAGGAAGGAATTTATTTTTGCAAAAATTAAATGAAATGATACAATGAAAGTATATGGCATGGAGCCTCACACATAGTAAGAATTAATAAATATTGGTTAGTGCTAGCCTGAATTTTAAGAATATATAAGTTAAGCACTTTGATTTCTGTAGAACTAAAATAACATACTCTGATCAACTTATAAAGGCCACCTAACCCATCCCACTTCAAGAAAAAGAGTGATTCATGACCTGAATACATATATGAACATATATATAATATGTATGTATATATGGTGTGTCGAGTCTTTTTTTTTTTTTAAGATTTTATTTATTTATTTGACAGAAAGAGACAGCGAGAGAGGGAACACAAGCAGGGGGAGTGGGAGAGGGAGAAGCAGGCTTCCCACCAAGCAGCGAGCCCAACATGGGGCTCAATCCCAGGACCCTGGGATCATGACCTGAGCCAAAGGCAGCTGGTTAACCAACTGAGCCACTCAGGCGCCCCTGGTGTGTCGAGTCTTATTTCAAAGTCTAGTATTATCCTATTAGAATTGTCAAACAGGTGCCTTAACTCAGCACAAAAGGAAAAAATCCATTTTAAAAAAGCCCCTGCAATAGAATTGCTCTCTATATATTAGTTATATTTCTTATTGTTATTATGATCCATGACAAATGACTACAACCCACTCATGAGTATTGCCCAAATACACCACATGGGAAAGCAGAGGAGAGCTTATAGATAACCCATCAACACTGCCACCACCTGGGGGAACCAAATGGGTGAATGGGGGTATGAAACTAGACATACATACTGTGAAAAGCATTACTGGTGATTCTATTATATAAAATAGACACCCACTTACACATGCACACACACGCATGTACATGCACACCTGTTGCTGTCACGTTGAGAAGCACTGGCCTATAGCATCAGCTTCAGATCTGCAGAATTAACAGTGTTATAATTTACTACTGAAGTACAACTGACATATGTTAGTTTCAGGTGTACAAAACTGGTCATTTTATTCATTACTCAGTGTTCACCATGGTAAGTATAGTCCCTATCTGTTATTATAACAATGTTATTACAGTACTATTGACTATGTTCCCCATGCTGCACTTTTCATCCCTGTGACTTATAACTGTAAATATGTATCTCTTAATCCCCTTCATCTATTTCACTTATCACCCCCCACTTACCTCCTCTCTGGCAACCACCAGTTCGCTCTCTGTATTTAAGAGTCTATTTTTTTTGTTTTTTCACTTGTATTGTTTTTATATAAACACATATAAGTGAAATCACGTAGTACTGGTCTTTGTCTTACTTCACTTAGCAAAATACCCTCTTGATCCAATCATAAATAGCAAGATTTCATTCTTTTCTGTGGCTGAGCAATATTGCATTGTATTTATATACCACATCTCCTTTACCCATTCATCTGTCAGTGGTCGCTTGGGTTGCTTCCTTATCTTGGTATAAAGAGTGCTGCAATAAACACGGGAGTGCATATACCTTTTCAAATTAGTGATTTGTCTTCTTGGGTAAATATCCAGTAGTGGAATTACTAAATCATGTGGCATTTCTATTTTTAATTTTTTAAGGAAACTCCATATTGTTTTCCACAGTGGTTGCACCAATTTACATTCCCACCAACAGTGCATGGGGGTTCTCTTTTCTCCACATTTCTTGTCTTTTTGATAGTAGCTATTCTGACAGGTATGAAGTGGTATCTCATTGTGGTTTTGATTTGCATTTCCCTGATGATTAGTGACGTTGAGCATCTTTTTTCTTTTTTTTTTTTTAAAGATTGTACTTATTTATTCGACAGAGAGAGAGAGAGTGCATGAGCACAAGCCAGGGGAGCAGCAGAGGGAGAGGGAGAAGCAGGCTCCCTGCTGAGCAGGGAGCCCGATGTGGGGCTCGATCTCAGGACCCCAAGATCATGACCTGAGCCAAAGGCAGGCGTTTAACCAACTGAGCCACCCAGGCGCCCCAAGCATCTTTTCATGTGTCTGTTGCCCATCTGTAGGTCTCTTTGAAAAAACGTCTGTTCAAGTATCTGCCTATTTTATCAGATTTTTTTGATGTTGAGTTATACAAGTTCTTTACATATTATGGATATTAACTCCTTATTGGATATATGATTTCATTACAAATTGTTAATTTCCCATTTGCTAGGTTGCCTTTTTGTTTAGTTGATGATTTCCTTTGCTATGCAAAAGCTTTTTATTTTGATGGAGTCCTAATAGTTTATTTTTGCTTTTGTTTCCCTTGCCTGAGGAGACATACCCATAAATGTTGTGAAAGCCAATGTCCAAGAGATTACTGTCTATGTTTTCCTTTAAGATTTTTATGGTCTTAGATCTCATATTCAAGTCCTTATTCTATTTTGAGGTTATGTGTGTATGTGTATGTATGTATGGTATAAGAAAATGGGCCAGTTTCATTCTTTTGCACATAGCTTCCCAGTTTTCCCAACACCATTTATTAAAACACCATCTTTTTCCCATGGCATATTCTTGCCTTTGTCATAAATTGACAATATAAGCATAGATTTATTTCTGGGCTCTCTGTTCTGTTCTATTGATCTATGTGTCTATTTTTCTGTTGGTACCATACTGTTTCAATTACTACAGCTTTGTAGTATATCTTGAAATCTGGAAGTGTGACACCTCCAGTTTTGTTCTTTCTTAATGATTTGACTCTTTGAGGTCTTTTATGGTTCCATACAAATTTCAACATTATTTGTTCTAGTTCTGTGAAAAATTCTGTTGGTATTTTGATAGGGATGGCACTGAATCTGTAAATTGCTTTGGGTAGTAGGGACATTTTAACAATATTAATTCTTCCAATCCATGAGCATGGTGTACCTTTCCATTTGTTTGTGTTTTCAATTTCTTTTATCAATGTTTTATAGTCTTCAGAATACAGGTCTTTCACCTCCTTGGCTAAATTTATTCTTAAGTATTTTATTCTTTTTGGTGCAATTGTAAATGGAACAATTTTCCCTAATTTCTCTTTCTGCTATTTCATTATTAATATGTAGAAATGCAACAGATTTCTGTATATTGATTTTGTTATCTCAAGACTTTACTGAATTCATTTACTACTTCTAATAGTTTTCTGGTGGAGTCTTTAGGGTCTTCTACAAATAGTGTCATGACATCTGCCAATAGTGACAGTTTTACTTCTTCTGTACCAATTTGGATGCCTTTTATTTCTTTTTCTTGGCTGATTGCTATGACTAGGACTTCCAGGACTATGTTAAGTAAAAGTGGCAAGAGTGGATGTCTTTGTCTTATTCCTGATCTTAGAGGAAAAGCTCTTAGTTTTTCACCATTGAGTATGATGTTAACTGTGGGTGTATCATATACGGTCTTTATTATGTTGAGGTATGTTCCCTCTAAACCCACTTTGTTGAGTTTTTATCATGAACAGATGTTGAATTTTATCAAATGCTTTTTACATCTCTATTGGGATGATCATATGATTTTTATCCTTCATTTTGTTAATGGGTGTATCACACTGATTGATTTGCTAAAATATCGAACCATTCTTCCATCTCTGGAATAAATCCCATTTGATCGTGGTGAATGACGATTTTAATGTACTGTTGAATGTAGTATGCTAATATCTTGCTGAGGATTTTTAGGTCTATGTTCATCGGGGATACTGGCCTGTAGAGTCTTTTTCTGGTTTTGATATTAGGGTAATATGGTGGCCTTGTCAAATATATTTAGAAGCAGTCTTTCCTCTTCTATATTTTAGAATAATTTGAGAATAGGTATTAACTCTTCTCTAAATGTTTGGAACAATTCACCTGTGAATCCATCTGCTCCTGGACTTTTGTTGGGAGTTTTTTGATTACTGATTCAATTTCATTACTTGTATTGGTCTGTTTGGATTTTCTATCTCTTCCTGATTCTGTTTTGGAAGATTGCATATTTCTAGGAATTTATCCATTTCTTCTAAATTGTTCAGTTTGTTGACATATAATTTTGTTGGCATATAATTTTGTCTTTGTTGGCAAAGAATATTCTTTTATAATTCTTTGTATTTCTGTGGTGTCAACTACTATTTCTCCTCCATTTCTGATTTTGAGTACTCTTTTTTTTCTTGATGAGTCTAGCTAAAGGGGGATCAATGTTGTTTATCTTTTCAAAGAACAAGCTCCTGGTTTCATTGATTTCTTTTTAGTCTATTTCATTTATTTCTTCTCTAACCTTTATTACTTCCTTCTTTCTACTAACTTCAGGCTTTGTTTGTTCTTTTTCTAGTTCCTTTAGGTATAAGGTTGGGTTTTTTATTTATTTGAGATATTATTCCTTGAGATAATCCTGTGTTCTTATAAACCACCCTCTTAGAAATGCCTTTGCTGTATGTCCCAAAGATTTTGAACCATTATGTTTTCATTTTCATCTGTCTTAAGGTATTTTTCTTATTTCCTCTTTGATTACTTGTTGACCCATTTGTTGTTCAGTAGTATATTGTTTAATCTCCACATGTTTGTGTTTTTTTATAATTGATTTCCAGTTTCATACCATTACGGTCAGAAAACATACTTGATATTTCAATCTTCTTTTATTGAGACTTGTTTTGTGGCCTAACATGTGATCTCTCCTGGAAAATGTTCCATGTGCATTTGAAAAGCATATATATTCTGCTGTTTGAGGATGGAATGCTCTGTATATATCTGTTAAGTCCATGTGGTCTAATGTATCATTCAAAGCCACTTCTTCCTTGTTGATTTTCTGTCTGGGTGATCTGTTCATTGATGTAAGTAAAGTCCCCTACTATTATTGTAATACTGTCAATTTCTCCCTTTACGTGTATTAATATTCGCTTTATGTGTTTAAGTGCTCCTATGTTGAATGAATAGATGTTATATCCTCCTCTCGGATTGATCCCCTCATCATTATGTCATGCCCTCCATTGTCTCGTGCTGCAGTCTTTATTTTAAAGTCTATTTTTTCTGATATCAGTATAGCTACCATAGCTTTTTTCCCCCTCATTTCCATTGCATGAAATATCTCTTTTCATCCCTTCACTTTCAGTGTCTTTAGGTCTAGAGTCTCTTAAAGGCAGCATACAGATGGGTTTTTTTCTTTTTTCTATCCAGTCACCCTATGTCTTGATTAGAGCATTTAGTCCATTTATATTTAAAGTAATTATTAATAGGCACATAGTTATTGACATTTTGTTCATTTTTTTCTGGTTGTTTTTATAGTTCTTCTCTATTCCTTTCTTCTCTTGCTCACTTCCATTATGGTTTGATTACTGTCTTTAGTGCTATGCTTGGATTCTTTTCTCTTTAATTTTTGTGTATCTACTGTAGGATTTTGATTTGTAGTTAACACTGGGTTCATATATAACATCTTATGTCTTATGTGTATAGCAGCCTATATTAAGTTGATGGTTTCTTAATATGGACACATTCCAAAAGCACTAAATTTTTACTCACCCTTTCACATTTTATGTATATGTCATATTTTACATCTTTTTATTCTGTGTATCCCTTGACTGATTTTTATAGACACAATGGATTTTACTACTTTTGTGTTTTAACCTCCATACTGGCTTGATGAGTGATTAATCTACTACACTCTTACTATAGGTTTGCTTTTACCAGTGAAATTTTTTCCTTTCATAATTTTCTTACTTCTAGTTATGCTTTTTCTTTCCACTCAAAGATTCCCTTTAACATTTCTTGTCAGGCTGGTTTTGTGGTGATGAACTCCTTTAATTTTTGTCTGGGAAATTCTTTACACCTCTCCTTCAATTTGAATGATAACCTTGCTGGGTAGAGTATTCATGATTGTAGGTTTGTTTTGGGTTTTTTTTTCCCCCTTTCAGTTCTTTGAATATATATAATGCTACTCTCTTTTGGCTTACAAAATTTCTGCTGAAAACTTATCTGACAGTCTTATGGGATTTTCCTTGCATGTAATTGCTTTCTTTTCTCTTCCTGCTTTTAAAATTCTCTATCATTACTTTTTGCAATTTTAATTAATATAGGTCTTGCTGTGAACTTCCTTGGTTTCATCTTGTTAGGGACTCTCTATGTTCCTGGACTTTGATGTCTGTTCCCTTCCCTGCATTAGGGAAGTTTTCAGCTATTATTTCTTGAAATAAGTTTTCTGCCTCCTTCTTTTTCTCTCTTCTCCTTTTGGGATCCCTATAATGTGAATGTTGTTATACCTGATGATATCAAGAACTTCTCTTAATCTAGTCCCATTTTTTTATTATTCTTTTTTTCATTTTGCTGTTTAGTTGGATTGCTTTCCATTACGCCATCTTCCAAATCACTGCTCTGTTCTCTATCTTCTACTCTGCTATTGATTTTCTCTAGTGTATTTTTCATCTTGCTTATTGAATTCTTCAGTTCTGACTGGTTCTTTTTTATATTTTTTATCTCTTTGTTGCAGTTCTGAGTTCATCTACTCTTTTCTCAAGTCCAGTGAATATCTTTATGACCAGTACTTTGAACTCTTTATCAGGCATATTGCTTATCTTGGTTTTGTTTCGATCTTTTGCTGTGACTTTTGTCTTGTTCTTTTATTTGGAACATATTCTTCTGTCTCCTAATTTTGTCTAACTCTCTGTGTTTATTCCCAGCTATGCCTCGTAGTCTTGAAAGTAGTGGCCTTATGGTACCCTACAGTGCAATTCTCCCCCTGGTCACCAGAACCAGGTGCTCCAGGGATATCCCCTGTATGTGCTGTGTGCACACTCCCCTTATGGCTGAGCTACAAATACCTTCGGCCCAGCCAGCTACAGTGACCCACTTTGCTTGCTCTGGACACACTGGGCATGGTTTGTTCCCCACACGGTTGAGAAGCCTATCTGTACCCACCGTGGACTCACTAGTGGGAAGGGCCAGGAATCAACCTACCTGTCTACAATTAGCCTCTCTGCCATAGCAGCAGGTGCACTAAAAGGCAGGGCTTGCTCCCTGTTTAGTCAGTTAAAAAGTCCTACCAGGGAACTATGGGTGCCCTGGTATTCATGGTTATCTCCCAACCTCCCCAGAGCAGAAATCAATTTGGAGTGGTGACAGTCCTGGCCAGGGCTGCCTACTGGGTGTGGCAGAGCAGGAGCTGCTTTGGAGGGATGCCTGCCAAGGAGGGCAGATTGGGTGGGGCAGGTCTGCAGGGCATAACCAGGGAAGGACACACCATGCTAGCAAGGTAGAGAGTGTTAGCACTGGCTCCACCGGGCTATCTAGGCTGGGAGCAAGGAAGAGAAATGGTACCCGCCAGCACTTCTGTTCCCAGAGAAATCTCCTGAAGATCCCTACCCCTCTGGCGCATGTTCCAAGATCAGTCAACAAATATCCTTCACATATACCTATACCCTTGGCACTTTTTCAAACTTCTGTTTCTGGGCTGTATCTTTTTTTTTTTTTAAGATTCTATTTATTTATTTGAGAGAGAGAGAGAGTAAAAGAGAGAGACAGCACAAGACAGGGAGAGAGGCAGAAGGAGAGGGAGAAGCAGACTCCCCGCTGGACAGGGAGCCTGACACAGGGCTCCAGGACCCTGGGATCATGACCTGAGCCAAAGGCAGATGCTTAGTCAACTGAGCCACCCAGGTGCCCCTGTACTGTGTCTTGAGCTGAGTTATTTAGTATGCTGGCTTTTCAAGGGTAGGAAGTTTTCTATTGCCCTCTGACTCTCCTAGAGTTGAGTCCCACTGATTTTTAAAGCTCCCAAAATTAAGCCCCACTAGTTTTCAAAGCCAGATGTTATGAGGTTTCATCTTCCCAGTGCAGGTCCCCAGTGTGGGGTCTGATCCTGTCCCTTCTCCATGTTTATGATGTCCCCTCTCTTGTGGTCAGTCACGCCAGAGGTCTGGTTCCCAAAAGTGTCTCTACCCCTCCTATCCTTTTCAATGTGGCCTTCTTTGACTAGCGTGGAAGATCTATTCTGCCAGTCTTCAGGCTGTTTTCAGAGATAGTTTTATAGATGTAGTTGTTAGCTTGGTTTGTCCCTGAGACAAGGAAACAAGTAAGAGTAGATCTTCTACTCTACCACCTGCCTGCTTCTTCCAACACTTTATTGTTAATTGAAAAAAAGAAGTGTGCTGCAACAATGCACAGGTATCCCTTGCTTTACAAACAGATATTGTTACATGAAAATAAGTTCAGATATTGATTCCCATTCCCCTCATCTCCCCCTCTTTCCCTTGGATCACACAGAGATACATTCAAAGGTACATCATGCCCCAGGGATCTGTGTGGAAATTCTGGTGTTGTGAGCATTAAGTTAGTTCTGTCTTCAAAGCTAGCAGCACCCCCGCTGCTAGTGGGAGGCAAGTCCCTGCCAATCCTTCTCTTTAGGGTGCCTCAAGTTACTATGTAATTTTAAAAAGAGTCAAATATTCAAGTTAAATATTGAAAATCAGACCAAAGCCTAGATGGTGTCAGGACAGAGTTGTTAGTCGCAAGATTCTAGTTGCTACTTTAGGAATCCTAAAATAAGAGAGATTGGGGGTGAAGGAACGCCCAGAAGGGAAAGACAAAAGGGTTTATAACCTGGAAACTTTAGAAAATGAGGGATATACTACTTAACAACAGAGGCCTACAAGCCATGTGTCAATAGTTCCTCACAATAAGGACCACGACTGCCTGAGAAATCACAGGATAGGAATGACAGCCTTGGAACTCCACAGGGCCTTCTATCTGAGGGTCCAGCAAAGACTGATTCTACCAAACAACGGGAACTGTCTAAAACCACAGGCTGCACTAACCAGGTGAATAGGGTGTTAAAAGAAATAAGCACACCTATTCTCAGCCTCTGCCATTGCACTGAAGTCTGCCCTGGCTCTCAGAAGCACTGGTAAGCATCACGGTCCAAAGCCTGAGAAGAGAATAGGCATGCCCTGCATCTCCAATGGGGGTGAGGCCAAACTCAAATACCACGTCATTCAAGAGCATTTCCAACTTAAGTCCATCCAACACAGAAGGGAGAGGAAAATGCCTGTTTATCAATATCAACAAGTAGCAAATGGGAGATTAAAATTTGAACTGCTTTTGGGGCTCCTGGCTGGGTCAGCTGGTAGAACATGTGGCTCTTGATTTGGGGTAATGAGTTTGATACCCACGTTGGATGTAGAGATTGTTTAAATAAATAAACTTAAAAACATTTTTTTGAACGGATTTCTTAGCATCAGTGGTTTCAGAGGGTCAATAATCTATTTTCCTTGAACCAAAAAAACCTACACACTACATATTCCAAACTAAACAGTTTTAAGTTCTTTATGATATAACTTAGGTTTTCATGGGAATGGTTTTATGTCTAGAATTTTAAAAGCAAAGTGCAATAAATATTTTAAGGGCTTACCACAACTATTAACTGCCAATTGAGAACAAATTCATTTGAAATAAAACATCAGGAGACACACAGTAATGAATTTTCAAAATTTCAGAAACTATGCATGTTTAACAACATACAGATTATAATGAAACCACATACATCACTGTCTTAGATACATTATACTTGGTGGACAACTCAAAACCAAAAGCCACTTCCTGTGAAATTGCTAAGTGAATCTTCTTAGAGCTCCTGGCTACTCCTATTATAGCCAGAAAGAATTATAGCCATCAACAGATCATAATTAAATCAATGAAAATTCAGTAACAAAAGCAGTCACCCCAAAAGTAGAGAACCTGAGCTCAGAAGAACAATTTATTCAATAAAAAATAATTCAAAGAACTAATGAGCTTTAGTAAAGTGTTTGTTATTTATTTATACATTCATGTATCGAGTCAACAAATCTCGAAGTGTTAACTACATGCTGGGCTTTATGCTAGATACTACAACTCAGCCGCGCAGCTGGACCCACTCCAAGTCTACTTGAGAAACACGGACATTACACTGAAGACACACCTAGGCTGTCAGTGTGTGTCCAGTACTCACTAAGCACTTTAGAAATGTGAACTCACTTAATCCTCCACATCAATGCTACAACCCCACTGTATAGAAGAGGAAACAGAGCGGCAGTGAGTGTTAAGATGCACAAGGTCATACAATTAATACATAGTACAGCTGGTATTTGAACCTTGGGAATCTCACTTCAGAGTCCACACAAATGACAACCATGTCATGCTTCGCCTCCAAAACGAGGTGTCCCCATGCTAGGGGTTGAACCTAAGACCACTGTAAAAACCAGGAATCTTAATCTCTTTTGAGTGTTAGTACCCATTTAATAGAGATACAAATTACCCATTGCAGGGAGGATTAGCTCTGTCAAAGTCAGAGTTAAAATACAAAATACAGGTATTTAAGCAAAATTTATTATGAACAAAGTCTGAGGTAGCTACTATGTTTCATAAAAGCTTTAACATAACTTACTTTAAAAGAGCACAGAAATGGAAGTTTTCGAAGAATGAGAAATTGTTTTATTCCTAAATCAACAGTTACTAATAGGGGCACCTGGGTGGCTCAGTCGTTAAGCATCTGCCTTCAGCTCAGGTCTTGGTCCTGGGATCGAGCCCCACATCAGGCTCCCTGCTCCAAGGGAAGCCTGCTTCTCCCTCTCCCACTCCCCTTGCTTGTGTTCCTGCTCTCACTATCTGTCAAATAAATAAAAATAAAAATCTTAAAAAAAAAAAGTTCCTAATAGAGTAAAGCATCATCTCTAGTACCATGGTTCTTAAACAGCTCCAACTTGGGAGGTGCGCACAGCAACCAAATAAGCAGCAACCTTTGAGGACCAAATATCATCCCCTGGATGCACATATCCACTCAGGGATAAAGCTCCGAAGAAAGGACAAAATACGCCACTGACAAAAAATGACTAGTCCAGTTTACAAGCAGAACAAATGCCCAGTTGGCCAACCTCGTGTGGATTGCTGGAACACACTGGAGACTCTAGGAGAAGGAAGAGAGCATGAGAGGAGTAAGAAGAGCGGGCAACCCTGCACTCAGTGGGGGTCAGCAGAGACAGAGGGGGCTGGGGGTCGGCCATAGTGAAAGCACGGACATGCCAGCAGTGATGATGCCCAGAAGCCAGGGGAGAGTGCAGAGCTGCACACTGACAAAAGAGAAGGGCCAGAGAGGGCAAAATGAAAGACAGAAGAGCAAGGCTGGAGGACAAACAGTGACCTGCGTCTCAATGCCTCAGCACCTAAGGGCATCCAGGTGCCACTTGGACAGAATGCCAACCAGAACAATGAGCAACCTAGGAGCATCACCTTCTTGCAGAGCAGAATTCATCACTTACTAAGTACTTACCACAAACAAAAACCTATACCAGCTGACCATGTGGCAGGGAGGAGGGATGGAAATTATATGGACATACACACAGAACAAAAAACAGACAAGTGTCCATTTTTCCCTTGTGATGAGGACTGATGTGGGAGAGTCATCTGATCCTTCTACGTCTCAATGACACCTTTAGTAAGACAGGAGGGAATGACAGCGCCCATCCCAGAGGCTGTCGGCATCAGATGAGATAATGCATACACACTGTCTGGTGTTGAGTAATGTCCAAAGGACATTAGGTATCATCAGCAGCACCACTGTGGAAATCAGTATCACTATCATGATCATGCCCACAAAGGAGCTTACCATCTAGTGGGAAAGATATGAGGGGTACAAACCAGTGTAGATAAGGAAAGTGTGTAGACTGCAGAGTTGGAGACCTGGGTCAATTCCAGAGTATCTCCTACATCCCACGTCAGCATCATATTTGAACTAAAGAACACCCCAGGACAGAGGAGCAGACAGTATGGAATGGTACAGCCACCAGCCAAGTTAGGCTGTTCTCAGTCATCTATGTCAACAGACTTTATTCACAGATCATTTTTTGAGTAAGTTAAGGAAGCAGAGAAGTCTCAAGTGAAACCTCTTCTAGGACAACTTCTAAAATTCCAGCTCCCCAAACACAGAGGTCATCTCAGAAACATGATGCTTTATAGGTGATATGCACTGTCCGACAGAACTATACTTTCCTACAGGAGGGTAGGAACCACATAATATCATTATTGTATCTCCATTGGCTGGCAATGTTTTTGACACGTTTGCCAGCCAATGAATAAGTAATCAATTTTATGATTTTTACATACAAAATTTAAACAGCTGTCTAGAGCATCGACCTCCTTAGCTCAGTTCCTTAGAGGGTCAGACAACCAAGATACTGACAGGAAAATATATGTACAGTTACAATGTTTACAGAAATAGGTTTGATTAAAAACTTAAGTATCTAAAGATCTGTTTTAACTGGCTTCAGACACAATGTCCTATAACAAAGATCTAACATCCCATTCCCTTGAACCTCGGGTTAGATTTATTGTTATGAACATCAGCGAATATCCTAGGTTAAAATATAAGGGAGGTCTGGGGAGCTACTAACATAGATAGCAGACCCTCCTCTCTGGATAAGGAGGCCCTCCTGCTGGGTTCTTCCCACTCCCGCTTTTCCCTAACCATGTCTGCCCCTCTCCGTTCATCAGCACCACATGCACCCTCCTCCTCCCCCTCCTTCAAGCTTCTCCTTGCTGTTCCTCTCATCCCTGAGGCCCAGAGAAACTAAATGGAGAAGCCAAGCACATCATACCATAGAAAGCTTTCATCTCAAAAAATCACCTATAGTCAAGAAAAGTGGTCTTTCCTTCTGTCGGGAAGACTGGTGACATGCTTTGTTCTCTAGGTTCTCTAGCAAGCACTCTGGCCTTTAAGTTCCAGACGTCATGATTTGGCTTCTCTTCCCGACTCATAGGGCACTGCCATCCTGGACCCATGAGGTTACGGAGAGATTAATCTCTGGAGATGGCCGTTTCCTTTTAGTGTAGAGAATAAACATTATGCTATTATAAGCCAACTCCTACCAATGTTTTCTACAGCAGTATACTGCGAGACCACTCCTGACCTCACAGTCATACCTACATGCAGCCACGGAGGTGGTCATTACAAACACCTTATTTAATTCAGAACAGCAATAAAATATCATAGGTCTAAGCACCTACTAATTCATGTTACAATATTGCGGAGTTCCTAATATTTTGGTCTGAACTAAAGTTTATGCTCTAAGGTACTCCCTCATAGGCTGTATTAGGTGCTTTCTGCATGCACAGGGCTATTCAAATGCTATTGTGATAGATTCAAACAAACAAGCAAATGGAACAAAACAAAGCATTGTGCTTTCAAGGAGGTTATAATCTGATGAGGGAGATGAATTATATATATCTCAAAAAAATTAATTTCCCAAATAAATTAAAGATGCAAACAAAATTTCAAGGGCTTAAACCTACTTAAAGGGGTAGGGGAACTATTCTGAGAGATCTAGAACTCAGAAACCATTTGTATGGAAATATAGGCTGTTAATTGTAAATGAGTCATCTATTCATCATACTTCATCATAATAGGCCCTGAAACGACCACTCCTTGGCAACATGTAGAGGTTACTATTTAGAATGTGTACTTGAGTGTAATAAATCAAACACTGAAAAACAGTTTTATGGCTCAGAAGGAGACTTAGAAATAAGCTCCTCTATGCCCGAGGTCATGAGCATTCAAGGACCCTGTCCACGGTTTCAGAGCTAGTTCATATTCATGGAAGAGTTGCACCATACCTCAGGTCCCACGTGCCAAGTCCAGGGCCCAAAACCCCACCACGGATCTATCAGACTTTCTTTGCCAGCCAGTCTAAGTTAGTGGATTTTCTATTCTAAATATTGCCTGAAGTAGTAAAAATAAAGTATACAGAAATCAAAGCTAATACCAACAAGATTTATACATCTCAGTTATAAAAGCTGTTTGTTCTTCGTTTTTCCCACTTCCAGTGTATCCTGTACCCTGGGCCCCGGTCAGTCTACTGAAAAGACCTCCTTTACCATCTCATTACCACTGCTTCCTCTTGCCTTTGGAAAAAAGCTCCTATCCAGGCAATCAGGACTCTCAATATTCTTGAGAGGTCCCAAAACTACAACGTTCTCAGCTCTCTGTCCCCAGAAATTGAGCTCCCTAATCCAGCCAGGTGGATATAATCCTGATGAGGAAAACAAAAGTTGTCAGGCGTCATCCTGCCCACCATCTTTTGCCAAGTTAATCATAGAAGGAGGCACAAAGCAGTGTATTTGTCTTCCCAACATTAACCCTGAAGGTGAGGTGTGGTCTGGCCAAATCTCGTAAACACAGCCGAATTCTATATACTTCGCACCTATGCCACCTCTCACAGCGATGAATTCATTGAGTTTACCAGAAACTCGCAGGGATGAATTCACTGAGTTTACCAGACACTCTCGCAGGGATGAATTCACTGAGTTTACCAGACACTCTCGCAGGGATGAATTCATTGAGTTTACCAGACACTCTCGCAGGGATGAATTCACTGAGTTTACCAGACACTCTTGGAAGGCAAGGCTGGCCACACTCAGAGCACAAAAAACTTCCCTTCGCATCGGTATCTGAGCACACAGCTTTACCGCACATACTTTGTGGCTCTTCATCCCCTTTCAGACTTTACCTTTTCAGAAGGGGGCCAATATTTTGATCCCATCAGCACTGAGCATCAGACAAGCCTCCAGTCCAATGACCATCTGAACTACCACTCTGAGTCTCGTGTAGCCCCATTATAAATTTTATCACACACTTAAAAATCTGAACTCAATATTCCAAGGCCCAAATGTGGGGCAGCATGGCAAACAAGCAGGGAAAAGATTTTGTTTTTATGCCATCCTGACACTGCGTGATATCCTGATCACTGAGGCTGCAGGCAGCCAGTGGCCCAAGGTGTACGGAAGAATTCCCACATTAAGCACCCCCACACACACACACTTTTTGTCCAAACATGTTGTTTTCTTATTGTGTCCTTACCCCTCTCCCCAATTAGTTTTCATCTTCACTGCACAGAACAATTTAACGGTCACAATTGTGTTCCTCATGATGTTAAAGCTAAAGGGGAAAAAAACTAAAATTTCTCTCAAGACAGTTTTTAGTTACAAAGACAAATACTAAATTATCTTGTTACGCAACTATTGTCTAAACACATGGCCATAACCTAGAATGCCAGGCATGCCACCTGAGACTGTCAGCTACAAGGATGCAGGATGTTCCATTTGTACACGGTCCATGTTCTCCAATTAAGTCATGGGATGTCCATCATCCGATGAGCACTGATCTATTACACACAGAATAGAATGTGTATATATGTTAAGTAATATATACATATATGAATACCAGTATGAATATTGGTATTCATATATGTATATATTGGTATTCGTATATGTATATATTAGGTATTCATATATATATATTAAACATTTATACTGCACCAATCTATTCCTCATGAATCAAAGTTTAAAGAAAGGCACTACGATTTTTTTTTAAAAAGACTTTATTTATTTGACAGAGAGAGACACAGCGAGAGAGGGAACTTCCCACAAGCAAGGGGAGTGGGAGAGGGAGAAGGAAGCTTTCCACTGAGCAGAGAGTCCGATGCGGGGCTCGATCCCAGGACCCTGGGATCATGACCTGAGCCGAAGGCAGATGCTTAACGACTGAGCCACCCAGGCACCCCAAGGCACTATGATTTTTTAAACAGCATCTAAGTTATAGCAAAAAATGTCCTACTGTATAAAATGAGTGATCACCACCTTTGTTTTTTTTTAATATAAAAGATATAAATTATACACAGGGAAACAGTTGATATCTGGAGAAGCTCTTTTCAAGAAAGCCTAAACATGGAAACTGGGCAGTAAAAGCAAAAAAGTAAAACAGGTGAGGCCGCCCCTGACCTCAGGTGAAGCTCCAGTTCGGCTCCACTACTCCCAATGGCCAGGGGATGACCACTTAAAAAATTTTAAAAAATTCTCATTTAAATGTTGATTTGTTTTGGGGTATGTCATTTAAAATAGGGATACATTTGGGTTTTAAAATATGAAATAATGCCCCTAACTTTTGCTGTAATGTCTTTGTTCATCAAATTTCTACCATTTCTTGCCATCATCCAATCCCCTGGAGACTTTTGCTGCTTTCCTATTCAAGCATCCCAAAAGAAAAATGCCCCAAAGGCCAACTGGTGTTCTCACAACATATTTTAAATGTTTTAAATAAGCTTTATAGTTGCCACTTCAGAGAAATCTTAATTTCAAGACTGATATGTCCATCCTCCTTAGATTGTGTTTAATACTAAAGAATATTAAGAACAGATAAAATACTTCTATCAGAAAAGTACAATTTATTTCTACCTTCTGTTGCCAGATCCTAAGAGGTTCCCAGTTAGATGACAAAACATTCCTCCTTCCCAATATTCATCACATGGCAACTGATTTCTTTTTTAAAAAAGAATAAAATCATGGGCATAGATTGTGGGAAAAAAAATGTTTGAAGTTAATAATAAAGAGATTTGTAGACCAAGAGAAATAGCTTTACCCACCCAAGGAAGCAGTGCCTGAACTCACTGAGAACATGTTCCCAACGCCGTACTTCAGCAAGCTGTTCTCAAAGAGAGGTCTATGGATCCCTGGGGTTCTCAAGACCTTTTTAGGAGGTTCACAAGGCCAAACTTTTCCCAAGTAATTCCAAAAGGTTATTTATACATGTTATTTGTCCTTTCACAAATTACAATAATATTTTCAAACTTCGGTACTTCTAAATGTTCAAATATAACAAACTATAATTTAAAATTTAATATTTCATTCTAAAATGATTTATAACTTTATATGTATGAAATGGATCATTGGTTTAAAATTGGAGATTAGACATCTCACACTCATTTGGGTGGCTACTATTAAATAAATAAGTAACAAATGTTGACAGAGATGTGGAGAAAGGGAACCCTTGTACATTACTTGTAGGAATATAAAATTGTGCAGCCACTGTGGAAAAGAGTATGGCAGTTCCTTAAAAAATTAAACATAGAGCTGTCATATAATGGGACACCTGGGTGGCTCAGTCAGTTAAGTGTCTGCCCTCGGCTCAGGTCATGATCCCAGGGTCCTAGGATCAAGCCCCATGTCAGTTTCCCTGTTCAGCAGGGAGTCTGCTTCTCCCTCACCCTCTCCCTCTGCTTTTCCCTGCCCTGCTTGTACTCTCTCTCTGCCTCTCAAATAAATAAAATCTTAAATTTAAAAAAAAAAAAAAGAATTACCATGTAACTCCGCAATTTTCACTCCTGGGTATATGCTCAAAAGAACTGAAAGCAGGGACCCAAACAGATATTTGTACACCTATGTTCAGAGAACATTACTCACAACAGCCAAAAGGTGGAAGCAACCCACGTGCCCATCAAAGGATGAATGAATAAACAAGATGTGGTATACACATATAATTCAAACCTGAAAAGGAAGGAAATTCCGATACATGCCACAACACAGATGAACCTTAAAGATATTATGCTAAGTGAAATAAGCCAGTCACAAAGACAAACATTGCATGATTTCCCTTATATGAGGTACCTACAGCAGTCAAATCCATAGAGACAGAAAGTAGAATGGTAATTATCAGGGACTGAAGGCAGGGCAAACGGGAAGTTATTGTTTAATAACACCGTACAAACTTACGGAGTTTCAGTTGGGGAAGATGAAAATTTCTGGAGATGGACAGTGAGGATGATAGCACAACAACATGAATGTACTTGATGCCACAGAGCTATACATTAAAAAACAGTTAAAATAGTCTGGATCATGTTATGAATATTTTACAATTTTTAAAAAGCCAACATATAAAAAGGGGTGGGGATGAGAAAACCTTCTTTCTCAATCCACAGCTATACTTTCAACATCTAAAGATACTAAAAAATAATTTTTAATTTTAAAAAATGAAACTGATACACCAGGGGTCTGATTCATGGAAGGGAAGAATCTACTTAAAAAAAAAAAAAAAAAAACTGGGCAAAACTATAGACAAAAATATGATGAAAGTTATCTTTTCCTAGTTCTTATAGATATTAGTAATTTATTGTATCTTATGCAACAGAATATTTTCCAATAGTAAGTCATAACATCATTTTGAAATTCATCACTAAAAATATAAAGGAAAATACACTGAATATTTTTAGATGCAGACATAATGAGAACTTTAAAAGCCAAACATCATTACACCATTTCAAATTGGAAATGAAAAAGCCACTGATGCACCTTATAGGGCAAGCTACTGTACCGCACTAGCTAGAGAAACACATCCAACAACAGAGACACTCAGGAAGCCCTGCACAATGGACATTGCTGAATGCTTGCTGGATAAGTCAGTTTAAAAAAAAAAAAAAAAATCCTGGCAGTGGCGCTTCCCAATGATACAATAACTCCTTAAATAAAATATTTATCTGCAAATGTGAAAACAGAGTTAATATCCCAGCTGCATAATTGTACTTTGCAATTGTACCTTACAAATGAATTAATCCCCAGATGTGACTGAACCTATTTCTTTCATATGAGATGAATATTTGCTGCTGATACTGAAGATTTTTTTTTTTTTTTTTTTTACTGTGAATGCCTGACAATAAACACTGGCATTCAAATAGTCAACATGTTGAGTAACCTTTTGGAATCTCATGGTTTATCACTGGAATAATTACACTGACACTTGTACTGCTGGACAAAAACAGTGGTGTGTAAAACTCCTGGTGCCTTTGGAGAGCCTGGAGGGGCTCAGTCGGTTAACTGCCTGACTCCTGATTTTGACTCAGGTCATGATCTCAGGGTTGTGAGATCAAGCCCTGCGTCAGGTTCCATGCTGAGGATGGAGCCTGCCTAAGATTCTCTCTCTCTTTATCCCTAAAACAAACAAACAACAACAACAACAACAACAAAAACTGCTGGTACCTTTGCTTGAATCAAGGCAGCTAATTGTTTATACCTGTCAGAATGGCTAAAATCAAAAAGGTAAGAAATAACAAGTGTTGGCAAGGGTGTGGGGAAAAAGGAACCCTCGTGCACTGTTGGTGGGAATGAAAACTGGTGTAGCACTGTGGAAAATAGTATGGAGCTTCCTAAAAAAATACAAAATAGAATTATCATATGATCCAATTCCACTACTAGATATTTACCCAAAGAAAATGAAAAAACTAATTCAAAAAGATATGTGCATACCTATGTTTACTGTAGTATTTATAATAGCCAAGATATGGAAGGAACCCAAGTGTCTATGCTTAGATGAATGGATAAAGATGTGGTTACACACACACACACACACACACACACACACACAGAAATATTACCCAGTCATAAAAAAGAATGAGATTGTGCCATCTGCAACAACATGGATGGATCTAGAGGGTATCATGCTAAGTGAAATAAGTCAGAGAAAGACAAATACAATATGATTTCACTCATGTGTGGAATTGAAGAAACAAAACAAATGAGAAAACCAAGGGAAAAAAGAGACTCTTAAATACAAAGAACAAACTGGTGGAACAAACGAGAGGGGAGCCTACCCTGGGGCATGGGTAAAATAAGGAGGTTAAGAGCACACTTATCGTGATGAGCACTGAAAAACGTGTACAATTGTTGAATCACTACATCACACACCTGAAACTACTATTAACACTATATAATAATTACTTTAAAAAGCAGTTAATTGTACTAGCCATTTATTGATCTTCGCTGCCACTCATTTGCACTTAAAAAAAGGGCCTATCTAACTTTGATGAAGCGACACAAATTTTATTAATTGTCAACCCCTGATTTTACATCTTCTTTACACTGTATGTGAAGAAATAGAAAGTACACATAAAGCACTTCCGTATACTCCCATACAGTAGTTACCTCAGGGAAAAGCACTCATATCATCACTTAAGTTGAGCTGAACTAACAGTTCTTTTCACGGAGCACCATTTTCACTTGAAAGACTGACAAACCATGGTTATTTATACTTGAGCTTTTGGTGGATATTTCTCAAAAAGGAATGATGTGAACCAAGGCACTTAATACAAAATAAATGACAGTTATTTGTTGCCCATAATAAAGCAGAAATTAAAATTTCAGAAAACTTGTATCCACCATTATGAGCTGAATAATTTCCCAATAACATATACCTTTTAGATGAAATTGATGGTAATATCAACGTATGTGGTTTTTGAACTTGTATAATGAAATGTGTCAACATCTGAAAGACTGGCATAACTCAGTGAACCACAATATAGGATGTTAAAAGATCACGCATGGATAACAGATCTATTCCAAGTACAACACAAACCAATGAACTATAATGTGACACTATGAAAATTTCATTGGTATAATTTCAGACTCCACACTGCAACTAACCTTTAAGAAAACCATCACTGAGATGTTTATAATCATGAATCCCACAATTTTGATGTTCATAATCATAATCCCATTATTATGTTATGTTATAGAAGATTTGTCCTGTTGGCCAACATGCTTTAGAGATCCTGCTTGCTGATTTGATGAAGTAATAAGTCAGGATGGGAAAATGCTGGAAAATGCCACATGATAAGGAACTGCAAGTGACCTCTAGGAGAAGAAGGTGGCCTCCAGGCACTGGTACCAGCTAGCAGTCAGTAAAAGCCAGGGCCCTTAGTCCTTCAGCTGTAAGGAAGGAATTCTACCAAAAACCTGAGTGAGCCTAGAAGCAGAGTGTTTCCAGCCAAGACTCCCGAGAATGCATCCTAGCTGACACCTTGATAGTAGCTGGTGAGATCCTAAGAAGAGGGATGGGTTAAGCTGTGTCCAGGTTCCTAACCCACAGAAACTGTGATATAATACATGAATGAGAAAGAAATATAAAAATAAACCATGTGTTGAATTTGCATGTAGCATACAGAAAGCATATCTACAATTATCTGAAAAAGCTATTAAAATGCTCCTCCCTCTTCCAACTGCATATCTATGCGAGGCAGGATTTTCTTCATATATTTCAACCAAAACAACCAACTGCAACAGACTGAATGAGGAAGCAGATTTGAGAAACTATCTGATAATCAAATAGCAAAGAGGTTTGCAAAAAATGTTCCACAGGGCCGCTTTTCTCACTAAATTTTTCTTTTGTTTTGAAAAATGTTTTTTCATAGCAATAAATGATCTTAACTGGTTATGGTCTCTTTATTATTTTAAATCAATTAGATATGCTTTCTGTTTTCTCAGCTTTAATTTCTACTATGGTAAATAGGTATAATCCACCTAAAAGGTCTTTCGGGTCCTCTAAAATGTAAGAGTGAAAAGGGGGTGTTGGGACCAAGAAGTTTGCGAACTGTTGCAATGCTTCTGTTTCCCTCATCTCTGCCATAAGCTGCACTTGCCCTCCTTTTCCCTCCAGTTATCTAAATTCTATCCATTTTTCACATTTGGCCATGCCAACCCGCTGGGAGCTCTTTCCCTTCTGAATGCCCAGAGAACTCATTTGGCATTTGTTTGCGGATTTCTTCATTTTCACTGCGTCTACCTGTCTCCCTGCCTGGCTTGTGAGGCCCCAAAGGAAAGGGACTGTGTGATGTGGCACATAACAGGTGCTCAAAAATACCTCTCACACCCTCCCCAGGCTAACAGAATTAGCAGCTGACTAATGAGTGCAGTTCAGACAAGCCACTGGGCTTTTATCAATGCTTGATGAAGCCAGCCCACAAAGGACAGGAGACAAGATGAAATTTAGAACAAACCTGGGTCTCAGAAAGGTCACCTGAAGAGTCTGAAAAGAGCAGGAGCACAGACGCCAGAATATTTAAGTGGAAAGGGCAGTAGTGGGTGAGCAGACCATGAGACCTCTGTTTTTCAATAAAATAGACAGCAAGTTACGTGTGGACCATTTTGGAACAAAAATGTGAGGAATAAATAGAGTAATACTGCAGGGAAGGCAATGGGGAATCAACAGAAGTCCCCCAAAGTCTCTTAGTGTAAAAGTTGAAAAAAATGGCTTTAAACTGAGTAGCAATTGTTATAAATTGGACTGTGTCCCCCAGAAAGATGTGTTGAGGTCCTAACCCTCGGTACCTGTGAATGGGATCTATTATTTAGCAATGGAGTCTCTACAGGTGTAATCACTTCAAGGGAGGTCATGAGGGTGAGCCCTAATCAGATATGACTGCTAACCTTACAAGAGGAGAAGGGACACAGAGAGAGAGACACACGGAGAGATTGTGTGGAAAGATGGAGGCAGAGACTGGAGTTACTCTGCCACAAGCCAAGGAATATCTGGGGCCACCAGAAGCTGAAAGAGGCAAGGAAGGCTCCTCTCTCAGAGGCTTCAAAAGGAGCATGATCCTGCCAACATGTTAATTTTGGACCTCTAGGCTTCAGAATGTGAAAAAATAAAGGTCTGTTGTGTGAAGCCATCCAGGTCACAGAACTCTGTCGTGGCGGCCCTAAGAAACTAGCACAACAACAGAACAAGGGACTCCTCACTACCCCTCCTCACACTCCCAAGAAGTCCTTCTCACCCACGGACAAAAAGTGGAACAAAAAGGGAGAAATCTAAAATGAAAATCTAGTTGCAGCAACAATAAAAAAAAGTCATATTTATATATATATAAATCATATATATTACATATTATGTATAATTATGTATATTATAGAATTATATAAATAATAGTTTTTTACTGGAAATTTATGAACTGCAGGGTTTTTTTGTGGATTTTTTCGTTTAGTTTTTTGGGGGTTTTTTTGTTGTTTTTTATTTAAAGTTCTGGGAAAATGTCTCTGATCTAACACTGCTGTCAAAATTCAAGCCCACTGAATCTCTACAAATGTGTCTCTAAATACAGAGAAGAGTATTATCTTGCCATCTCACAATTCCTCAACCCTTTGCTACAAAAGGAAGTAATCCAGAAACTAATATATAAAGTTACCAATACTATTACTATGTCTTGACGAAAGATATATGGGATGACAAACACAATTCCTGAGATTTCTTCTAGATTTTATCCAGCCATGTGGACCCTTAACTCACCTGCTGGCCATTCTCAAGTCTCAAGATCCAAATCTTATCCACGTAGGGAATGTACCATTATAATCCACAGATTGTAACTTAAACCCTTGTAATGCGTACTGGACATAGGAATTTGCCTTCAGCCTCACACTTTATTTCAATTCAAAAACAACGTGATTTTAGAGCTGTAAGGATATCTAGAGTCCCCTGACCTGATGACCAATTCCAGGTCCCCTAAACATCAGGTAGACTCAGTGGTTCTCTAACTCTGGGCCCTAACCTACTAGTGGGTAGTAAAATCAAATTAGTAGGTCCTAACTACTTTTAAAAAATAAAATAACAGAATAAAAAAAAGTAGAGGCATCATTTATAGTAAGGCTAAGTATCCCCAGGAAACTTCTATTTCAATTGTATATACAGGTTATGAAAACTGGATCATGAAGGAAAATCTATTATTACTGTATTTGTTAATCCAAGTCCTGGCAGGAAACAGATGGTTCACTCAAATTAGGCACTTAGGTGTTTAATAAACTATTCGTAAAGGTTTGCACTAAGGGAAAACATGAAGGGAAAGTGCTCGTAACAGTGGTGAGCCCTTGCCATCATCCAGAACCCGAGAGCCAGGGAAAGGAGTGGACATCAATCCAGTGGAGAGAGGAACACCCCTGCCAGGGGTGCCTGACAGGACGTGTAACCTTCAGGGAAGAGAGGCAGCTAACCCACAGTGATCTGGCAGAGTTGCCCACCCTCCCTTCTCCTGCTGGGGCCTCCCCCATAGTTGAGGACAACCAGAAGTCCCAGAGTCAGAGAGCCTACCCTGCTCAGGCCCCTAGGTCACAAAGGAGGCTGCAGAAGGGTCGAGAGTGGGTCTGGAGGGGCAGTCGGAGGGCTTCCAGCCACTGAGAATCTCTATCACAGAAGTCTGAAAGCCACTAATATAGTTTATATATTCATCAGCCTAGTCTCACCACTTTCATTTCTGGACACCACATTTTTCCTATATCTGCCCTCAAATCCCACTCTTGCATTAAGGCTCTAATCTAATGCCAAGCAAGTGATGCAAAAGATTGGCATCTTTATGAACACATGACTTATCTCAGCCAGGCCCACAACACTCCCCAGCAACCTTCTCATCGGTCCTCAGTCTCCCACCTCTCCGACCCCTATCTGTGGGGAATTTGGGGGGTTTTTTGTTGTTTTTTATTTAAGGTTCTGGGGAAATGTCTCTGATCTAACACTGCTGTCAAAATTCAGGCCCCGGGGGCTCCCAGGGGCACAGATCCCGTCGTGCTGGTCCTTGTATCCTCAGGCCTCAGTGCCTAGAACACAGGGTCGGTGTTCAATGAAACACAAAGCTCAGACTGCTCCCTCTCCCCATCTCCACCCATACTTCCTTTGGTATCAGAACCAACTCCCAAGGCTGATCCCTTTGTCCTCCAGAATCTCAAAGTCCATTTCCTCCTTTGTTTCGATATGTCTATCCTCCATCCTCACGGCAGGGACCCGGACCAGTTCTCTACCTCTAGCCTCAGCCCGTTGTCTTCGTCCTCCAGGGTAAGCCATACAAAAAGGCCGATCAAACAATATCACCACCCTGACCAGAACGCTTCCTCAGAAAATGTTCCGTAACACTATCCTCTTACCCACTCAGGAAAAAAAACAACAACACTTTACCTCAGGCACAGGCTGGCTGCTCCTCTCTTCCTCTCCACCAACCCTCCCCCCTTCTCACACCTCCCTCTCCCCCCCCCACACCTCCCATCACCCTCCCCACCCCTCCCTCCAGTGCCCCTCCCCACCCTTACTGCTCGGGCAAAGGTCCACTCATCCTTCCAAACCCTGCCCAGCTATCACCCCCCAAGTGCAGCCTGCACGACTACCCACCTCTCCCTACTCCCAGCAAAGCCAAGCTCAGTCAGTTCCTCTGTCCACCCCTCCAGGGCCCTCTACCACACTTAACGCAGTTTGTCTACATTGTTCTCTCTACCCTTTTATTCCATAAGCCTGATGGAGGCAGGGACTGTGCCTTATCTTATTCTATAACCCCAGCACAAAACACAAAGCTTGACCCAAAATCATTGTCTAAACCCTCTCTCAAGTGATTGAAGTGACCTTTAGATTATTATAGACAGGGGTACCTCGGTGGCTCAGTCGTTAAGCGTCTGCCTTTGGCTCAGGTCATGATCCCAGGGTCCTGGGATCGAGCCCCACATCGGGCTCCCCACTCCGCAGGAAGCCTGCTCCTCCCTCTCCCACTCGCCCTGCT
Organism: Eumetopias jubatus; assembly: GCF_037043125.1. Lineage (NCBI taxonomy): Eukaryota > Metazoa > Chordata > Mammalia > Carnivora > Otariidae > Eumetopias > Eumetopias jubatus. The sequence continues at coordinate 31,769,475 of NW_028274809.1, forward strand.
TGTGTTCCCTCTCTTGCTGTGTCTCTCTCTGTCAAATAAATAAAATCTTTAAAAAATAATAGATTATTAGATTATTATAGACAACCATAGCAAAGCATCCACTACTTAGAGGCCTAAGGCCTCAATGAATAGACAACATACTTTTTATGTGAAGATGGGGTTAAGGGACTGTAGTTATTTCCCATCATTCTTAAGTCAGGAACCCCATCATCTCTGCATCCTTTCCTCAAAACAGGCCACCTCTCTATGAGGAGGAAGGAGTATAAATTATATCTATATATCCCCTGTCACACTTTCTAGGCTTCATGTCTTTATAAAAGAATACCAGCAAAAGTTACCCTAAATCTCAGGGAGATGAAAGGTACAGCACAGGAAGTATCATCAATGGTACTGTAATAGCAGTATGTGGCAACAGACGGTCACTACTCCTGTGCTGAGCACAGCATAACATACAGACTTGTCCAATCACTATGTTGTACACCTGAAACTAAGGTAACACTGTGTGTCAACTCAGCTTCAATTTAAAAAACAAATAAAAATATGGATTAAAAAGAAAACTAATCCTAAATCTCTCTAACAAGGCATCAGAAGTCTATTACGAGTTCCCCATAAATCCTTAATTTTGGGGCACGTGGGTGGCTCAGTCAGTTAAGTGTCTGCCTTCGGCTCAGGTCATAATCCCAGGGTCCTGGGATCGAGCCCCATATCGGGCTCCCTGCTCAGTGGAGAATCTGCTTCTCCCTCTCCCTCTGCTGTTCCCCCTGCTTGTTCTCTCTCTCTCTCTCAAATAAATAAAATCTAAAAAAAATTTTTAATTAAAAAAATAAATCCTTGGGGCGCCTGGGTGGCTCAGTCGTTAAGCGTCTGCCTTTGGCTCAGGTCATGATCCCAGGGTCCTGGGATCGAGCCCTACATTGGGCTCCCTGCTCGGCGGGAGGCCTGTTTCTCCCTCTCCCACCCCTCCTGCTTGTGTTCCCTCTCTCGCTGTGTCTCTGTCAAATAAATAAAAATAAAATCTTTAAAAAAAATTAAATAAATCCTTAATTTCTGCCTCAAACAAAGCAATAAAATGGGTCTGATTATTTCCCCTGTTCGTATGGTTCTCAGATCTTGCTGACAGGGGCTTAGCCAAGAGCTGCAGACATCTCCCCTGTTATTTGCCTCCATCACCGAGTGGAACCCCACCCCCACCACCCCACAACTCCTCCAGGGCCCAGGACCCCCCAGCAAGCTTAATAACCTAACGTGAGGCAGAAGACAAGAGGAATACAGGGCGTATTTATCTGGCACTGCATCTGATAGGGACGAAATTGAGAGTGAACCCTTTTTAATCAGACTGTCTTTGGTATCTTGAAATTCCACCTCATTGCAATCCAAAAAAGCAAGAGTCCAGCAATCAAAAGAATGGCTGAGCCCAGAGACGAGAGGCAAACCTAATTTGGCAGCCCCTCAAACACAGCCCCTCAACACAGAAAACAAATTCATCCGAATTAAGATAATCCAGATTCATTTTTAAAAATCAACATGAAATTAATGAGTAAGACACTGAAAATCAAACATTGTTCAGATATAAGAGCACTGCACAAATCCTCATGAAGCAAAAAGAGGATATTCCTTCATTGAAAATCCAGAACCACAGAGCACTCACAGTCTCAAAATCTGAGAAGTGAGTCAACCTGTCAGAATCTGAAGCTGTTATTTAAGACAATCATTATGGCAGATATAATGGACCACTAAACTACTGCCTACAGTAAATGTGGATTTGATGAGGTATTTGAAGACAATCAAGAGAAAAGTTGCATTTAGACTTAAAAAAAACACCCATCTAAAGATTTCAAACTTGCAAAACTTTGTGTTGAATACAAAGTCATTCTCATTTTTATGAAAGGAAGCAAAGTGAAATTTAACATAATTTCACAAGTATTTATGGTATGCACACTAGATGTCAAGTATATGCTAAAAACAGGGATCGGAAAATTTTTAAAACTTCCTTGTTTTTGAATAGTTCACAGTGTAGTGAGGAGACAGAGTGAGTGCAGTGCGTGGCAGAGCCTGGCTAGTCACGCACCGTTATGCAAGGGGACTACTTTCCTAGCCCCACTGCACCTAGATGGGGTACACGGCTAGTCTTACCAGGGAAATGCTAGTCAGAAGTGGTATCTGCCACTTCCAGGCCAGGCCACAGATGTCCTGTGGCCTCCTCTCTGCCCCCTTTATTCAGCAGTCAGCAGAGTGCAGATCTACAGAAAACTCCAAGGCCAAAGCACACAGTGGGGCGGGGCTGTGTGTGTCAGAGCCCGCACCTCTCACCCAGCAAGAGCACTCGTCGCTGTGATAAGCCACTGTCATCTGGGTGTTGTCTGTCAAGTTAGTAGACTCTGACTACTGAACAGTAAAATGTAAGATGCAGTTTCCAAAAGAAAAGCACAAGCATGGGGAGCTCTGAGAACACAAGAGTGAGGCCCCCGAGCAATGGTGAGGTGGGACAGGCAGGGAGGAGATTCCTAGGGGAGAGGAAGCTGGAGACTCATCCTGAAGGATGGGCAGGATTTCCATGGGGTGGGAAAAGTGTGAAAGAACACAAAACTGCAGGTAGGAATCGGGAGGGCATAAAGGGATAGGTAAGCAAAGTTTGCCTTTCCACCTAAAAGCAACAGGGAACGGTTTAAATATTCCCAGCACCAGTTCATACATGACCTGATTTGTGGCTGTAAGATCCTCAGTGGAAAAGATGTGGAAGAGTCCAGGGCTAGCAGAGGCAGAGAGGCCAGCTAAGAGCCTGCTGCAATCCCCCGCCGCAGAAATGAGCAACGGCATGGCTTTGGGGTAGAGGCAGATGCATGAGATACACTTGGAACCAAAGAAACTTTTGAACCAACTAGACATAGGGTGGGATATAAGGGGGGAAAGGTCACCAAGGAACAAAGTATGCCCACGATTCTGGATCAGACATCTGGGTGAATGGTGGTGACCAGCAGATTTACAGAGAGCAGGCTGGGCTTCAACTGTGTGTGGAACACCAAGGTGACGAAGTCCAGAGGCTGGTGGATTTGGGGTCTAAGGAAGCTCAGGGGTAGAGGTGTATATTTAGGGGTAGCGGAAGCCACAGAATAGAGGAAATCCCATTGAGAGCAAAACCAGAGCCTGATGTATCAGCACACACGAAAATACTGTAGGGAGCACCTGCAAAGACTTAGAAGAGAGACATGGGTTTAAAAATCCTAGAAAGTTCATGGGCAGTCAGAGCTTTAAAAGATCATCAAAAATAAGGGAAGAGGGGGGCCCCTGGCTGGCTCAGTCGGTGGAACGTGCAACTCTTGATCTCAGGGTTGTGAATTCAAGCCTCACGCTGGGTGGAGAGATTACTTAAAATTTACTTAAATTTACTTAAATTACTTAAAATTACTAAAAATTTAAAAAATAAAAATCTTTAAGGGGCGCCTGAGTGGCTCAGTCAAGCATCTGCCTTCAGCTCACATCGTGATTCTGGGGTCCTGGGATTAAGCCCCACATCAGGCTCCCTGCTTAGTAGGGAGCCTGCTTCTCCTTCTGCCCCTCCTCCTCCTTGTGCTCTCTCTCTCTCTCTCTCAAATAATTAAATAAAATCTTTAAAAATATTTTTAAAAAATAAAAATTTTAAAAAAGAAGGAATGAAAAGTAAAGCTATCACATTTTCATAATCTTGTTGAAAGCAGATTATCTGAGGAAGGTGTAAGAACGAAGGTAACCAACTGGGTTGGATGAGGCCTTAACAGAAATATCTATTTTTTTAATTTAATTTTCCAAAATCCTCTCCATTTCTTAAATCCACAAAAATACTTTTAGACATGCAAATTGAGTGAAACATGAATATATTTGTTTTGGGTTTTTTTTTTTAAAGATTTTATTTATTTATTTGACAGAGAGAGACAGTGAGAGAGGGAACACAAGCAGGGGGAGTGGGAGAGGGAGAAGCAGGCCTCCCGCTAAGCAGGGAGCCTGATGCGGGGCTCGATCCCAGGACCCTGGAATCATGACCTGAGCCGAAGGCAGACGCTTAACGACTGAGCCACCCAGGCGCCCCAACATGAATATATTTGTAATAAAACCAAAAGCTACACTAAGAGGCCATGAAAATCCCTTAGAGTGTCACCCAAGGGCAGTCACAATCTGGTCCAAGTGACTCTGTGACCACCGCTCCTCCCTGGGCCATGACTTTTCACAACTCCCTCAACCAGCTGATGCCCGCTCACTTTGTTCCCTCCACCTGGAATGCCTCACCTCACTTTTCCACCTTGCAAATTCCTCACCGTCGTTCAACACAACTTCAGGGTTTTCTGTTTCAAAGAGCATTCTTGGTCCATACTGTAGCCCAGGAAACATACCACCAGAGTAAAACTGGCTTATTCACATGTGGGCCTCCTCCCCCAGGAGGCTGTAAAACTCATCAAAACCAGAAACAGTGACTGATTAATCTACATATTCGTATCACCAAGGATGTGACCTGTTATATTGGCAGCCCCTACCGAAGAACGCTACCTACTGCTATTCAGCTCCTTGTATAATCTTCTCCCTTCACCCTGGGCTCAACTGTTACTTGCTTTAATTAATAGAATGTGGCAGGGGCACCTGGGTGGCGCAGTTGGTTAAGCATCCAACTCTTGGTTTCAGCTCAGGTCACGATCTCAGGGTTGTGAGATGGAGCCCTCTGCACTCAGCATGGAGTCTGCTTGAGATGCTCTCTCCCTCTCCTTCTGGCCCTCCTGCTCATTCTCTCACGCTCTTTTGCTCTCTCTCAAATAAATCTTTTAAAAAAATTAATAGAATATGACAGAAAACATCATGCCAGTGGCAGGTCTAAGCCTTAAGAATACCTGGCAACTTTTGCAGTCTTTGGAGCCCTGAGCCGCCATTTAAGAAGTCTAGTGACCCTGCCCTGGAGACCATGGGAAGAGGCCATGGTGAAGAGGATCAAATGCTAAGACTGCATGGGAGAGAACCCAGGGCCCCAGCTGACAGCGAGAACCAAGGCTCCAGACAGACGTCCCCACGGCAATTAGGCCCCAGCTATTCAAGCCACCCCAGATGAGGTATCAGACTTGTGCAATCTTGAACATCCTGGACCTAGAAAACATCACACTGAGCCTTCTTCAGGTATTTGGAGTTATTTTAAGCTACTAGATGGTGGGACAGTTTGTACTGGAGCAAGACGTAACTACAACAGATGGTAGTGGACACACGGTAAAAGAAGGTTTAACTCAGGAAGAGTTTATCACCAGCCCACTATGTGCCAGGTACTCACAGGACCTAGGGGGTCAACAATGAACAAGACTGACAAAGATCTCCACCTTTATTGAGCTAACATTCCAGTGGGGAGAGACAGACAGTAAATACAGTTGTAACAAGCAGTATGGTAGTAAGGGATGATTTCTGCAGAGAAAAGGCAGGAAACAGCAACATAGAGGATGGTTGGGGGGGTTATAATTATAAACAGTGTGGTCAGGAAGGTTTCATAGAGAGAGGAACAATCTTAAGATGGAAAAGACGAGGAAACCAGACAGGTGGATAACTGGAGGGGACTATTTCAGGCAGAGAAAACAGCTCATGAGGTGGGAGCCTGACTGGCACTGTTGGAATAACAGCACAAGATCACAGCGCTGGGGGAGAGTGGGGGGGGGGGAGAGGTCTGAAAGGTAAGAGACGGTATGCCAGGGTCCCCAAGACCACCCAGGTTCAATGATTCACCAGGAACACTCACAGTACTCAGCATACGGTCATTCTCACAGCTATGATGTATCATAGTAAAAGGATACAAAGCAAAAATCAAGAAAGGGAAAAGACTCAAGGGTAAAGTTTGCAGGAAACTAGGCACGCGCACGAGCTTCCAAGGATCCACTTCCAGTAGACCCTCACCCCCACCCCCGGCCCAGGAACAAGTTTTGACATCACCTGTGAAATGCTACCAGTGAGGATCAGCAGAGACTCAGCATCCACAGTTTTCACGGGGGGCTGGTCACATAGGGACCCTCTGCCTAGCAGGCACAAAAATTCCAGACCTCAGAAAAAGAGCAAGTGTTCAGTATAAACCATACTGTTTGCATAAACAATAAGCCATTTGCATAAGCCATTCTTTTCAGGGAACGGTGGGAACACTCCCCAAATCTAAATTCCCGAATGCCAATCAAGAGCCAGCCTTGTAAGTAGGCCTAAAGAAAGGAGTCTCAGGCCTGCTACACTAACTTGTTTTTGCACAGATACCCAGATCATGTAGCACCTTATAGGCCATCCAAAACAGATGGGCGCCAACAGAGGATCTGGAGTAGAAGAACAACGTGACCTGACTAGAATTTTAAATGTCACTCTAGCTTTTGTGTTGAGAAAAAAAGACTTACAGTGGGAGTGTGGGGTAGAAACAGGGAAACTAAAACCCACTGGGAAAAAAACAAAAACAAAAACGCCATGAGCCCCGAGGCGCCTGGGTGTCTCAGCTAAGCGACCAACTCTTCATTATGGCTCAGGCCATGATCTCAGGATTCTGAGATGGAGCCCCCCATTGGTCTGTGTGAGATTCTCTCTGCTCCTCCCTCCACGCTCTCATGCACACACCCGCGTGTGCTCTCTTTCACTCTCTCTCAAATAAAATCTTTTTTAAAAAATACCATGAACCCCAGCACACTAAAAGAAAGGCTGGAAAGAAGAATTAGATTCTGAATGTACTGTGAGAGTAGAGTCCCTCTGAGTGGCAGATTGATTGCAGGTCAATCATCCAAGGAAAAGAGTAATCAAAGATTGTGACAAGCATTTCTGGCCTGAACAACCAGAAGGATGACACTGCCATTTAATGAGATGGGAAGACTGTGGGAGGAGTGGATTTGGAGTAGAGGATCAAGAGTTCAGTTTGGGGGCGCCTGGGTGGCTCAGATGGTTAAGCGTCTGCCTTCGGCTCGGGATCCCGGAGTCCCGGGATCGGGTCCCGCATCGGGCTCCCTGCTCCTTGGGAGCCTGCTTCTCCCTCTGCCTCTCTGTCTCTCATGAATAAATAAATTAAAAAAAAAATCTTAAAAAAAAAAAAAGAGTTCAGTTTGGGGATTGCTAAGGGTCAGATAACCTACCTAACATCCAAGTAAAGATGTCAAGGAAATTGCTACGTACAGAGTTCAAAGCTCAGAGAGATCTGGGCTGGAGCTACAGAGATGATATTTGAGCCCATAATGCCGGATGAGCTCATCCAAAAGCATCTTAAATCTCACTAAAGATATCCAGACTTTTGTTCACCACTCCTTGTTGGCCCACCATCCACCAATACCAAAAATAGAGGTTGTACATCCCCAGGGTGTTGCACCAAAGGGGCAAACTGAAGCAGACCTCAACTTGCTTTAAAATTAAGCTGGATTTGGGCACCTGGGTGGCTCAGATGGTTAAGCGTCTGCCTTCGGCTCAGGTCATGATCCTGGAGTCCTGGGATCAAGTCCCGTGTCGGGCTCCCTGCTCCTTGGGAGCTTGCTTCTCCCTCTGCTTCTCTCTCTCTCTCTCTGCCTCTCATGAATAAATAAATAAAATCTTTAAAAAAAATAAAAATTAAGCTGGATTTTGCTCATGTCTAGGTGAAGGATTCAAGATTTTAAAGGCTCTCTCTTCCACCTGTGGATACCAAAAGGTAAATGAAGATCTCTTTCTGATTGGCAAAGTTCTCAACAGGACAACCACACCTGTAAAAATGTCAGATTAAGGGCTGCCTGGGATCTAAGCTTTAGACCAGTAGTTTCCAAAAGCAGCTGAGAGAAATCATCAGAGGGAGCCTTAGACTTGAAGTGCCCATTTAGGTTAAGTCATTTATGACCATGTAAATTTAGATTTAAAATTCAATTCTTCAGTTGCGCTAGCCACATTTCAAGTACTTAAAAGCCATGAGTGGCCACAGTCCACCCTATTGGAAAATAAGAGACACAGAACACTTCCATTATCACAAAAGTTCTACTGGACTGTAGTGCTTTACATTTTCCAAGAGAGACCCAAAGCTCTGCATTATTAACAGACACCTCAGATGATTTTCATGACCAATCTCTTCAGAAAACATAGTCTCATGAAAATCTGACATGATCATTTGCCCAACTTCCTCAAAGAGGATCTGTGACACAGAATGCCCTGGGAATGAGGATAAATACTTGGTTAACTAAGCCACTTGAGCACAGTCTCCAAACTACAAATCCAGTGCTGTGACTCCCAATTGCACATGAGGCAATTCACCTAGCTCAGAGGAACGAAACAGCAGCCCCAACTCCGGTCAGCAAATGCTATATGTAGGTCACAGGAGGGGGGGAGCCTGGAGGTGGTGGGTGAGAGAGAAAGGGGCATGGGGGGGCAACAGGGAGGTGTAGGGAACAGAGGGAGGTATAGGAAGAAAGAGAAAGGGGTGGAATGGGGAAGAAAAGGTCCAGGGACCACAAACCCAAATGCCTACAGCAAGCCAGAGAACAACAATGGGCCATAAATAAGGAAATAACAGAGTAAGAAGTTAAGTATGAGGTAGTAACATACTGTTGGGGAGGCAATAATGGAGTGGAGAGCGGGGAACATGCTTCTCCCTCTGCCTGCCACTCCCCCTGCTTTGCTCTCTCTCTCTCTGACAAATAAATAAATAAAATCTTTTAAAATTAAAAAAAAATGTGATACTGAGCAGAATTGAAAAAATATGTCTGTGGGTCACAGCAGGCCCCACTAGCCCTGCATCTGCAAACTCAGAGACTCGTCTATGCAAGTCAAGTAGCAGAACCAAAACCAAGCTAGCAGCATGTGCCCTGCTGGTGGTGAGTCAGTCTTATCCACACACTGGGAAGAGCATGTAGTCCACACACTAGGAGAGGACTGAATAGAAAATGAAGCACTCAAGTAAGTCCGTGTCCAATAAATTGAAAAGCATTTCGGGAATCCAGTCTGGTCCTAGCTTATGTATACAGGAACCTTAAAATCTGGAAACAAAACATCAAAAACTGAAGACTTCAAGAATTTAGGATTTCTAGCCTATTCCTCCAGGTTAGGCCCATACAGTAACATGCCAGATTCTTGTTGCCATACAAATTTTTAGATGCGGACCCCACAATTTTTCAGAAAATGGAATTATTACTCTTATCTTGCTCAGATTTGAGAAGCCGGTCTCAATGGTAAAACAAATTATTCAAAATCTCTGAACACAGAAGAGATTCATTTAGGCAAGTCTATCAAATGTTTCTTCAAAAAAAAAAGTATTCTCACAGTCAAATTCACAAATCTGCTTAAAATTCCAGCATACCCACTATCCCATGAACTCAATATTCGTATTATCTCATTCATTTTGACTCCACACACTATATATTCTCATTACTAAACAAGCTTTTCCCTTATTCACTTTGACCTCATCTAGTGTGTGCGTGTTTGTGTATGTGTGTATGAAATATATATATAAATGAATGTTCAATTTAATAAATTATTTGAACACCTGCTGTGAGAATTCATTCATGGTAAGAGGGACGATTGCTAAGGACAGGTTGGTCTGGAGAGGTCTAAAATACAGTATCTGCCATCAAAAGAGTTTAAAATCAAATGAGTTCAGTGATAACCAAATGATTTAGGTAATTGATCAGTAGTTCTCAGCCCTGGCTGGGCATTAAAATCACCTTTTTAAAACACCGATGCCCAGGCTCCACTCCAAACCTGCTGAATTAGAATCCTGGAGATGTAGGCATTTATATTATTTAAAATATTAAATGATAAATTAGAGATAACTAATGTTCAGCCAGGGTTGAGAGCCCCTGCAGGATACGGTTCAATTACCGTTCACCTGTGACACGTAATTTTGATGATAAATTTAACTAGTTATCCAATGATCCCCACCTTGACTACTTAAGAAGACAATCTCCTCTCCACTAACTACTTAAGCAAATTAGATTTAGAGCTTGGGACACTGATAAACTACCAGGATCCAAAGGCAAGCAACCCCGTAATTCTTACCCCTTGGTCAATTCCACCTTCCCGGTAAAATTCAGTGAACGGCGGGGAGGGGGGAGGCGCCAGGAAACTCAAAGTCCCAGATTTCAAAACATAATTAAAGCCTTCCCAAAAGTTCCTTCAGTGTCTTCAGCATCCTTACCTACTTCTGCCTTATCTGATGCTGATTCAGCTGGTTCCTCACATTCCCCAAATACCAGTTGTCTTTGTTTCTTCTCAGCAGAGGGTGGATACTTCTCTGATGCTGTCCACAAAATCCAGAATGGCCTCCTTGGGCTTCACTTATCCTCCAAACTAGAGACCCCTCAACTCTATCCTCAATTTTGAAATCTGCCCTTCTCCCCATCTAAATGATTCAAGGCCCAAAAAGAAATGGGCTTAATTTACATTCATGTTCCCACCAAATTTGTTTCTTTATAGCACTCTCGACCTGAATATCTAAGAGATTTGGCCCATTTTTCCATTTGTAATCGAACTAAGAAATGTTTTTCATACTTGGTTTGCAAATCCTGTAATATTAGGCTCAGAATTTAGACTTCTCCCCATTACATGTAGACCTATACTGTATAAGATACAATCAAAAGAAACTTGTGCATGTCACAATTCTCTGCAAGAAACAAAATTGCCATCTTCAGGTTGATACGTTATTACAGCAGTTTGTAGATGGAATGGTCTTTTTAAAACAAACTGTAAAAAATAAATAAGATGGATAAATTCCACTGCATAATAACCTACTGGGCTGTGCGGGGACTATGAGTAAGGATCCTATGAGTAAGGACCCAGTTCCTGGGTTCAATTCTACCACATATCACTCATACCTCTGTCTCTTTTTTTTTTCCCCATCTGTAAAAAGAAAATCTTAGTACCTGCCTTATGAGGTCAGTTGGTGCCCCTTTGAGGGTATGCAATGCATACTTACGCAGCAAGTTATGCAGTAACTGCGTAATGCAAAAATAGTAAATAAACTGCGTCAAGTTAAAGAAGTATCCATATATTTCTTACTTACGCAGTAAAGTTCCTACAACGTCGCCTGCATGGAGTAAGCACAATTCATGTTACTGTTATGTTTTGATTTCTGAGTTCAGGGCTAAAAACCTTGCTGTCCAGGGAAGCAAGGCTTTTAAATCTCTCACTGATTTAAGGAAAGTGAATTTATGACAAGTTGCCTTTCAAATTGAATTTTGACATTTCTGTTTTTTTCCCATTATTTTCTAAATTCAATGGATGAAAGCATGGAATTTGACAGATTATTTCTTGACATTTTAGTTCCATTAGGAATACCATTTAATATTAGTTAAGCCTTGTTATGATTACAATACTATTTAAAATGAAACTATGGGAGAAAGAGATTTGGGAAAGAGAAAATATCACTTGCCACTTATTAAATTGAGATTTTAAAAGCCAAAGAAGGGAGGGAGAATTTATAAACGCCAGGTGACCTTTAAATGTCACATTCGCTAATATATAAATGTAAACACAGGAAAATGTAATATCTGGTAATAACAGTAAACTGATCAATACAATTACATTATAGGTTCTGTGATATTATAAATTATGCTTTCAGTACAGAATATCAATAGCTTTTTAACACCTTTTAAGATCAAATTACAATGCACTAAATTTCATCTAGTCCCCTGCATGTTATTTATAAGTATGTAGCTTACTTCTATTACTTGGACAGCTCCACATAATTTAAACTTCTAAATATACAAGATGCTAGAGCATAAATTATTTTTAATATTGAGTTAGTAAAAAATAAGTATCACCTCATTAAGATAGTCCTTCAAAGACATTTACTTTAATAATTTGTCTGAATAATGTTGTTGCTATTAACCTTAGCTTACTTTCAAAAGTGAGAGAAATATAGTTCCAAGGAGAATTGGTTACTTGTGCAAATCTCAGTTTTTAACTGAATTACACAATTCAAAACAGCATACACTATTGTAACAATGGGGAAAAATGGAGTAGATACTCATAGTTTTATAGGCCATGTCTACAGTTCTCACAGCATGAGAACAAATATTAAGAGAGCCACTGACCTCTAACAAAAGAGTTTATGGCCTGTCCTTTTTGAGGAGGATGTGGGGTATGATGTTCCATTTGAAGATTCAAAAAAGAAAAAGGTGCTCTTCAATGCCTTCATTTAAAGATCCCACAGAAGAAAACACGGAGTCCCAGTATGTCACCCAAACACCCATTATGAATTCTAGTGTCTAGCCAGGCCTTCTGAAGATGCACTGCATGCACACTTAAAAATAATAGTCACTTAACTTTTACTTGTTTTTTTTTTCAGGGACAGGGCTGGGAACAATCTAGTCAACAGTCACGCAGGGCCTGACACAACGCACACACTAGTAAATACTCATAGAATATGCGACGTTAAACTAAAGACACTCAAAATGTAGACTGGTTAGTGTAAGCAAACAGCATCCTTCCACCTAAGTTCCCGCCCCGGTCACTGATGGAGAATTGCTCACAAGATTTCAACCCCAAGGGCCCCATCAGTTCTAACTTCCGAGTGTCTGTTTCTAGCACCAATCAACTTTCTAACTCCAAGGAACAGAAGTGGGGCGGGCCATAGCCCTGGTCAAAACTCACACCTGAAGTAAGCAGCACCTCCAACTACTCCCTTAAGAAGCGGACGTTCTCTCAAACATCTTCTAAAGCAGTGCTTCTCAAATTTCAGTGGTCATTCCAATCACCTGGGAACTTGTTGAAAACCAGATTCAGAGGCAGGGGGCTTGGATTAGGGCACCAGATTGTGCATTTGTAGCCAGCCCTCAACTGACTCCCATGCAGCGTTTCCTCCTATCACCCTCTGAGAAGCAAGGCCCACAAACGCCCAGACATCCAGGTCACTTACATTAGCAAATAAACAAAAGTTGCGAGCACAGGTAGCGCCGAATAAAGTCTCCTGGGCGCTCTGCGTCCGTTGGGCGTCGCCACCCGGTCCCGGGGCCTCTGGCAGGTGCCTCGGGCTCGGTGCGCTCGCGGGTAGCTCGGTGCGCTCGCGGGTAGCCCGCCCCGCAGCCGCGCGCCCCACCCCCCACACCCCGCCGAGGCGCTCACCTTCTCTCGGGTCTTCAGGTACCGCTGCAGCGCCTGCTGCGTGAGTTCCCGGACGCGCAGCTGGCCCTCCTTGCAGGGCACCACGATGCCTGTCCTGCCGAAGCACACGGTCACTTTCATCCTGGCCCCCGGTGCCCACGCCGGGCCCGGCCGAACAGGTGTCCGGCCCCGCGGGCACAGCCCCTAATGCCTGGGTACGCCCGGTGCGGGCGGGTCCGGAGCCCCAGGGCGCTTCTCCCCGGCGTCCCCTGAGGGCCTGGGGCTCGCGGCGGCGCCCCTCCGCCCGGCGTCGGCGGCCTCGCGGCGGGCGACAATCGGGGGAGGGGGCGGCAACGCGAAGGGCTGCCTCCCAGGTAGCTGGTGACCGGGCACGCGGCGGCACCGCGGCCGGGCTCCTCCTACTGCTGCTCCGGCTCCGGCTCCGGCTCGGGCCCGGACGAGGCGGCTGCTCCGAGCCCGCCAAAGCGAAACTGCCGGCCCGGCTCCGGCCCTGGCCCTGCCCCCTGGCCCTGGCCCGGCCCTGGCCCTGCCCTGGCGGCGGCGGCGGCCGGGCCGGCCCCAGGCCCCGGGCTGGAGTGGGCGGCGGCGGCGGCGGCAGCGCGCGGGGCCGGAGTTGGGAGGAAACTTTTGCGCCGGATCCCAACTCTTCGGCGGCGCGCAGCGCTCTGGGCTCCCGCGGCCCCCGGGCCGGCCTGGGCCCGGCTCTTAAAGGGGCCGCGACGCTCCCCGGCCCCGCCGCTTACTCGGCGGCACGGGGCGGGGGCCCTTCAGCGGGTAACTGGAGCCGGGGAGCCTAGTCCCCTCACTCGATCTCTCCCTGGCTCTGTCCCTCCCGCACACACGCTGAGCTCGAGGGAATTGTAACGGGACCTGAGAGCTACCCACCAGGGAATTGAAACCGGATCTCATAAAGCACCCTTGAGGGAATAGCTGGGAGACTGCTGAGCCACACGGTTAAAATGTGGCGACTGGAGGAAGATTCAAGGACAGCCAGGGAGCAGGTGCTTGTCGCCACGCCCACCAAAAACACCCCAGGGAGTGGCGGCTCACAGGTACTGAGCTGCAGGGATGGCCCAAGGGCCTGCCAGGACCCGTGTCTTAAGCAGAGCACCGATTCCGTCCTCTGGAGTCCTGAGATGGCAAAATTAAAGGGTTCTTGGGGGTAAGGTGGTGGTGGAATCCTTCCTTTTACAGAAGACGAAACTGAGTATTTCCCCGAAGGTCACATCCCAGACCCAGAAATAATAGCATATGTTTACATATATACTTCTGAAAATGTGCCTTCTGTTGTGCATTTGACTAGAAAAACCATTTTAAACACGTTTAGGTTCATGATTTGTCAGGTGAGTGTTCACCACCTATTGAAATAGGTGTATCTGAGAAAAAAATATTAACAAAAAATATTTGTGTCATTCTTAGCTCACATATCAATGAGTGAGCTCCTTTGAGCCTAACAACACCCCTGTAAGGTAAATAACTATTTTTCCCATTTTGTGCATGAAAAATGGTGCCAAAGGAGGTTAAGGAACTGAGTGGACCATGAAGGTAGTTATGCTAAGAGAAACTCAGTTCTTCCCATGCTAAATCTCTGGTCTCCCCAAGTCGTTTTTCTGGCAAACTAGTTCATCCAACAAGATCCTCAGGGCTACATCATGTGTTTCTCTACAAAAGAATTTGTTCCTGGGGCGCCTGGGTGGTGCAATCCATTAAGGATCTGACTCTTGGTTTCTGCTCAGGTCATGATCTCAGGGTCCTGGGATCCAGCCCCCTGTAAAGCTCCCCACTCAGTGAGGAGTCTGCTTAAGATTCTCTCTCCCTCTCCCTCTGCCCCTTCCTCTCTCTCCTTCTGTCTCTCTCTCAAATAAATAAATCTTTAAAAAAATAATTTCCTTTATCAAGACATTTTAAAATTGAACTTGAATTGCCTAGGATGGTATGATAATGTGCAGGAGATTTAATTAATGGGCTCATGAATTTTGAGAGTTTTAAAACTTTTTACTCATTCATACATGCAATAAATATATATATGGTTGTCCTCTATGCACAGGGGCTTATATAAGGTCAGTGGCATCAAAGAGGATAACGTATACCAAGTTGATTTGAAAAATATATATTAGACAGTATAATTTGGGAGCAAATACAATACAAACCAATTTAAATAAAGACAGAATCTATTTCCTCAATCTTTTCCTCATAAAATCAGAAGATCCAAAGAGTACTCCTCTGAGGCAAGATTGAATCTAGAAATTCAAACAATGTCCTCAGAAGCCATATTTCTGTATGTATTGGCTCTGTGTTCCTCGATGTTGTTCCACTACTCAGTCAGGATCTCTCCAGAGGAGGCAAAAATGGCCACTCCCAGTGTTCCAGGTTTACACAGCCTTAAAGACAGTCATCTCAGATACCAGTAAGCTTTTTTCTGGTAAGGACTTGCATATCCAAGCTTGAGTCACATACCTTCCCTCTGGCGCTATGATTGGCCAGACCTGGTTCACCTGCCACTAAACCAGGACTGAAAACAGGAGGGGTGAACACCGAAAAGATGGGACAACAAAGCACATTTCACATCCACAAAATATAAGACTGCTTTCCAGCCCTCGGGGGGCTTAAAGGTAGACAGCAGGGAAGACAAGGCCTACAGATGTGAAAAGTTAAGTAGAAACTACAAAACAACAGCAAATTTGATAATCCTACTGAACGTTATTGATTTAGATGTATGCCAGGCACTGTTTAAAGTGAATATAAAGTATAAATAAAAATAGATTATAGATTACATATGAACTTATATATGCATATATACATATTCATCATCTATTATGTGTCTGTATCTTATTTTCCTTTGCAATAATCTTATAGGAGAAGTTCTTTTGTTACCCTCCTTTTAAAGATGAAGTTGAGGCTAAGGGAGGTAAAATCACATTCTTAGCAAGTAGCAGAGGCTGGATTAGAACCCAGGCAGTATGACTCCATTCAGACTTGCTAGTAACTGCTATGCTGATCTGACTTGGTGAGTACCAAATGAGTAGAGCAAAGAAACAAACAGATACTAATGCTATGCATTATTATGTGACCCCTAGTTTTAACATTGTGTATTTTATAGACATGTAGAATGGTATAGAACAAAGGATTTTTAGCTGATGAAATGACTGCATTCTTTATGTTCGTGGTTTGTTTCTTTTTTTCTTTGCACTTGCTCCAGACTCTTACTCTTCTGCTCAGATAATGAAGAACTCCTGCTCTTCTTCACACCCCAAACTTCCTCTGGGCCCAGCTTTAGCTCCTCCCCAATACCTAGAGCCCCCAGTGTCCTGGCTTTGAAAAGCCCCAGGTTAAGCAGGAAGAACACCCAGGCTCTCCACAACCCACTTACAGAAATATTGGAATCAGCTTGTGTGGCATGCAGAGACTGTGTTGTCATAAGATGAAGGAAGAGACGGAGCTAGGCACACATCTGAATGATGCATTGTGCAATCCTGCACATCCTGGAGTGAACTTTAGTGACCCCAAGCTAGTAATTACAAAAAGAGTCTAGTGTTATTAATTCATGTTTATTAAATAGCCAGATTTAATTTGTTCTTCAGTCTTATCACAGCATACACAGAAACAATTTATCATATATTAAGCACTATAAAAGAACAGAGTTACAACACACAGACATTCATGCCCAGCAAATTCCTAAATCAATATTTCATGCCCCATGGGGCTTCTGGACAGAAGACAATAAATAATTCGCCTTGATTGAGTAACACTGGAGGATTCTAGGCCTGGGTTCCATTTTCTTGTTTTGCCTGTTGGGTGGATAAATATTGCCTGTGGTGTGATATTTTCCCATTTGTTATCCAACAGCTGAGCAAGCTTTGGAGGAGCTAGTGAAAATCTTATGCAGAGAACAATAATACTGACCAATATTATTAAACTGTTCTGCCGTATGAAAAGTATAACTAAAATGTCAGGTACCATCAGGCATATACTGAATTTTAAAAAAATGATAATTTTTATATATAGTTGACCAGGCATCCATTCTAATGTTCAGCACTGTTAAAACAGAATACATTTTCACCTTTCAAGGAATTTTTATAACAAGCAGTATTTATATCGAATTCAATATTTTTTCATGATAATCTTCTTTCTAAGACCTTTGTAACAATTAGTACAATACATTATGTTCTTGGGGCACCTGGGTGGCTCAGTCGTTAAGCGTCTGCCTTCAGCTCAAGTCATGATCTCAGGAATGGAGCCCCATGTTGGTCTCAGACTCAGGCTCCCTGCTTAGCGAGGAATCTGTTTCTCCCTCTCCATGTGCCCCTCCCCCCGCTCATGCTCGCGCGCGCGCTCTCTCTCTCTCTCTCTCTCTCTCTTTCTCTCTCAAATGAATAAATAAAATCTTAAAAGGAAAAAAAACAATACATTATGTTCTTAACTTCCTTACGAAAGCAGGTGCCAGAGTGATGTCATAAAAGAAAGAAAAATGGGTATGAGTCTTCATTCTTTCCGTCCATGTTTAAAAGCCAAGGTTTTGGGTTATTGGTTAATTTGGCAAGAATGGGTTTTTCTTAAGAGATGTTTGTCTCTAAGTGCCTGATGGCATTCATTTGTTGACTGTTTCTTTGTTGACTCTTTCTGTAGGTGTTCTTAAGGCACAAATAATAATGTTTTACACCCTGAAGGGAGGATTGTGGGCTATCAGCTTTTTGAAAGAGCCTTATTTATGCATATTCTGTAAGTAATATTCTTAAGTCTCCACAGTGATACAGCTAGACCACCCCTCCTTATACTGAATTACACTCAATGGATATTAATGTCCTGCTTGATTTATGTTTTCCTGAAAAAAAAAAAACCTGGATCATGAAGTGAGTATATCTTTAAGAAAAAATTAAACAACCAAAAGCAAGGAAACTCTTCAATTGATGTTGTATTAAGAGTTGAGCATTAGTTCTATGTTTGCCCTCCATGTGTGATCTCCTTCTGAAGCACATCGTGAATGCTGGCCACTAGGAAGAGGTCCTATGCAGACTAGCAAGCACCAGGTCCTCTCCCCACGAGGCTTTAGTGACAGACTTAAAAAGGAGACCCATGGTGATGCTCAGGGATGCTCTCCAACAAGTTCAGTTATCCAAGGATAGCTCCTGAGGTGAGGTGGCAATCAAGCGTTCTCTTTTCAGTTCCCTCACTTTTCCTAAGGCCTCCTTCTGGGCTCCTTATCCCTTTAGTTGGTGAAGTGAGTTGGTGTTGGTGTAATTGACAGGAGGTAGAGAAAGAAGTGAGATTTGACACCAGATGCTTCAATGTATCAAAGGATTAGAGGCAGAACAAGTAGACTGGAGCTAGACAGACTGAGGTTCCAAAGCCACTTATGGCTAATACATGGTGAGGCAGGCTTCACGGCGTCTCTTGACCAAATGGGATGATCACATACATAAAGCACCCAGCACAGAGTAGGCAAAATGTATTGCCATCTGCCACCTTTTATTCTATTTACTAGCATTTCTAAATGCCATTTATTTTCACTGTGCCTGAAACTACTCCTGGAAAGAAACATATCAAATGACGCTCAGAAGCTACACATCATCATTCTCATGAAAGTTTTTGAAGCCCGAGTGTAATTCGATCTGTAATGAAGGTGCCACCTTTGCAGCAAAACAGTAAGATTTCTGTCATGTTTCACGATCTACATATTATGAAATGTGTTGCTCAAAAAATAATCCTGGTCATAATAGCCTAGTACATGAGAATCATAGAATTCCAGAGCTGAAAGTGGCCTTAGAGATTATTTGTATACCTCATTTCATAGATGAAGACACTAGGGACTGGAAAGATCAGGTGAGCAGCCAAAATCAGTACCCAGATCCTTCAGGGTGTACTCCCGCACTTTCTTCACTTTCCTGTCTGTCTGGTAATCGAATTTATTTATTTATTTATTTGTTTGTGTATTTATTTATTTATTTATCTTTTAGCAAGAGAGTTAAACAGTGGGGGTGGGGGTGGAGAGGGCGAGCAGAGAGAGAGGGAGAAAGAGAATCTCAATCAGGTTCCACACTCATCGCAGAGCCCCACATGGGGCTCAATCCCACAACCCCAAGATCATGACTCTGAGATCACGACCTGAGCCAAAACCAAGAGTTGGATGCCCAATTGACGAGCCACCCAGGTACTCCAGCCTGGTAATAGCATTTAAAACAACAGATATTTGACCAACATTGGTTCAAGGCTTTGAACTTTCACTGGGCCAAGAGGTGATGGTAAAGAGCTCATTCTTCTATCTCTTCCTGCTGTTGTGATTTAAACTTAAGATTCTGAACCCTTGTTCTTGCTGTGATTGTAAATGGCAAAAAGATTTGCTAAGTGTTGGGGCGCCTGGGTGGCTCAGTTGGTCAAGTGTCAGACTCTTGGTTTCTGCTCAGGTCATGATCTCAGAGTCCTGGGATGGAGCCCTGGCCTCTGTCTTGGGCTCCTCACTCAGCAGGGAGTCTGCTGTCCCCTCTCCCCCGACTCTCTCCCTCTGCCCCTCCCCCTCAGTTGTGCACTCTCTCTCTCTCTCTTTCTAAAATAAATAAATCTTTTAAAAAAAAGATTTTCTGAGTGTTAAAATGACTATTTCAGGAAATAGAAAACCATCAAAAGATTTTAAGCAGGAGAATGACATGATCAGATTTCTGCTTGGTAGATATAGAGGAGCTGTGAGACAGACAAAAGCCTTGTTTAGTTCACTCATTCCATCATTCATTTCTTTATGCATCAGTATTTACTCAACACCTATAATCTGCTAAGCACAAAGAGATCACAAAGCTTCCTCTGGCGAGGAAGACAGATGACAAGTGACTAACCAAATAAACAAAATATTTACAGATTGTGAAAAGGTGTAATGAAGGGTATAAACAGCGGCTGTGTGATAGAGAATACATGAGTAAGAGACAACCTGTTTAGATTGGATGGACCAGAGAAAAAAGTAACTTTTGTAAGAAACCCAGAGAAGAAGGAGCAGGGCATGAGGTTGAAGAGACTGTCTACAACAATGGCCTCCAAAAAGACTAAGGCCATTTAGATGTTGGGGAGGGCAGACTGGAGTAATCTTTCAGGATCTGTCCCAGATATAAGGTGGCAAGATTTTAGGAGGAATCAGGAAAGACTGGTTTCTAGTTAGGAGGGGAGTTTATTTTTATTTCTTTTTTAAAGATTTTATTTATTTATTTGACAGAGAGAGATAGCAAGAGCAGGAACACAAGCAGGGGAAGTGGGAGAGGGAGAAGCAGGCTTCCCTGGAGCAGGGAGCCCAATGTGGGGCTCAATCCCAGGACCCTGGGATCATGACCTGGGCCAAAGGCAGATGCTTAATGACTGAGCCACTCAGGCTCCCCAGGAGGTGGGTTTATTAATTAAAGATAGAGAATCTTGGAAAGGTGGGGGCGTGCTGAGGATAGTAGGGAAAGAAGAGTAAGTTCAGTTTAGGACATTTTGAATTTTAGTGTTCCTAGAAGGGAACCAGGTAGAAGTGCTTAGTTAGCCAGAAATACAAGGTTTGAAGCTCAGGAATCTGAAGACTATGGTATGTGGTATGTGGGGTTTGGGGGAACACGATTTGAAGTTCAACTCATCAGAATGGAGGAGATCATTCAGAAAAGGAATTTGGAATGAAAAGGCAACGGAGCTTAGACTAGAATCCTGGAGAATGTCAGTATTTAAGAAGAGAGAAATCCAGCAGTTACGCATGTGTATGGGGATGCATTATTAATTACAAGTTATTGTGTTTATTCTATATAAGGTATTACCAGTTTCAAAGGTGTGATAAGAAAGGGTGCCCTAGTGAAGTCATAATGGTAGAGAACAGGAAATTTAATGTTAAGAATAGGAAGCAAGATACTTTGACTGGAAGAGATAGGCTTCATTGGAGCATAACATAGGATATAAGGTTATAACGATACGGAAAGAAAGAAATGAGGGAAATGATTGAGGGAGAGCTCTGAGAACTCGACAGAGAAGTTTGGTTCTGTTTCACCAAAGAAATACCCTCTAGGTACTTGAGCAAAGGAGTAATATGCATAAAATAGCATTCGATAGTCCTTATTCTGACATCTTCATGTACAAAGAATTAGAGTAGCAAATGACTGAAGAGGCACCTGGGTAGCTCAGTTGTTGGATGTCCCACTCTTGATTTCAGCTCCGGTCATGGTCATGATCTCAGGCCAAGGGATCAAGCCTGGCTACAAGCTCTGGGTTGGGCTCCATGCCCAGGTGGGGGAGTCTGCTTCTCTCCTTTTCCCTCTGCCCCTTGCCCTGCCGGTGGGTGTGAGCCAAACTCTTTCTCTCCGAAGTGAATAAATAAATCTTAAAAAAAAAAAAAAGTGAAGGTGGGGGAGGATCCAACAGAAGTTTGTTGGAGTAAATCACACAAAACTAAATTTAAGAATGTTAAATGTAAATTTATCCAATGTGTATATGGTTGTAGAATATCCCCATGCGTACATGTATTTGTCCAAAGTAAGAGACTATGGGATTGTTTAATGTCCAGTCCTATGACTATACTATTCCATACATGGGAAGTGAGGGAATGCCATATGACTCAGGGTCCAGTCAGACAAACTGAAAACACACCCCATCTCAAACAAAGGGAATCAAGTATAAGAAATTAATTACACCATCAATGGAGGAGCTGAAAAGCCAAACAAGAAATAGTAAGGCAACTCAGAGATTAGCCATAGCATGAAACTGCTTCTTTCTCTAGCATTAGTTGGATTCTGAGAGGAGGTAATATTCGCAGAACCCAGAAACTGGGCAGCTTGGCAGAAGCTAGAACCGTAGCAGAAATTGCCTTGCCGACACTGGGAGCCCAGAGAAAGGAACTGTCCAGAAAAGACCTGAAACTATAAGGAGGCTATAGTCTTAAAAACACAGCCAGAAGAGGAGGAGGAGGGTGGGAATAAAGGAGGGAGAAGGGAGGAGGGGAGAAGGGTGAGGAGGGAGGGAAGAGGAAGCAGGAAGTGAGGGAAGGAGGGATAACCATACCCCTAGACTCTGCTCTCCTGCCCTCCATGCCTCTACCAGGGCCTCATACTAGCCGATCTAGCTAGAAGCCAGTGAGCAAGGAGAAGGGCAAGGAGGCATTTGGGAGTAAACATAATGACTGGCCCAGAAGTCATTTCTTGGTGGGCTTCGATAGTAATTCATAAATATAGATTTTAATTCTCACTAACATTTTAGATTGAGGAAAAGCACTAATAATATTTCTAATTCACTTTGGTATATTTGTGAAAATAATTTTTTTC
The DNA here is from genome assembly GCF_037043125.1 of Eumetopias jubatus. Classification (NCBI taxonomy): domain Eukaryota; kingdom Metazoa; phylum Chordata; class Mammalia; order Carnivora; family Otariidae; genus Eumetopias; species Eumetopias jubatus. Next base: position 31,791,767 of record NW_028274809.1, read on the forward strand.
TCCCAGAGTAGACGAAATTCATGCTTTTCTCAAGAGAAAGTGCTTCTACATTTTAACAGTGAAATAGTAGCTTTTCTCTGATTGCCAAATAACTATTAATTTCCATCATTTAAGAAATCAAAAAAATTCTTACCCTTAGTCATCAAACTCAAGTTAATAGTTTTGTTTAGCTATGATTACACAGGCCTATAAGCAGCAAATCCAAAAATCCTATTAATATTAAATGTTGAATATGTCTAACTACAATGCTATCTGATAATATTTCATTTATTTTATATACCGTAATTTTAGATACTAATCCATGGATTTATGACAGAAGCTTTGAAGACTATCCAAGTCTAAAGTTGTGATTCCTTTGTATAAAATTATTTGTAAAAGCCATTAATACTTTACCACATGTGGACATGAATAGTGTGATTTTTTATTTCAACACTATCAGGAAAATTTGATTTAATTAGTATTTGTCCTTTAAGAGTGTGTACTCTTGTTAGTACATACTTCTTATAACTCTTTGCAATTATCTTCAAACTCATTTTTGTTTAACCAGAATTCAAATATAATAAAGAATACAAATAGGTTATATGTGGATTTCAACATATTTCACAAGACCTAAAAGGGGTAACCTCACAGCAAATAAAAAGAGCTATCAATTTGCCAAGTGCAATGTAAGCTTTTGGTACATGATACGCCCCAAATGGTTGTATAAATGAGGGGTAGCATATGTTGATCATGATCTCTACCAAATCCAATGAGCTTTTTCTAGCTGCAAATTCCTTATTGTAGACCCCTACTCAACACAGTGCCAAGCTCTTTGAAGGACTAGGATTGCTGTTGATTCAGCTCCACTCTTGGTGCAAGAGTGGCTCCTGATGTAATGACAGCCATCCATAGGCCAACTGATGATCCAAGACATAACCTGATGTTAAGAGTTATACCTGATAAAGTAACTGGTTATTGGCTAAGCTGGTCAAACTGACTCCTTGTAGTCAGAGGTTTGGCTACTTGTTAGTGAAAGAACTAAAAGGCCAATTCAATTCTAGAGACTCCAGTGGTCCACGAAAAAGAAGAGAGCTCTTTTGGAGCCTCAGTTTCCACAAATCTCCCAGTACCAACCTGCAGGCACCGTCGTCACAATAACCCATTATTTTTCATTACATCATTTTGAGTGAGGCCAATCTGTAAACCAAAACCAACTATCTCTAGCAAAGAACACAGGTATTAATCAATACAAAAGAAATCAGTTCATGAACAGTAAGTTGATGAACAATAAGTCATGGACCCAAGGGTTTTAAAATATATTGTTGTCAGTGTGAACCCAGGGTCTGTTAGCAATGAACTGGATTGGAACTGGAGTAACCTGACAGTTCATGGATACTTGAGTAACATTTCTTGAGGAAAGGAATTTGAACACTGATTTTTAGGAGTTGCTAAGGATGTCAGGAGTGGGAAGATCCACCCTGAGTCAAGGAATGTGACTTTTCTGCATTCCAGAATAGAGGGATGGATGTTTCCCTCTAAGTCCTAAATAACTGCATTTGAACATTGCACTATGGCAGACACATACAGAAGCAATGAAATTCCAATCTTGAGAAACAACATGTTAGGAGGAACTCCTTGGAAGAGCATTTGCACCCCCCTAGAGCAAGAGTGTATGCTGTGATACATCACATAGGTCCACCTTGAGGACTGGACACTCATTCTCCTGGTGCCAGAATTGTTGGTAGCTGAGGTTTCAGCTGAAATACCATCCAATCTCCCTCAGTGGAATAGATCCAACAGAACCTACCCCAAATCATACCTTATTCACAGGGCAGCCCACATGCTAACATACATTGAATGATCTACTAGAGTGAGGAGGGTAAAGGTCCAGGTCCCTTGCCTTAGGACTGGTCAACTCTGAATGGTCATCTCAGTTACATTGGACTTTTGTTGAAAATGCCTCTCCATGCAGTTCCTTTCTCTGCACTATCCTACTTTGTTTACCTCCACACAAGAATTGCTTTGAGCACACTCCCCAGTGAATGTCTACATATGAGTCTCCAACTCAGAGTCTATTTTCCAGATAATCCAACCTAAGACACACTGTAATAAAAAAAACTGTTAAGAATTCACAAGCACAATGCTTTGCACATAAATGAGGGCTTAGGATAACTAATTAACGAACTTAAAGGTAAAAATAAATGGATAAGTAAATTAGAGAATATATTGTAAATGCTTCCAGTTGTTTAAAAAAAAAAAAAAAAAGCAGACTAGCAGAGAATACAGCCAAAGATACTTAGTTTATGATAATTCAGTAGTTGTGGTTCGCAATTGGCCCAGATACAATGGCCTAAACTTTCATTATCTGAATGCCTTTGGGCAGGGCTCCTAGAGGCGTAGAAGAATCAGTCTGGGGAAGGCAGTCACTGCAAGAAAAACACACCTCTGATGTCTCATATTCTATCTAAAAATATAATTTGAATTTTGCATTAGACCTCATAGTATATCCATATTGTTTTAATAGAAAATATGTTTTGGATTACTTCCTATCAGGAAAAAAATTTCTCCCCACCTCTTTGGCTAGAGGATAAGATGCTATTTCAATTAGTCTTTCAACTTCATCCAGGCAATTTCTCATCTCTGCCTTAGGTTTATAATGTTTTGTGAAGTCAATCATCTAAATAGGCATCTAAAAATGATAATAGATTCTTTGCAGCTTTATGAGCTAGACCAGAGTAATCACTGAGGAAACGCCCATTCAGTCATTCAGCAAGTATTTATCAAGTGGCTACTATAGATCAGGTTCTGTTTTAGGGATATGCAGTATGCTATAGGCTGAATGTTTGTGTCCCCTCCAAATTCATATAGTGAAATCCTAATCCCCAATGTATTGATGGTATTTGGAAGTGGAGCTTTGGGGGTGATCATGAGGATGGAGCCTTCATGAATGGACTTAGTGCCCTTCTAAAAGAAACCCTGGAGGGCTCAGTCACCCCTTCTACCAGGTGAAAACACTCGAGAAGATGGCCATCTATAAACTAAGAGGCATACTCTTACCAGACATGGAATCTGCTGCTACCTTGATCTTCAACTTCTCCGGAACTGTGAGGAATAAATTTCTGTTGCTTATAAGCCACTCAGTCAATGATATCCTGTTATAACAGCCCAAACAGACAAAAACACGGTTGTAAACATGAGATACCATCCCTCTGCTCACCCGGAGGTTACATGTTATTGAGAAGATACTGAGATCAGCAGAATGTGGCCAAGAGGGAATTAATGAAAATTTTCATTCTACTATTGGTGACAATTTCAGTAAACTCTTCCCCCTGTGAGATTGTGTCACTTCTGACATGTAGTGGCAGATAAGTGATTTTGATCTACTTGTCCGTTTCATATGTGCCTTGGAGAAATACTGAAAGGATATTTTAAGTGATGAAAGACAACTGATGAGACGATTGTTTATTTCTCAATCTATAATTTTCATCAAATTTAAGAACTAAGAGTGGTGATCCATAGAATCAACTTTCTTTAGCCAACTCTCAAACTTTGTTTTCATTACAACCATTTTGTCATGTGCAATGAGAGCTTCCACGGTTTTGCCTTGTAGACACTGATTGTAAGAACCGTCAAAATTAAAAAAAAAAAAAATCTGTTCACTAAATCAAATTTTTGAGCTACTCCTTAATTTACAGTTAAGGGGAACAATGAATTCATTCTCCTAAGATTTTACCCCAATCCTAATCTTCTCTCTCTCTCTTTCTCTCAATCTCCCTCCCACTCCCTCTCTCTTTATGAGGTAAAATAAAAATTCAATCTTGAGGAAGTCAGTCCTGTACCTTTTCCTACCCCATTAATGTGCATCTGGGTAATTGGCTAAGTTTTCAAAATTGCTTCTCGTTTTGTTACCAGTGACCTCACCTAAAACCACCGGATTTGGGAATTTTTAGTTTTAATCAGTCAGGGTTCTAGGAAGCCCGCTTAAATTGGGTTAAGTGATGAGACTTTAATAAAGGGCACTTTACAGGTGTGGGCAGCTTTAAGTAAACCAACAGTGGAAAGAGCAACACTTCAGAGTTGGCAAAATGGGAACAAATGACCACCCGTCTGCAGTGTTATGGAAAGGGCCATTTGACATGACTGCCAGCCTAGGCAGCCATGTGGCAGGAAGGGAGCTGGGGGAATGAATGCATCAATACAGTGACACACCTCAGAACTCAAGAGTTCAACTAAGCAAATCGGCTCAAAAGGGTGAGGCTAGAGTCAGTAAAAGCTAAGCCCAGAACTGTAACTCGTGAAGGGTTGGCTAATGAGTTTCCAGATTAAATTCCAATCAAGAGATTAGAGGAAGGCAGTAGTGGAAGCCTGGCAATTAGCGTGTTGAAAACTGTGGCAAAGACAATAACATTAACATATCTAAGAGAAAATTGTGTTACCAGAAAACCCTCTCAAAGGTCCCTGAGGATAAAAGGAGGGACTGAGAACTTGGCCTGTCAGTCCCTAACTCAGACCAAGAAAGAAGCGCCCTCACCAGGAGATTCCAGTCCTCTCTGTGGCTGGTGCTTTCCTCAGTGGGGGGAGAATCTATTTCAAGCACTCTTAGCTGAAGGACCCTTCATTAAGAAAACCTAATTCCCATTTGTTTGTACTTAATATTCACCAAGCAATCTCAACTGTAGGTTACATTTCCATCTGTTTGCCTCAGGGAGAAAATGTGAGATCCAAACACCACTTCATGAATGTCTAGTCTAAGTGCCACCTTGAAGCCGGGTGCATCAGTTAAGCGCACAGGCAACTGAGCCAGATGTCTGGGTCCTGAGCTGGGCTCTGCCACTTACCCTCTGTGGGATCTTGGGCAAGTTACTCAACCTTTCTGCGTCTTCGTTTCTTTTTTGTAAAGGGAATTAATAGTAGAACGTATGTACCTTATAGAATTGTTATGAGAATTGACATGAGGGGTGCCTGTCAGCCAGCCAAGTGTCCAACTCTTGATCTCAGCTCAGGTCTTGATCTCAGAGTCGTGAGTTCAAGCCCCACGCTGGGCATGGAGCCTACTTAAAAAGAAAAAAGAGAGAGAATTGACATGAAATAAAAGAATTTAGAGCAGAGTTGTTTTTTTTTTTCTTTTAATCTAAACTAGAATTTTGTGAATTCAGTTGGTTTGAATCAGTTCCTCAACACTTTATCATTTGGGGGCTCTAAACGGCTATTAGCCAGACACACAGACTAAGAAGCAGTCCTGTGACTACCCAATGAGAGAACCCCTGGAAATCACGTCCGGACAATACCACCTTTCTGTTGTGTGGTGGGTGAGAACGGGACAGGGGGAGGTGCGAGTTGCTTTCCTAAGTCTGACTCCTACAACTCTATGGCCAAAGAACATGCTGCCACCTAACTTCCAGTCTGGAGGCAATAAGGGAATGGAATCTGGCTGTGGGGCAGCTTCCCAGCCTCTCTACCTGCCTTTTCCCCCAGCCTTTCATCTTGGTAGCGAAAATCCAGACTCAAATGAGGTAGAGCTGAAAGTCCTTGGGAAAAGTACACCGTGCACATGCAAGGTTTTATTGCTCAAATCACTTTGCCCAAGGGCTCAGGCTCCAAGGCTAAAGTACAGCTTCTGAGGAAGTCTAGTTTCAGAGGTATGTCTGTCATCTCGCATAAGCAGGAGCAAGGAGCAAAGGCTAAGGGTTCCTTCTAAAGTAGAATCACCTAGCACTAGAGAGATGACAAGATACTCTTTGCAGTGTGGTTCTTTGAGTCCAAACAAATCCATACAACTTTTGAAACAGTAATCGTGCTGCATCCACGAATGCACCTCCCCATCCGTAAGTCCTATAAATGAACTCCTCTGAACTAGAACTCTCAGTGCACGCTCTTCAAATTTCCCACCAGAAGTCACAAAACTACCAGTAAAGTTCATGTTGGGGAAGCTGTCAGCTCAACTGCTTCTGTATGCTCTGTCTACTCCACCTGAACTCTGACCTGAATAACACCATCACTTTTCTTGAAGAAGGCTCCCACCACGTCGCTCTTTACTCAGACTCAGGTCTCATTGCTTTTCCCAGACAATGATCCTGCCAGGGTGCAGCTAGCTCTGCTTTGTGAACACCAGCCATCTGTTTATGCCACCCTCTCTGCGTCCTGCAGCTGTTGTATCCTCACCTTAAACATGGGACCAGCCAGGGGCCTGGCAAGAGACAGATGGTACACTCATAGGGCTCACTGAAAAGAGTTTAATGTAGGGCCTCTTGCAGATGTGGGCAGGGTGAAGGGAGCTGACCAGGAATGTTGTTGAGAAATTTAACAAGCAAAAAGCCCACTGGCTAGAGGCCTGAAGATGCAAGATGAGAGGGCGGCTGCCAGCTTCTAGAGATAGCCGATCTCTCTTCTTCTCTTCTCCATTTGCCAGAGGTTCTTATTAGCTAAATCCAACTTGAAAACATGGGCAAGGAAGCCTTAGTGATGCAGTCCCTGAGGTGGTTTCTCCAGGGGTGGCAAAGGACCTAGGAAAGTAAACCAGAGACTTATTGGCACAAACATACTCCTCTACCATTCTTTTTAAAATAATATTTACTGGTTTTCTCTCTCTTGATTATAAAAGTAATATATTTTTAGGGCACCTGGGTGGCTCAGCTGGTTAAGCATCTAACTCTTGGTTTTGCTCAGGTCATGGTCTCAGCAGAGACTCTGCTTGAGATTCTTACCCCTCCTCCCTCTCAGTCCCCCCCTACTCCTCCCCCCATGCATGCTCTCTCTCTAAAATAAATAAATAGGGCGCCTGGGTGGCTCAGTTGGTTAAGCGACTGCCTTCAGCTCAGGTCATGATCCTGGAGTCCCGGGATCGAGTCCCACATCGGGCTCCCTGCTCAGCGGGGAGTCTGCTTCTCCCTCTGACCCTCTTCCCTCTCGTGCTCTCTATCTCTCATTCTCTCTTTCTCAAATAAATAAAATCTTTAAAAATAAATAAATAAATAAATAAATAAATAAAATCTTTAAAAAAGTAATATATGTTCATGTAGAACAACTTCAACATACAAAAAAGCACATATAAGAAAATAAGAGCAACCCATAATTCTGTTACCTAAAGCCAACCACACTATTTACATAATATCTGTATCATTTGGGTTCTACTTTTTTATATTTAACAAGATATTATAAGCATTTCACCTATGTCACTAAATATTATTTAAAAACATTATTTTTTTAGTGGCTGCATAGATTTCCATCTTTTGGGCTCACCAAGATTTGTGTACCCGGTCTATTAATGTTAGCATTTAGATTATTTCTATTTCTTTACTATTATACATAATATGGAAGCAACTACCCTCATATGTCAATATGATTATTTTCTTAGAAGTGCTAGGAATGGAATTACTGAGTATCACATTTTATAAACATTTCAGGGCCCTTTATGTATATTGTCAAATTATACTCTGCCAACAGTGTAGAGGAGTACCCATCTCCCCAAGCCCTCAGCTCCTGGAGAATCAGTCTCATATTTAATTTTGCTTGCTACAATCAGGTAGCTCAATGGTAATGAACCGTACAATAGTAGATACATAAACTTTGTGGCACAGCAGGCCAGAAGAAGAAATGTTGACTATGGGAGAGAGCGTAGAAAGGAGGCAAGAACACTGATGACTTCAGTTCATGTCTCTGGGATCTGGCACATCATCTAGCACAAAGAACGTGCTCATTAAGATGGTGGAACAAAGAAGTCCAAAGTTTCTAACTTGCGCACTGGCTAGTGGGGATGCTCTAAACTGAGAAAAAAAAAACAGTCCACCCCAGTCCTATCTTGTAAACAAAGCTGGCCCTCCTAGCACTGCAAACACTGAGTGAGCTTGAGTCCATGCTGGGCAACGTGGCTGTATACAAGGTCGCTCTTGAACCCACCTCACCTTGCTTTTATTTCCCTCTCTCTCCCAGCTCTTGTTCCTTAGCTCTCAGTGTCTGCTTTTGGACTTCTACCATGTTTGGATCATTAGTTTAGACAACCCCTTTGCGTTCAGCATTGAATTAAGGCCATGGGGTGGTTAGCCAAAACTACCTGAGTTCAAATCCCAGCTCTGCCACTTACTAGTTATGTGACCTTAGAGCAGCTTTTTCAATGCCTAAGGTTTCAATTTCCTTTTGTGTAACTGTGTCTAATGACAGTATCCATAATGCTATCATAAATTACCACAAACTTAGTGGTTTCAAACAGCACAGGTTTTTATTTTACAGTCTGAGGGTCAAAGGTCTGAAATCATTCTTCATGACAAAATTCAAGGTACTGGCTGGGCTATACTTCTTCTGGAGATAGTAGGGGAAAATTCCTTCCTATCCTTTTGCAGCTTCTAAGCGGTCGCACATTCCTTGGCTCAGCACTTCATCACTTCAACCTGTGCCTCCATTTTCACCTCCCCTTCTCTGCCTCCTTCTTATAAGGACCCTCTGATTACATTGTGCCCACTCAGATAATCCAGGATAATCTTCCTATCTTGAGATCCTTAACTTAATCACACCTACAAAGTCCATTTTGCCATGAAAGGTAACACATTCACACGTTCCATGGATTAGGACATGGGCACAGCGGGGAAGCCATTATTTGCCTTATTTTCTTGTGAAATAACAAACGATAAAAATCAAATAAGTTATCTATGAAAACTGCCCAACACAGCACTTGACCTATAAGAAACAGGCAATAAATGTTGGTTATAATTTGTGCTAACCCTTTTCTCTCCTCCCTTCCTCTTCCTCATGTTGTAGACTCTCTTAATTTGTTCAATTTATCCAACCTCCTTCCCTCTCCTCCTTTCTGGGGAGGAATTTCACAAAAGAGGATCTGATATAGGGGGCATTAATGAGTTCTGTTTTGAATGTGTCGAGTTTGAAATGCTTGCAGGGCAAACGGATGGAAAATGTTTAGCAGGCAACCGAGAAATTGGCTCAGAGGAAATACTGAGGCTGAATATAGATTTTGGAATCAGGAAAATAGTAGAATTCACAGGATTTGATGTAACTGATGAGAGAAGGTGTATAAAAAAGGAGAGAGCAAGATTGAAGATGGATCTTGGGCGAATCAACATTTAAGGAGAAGGAAGGTGAGGAATCTTCAAGGAGACTATGAATAAGTGGATAGAGAAGTAGAAGTTCACCAAGAGGGACATGCCTTTCAGGCTAAAACAGGAGGGGATTCCAATGAGGAGAGGTGTGGTAACAAAGTTCTAGAAGGGACCAGAAAGATGAAGACTGAACTTGGCAAGTAAGTTAGCAGTGGTCTTTTTAGGTAGAATTTCAGTTGAGCAGTAGGTACATAAAGCAGATTTGAGCTGTCACAAATATTTGTTGCATGTTTTAATGAATTGTGGAGTGAATGATTGGTGAGGAATGGAGAAACAAGTGAGGCTTCATAGAATGTGGCTGTTAAAGACAAAGATGTGGTGGCAGGTGAATTGGTCATGATGGGCAAGGAAATATTTGTTTTAAGGTGAGGAAGACTTCTCTGTGTTTATTTTATTTTTTATTTTTTATTTTTTTTTTTTTTTTATAAATTTTACCATCTTAACCATCTTTTTTTTTTTTTTTAAGATTTTTATTTATTTATTTGTCAGAGAGAGAGAGAGCGAGCACAAGCAGGGGGAGCAGCAGAGGGAGAGGGAGAAGCAGGCTCCTCACTGAGCAAGGAGCCCGATGTGGGACTCGATCCCAGGACCCCGGGATCATGACCCGAGCCGAAGGCAGACGCTCAACGACTGAGCCACCCAGGCGTCCCAGACTTCTCTGTGTTTATAGGCCCCAGTGAAAGAGCCAGCAGGAAAGCTGGTATTGTTGACACAAAGCCTGGGGTGCTAATTCTTGGAGCATATTCTTAAAAGGGGTTGGATGGAAGTTAGATTAGCAAACAATGGACCCAGGTAAGGCCAGATAAAGTGATAGATGAATCTGAATATAAAAGAGGGTGGAGATTTTAAGGAAATTCCTGCCTGATTGCTTCTATTTTTTTCTGTGAGGTTGGAGATAAGGTTTTCAATTCAGAATGAGGGTGCCTGCAGGAAGAGTAGGTGGCTTTGAGTTGAAAGAGCCACTCCTGTGAATAACAATGTGAATCAACTAGGTTTACCTGAAGTTGGCTCAGTATGACCAGGGTCTCAATAATTGAGTTCAAAAACTGCATTTCCAGGGGTGCCTGGGTGCTCAGTCGTTAAGCGTCTGCCTTCGGCTCAGGTCATGGTCCCAGGGTCCTGGGATCGAGCCCCGCATCGGGCTCCCTGCTCCGCGGGAAGCCTGCTTCTTCCTCTCCCGCTCCCCCTGCTTGTGTTCCCTCTCTCACTGTGTCTCTCTCTGTCAAATAAATAAAATCTTTAAAAAACAAAACAAAACTGCATTTCCAATGGAGTCCACAAACAGGGTTGTATGGTTTTCTTGGAACAGCAAGCTGAGAATTAGCAAGGTGGGCAGGACGAGTTAGGGGAACCAGAGAATGGAAGGTCTTGGTAAGGGTGTGGTTAATAACAGAGGATCCAGTTACTTCACCATCAACATTCCTTGACCGTCCATACCATTCCTGATTTTCCTAGTTGTTGGTAGCCTTCTACTGAACTTGACCTCAGACACTTAGTCACTCACCTCCACTTCATTTACAACTGCTCCCTCTCAAACCTCTTCGTCTCTGCGAGTCTCCTCTAACTAAGATTCATACACTCTTCACCCCTCCTCCTCCTGTCCATTTGACCCTCAGTCTCTCAATCTCTCATCTTTTCTTTGAATTAATATGCTTTCCTGGCCAGCTTATACTGTGTTTAGCATTTGCACATTTCCACTCAGATATTTCTGTGAGTACCAAGGAGAAATTGGCATCCTTTTTCTTCCCCACATTTCCCTCATAGCAAACACATACAGTTTGAGAATGAATGTCTGGGTTGCAGCTGCTTGGGGAGATTCATACTATTTGAAAAAATTCTGGTTCTGGATGACTAAATTCTGACGCAACTCCCAGTGTTTGAATCTGTTCCTGAGCCGGCCTTGGGGTAAGCAGGTGGAAATCAAATCCTGGTTCTGATTAAGAGCACACCCCCACTCATTGCCAGCCTTAGATTTCCTGATGGTTGACTTCTGCTGGCCTAATTTTTATTCATTGCTCTTCTCCATTGAGAGAACCAAATCACCTTCCTGCAGCTGAAAAATAAGGCATTATTTCACTAGGACACAGTACTCAGTCAACTCAAGGGAGTAGGATTTATTCTGCACTCTGAGGCTCTACAGGGTATGAGATCACAGTGGGTAATAATCGGCAAAAAGAGAACTTGGGAAATTATTGTCATTCATTTGCAAACTCATTCAACCTAACCCAACTTACCATTCTCATGTACTTTATTCTCTATCATAGAAAGTATTATTCTTATGCTGATAGTGATTTGGATTCTTCAGATAAAAGGAGCATGGTCTTTCATAATTTATACAAGGAAGGAGGATGCTATGGAAAGCTAGACAATGTGAGTATAAATCTTGTTTCTTTGTACAACTATGTGCAAATGACTACATCTCTCTCTGTGTGTACTTCTCTGTAAAATGGGAGTACCTATACCTATTGCATATGATTCTCATTAGGATTAAATAAAACAGTGTCTAAAGTACGTAGGATGATGCCTTGTGGTACTTCTGGTGGATTGTCTGCTGTTGACTCATCACTACCATCACCACTCTCTTGGAAGTATGGGGAGTGTATTTCCCAGGACCTCCTTCTCAGCATGGTTTTGGGTTACAGTTTGTTTTATTTATTTGTTTGAGAGAGAGAAAGAGAGAGAGAGCACGAGCTGGGGGGAGGGGCAGAGGCAGAAGGAGAAGCAGACTCCTTGCTGAGCAGGGAGCCCGACATGGGGCTCGATCTCAGGACCCTGAGATCATGACCTGAGCCGAAGGCAGACGCTTAATGGACCTAACCACCCAAGCATCCCTATTTGGGTTACAGTTTGTTAATGAGGATCAGATATGGCAGCTTTTTCCATGTGGCCCTTTGCAGTTTATGGTTCTTCTCTATGGCCTGCATTGCTGTTTATGGTGCTACTTTGGTGGCTAGACGCTCTAGGACTTCTAGACTCTCCTGAGTGTTCTGATAATGCCACCCATGCCGATCCTTCAGGAGCGTGGTTTGTGACTGTTCCTTGAGACCTTTAATTGTAGGCTTCCAGCTCCTCCTTCCCACAGCTTCAGATGGCTGTTTTCTTGACCACACCTAGAATGGTACAGTACCAGAATGTCTCTACAGAAGTCATCCTAAAATCATACCACACATGTTTAGAAATAATCTCACTGAAACATTAACTCTTTACTTAGAAAAAAAAAGAAAATTATTTTGGTTCTATTTCTCTATAACATTCCAAACTTCTTTACTATTTTTTAAAGGCAGATTAAACACCCTGTCCAAATGAAAATTTTATATTTGTTTATTCAACTATGAAAAGCCTCAAACATCTAATAACTATTTTTAAAACTGGACTTCATTGGTATTTTATGAGCCTCAATTAATCTGACATACTAAAATTTACTACTATTACCATTACTAGTCTGTGTTATTATCTCAGTTCGTTCCTCCCATTATGATTTACTGAGGATGGATCTCCTGTTAAGAGGTTAACAATTACTTTTTCATCTATTTCCCCACAAATTACTCTGCTGTTTATATATGCTAAAGCTATAATTCATGAATGAGCGTTAGGTCACTCGATGTATTTTCTAATTATGTGGGTAATTTTTCAGATTGATTTTGTTTAGCAGTGTGAATAAGTCATTTTTAAGAATGTTTGATCTTGTCCAATCTCCCTACTGGGTCATCTAGAAAAAGGGGTCTCAGAAGCTGGGGCGAAGTAGGAGTGGGAACCAGGCGAGGCATGGGGTAGAGGTAAGCTGCAGGCTGAGTTCTAAGCTGAGATGGAAAGCAAGTCAGAATATAGGCTTCAGGGACAGGTGGAGAGAATGATAATTGCTGATGTTTATTGAGCTCTGATAGCTCAGTCCCTATTCTAAGTCTTTATGTACATTATTTGCTTAACCCACAGTCCTAGAAAGTACCTAGTATTTTTAAATCCCTGTGTCAGTCAGTGACCCAGCAGGATATGGAAAGTTAGTGCAGATAGGATCATGAAGACAGTTTAGTGAAGAGACTATATACAGGGGTGTGGGCAGGGTTACAGAACTGATAGGGGTGGGAAGGTACCAGGAACTAACAAAAGGGTGAGTTACCCTAGGACAGAAGGGGAAGAGGGAGGAACAGTACTGCCAGAGCTCAGGGATGGCTAGCACATGGAGGAAGAGTCGCTGCCAAAGCTGGTCTTGGAGGCATATGGCCCCTGTCAGATCTGCAGCACTGAGAAACAGGAGAAGATTAAGAACTCTTCCAACCTCTGTCTCCTCTGCATGCTGATCTCCTATTGGCTAGTCCCACATGAGTCTTACTGATGCTATCGGCAGAAGGTTGGACTCCCAGGGAAGAGAGCTTTGTGTGGGGGTTAGGGCTGAATAAAGAACAGACAACTCTCCTTCATTTTGCAGGTGAGGAAATTGAGCCTTAAAGAGGTTAAGTACTGTCTCAAGGTCACGTGGCTAGAAAGTGGTGGGGCCAGGATGTATACATTCATACCTATTTAGTCCGAAACCACAGCCTCTGGAAGGTTCTACAGGAAAGCAGGTTAGTAGGGTAAGCATATGCTGAAATCCTCTTGCTTCACAGTACAAAAATGGAAGGATTCAGATAAGGAGAGCCCATGGCAGAAGTTGTAGCCGAATTCACAAAGAAAACCAGTTATGTTCACACAAAGTCACTGAGAAATAATCATTTTATATATTGAATGTGTTTCATTTATAGGGAAATGCATCTGTACAGAAACTTTATAAAAGTACTTATGGTTATGACTGCATGATACCAAATATTTATTTATTTATTTTATTTTTTTTAAAGATTTTATTTATTTATTTGAGAGAGAGAACATGAGAGACAGAGAGCATGAGAGGGAAGAGGGTCAGAGGGAGAAGCAGACTCCCCGCTGAGCAGGGAGCCCGATGTGGGACTCGATCCCGGGACTCCAGGATCATGACCTGAGCTGAAGGCAGTCGCTTAACCAACTGAGCCACCCAGGCACCTGATACCAAATATTTAGATGAAAACTAAAATTAAGTGGATCTTTCTCAATATCTAGATTTTTAATAGCAAAATATTTGAATACTTCATTGAATTCACAAGCCAATTCTTATAATAATTACTAAAATTTGGGTAAGCCTTGTAGTTTTAACAAAAGCTTTCACATATATTACTTCATTTAATACACGTAACCATCTGGATCTCTTGAATACTACTCCTATTTTATAGATGAAGAAGTGAAGGCTCAGAAAAAGCAAATGACTTGTCTGACATCCCAGAGCTAATCTGTGGCAGATCTCGGTCTCAAAACTCTGATTTTCTGGCTGTACATCCCGTGTTCTTTTTATTTCACCAGTTCCTCAGTGGAGAGAGAGCACAGGTCTTTAACAAATTGAACACAGGAAATAAAACAAAACAATCATGCTATCGTTCTTTGCCAGGATTGATATGAGGATATAATGACTCTATTTGCTTTTAACTTGGTGTTTCCACATTTCCCATCATTCAACATCAAACAAGATGAAACAAGGAACTGGAAATCCAATTGGGGTTTCAGTAGAATCCAAAGGTATAGGGTAGACCAAGTTCCTAGAGCATCCTTGCAGACCTCATACCAAACCCTAAATTTGAGCAAGAGATCTGTATGGTGATATTACTCGAGCCAGATCTGCTTTTCACCAGGGAAGCTGTCTAAAATTCAAAGCTAGGTATAGGGTATAGACTCAAGGGGAAAGGAGATCCTTTCTCTTGCTCACAGCTAATACAGACTTTGGCACATGGTAGGCTTTCGACATATATTATTAAAATAAGTGAATAAGGGGTGCCTGGGTGGCTCAGTCAGTTAAGCGTCTGACTCTTGGTTTAAGTTCAGGTCAGGATCTCAGGGTTGTAAGATCGAGCCCCACATCGGGATCCACACTGGGCATGGAGCCCGCTTAAGATTCTGTCTCCCTCTGCCCCCTCACCTCAAAAACAAATAAGTGAATAAAAGATTCCAATTAATAGACCAACAATGAAGCCAAGACATGGTTATTCACAAAGCAGTCTAAGTACTTCATAGTTTGTCCATCTACTCCAGGCCAATCAGATATGTGTATGGGGCATGTTGGAAGTATAAAGTATTTTATGAAAGTAAGGTGATATCACCGCTACTACTGTCAACCAATACTACTACTATCATCATATTTGTCCTCATTCTCATCAATATTTTCACATCATTAGTGTCATTGCACAGACCTACACACTCAAGTCAAACTGATAAAAACTAGATTATTGTAGCACGTATTCTTTGCCCTCCAGAACTACCCTCCAAACTTATTTCATCTTCGTTGCCCTTGGCTTCCCTGTTGGGTTTGGCCAATGGAAGGGCCAGCAGGAGATTGGAGGGCAGGGGGAGAAAGATGTCAGTGTATTTACTTCCTCATTTCCTTTGTCAGTGTCTTTCTCTTGGGTTACTCTAGTTGGGCTTGGTGTCTGCAGCAGAGAGTACAATTTCCTTCAGGTGACTCTCTCCTGCTGGTACAGATTTCTCCAACTTGAGTAACTGTTTCTACACCTTGCCTCTTTAGGCCTAGGGTGGTAATGGCTTCCCACTGTTTTCCAGTCTCAGGGTGCTTCACCACTCCTTGGTGAGTTCCCTGAACCACACCTATACCTTTGTAGAAAGTGCCCTAACCAAACTCTTTTCAATGACCTCTGTTAAGTTTGCCCTCTGCTTCCAGCCAGAACCTTGACTGATACACGCAACTCAACATTTCAGTATAGGAGGAGAAAAATGAAATTATCTGGGAAGATATTTTTCCTCCCCATGCAACAGCACTCCCCTTTTTTTTTCTGAAAATAATTCTGGCCGCTTATTACCCCTTCTACAAAATAGGACCACGGCTCATCTCCTCCTATGGGACAGACTGCGGCCCATGTCCCTTGAGTTCTGCCAGCTGCGGAGGAATCAAATGACAAGGCACGTGCTTCAACAGTTTGCCCTGAAATTAAGGAAAAACAATGTAAGAGAGATTATTACTAATCTTGTATTTACCGAAGAAGTAGATGACACCGGGTGTTGGGGGGGTTGGAGGGATGAGTGCAAAGGGACGGGGGGGTTGGAGGGATGAGTGCAAAGGGACAGAGACCTGAGAAGGACAGAGCCACAAGGTGAAAAAGAAGGAGGAAAAAAAATCAGTAAAAGGAAGAGAAAATAGTGGAAAAGGCAGCAAGGCCATCTACTGACATTAAAATACAAGCCATTAAAAAACAAGGGAAATCTGAGATTAAAAGATCTAGCATGACAGAAAGCATTTGAGATACGAGTCTGTTAGAGGTGCGTGTGTAGACTGTGTTGAACTGACAAGCAGAGGAAGCCAGGAAAGAGAAGGTTTGGTTGAAATGGGCTGTCACAGGAGCACGGGGTCAAGCAGGACCATGCACTCTATCTGCTCAAGGCAGACACCAAATGTTTGACTCCTAATAGGTGATGAGGCTCAGTACTCAACTCATTTATATACATTTTCCACTTTCCAAATAGATATTTAACATCATGTAGATATAAATGGTAGCTGGGTATTTTTGCAAAATGAGCTTGAAATGACTGAACTAGAGGAAGTAACCGGGATCTCTGCCCCGGAGATGCTACATCCTATTTTAGCTCTTCCAGTGGAATTTAAGGGAGAAAAGTTAGATTTGCCCATGAGACCCCTAGATGATCTATACTGAAAAGCACCTTCACGTGGAAGCACAGTTGGGAGAGCACTTCCGAGGCGGATGGATGGCCTTAGTCAATCATGCTGCTCTCTCCCTGCGCTCCTTGTTCTCCCTGAATGGCGGGGGGTCGGGGGGGAGGGTGGATATCTTGCCAGGCTGACTGTGTAGGGGGCATAGAAGGAAGTGGCTTCCTGCAAATATTCAGCCAGATCCCACGGAAGAGGAGATTGATGAGAAATTATTATTGAACGCACTGAGAAATTATATCATGATGATTAAAGATTAGGAAAATAAAAGGTAAATAATAAAGTTTAGAGATAAGCTCCATCTCTGGAGACTTTTGCTATCAGAGTTTCCATCTTGTGTTTAGGTTTTCACACACATGTTAGCAAATGAAAGTTTCAAATAACATTAAACATAGCTTGAGAGAAGGAAATCTGGATATATACATTCCATACTTTGCCATCATTTAAAAATGTGTTTTTATTGTTTATTTCTCAGTTTTCTAACATCTAGTTTATTATGCTGCATGTGTCTTATCGGACTATATGGTGCCAATTAAAAAAAATCCACACTGAAGGATGGATTCCTATTTTTTAATATAGCTGTTCATATATCACATACTCTTTTTGATGTTTTTCTTCCTCTTAGAGCCAAAATGGAATATAAACCTTTTAAAAGCATTTAATTTCAGCACATATATATTCTTCATTTGAAATTGGAATTGATTTCCATTTTGTGCTATTCAAATATATGTACTATTCCCAGATATTTAGGAGCCTTATGGTTGTTTGATTTCTCTTCTATATCATCTTTAGTGTTATCAGCCAAACCAGTTTCTCAATCATTTTAGGACATAATCCATTTTTTTCAACATTGTTATGAATATGAAATCAAGTGCTAGAGTGACACTTATTTCTCTATCTTTAAACTCCCTAATATCTGAGGTAAAAGTAAAACTCTAATGGAAATACTTTTTTATAATAATCTCCTTGATTATTATCTTTAACCCTTTTAATTTGAGCTGCTAGAGCTATTTGATTCCTATATGTAGAATCATTGGAACGTTAATAACAAACATACACAAAATATTACACATACATATACAAACATATACGATACTACAATAATAATACAAATAGCAATTAACACTTACTGAGGGTTGTGACAGAGACTACTAATTGTCCTCAAGATCTATTTATTTTTCCATAATAGTAAATCTCCTGGTTTTTGTTGTTTTGTTCATGCCCCATAAATCCCCGGGTTTTTAACTGATGGCCACTCAAAATAAAGATAACATTTTCTGGCATCCATCCTGGACCACTGACTGACCTTGGGAAAGGCAGCCATTCAGCACAGAGTGACAAGATGGAGAGCCCTTGAGTCCCCAACACAGTGGAATGTCATACAATCCTGTTCTGACACCTGCAGACTTCTTGAATATTGGAGAGAAATAAGCTTTTATCTTTTTAAGTCATCGCTATTTGGGGTGTTTCAGTTACTTGCAGTTGAACCTTATTCTAAATATTATAAGAGGTTCTCTGTTATAGGTGTTTAACCGATGCTTTACCTCTTTTAACTTGATAACATCTCTAAGATACCAGTATGATTGCTTCTCCCATGTAACAAGAGAGGAAATCAAGGCTTAAAGGGGTCCAGCGATTTGCCCATTATCACATAGCTATGGCGTGAAACCAGTTTTGTCCGATTCTAGAATCTGTGCTCTTCATCATCTCTCTACAGGGTTAGAAGGAACGTGGGATTGATGCCTCATTTTTATAGTCAGGAAATCAAGGCTTAAAGAGTGAATGCCATCTGCTGAAAGTCTCTCATCAATTAGCAGCAGAGCTAGGACTGAAAGCTAGGTTGCCTGACTTGAGTGTTCGCTCCTTCAGCACACTGCCTCTGGAATATGCTACACCAGCTTTTGGAACAACCTGCCACCCCCCACCCCCACCCCCCGCCCCTGGCACTAGGCAGGGCTCATGTCAGCCTTGGGAACTTAAACATGGCGATAACTCTTCTCTGGTTCTTCTCTGGCTTTCCATGAGCTGCACTAGCTGCCTTGCTCTCCTTCGACCAACCCTTACCTTCTGGTTACATTTCCAGTAACGAAGCCCCAACTTTCCTCCTGCACCATATACCTGGGGTCTGCCTAGAGGTCTGGCATATTTTTGGTTCTCCCAGGACCTGTTGTCCCAAGGCTGGATCCCCCTTCTCTGACTTTTGTTGGGCATCTGTCCCTACTTATCATACCTAGTGCCAGATCCCACTGTGCTTTCACCTCCTCAGTGGCTCCCGGCCTGCTACCTAGTGCCACACTGGCCTGCTCCTAACCTAGATAGGGTGAGGGTCCAGGGGAAGATGAGGAAGGGACCAGTACCAGCTCTAAAGGCGTTACTCTTCATGTAATTTTATTTAATAGCCCTCCAGCACTTAAATGAGAGAATGGTAAGATGATCATGTCCTTTATTGCCCAAATGGGACTCCCCTGAGGGAGCAATAAGAAACTAGGATGTATGGTCACCTGTAGCCATGACGATCATCGAGAGGATGACATATAATATTGACTATATAGTCACCATAGGCCAGGCACTGTTCTCAGTGCTCTGTATGCATGATCCCATTTGATCCTCACAATCCTCTCGCAAAGAAGGTATTTTTATTAGTCCCAGGTGGCAGGTGAGGATATTTGTGCACCCAAAGTTCCTTTGCCTAAGACCACCTAGCTGGCGGGTGGGAGAGGCATCGTTTGAGCCCAGGCAACCTGAACCACGTCTTTGCTCTTAGCTCTCAGTGTATCCCCGCAGCAGTTCTAGGAGACAGATTTGACTGTTTGCATTTTTCATACTCTATTTTGAAAAAGAGGAAGCCTACATAAAAGTTATGCAAGAATAGTATAATGCCCACCTGTGTACTCTTCCCTAGATTAGCTAATCATTAAAATTTTGCCACATGTGCTTTCTCTCTGCATACGTGTGTGTGTGTGTGATCTTTCTCTGAAACAACTGGAAGTTGCCAACATCATTCCACTTTACCCATAAATACATCAGCGTGTGTCTCCTAAGAACAGGGATCATCTCCTAAATAGCCACAATGTCATTATCATACCTACGAATTTTAATAGTGATACAGTAATGTGACCTAATAGGCAGACCATATTTAAATTTTCTCAATCATCCTAATAATAGCCTTTATAGCTGTATTT
The DNA here is from genome assembly GCF_037043125.1 of Eumetopias jubatus. Lineage (NCBI taxonomy): Eukaryota > Metazoa > Chordata > Mammalia > Carnivora > Otariidae > Eumetopias > Eumetopias jubatus. Next base: position 31,811,770 of record NW_028274809.1, read on the forward strand.
AAAAAATCTCAGATCTAATCAAAGACCATGTGTGGCATCTAGTTGTCATTTATAAAGTCTCCTCTATAGATTCTATCTTTGTTTCTAATATCCAGACAAAAAAAAGACAAAACAAAAGCAAAAACAAAAGGGTGTAGAGTGTGCAGCAGACACCGTCCATGCCCTGCCTCATATCCCCACAGCTCACCTGAAGCTGTGATGTTACCTCAGCAGCTCCTGGCTATTTTCTGTGCAGAGACAGCTCCTGGCTTTACGTGCCCACAGTCTCAGGTTCTCTGCCATGGGGCTTTCTCCAGAGCCACGGGAGCTTGCTCCAGCCTATAGGTAGAGCAGCAAAGAAGAACAAAGTGTTTCATCCCTGCAAGGACAATGCACAATCAATGAAGTTCACCATGTGATCCAACAATTCCGCTTCTGGAAGTAAAAATAGGATATCGAAGAGATGTATCCACTCCCATTTTTATTGCAGCATTATGCCCAATAGCCAAGATATGGAAACAACCTAAGTGCCCACCAATAGGTGAACGGTTAAAGGAGATGTGATGTATTTCTACAATGGACTATTATTTAGTCATGAGAAAGAAGGAAATACTGCCATTTGCAATGACATAGATGGAACTTGAGGACATTATGTTAAGCAAGGTAAGTTAGACAGAGAAAGACAAATAGTGTATGACTTGTATGTGGAATCTAAAAAAGCCAAACTCATAAAAACAGAGAGTAAAATGGTAGCTTTGAGGAACTTGGGAGTGGCAGAGTAGCAGAGATGTTGTTTAAGGGCACAAACTTGAAACTAGTAGATAAATATGTCCTGGTGATCTAATGTACAGTATAGTGAATATAGACAACAACATTGTATTATAATCATCAAACCTGCTAAGAGACTAGATCTTAATGATGTACCAAAGAGAAATAATGAATAATAGTTATGTGATAGAGGTGCTGTCTGCTACAATGGCAATTATTATTACAATATATAAATGTATCATATCAACATATTATAACCTTAAATTTACACTTTGTTATATGTCAAATATATTTCAATAAAAGATGAAGTTCACAAGCTGATGCATGAATATCTCAGCTTCCCCTTCCCTTAGTGAAACAACTCTGAGTTTTGCTCTTCAATACTACCTTATGGAAGCTGGGCCCTACCCAGCAGTATCCTGCCCATTAGCACACGTTAAGGGTATTTTCCCCCCTTCCTCGCACCTCTCTTCCCACTCATTCACTCATTCACTTGTGCTTCTTGGGATTGCTTCCCAAATTAGTTACCTGCACCCAAGTCTTTGTTGCAGGGTCTGCTTTGTGTGTAACTCAAACTAAGTTGTTCACCATCATGCAGCTAACTGGTGGCAAAGCCCGGATTTGGACCCAGACAGTCCAGCTGCAGAGCTGATGCTCTTTACCCTTAAACCAAACATTTTTCACACAAAGAAACATCCCAAGAAATGATAAATCACTTACTTCAGGTCTCACAGTCAATAAATTGGGGCTGAAATGGAAATGTAAACTCATATTAGACTCATTCCTGAACTCCTAACAATAACACCATATAAACTTGATGGAGCCTTGAAAATGAAAATGTGGAACTTGACCATAAGAACACCAGAGACTAGATTGCTTCCCCTCTTCAAACACTGAATTATTAAATTAAATTTTTTCTTTACTAAACCCAAGATTTTCTTTATTATAATCTATAAATCAACAAATATTCATCAAACCATGACTGAACTTCAAGGGCTGTGCTAGGTATGGGGGTGGCCTTTAATTCCTACCCTCAGGAAGATTACAGTCCAGTGATTGTAATTTATTATTGTAGCAACTGAACAACATTCATAATTCTCTCTGTCTGATTTCTCCAAAGAAGACATACAAGTGGCCAACAGCCACATGAAAAAATGCACAACATCCCTCAGCATCAGGTAAATACAAATCAAAACCACAATAAGATACCACCTCACACCACTCAGAATGGCTAAAATTAACAACTCAGGAAACAACAGATATTGGCGAGGATGCAGAGAAAGGGGAACCTCTTACACTGTTGGTAGGAATGCAAACTGGTATGGAGGTTGCTCAAAAAGTTAAAATTAGTGCTACCCTATGACCCAGCAATTGCACTACTAGATATTTATCCAAAGGATACAAACATAGTGATTTGAAGGGGCACATGCACCCCAATATTTGTAGCAGCAATGTCCACAATAGCCAAACTATAGAAAGAGCCCAGATATCCACTGACAGATGAGTGGATAAAGAAGATGTGATATTATATATATATATATCACATATTATATATAATATATATTTTTATATATCACATAATATTTATATATATTATATATATTCTATTATATACATATAATAGAATATTATTCAGCCATCAAAAAGAATGAAGTCTTGCCATTTGCAACAAGGTAGATAGAACTAGAGGGTATTGGGCGCCTGGGTGGCTCAGATGGTTAAGCATCTGCCTTCGGCTCAGGTCATGATCCCGGGGTCCTGGGATCGAGTCCCGCATCGGGCTCCCTGCTCTGTAGTGAGCCTGCTTCTCCCTCTGCTTCTCTCTCTCTCTCTCTCTCTGACTCTCATGAATAAATAAATAAAACATTTAAAAAAAAAACCTTAAAAAAAAAAAGAACTAGAGGGTATTATACTAAGTGAAATAAGTCAGTTAGAGAAAGACAGCATATGATTCCACTCATGTGGAATTTAAGAAACAAAACAGATGAACATAGGGGAAGGGAAGGAAAAATAGAATAAGATGAAAACAGAGAGGGAGACAAACCATAAGAGACTCTTAACTATAGGAAACAAACTGAGGGTTGTTGGAGGGAAGGTGGGTGGGGGGATGGGGTAACTGGGTGATGGGCATTAAGGAGGGCACTTGAGGGAATGAGCACTGGGTGTTATATGCAACTGATGAATCACTAAACTCTACCTCTGAAACTAATAATACAGTGTATGTAATTAATTGATTTTAAATTAAAAAAATAATTCTTTCTGTCTCTCTCCCTCTCCCTCTCTCTCTCTCTCTCTCTCACACACACACACACCCTCTAACTCGCAATACAGAGGCTTTGTCATTCCCTTCTCTTTTTTCCAGGGTTTCTCATAAATGTTCTTGTGTATGGCACTTACCATACTTCATTGTTGTCGCACGTTAATGGATCTGTGTCTTTCACTAGACTATGAGTTCTTCAAGGGCAGAGATCCTGTTTTATCCTCAACACCCAGCATTGACCATAACAAACAGCTAATAATGTATCAATTTCTTTCTTCCGTAGCCAGGGACTGTGTTAAGCATATCAAGTGCATTGTCTTGTTTGATTTGTAGAACAGTCCTATGAGACAGCATCTATCACTGTGTTCATTTACATATTATTTAATAGAGAGTCAAGGTGGGGGAGAGGTTCTAAGCACCTCCCCTAAAGGCATCCACCTAGTAAATGACAGAGCTGCAGTCAGTCCTAAAATCCTTGAGACCCCGGCTCCTATCTAAACTGTGTGGCCCATAGCTGAGGTCTTCTAAAACTAGAGATCACTGAAAATTACTCTGTTCACTTTAAAATTGTGCAAAATATCACTGCTGCCAAACCTCTCAATATGGGCTCTACCCCCCAGCAGATGAGACAGCTGCCTTGTCTCAATTAACCTTTACTGAGATCGAGCTGGGTTGACATTAGCTCCCTGAGCAACTCTTCAATCACTCATTCATTCATTCATGCATTCATGGGTTTTCATTTCAAATCACTCCTTTGTGAACCAAGTTGGGAAATTCTCATTTTCACACATCACCTACTTTGATGGATTCTTCTTGGTTATTTTCTATTTTCATGATTGACCAGCAACCGTTTATACGTTTTTCCAGCCGTCATCTCTTTTGTAGCAGTGGGCCTTCGACCTGATTGCTTTCAAGGACGTGTATTACCACTAGCTGTTTTTTTGACTGTGGTTTCCTGGTAGCTTCAGTTTTCAAATGAAATTGAAATGAAATTGAACAAGATGAATCTTTGTCACTTCTGAATCTGTGAAATCTTTATACATATGGATGTATATCTAGCTAGCTAGCTAGCTAGTTATCTCATATTTAGTATAGATACAGCACATACATAGTATTTAGATAGATACTTGTATTTAGGTATATATATGTATATGTGTATATATATATATATAAAATTAGGTAATTAGTATACTAGTAATTTGTGTACTGCCCAGCATATTAAGTAATTAGTATTCTACTTGTTTATTAGGTAATTTGTATACTAGTAATTAGGGATACATGTATAATTTAGATAGGTGATCTGCACACTTTGGAAGACAAGATGCCAAACTTTTGGCATCTTCCTTAGCACTGATGGGAAGTTGCTAGCCACTAGTTGAGGGATGGAAGTGACAGCCACAGTTATTCTCTGTGAGGTGGCCAAGATAGTTTTTTGTAAATCAAGTTCTATTGGAACATAGCCATGGCCATTCATTCCTGTGTTGTCTATGACTGCTTCTGTGCCAAAATGGCAGAGTTGAATAGTTGCAACAAGAGACCATTTGGCCTGCAAAAAGTAAAATAATTTACTAACTGGATTTTTTTTACAGAAAATTTTTGGAATAGAGAAAAGGTATGGTTATAAGATCTTTGTTTGAACCCCGACTCTACCACTTAATAACTAGGAAAGCTTGGGCAAATCATAATGTTTCTGAACTCTGGTTTTCTGATCTAGAAAATTGTGTTAATGATGAGATAATGAAACTACTTTGTAATCTGTAAAGTTTTATTCAAATTCCATTTGTAGGGAAAGTAGCCCAATCAGTTAGCTATTGCTGTATAACAAACCACTCCCAAAATCCAGGGGCTAAGTGTAACAAGAATTTACCATTTATTATTTTTCACAAGTGTTCAGCTCAGTTGGGTGTTTGGCTAATCGTGACTGGGCTCAGTTGAGTGGATTTTCTGGTCTCTGCTGGACTCAGTCACACACTTTGTGGCTGCCTAAAGGGTGGTTTTGCTGTTCTTGTCTCTTCTCTTCTGGAGACCGGTGGACAATACCTTTCATGCTGATGACAAGGGCAGAAGAGAGCAAGCCTAAGCACGTAAGTGCTTTTGAAGATTGTCCATGCATCATTACTGCCACTGTCCCATTGGCCAGAGAAAGTTCACATGGTCAAAGTTAAGAGAAGGGAATCATGCCCTAGCCAAAGCAGAAGGTGGCTGCAAAGTCACATGGCAAGGGATACAGGGAGTAGTGGAGACATGGGGTCATTAAGGTAATGCACTAAAACTATTATTTGAGGGAATGAACATTCTCAAACTGTGGTGGTGAGAGTCTGACTTCTTTGGACATCAATTTGGTGGCACATAGGAAAAACATTATATGTGTGTGTGTAGCTTTCTACTCAGCTATCACATTTCTAAGTATTTATCCTGGGGAATCATCATGAATGTATACAAAGATTTATCAGTTAGGATGCTTACTACAGCATTGCTGATGAAGGTAAACAATTACAGAGGCATGGTAAATAACTTACAGCCCATCCAAAAGGTGGAATAAGATGGAGCCATTATAAATGAGGGTAAAGAAGAATAATGTTGATGAAAAATATGCATGATATATTGCATAATGGAAAAGGTCATAAAATAGTTTTAAAATTGTAACATATTCATGTTTTATTAAAAATGTATATATACATAGATAAGAGAATGCATATAAAATAAAACATTAACAGTGGTTATCTAAAAAATAAAATTCTTATTGAATTTTTGTTATTTTTTTAAGATTTATTTATTTATTTGAGATAGAGAGCACATGCATGAGCAGGCAGGAGGGGCAGAAGGTGAGGGAGAGAGAGAAAGAATCCTGAGGCAGACTCCTCACTGAACACAGAGCCCAACTTGGGCCTCCATCGCAGGACCGGGAGATCATGACCTGAGCTCATTGCCCAACCTACTGAGCCACCCAGGTGCCCCTTTATGTTCTTATTTGTAATTTTTTCTGGATAACTTAAATTTTCCAAAATGATCTTGTAGTACTTTTGTAATAGAAAATTGTTTCATACAAAATAGAATAATTTATCTTTTTAAAAAAACGTGGGAAAGAAGTAGGGTAGCAGCAATCATCATATATACCATGGGTTGCTGATTCTTGCTTTCAATTTTTTTCTCTGTCCTCCCAGAGGCACTGTAAGATAATGTGTACTTCACCTATTGATTGAAAATGCATTTTATTGCAAATGAGTAACTTGTTGGACAGGAATCATTTATGGCTATGTAGCTATGCATCAATTGTATCACTCTTGTTTAAGTTATTTATTGTAAATTAGAATAATGGTTATTCTCAGTCTCTAACTAAGTATTTTTTATGTATACTATTCCCTTGCCACTTGCCTAGCCACTTGCTGTGTTTTAACTTTGAAACACCTAAGAGAAGGCAGATTACAATAGTATCGTCACTCTCTATAATACTAATTATATTGAAATATACAGATATTGAAACATAATGTAATTGCCAATGTTTGACATACTGGAAGAAAACTAGATCCAGACCATTCACCTACAGTCTTTCACCTTTGGCCTTGGTCTCCTCTTCCCTCGTATTTCAGGCCGTTGTACTTGTTAAGGTTTATGCTGTGGAGAGGAAGCTTCCTTCCCTTTCTATGGCTATCTTTGGTCAAGAGAAATGTGTTCACGAAGCATTAATGCTACTCTCAAATGAAGACCACTCACGAATGTTTATAGATATAATAAGGAACTAAATTAGGTGTTAAGAATCTATAGAAGAAAAAGGGAATGCAACTGGCCTTAGACACATAGGCTACCAGAACAAAATAATAATAACAGTAATAGAAAATAAATCTAATGATCGCTGGTATCGTATGCTTGGCCAAAAATAAAAAAAAAAAGGTGTAACCCCAAACATTCAAAAGCAGGTAGTATGAGCGCTTCAGAGTCTACCACCAGAGACATATCCACTGATATCCACGTGTTCACTTTCTTCAATGACTTTAGCACAGACTGAAAATTACAAAAATTTGCTTGTAGTTTATGTGATAATCACAAGCAGTTTAATATAAAACATCTTTAGGGGAATGGATAAATAAATTGTGATATAACCATACAAAGGAATGCTATATAATGATGAAAATGAATGAACTCACTCCACAGGTATCAACATGAATGAATCTTACAAAAATAATGTTGAACAAGAGAGCAAGTTGCAAAAGTATATCTATAGCACGCTTAAGTGATTCCATTTGAATAAAGCTTAAAAACATGCAAAATAATAGTAAATATTGCTTAGAGATACACATATAGTAAATAGATATGGTGTATCTACACACTCGCTCTTCACTATCTATACATTACCTGGGCATTAGGAATAATGAATGCCCAATTCAGCGGAAGACTTATTACTGAGAGTAAAGGTAGAGTGCATTTGGGGAAGAGTTTACAGAGGATGTCAAATGTATTGACAATATATCTAATTCTTTTATTAGATGGTGAGTGAGACAGAATTTATTATATTATTTTTATAGCTTTCTGTATATCTCAAATACATTGTAATTACGAAAAGAAAGTTCTAGAAGACCCTGGAAGATGCCCCTAGATTCAAGTGTGATCTATAAGAAAGAAAATACTTTCATCAATAGTAGCTAAAAAGGTGACAAATAGATTGAAAAAAATTTACAGCAGTGCAATAAGGTAAAATGCATTCAGGTAAGACCTTGAACACAGTTTTTAAGAATATGACCTCAGTGAGACTCTATAGACCAAAGCTGTTTGTCTGTCTAGGAACCCATTTATGCTGAGCAGAAGATTTGTACTGAAGGCCTTGAATTTTGAGAAACTGCTTACTGAATTTGGGGAAAGTTTCCATGCCTGAAAAATTTAGTGTTGCTAATCTTCTGCCACATTTGTGCTAGGTCCATTAGACCATTTCAGGTCTTGTCTGTTTTTATTACTTGTTATATTTCTAGTAAAGTTAAAGCTTTTAACACTGCTTGGGTGCCTGTGAAGTTGATGAATTCCTGCGCTACTGATGGTGTCTCATGCTGATCCTCTAATGGGTGCATTGAAATATAATCTGCTGGGTTATTTTCTTCCCCTGGCCCATGCACAATTTTATAATCATAACCATGCAGATATTGTAAACCCCATCACTCAGAGCACATTGCTGCTGTGAACTGTGAACTGCCAAATATTGTCATGAGTGCCTGATGATCTGTTACAACAGTAAATGGCAAGCCATAAATGAATAAGAGAGAGTGTATGAAAACCGAGAGGGCTAGCAGGCCTCTGTCTTACCTCTAAAGTAGACTTGGACTCTCTTAAAATTGGTCTTGCATAGAAGAAAATCAGAATACTTTTACCTGGGTTGGAATACAAGCTATATTTTCATAGATTCAAGGAAGCCTTCATAAATCTGGTGGCAGAGCCTTCTTTTTAAGAAGAAACTGTTAGGTAATAGCCTGTAAGTTCGGATATTGCAAAGCATGCAAGAGTCATTGTCTTCATTTCCATTTGTCAAGTGGCTGAGAGTATACAAAATTACTTCACAATGCTTGCCATTATATTATCTTCCCAGTCAACATGGCAGGACACAAGCCATATTTCTGAATGGACCCCAAATTCTAATTTCCTGAGGAACTGGGATGTCGTTGGTCTTAGGGTCTCAACTTCTCCATCTATAAAATGGAGATCATAATAGTTTCTGTGTCCTGGAATTTGTAAGCATTAGTTCATGTTCAAAATGGAACTTTGGAAATGCAAATCACTCTATGGAAGTGAGGAAAACAAGTGATAGGATATATAAATTTAGATTTTTCATTTTGATTCTATAAAGCTCAATTATCAGTTTATTTTATTCAATACCCTTGCTTACATTTTTTTCATATTAAAAAAAAGAACACTAAACTTATGCTACCAAATGTCTCATATAATTTAGGGATTATAGCAGCTCTTATGTATCTTAATGAGTGCTAAAGATAATAAAATACTTGCCATGTCTAAAATCATCACTTTATTTTATGCTAGTTTTTGATGTGTTTAAAGAACATAAATGACTTTTCAATATTCTACTTTCAAAGATAAATCTTCTTCAGCAAAAATGTAAAGGACATTTAGGATTTAAAACATAAATTACTTGGTACACACAAAAATCAGTATGGAAATTCAGGGTATATCTTTTTATCTGGCTCTCATGCCTTTTGTCTCATTTAACTACCTAGTTTTGATTACCAGGTTTCTGTCATATTTCTTTATGCCCAGGACCCCAGCCATGGAAAGATAGGGTTCCACATTCTTACACCAGTGACCTTCTATGGCGCATGGCAAAGCAGCCTTTTGTTCAAACCAGCCTTTTGTTCAAACCAGTATTCTGTCTTTTAACATTTTTATGAATTCATGGAAGAAATAACAGCAGGTTAGTGAACACCTACTATATAGCAGATGCTGTACCAGATATTTTGCATGTTTCATCTCCTTTAACTATCACTATAGTCTAAAGAGAGGTATATACTAGACCTGTTTCCATTTCATGGATGAGAAAAGAGGCTCAGAGAGGTTAATAACATTCCCAAGTTCACAGAGCTACTAAGTAGCAGAAGCAGTACTCAAAACCAAGCCTGTTCAGTGATCTTTTCACACTTTTCTTCCTTTTTTTCTGTTTGCAGATAAATCAGCTATGGTGGCTTGAAATATGTCCATAATTCTCTGATGCCTCTCCCTTCAAAAAGTGAAGACAATTCTCTCTATAGGATTTTGTAGAATGATTCTGTGGCTTCTAAGACACATCAAATCACTGAAGCTTCCTCCTTGCTTGGTTCACTCACTGTGGGGGAAGCCAGCCACCAAGCAGGAGGACTCTCAATTAGTCCTCTGGAGAGGTCCACATGGCCTGAAGACTTCTGCCAACAACTAGCACCAACTACTTGTCATGTGAGTAAGCCAGCCTAGAAGTGGATCCTCCAGCCCACTGAGGTCTTCAGATGATTGCAGTGCTGGCTGACATCTTGACGACAATCCCGTGAAAGATCCTGAGCCAGAACCACCCACTCCAAGCTGCTCTCAAATTCCTGACCCACCGAAACTCTCTGAGACTATACATGTTAATTGTCGTTTTAAGCTGCTAAAATTTGGGGTGTTTGGTTATGCAGCAAGACACCAGCTAATAAAACGGATAGCAGAATTAGTATGTAAAGTGATCACAATAGTTTGGAATTCTAGGCCAAAATCAATAAGAAAAGTTTAAAACAGTTACTGTTTTAGATACTTCAATCACACAAGTTCAATTGCTAATATGGGAGCAGTTAATTTAAAAATAACTGCAACTGATCACAACTTCAAATTGAGCTAACAATGTGATTCTTAAAAAAAAAAAAAAAATCAATGTTTGAGTAGTCCTGGACTGCATTTATGGAAGTAGTCGCTCTCTCCCTGCTGTTTTCTGGATAGGTCAGACCATAGCTGGAAACATAGTGAAGCATCATTTAAGAATCTGGGGCTCTTTGGTCCAGAGCAAGAAAGACCAGTGGAAATAGCTTTGCTGTCTCCAGCTCTGTGAAGAGTTACAGCAAAAGAGTACTAGAGGATTTGTTCTGTTTTGTTGCATGGGACAGAACTAGGATCTTTGGGAGGTGGCTCTGGAGATTGTACTAACACTCAGCAAAGCTCTAGAAGAGACTATTATCCCTGATGAGAGGTGAGACTACAAAACTCGAGATCTTTACAACTATCATTCAAGGCATTAGAACCCAGTTTTGGTGTTGGTGTTAGGTGGTAGGAATGACCCTGGTAACCGGACTATCCATGTACTTTATTCATATCTTAAATTCAATACCAGAAGGACTTAATGATTTTTATAAAATGCATTTGCAATGTGGGTGAGGGTCTAACCTCTTACCCTGGCCTGTGGAGGATGGTCACCCTTCTGGAAGATGTCTCCTACTTGGAGAAAATCGACAAAGAAATAAGCTGCCCTCCTTCTGAATAACATCTCAATGGCTGGTCTCCAGAGCAAATATACACTGTGCTTGTTGAAAGTTTTAAGAAGTTTTGTTTTCCATTTTATTTTTAGTTTTAGTTTCTTTTTATAAAATTATGCAAAATTTCCAAACGTGTTCATGTCATACTTGCCATTTTCCGTGTAATTTTTTTCTTGATATTTTTGATTTCCTTCTTTTTCCTACTCTATCCACAATAGATCTCCTCACCCCAAAATGTTACTTATGTTACCAATCCAATAAATATATCCTGCCATATGTCTCTCCATGCTCATATACAACTAAACACATGTGTACTAAACATATCCACATAGACAGAGGGGTGTTTTTGGTGTTAGTTTGTGAATGTGGAATCATATTATAAATAATTTCCTGCATTTTGCCTATAAGAGTTGCCATTTCCACTTGCAACGCAGAAGAATATTCTTTTGCCCAAGGTGTTATGGTACTTTTTTATTCCTTTGTCAAACCAATGCATGGTTTCTCATTGTTGTTTCAGTTCGCATTCCAATCACTTGTTTGCAATTTTGAGCTTCTTTCTTATGTCTTATTTGCCATTTGGACTTCACTGTTTGGTAATTGCCTATTCATATCTTTGGCCCATTTGCTCTTGGATCTTGGGTCTTTTTCTTGTCACTATAAGTAGACTCCATACATTACAGATGTTGTCCCTTTTGTGAGAGTTAGTGAATTAGCAGGGCTTATATAAACTGCTATAAGAATGAAGAATGCATTGTGGAACTCCCACTTTTTGCTCATTATTCCTCATAAATCCTTCTTTGATACCAATCTTGATATATGGACCAAATGAATGTTGCCATGGTCATCCTTGTATTAAATTAATGGTAGAGCTTAAATAAAAATTATTTAATAGTATATTAAATAGTATTTTCCTTCCATAGCCCAATAGATCATCTTGTGCACAACTTGGGGGTATGTGCCCCCTCCTTTCATTTCAAGAGGAATAAATATTCCACAATTAGCATCACTCTGATCCTACTTTTTGCAAGATAACACTCCTTGCCATATCTAACTCCTTGATGGAAGGCCACATGGACCTCTGTCTGGGTCATGTAGGATGAATAGCACTATTCTAAAATAATTTCTATTTGATCACCATTTTTTGAAATGTTTTCTTTTAATCCACACATTTCTTCCTGATTGGAGTGAAGGGAATTAGGAAATGAGCTGGGAGAGGGACTGTTTAAGGTCTTTTGCATCACATTCAATACAGAAAGATAACAACAAGTCAAAAAATTGCGTAGATGAATCAGAAAGCAAGATTCGACAGGAGTAAGGTTCAACCTACACATTTGATGAAAATGTGCCACAAATTTTGTGCTAAGTTTTCTTGCAGCCAAATGAAAATGGAACTACAATTGAGTATAAACTTCACAGGGATCACAAGTTAAATATTAATCACTTGCTCGGGAAATAGCTTCAGTATCCCTATAATTTGACCAGAGATTAATTTTTTTCCATAGAGCTTTTCAGATCACAAGGGGCTTGTGTTTGTGCTTTATTTTTTCTTACCTAGGAAATGGATCTTTTCCTTGGCTCCTTTTAGCTTTTTGTTCTCTGATATTTTGCTTTATTATCATGATAATGTTTTGTTTGTTTTATAACTTCCCAAATATCATCTGATAAGACATGGACTGTGGGCATATTCTTCTGATCTTATTTTTTAGTTATGTAGAATTTGGCAGAGCTAAGTATAAGGTACAAAAGGAGAAGAAATCTCCTTAAAGATTAGTGTAGGTCTTTATAAAAACTCCTTCTATTCTGTATTCCTTGGTCTGGATCCAGTAAAGGACTTTTCATATCAAAATACTACATCTTCAATCATCATCATCTTTGGGTATAATCACCTCTCATGTCATAAATGAACCATTACGTTCATTGTTGATAGAGCAATTTGCTGAGCTGATGGGTTTAGATGGAATAGCTCCAACAGTGGTTTTGTGTACGTGTGTTTTTATTAATAAATTTTAATTTTAGAGCAGTTTTAGGTTTACAGAAAATTGAAGATGGACAGAGCTTCCGTATACTCCCTCTCTCCCTCACCCACAGTTTCCCCTCTTTGAGCATATTGAATTAGTGTAGTACATTTATCACAACTGATAAGCCACGATTAGCTATTGTTAACTAATGCCCATAGCTTCCATTAGGATTCACCCTTTGTGCCATACAGTTCAATGGGTTTTGCCAAATGCATAATGTCATGTGTCCACCATTATGGTATTATACAGAATAGTTTCACTGCCCTGGCTTTAGGTGACATAGCCTCAATAGTATTTTTATCACATTTTGATACCTGTGTGAGGCTTTCTCACTCATGTTCGAAAACAAAAATTATATAATGCATGAGGGCCCCCAAATATGGCCAAATATTTTAATTTAGCATATGGCCAGTATTCCTTTCCTAGTTTAGGATATATATTTTTGTGAGACTTCAGTGTCATTTTCTACAGACACTTATAAAACTTGGAAATTCATCTGGGCTGCTCAATTGCATTGTCAATTTATGATTCCAGAAGAGCACATGGTGGTAGCTTAGCACAATATTCTGATGCTACAACAAGATGTCAAATTAAATATTGAAGACATAGCACCTAAACAGTCCTTTCCTAGGGAGCATTGTACTATTTCTAAATATTTGATGAATTCAATGGAATGAGTTAGTCCTTCAAGTTTTAAAGTGTTGTAAATTTATACTCAGTAGGAAGAATTTCTGCCCCAGAAACATGGAAGTATGCAATTCTTATGTTATTTTTCTATCTGTCCCTTACTTTGTTGCCGATGTAAGGAAAGGATCGAATACCCAGATACCCAGATACCCACATAGGCCTTTTATTTCCTATTGTCATGTTGTTTCCTGAGCTTTCGGGCCTGTTGGATATCTGTGACCAGCAGTTAAACAAGGTATCACCTTTAGTCCATGAATATATAGCCTCTGTGAACAAATCCACTTGAGTAGAGAGAGGGAGAGATTTATATTTATTTACATATGATTGTTCATTCACCGGATAAATATTTCTTGACTCCCTCCTATGTATTAGGTATTGGGCTAGTTACAAGAGCAAAAAAAATCTAATGATGACACAGATAATAAGCAATCACAGGACAAGATGAATGTACACGAACATAGGATTTTAGAACTCAAGGGTAGTTGAACCCTCTCATTTTACAGCTTATAAGTTGAGGTTAAGAAAGGTCATTATCAAATGAACAGCATAGCCCAGAAGGAATAGAACTGCCTCTTTGTTAAGCATCCCCCATCCCCTTTTTGTTTTTGCTTATGCAGCATTGCTTTGTTCTGATAAATCTGTGACACCTTTAATATTTTAATTTTTGCCAACCATACTCCTTGGGATGATTAGGGGAGAAGGAATATGCCTACAAAATTCTAGTGAAGTTTAATTTAATTTGCCTTGGATGAAATTGGAGCTAAAATTGTTAGCTGAAAGACATACATAAGGAGGTATGAAAACCTAAGAGTATTGTTGTTGCTTTTTCCAAGTTTGTTGCAGATTAGAATTTCATCACTGGAGTTAAAAGCATTGGGGACATGTTGGATTACTTTTCTGATTGTATCTTTAAAAATTTTCCAACAGCTGAGTTTATTTTAGACATTAATCTTTGAGGCTGTCTCAAGAAAATACAAAAATAAAATGTTTTTCAAATAACAAGATTTTGTAATGAGTTCTGAGGGTCACCTTTGTTCAAATCTGGCTCGGAAAAGACAGATGAACCATTGAGCAATTGAACTGTATCTGGTAAAATTGACCAAATAATGTATGTATCTCCTTTTTCCTATCTCTTGATCTGAGTGATTCACACCAATGCAAATTCTGACCTACCTCCATTATTCAGTTTAAGAAGAGAAAGTATAAAAGATGCATTAGTGCATGGTGCTGGATCAGTCACTGTCCTGATTTTATCTCTGCCTTTTCCATTCTTTTAAATTAGATTCTTCATTTTTCTTAAGGTTTCATGTTTCTTCATCTTTATCGTGCAGCGTCAATAATTTCTCAACATTTGCAGCTAAGGCAGGCTGTAGAATAGATCAACTATATTTTTAATGGTACGCATGAAATTGCACTCTAATATCCCAAAGGCGGAAGACTGATTCTACTGAATTACAAATAAATGTAGAACATTCAGGGAGGCTGGAATTACAACACATGTTATGTTGTCTAACATATGGAACAGAATGTTTTCTCAATAGCTAAAAATTGCTTTTATTGTCTGAATATCATAAAGGAGCTTTAAGTTGTGTTTAAAGTAAGCCAAGAGAGTCAAACACACATATGGAAGGACATATTATATTATATACTAACCACGTTCTAGGAAGATTTTCCTCGTTGCAAGTGTCCTGCTTCTGAGGATTTGCCTTGACCCACGGCTCACCTGAGCCAGTGCAATAATGAATTACAAAGATCTCAAAGTAACTCCTCTTTGCCCTTTACAGTTTATAGCAGTGCTTTCATATAATTATATCATTTTGATTCTGTTTATGACCACACAAGGAATATGACTCTCAGCACCTTACGTATTATACATATGGCCCTCTATCCCCAGGGGACTAAGTAGGACGAAAACAAACACTATTAAATGCCTGCTCTAAGACTCATTGCTAAGAACTCCTCTTCAGAGTCTTTTTATGTCTTTTTGTTACCAGAAGATGTAAATGTTCTGAGCACAAAGCATTTCCCATTTTAATCAATAACAAGCAATCAAATTGGGAAGTCAGGAGAAAAGTAACAGGAAGAAAATGAAACGAACTCTAGATACCTTGAGAGAGGAAAAGCAGAGTAACCCTAATTGTGGAGAATTTTTTTTTTCCTAACAGAGGCCTGGAAATATTACTGCCTAAAGCCCTTTTTATCTCCTGGCCATGTCTGTAGAGCACAACAATCTATACGCATACTCGAGCAGATAACCAAACCATAATGCTAGGAGCAGGTATGGCCATTATGGATGCCTTGCCCCTCTGCTTACCCAGGGGCCACAAACTGACAGTTCCCTCCCAGGATGCTTCCTGCCTCTCCCAGCCTGGGGGGTCTGCTGGTCCTGGGAGCTGCTGGAGCCAGGGCACAGGGCAGACTGGGAATGCTGGAAAGTTAGTTCCCCCAGGAGTGACCGTCAATCAAGGAAGGATGGGCAGCTGTGGATGTGTTTGGTTTGGATTTCCAGGAGGCAGATGCTAAGGGGGTATTAAAAAGGCATGTAGGGGAATTGCTCTGTGGGAAGAAATAGGGAGGGGGTCAGGGAAGGCTGAGAAAACTATGAGTCCAGGGTACAGGCCTGAGCCTGTCAGAGTGGATGACGAGAAAGTTGGGTGGATGTATCCTACAGGGCAATGCAGCCTAGGGAAGGTTTAGCAAAGCCCACAGGAAGTCCTTGAGCTGAAGTCCCCAAGAAAGGAGTCTCCTATCTCTCAGGAACATGTCTACTTCGTATCCTGGCCATCCCCAGTCATTGGTGGGAGCGGGGCCATGGGTGGTATGGCCTCAGCCAAAATGAGGCCAGGAATTTCAAAGCTTGGCCATGGGCCCTTAGCCAATTAGCTGGTGTGCTGGATGCATTCTCCTGGCTGCGATGGTGGTGGATACAAATTCAGCTACTGTGAGGGGACAGTTCTGAGGTGTGTTCCACACAGCAGGCCTGAGCCCCAGTTGCCCTTGCAGTAAATTAAGTTGATTGGCTCCCCTCCCTTCCTTGTCTCCCTTCTCCATGCTCTCACCATGCTTCCTGGGTCATCTTCCAAACAAACTACTTGCACCGAGATCATTGTCTCAGGGTTGGCTTTTGGAGAAACTCAAACTGAGACCATGCTTTTCGCTCATTCTTTTTCTTTTTTTTTTTTAACCACGTTTTTTGAAGTATGAGTGACATGTAAGAAACTATATGTATATGATATATACAACTTGTTTGGTGATACATATACACCATCATTATCATTAAAGTTGGAGACATGCCCATTTACCTTTCAAAGTTTTCTCCCCCTCCTAATATTATTTTCTTTTCTGTGGTAAGAACACTTAACATAAGATGTGCCATCTTGGCAAATATTAAATATACAATAAGGTATTATTGTTAGCTTTAGGTATTATGCTGTATAGTAGATGTCCAGAATTGATCTTACACAACTGACACTGGACCCCTTGACCATCACCTGTCCATTCCTCCCTCCCCTTAGCCTCTGATAACCTCCGTTCTACTCCCTGTTTCTATGAATTTGACTATTTTAGATTCCACATATAAGTGAGGTCGTTCAGTATTTGTTCTTCTGGGACTGGCTTATGTCTTCCAGGCCCATCCATCTTCCTGCAGTTGGCAGGATTTCCTTCTTTTTAAAGGCTGAATAATATTCCACTGTATATACCTAACACATTTTCTTTACCCATTCATCTGTAGATGGGCATTTATTTAGTTATTTATTTGAGAGAGAGGGGAGGGCAGAGGGAGAGGGAGAGAGAAAATCTCAAGCAGGCTCCACACCGGTGGAGGAGCCCAACATGGACCTCGATCTCACAACCCTGAGATTGTGACCTAAACATAAATACAAGAGTGAGGTGCTCAATCGACTGAGTCATCCAGGCAACCCCCCTTTGTTTTGTAGCTGGGCCTTTTGATTGTTTCTATATCTTGGCTATTTTGAATCATGCTGCCATGAACATGGAGTCTAGGTATCTCTTCCAGATTCTGATTTCAAATTCCTGAGTGCTAGATCATATGGCAGTTCCTTTTTTTCCCCTCAAGATTTTATTTATTTATTTGAGAAAGAGCGAGCGCGAGAGAGAGAGAGCATGAGTGGAGGGTAGGGAGGCAGAGGGAGAGGGAGAAGCAGACTCCGTGCTGAGCAGGGAGCCCGATGTGGGACTCCATCCCAGGACTCTGGGATCATGACCTGAGCTGAAGGCAGACGCTTAACCGACTGAGCCACTCAGGTGTCCCAGCAGTTCCTTTTTAAAATATTTTTAAAACCTCCACACTGCTTTCAATAATAGCTGTACCAATTTGCATTCCCATCAACAGTGTACCAGAATTCCCTTTCCTTCCCATCACTGCCAACACTTAACTATCTTTTATTTTTTACTAATAGCCATTACGACAGGCGTAAAGTGATATCTCACTGTGGTTTTGATTTGCATTTCCCTGCTGATTAGTGATGTCAATTACCTTCTGATTCACCTGTTGATCATTTATATGTTGAAGAATTACCTATTCAGGTCCTTTGCCCATTCTTTAATTGGGTTACTTGTGTTTTTGCTATTGAGTTAGATGAATTCCTTATATATTTTGAATATTAACCCCTTCTGAGATATATGGTTTGCAGATATTTTTTTCCCATCCCTTAAGACAATGCTTTTCAATGACCCTTAGTTACTGAGATTGTCTATCATGAAGCAGGTCCTTTTGTTATGGCTGGTTTGGGTAGACATTTCTTTGCTCAAAACATTGAATCATCAAAACAGTTGGTTATTACCTATTAGTGAGCCCCAAAGATATCACTAACTTCTACCCCTCTCCTGAATCCTACCGTCTCCCTGATTCCAATTCCTGACCTCCACCTAAAGAGGTTTGAATGGACCTTAACAAAATATTTCTTCAAAATCTTTGCTTAGAATTGTTTTTTCTAATCTAATAGCATGAGAATGTGGTTAATTAGAGCCAAACAATTACACCAAAATATCAACAGAAATTATATTTTACCTTTGAGAGCTTCTTATGGTGTAAGTGTCTTTTGCCTGATGGTTAGATACGGACCAGGGTAGCAAAGACAGAAACATTTGACTGCCACCCAGGGCTTATCCCTTAACCCCAGGGGTTAACCTGCATCCCCACTCTGGCAGAATAGAATGAATTTTGAGTTTAAGTCCTGCTTTATTGAACCCTCTGTCAGAAAAATCATCAGTCAGGTGGTCAGGGCAGGATCTAGGCTCTGACTTCTCAGGTTAGACCCTGAGATAGGGTTGCCTTAAAGTTGCCATGGCAACACGGACGTGTGTATTGCGCTGTACATTGACCTATTAGGGGAGGTCACACGGAGGCCACCCAGGCACATCTCAGTTCCTTGCCTTGTTACACTGAGTGGGTCAAACGGAGCCAGCATGGTATTTTGTGCACTCCATTCTTGCACAGTGCTCTCCTCACCCCTTCCTATGTCTGCTACTCTTGCCACAACTCAGCATCAGTCCTATATGAACTCCCTTTCTTCTTTTGGAGATTTGTGGGCTTCCTAGTATTATACTCTGGATGGCACAGGCATGGTCGCCCTCTTCGGAAGCCCCCAATCCTACCTCTCCTTTATTTTTTCCTATTTAAACCTCAAATTATAATGGGGGAGGTAACAGTTGTGGTACTGTCAGCTTTTATTATTCAAATAAGTAAATGCCAGTTCCCATTACCATTATTTTTATATACATAAATATATGTCAGGACCAAAACTTAGGAAATATGTTATCTTAGGATAACAGAAAAATGGTTCTTAAGAAAAGACATTTGATAACTTTATACTACCATGTAGTAGTAGTGGTGGTGGTGGTGGTGGTGGTGGTGGTGGTGGTGGTGTGTGTGTGTGTGTGTGTATCTGTGTTTCACATACCAGTACTGCTTTGAGAACGGGTAGTTAGTTCCTAACTAGTACTTAGGAACTACTTATCTAAAATAGCCTTAATAATGAACATTTGTTGTGTGTTTACTATGTGCCAGGCACTGTGCTATTGTTTTACAAGCATTATCTCATTTAATTCCCGTAAAAATACTTGAAGCAAGCACTGTTCTTATTTTCATTTTACAGGCAAATAAACTGAGGCAGTGAGGATGAACAACTTATGCAATATTATGCAGGTGGAATTCAAATTCTTCACTTGAACTCCATAGCCTGCCTTTTTAAGCCCTATATTTTACTGCCTTGGGTCCCAGAATAAGGTCTGGGAACCAGCAACATCAGCATCCTTTGGAAGCTAGTTGAAAATGCAAATTCTTGAGTCCCGCCCCAGACCTACTGAATCAGAAATGGGAGGTAGGAGCCCAGAAATCTGTGTTTTCACAAACCTGCCAAGGGATTCTGATGTATGCTGAAATTTGAGAGCCTTTACTGGATGCATCCCAAGATATACATTACACTATTATACTATTGTTTATTTTCTATTTATTTTATACCTTTTCAAAAAAAATATTGTATATTCCTTAAAAATGGGATAGAATCAGGTCCAACTTTTCTTTTATTCTCTGTAGTTTGGGTGGCATTATGGACTTCCATAAAGCACTTATTAAATTGAAAAGGAAATGCTACCATTTGTCTTGGATGACTTAAGTTCAATCGTCTATAAAGATGAGATGCAAGATTAGAGAACTTTTTGAGGTTCTTTGCATCTCTGGCACCCTGATATTGTTCCCGTCTTTCATTGTGTGTGTTTGTGATTATCAGGAATTACATGAATATAAAGCTAATATAGCATTTTGCTTGCATGTGCGATAATCATTAAAAACACAGCATGAATCATAGTAACATATGGCATTTAAAAATAAGCTTTTCAATTATGCCAGGAGATTCAGAGCTCATTTTGTTTTGCTACAGAATGTATAATATTGGTAAGTAAAGGTTGGAAGAAAGTGTCTTTCTTTAGAATACATTAGAAAGATTTCTGTTTCCTTGCACAACATTGGTGCTGCTTCTATCTCAAGGTGCAGATCAACAAGACAGTTCTCTAAACTACTTTTAAAGAAAAGCCCCCTAGAAATGCATAGTATTACCATTATTAGTGATGTTACAGAACAGAAACCTTGCAATCCCACGACTGAATTACATTTCATGTGATAGACTCTAAATATTACATGTGATTGACACAAACAATATGCTTTGAAAAATATCAAGACTTACAATTATAAGAATTTGAAGTGGAATGGATATTCTGCAGTTTTTTATCAAGGGTTTAATTAAGACTGCATTTCACTATTTCAAGGATGGCATTATATGCCCATCACTAAAAGGGAGAGATAAACAAATTTGATGCTCATTTTTAATCTCTTTGCCAGTAACAACATCTTTACCCATCAGGCTAAGTCCTCATACAGAATTTGTTAGATCACTAAAATTTAATAATATCTATTTACAGACATCCAAAGGGTACTTACTATTAATACTGTACTCCCAGATGTCTTTATTATTATTTGCTAAGTGTATTGGCAACATACACTTAAAATGTTCTTCCCAGTTATGATTTCTCTAATAATTTTTTTTTGCAGAGGCTATGTCTACATAGAGAGGATGAACTATGTTTATTAAAATGTCTGATCATTTCAGAGAATAAATAAAATGAGCAGTTTTGTTGGATAACATGGTTGCTTTA